>NW_023416295.1:143998564-145280231 GCF_014176215.1 Rousettus aegyptiacus
TGAGGAAGCAAGCCAGGAGGATAAGTGGGAAACAAGTGGACTAAATGCTCTACACCCAAGCGTGCCTGCAGACTTTGGGGAACAGCAAGAAGGCCAGTATGGCTGCCCCAAAATGAGTGATGGGAAAGAGTAGCAGGAGTTGAAGAATTGAAACCAGAGAGTTACGAACTCGCTCTCGTAGGATCTTGTGGGTCATTATAAAGACTGAATTTACTCAGAGCATGATGGAGAGACACTGAAGGATTTTGTCTAGGAGTGAGATGATTTAATTCACATTTCAAAAGGATCACTCTTCAAGCTCTTCCTTCTACCAACAGCTTTCATTCATTTGAGAAATCAACTCACTAAGGTTCTGAGTGATTATTAAATTCTTTTATAGCACATACATCCAGGTAAGAGTTGACAAAAGGTGTGTTTAAATATACTCATACTTAGATCTTAATCTCAAATAACCACAAATGAAAATAACATTAGACAATTTTTATTCAGTCTAAGGAACAAAAAAGCTAACAGATTTTACTCACATGTACTTAGATTCTAAGGAAAAATTCAAAACAATAAGTGTGCTGTATAGTAATTGAAAGAGAGAAAATCTCTTAAATCCATCTCTCTGTCTCTGTCTCTGTCTCTGTCTCTGTCTCTCTCTTTTCTTTTTCCTCAGTCTTTACTGCCCCAGCCTTGGTTTTGAGACAACATCATTTCTTCCCTGGAGGACTGCAGTAATTTCCTTCCAACTGGTTAGGGTACTTTGAATGAAACTTCCCTTCTGTTAGCACCATAGTTTAGATATTTCTTTTCTAAAGTCTGCAACAGCTTCCCCTAGTCTGTCTTTCTGCCTACATTCTTGTTTTGCCTTCAGTATATTTTCAATTGTGTTATCAGGGAACTTTTTCTATTGTGAAAGTGCTATATTCTCAACTAAAATGTTTCCGTGGCTATGTAGAGGGTTGAGGTTAAAGTCGAACTCTTTGGGATGGCATTGAGATTTAATGATTTATCTAGTCCTGCCTACTTCTATCTAGTCTGCTGAACTCATCTCACAGTGTCTATGTTCATTTTTTAAGAACTGCTTACAGATTCCTGAATGTGGTTTCCTTTGATTCCATACCTTTGCACATGCTACCTCCTTCATTCACTTCAGCTTATGATTCAAGACCCAGTCTATGTGCTACCATTTTTGGAAAGTCATGGTTAGTTACCTGCCTTTCCTATATGCAACCACAGTACATTTCACAATTATTATAACTGTTGATTTACTCTTTAGGTTTATAAACTGTTTGAGAGGAGAGTCTAAATATTATCTACCTTTGTATTTCCAAGACCATATAGCAGGTGATAAATAATTGCTCTGTAAAGGAGATAAGGAAAGCACCATGAAGAACAAAGCAAGGAGGGAAGATTGGTATGTAGTATAAACATATCTCCATCTTGGATTATAAAGACAAATCAAATAAAGATGCCAACAATTGCCTGAAGTTGTGAGAGGCAAAAGAAACTGGTTTAACACTTTCCCTTGACCAGAGTTTATTAGCTACTTAAAGAAAAATGAGTATATTAAAGCAGAACTTTCAAGCTATGGCCACTTTTATGATCATAGTTGCTAGTGTTTCAAATGAAGATTTTTTTATAATGCTTATACACATCCATTAGATCTATGCTTTTACATGATTTTTTTTTTCTAACGAATATAAAGGTATCACTGTGGCCTCTTGATAGGTTACACTAGAGGAAGAATTTCTCACCTAATGATTTTTGCTACATTAGTTGAAGATCTTTCAGTCACTCTGAGATTTCAGGTTTGCAGGAGAAAGATGGGAGTACTTCTTGTGACAGGTAAAAGTCTGTGACAGTTAAATAGAGTTAAGCATAAAAAATAAAATCCATTCATTTAATTTAACAAATATTTGACCAGATACAATTTTAAATTATACAAAGTTTTAACCCCCTGGAACTTGTATTAGAATGTCTTCAATTTCCATTCTATAAGTGAGCATAAGGTTAGAAATGGTGTGAGACCAAAAAATTCAACAGGTCTAGTTTGTCTTGCAAATAACAGGGAAGTAGAATAAATCTGAAAGCCTAGCTCTCTGTCATACCCCTGGCAATTTTCCTGCAGAGCCCAAACTGAACCAAAGGAAACTTTATTCAGAGCAGTCTCCCCTGTGGGTATGCTTCCCTCATGAAACAGAGTGACCTATTTACTTTCAACACAACATTTTGCAATTTTGCTTTGCCTGAATTCTTTCTCCTGTGTATCTGGTTTTTGGTGTCTGTGTTGGAATTTCCATAAAGTCTTGTCTTTTTTCCCTCATCTTCATGAATTAGGTCACTTTATATTCATGCTAGTAGAGTGACAGATTGAGGACATATTAAACTTCTTTATTTTGAATTCAATGGGAAACTCAAAATATTAAATAACCAATAACTTTTTCAACTAAGTTATAAGATAAATGAATCATCTATTAGTGATAAGAAATTATTTGTTCATTTTGCTCATTATTCCTTGTCACTCATAAGTATTCAATATGAATATCTAACTACAGTTAACCCAGTTGCTAGGTCAACAGCAAAGCAATAACTGAAAGTTATAGACCTTGTGTTAATTAGTGAATGGGTACAATGACTTGTTCATTTCAGTTGAAGATATCTGAAATGACATTGATTTTAGTATTTGTCTAATTTCCAGGGAGGGTCTAGTGGGATCTTACCAAAAAAGGTTGAAAAGAATGATTCAGAAATAGAGTCATAAATAACAAAGTGTGCTGGAGCTAGTGTTCTTGGCATAAAGGACAGCCTTATATTGCATTATGATATATATTTTCTATTACTATTTTCTATTCTAATATTCTATATTTTATCCACCATTTTATTCTATCTTTCTATTGTTTTTCTATTATTAGTTTATTTCTATTACTGTTTTCTATTACTGCTACTATCACTATATATTTTCCAATTACTAACTTGTAAAGACAGACCAATGGATTAAAAATATTGTTTCTAGTTTTACCTCTTATTTGGAAGTGTTTAACACAAAATGCCTCATTTGCTTATTTTTTTAAAATACAGTTTATATTCATTTTATATTAGTTCTGGGTGTACAGCATAGTGGTTAGACATTTATTTAACTTACAAAGTGATCCCCCTGATAAGTCTAGAACCCACCTGGTACCATACATAGTTATCATAATATTATTGACTATATTCCCTATACTGTATTTTATAGCCCTGTGACTGTTTCGTAACTTCTAATTTGTACTTCTTAACCCCTTCATCTTTTTCATTCAGCCACCCCCCCCCCATACGCCTTCAGTTTGTTCTCTGTATCTATAAATCTGTTTCTGTTTTGTTTGTTCATTTATTTTGTTTTTATTTTTTTTAGGTTTCACATAAAAATGAAATGATATGGTATTTGTCTTTCTCTGTCTGACTTATCTCACTTAGTATAACACCCTCTAAGTCCATTCATGTTGTCGCAAATGGTAAAATTTCGTTCTTTTTTATGGCTGAGTAATATTCCATTTTATATATAGACCACATCTTCTTTATCATCTAACTTAGGATACTTCCATATCTTAGCTATTGTAAATAGCACTGCAGTGAACATAGGGATGCATAAATCTTTACAAATTAGTGTTTTGGTTTTCTTTGGATAAATATCCAGAAATGCAATAGCTGGATCAAAAAGTAGTTGTATTTTTAATTTTTTGAGGATGATTAGTGACCTTGGGCATCTTTTCATATGTCTATTGGCCATCTGTTTGTCCTCTTTGGAGAAATGCCAGTTCAGGTCCTCTGCCCATTTTTCGATTGGATTGTGCATTAAGTTGCATGAGTTCTTTAAATATTTTGGATATTAACCCCTTATCTAAAATGTCCCACTTATTTATGTCTTACTAATTTCTTAATCCATAGCAAACTTTGCTTGCATCACCTTAACGATTACCCATACTAATGTTTTATTTAATTTTCTCTCTTGGGCTTGGACCAATACTTCTCACAGCTTATAGCCTACCCCCAAATATATATGTACACAATTGAATTTATTATCATCTGTCCAACTCGTAAACCTGTTCACATCTCCTGAAATCCTAATCTCAGTCTTCACTATCTACCAGTTTACCCATAACTAGAGTCAGAGTCATTCCTTAATCTTGCCTTTTCTCATTTCTTATATCCTAATGGTCAGTGAAACCTATAGATCCTAACTCTAAACTAAACTGCCCCCCAACTCTGTATTCACCTCTTCATTACTACTGATGCCACTTTGGTTTAGGCTTTACATGGATGTTCATACTTCTATGCTTTTGCGCAAAATTCTCTGTCTACCTGTATGCACTTCTCTTCCTTGCCTGCCTGCCAAACTCCTACTTATTTCTAAAATTCCAAATTTTGCCCTCTTACCTGCTTCCACTACTCTGTTGCTCACAGGGGTTAGTGACTTCTTCCTTGCTGCTCCCATATCTTTTGTAACAGACTGTTATGTAATGCATGCCAATTAAAATTATAGACACCCTAGACATGTAGTAATAAATCACTGCAAAATTTAATAAATTAATCTTTAATAACTCAGCATCTTGGTACTAAGTAAACATTTGTTGGATAAATTAATGGATTAATCAACAAAACTGACAAATTAGCAAGTTGTTCATTCTTGAACAGTAAATAGGCCCTGACGAAAGATTAGGACTGTAACTTTTTAGGCAGGAAACTAGTGGAGTATAGGTCATGTTTCTATTGTTCCTTTTTCACTGGAGTAGGATGTTTAAAACATAGAGGAATCTCTGGGAAGGGAACTACAGTTAGTGTAGATAAAATAGGCAGTTAGTGTTGATGAAATGGTCTTAGATATCTGGACCATGACTTAATATCCTGGTATGATAGGCTCTTGGCTAGGGTGACAAGCATATTACAAAACAAGGAATAACAAATGTGTTTTCCCAGAGGTTAGCTGGTCTATTCAAGCGGACGCTACATTGAAAATGTAGAGAAAGCAAAATAAATTCCCAGATGAAGCCACGATGCTGATTTCTTTGAAGGACAACAGATAGGACATGGAAAGAAAAATAAGATGGAAGGAACTCTCGGTGTTTAACATGAGAAAATAATTAGAAGAGACTGAAAATATTACCTAGAAACTCAAATACCAAAACAAATGTATAGCACATGAGTTGCAAATAAAATGAATATTCATTGCAGCATGTATCCACATGTATAAGCTAACGGGAAATACTAGGACTTGTTGGAAAAATTTTCATGAAATCATTTATCTCATGCTCCAAATAAATAATAACTAAAAATGTTATAGGAGGGAAGGTACAACAATACTATATGGCTGGAAGATACACCTTTAGGAAAATCCACAAAATATATACCTCACGAATGGATGAAAGGGCCAGAAATGATGTTGAACTAACCTCAGAGAGGAAACAGGTGATGTGTTCTTGATCTACTTTATGAAACTGGCTCAGAATCAAGATTTAGTACTAATGGGGACATAATCCGGCCATCTGCTGGAAGTCTTAGTTGGCTGACCACAGGGCATCTGACAAGTTCTTGATGAAAATTCTGTCTCCCAGAGGGTGAAAAAAAAAATACCAAAACTCATCCTGGAAGCGGCAGTACTAGTGTGCTAACATTTTGCATTTTATAAAAAGAAAAAAAATGTCTATGCTTATGTGTTTGATGTGTTTTTATTTTCATTTTAAAAACTTCTGTAAGGACACAGAAGGAACTGGTAACGTTGCTTGCCTCTGGCAAGTGGGTCTGGTGGCTGGGGAACAGGGATACCTGAAATACTTTCCATGATTTGTTTTACTTTAGGAATTTTAAACTATCAAATTATATTGTTTATTTAAATTAATCAAAGACCAAAAAAAAAAATAGTAAAAAAAAAAAATCCCTCCCCCCCCAAAAAAAACACTCATGGGATCAGGGAAGAATCTTTTTAAGATACAACATTTTGCATTAGGCTTTATTAAACCATTTATATTATATTGCAATCATATAATATGAGTAGACCTTTTAAGCAACACTCCAGACTAACCAGAGCATCCCCTGCTGTCTGTGAAATGTACTGGTAGATACCTAAGGCACACCCAACACTCCGAGCTGGGAGGTCTCCCTCTCTTGTTCTCATGTCTTTGTCTCCCTCCACGTGGAGTGTATGCTTAAAGTCAGTCATGCTTATACCTAAACTTAATTAAGTCCATTGTACTTGTTATTTTAAAATATACAATTTAATTATATATTAAACCGATGAAATATTAAGTAAAAGAGAGTTGTTTCTTGAAAATGTATTTGAATAGTCAGGAAAGACTATAAAAATGAGATGCTAAAACAAATGCTGTCAATAGTTATGAGCAAGACAACTATAAAAGACTGGGGGGGAAATCTCAAAAATCTAAATGGTTTTAGTACTCAGGTTTCCTACAGTGTTCTTACATTTTTACTCTATTTTAAATTAGCTAAAGCTAGAAATTATAGATAATGTGTTATGGCTAAGCACGAAAGGCCATGTCAAATTCTGATTGGCAATGGAAGAAAAGGGCTTGAACCTGTCTAAAGCTTGGTGAATGAATATATATTTAAGGGGTTAAAGTTAAGGTTAAACACTTCAGTTATTTTTGTATTATGATTCTCTTCACTTGAATAGTTTTTTTGTTTTATCAACTGACCACAGAACTAATCCTGTGCTGGCTTAAACACCTGACTCTTCCACAGGACTGTAAACTTCTGCAGAAGATGAGGCCACATCTTGTTCACCTTTGTGACCCCTGTGCATCTTATGGATCTTAGAACACAGTAGATAGTCAATAAATGTTTGTGCTAACAGAGTTAAAAGTTGCATATGTTTTTGCTGAGTTCTGATGCTGGGAAGCCACCAGGTCTGTCAATGAAACTTGAGAAGAGTAGAGTGAAAATGGCATGGGGCAAACTGAATTCAGGATTTTAGTTAAGAGAAAGAATATCCAGGTTAATGGAACAAGCTGGAAAAAAATCTCATCTTTGGTTGGTATAAGAACTAGAATGTGAAGAAAATTTAGAGTCAAGGCCAATAGAAAATGACAAAGAAGCAAGAGGGGAAATAAAATCAATATATTAGGAATTCCAAGAGAGAATGAGTTCCTTTGAAAATTGATGGCAATATCCTTTCAACATTTCTCTACTCAACTTCAGGAGGAAATACTCAGAGTGAGCTTTCAACAGATGAAATTCTGGAAACCATTGAACTAGACCTAATTTTATAGGAGTTTGTTGATGAAGGGGAAATTAAAGATTTCTTGGGAGAAAATAACTGTCGTTTTAGAGTTCATGATAACCAGGGAGGAGGAAAACTTTATTTAGATGCACATGAAACCAGAATTTCCCAAAGCGTGTTCCACGGAATACGAGATTGCAACATGTTATATTCTCCTTTCTACACAGAGTATATTTCTTGTTTATTTGTCCTTTATTCTTCATCTCTCCCTCTGATATGCATTGATCATGAGAGAACTGATTATTTTGGCCTGTCTTGCTCACTGTTACAGATCCACAGTCAGATAGAGTGCCTGGCACATATTAGGTGCCTCCAGAATACTTATTAAACAAAGATCTGGTGAACGACACTGAGAAGCAGGAACATGGACAGCCCTGGAAACTGGCAGGCACCGAAGCGCACAAATGGGATTAGGTGAAAGTCACTACGAAGCAGGAGGAGGCATTGATTATCCGAACCTTCACCACAAAATGGGGCGTTTCTGTTTATAAATTAAAAATAAAATGAACTCGAGTTTTGCTTACTACATGACACAGTGGTAGAAATAAATGCAAGAATTAGGCACGAATTCCTGGGACACTAGCGATGACGTTATTGGAAACAGAGAAAACATCACCCATGGAAGTTCAAACATGCTCATCAATTACTTTTACAGAAGTTTTTATATGCTTTGATTTATAGAAGAAAATTCTTAGCTGAACGCAGTTTCAATAATTTAAAAATATAATTTATGAGACCATTTCATAGTAACTGTAGGAGTTATTATATCTTTCTCTTTAAATCACTCACAGAATCATTATGCAATCACTTAAGTACTCTTAATTAAAGAGAGCATGTTCATATCATCATCTTTCTTAAAATGACTAAACTATGAAACTAAAAGACAAAAGAAAGATAAAACAGTATTTCATGCCTTTGCATGTATAATTCTGCAGAGAACAGTGGCCCTCAACTCTGCTAGAATCACCCGAACATTTTAGGGAAAAACCAATGACAAGCTGCACCCTAGGCCAATTAACTCAGAATCTCTGGGGATGGGGTTCTGAGATCAAAGTTTTTACCTACTAGACATAGGCATTTTATACTTGGAAGTCATCAGGTAGAAAGGCTACTACAGTATATCCATTTAAAACAATACTTATATTAACATCTAACATTTATCAAGTGCTATAGGTACTATTATCATTTCAGTGTTATAGATCAGAAAACTGGTGGAGAGATATTTAAAAAGTGACCAAGATCAAATAGCCAGTAAGTTAAAGAGCAAGACCCCAAGATGAAAGTCAATTTCCCAAAAATTAGTTAAGCCATCCAATCTCTCCACTCTGATAATTAATCTTTTTCATTGAGACAGAAAAAAAAAATTGTAACAATCTTTCTTAAGGCCAAGAGGTAAAATCTCCTTTTCTTTGGCAAACATTAGTGTGGTTCAGCCTTGGAGGAGGAGAGTAGTTGAGTGAACTATAGCAGCATTTAAAATTCTTCAATGAAGACAAGAAAGAATATGTGTTCTAAATTACAGACTTACTTTTTCTGATTGTAGGCATCTTCCATTTCTCCATGGATCCAGATCACCTCTGTAGCACTGGTCTCTCTTTTTCATGTCATTGTTTGTATGGAATCTCTGGGGTCCTTCATTTGGGTGTTATGCCTGATGGGCGGAATGGTGCTTCTGAGTGGGCAGCCTGCCTCTTCTCTCCTGAAATGCCTGTCATTTTATTATAAGAGGATGAATGAGAAAGCCAGATTGTCCTTGAGGCCACTGAGAACATCTCAATCAAAACCCCTACAAAATTACATTTACTAGAATTGCTTAAGGTGAAGAAATTCTTCGTATTCTTTAAGGTATGTTTAAAATAACACAAGACCATTTACTTTGATATGTAGTTTGAAAAGCTAGATACTTGAGAGATTCTGAGTGACACATCTATGTTTTGATTTTGATTTTATTGTGACTATTTCTGTTAAAAAAATAAAAAGCAAACAAGAGGCATTAGGGATTTGGTACCTGCCTTTCTTTAGTTGTGTTTTCATTTAATGTAGCTAAGAAGAAGAAAACATTGGTGAGAGTTTGGTTGAAGTAAAAATATATATGCACTAATTTGGAATCTCTGCCATGTAATGCTCTAAAGAGTACAGTGGAATCACTATATCTTGATTCTGGACTAGTAGGAACTACACATGAAGATTGTATAGGTTATAGATCTGTAGACAAGGGAGATAAGATAGAATAAAAGAATGATTTTGAAGTGCTCACATAATTAAGTTTAATGTATCATTGAACTTTAAAAGCAAAAATAAATCTAAACAATTTGATAAATCATTTTAAAACAAGATTTTCATTTTTCATGAGTAAAAAACTATAGCATTGAAGTTGCAAAGGACCATGATACTCAATCCATATTAGGTAGAAATATGATCCTAACCTTTAAGAAATATATCTCTCTCTTTCTATTCCAAAACAACTCTCTTAATAAATGTCTTTCAAATTAAATGATAGCAACCACAGAAGCCATATCAATCCGCATTTGTTTTATTAACTTGGTGATCTGAAAAACAATGAAGAGAAGATAACTCCATTAAGCTGTCAGCCCAAACAACTCCTAATGCATTCCCGTAAACTACCTAATTTCTTGAGTGTGCTCCTCTTATTTTCAAATAGTAGAGCAGGATCCAGCTAGGCTGAGAAGGGTCCTTGAGCATTTTCTGCCTCTGTCTGCTCTGCATCCTTGGGTGCACAACCTCACACTAACTAATACTCCAAACTTCATCTTACTAGAGTCACAAGTTCACATTGATTGATTTCTAGGCAGTTCCAAACAATGCCTTTTAATATGTCATATTTCCTGATTCATCATAATTTTAATATTATCACAAATACCCACTACCATTATTTATGTTTCTAAGTCAGAAAACCAGGTAAGTGCCCCAACTCAGGTCCCCAACATTTGGTTAGACAGAGTGAGCTTTCCCAATACAATACTCAGTTATTAAGCAAAGCAACAGGTAAATAAAAACTGAGTTGACGGCTGTAAGGTGGTTGCTATTAAAGAAAGGACATCTGCTGCTGAATGTTCATAATGTTCCATTCACTATGCCTTTGTCACATCTTATAAGCTCTGAGTTAGATACAATTGTTTTCCTAATCTTACAGATGAGGAAACAGAAGCTGACAGAACCTATTAGTGACAGAATCAGGATTTGAACCTAGGCCTCTTCACTTGAGAGAATTTTAGACTTCCTCACAGAGGAAGCTGTGCATGACAATGGTCCAAACACACAGACAAGTCCAAGCTTGGTCTCCCATGAATCTACGACACAGAGAGGAGGAAAATACTGTTTTTTTTTTTTTTTTTCCCCTCCAAAACTTGATGGGTCTATTTACCTAAATTTCATTATGAAGCAAAAGAAAAACTAAAGAGTGTGGACAGTTGGGACAGATATAATGATAATGAGGTAACACCCTTAGAGCCGCCCCCCACCCCCACCCCCTCACCCCCCGCCCCTCAAAGGCCCAGCTTTGTTTTTTTCTTAGTTTCCTATCTGTGCTCCTGAACGCATGAAATTGAGTCATGAGCAATCTAGATAGGACTAACGAGATAAGACCTAAAAACGCAGGAGCTGGTGGGAGTACTAAGTCCTTATTTTCTTTTTTGTTGGTTGTTCCTATGCTACATTCTTGGACAACAAAGAACAAAACATCATTGTCCTTGATCAAAGAAGGCAGGTAGGAAAAAGAAGGAAATGTGGCAAAGTCAGGATATCTCAAAGAAATGGAGAAAATTATCTTAATTCATCTATTATGATTCTAGCTTTCAGAAGAACTAAGAGAAGGATATTGTTCTCTTGAGTCCTAGAAAGAAAAAGGAAGCCTAAGAAATTAATTTGTAAAGTGAAACTTGATTTAGGAAGATAAAGCTAACATTTGCTTTGAAGCTTGATCAATTTGATTTTACTGCTCTTTTTACAGTAAATTATGTAAGTGACATGTTAAGATACTTAATTCATATTCACTTGTCATTAATTTAGACAAATAGCCCTGTTTAGCCACTCTTATGATAATGACAACCACAGTCATGCGCCTCACAACATTTTGGTTGATGATGGACCACATATCCGATGTGGTCACATAAAATTATAACAGAGCTGAAAAATTCCTATTGCCTACTGATCCTGCGGCTGTCATAACATTGTAGTGAAACACATTGCTCACATGTTTGTGATTATGCTGGTGTAAACAAATCTATTGCATTGCCATTCATATAAAAGTATAGCACATACAATTATGTATAGCACATACTTGATAATAATAAATGACTATGTTACTGGTTTATATACTTACTATACTATACTTTTTATCATTATTTTATTGTATCTGTTTATGGAAAGTTTCCTGTAAAACAGCATGCTGTGTTATGCTGGCAGCAGCTTCATACATCTCATGTTTACTGCGTCTCTTGATTGCATCATTTTCTCTTGGTCTTGACTTAATTTTGTGTTATTTTGCACAGCAACACACTGTACAGGCTTGTAGCCTAGGAGCAACAGGCTATAACATATAGCCGAGGTGTCTAGTAGGTGTAGATTTGTGTGAGTACACACTATGGTGTTCAATGCATTTCTCAGAACATACCCCTTGTTGTTTAGTGGAGCATGACTGTAATAATATAATAATGATAGAATTGAAAAATAAATATTGTGGTGTATGCATCATTTTTTAATACTGGAGGAAGTACTAGAGGTAGACTAAGATCCAGGATTCTAAAGTAAAACTGTTCAAATTCTGGCTCTATCACTTGCTAGTTGTGTGAACTTAGGCATTTATCTAGTTTCTGTGTCTCAATTTCCTCATCTTTAAGACATGATTAATAATATTATGTACCTCATAGGGTTGTTGTAAAGATTAAATTAGTTAATAAATGTAAATATTTAAAACAGTGCCTTTCATAGACTAGGCATTATTTAAATGTTTGCTATTATTTGAACATTATTTTTGAAAAGATATATAATTTACTATATGATTTATTTCTGGTTTTAATAATACTCATAAAACTAGGAATAGAAAAAAATGTTCTTAATTTGAAAGTATTGGTTAAGAATGCTTCTGGTGGAAAGTAACAGAGAACTCTCTGAATGGTGGTTTAAGCTATAAAAACATTTCATGTTTATTTTGCAAGAATTTCAGAAGCAGATGGTCTCAGAATTGGGTCAGTAGGCCAAAAATATATAACCCAGGTCTCTAGCTCATTCCAGTTTTGTATTCGGACCATAGTTAACTATCGGCTCTTCATTTCCATGCTGGTTGCTTATGACCAGAAGAGACTGCCACATCTCTAGGCAACAAGACTGGATATAGGGAAAGAAGAATTCCCAACGAGTTCTGCACTCACATATGCACTGACATCTATTCCTTAAAAGGATTCAAATTATTTCTCTTAAGATGCCAGCAGAGTTCCCCTTAACAGAGGAAGTAACCATTTCTCTAGCATCTATAGTGAGAGGCTACATAATGGCTTTTGAGTTAGTCCGCTAATAGGGTCTGTTACTTGGATAAAGGCAAGCTATCAGAAACCAACAACAAATGTCATACATATGGTGAGACACTCAAAGTATTCTGATTAAAGCTCAGAACAGGAAAAGTCTGCTTATTCACAGCTATTATTCAATATTTTCATGGAGTCCTTAGCCAAATGGCCATAAGCCAAGAAAATCAAAGACAATTAACTGAAACTTTTAGATTTAAAATGAGATAAAATTAAACTTAAATTCCGCAGTCTTACTAGCAACAATTTCAAGTGCTCAATGGCCTCATGTGGCCTGTGGCTACACATTGGACAGTGCAGATAGAGAACATTTCTATCATCTCAGAAAGTTTGACCTAACATTTTGTAGTTTAGAAGGAAAATTGTCACTGTCTATCAACTCTTTAAATGTGAATATTTGTTGAATGCACAATTGCACTATTGACAATAATCTGTCCTACCAAAATAAACAAATGCACAAAAACGTATGTATGAAATCGAAGTATTATTAGTAGTACTTGAAAACTGGAAATAATATAAGTGCCCATCAACAAAGGGGGGGGGCTTAAGAAATTATAGTACAATCATATTATAACACATCATGTGGTTATTTGAAAGAATGACATAGAATTGTATGTACTCACAAGGAAAGATGTTTGACAAATATTGTTGAGTGAAACAAACAAGTTACACACACAGTATAATTCCATTTGGATTTTAAATTATATGTAAATTTATATTAAATTGTATACATATATTTGCATATAATTCAGGACCAAGACTAGGAGGTTGTGAGCGAGGTGCCTGGGGCACAAAATATAGGGTGCTTGCTCTCAGCATCTCTTTAAATGTTATACTCCAGAGGCCTCACTCACCATACCCTAGTCCTGGTCCTGATATGTTTCCATATATGTAGAAAAATCTTTGAGAAGAATCAGTATTTTCCTTTTAATCCTTTTCACTTAAATACTTTATTCGATTTTTTTTAAAGGAAGGATATGACCTGATGCAAGTGGTTTGGCCTGTATCCCAGGGACCAATGGAGACCACACAGCATTGAAAGACCTGCTTTAGCCTGGGGCTCCTTACGATGCAGCAGCATGTTAATATTTGAGCTGGTTTTCATGTTCGGTTCCACGTAATTTCTGAGGATTTTTTTTATTTTATTGTTTCTTGCACCCTTTGAACAGATGAAACACTGCCGACAGTTTTATTATATAAATAATCACACTTGCTTCTAATTATATTTTTCATGTGATCGTCTCAATGCTTATTAGTAATAGCTCTTCCAGGTCACAGTTTCTATATCGTTACCCTGTAATCAGCTGAGCAAAAATTAAAGTCTCTTTAACAATACAGAAAGTGGTAAATCAGTTCCCAAATAATTACAGTAGCAATCACTGGTCTATGTACCAATGATTCTGCTAATTATGGAATTTCCAACATGAGTATGAGTGACTTCAGTCTTTTTCATTCAGAGTCTATTTATATTTTTTTCCATGCCCTTTGTTGTGTGTTTTTTCAATTTTTGAGTTTTACATTATGATAAATGAGACTCGATAACCTTATTTTTTCAGCAGGGCATATGTCTTTGCCGTATCCTGTCACCTTTAGCAATTAAAGCTAACAGTCAGCTTAACTTTATTTTAGCATGTATACTTTCCACCAAAGATAAAGAGTAGGAAGCACTCCCTATGTTTTATACTGATAATAAATGGACACAATCCTCTTGCCATTTATATACTATCTCCACGTGGTGGGAAATGTTTCCATTGTGTCTTGTTGTTTTCAAAGACAGGATGGATAGTTTTCTTGTCTGTTTAAAACCTTTCAAAACTGCACATAAAAAGTCCAACCCATAAACCCACCATTTGGATTCACAATTATAAATTAGTAAATGACTAAAATAAATAACAAAATGTATTTCAAAATAAAGATAATCTGGTTTTTATTTTTCCCAAGTGTAATTTTTAAAGAAAAATGCAGTGCTTCTAAGCCCTCTGCTGTGATACCAGCATGTCTCAATAGTTAATGAATGATTGGAATCTTTACCTAAGTGAGCTAGCTGTCTGGGCTCCATGATGCTGATCATTTTTCCTAACGACTTAGTCAATTTTGGAAACCTAAAAATACTGATAATTGCTTAGAAATTAAAGTTAAGATGATGTAAATTTATAATTTTAACTGAAGTTCCATTTCAATAGGCTAAGAGCTTATTATTTCTTTAGAGAGTAAATGAACTAAATTAATATTTTAATATGAAATAAACTGTTTTGTGTTTTTGGATGCAAAAATTTTGTAAATTTTATCTACATTCCTAGTTGAAAGAACACCAAAGTCACGTTTTAAAAAGAGGAAATAACTATTTTTAAATTAGTAGATTCGTTTCATTTCACTCCTGTGGTTCTTTTGGGTTAGATTAAGTTGCACATACAAAAAAATAACATTAATGTGGTTCTCAATATTCACAACTGTCTTTGAGAAATTTAAATCTTTTAAGATCCTTCAGCAGTCTATTGTTTATTTCCATTATTATAATCACATGGAAGCATTTGTCAATAATATTTATTGACTAGATTTTTCCTTCTGCACCCTAGTTTACTTACTTAGAAATTTAAAATTAGAAAGTTAAAAGAAATAATCTCTGTAGTCCTAAAATCTTATCATCTTATCAAAATTTTGAAATGGTCTAATAAAAACATATTCTTGCTTTGTGTGCTACTTGATGCACGTAATTTTTTTTTTTTTTTTTTAGTTTTCTGCCTTGTTAACACATTTCTCTGCTACTATTATAAATTAACTACTTATTACTACTACTATTTAAATTAAGTGTATTAATAACATATCTTACTTGGAAGAGATGGAGACAGTGCATCATGTTTCAAAACCAAAAATGACAGATCACACATCTGGGAGATTTAAAGGCTTCCTAGCTTTGGGTAGAGCAGAATCTAAGTGTTCAAATGTCCTTGGATATTTGTCTTTCCCACATCTCAGTTTCTCTTTTCTTTGTTTTGGGTTTATTTCCAGTTAGATATTTTACATATAGCATTAAAAATGACTACCATTAGAATCCTTTAAAGGCAAACTTCATTTGTCTTTACATCTCATGAACTAGGCAACCTCATTGTTGCCAAAGCTCCCATATTTCCTGATCATTCCACAGCCCTGGGATGGACTCTGATTGTCCCAACTTGGGTCATGTGGCCAATTCTGAACCAATTACTGTGGCCAAGAGAATCTGCATTCTCACTGGCCAGACCTGAATCGCATAACCAATCCCAGATGTCATCTATTTTTATAGTCACCATAGTTACTCTGATTGGAGCATGTGGACTTGGAGTGGAGGGGCGATTCCCCAAGAGATTAGGCATACCATATTCAAGGAGGAGGAATGCTGAGCAGGCAAAACCACCGGATGTCCGCTGCACTAGCTTCCAACTGCGTTCCATCCACCTGACTCCCTAAACAACACATTCTTGATCCAATCTACTTGTGCAACTATTGTGAATGCAGTTGAGATCGAAAAGTTTATTTTCATGGCATTGACTTGATATTTTCCATAGTATAGCATCTTAAATGCAGTGATGAAACATTTTTAAAAACAAGTATAAAATACATTCTGTTACACATTGTTTTCAACTTTCTCTCATGTATATTATCTAATTTATAATTTAATATGATGAACAGATCAGTAAACGTTTCAAAGTTCTAAGGTTTGGGACCCAATAAATTTTCTACTTACCCTCAAGTTCTTTTATTACTAAGCTCTTCATAGGAAAAAATTGTTTGGTACACTTGCTATCATGTTCTCCTCAAGGATCTTTATCAAATCCCCTTATAGCACCTGCCTACTTACAATACAATCCTTTTATTATCAACTAAAGAGCCTGGTATAAGATCCAAGATAGCCATGCACTCATCAGCAGCTAGATTCTAATATGCTTATCACTTCTAAACAAATTAATTTTGGACAACTGGACATTTTAAGTAAGTTTCTTTAAAACATATTTGAAATTGTCAATAACAAAAAAAAAGTTAGCACACTGCTTTAAAGTAATACTTGCATTTTCCTTAGCATTTTAATAGTATATAATTGATCATTTTTCATAATTTATCCAAAATATTTTTACCATAAGGTGATAAGTTCTCTAGAGAGCCCTTCACCTAAGTGAACCTCTTCAGACAAGCTCTACTGCACTTGAGGTAAATAACATCATTTCAGATGCAAACTAGAATAGATTGGAGTCTAGTGTGACTTAGAGCCAGATATTCTGAGCCTCTAAATAGTCTTGTGTTGTTAGGCTATTAGGACTCCAATTTACCATGTTAGTCAGTATAAAGAACAAGTGACACCTCCCCTCCCCCCACCCTGCCTTTTTTTTTTTTTTTAAAGGATCATGGCATTTATTTCTCCTGGCCGTTAACCAGGTTCTGAGTGGGTGACTTTTTGCTTCTTAGCCTAAATTATGTAAAGGCATTCAATAAATCAATAGTTCTAATTTGAAATATTTGTAGTGCTGGATAAAAGCCAGCTGGCTCCTTTTCATGGATCTGTAACACTTTCAGGAAAGCAATGATAATATCCATCACTTGCCTTTAAATACGTGTATATTTAATATTCGGTTATAAAAACTATAGAGTGACCTGCCTGATCTTCTGAGTATAGAGAAGTCTCCTGGGGCATTCTAATGACAGAAATTCTAGAAGAAGTGTTCAGCTCACTGCACAAAGGAAAACCCAATGAAAATAGCCAGAAGGTGACCCTAACCACCTGTCCAGAAGGAATAAGAGATTATTGCTGAGAGAGACCAGAGTACCATTGGAATGGCCCTTAGAGCAAAACCAAAGACTGTGGGCAGTGGAGCCTGGTTTAATTTTTCTGGTCTATCTCCGTTGGAGGGATTTCCATAGAGGACACATATCCAGGTGGGATATCCATGGTCAGGGGACTGAACCACATAGTGGAGAGCAAGACAGGGTAGAACATTTCTGTTTCGCAGAATGAGTAGACGGGATCTGTCTCTAAGGTCAGCAGTCCAGAGTATGACCGGGGACACCTGTCCACAGTGAAAGGACGAAGGAGTAAATACAGAGCTTATGAGCTTGAACTCTTGAATCAGACCCACTTAAAATCCAAGAGTGGCTTTACCACCCACTAGCTGCATGACTGGGGAAAGTTGTTGCACTTACCCACAACCTTCCTTCCTCATCTAGAAAGTGGAGATAATAATACTATCTCTATTGTAGGGGTATTGTGAATTCCTGGCACATAATTAAGTACTCGATCTAGAGTAGGCGTAAAATAGTGGCCCAGATAACTGACAATGGTATTGAGAAAGCTGATCGACAGGGGAGGGGAGGAGTTGAATAAGAAAATGGAGTGTCCGTTCACTGAAGTCAGCCAAATTGTCACAGCAAGCAGGGAACAGGCATCGGTCCACACCCACACTGGATGTTCTGTTATCCAGTTAGCCATCTTTCTAAAAATGGAATATGTGATTGCAGTGCAAGACACCACTGAATTGACTTCAGGAGTCCTCTAGCAAAGTTTAATCACAGATTTAAAAACAAAATAAATAAACCCTCTGGTTTGAAAATAATTTCTCCAAAATATTGGGTCTTGTCTTCCTTTTACTAGGCAGAAGCTCAATTTAAATGCCTCAAAAAATATAACGTGACTTTAATTTCAAGCGTCTGCTGAGAAATAATTTTAATAACCTTACAGGACAAACTATTTCAGCAGTCATAATCTTTATCTCCAAAAAGATTTTTAAAAAATAACTAACTGAGTATAGGGTATACAGTGACCATTTCTAATGCATAATGATAATCTGTCTCTGATATCAATTCTTATTTTTTCTAAAGTATTTATTTCCTTTAACTAACTTCTGGATCAGTGCATTGAATCCTTAATGAGAAAAATGTATAATATAATAAGTTAGAGTTCCACATAAAAAGTCCTATTTAGAGCATTCAGATTTGAATACACGGAAACGAACTTAAGTTCCAACTTCTCACTACAGTTCAGTTTGATTCTCATAAAAAGCAGTAGTAAAGACGGTCTCCTTTTCTCCCCTCCACAGTGTGGCTCGGTTTCATTGTCCTCAGCCATTCTATGTCTAGTAGGTAAAAGATAGTGACATTAACATTGGGCATTACTGTTGGTCCTGAGGTTGAGCTAGGTACTGAGGAAAATGGAAACATGATTCTAACTTTAGACATCTTAAAATTTAGTTTTGTGCATAAAAATATACAATAGCAAAGTTGTGTCTAGTTATGAAAAATTTGTGAGCTGTACACTTAAGATATGTGTACTTTCTGTGCATATTTTTAATAATTAAAAAGTTAAAATAAAAATATAGATAATTACTATGGCAATCCTATGTTGTGGAGTGTGAGTAAATAAAGATATTTATTGCTTAGTTCAAATCGGTAGTTAGAATTAAAAACTTCTCTTTTGGAACTACTATACAAGTTATAAAGTAAATATCATCACAAATCACCACGAACCTGGTAACCTTTCTAGAAATAGACTTGGTTCCTAAACCAAAGGAAAAGTCATGTCTACTTACAGGATGACTAAAACAGTTGGCTTGCTCTGTGTCTCTGCACTAACTGAACGTGGCCTTTTAAAATGTTTCAAGGAGCTAAATCTTACAGAGGAGTATACTAAATTAATCTGTAACCCACCAAAAGCAAGAATTTTACTGCTAACTCTAGCAGAAAAGTTCTGGGAGAGAATAAGGTCTGCTTCTACTCTTATCATATGCCTGTCCCAGAACCAGTCATTGAGCATTCGGGAATGGATCTTTCCTGCCTGGCTTGTAGTATCATGGGGAGTGAGCACACTGTGACTGACAGTCCCCAAGACAGAATGTTTTAGACAAGGCTGGTTCCTTGAAGGAAGTGAAGCCAAGCAGACAACTCATATCTGTTTGCACAGTATGTAAAGAAGTTTAGACATTCAACTGCTTGATCGAAATTTCAAAGTGGAAGCAGGGGCACTGACTTAAAGATAATTGCTGTAATTTGGGTAAGACTACTGAGGACAATAGGTGGGAGAAGGAGGACATGATAAATGCTGGACTCATTGGATGAGGAAGGCCAATGAACTAGAGAGAGGAATCTAGGGTGGCTCCCAGATATTTAGCTTGCGAGACTTGGAGGATGATGGTGACATTCTTATTAAAAAGGGAGAAAGGAAGAGAAATAAATTTAGCCAGAAAGAAAGATAATATATTTAATTTTGGAAATGTCGAGTCGTAGAAAATAATAAGTAAAACTATTCTGCAAAGTTTTTAAAATACTATATTCTTCCCACCTAAACAAGATGTACGTAATTGAAAACATATAGAGAAGGAAAAGAAAGAAGAGAGAGGAGTTCAGTAACTGAGTTTCTTCTGGCAGAATAAGCTCATCGCGTACTCTGTTGTATTTGGATACCTGAAGTGGTTTTGGCCTCTATTTAGAATATCTTTGTTCCACTGCATTTTATTATTACTCAGAATAGCTCTTTTAAGAATATCGCTTTTCTCATTTAAAAGTAATTCATACCTGTAAGACACAATTTTAAAAAGACAAAATAAAACCATATATCATGTACAATAATATTTTGACTCAGTCACTCCTTCCTAAAATGTTTTCAGTTATTATAAATAACATTTGCCATTATAAAAAAATAGCCTAATAAAACAGAAAAAGAATTAAGATCACTTAAATATCACTACCCTAAGATAGCCATTGTTAGTATTTTGACTGTTTTCATGCATCTCGTACACACACAGACGCAAATTTATTTAAATGGAGTTATATCTCATATGTTCTTTTTATTATGGATTTTTAAAACCATCTTAACATTTACTTATATTTTTTCCATGTCTCTTTCCTTTTCTTTATTCCTTTATATTGTTTATTCTCTCTCCAAAATAACTTATATTAGTGATATATATACACATATATATTTATTAAAATGTATATCCACATATTTTATATGTATATATGTGTGTATACACACACGTACACACACACACACACACACACAAACAATAACCATGTAGAAATTGGTCATGTTTTAAAATTATTTTTAAAAACAAGGGTCATATTATATATACTTTTTAATATCTGGCTTTTCCCCCTTAACAATATATTGTGACAATCTCTCCCAGTAAGTTGTTTTAACTGTCATGTAAGAGTGTGTTATCTATTTGAGAGTAATTTTGCTAAGACCAGGGACAATGTCATATTTGCTTATTGTAAAGCCTCATATCTCACAACATATAGCAGGGACTTAAGGATGAATACTGATATTATCAATAGTTTGAACCCAGGCTACTGAGAATAAAAACGCTTGGGCCAAGCAATTTGTTGAAGTTCATTTCTGCAAAGCACAAAGTGACAGAACTCAACACGCTGTGTGATTGATAATATTGTTATTCTCATTTCACTCATGAAGAAAATGAGGTGCATAGACTTAAAATAACTTTTCCAAGAGTACAAAACCTATGCCTGCAAGGTACTGCATCCCGGTCTCACAAATTTTAACCTAATGTGTCATCCCTTGTATTCTGTAAAGTAAATGGCAATCATGATAAAATCAACATGTCCCACTTGGATAAAAGAATAATTCAATCTTGAAGACTCATCATGTTCTCTGCCTAGAGCTTTTCATGCAATGGTCATAGTTTTCTTCTTTAGAGGTTTTCTACAGTGAGTAGTGAATATGAATTTTCACATTTCTTTTACGGAGGAAAAGGATGAGATACAACAAAATAATTTTGTCAAATGACATACAGGAAGTCAGTAGAAGAAAGGGACAGAGAAACCAGTTCTTTTTATCCCCAGGGTAAAATTCTGCCTTCCAAGAAAAATCTGAAATCTGGAAAACCCCAGTCAGATTTTGTTACAAAAGTGGATCTCAGCACTTGGTTAATTTATGGCTTTAAGGAGAAGAAAAGCAGGAAATGTGGTGCTTCGTTTGGAGCTGGGAATGCAGAGCCAGGCTGTGTCTCTGCTGAGCTGGGTGTGCTGTGCAGATGGCCTGTATCAGAATCTCCTGGACAGCTTGTTGAAAGGCAAAGCGTGGGTCCACCCACTGAATCAAAATCTAAAGGGTGGAGCCGGGAATTTGGGGGATGGACTCTATGGAATTTACTTTTAACAAGCATGTCAGATAACTTTTAGGCATACTAACATTTAAGAACAACTGTTTTGACCTTCAAAGGATGTTCTGGGGCATCTTGGGTTAGTGGGAAAGGCAGCCACTTCCTGTGGGCTCTTGGAGAAGTTACTTAAGTTCCCCAGTTTTGCTTTCCACATCTATGAAACAGAGATATTAACACTTATTAACACATAATAATTAAAAGTGATATTATAATAATTCATTGTATTATAATAATTAAAAGAAATAGATGTACCCACTGATTAATTATAAATTAAACCTAAATTAACCATCATGAGAATGAAAACTTATGAGCCTATTTTAGAAAATGTGAATCTGATTAATTCTGTGTGGCTTTCAATTTGGAAAGAATCTTGAAGAAAGGAAGTTAAGAATCTAGTGATACACAGTGGATAAGCCCAAATGAATGTTAAGATTTTAAAACTCTTACAATGTACAACATGGTAATTAGGCATTTATATACCTTATGAAGTGATCACCCTGATTAGTTTAGGACCCATCTGACACCATACATAGTTATTACAATATTATTGACTATATTCCCTATGCTGTACTTTACATTGCTGTGACTATTTTTATAACTGGCAACTTGTACTGCTTAATCCTTTTCACCTTTTTTCTCCATCTCCTAAACCCCCTCCCATCTGGTGATCATCAGTTTGTTCTCTGTATCTATGTGTTCGTTTCTGTTTTGTTTGTTTATTTATTTTGTTTTTAGATTCCACATATAAGTGAAATCATATGATATTTTCCCCTTTCTATTTGATTTAGTGTATGTCAACTGTAATTGGAAAATAAATTAGTTAAAAAAGAAAAGACAAAACAAAATGAGTATGTATTGCTAAAAGAAAATTTTTAAAAGATACTCATAATGCTTTATACATCTAAAAAATAAATAATTTCTTAATAATATCAAATATACAGTTCTGTGGCTGTTTCATGAATGTTCTTTTCTATTTTTAAAAAGTTAAATTTTGTTTGATTCAGTATCCAAATAAAGTCCATGCATTATGCATTGTGACTGGTCAACACACACACACACATACACACACACGGAGAGAGAGAAACAAATAAAACACTCTACATGAAGCGCCATCACTCCCTCATGGTATTCTTTAGGGCAGTTGCATGAGAGAGTAGGACCAGGCAAAAGCATAGAGCAGAGGAGGGCAGTTGTGAAATACATTCAGATGGGGAGGTACTGTTTAGGTAATGGTGAGAAAACTATGTTGAGACAGATGCCAAACAGTGAAGCAGTGATGCCAAGACAAACTGGAAAACAGCAGCACAAAAACAGACCTCGAGGGAAAAGATTAAGCTATGCCAAGTAAAGAACAAAACAAAACAAAACAAAACAAAACAAAACAAAACAAAACAAAACAAAACAAAACAGGATCTTTGTGAGTTATAGCTTTATAAATGCATGTGATGGAAAAATTTTTATATTTTCTTGAAAACAGAAGCAGCTTAAAATAAAATTTAGAACCAATTTTAATGGGCAAGGTGAGAAATTTTACCAAGGGAGTTTCATAGATGTGCCTAAAAGTAAGTCACAATTTCACTTAGCTTTAGAGACCTCAACTGTAAGAAGAATAATTGTCTCTTAAAGCCCGTTTCAGTGGGAGTAACCCTGATTCTCTAATTATACAATGAAATAGTAACTTTAGTCTAATTTAGTCTAAGTCGGGTCTGAATTAGGAATTTTAACAAAATATCGTCTTCATTAGTAGGTTTCCCAAGTCGTGCATCTTGTTTTATGATCTATTATGCATTATTATTATTATTATTATTATTATTTTATTTTTATTTTTTTCAGAAAAACAAGTTAAAAAAGTAGTGGAAAGAAAATAAGTTACCATTTACTGAGTGCTTAGCCAGGGCTGAGTACTTAGTTAAATCCTTTTCGAATATTATCTAGACTCCACAAAAATCCTAAAAAGTAAGTATTATTAAGATGTCCATTTTACTTACAAGGAATTGAAGAGGAGGTTCAAACTCAGGGTCATTGTGACAAGTGAAATAAGTCAGACAGAGAAATATAAACACTATATGATTTCACTTATATGTGGAATCTAATGAACAAAAAGAACAAACTAATCAAAAACGGACTCACAAATACAGAGGACAATTTGATGATGGACAAAGGGGAGGGGGATTGAGAGGCTGGGACAATGGGTGAAGGGTTAAAGAAGTACAAATTAGTAGTTGATAGTTGGTCATAGGGATGGGAAGCACGGCAGAGGGAATGCAGTTAGCATTAACATGATGGCTAGGTGGGATAAAGGGAGGGAGGGAGCAACTGGGGGGATCATTTTATGAACTATATAGATGCCTAACCAATGTACTGTATGCTTAAAACTAATTAAAATAAGTAAATTAATTAAAAAAAAAAACAGGGTCAGGGGAAGGATTGGAACCATGCCTCGGTCTATGCACTAATTATTGTGTGTAGAGAAAAGAAGGGCCGCTCCCTCTTGTTAGAATTTGGAAGGAATGTTTTTTATTCCATCAGTGGTTGGAGAAACCCTGCTTGTGTTAGATTCTGTTATACATCCACTCCTGTATTTACCTTGCTTTCTATTCCTGAAACCATCCCCTCAGAGACCCAAAGGGTGACATTACAGCAATGAAATGACCCATCTGTCACTGAATATTTTGGCTACGAAGCTTTATTTTGGATCCAATAGGTGGGAAAAAGTCCTGACAGGGTGAAGTCCAGGGCAAAGATCTGGTAATGACAACGCATAAAAGCCCTTCATTCCTACCAAGGGCTTCCACGTGCTCACTCCTCAATTTGGTTGTGGTAACCTTGGAAATATTATCAGGACATGATTCTTTCAACTGTCATACTGCTTAATTTTTGCTCTCTGAAATCACAGATAATTTACCTAATAACATAGAGGGAAAGAAACAAAACATTTTAAATGATGTTAAAAACCATTTTCATCTTGTGGTTAAGGATACTTAGAATAGTCTTTATTTTTAAAAATTAATAAAATCATGCTTACATTTATATTTCCCACATTTATTTTCAAAGCCAAGTTTTCTGCTTTGATAAAGTTTCAGTATTTTAAAAAAAGCGTGGAATTTCACAATGCTTGCATGTCAGTTTAAGAAGGCAGGATAGGTCAACACTTTTTTAATTGAGTGCAGTGACTAAAGAAGACAACTTTATTTTAGTTGCATGAATATATCAATTATTTGTCAAAGTCAAAATAAAAAATACGTGTCTGATAATTAGGAAAAAAAAAAAAAACTCAACATCCTTACTTTGGCTTCTGAGATGGACCAGGGGCTACGCTTACCAGCAAACTAGCCAGGAGCAACTTTTGCTTCAGTCAGACAGAAAAAGACACCTAAAATTTTTTACTTCTCCTAACCTCTCAAATACTAATAATGTGGCTAGCAATTTACCATTTATGAACCTGGACTTATCCTAACCTCATAGGTTTTGACATTTGGGCCATGTATACACATTAAATTTCAACCCCACGATTGTCATCACCCCTGAGCAAAAACTTTGCAAAGCATTTTAACATGTGCTAACACCTTGTTACCCATCTGCAAGGGTACATAACTTAAGAGAGATAATATTGACTGAAACATAAAGGAGACACATATCATTTTCAATAAGCAATTGAGTCGAATGAATAAAAAGTGACACATTTTTATCCTGTGTAAATAGGAAGAACAAAGTGCACAAATACGAGATAGTAAACAAAAGGAATTGGAAAGAGTTACATATTTAGCCAGGGAAGAACCAGCTATTCTTTGAGCACAGGATGCATTTCCTTGGCAGTTGGTGTGATGCTGAGAGAGGTCAATCACAAGGGCTGCCCCGCCCCCAGCTTGACAGAGAGGGAATTTCTGACAAGTTGCTTAGAGAGCGGCCAAAAGTGGTCAGGGAAGTGCTGCTGCAGTTCGTCTCAGAGGGGTCTGATAGGTCATAGAGGTGGGTAAACAGGAGCTGTACAAAGGGCTCAGGAACTGGGGAACGAGTCAGGAGATGGAGTGCGTGATGAGTAAAGACTGATCTCGAGACAGTAGCTATGAATAAAGGAGGAGATACCAAGGGATTGCCAAATGCAAGGTGTGGGGTCAAAAGGACAACTATGGGCTCTTATTTTTTTGTAAGCCAAGGTTGGATAGTTTAGCATACTTCCTAAAATTATGTATTAAGGAAAGTTGGTTGCTAAAGTATTATTGCTACTTTCTTCAAAGGACATCAATTGGTTTATTATACTTCCTTGGTGTGTTAATACTATACCATTTCCAGCTAACTTTCAAACTTTGAAAGTTCCATGTTCAGAAATTTAGGCATGATTCTTAATATTATCTCCAACTGCTTCTGCTTATAGTTACAATATTTTTTATCTTTTGAGAATATGGCAAGCCTCACAATATTTTTGTGAAATCTACTTGCTAGGTGTGTTAGGAAGAATTCTAAAAATGGTCCCCCCTCAAGATTCCATACTCCTTAGTCCCCAGAACCTTAAAAAGTGGTTCTTTAAAAAGAGCCTAAAAAATATGCAGAGTTAACCTTTTAAAAGGGAGATAATCCGAGTAGGTCTAATTTAATCTTATGAACCCTTAAAAGCAGAGAGCTTTCTCCTTCTAGTGGCAGAAGAGGAAGTCAGAGAGATTCAAGACACTAGAATTTCATGTGCTATTGATGTCTCGAAGATGGAAGGGCCATGTGATGAGGAATATGGGTGGTCTCCAGAAACAGAGAGTAGCTTTGGGCTGACAGCCAGCAAGGAACTATGTTTCTCCAACAGTCTGAATGCATTTGGGAGCAGATTCCTCCCCAGAGCCTCTAGAGACAAACGCTCTCCCAGCTGACACATTGATTTTGGCCTTGTGGGACCCCAACCAGAGGATCCAGCCAAGACCACCAGATTTCTGGCCTACGGAACTGAGACAATAAGTGGGTGTTGTCGTAAGTTGATAAGTTTGTGGCAATTTGTCACACAGCTATATATAAATGTGCTATCTGTATGTCTAGGCAAATGGGACTCCTAGCTGAGCGATGGAATAAATGAACCTCATCTAAGTGTTCATCTACATTTCCCTGACCCTGTGGCTTTATCTGATGTCATATGTGTTCAATAGCTTACATTCTACTTTGTTGGACTCAAGAATATGTTGAGGTCTCAGTGTGTTCCTCTTTATTAGCTTGGAATAAATGATGCTGTACTTAATTGTGTATCACCTGGTGAAGGACTTGACTCCATGAATGCTGAAGTGAGGTTCACCTGCTTCCTCGTGCAATAGAAACACCCAGACAAGCTAAGATTTGCCTCAACTGTCACTCATCCCTCAGAATTCTTTTCATTTACTGGAAAAAAATATAAAAACAGAAATACATTGCATGCTGTTAAGATCGGGGTGCTGTAGATGGAAAAAACAAACAAACAAACAAACCGTAAATCGGGCAGATTTTCAAAAGGTTACCGGAGAATGCAGCATTAGCTGCTAATGCACTTGGACAAATGTTCTGATCGGGAGAATATGTGCTGCTTGCATATTCATGAGAAAGCTGCCATTTGGATATGTCTCGGTAATAAGCGGAGGCAAAGCAAACCAAATCTGGAAGGCTGTGCCACCTTTCCTACCGTGAAGTACTGCCTGATCAAACCTTTGAAAACCTTGATCTAGAACGGAAAAATGACCTGCTTTGCGTTGCATCTTCGTTCTCCCCTAGTCATAGATGTGAAAAGAGGCAAAAACCCAAGCAAAGCTCTGTCTTTGGGCCCGTTACATTCATGTGACGTTACCCTCAAATCTGCTTGGAAAGACCCAACTCCCATCTTGGTAGAACAAATCGGAGCAATCGTGTGTTCCAGCCCCTGCTCTTAGAAGAATATAAGATTTTTCTCATTTCCAAAATGGGGAAAATACTTATTTCACAGGGTCATCTTGACAGTTAAGTGGGAAGTATATGAAAAGCCTTTAGCACGCTCCCAGCAATTGGAAGGGCTCGTGGAGCAGCTTATTGTTATTTTTCCTTCCCACTTCTGTGGAGAAGCACAGGGTTGTGTGCCCGAAGCACACTGTTTAATTCCTGACATGGCTCCTGCAGTTTAAAGTTTAAGACTTTTAGCTTCCAGTCCGCAATGATTGAGCAGCACCAGAGTTACAGGACTCTCTGAAGTTGAAAGGTTGTTAACTCAGCTAAAATATGCCAAGCACTTTCACATACAGCATTATTTTTAAGGCAGTGTTTAGAAATAATTCCGATTAATGTGTGACAATCTGTGTGCATAATTATATGTTTGAAAGTACATATCTAGTTGAAAATCATTCTTGATTATAATACAGGGTGATGTGGAGACATAGAGAATCCTATAGCAGAATTTTGTAGGTAACTAATGTCTATATCAGATTTTATAGTTTATGAAGTTTTCCATAATAGTTATTATAACAGTCCTTTTATGTTATAATACAAAATCACCATTATTATTATCCCTATTATGTGAATGATGACACTACAATTCAGGAAGGCAAATTGACTTGCCTGAATTTGTTTTTTAAATTCCTAGGAAATAAGATTGTTATTTTCTCTCTAAATAGCCTAATGAAAAGCAATTTACTTCCAAGGGATTATTGATGTGTTCAATTGGAGAAAGACAGATTAATTCTTTTAAGCCACCAGGAAACCAAATTAGAGATTATCACTGTATAATACAAGCATTTAAAACAATCTAAATTTATTATCAAGACAGGTAAATTAGGAAACCAAAACTACAGACTTTCAGTGTGTTTTTTTTCTATAAGAACGTAGCTGAAGAATCAGGTGATATTTTATTTGTGATATTTAGGCAGAAAGTAGAACCTTGCAATGGATTTTCTTGGCTGTTCTATTTCTCCCTGACTCATAGAATGAATTTTTAGAGAAAAAAAGAGACATGGTTTAAAGTTTACTTTTATTTCCAAATGCATATCTGTGGCCATGGGAAAATGAACTTCTTGCCTGTAAATTCAGAGTTGAAAAAAGTTCTGGAGTCATATCCACTTTGAAGCTCCATAATTTCAGTTTTGAAGCCAGTTCCATACAAATATATTTCTTCATCTATTTTCTTTCCTCTGTCCACTTTTTGAAATAGATGAAAATGTTGGTAATAAAACCACTAAGGGCATGTTAGTATAAATACTTTAGGAAAAGAAGTCATAAACTGACCCTTTGGAGAGTGTGTTTTAGGGAAGGGCTGTCTTACTCATCCCTTGTACTTGGTAATGTTAGAAATTACAGATTAGTTATATGACCAGAATATTTGGGGATTTTTTCCCTTCTCCGACTACTTAGCTATTACTTTTCCTTTAATAGATTACCTACTTAGTTGCCACCTAATCAATGGTGTATTCTGCAGTTCCCAAAGCACAGGGCCTTAGACAGTTGCCTGCAATTTGCCATAAGTTAGCCTGGTATTAACACATTCATTTTGATTCCTATAGTAATGATGGTTTTATACATTTAACTCTGGTGCTAATTAGAATGATGCTGCTAAAACTTTGCCGGTGGACTTATGCCTTGAGATGGTGAGGGTTAGGTAATCTGACATAATCAATGATATTGAGAGGAATCTATCATCTGGGGAAGATAAGCATAGAAGTAACCATAAACCAGGGGAATCTAATATGTTCTTTCCCTCAGGGTTGGGGAGTGAAGAGGATCAGTTCCAGAATATTCTGATGGGTAGTATAAAATAAGTACACAGAGAAGGCTGTTTCTGGGAATACGAACTGGGATATAGATACAGATGACTCGGAAAATTTGAAATAGAGCCGAGCTGTCAGCAGACATTCTGTTCCTTACTCTCTACTCCTCTCTTAGTTTGTTGTATAATCTTGTGTTATTAGAGCACCTAAGATAATGAGAGGTTTTGGTCCTTATGTTGTGATTACGAGAAAAAAAAATCAGATGCCAGGTACTGCTGTGGGACTGCCTGACCAGTGCAAATATCAGTCACGAGGACTGAGTAGGCCAGGACTCTCTCTAGTGGACCGAAGGTCAGGGAGCTGCCGCAGTGACTTATCCAGATCATCAGTCCATGCACAGCAGGCTGCGAAATGGGATTTTTCCTGTTGTATTATTGAAAGGTGAAAAGCACCTCACGTTCTATATTTAGAGTGATACCACCAGGTGGGACGGCTGCCTCCCCCCAGAGTGTAGTGGGAGATGCCAGTGTTGAGAACTGGATCTATAACCAACCACCTTCCCTGCCTTCCCTCCCAAGTGAAGCTCCCCAAGTTAACATGGAGCGGGGAGGCTGGGAGATACAATGCTGCCTTTAAAGAGGTCCTGTCCATGTGGAGAGAAGTTATTTTTCCCTTGTATATACATTATCACCTCCCAAGACAAGGAGGAGAAATTCCAAAATAATTACCTTGAAAGTTTGCTGGGTGTAGAGGGGAGAGGTGCCTGAACTCTCTGGCCCACCTGCCTCACCACCCTCCACCACCTCCCCAGAATCAGAAACTAGGGATATCTTCTTTGAAATTTGAGACGGTTGGACCTGCTGAGTGATAGTTGCTGCTGGGACACAGAGAAAGGTCATTAAAGAGACAGGCTGGAAGAACAGGTTGTACAGACACAGTGGTACTCCCACTACTTAGGGTAACAAGGACCTGACTGTTGAGTGGGACCGGGCTAGGCTGTTTTCTGGATGAAGAGTTCTCTGAAGCCAGAGGCTATGGGACTGATGGCCAGTGGTGGGAGTTAAGAGGGGTCAAGTGGTCTGGCCAGGGCTTTCCTCCCAAATCCAGAAATCTTGCGGTGGGGAGTTTGGCTATGCAAAGAACTGTAGGTGTTTTCAGACCAATGTTTGACTCTCTGACACACAAACAGCAACAAAGCCAATTATTCTAGATCAGAGAAATCTCATTCTTGCTCAGTCAAGTAAGGAGGCCTTGGCCCCATTCCTTCATTTTCTCAATGCCCTGACACCAGAGAAATCAGCAACTGGAAGAGGAAAATGAGGATGCCTCCTAGGGAAGATCAGAATACCTCTCCTTAAGACACCTGTCCCTACCACTCATATTTTTATATAATGAGCCTAGCCCGAGCTAAGGAAAGATAAGGAAAAATAATTGAATCCAGCAACATTCAAAATTTTTTTATTTTTGTAATATTTCCTTCTTCAATTACATTTGGCATACAATATTACATTAGTTTCAGGTGTACAACATGTGATTAGACATTTATATAACTTACAAAGTGATCAGCCTGATAAATCCAGTACCCATGCGACACCATACATAGCTATTACAATATTATTGACTATATTCCTTATTCTATACTTTGTATTTCTGTGAAACCAGCCCATTCCACATCTCTTTCCCTCCTACCAGTCTTAAGGTGGCCTCTTTTTTATGTCACTATTTGTAGGACTTCTGTTCAGCTAGACTACAGGTGACTTCCAATGATGGTTGTTTTATACTTCTGTTGTAATTTTGATGTAGCTGTGAGAGGAGGTGAGTACAACATGTACCTACTCTGACATCTTGACCAGAAAACCACAACACTGAAGTATAAAAATGGACCGTACTATATCTTAAACACTGGAACTAAACTGTTCTAATAAGTAGAAGTGGTTGAAATATTTTAAGGGAGTTGATCAGCAAAGGGGCAAAGGAGAACATCAACAGAAATATTTTGGAGGCAGTTATTTATCAGATTCTTTATAAACTGGTGCAGATGTCACTGGGCAGACTAAGGAGTATAAGGAACGTAGCACACCAGGCCAAATGAGTACTGCCAAGAAGGGAGGGAGAGAGGGAGAAAAAGAAAGAAAATAAATGGGGGAGAGAGGCAGGGAATATAGCTCTTTATCTGCATCTACCAAGCACAGAGGCCTGTTAAAGCTTTGGTGATAGGCCTGAGCAGATGCCCTTGATGGCACCCATGTGAAGAGGGCGTCCTTATGCCTGTTGTACTACATATAATCATTGCATGATAAGAAAAGCAAATGGTCATTCCCTTTCATAGTTCCTTTCATCATCGAAATTTTTCACCACTTTAATCTCCTTTCCCTTGCTCTCTGAAATGTGGTTCCTTTGGATTTTTTTTTTTAAGTATTTTAACAGGAATCATTTTCTAAGTCTTTTGTTTCCCTTCATGTGCATAAGTAATCATTTCATTTCATGCCTTGAATATAAGAAGCAGCAGCTAAATCAATACTACGGAACACATTTGCAAGAGAAAAGAATTTCTAAATAAGTTTCACTAGGCACACAAATAGACAAACTGCCAAGATAGATTATTCCTCCCATTTCTGGAAAACAGAATAGGAATAGATTCTTTGCACTAAAACAGAAAGTTTATTTCTTGTTATTCTTTTTTACTGCATATGTCAAAAATGTAAGGCGATGTCTGTAGTTATTTGGACAAAGTGCTGCCACTGAGATTGTGTGCTTTTGATTAAACAAATTTTTTTTCTTTTCTTGATCAAAGGAATTTTATCTACTTCCCTACTTCCAGTGTGGCTAAATGTAACATCAAGTTGCCCAAACAAGTTACTTTTAAATTGAGAATTTCATTGTAATAAGATAGATGACTGTTTCCACCACAGTTTGAAGGGCACAAATATATCATCTTAAATGCTGGGAAGAACCCTCTGGAAGAATATAAATTTTACTCCCACATGATTTTGATTTTGTAGGAGACCATAACTTCTGGAATTCTTAATAAAGAAGAAAAATAGGGTTGTTTTTAGTGGATGCTTTTAGAAGAAACAATTCTATGTGTTCTGCCAACACAAACTCTTAAAGGCCGTGCAGGTGCCTCATAAATACCCAGGGTTAGCCTGTGTCAGGAACACATTTATTGCTTTGATACTATTAATAACATAGACATTTACTATCTGGTATGACCCCATAAAAGAGCTTACATTAAGCACACTTAGATTACAGGATCTAAGAAAAGCTAACTTTGAGTACATTTGAAAAAATTAAACAATGAGATATAGTCTTGGTTGTGGATTAGTAACTATAGATATTAGAGGGTTCTCTTTTCTTCTCAACAATATTCTTAAATGAAAAGACAAAAGTTAATATGTATATGAATATATACATATATAATTATTTTAGAAAGAAGATCACCATGTTTTAAAACTATTGTTTTCTAGATTCCCTTTCCACAAACTTTTTTTTTTACATATTAATGAGGGTACTTTCTTTGTTAAATAACAAAGATAATGAAACATTTATAGTAAGAAACTAAAATCTTCAAATGGATTCTTTTTTTCTTTTTTCTCTTCTTTACTTTGGGTATTCTGGAAAGGTGTTTATTTGCCCCTGTCCAATCCATCTCTGGGGAGGCTGGACTCTCCAGGATAATGGTAAGGACTGTGAGAGTAACTATAGGCCTCAGTGTCAAACTTCCTAGTTCTTGTGCTGGCTAAAGGAACTTAAAGAAAAAAAAATCTATATATCTTTCAGTCATTTTTAAGTTGACATTTAAATTTATTTCAATTATAAGTTTAAGTAAATTTATTCTTTGTTACTAGGAGGTTGAAAATATTGAACATCTTATAAAATGAAAAAAAATGAGGATAGACTTTAATTGGATAAATATTTCACAATATAACTTGATTAAATACGTTAGAATTACCTTACAAAATAAAGCACACTGAAGAGCAAAGACAGCATGTATCATTTATAAGCCCTGGGGTTTTAAAAAATATCTTACAGTTTTTGGTAGTCCTGTAAAGCACTCCAGTTACAATGAAAAGAATCAGTGTTACCGATATGTACTTTCTCAAGTATTCTGAATTCAGAAAAATTACAAAATGAGCCAAAATACCTTCCTTTTAATGCAAACTCCATCTTAACATACATACATACATATGAATGACAGGGGATGATAGGAGGTCTTGTGTATTTAACACACCTTGATAAATTGTGAAAGGGGTCTTCTCCCAAATCAGTTTTTCCATAAACAACTTTGTTTGGGTCCTTGGAAACTTTTATACCCCAGAGAAATGTCCAGTAATACAATTTTGTGTGTGTGTGTGAACATATGCCTTGCTTCTGTAAGATGGGAGAAGAATGGTGAAGAGGTAGGCTCATTCTCAGGCAAATCAGTTTTTGGAAAGAGGATATATGAAAGTTAAAGATCTGGAAATTGAGTTTCTTATTACTATTTGCATATGCAAACCCCTGAACATTTGCAAATCCCACCTACATAATGACCACCTTTTGAGGCAATGTCTTCTTTGATCTTGTACAAAACCAGTACAATTTTATGAAGCATCAGGGTACGGAGTCTTGACTTACTCCCAGTCTTTGGTGTTCTTCTTGTAGCGAAGTAGTGAGATTGACTAATTAATAGAACAGGCAAATAATGACATTATGATTCAGTGGTATGCTTGTAAATATTTTACTACTGACTCTCGAGGGAAAGAGGAAGTCTGGTTTATAGTGTTTGCCCATTTCTGTGGTGCAAATACTCTCACTATGGCCTATTTTAAACTACAACACAAAGTAATCTGTCTTTCAACATTCCTGAAATTAACAGTCAGCTCCCAGGCTCTCATGAGCTTGTTCAGTCCACCTTCAGCACATCAATGAATCACGATTTATTAATTGCATTGCTCTGATCAGAGTCAGCTGGAGAAACAGTGAGTTTGTAGTCCCCCAGGATTTTTCAATATGCATGATTATATTTACATACTAATAAAAAACCAGCACCTTTCTTTAGGTGTCCACATGATACCCCCTTGTCCTTCTGTACCATTCTCTGTCCTTATACCTAGAATGATGACTGACCTATCTTGGTAACAGCCCTAACTGTGGTTTTCCTTCAAGGTATGCAAACCATGTATTGTTCTTCTGGGATCAAAATTAAGCAATTGAAACCATGTCTTCTAATATGTCTTATAAAACATAGTTTTTAATTGACCTATATAGTTTATTCACTATCTTTGCAATTTAGATTTTATTTTTTGGATATTTATAAAATACTACTGAACTTGAAGATACCATTGTACTTAATGAGTCATGGTCTCCTGATTTAGTCCTGTGAAAGCAGACCCTGAGATAAGTATTTGAGTGCAATTTGGGAGGTACAGGGAATGCCAATAGGGAACTGAAAATGATAGAAAAGAAAAGACAGTCAATAAAAGGTGAGTAACTCGAGCTTATACCCTTGGGCGAACCCTAGGAAACTGTAAACACAGGCTGCAAAATTTCCCTGCTGGAGAGACAAGGGAGCTAGGACATTTTATGCAAATTCTGGACAGTCTCTGTTGAGGGCTGCTTCTGAGGTTGCTCATTCCCTTCTATTTTGCTTGGTATACGGGTAGATAGTCTGGGAAACATCCTTAGGCCAGCAATGCAAATCTTGGCAGTTGGAGGGGGCTTAAGCACACGGAAAAATCAAGGAGTAGGGATGGACACTGACAATATCTGCTGTGTTTTAAAACTTGCAACAAAAATGGGAATACTTTACTGGTATTATTGCCTTGTCTAGAAACTTCAGTTTTTTATACATGTGGCTGGCACCTAAAAGAGCAAACTTGTCAGTCACATTTTGTCTTGACCAGGGTTTTTTATATTGGATGGATGTCAAAATCTAAGGAATATGGCTCTAAACACAAAAGTCAGAGACCCAGTTATTCTTAAATGTGTCATTTAAGATGATTCCCAAATACTGGTCCACCTAGGGGGGAAGAGGAAAATTTATTATGAAACACTCATCTGGGGTTCTTGTATTAAAAATAGATCCAGGGATGCCCTCCAGAGCTCTCTTCTCCGGAAGTGTGGCTTCAGGTATATGTTTGTTTGTTTCAAACTATCCAAACCATAATAAAGCACAGCTGGTTTATGAAAAACAGAAAATTTGGAATAAAAAGTAGAGTTGGTATAGTGGTCATGGGACCATGGGTGCAACTACAGAGGCTAGAAACAGGGATGATTCCTAAACAAGAAACTATAACTATGTTTTTAACAGTTTTGTCAGAGTTCCTAAGGGCCTGATGGGGTAGGATGTGTTTTCTCATCTGGCAAAATTGAGATTAAGAGTGAATGGAACTGTATTGCTGGTCGTAAAGATAGCTCATCAGTTCTGTTTTTATATAACCTTACCTGAACAGGAGTGGACTGAATGCGAGGTACTGCTAAACTTTACTGCTACCAGAAATCTAGACCAGCATAGTGTCAAACCTAATGTCCCTTCCAAAGGTGAAAAAGTTTGGGTGTAAATGGCAAGAAGGAAAAATAATAGCTATGTATGAAGGAATGAACGAGTGGGTTACGTAATGTGGGAGATCCAGTATTACGTTAACACCCTGAAAGAGGCTCAGAGAAGAAGATGATACTGTCCCTTAGCTCAAATATACACGATGTCTGAAAAGTTGAAACCATATATCGTTGATACCTCTCTTGTTTTGGGGACCTGACAAGATTGAATGGAATCCTGCAGCCATGAGTGGCCTCTCTTGGAAAATAATTTTATATGATGTGATGATAATGAACTGGATAGTTATTAATGATGAAATGAGATTCTAGTAATGTACTAGCATCTTTTGACCTTTATTATTGTTTTGCTATTAAGCTAGTAAGGATATGTGTTCTAAGATCAGGGGTGGACTGTGATACTGTGATTTATAAGAAATATGTATTTGGTCTTTGTCCTCACTTCTGATGCAGAGTACCCAAAACCCTTGGAATTTCTTAAGTGAAAAGAGCGATATTCAAACCCCTTTTAACTACACCTGAGTTTATGTTAATAAGGTGATTTTTGGAAAGCACCTAAGGCTGGAACTGGTTGCCAAAGAAACCAACTACATGATTAGAAGGTTGGAACTTTCAGTCCCTCCTTTCTGATCTTAGGGGAGGGTGAAGGACTGGAGGTCAAAACAATCAGTAGTAGCCACTGATTTACTTAATCATGCCTAAATAATGAGGCCTCCATAAAAATTCAAAAGGACAGAGTTTGGAGAACATTCATGTTGGTGAACACTTGGAGATTTGGGGAAAGTGGTGTACCCAGAGAGGGCATGGAGGCTCTGTAATCCTTTCCACATATATTTCTCTGTGCATCTCTTCCATCTGGCTATTCTTGAGTGATAGCCTATTGTAATAAACTGGTAAGCCTAAGAAAAGGTTCCTCTGAGTTCTGTGAGTTGCTACAGTAAATTAATTTAACCTGAGGCAGGTTTCGTGGGAACTTCTGATCTATAGCCAGTTGGTCAGAAGCATAAGTGACAACCTGGACTTGCAATTGGCATCCGAAGTGTATATGTGAGGGTGATTTATGGGACTGTGGAATCTGATGCTGTCTCCAGGCAGATAGTGTCGGAACTGAGTGAAATTGTAGGACACCCAGCTAGTGTCTGAGAATTGCTTGGTATGGGAAAAAATCTGTACATTGGAATTGGTGTCAGAATTGAAATTGGTGCCAGAATCTTAGAAGCAAACCTGTGAATGTTCGCCAACTCTGTTTAAGCACTTTAAACAGGAAATCTTTTCCTTTTTGTCAGTAACACAGTTGATTAATACTTTGCTTCCTTCCCATTCCCATCCTCCAATACATGCCCCCCCAGACTCTCTGCCATAAACAGAGTATTTAAAAAAAATTCTCTATACATACTATTTCCTTAAAAATGAAATTAGGAATTTTGTTAATTATAGCAACTCTTCTAGGAAGTCCTACCTGTCTTCACCTTTCTCTGGCCTCCCATACCCCAGGAGATAGTTTCCTCACAGCACTTGCTAGTTGTACAGAAAAGATGTATTATGTGTTAGTGGTTCCTGCAAGACTGAAGCCTGTACCGGGTATGGACCTGATTTTATTCATCTTTATATCTCCATCCTTAAATAGTGTCTGGTAGATAGTGGGTATTAATAAATACCTAGTAAACAAAACCACATTGCTCTTTAGGACCATTTGTAAGAAACTCAGAAGATAAACATTCTTTGTGAAACAAAAACATTTATGAACTCTTTTGAAAAGGGAATGTTCATCTCATAAGCTATAAAAATCGATAAACTTTCATAAACTTACATTTGTACTTAATTCTTAAAAGCATTGATTTGGTTAGTGTTCCTTTACCAAAAATATTTCAGTTATCTGTGAACTTAGACCAATCACTTTTGAGTGTCTGTGTATGCTGTTTTATTTTGTTTTGTTTTTACATCAGAGAGTGAATATAGTTTTTATATAGGATATCATAGACAGCAATGTTATCTGTGATGATCATCATAAAGATTGCTTGATGATAAATTTCTTACCTCAAAATAAAGACTTTTTAGTAAAGATTACATCATTTACTAAAAATGCACTAAGGTGAAGAGAAAACAAAACAAAAAAAGAGCCTAAATAAAAGACAGTGAACTCATTAAAAATCTCCTCCTATCAACTTGTTTAAAATTATGCAAAAAAAAATTATTAGTCTAATGACCTGAGAAATTCCCATTGTGAAATGTGACTATGAAATGAAAGATTTTCAAGAATGGTTTATGAAAAGATATTTCATTGTTGTATATTCACACCCTGTATAGTCAAAGCTGCAGAAAAAGTTATTGGGAGATGTTTTACAGTTTCTTTCCTTGGAGAATTCCAAGACTAAGTTTGAAATCCCTCTACTTGATGGATTTCTAAAAGTGGTTTGGCTCAGACCAGGGCATTCCTTAAGTTTTCTTTCCATCTTCAGATTTTGATAGTGGCTCTATATTTCAAGTTGGACTGGAATAAATTTAATTCAAGAATAAATTCATCTTTATAAAGAGAGAAAATGTTGCAATTCGGTAATAATGATGCATTTATTTTAGGCTCCTGGGCTTCAAACTGAAATGGAACTGAATCATATAGAAATTATAGTATGCAAAGGAAGTAGTTGAAATGCTGGAGCTTGTTCTCATGATATTAATATTAATCTTATCAGGGGAGGGATGCTAAATGTTAAGTCAGGAAAAAATATTCTCAAATAAATATTGGATTTTATGTTAGAACAATAAAAAACATCACTGATTTCATTTGATTTTGACTGGGAATTTCTTGAGATAAAACAATGGTTTTTTTTTCCTCTCGCTCTCCCACCCCCCTTTCCTTTTTACCCCAGAGCTTACCTCATCAGCTCTTACTTCAGTAATAATTTTATGCTGCCCCTTCTACGACCTCACAAAAAATTGTGGAATGGCCGAGTCAGTTATAGTGTGAAAAAGTGTAGTTACCTAACTTTGTATTTATGAAAGGGAAGAGGAAAAAGAAAGAAGAAAGACAGTGTCAATTTTTAAAACATAGAGAATGACTTAAGTGCTCTTAAAAATGGCCAGATTTATAGCCTGGAATTGTGACAACCCCATTTATTCACAGAAGAGGCACAGAGGAGTTATCTCTGCTCACTTCTGACTCATCCCGCTGAGCTGGATGGTTCGCCCACAAATGAGAGAGTAATTTAGTTTCTAGGATGGTTCATTCTTCTTGTTCAGTTTACTCATAAGGTGCTAATTAGGAGAAATCGTTATGGTATTATTTTTTCACTTCAACATCTGTTTCCCATGGCTGGACACAAAAAAATTAAGTCATTTCTTAGAAACAACTAGGGAAGTTGGATGGCAGTGATTTAGAGTCATTGTCTTAATAAGTTAGACTGTAAACCAGAGGTCCACATATGCAAGGATCAGAACCCAATTAATCCATGAACTTCTCACATCCAGGTAAATGAACTGTCCCTGCTAAGTTTAGAAACCACAGCAGCCAATTCTTAAACAACAACAACAACAACAACAACAACAACAAAACCTTTTTCATGAAAAAGTTATGCATGAGGAAATAATGTATACATGTTTACTTTTTTCTCAGAAATATGGTTATATTTATGCCTTGAATTATTCTAGTGTTTTACACATATTAACTCATTTAAACCCCACAGCAACCAAAGATATAAGGTTAATGAAATAAAGATTTAGGGTTAATGAACAGTTTACCAGAAACTAACCTAAGCATATTATTCAATTTGCCTAGCAAGAAAACATATTTAGAACTTAGAATTATAAACTTCCTGAACCTAGTACTGTGACACTCTGATACTTGCAAGAGTCTCATCTACTCTTGTATTCCCTACAACTCTTCACCACACATATATATTAGTGTGAACACTAATTTCAATATCCAAACCAAGATTCAGTGGAGAAGCTACTATAAAATATTAAAACAAACTCTTGCTTCTGTGGTACATTGCCTGTGAGGAGCTGCCAAATACCTAAAAGAAGTTATAAACTAAAACTATATAGATGATCTCTCTTCTACTACATAGTATAAAATCCACGAAGTATTATTATTACTGTTGTTATTTTAACCCATATTACAAAAAGACAGTAAAATCTAACTTAGGAAAAAAAAGATTGATGGGAAATTATTTTGGGTGCAGAAAAAAATGCTGTTTAAAAAATATGAGCCCCAAGTACTTACTCAGCAAACTTCAGCATTTGTAGAAATTAATTTTATCCTTGATAAAACTCTCCTATTTTTTTTTTAGTTCTATCTGTAGGAAATTTCCATCTGCTATTTCACTATTTGTTTATTTGCTGAAGAAAGTGAAAATTTATCACTCTATCTTTTTCATAAGTGTCTATTTCTTAGAATAAAGAAATCATTCTCTATTTGTACCGTGTTACCCACTGAATAGAAATCAGCCTCTACGTTACTCCTAGTTCTAAGCAGACAACTTTTCAACTTCTGAAAATTTCTTTTTTTACAGAATGGAAGATATTTTAGGTACTATTAATTTTCTGTAGTACATACCACATTTATATTATGGTTTATCCTTGCTGTTGCCATAGATAGTTACAAGAAGAATGGCCAAATCTTCTAGTCTAAATTTTGTATGACAAACACAGAATACTTTTGGAGGCTACATCAATGTGATCTGTCCATACCTTCTTTGGCATGTAACATTTTTTTAACTTGTTTGTTTCTTCTTTTTACTTGTCCCACTGTAAGAACTCAAGCCTGCAGTTGTTTCTTTTCTAGGAGGCTTAGATAGGCTCCCTCTTTAAAGGTCATTTGTGTTAGTATGTGATGATAGGAAATGGTTTCTGTTGATTACTCAAAAGACATTTAACCTGTCTCCAAATAGACCCTAATACTGTTTATATATCCACTTTCTTCTATCTAGTCATGCACTTTATGGAAGGCCCCAGCCTGAGCCAAAAGGGATGAATCATGGTTGGTTTAGATATGGACATGTGATGCAATTCTAGCTAAGGAAACAAGTATTAGTATTCTCATTTCACGGAACAAGTGATGGGGCTCAACTAGAACCCAGATTCCTGACTCCAATGCCAACCGTTGTCTTTCCTGTACACATGGGAACACCCATAGTGAGGTTGCTTATTTTTGATGAAGTTTTGGATATTTATTTGTCATTTGTGTTGTTATCTATTGCTGCATAATATATAACCCCTGAATTTTGTCAATTTGTCACTAGTAACAATATCCATCTATTATCTCACCCAATTTCTGAGGGTTAGGAACTCTGGAGTGGCTTAGCTGGTAGTCCTGGCTCATGGTTTCTCATATGGTTGCAGTCAAACTTGCCTTAGCACCAAGATATTTTGAGGCAGCTTTCATAAACAAATAGATAGAGCCAATAAAAAAGATACAGAGATTTGGGTTATAAGTTCTCTCAAATTTTCTCTCAGTCATTATACTATGTCAGAAATATTCAGATTATAATTTGTAAGATCTTGGGAAAAAGAGATCAGTTATTATAAATTTCTGTATTTGGCATTTATCACACTACCTTGCAATTATTTGCATAATATGTAATAAGATTATATCACTATATGACAATGATGACTCTCCTTTTAGACTGGGGGTCCTCAACACTGGTCACAAATTAGAATAACTTGGAAGCTTTAAAAAAATACAAATACATGGGCCTCACTCCCATCCATTTGAATCAGAACCTTTAGATATGAGTCCTAAGAATCATTAGTTTTTAAAAGCTTCCCAGGGGATTCTAATTTATACCTAGAATTGAGAATAACTCTTCTCTTAATAAGTTCTTATCTTTTTGTTTGTGTTATATATACACTTTGGGGAATATAAGAAAAATGGCGGATAATTCTTCTTAGGTAAATGTGATTCGTTATTCACAGAAATATTTTGTATGACTTTAAGAGATTGTGCATCCTTGATTTGGATTGTGACCCTCAATGGTAGAAACTACATTTTTTAAAATCTTTGTATATTTTTGACATGAACCCCTCTCCTCTTTTACCCACCTCCACTTTAAAAAGTGAGAGTTTGAGTTTTGGCATAGGATAGACATATAGAACAATGGAGTAGAAGTGAGAGTCTGGGAATAAACCCACATATCTATGGCCAATTGATTTTTAACAAGACAATTCAGTAGGGAAAGAATAGTCTCTTCGAGGAACAGTGCTGGGACAACAAGATATACACATGCAAAAGATTAAGTTGTACCCCGCCTCACGCCGTATAAAAAGTTAATGCAAAATGGAAAAGCCACCTAATATATCAGAGTTAGAACTATAAAACTTTTAGAATATAGGCCTAAATCTTTGTGACATTGGATTCGGCAATGCCTTCTTAAACATGGCATCAAAATCAGCAAAAGAGAAAATAGATATATTTGTTTCACCAAAATTTAAAACTCTTGTTCATCAAAGGACATTATCAAGAAAGTGGTGAGACGACGTACACAATGAGAGAAAATATTTGCAAATCTTATTCAGATAAAGGTCTAATATTCAGAATATGCAAAAATTTTTACAATTCAACAATAAAAAGACAACCCAATTAAAACATGTATAAAGCACTTGACTAGCTATTTCTCCAAAGAAGATAGACAAATGACCAATAAGCACCTAAAGAGGTGCTCAACATCATCAGGCATTAGGGAAATGAAAGTCAAAACCACAGAGAATACCACTTCACAACCAATAGGATGGCTATAATTAAAAAGCTACAAAAATGAATAATGGCAAGTATTTACAAGGATGTGGAGAAACTGGAACTCTTTTACATTGCTAATGGCAAGGTAAAATGGTGATGCCATTGTGAAAAACAGCTGGTAGTTCCTCAAAAAGTTAAACATAGAATTACCCATATGATTTGGCAATTCCACTCTTGGGTAAATACCCCAGATAATTGAAAACAGGTACTTAAATACTTGAAAATACATGAATTTTCAAAGAAACACTATTCACAATAGACAAAAGGTGGGAACACTCCAAATATCCGTCCACTGACAATGAATAAACAAATGTGGGGTATATGTATGATGGAATATTATTCAGCCATAATAAGGAATACAGTATTGATAATGCCACAATGTTGATGAGTCTCAAAAACTTTATGCTAAGTCAAAAAAGACAGACACAGAAGGTTACATATGGTATGATTCTATCTGTGTGAATTATCAGGAATAGGTAAATGCTTTGTAACAGAAGGCAGATTGTTTGTTGATGGCAGCCGGGGGAGGCAGGAATAGTGACCACTTAACGTATTAGGGAGTTTCTTTTGGGTGGTGGAAATGTTTTGGAACTAAATAGAGGTTGTGTGTGATTGAACATTGTGAATATATTAAATGTCACTGAATTATAAACTTTAAAATGGCTAATTTTCTGTCGTATGAATTTCACTTCAATTAAAAAAATAACTGAGGCAGTCCCAGGCAAACTGGGATGTGTTGGTCATCCTATTCCTCGTATATGAGAACATTTGTATAAAAAATAACTGGCTCTGAGTTATTCTTCAAACTACTTAAAAACACTTAATGGAATATAGTAAGTGTTCAATAAATATTAGCTACTATTAAAAAAATAGAAGCGGGAGTTTGAGGCAGTTTATAAAAACACAATGCAACATTAACTCTGTGTCCTCGGCCCCTAGCACAGTTTCTGACACATGGTAAACATTCTCTTAACGTTTATTAAATTGATCTACTGGGAAGTCTCATTCTCTAGAGATATCAGCTATGAACTACATATCTCTTTACTTCAGATCTCTAATTTTTGACTGATGGATACATTATGGAACAATGAAATTTGGGCAATAACTGTTTATCCATATAAAACAGTGCAATATCATATCATACCTATATGGCACGAAAAGCCATGTTTAGCTTTCTATGAATGATTTTGTACAATTAATAATGTGTCTTCTAGTTCAGGACTTTAAGTAAATCCATATGTAACCTCTGGGAGTCTACTCAACTCTAATAACACAGAAATCCAAGGAAAATAGGGAGAAAGTCATCCCTATATATAATGGACTTTACTCTAAATAAGGCAATCATACCTTTCCAAGTTGTGAGCTTTGTCAAATTACTTATTTTGGTGCTTACAGACCCTTGAAGTAGGCCAGGATTCATGAACAGGAGCAATGCAACTTGTTCATCTGTTAGAGAAAGTATTTTATGGGGAGGAAACTGTGCTACTATTTTTAGACTTCTGCTCTTATTTTTAGCACTGCTGCATGCAACAACACATTCCTGGATACTAAATTAATGAGCCTTCCACACATATGCAGTATTTTCCTCTGATAAGCTCAAAATGTGATGTGCATTAAGTGAGACTCATTATAGTTCCCAAATGGTTACTAGTATATCAAATGGAGAGGAATAATTATAGTATTTAGTTTTGTAATCTCATTTTATGAAGCAGATATTTCATGGCTCCAATAGGATCAGCAACAAGGGTATTTGTAGGTAAAATTCTTCTTATTGTCACTTCTGAGGCCGCAATCTACAGGGTCAATCCATTAAAAGAGCATTAAATGGAATTCTTGATTTCTGTCACCTTATCTTTTCCCCCAAATCTGTTTCCCAGTTTCCGGTTTTATTCCTGGCAGTGCACACCACCACTAGCCACCCAAATGCTCAAGGTGGAAACCTTGGAGTCATTGTTGATTCTTACTTTTTCTTTGCATCCCCATACCCACTCCATCAGCAAGCTGCATCTCTACATTTCTCTTCATCTCCTCTGCCCCATCTTAATCCCAGCTGCCATAGACCCATTTTGTATAAAGTGAGCCTAAAATAAGATGTATAAGAGTTAAAAACTTGGTTAAAAAAATGACATAAATAAAGGCCTTTTATGGTTTCTCATAAAGTTTTCCCCTGAGTAAGTAGCTACAAGAAAACCCCTTCTCTTCTGATTATATATATAAGATTAACTATGATATCTTAGAATTATCTTCATTTGATATCAAAAGTGGTAAGGTGTATACTTGCTGTGGAATCTTCCTGCTGATACAATTTTTGTAACATTTTGTCTTCTATCTGGAAAACAAGACTTGCCTTTGCTTTCTGGTTAAAGGCTAATTTTACTTGAGCGATATGGGCTATTTGTGGATTTATTCACTAACCAGGCACTGTTGGTTGAATAAGATTAACCATTATGGACTGATTTACCCACTGTCTTCTGCTGTTCTAAGCCTCTCACATTCTAGAAAGAGTGTCTTCCATTCTGTATTGTGTGTGCCAGGTTAGGTATGAGATTTAAACTTAGATCAGCTTATTATTTTCGTGACATACTTTCATGCTTTTAACTCTTTCACCAGATTGGTTCATTTCTTTAGTCTGTAATGTGCCTCATGTGATTCAGCCAGTCTCTTGAACATCTTTTGTCCCATCAAAAAGTGGTATCTTTTAAATTACTTTCCAAAAGAGATTATTTCTCAAAAAAACTTTTGGGTATAGCACACCGGGTTTAATTCAGGGGATGAAGTTCCAGAAACAGCAGGATCATTTCTATGTGAGTTCTTTGGAGGACAGCCCCAAAGAGATGCTCTCCAGGCAGTCAACATGGACAATCTCTTGCCAGTCAATCCTCCAGCTTGCAGTAATGTTTATTATCTTTATGAAGTTTAAAGGATCTTTAAAAATTAATAAGTGCTCCATGAGCTTTACTTTGATTCCTGTCATTTTCTTGAAGAGAACTTGTTGTCTGTTTACTCACCTCACCACCTTTTTTTTTGGGGGGGGGGGGTGTAAATATCACTTGTAAACTTTTTGACTTTTTGTCATACATTAAGGGTTAAAATTGTTCATGATAACACAAAATAAATAAAGAACAGCCCCACCGGAGCAAACAATACATGTTTTAGAATGCACTCGACTTAGGAAAACAGGTAGAGTACTTTTTTGCAGGGGGCCTTTTGCAATATGGTTCACTAAAACTCTTTAGCCAGGGATACATGTACAATATGGTACATTGGCTAGAGGCTAGATCTCTAGGTATCACACCTAGAGCATGGATGGAATGGGGTGGAGGAGAATATATAGATATAGATATATAGTATATATGTACCTTACATATATACATATATACTAATTTTAAAAGGAAAATATTTCAGAGATTTATAGAAATTTAATATTAATCAACACTATCTACAGCATCATCATATTGGGTCTGTATATATTACTCTAGATACAAATTTCCAAAAAAATACGTAAGTTAATGCCCCCAACAAATTATAATTAGGTTTAGATGGTACATTTAGTGTTTCATTTATTTCTGCATTGTTGGCTAATGTCTTTATAATAAATATGTAACCCAAAATTATACATTGTGAATATTTATAGAACCATCCTGTAAAGAAACTGAGATAAAAAAAAATCTAAAGATGTACTTCATGAGAAAAAAATCTAGTTTATAAAAGAGAAATGTATCAGATAATCTATTGTAATTTTTAAATGAACAAACTTATTAAAACATGAATTGCCTATAAGGTCATAAAATGTAGCAGATTAACCTACTATTTTTAAGTCTTGTCAGATTTTTTTAAATGAGTTCATGTATTGCTTTTTAACAATGAATTTCTGCAGACAGAAAAGAAATTAGAACTGACTTGAAAATTCTCATCATGCTTCATTCTCTGGTGGAATTTTTAGATCTTGATGGGGTTTGTTTCGTAATCAGCTTTGGTGTTCAATGCCTTCTTTTATTATAAAACAGAATTCTTGTCTAACACAGCCTCATTTCCTCCACCCCCACCCCTCTTTTTTGCCCTCAGTTATTGGAGTTGCAAATGCATTTAAACAATGGTCAAGTCATGCTGCAACAAGCTCAGGGAACAAATGAACAACTGCAATAAGAAATGGCTAAGCTTGAGTCTAAAATCTCAGCATTGGAGAAAAACATGAGATCAGTAATGCTCAAAAGTGTGAGTTGATGGAAAATTTGAAATAACTCCACAGGGTTTCATACCTGCTATTTTATCCAGCATGAACGGTTGGTATTGTGGAAAACATTATAAAACAATTACTTGCCATTTCTAATTATGTAATACTTGGAATGTATCCAGATGCAACTGTGTCATACATTGTTTTTTTTAACTACTAGGCTATAGAATAATTTGAGAGAGATGAAATTTAATTAATTCAATAAAACAACTACTTGACTTAAATTTGTTTTCCTATTGACCCAACAGGTAGTAAATAGGACTCCTTAAATTCTATGTATTATTGAACCTTCAGATTCTGCTGAAAATATGTTGCTGCTTTTTTTATTTACTTCAGGGATCAAACATCTTAACCTTCCTCTAAAATTATGCCAATTTCTCCCAGACTACCGCAATATATTCTTCTCAGCAACAAAAAACAAGTATATCATTGCAATAACTTACTAAAATGAGAGACTTTTATTATGACCATGAGCTGTCTAAAATTCACCAAGCATATGAAGTGATAATTATCACCTAACATTTTACAAACTCTTTTCATCAAATATTATTAGACAAAAAGAATAATTATCCTACATGACAATGGAAATCATCAACAAAATGAAAACCTACTGAATATTTGCAATTCATACATTTGCAGAATCATATATCTGATAAGGGGTTAATATCCAAAATATAAAAAGAATCTGCACTACTACTCAATAGCAAAACAAACAAACAACTGATTAAAAATGAGCAGAGGATGTGAGTAGACATTTTTCTAAAGAAAACATACACATGGCAACAGACACATGAAAAAGTGCTCAACATCACTAATCATCAGGGAAATACATGTCAAAACCACAATAAGATATCACCTCACACCTGTTAGAATGGCTACTATCAAAAAGATAAGAAGTAACAAGTGTTGACAAGGATGTGGAGAAAAGGCAACCCTTGTGTACTGGTGGTGGGAATGTAGGAAAACAATATGGAAATTCCTCAAAAAATTTAATTAAGTAAGGAAGATTTCTAGGCTTCTATTTTCTTATCTCTATTTTGGGACTAATAATAGCTAAGTCATAGGGTTTTTGAGTAGATTTAATTAAATACTCTACCTAGAGTATTCATTATTTTACACATGCTTAAAAAATGGTAATTGTTAGTGGCATTATAGCTATAAAATAAATAGCTATAACAAGGATCACGTACAGAGATACTTCAATTTTATTAAAACAAAGGAGATGAAATTTAAACTCCAGAGAAGGTAAAATTTATTCCAGTCAGATCTCAGACCTACAAGCAGTAGGACAAATTAGTTGGTGCTACAGCACCAGGGAGAAAACGCACCTGCCCCCAAATTTTATTAATTGAAATTGATTATTTGTTTCTAAATCTACCAGTTATTAAAAAAGGCAAATGTGCTTTTAATGCAATGTTTTGTTTCCTATCCAAATGTCATCAGTGATGATTCAACATAATGTACCAGCTTCAAATTAATTTGCTGAATTTTCTTTGTCTATGTTCTTCATTATTTTAATTAAAAAGTGGTTGCTCACTTGATTGACAATCTAAGTGTACCAGTTCTTTACAGCTTAAGTGAACTAGCCTAACCAAGATTACCTATATTCAGGGAGTCATTTTCACAGAGCTGAAATATTTAAACTTGTAGTCCTATACTTCTCCATCCCATTGCTTTTCTAGCTCAATTGAAGATCTATTTTTGTCTTGGTAGTTTAAGTAAGGCATCATATTAGTGACAGGATGAATGGCTCTTCATAGAGAATACAAACCCCAGCTTCTCAGTGACAGTCTGTGCTTGCCTTTCTCCAGGATAATTTCCTACTTATCAGGAGAATGAAGACAAGTGGACACAGGTCCCATTGTGCTGCACACAACCCTTTTGAAAATATAAATCAGGGTTTGCATTTCAGAAACAATTGCAGCAACTCTTCAGCCCAGAGGATGGATACAGTTTAAGAAGATACATTTGTAAAACCCTTTCAAGAGTCATTTTATATTAAGATGCCCAGAAGAGAAAACTGAAATGATTGGAGAGAAAAAAAGCCTCTGCTATTTCATCATAAAATTTAGGATATATCTCTACTTATACAACTTGTTCTGAAATAAAGCTATTATTCTCCTCAGGTGGCAAATATAGATATAAACACCCAGCTAGCAAAATCTTCCTCTCAGAGTTTACAGATTGCCTTGTTTCCAAGAATTATGGTTAGTGAAGGTGTCAGCTGTTATACTTACAGCCATCATTCTTGCAACAATTGAGATGATGTGCTATGTACTCATCCAAGCTTAGGGAAGGATGCTTATTATCTAGCCAGGAAATGAAGCTTCTGACATGCTCTGTGTCTGTTAAAGATAAAACGCTTAAATATATGTGATAGCTCACTGCTGAGTAAATATCTTCATGCACAGTATACCTTTGACCATTTTTTCTGAGGTCATTAGAGAATGTGTACTACCTCTGACCACAATTGAAAGCAATTGGATGCACTTAACCTTCATTGCCTATGGAGGGTGACTGCCTTTGGGAAAAGCAATACTCTAATAAAAATAAATACTCTTAAAAAGAGACAAATCAGAGTATTGATTCCACTGTAATTTGTGTGTTTGTGTGTGTGTGTGTGTGTATGTGTGTGTGTTGTGTTTGGCAAAGCAAATAATTCTGAAAGTACTTAGAACAGAGCACTTCTTTAGGATTTCCATATATACAAGTATTTATTTTCATGTGCTTCATTCTAAAATAATTGCTAGGTATGGAATTGTAACCTACTGAAGTTGAACATAAATCTGAATTTGTTTGTTTTACACTAGAGAAGGTGGAGAGGAACCACTCCATATTGACAGGCCCACCAGAAAATAAAAAGTCTTAATAGAAGGATTTGTTACAGTTTTACCAAAGGATCTACCTTGAGACTCACCATTGGAATATTTTTTATTTATTGAGATATAATTGACGTAGAATACTGTATTAGTTTTGGGTATATGGAATGGTCCAATTCTGATAAAAAGAATTGATTAAGTTCCTGGACTTGTTTTTTGCTCTTTTACCTTGGCACATGATATCACATTGTTAACTGTTAATTATTACATCGTCCATCAGGTTTCTGGGTAAAGAATTGTTTCCAGAGGTTATGCCTTCTGCTCGTAGATGTCAGTTATTAGCATCAATATGTCAGAGAGCTGTTGTGTTAAAAGATGAGACACTTCCAATGGCAGGTATTTGGCGGTTGAATTTTCAGATGTTTTCTATGGAGCTGAGCTATAGGACACATATCTCTGTTCCTCTCCACTCATTATTGGTAGTATCTTCTTCACTACTCAGAGTATCGTAGGGGATCAGTAACATCCTTGGTACCTGGAAGTTTGTTAGAAATGCAAAACCTCAGATCCCATGCTAGGTCTGCCGAATAAGAATCTGCATTTAACAAAATCCACAGCTGATTTATAGGCACATGGAAGTTTGAGAAGCACTTCTCTATTGTATCAAAGATTCATTCCATTTGGCCCTTTCTAAAACCTACCTTTTCTCTACTACTTTAAGTTATTCTAAATGGTCTTCATTATTCAATTTAATTACATAATAGACCGGACTTACATGTTAGATTTTGCCTTTTATAGTGGAATATGGACTCAGGATTGAGGAAAGGCGAGACAAAAACTGGGCTATTCATAATTAAGTCTTAGACATTCTGCATTTTTTCCATTAAAAATGTATTCTTAATGGATTGGTCTAGTCAAAACTACTGGCTAAATACAATACTTATTAAGTAACTATAATTATAGTAATAATGTTCATAAACGAAATAGTAGAATGAGACACTCTTTTACCTCTGCATTTCTCTATTTTGTGCTTTTGCTGATGTTATAGTTGCCATCACATTGGGAAAGAATCATATCGATTTAAACCTGAAAAAAATAGGTAAATAGATGCCAAAGTCTTAGGGAAAGTTTTTAATAATAGTGTCCTCAGCATTTGAAACTTTTAATGAAAATGTTCCTTTTTTCTCTCGATGAGGCTGGATATCATGGTGATTTTTGCACACAAAATGCTTGGGTTTCTTTGGGGGATTCTCACCATTCTATTGGCTTGAGCCACATTCAGAATCTTGTGACAACCTCTTCATTTGACCATCTTAGGATAACATCAGTCATGGTGATATCAGCTTAAATTTCTGCAAGCACATTTTATTAGATGTGCTCAATGTTTTATGAAAATAAAACAAAAAAATTATTCAATAATAAACAGACAAATTAAAGTACTCTAACGCTTCACAATAGAAATTGTTTCCTGTATACTAATCCCTATTAATTATTTAGAGTGCATTATCTACATTTCTATTATGAAGGAGCCATTATTTTATTTTAGAGTTAAACTAATGCTTCGGGAAATTTAAAAACTTCCCCAAAATTATACAAAAAAAATAAGTGATGGAGCTCATATTCAAACTGAGGGCTGCACTTCCCACAGATAGCCTCTTAACTAAAGTAATAGCTCTTAACCATTCGATGTATAATGATTAATTGACATTTTAGGCAATAGGGAAAGGAACCTACATAAAGGAGCTCCTATAATACTTCTCAATTCTCAATATTGAATCCTGAACCCTGAACTTGGTACTGCTGGCTGATAATAAGTCTATTAAAGTCCTGGGTCATAGGGGCTCAGGTTTCCAAAGGCCATGCCTATAGTCCCCATAGGAAATTTGTGTTCATTTGGCAATTTGCTGTTATAGCTGCAGTAAAATTTATTTGTACTGCTCTTACACTCTATATCCTTAAGTATTTTCTCTATTATTTGTCGCTCTCATTTTTTTTTATTTCTCACCTTCATCAGTCCCCTTCTTTCCTTGTTATGGGCATGCTCAAACCTCCTATCCTAAAAACACAACCAACAGTCACCAAAAAAATTTTTCCATGACTTATTCTCCTTCATACTATTGCTCCATTATTCTACATTTCTTTGCCCTCTCTTGCTTCTTGAAAGAGTGACTGTATCACTTACTGTCTATAAATCATTATTTTTCACTCACTTCTAAACTCATTATCATCTGGTTTTCTCTTCCACCACTCACTGAATTTAATTCAACCATGCTTAACAGGTTTCATTGGCTGAAGTCCAATAGCCCTTTTAATGGAGGAACATGGAAAGGGAATATAATCTATATTTATGGACTATCTACTGTGAGCCATCTTTATGCAGTGGATTTTACATATATTTTCTCATCTGACCCTCATAGTAATTGTATAATATTTTAAATTTAAATATTATTATTATTATTTAAAACATAGGAAACAGATTCAGAATATTTAATTTAAATAAGGTAGAGATCTGATTCAAACCCAGTTCTGACTCAAAATCCCGTACTCTTTGATTATACAAGGAAAGAAATGGAGAGAGGTAAGAGAGAGTAAGGAAGAATGGAAAAATTAAGAGAAAAGGAATGCAGGGAAGTAGGGGAAGAAATATGAATCCAGGTAAGTTTCTCTGTAACAAACAAGAGATTCAAATTGACCAATAGATTAATTTCATTGCTACTAATATCTTTTAATTTTATTGTACAAGAATGCTTAATATATGACTAAAAGTGGGTCATAGAAATAGGGAAAGAAAAACCAACATTAGTAAAGAAATGTAATATGTTTCATGGAAAGACTGCTGGTCCTCTGTTAAATTATGTGTTCTGCTGAGATGAAGGCTACATCTAGGGTATTTACTTGCTAATACTGCCACCTTACTCAACTTTCTGATGTTTTTGTTAGTGCCAAGAAACTAGGATATAAAACTAATAGTGAATAAATTTACCAATCTGTATGTGCTATTTAAATTTTCTTGAAATTATTCAAATTTCTCTGGCCTAGAAATCAGGGCAGAATCTCAGGACAGATGGCTTAGTAATGAGCTTTTCACCTCCTTCAGCTGCCAAGCAATTTGGAAACTGCACGAGGCCAGACCCCTGTCAGTGCTGTTCTGCACTTCAATTTGAAGACTAGTCTGACACCAGGAAGTTGTCATCATCATCAGCTAATGCTTAGCAAGTGTGGCATGCCAAGTGTCATGAAAATGGAAAAAAACACTCTGTTTTGATTGTAACTCCCTAACAAGTTGGGGATTCAACTGAATTTCTGCGTTGAACTTCTAGTTCAACTTATATCTCTAGTCCAGACACCCTTTTTAGCTTTGGACCCATTTATTTGAGTATTTGTTGGACATTTTTACTTGGATATCATGAAGGTACCTCAAAGTACACATTCTCAAAACTGAGTTCTTGGTATTCCCTAAGAAAACTTTTTGCTCCTTAATAATAGCATTATCCAACCGTTAAATGATTCAGACCTGGAATCATTCTTGACTAATTCCTTTCCTGCATCACATTCAATTGCCAATGCCTGTGGTTTCTACTTCTTAAATATCTCCTGAATCTGTCCACTTCTCTCCATCCTCATTACCAAAATGAACTTTAGGCCACCATCGACTCTGACTTACACTTGGGCGTAGCTTCTTCACTGAAGACCATCAGCCTTCCATTTTCTGCCCCATCCACTTTCTCCATGGAGCTCTACATTAGATCATGCCATTCTTCTGCTGAAAAGCATTTCATGTTTTTAAATAGTTAGGAAATGAAGTCTAACATCTCAGCATAACTTAGAAAGAGGTTATCTACCTCCCCAGCATCACATCCTACAAGTTAGTCATTTAGTCAGCAAATATTTAGAATGCCTTGTTATTAGGCTCTGAATATACAGCAATGAACAAAACAGTCCCTGTCCTTTGAAATTGTCATGCTATTGGGAACAGACAGACAATAATCATGGAAACAAACACATGAAAAATTTTAGATACATACAAATAACCAGAAGGGAGATATTTGTGGAAATGACTCCTATACATTTCCCCATCCCACCTAAACTAAGTTAGATGCTTCTATAAATATTTTTGTCATTATAATTTAGCATTTCTTTATTACTTTATTTTATTTCTTGTTTATCTGCCTTCTATGCTGGATCATTATAATTTGGTAAGGGCAAGGACTTGTTCTAGATATTACTATCATATTCTAATGCCTAATTATTGTTTGGCATATGTCAGATGTTTAATAAATATTTGTGAAATAAATCAGTGGTTCCAAACCTTTTTTGACACCAGGGACCAGTGCTCCTATGAGAATCTAATGCCTGATGGTCTGAGGTGGAGCTGGGGCAGTGATGCTAGCTCTGGGGAGTGGCCGCAAATACAGATGAAGCTTCGCTGGCTCCATGCCGCTCACCTCCTGCTGTGCAGCCTGGTTCCTAACAGGCCATAGACTGGTACAGGTCCCCAGTCCAGAGGTTGCGGACCCCTGAAATAAATGAATTTTACTTCCTCAGTATGAAGTGACCAATAAGATCTTATCTCATTGGATGAAAGTAAAATATATATGATGAAATAAAAAATTGGATGTAAATAAAAAATATAGGCCTTCTATAGTTCATAACTTCAGATACTTGCAGACTTTCATCAACTATGAAGTTTCAAACACATAAATTGATTAACCCTGTGTATTTCAGATCACTAAATTCCTACAGATAACAAAAATACTACATATTACTGATTTCTTACCTTTTCTTCTCATTTGTTGAGAGAGCCAAATGAGGAAGAACTTGAGAAAATTGTGAGATGGAAAAATATGCTCTGTAATTAAAAGCGGGTGGGATATGCATAATCATTTTAGGCAAAGCTATGTTAATACTTTCTATTTGTTCAATACATTTACCTTTCCAAAGTTTATACCTATTAATCCTTTATATCAAATTTTAGTTCTTGCAAGGATTATTAGAATAGTGTTAAACCCTTCTAAAGAGAAATGAAACAACCATACTCTCTTCTATCTTCAGGCTCTGTGCAGAACATTTTGTCTACCTGTGCTCACCACAAAGCCAAGCCAATCACAACAAATAATATCAGCTTGAATAACAGTTTGGATTGGCTTTTATATGCTTTAAAGAAACTTATTTGTTCCACCCTTAAAATGTATTTGGTTACATAATTTTCACTATTTTATCCTGTTATGGATAAAAGAAACTTATGGGAGACTGTATTCTAAGACCTTTATTATTTCCTTCTTAAACTTTTTCTTACAACATCCCATGTTTTTGCTGTGGTGGTTTAAGGTGTGTATCAGAGTTTCTGTTAGAAATATTAGCTTTCAAAAAGTTTTTGGCACACAGAATCTACAAGAATAGCTGTCTTATCAAGTTCCCTTAAAGATGAATAGTGCTTTTTTACTACCATTCCTCGCCCAGCTCCTTGCTTGCACATATTCTAATGTAGATATCTATAGTTTGCAATCAATCAGTTGCTGGATTCCCAAATGGAAATAGTTGCAGACCGAATGCAGCACAAGTGTTATAGAAAAACCATGGGCTTTAGAATTAAAAGTCACTAGACCAGGATATTTTTCTCAATGGTGTGATACATACCCCCACTCCTGTTTATTTATATTTTCATCTCTCCTCAATTCCTTATCTAGAATTCACCTTTTGAATCCCTCAGTTCCAAACCAACCAAAGACTTATATTGGTTTCTTCATTATTGCTGGTTTAGCCAGTCTGTTATCTTTGTAGAAACTCTTACTTGCATACAAACTCAAGAAAATAAACCCTTACTACAAATAGAAAATCTCCTGCATACTTTTCGACTGCTTAATAATTACAGTATACTTTACACTTTTCTGGGTTTTAATGCAATATAGCCACAACCCATTTTATAGCTTAAAACTTTGGCGAAATATGGGCCAGAAAAATATCTGGTTAATGAATTCTGTGAACCTATGTGGCAATCAGGCTTTACAATGACTGAAGCCCCAATTATTTAACAAACGGAAAGAAAAGTACACAAATCACAATTACCAGTGACAGCATGGAAAAACCCATAGAGCGTGCCACCAGCAAAACTGCTTAGAGAGCTGGCTTCCCAAATGTGGGAAATATAAAACAAAACCTTCTTTATTTATAATCACTATTTGAATTTCTAATTCTCTGGGCCTTACAGGTTTATTATGAAAACCAAATTCAGTTCTCCTGAGGAGTAAGAAAGAACCACTTCCCATAGCATAAAGTTATAGAATAGCAAAATTTTAAAGCCCTGTAATTTGTTCCTGGGGTAACATTATGTTGTCTTCTTCTGGGTTATGTAAGTCTGCCTTGGCCTTTCAAATAGAGAAACATTTCACCCTTGACACAATTTGGAATTTGGAACTGCCTGTGAAAACATGAATAACTTTATTTTTCCATTGAAAAGTCCCTAAACATAAATTGATAAATTCTCAAAGATTTCAGTGTAGAATTTGCAGGCTAGCAATTCAACTGCCAAGATCTATATTCAAAGTGTTTGAATTGCCAGATAAAACACAGCTGTTAGTCTATATCTCAGGCAATCTGTATACTATCTTTTAAGCAGAAGAGATTACTAAGGTTAGATACAAGTTTTAGAAGAAGAAAGTGCAGTATTGGTGGGTCACCTACCCAAAATCAAAAACCTGTATAAGTCCCAAATAGTAACACTAACTCAGAATATCAGAAGTTTTAAATTGTTTATTTAAATTGCTCATTTCCAAAGGACTCCATCATCTCCCCAAAAAGTCACAGGCATCCACCAGCCAAGTTTTCTTCCAACCTTCAGTTCTACGCTTGATAAATGCTCGCGTGCCTTGTTTTAGCTATCATATAAAGGATTGTGATGGCCTAGAAGCTGGCCACCTGGGATGATTTCATGGAGTTGTGGATGGACAGAGACTCAAGAGGTCAGAGTGGCTATGACAGACAGTCTCTGACATTTTCATAAATTAAACTGAATTCTTGGCACATTTGGAGCTTGGATAGCATGAGTTTTCAGCCCTGTTCTCCCTTAGCTGTATCAATTCTGCTTTAATTTCTGCCCTGATAATGGAATAAAATAAAGTGGACCATTTTTTTTCAAAGTTTAGTAATTATTTGAGATGTAACAAACTGTGCACAATTAATAAAGGAGATTGTTTTATAAAAATGTGTAAAGCATCTTTAGATTTTCTCTGTCTCTTTTATTGTGAGGGTATATGTTCATATGTCTAACCTTCCTGTACCCCAGGGTTAGTTCAGATTTTGATGGTCTGGCTGCCATAAAGATAAGATAAGCATTGGACTATGTATAATTTCCTATGCACACACTCTAACTCTCATCTTTTCCTACCACTAGTGCAACTCCCCTAAAGCGTTAGGATATTCCCATGAGACCCTTGTCTTAGGTATTCCAGAATCGTTTAGACAGAACCAATTGGTTACTCACATTCTTTCATGTCAGTAAATATTTACTGAGTATACTTACTTTATGTCATCCTTTCACATATAATATTTTTGATTAATCCTCACAAAAATTCCTCTTTTGCAGATAAAAAAAAAAAAAAAAATGAGTCCAGAGAGTTTAAGTAACTTGCCAAAGCTACACAACAAATAAATGACATGCCAAGATGTCAATTCATGTTCTCTGAAACTATCTTTAGATACTATTGATCACTCGAAATGCCGTTAGCTGACTCAGTGGATGCATATCACAATGGAAGCCATATGTCTTCTGAACCCGTGGGACTAGTAACGTAATGTGGCCCAGCGACTGCTTTTAAGGACCTTATTTGCACTTTCTCTCTGACATTTGATTCTGTGGGTGCCAATCATATAAACATTTGATCAACAACACACCAAACTTATCTTTCCATTTCAGAAAACATGGGCAATTTTCAATCACTATTAATAACATCAGGTATCAAAGGTCTATTATTCCATAAATCTCAGGAGAATTATAAGCAGCACCTAAACATACACATTTCCTAATTTAGAATTTAATGAACTTCCTCCTAGCTTCTTTTTACTAGCTACTTTATTAAATGTAATGAATGGCTTCTCACAGGACAATTTTTTTTTTTTTTTTTTTCCAGAATGCAGGTAGCATTGAGACTCTCCCGCTCTCTGGCAGTTGTAGCTGTGATTTTAATTGTATTCATACCACTGTGATCCAAACCTCAGGGGCTCGTAATGAAAATCGTAGAACTGTTTGAGCAGAAAAATACTTTAAAAATCAACTAGTCTCAGTGTCTCAAACTGGCAGCCCCAGGCTGCAGCTGGCCCCAAGTGTATGTTGTTCGTTCTCCACAGTGATGGCCCTAGTTGAGTTCTTACAATTTTTTGAACTAGTTGCCAAAATTTTTAAGTGAGCGTATTTGCAATAAAAATCTATATGTTAGGCTTCTCTTGAACATTTGGAATATTAGGTAGCACTGGGCCTACATTCTTTTATGCGGGCCACGCCAGCTGTAGTGAATAATAATAAATGGGGCTGATCTCTCCAGTGTGGCTCCATCCTGGTATTCCCTGATGGGTTGGAACATGGTAGTCGATGGTCTGTTGACATTGATCATTGTGCTTGTATTATTATTTTATTGTAGAAGAGTTAAGAAGAAAGAAAACATTTTTGACTCTGTCAGAAATAGGAAAACAAAATATAATATGAAAGTGCTTCACGACTAAAAAAATAGAAGAGAGAACAAATTTCTTTGTAGAAGGGAAAAATGTACCTTTTTGGTTAATATGCAATGGAAACATTTCAACTTCGAGTTCATTTATGTTATTTGCTTGGCCCTGTGAGTATTTGAGAGCCATGATTTACTTTTATTTTGTTGATCTGAACACAGAGATGGAAAGAGTTAAATGCTTCCCTGTGGTTTGTATTTTTAGGCTGTAACTAGAATGACAGTTTCCTCATCTTTTAGTATATACAGTGTTTGGCATGTGGGAGATAGCAAATATTTGAATGAATTTGTGGACTGAAACCTGAAAAAATAAATTATTCTAATGTTATGTAACTTTTTTGAGAAAAAGGAGCTAATTTAAGATACAGTATTAAAAAAATTTATAGAAATTTAAAATGGACACGAATACTGGAGAGGGCAAGCATTGTTCTATGTGCACTTCGGAGTCAGCTAAATCTTCCCTCCTAACAGGTTTTTAACCAGGTCCATACTAGTTATTCCACCTAGAGAACTATTATTCCTTCAGGTCTTAAAGTATTTTTAGAGTAGCCAATTAAACAGTGAGCATCTCTGATAGAAGGTCACACCAGATAACTTTGTTTAGACTGGTCCCTCTTTTTCATCTTACTATATCACCTTACCCTGGAAAGCAGTAGAGCCTAGTGGTCGGGAGCAGACCTGTAGGTAAGGAACTATGGCTATCAAAATTAATTAAAGTTACAAAAAATTACAAATTCGGTTTCTCAGTAGCATCAGCCACATTTCAAGTGCTCAATAGCCATGTAGGGCTGGCGGCTGCTGTACTGACGACACAGGCATAGAATGTTTTTATCATCACAGGAATTTATTTAGTGTTGCTCTAGAGTCAAGCTGACTGGATTTAAATTATATCTTTAACACTTACTGTCTGTGTGACTTCAAGCAGGTAATTCCATCTTTCTGTGCCTTGAGGATATAAGTATCAACTTACTGGCATCATTTATGAGAATTAGATGAGTTAATATATGTAATATATTTAGAGTAACCCTTAAATAACCCTTAAATAATTTTTAAATTTTCTCAACAATTGTGAGTCATTACTATTAATTAAAAACCATATAAAATGATTTGTTATTTCATAAAGGAAAAAGAATATATAGATGAAGGGACAGTTGCTCAGAGTAGTTGTCTATTATCTCTGTCCTGATGGTCCATATACATAGAACTCGTCATAAGACATTCTAGTTTTCTATGTCTGTCTCTGTTTTTTTCACTAAACCTCATGCTTTGGGAATTCATGGACTGGTGTCTTATTCCTCTTTGTACCCCAGGCATCTGCCATGGTGCCTTGAACACAGATGACATTGAATAAATACTTTTTTTTCTGCAACAGAGTTAAACTGACTTAAGTGGTTAAGAACTGACAAGCTTCTTACTTATTAATAGTTTAGTGAGAATAGTAGGATTGAGATTTTGCTCATTTCACTAAATTTTTAACCATATAGAGACAATAAACTTACAATTAGCTTTAAGGACAATGAGGAGGAGGGGAAATATTTAAAATCAGAATGTATGACCACTTCACATATTTGAAGAAAAAGGGAGGAGGGAAAGGAGGGAGAAAAGAGAGGAAACAGAGTTGATAAATCATACGGGAGAAAGCTCAATGACAAACTTTCCCAACTTCGACATTTTAACACTGGCAGATCCTGAAGCCCTAGATGTAATTACCTTGGCTGGAGTGCCTGGGCTAGAGCAAATGGAGTACGTCAACAAATTATTTAATTAAGTAGAGTAGGTGGCAATGTGCAAGCAAAATCATAATGCACAATAGGATGGTGTGATTGAGAACTTCAGTTGTGATGAGATAGAGTGAGACATGAAAGGAAAGGACTATGGACTTGGTTAGCCAATGTGGAAAATGAAACAAAAACTAAGATCAAAAAAATGAAGTTGTATTATTCAAGAAAACACTTCTTGACTATAAATGTGAATTTAAAAGCAATTGAGATTAAGCCATCATTTTAAATGTGTCAAGGGTCAGAAGAAGGACTGCAAGCAGCATTAAAAAGGGTCTCAGGATTTGTGCCATCAGCATAAAAGTGGCAGTTACAATTAAAAGCAGAAGTGAAATGAACAGATGTCCAGGCATTCAGTTTACTAGGGTGCTAAAACTGGATATATTTTATATTTTATTCCAAGTTAACAAATATTAGAACATTAAAATGCATGAAATATGGTATGTATCCCATCTTGTCATGTTTTTATTACCAAGTTAGAATGCATTAGGCTGCAGGGAATGTTATGAATCCACCAGTCTAAGCAAATGCTGAGTCAGGGACCATGAGGAAGGGCAGTTGGATTTCTATTTTCCAAAAAAAAGAGCCTGGCTGTTCTTAAGTGGCCACTCACTTCCAGTGAGACTTTGAAGAAAGTGAGATTGCTGGATGGCATTTTCTTTAAAGGTGGTGGTGGCCAAGTTTTGTTTTCAGTATCAACATTAAATTTAAGGAGTGTGTAGAATGTTGACGCTGTACGTGGAAGATGTTTTTATTGGCCTTTAGCATGTAATTTACCTAAGCAACCATTAATACAAGGTAGCTGCACTATGACTGGTAGACTATTGATAATACCAGCTTTTGTTACAAGACCAGCTTTTCACACATTTTCTGTTAAATCTGGAGCTTTCCAAATAGACTGACTTAGGCCACATGGAGAGAACAAGGTTTTAAGTGGTACACAAATTTATTGATTAAGGAATATGACTATATTTAGACTAAGTGATGTTTCCTCAACTTCTTCTTTGTTTGATCTCAGTTCATGTGTAGCGTTCTGTAATGAGATCGTCATTGACTCTCTAATGGAGAACTTGTTATATTCCTTTGGCGTGAAATAGTACATATATTCTAGGCTACCAGATTCTTTTCTCTATCTTCAGAATACATAGTGATATATCCCTGAAAATGATGAGAAAGTTCTTCCTCCTCACTTTTATTTTTATTTGAACAAACTTTGCATTATATCCATTCAGTCAGTCACTTAAGCTATATTTTTTGAGTGCCTACTATATGCAAGGTAAGTTAGGAGCTTGGATAAAATGGTCTTTGGACTTATGTTTTTAAAAAGTCCAACTTCCTCACAGCTTGTGCTTATTAACCCTGACTCCTTTTGACATAATCTAAATGTAGTGTGGAAAAATGTATAAGCCAAACATCCATGGAGGCTGCAGCTACACATATAAAGAAATATCCAAAAGAGTGTGTGCCAGTCCCTTATTTCCAATTCCCATCTGCTCCAAGTTATGCTCTAGAATACTGTACGCAAAAAGGGAGTGTCTATGAACAGTTTCATTTGACTTTTAGGTTGTGGGGTCTTTGAGAGAAGAGGATTTAGCTTCCTGTATGCACTATATTAACATCTGGAAGGATAACCACTTTTTGACCACAGAAAGGGAAACAAAATTGTGTGCAGCAATATTCATGATTACATACCTTTATGTGGATATACCTAAAGATATATATGTATATTTAAGTTAATGTATACTTTTATTATATGTTTATAATTTACATATGTAAAAACTCAGTAGAAAGTAACAAGTTTTTAAATATGGTTAAGGCAGCTCTCACTGTAAGCACGAACTTGAAGAAGTATAATCATGTAGTTGTGTGTGTTTGTATGTGTGCGTATATGTGTGCATAGACACATGTGAGTATATTGGGATAGACACGAAGGCTAAGGGAAGATGGAGAGGCAATGAGAAGGAATGCAGAGTACCGAAACACAGAATTCCATGTTATCTCCTATCATAATTATTGAATGGATGGCACAATAATTATGACCAGTAGTAACAGAAGTAAAAGAGAATGAAAAAAGAAGATGATTAGGTTGGAGAAAGATGGTTCTCTGAGTGCATCAATAACATATTCTGCTGCTAATTTAACATATAATACTATGTATTTATATGTAATGCATTTACATGTATATACACATATACACAAACAATATATGCATAAATTGTGCACAATAGTACATAGAAATGTCTTCCACATTTCCAAAGTTTTGAAATTGTCAATAAGCTTTCTTTAGACGATAGCAAAGTTAAGCCACTTTTATTTATAAACTATATACTGAAAGTAATTTAAAAAAATCCGTCTATATGAAATTTACTACAAAGAATGAATACATTTTAAAATTGATGAAATATGTATATCATTTACAGCCAAACCCACCTATGATTACATGATTTTTAAAAAGTCAATAGCTATTTCAGTATTCATCTAAAATATCTTGATTGAATGAGGAGATAAACAAATCTGTTATTAGAAGATGAAAGGAACATGTATATGTAAAATCATCAAAGAATGTATTTGAGAGAATTGCACAAATGCTTGAGGAAAATTTATGTAAATATCAATTTTTAGAAACTTAAATGCAGAGAAGTTCCAAAAGGGGCATACTATCATGTCATAAATATGCATCATTCTAAAAGTAATGCTAAAGGCATGAAGCATTTTTCTCTTTGGGATAAACACCGTTTAATGAAAATAGGAAAACATTTCCAAAGTATCTTGATTGCTAAGTGTTTACATCAGCTACAACTGTTTCAATAAAAAATAAACACAGATATTTTGGGAGAGAGGATAACTGAAGTATGCTTTTTCTTGAAAATATGTGGCTTAAGCAGTAGATATTTCAAAGATATAAATAATTTTAAGGGTTTAAAATAAGACCTACAAAGTTAAATAATAGAGTATATTTTCTAGGACATTTTATCAGTTTCTTTAACTAGCTCTGCAGTTATTCTCATTCTCGTAACTGTGTCCTTATGGTATTAGAACACAGAGAACAGAGGCCATGGACAGGGGCATGGAGGAAAGAGACACTGGGCTTAGGGTATTGCACCCATACTAATGCTAGGAACGAGATAAATTTTATCAAAATAAATAGCTAATATTGAGTGCTTAATATGTGTCAAGTTTTGTGAAAAAATGGTTTTCATTTATTTTTAAAATTTAATTCTGCCCAAACCCTATAAAAAGTTATAATTATTATCCCCGTGTTGCAGGTGAAGAAATAAAGATGTAGAATGATTTAAGTTAACTTACCCAAAGTCGAACAACTAGAAAATGACAGTGCAGGACTGGAACATAGGAAGCTATGCTTTTAACCACTGCTCTATGTGGCCAACCATATTAAAACCAACTATAACTCTTTATGATTAATTTTATCTCTGGAAGTCAGAGAACTGAAAAATAACCTACTCGAGGTTATTTCACAGATTAAGTGTCAGAGCAGGATTTAAACTCAATCTAACTCCAAAGCCACCTTCCACTGTGCTTTCCTGCCTTTCATTTGAGATGTCGCCAAATACTTGTACCTCATATGGTACCTGCAGCTTATTTGGCTGATGGTATCTGATCAAAGACTTTCATAAGGTGCTAATGTATTCACAGGGGCCAGAGGAGAATCCCTACCTAAAAATCCATGCGATCTGTCTAGCCATAGTCAGAATCTGTTATGTTAACATCATGCCATGGTGGCCCCCTCATAGGACCTATATCTAATATAATACAGAATCCATATAATACAGAATACTATATAATCTGAAAATGAATGAAAATGCATAAATAACCATAAATCATGAGCAGTAGATTTGAGTAAAAAGTCAAACTAGACATATTGTTATTAATAATAATGAGAATATCATATATGTACTGGAGTATCTAGGAATTAAATGAACATTAAGAAATATATCTGAATACATATAATCTATTGTGCCACTAAAATATTGACTTTTGTTTAGAACCATATTTTTAAATTAATGTAGCCTTATATAGATAATCATAACATTATTCATCATCATGGATAGTAATTAAAATAAACATTATTCCTTGGAAGGACATAATACGAATAATGTTTGATATACTATAATATTAAAAAAGAATTCTTCTGCCTCAATGCCAATTATGCAGATCTGTGGAAGAATTTCTTCAAAATAACCCTTGAGAATCTAGAAACTTATAATGTATGTGACTATTTCACAATTACTTGAATGTGGGTGTGTTGACAATGGAAATAAAAAGTTCAAAATTATTAGAAAGGTACTCCCCTGAACAGATCAATTTTAGTGAGTCCAGAGGCCTTTTGAACTTTGCCAAAACAGGTGTTTCATGCAGAGAAGGCTGCTGAGACCAAATGCTAGAATTATTAAGTAACTATTAGAGGAATTCAATAGAGAAAGAGTGTTAGGAAGGACAGAACTTGATGTGACAAATGACCTTTCAGCATTGCTAAGGAATTTATGTAGTGAATTTCCCCTTAATTCAATAGCCAGCAAATAAAGCCATAAATTTAAACATGCCCAGACACTTGGAAATCATTTCTCCTCCTAAAAAGGAGTTGTAAATAGGAAGCAGAACTCAGATGGTAGAGTTGATCGTGCTCTGTTCCCACGTGGCCCATTCTTCAGCAGGGAGCTTTCCCAAGAGGTCTGAGGCTGGGACACTGCTCTTCCCTGGAGTCCTGCCCCAGGCAGTTGACATTTTTCTCCCTAGCAAATAGAGTTCCGTGCCCCTGCATCAGCCCTGCTCACCCTCCTTTCCCAGACGGGAAGGGACTCCAAGGCAGCAAATGCAGACCCATTGTGACACAGGGACTTCTGGCATGCACTTCTCTTTTCCCTCCATCTGTTGATTCCTTTAAGCCTGGAAAATTAGAAAATATCCCTGAAGAAATAGAGCTAACCTCTTTCATGCCAGAGGACACCGTAACTCAAGAAAAACTGTCCCTTCTTCATTAAGGAGTGGGTTTTATTTAGCTTGTGGTAGGGCTCTTGTTATTCTGACAAAAACAATTGCAATAAAATACTTGCTACATTATGTGGAAAAAAGTAAATAAAACAAATAAATATATAAAGAAAATAAGTAAAGCCTGGCTAAAAGGTACTTTAAACTTAATGTTCCCATGATGCATCAACTTACCATTCTCTGTAAGTTACTACATTATTAAAGTCACCACCAAGTGAATCATTATTAAGGATACACTTATAACTGGACTCTGGGTCCCGGATCAACTATTTCTTTTGTTTCCCTTCTCTCCATAACTTCATTGTTCCACATTGCAAGAAAATCAGATTTGGTTAACTCTGTAGAGTTGGATTTTTCTTTACTAGGATTGCCTGTTTAAGAATTTTCACGATGCTGAAAGATTAAGGAATATGTTCTACAAGTAATTTAGCTATCCCTGTGAAAGTTCTCTAAATAAAAGAAGAAACAGCTGATAAACTTCAAGTGAGAGTCTGGAAGGATTAATTCACTACTAAAGCTACTACTCTGTTGATTATCCACATGTAGTTATCAGACAAATCTTCCTTTCTATGTTGCTTAAAGTGCAACATCCATGAGACTGCTTAGCTCTTGAAGTATATTGTCAGCACAAATAGGATCTCTATTTGCTAGGGAGAAAAATGTTAAAACAAAAGCCCTGAGGAGAAATGATATGAAACAATGTGTTTTCAAGAAAAAAAACAAACAAACAAAACAAACAACCTGGTTTCTATGGAAGCTGATTCTCTGATCTGCGGGAGAGGCTCCCAGATCAATAGGGGTGGAGTAGATTTGGTCTGGAAAAGCTGGACGATGACTCTGGAAAGAGGCTACTTGGGATATTGATCTGGGAACGAGGAAAACTTGGTTTTCAGTCCTGAGTTTTCCACTAACACGTTGTGCCATCATAGGCCACGCTATTGTACCCCTCTGGGTTTCAGGTCCCATGTTTAGATGAGAAAGAAGGGGGCTTATTAGCAGATTTCCATGGCAGTGCCAGCCTAAAATGCCACCGTCTCACTTCAAATTGTACTTGAAATTTCCTGAATACCGAAGTCAGAAATATTATTTAAAATTAATTGGAAATATGTCTCATATTCTCATGTAAGTATATTTGAAATTACACAGTGTGTGCATAGCTAGGTTTTTTTTCCTCCTCACTTATTTGTAATCATGCATTAAAGAGTATTAATACATTTTTAATTCTAAGAAAGAGAATATTGTAGGATAGTTTCAGCAGGTTCTGTATTTAAGACACAAAGTCACTTTTACTAAATCTCTACTGAAAATCCTAAATGGGATATTTTTATTGCCAAGGAACTAATGATCTCACTGGATTTCATGAAGTCTTCCTGAATTTTATCCAAGAAGACTCATTTGAAATTGATGAAAGTCTATTTCTTAAAAAACAAGTTTTCTACTTTTTTCTTTCTATTCAAATGATTGGAATAAAGTAATTCATTAATACATTTCACTATTTCTGAGTGCCTACTAAATGCAGATCCCTGTGCTAGGAACTGTGGGGGTTAGAAATGCCCACTGGGAGTTTGTAATAGAAAAGTATAGGATTATACTTACATACTGACATGATTCGGACATTCAAAGAACTATGTCAATTATTTCCATATTATATTTCTTTTTTTTTCTTCACTCACCTTATCTCAAAGAGGGGAGAGGAAGCATATATCATTTTTGTAAGACTATACTTGTAGAGAAACACTTTATCACTAGGGAGAAAGTTTTTGTGGTTTAGAGAAAAGGCCGTAGCTATCTTTTGTCTGGTGATGTTAAGGTTGATACAGTGCAGACCACATCTGTTTTGACATAGAACCAGCCCTGATCTTTGGGCATCAGGGTGTGCCTGACATTTATGTCAGCGCTGCTTCTGAAGGCTGCTGTTAGGCATTGCAAAGCACCTTAAGGGAACACTTGCGTTCATGTGAGGAGCACTGCTATCTGACTCTCTGGTGACTGACTGTGAGTCTTCTTTCCACGCATACAAAGGCTAGGGGCGTGAGAAATATCAAAGGGCAGAGAGTCCAAGATGCTGCAACACCGGACAGGAGTGATTTTGCTATGCCCTTGGCATGTGGATGAAGAATCCCTAATCTAGGATTCCCCTGCCTCCATATTTTCTATGCTGAACTGAATCAGAAATTGGGTAGTGTTAGACTACAACCTTCAGTCAGTGAAGGCTGGCTACAGTCTACACAGTGAATAAGTGAAATGTGTTGTGACCACACTGGATTATAGTGAAAGATTGTTTTACTGTTCTTTGGTGTCAAGAATTGGCTTCAGGGAGTAATTTAGAAAGGAAAGGAGATATATTAGAGGGTGGAAAATTTCCTAACAGTTAAGAGTTGTGTAAAAGTGGAATTGGTCAGCCATTTGGTATTCATCAGTGCAGACAAACCAGGAATGTGGTGACACATTTTGGAGATAAGGGAAGTCGAGTTGCCATGGAGTATTTGAACTGTCTCTGTTTCTATGAATCCATGAACTAACTCTCGTTTTTGAAAGTGTAATGCAGATTTTCCTAAATTTTGTCACATGCAATGTGAGTTCTTGGTGATCCTAGAAATAAAGGAGTTCTGTGACAAAACATGTTTGGAAAATGCTGTACATTAGACACTAGAACCCTCTGTTGGAGATTCATAATCATATTACTAGTGCATTCTGACAACATCAAAAGTAAAGGAAATTGTTTAATCTTTGTTTAACTTGGCATTTCTCAAACATATTTATTCTGAATATCGCAACTCTTATTGTTCTATAAAACCAGTGTTCTAAAAATCTACAGCTTAAGAAATATTCTGTGATAAAAAGAACTTGACTTTTTGAGTCATGTCAACTTGGGTAGCAAGTCTGGCTAAATGGTGACTATTTCTACCAATTACTAACATCAGGATTTTTCTTTTCACTTGGGCACCTACCTAATCATTCCTCTTGCAGTTTAAAATTCATTTCTTTTAGTCTGCTTTTGATGGAGATTGGAATAGTGTCATTAATCATTAAAATAACCCTGATTGCACAATTCGGTGAAACAGCTGAGGCTTCATTGCCCAGAATTCACCCATGGGACGGAAGGCCTCAGCTGCTCTCATCCCCAACCCTATTTTCAGGGAGGAGCTTGGCTTTAGTTGCTATTCCTAGATAAACTTGGAGCTGAGGAGCACAATATTAAAGGGAGTTCTAAGCAGGGTGCTTGAAGATAGGACACCCACTCAAAAAGTATTTCCCTTCCTTCTTCGAACTTCTACAAAATTTTGCTTGAACCTCAGTTATAGGGCTAGCAATTTAGGATTGTGGTAGGTCATGTGTCTAATGCATTTTCCCCCTACACCCATGAAATTTATTGTTTTATCTTGTATTTTAAATATCTTTTATCTTGTACTTTAAATATCTTTTATTCTGATGTTTTTTTTTTCAACAAACCCATAATATGAATCTCCATGCAGAGCCTCAGAGCTTAGGCTATCTTCTCCATTTTAGTTCTTGTAGGAGCAAAATTTGAATTGAAAAAACTTAGTACTGTATATCATTTCAATAATGCCTCTCTTTGAAATGTGACACCTAAAGGAATAATCCGTTATTATCGTAATAAGTTCAGGAGACTGTCTCAGAGTGTAGATCCAATTTACTCAGGGACTTTCAGTGGTTGGTGATTGAGGTACAAATTTAAATATATCTTTCGTTGATGATTAGTCAGTGTTCCTGTGACAAAACTCTTTTTTTTTTTTTTTTCTTTTTGCCAAGGGCACTTTCTTTTTGGAAAGCTTGGCAATAGAGGGCACAAGTAAACCTGGGTTCAATTGTCCTTGGACAAGTTGCCTTATCCTCAGATTCTCCATCTGTAATAGGGATAATGATTCTAGGGGGTATTTTAAAAAGTAAATGTGAAAATAAACGTGCATATATACATGGTGCTTGACACATTGGAAGTGTTCATAGAAGTTAACTTTTTGTATTACAATCAGGTAAGACACATTCTGTGAATGCCTTGGAAAATAGATGACAGTATACAATTGTAAAATGGTATTATTGTTATTAACTTATTAAATGTGCCTGCTGAAAGGTTAGCACCATTTAATAGTGCTGGAAAGTCCTTTTCTATTTTGCACTTTCTTCTCTTCCAAATTTTCTTTAAGATTTTTTTCAAGAATATTATACTGGCTGGTCCAACTTTAATACTTAGTAGGAAAAAAGGGTGGATTCTTAGTACGTTACAAAGAAAATTATTGCAATATTTTAAGAGATTTCATCAAAACTCCTTGAGTGAGAAAAAAACTCAATCTACCCACAGTTATCACATTGTAATGCTGTCATCAAGCTACTATCCATTTTGTCACTGATAGTTTCATGAATTGAAGCACATGGAGAAGTGTATCTTGTGGAATATATTTTTGCTCTTGAAAATAGTGTTTAAGATAGATGTATTCTAGTCTAGAACGAATATTTGTATTTTTTGATGGACACATAGTAGCATACTGTGTACTTAAAAAACTAGATATATAAGGAATTGTCAATAATCTAAACACACCTAAAAAGAAGCTGTAGTGATGTCACACTGGATTCTACTACTGATATTTGCAAACCATCCATCCATTTATTTATTTAACTAAAATTAAGTGCCTTGGCAAGGAAGGCACTGTGCAAGGTGCTAAGGCTTTTTGTACATGATGAAGTGCATCTTATTTATTCCACAACATTCCTTCTTATTCTTTCTATCTCCATTTTCTCCTTGAGTTTCTCATTTCTCAGGTTTAGGTAATAAGCTCTGAGAAGATATTATATTTTATAGTGCAAAAAGGCAAATGAGGGGAAAAAGGATATATTGGCAAAAGTTATAGTAAAAAGAAAAACTAAGATAATAAAAACTACAAGAAGGAAGTTATGGCTGTTAGCTTTATTAATTTATTAAAGGATACTATGTATAAAGACGCAATACGGTCAAGATATCAGTTCTTCCCATCTTGTTCTATAAGTTCAATGCAACCCCAATCAAAATCTCATAAAGTTATTTTGTGAACATTGGCAAATTTATTCCAAAGTTAAAGCAGAAAGATAAAATGCCCAGAATAGCCAAAAGAATATTGAAGAACAAAGTTAAAGGACTGAAGCTTACTCTAAAGCTTCAATAATCAAGACAATGTTGTAAAAGAATAAATAGGTCAGTGGAAGAGAGCCTATAAACTGACCCACAAATATATAGTCAACTTGTTTTTGACAAAGGAGTAAAGAAATGAAATGAAGCAAACATAGTTTTTTCAACAAGTGGTACTGGAATAACTGAATATTTTAGATAAAACACAAAAAGCAAAATCCATGAAAGAAAAAGTTCATAAGTTGGAATTCATTAAAATTAAAAACTTCTGCTCTGTAAAAGACACTATTAAGAGAATGAAAACAAGCCAAGACTGGGAGAAAATATTTGCAAAATGCATATCCGACAAAGTAGTAGTATCCAAAATATACAAAGAACTCTTACAATTCGACAATAAGAAAACAAACAAATTAAAATATGGCTGAAAGACTATGTACAGATGGCAAATAAACATACGAAAAAGTGCTCTACATCATCTGTCTGATGTGGAGCAACAGGAACTCTCATTCACTGCTGGTGGGAATGCAAAATGGTACTGCCACTTTGGAAGACAGTTTGTTAGTTTCTTACAAAACTAAGCTTATACTGTTACTATACGATCTAGCAATCACACTCCTTGGTATCTACCCAAATAAGTTGAAAACATGTCCACACAAAAACACAAATATTTATAGGATTTTATTTATAATTGCTAAAATTTGGAAGTTACTAATGTGCACATTTTTTATTAGAATTCAAAATTGGCATGATAAATGTTTTAGACAAAGATAGCAGAATTATGGCTGTTCCAAAATAATTTCTGGATTCAATGTTTCTAGGTTTGTAATCAGATGATGTAGAGAATCTTTTCATTTTTGAAAAAATAAAACTTCTTTATGGGAGTAACTTTACTCACTCTTACAGGGCTGACACAGGGTTTTGACCCTCTGGAATGTGCAGCCAAGCCACTGAGTAACCACAGAATATCAGCATTGTCTCTGTTCCCCTTTAGCCTTTCTTGTGGCATATTTCCTCACCAGAAAGTGATTCTTCTCTATCACCATCCTGTAAAACATTATCTATATCCCCTTTGTCCTCCTATATACTTTTTCACAAATGAGGCAAAGCCTAGGAGCCATCTCCTCTCACTATTGAAATAAGAATCCTTGAATTTAAGTTTGTTCTTATCTGCTTATCATGCGAAGATGAGAAACAATGAGATGAGCTGTTGATAATGTGTACCTATCAAATAAGTTCTAGTAAATTTTTCCTAGCCGAACAAAGTCTTTCTTGAATATTTAAATAAATGAACAAAGATACCTGTGAGCTGGTCAATTTTTACACTGACTTTTATACATTGTCTGATAGCTGAATGCCTCTACATCTGGCACTTAAAAACGTGCCACTTGGGATGAAAAGTTGTTGAATATAGAATTTAGGTCAAGCATATTGTGAAAACATTCAACATTGAAGAAGAGAACTGAGAATTAGTTTAAGGGCCAATAGTCTCTCAACAACATTCCAGATTTATAAATACCACTATTTACATAATTCAGACAACCCATGTGCATAACATTTGCACTATAAAATCTATGGCATGAGTACATTCTGTGAAAGGACAGTAGATGCAGCCAGAGGTGCAGTGAGAGCAAAATTTCATTTTTTTAAATTACAAATCCTTCGGACATAGAGAAAGTGCTAAATAAATGTTTGCTAAGTCTGAATCATGCAAAGATTGTCATACCCATGAATACATCGTTTCTGGAAAAGTTACCGAGGACTAGATTACATGCTTCCTGCTGTTCCAGGTTAGCTGCTCCCGTGTTGGCTCCACTGAACGGCTATTACTCTCATGCCCTTGGGCATTATACTTCTTACCCTGAGAGAAATTGTGTCAAAAATCAGCACATAAGTTAAATGTCTGGTCAGTGACAGCCAGTGAGTGGTGCCCAATGCTTGAATTATCCTCATGATTAAATCTGTAGCCTAAAACCTCTAATACCTCACTAGGACAGCTTGATACAGTTCAAGTTGTAGTAGAAACTTTACATTTCGTTTCGGGTTTGTGGAATAGTACTGAAGCTCCCTTAGATGTAGGAAATGGGAAATAGTTGCCTCCACTCACCTCTTAGGAAAATGACCAACAGCAGACAAGAAAATGTACTCATTAGTTGATAATGAAAAATGATAAAATGTGGTTACAGGACAATTCGAGAACACGTGACAACACATCTTGTGGTTTCTGGATATTCCTGGAAGGGTATTTCCTGCTCTCAGGAATGCGGGGGCTGGAGGCCTTGGAATCAGAAAATAAGTCAAGTATTAATTAATTATGCTAGGTTGTTTCAAATCTACACTGTCATTCCTTCGGTTCCTTCAGACCTCTCTGCTTATATGCCCCATAGTGGAGAAGTCTTTCTTGATCACACTCTGTCTCTATCTCTATCTAGCTTCTGACACCCTTATTCATTCTCTTTCTCTTTACTGTTTTATTTGTCTTATTTGCATTTAAGCCACCTAACATAACATATATTGATTTGTTTATTCCATGAGAACAAGGACTTTCGTTCATCTGCTTTTATAATACTTAACACTTAGAAGTGTATATTATAGGTGCTCGATCAATCAATATTAATAAATATAACTGAATATATGGATGAATTATTATTTATATAGTACCTGTTTGAACTAGGCATTAGGTAGATAGTAAGGAACCAGAAATTCTAGATCCTGGCTGTCTTCATGGAGTTTACTATTTTATGAGGTGATCAAGTGATACCTAAGATATTTAGTTTTCTCAATAACCTCTCTCTTTATTCTACCCTGCCAACATAGTACTACTGCCAAGGAAACAGTGCCCTTCACAAGTTCACAGACCCTGAGGTTATCTTTATGACTTCTTTTGACTTCCAAGCTGTCTTTGATGTTTCATTTTAGTGTCTGAAGAAAGCTAGCACACGGTGAGCTCTGTTTCTACATCTGTTTGGCTGACCTTATTGTTCTGTGCTCTCTCAGGCCACAGGACAGACACATAAAGGACAATGGCTGTCTCTAAAGGATAAAAAATTTGCCTGACTCCAACCTCTCCTAGAACACTCCATCTTGGCTCATCTAAATGTCTTCAGTCTGAGGTTAAGCTATTCCCATGACATGGTCTGGAAAATTTCTAAGCTGTTTCTCAGAAGACCGTCACTTCTCTTCCCCAACACCACCATCTCTTTCCTAAAAATTACAGAGTACAAGTTATTTCACTTGGAAACGAGAAACCATTAGACTGATCAGGATAGAATCAGACAGGTGAAAGTTAAGATAGAAGTTTGGTGCTTTGGGGGCAGCATAGCATTAACAGAGAAAACCAGCTGAGAGGCCAGAAGAACACGTATTTGAATCCAGATTCCACCACTTGCCAGCTCTGTGACTTTGGGTATCTAACTTCTCCAAGTTTCAGTTTCCTGTGCTGAATAAATGCTGAGGTAATAGGAATACTTATCTCCTATGAAAGTTTTGAGGGTCAAGTAAGAGACTATATGTAAAATACACTTGGTACTTGGTACGTATCTCATTCAAAACTTTTGCTATTATTAACATTAAAACAACATCTCAGAATTCTTAATATTAGACATTTAGAATAAAGCATAATGGATTTTGGATTAACTCAAGCAGCATGTTCATTTAGATTTAAATTGCAGTGTTAAAAACAAGAGATTCGTGTTACATTCCCACTGCTATATGTCAGTACATGTCTAGTCCTTGTATATAAATATTTGCATGTTTGTACATCTACATATACATCAATAAACTGATCAGTTGACCAATTGATAGCGGCTTATATTCTACTTCCCCCACTTAAGTAAAAAAAAAAAATCTTGTGAGCTTTCTACACCTGCTATCTCACATACCTCCAGACCTCCTCCTCTGTAAGATGCCTTTCCTGCTTTCTAAAGCTGTAGAGACAGAAATCATGATTTCCTTCACATTTATACCAATTAAGTGAAATTACAAGAGACCCACTAATTGAAATCTCTTATGCTTTAAAGTTTATCATTTTTTGACTTGAAGTGACCAGTGTCACTTTCTCATTATTCACTGACTTGAAGCTACCAGAGTTCCAGAGGAAAAAAAAATATTATTTCTATTGCTGTACCTCAATATCGGGGGGGGGGGGGGGCGGGAGGGGGGTTGTTTTATTTATTTTTGTAATGAGTTATTTAGTGTTAAAAATAAAATATCAAAAAGTAAGAGTCACAACAGTGACAACCTTTGCAAGATCTCAGTGTTCAAGTGGAACCAAAATAGCCCTCTGGGGTAGAGCATGCACTCTGTGCTCTTGACTTTTTGGCTATCGGAGATAAAGAGTTTCTTAAGGCTGACAGAACAAAGTCCTAGAAGTCACATGGGATGAAATGAATCAGATAGAGGTTGAGGTGGGTATGAAGAAATAAGTAGGAATTTTCTTTCACTGCTAAGTAAAGTCAATTTAGGTTATGAGGTAATGGACCTGGCAGTCAGAAGGTATGACTACTGAGAACTCTCTCCATGATCTTTAACAAATTATTTAACCTCTTCGCCTCAGTTTTCCATTCCTAGGAACCAGGACATGTGAGCCAGGAGTCCGGGAACTAGGAACATTAGTCAGGACTTATGAAACTCTCAGAATATAAAATAATTCTCGGTAAATGTTACTTGGGTTATTATATTAGAAAAAAGAAAACTAAAAAGATGCAGATTTTAATCAGAAGATTTTAATCAGATTTTAATCAGATAACTGCTGATTCTGTTACATACTGTAAGTTAATTTAAGTCCCCGCCTCCCACCCCCCACCCCCCCACCCCCCCACCCCCCCCCACCCCCCGCAATTTTTCTAAGATTTATCACTGGGAAGCTGATGATGTTCTTAGCAAATTACTGAATTTTGGAGACAAAGACTTGGATTTAAGTTTTTGTATGCCTAGACTGTAGGAAAGACATTTAATCCTTCTGAGTTTCCTCATCTTAAAAATTAAGATATCAATGCCTCCCCTAGAGAGCTATTATGGATTAAATGAGATAATTTGTGTGGGAACATTTTGTAGCTTTTGGTGGAGCAAGAGCTCAGAATCTGGAATCAGAGACCTTGTTTCAAATTGTCATCCCACCACTAGCCATCCTAAAAACCCCAGGAACCATAATTTACACATTGTAATCTGTTGCTTCACCTGTAGAAGTGGGTAAACTATTTAACTTAAAAGTAAGATAAGAAGAATGTCTGAAAATTTCTGGTATATATTTGGCCTCAGAAAACTCATTCTTTCAAACAATTAATCACCTGTAGAAATTATAATGGTGCAAGAAACCTCAAGAAGCTAGCTCCTTAAAAAAAAAAAGCTTTAAAAATATTATATATTTCATAACAAGGAAAGAATATTTCACGTGTGCATAGAAAACAGTCTGGAGGTTTCTCAAAAAATTAAAAATGGATACACCTTTTGACCCAGCACTTCTGGGTATTTATCCAACGAAAACCAATATAATTATTTATAAAGATCTATGTACCTTAATATTCATGGCAGCACAATTCACAATAGCCAAGATATGGAAGCAACCTAAGTGCCCATCAATGGATGGTAGAATAAAGAAGTTATGGTTCGTATATACAATGGAATATTACTCAGCCATTAAAAAAAATGAAATCCTACCATTTGCAATGACATGGGTGGACCTAGAGGGTATTATACTGAGTTAAATAAGTCAGACAGAGAAAAATAAATACCCTATGATTTCACTTATATGCAGAATCTAAGGAAATGAACAAATTAATCAAAAACAGACTCACAAATATAGTGGACAATTTGGAGATGGACAGAGGGGAGGGGGGTTGGGAGGGCTGGGAGAATGGAATGAAAAGATTAAAGAAGTACAAATTAGTAGCTGATAGATGGTCCCAGGCACAGGGAGCCCTGCATAAGGAATGTAGTTAGCATTATTATATTGGCTAGGTGGAAAACCAGAGAGAAAGAGAGGGATCATTTTATAAACTATATAAATGTCTAACCAATGTACTGTATACTTGAAACTAATTAAAATAAAAACATTTTAAAATATTAAATATTTCATAACGAGGAAAGAATATTTCACATGTGTATAAATATTAAGGATAACAATAAAATCGATATCTGTGTATTGGCTATGAATTTAAGAAATACAAATTACTTTATAAATATCTTTAAAGTCTCTTGTGTACCTCTACTTAATCCGATCTCGTCCCCTTTCTCCCAAAGTAACTACAATCTTCAATTTTTGGCTTCTCTTTTTACCACATATGCAAGTATTCTTGAACAAAATATTTTAGTTCTTAAAAATTGTATATTAATAGATTTTTACTGTATGAATGCTTCTTTGACTTTTTTGGCTCAACATTGTATTTATAAGATTTGCCTCTGTTGTTTAGCTGCAGATCAGTCATTTTCACTACTTTGTTATTTTGTCATGTAAATATATCACCATTCTTTCAGTGGTGGACATTTGGTTTGTTTCCAGTGTTTTGGTAATGCAAACAATGCTGCTGCATATATTCTTGTATATTCTTGTGGTTTTTCTTTAGGACATATGTATAGAATTAGAATTACTGGTTTATGGTTTATATATCTTCACCTTTACTAAAAATGCCAAATAGTTTTCATAAGTGGTTGTACCAATTTATGCTCTTACAAATAGCATGCAAGTTCTCACTGACATTGTGAATAATGAGTTTACCTCTTTACTGTTTTTTAGAGTTCTTTTCATAGGAAAAGTTAAGGGATACAGAAGTTTTTACCTGTTGCAATTAGCAAAGAGAGAGAATAAAACCAGTTTCTCTTACTCTGGATCCAACATTAATTATTGTAGTTTAGAATAAATTATCTTAGAACTACTAGTTATTTTTCAGTAGACCCACAAATTTTAAAAAATCGCTTGGTCTGATACAAATGTTTAACAGCTGTGCATTCACTTTCTTCTTCCTGAACAGTTCAGTCCAAATTTCATTAAATTGTGCTGAGCAATGTAGGTTTCTGAGAATTAGGGTGGCAAATGGTACTAAAATGACTAGAGCATATTTTTGCAGTCCAAATAGGGTGAGAAGGGACTCTGCATAGGATGACAGTCTGAATTTGGGTTTTGGGGTGAGGAGAGCATCTGTGCCAGCAGAGAGGAAGGGTTATGGTAGTAATGAGAGATGGTTACATACGAGGGACTGACCAAAATAAGTACATATATTCGACCTGAGGGCATCTAGTTTTCTTACTGTCGAAGAAGAGTAGAAAGATGAAAAGAGAGAAAACTACAAGAAATCTATGGTGTTTGATTGGAAATGGAAATATTTATTCAAAAATGCTTTTCAATGTTTACGGATAGATATAGAAACATATCTATGTAAATATGTGTCTGTATATTCATAAGGAGCATACCTAGCACAAAGATCTCTGAGAATGGTAATTCTCTACTAAAAGGAACCAGGGCTCCTTGAAAAAAATGCCCCATCCCAAGGCAGGAAGAGTCTAAGATGAGTCTAAAACACACTTCTGTGCCAGAAAAAAAGGATGTGCTAAAAGAATAATGGAGACATGTCAAAAGAACATAGAAAATAATGTACCACTGCTGGGCAATGTTGTAATGGAGGAGAATACGCATGTATGGGGCAGGGGTGTATGAAAATCTCTGTACCTTTCCTTTAATTTTACTGTGAATCTTAAACTGCTCTAAAAAAAAATCTTATAAAAAAAACAGACGTAGACAACAGATTGAAGAGAATATCACTGGCCAAATGTGTGACAATTTGAGCACCAAAATAAATATTTACAGGAATGAATGAAAACTGATGAATAAAGTATGAATCCATGATACAAGCATATGTCAGAGATAATGCGAATTTGATTCCGGATGACAACAATAAAGTCAGTATTAATATAAAGTAAACCATACTTTTTTTCCTTCAATTTGTTTTAAAAAAAATGCAGCATAATAAAGCAAAGTGCAATAAAATCAGGTATGCCTATATAAGTAAATGAAGCCAATAGTTTCATGAAGAATGGCATGTTTAAATAGTTGCAAAGCATTTTCCCACAAAATACTCATGAATTTCAAAGGGAAAAAGATTGGCTTCATAGTAGAGAATTGTGCCAAACTCTTTAATCTAGTCATTTAACATCACCAGTAATGGGACAAATAGAAATCGATAGGATGCAATGAGAAGAACACATCACCTCTGTGATATTCCCAATAATCTGAATCTATTCAGGAGGAAACATTGGATAAAACCCAAATTGAGGAGCATTTCACAAAATAACTGACTTCCTGTAATCTTCAAAAGTCTCAAGAGTTTGAAAGTCCAGGAAAGTCTGAGGAACTTCCTAGATGACATGACAAGTAAATGTAGCATGCAATTCTGGACTGGATCCTTCTTCTATGAAAGTAATGTCGGGGTAATTTTCAAAACTCCAGTGGGGACTGAGGATTAATTGTTAGTAATGTGCCAATGTTAATTTCCTCATTTTGATGGGTAATTGTAGTTATAGGAGAATAACCTTACTTGAAGAAATTACCAATAAAGTATTTGAGGATTATTAGACATTCTGTCAGGAGTTAACTTTCAAATTGGTTCAGGAAAAGAGCAGTTTTTATATAGTTTCTGCAACTTTTCTGTTTCAGATTGTTTCAAAAATAATTACTAAAAAAAACCTACACACTCAAAGAGGCAACATAAATAAAATCGAGACAATCTTATTTTAATTAAATTTGTCCATAGTTTTCAAAGCCCAATGCTCAGAAAATTTATGTATCTTAACGCAATTAAATCACGTCAGAGACGAGTAGAATCAGAGAGCATAGAGAGTGATATATGCTTACTGAGCAGTAAATCCAGGGAAAAGAAACTGTATTCTTAAGTATAGACTATGCAGCCAGACAGATCGAGCTCAGTCCCAGTCTCATCAGTTACTAGCTGTGTCACCCTGAGGAATTCATCTCTCTGAGCCTCAGTCGACTCATTGGTATGATAGTAATTTCCATTTCCCAGAATTTGTGCAATTTAGGAAGATAAGTAGCTAGCATAAGGCCTGATGCATAGCCAGTGTTTAAATGGTATTTGCTATTAATGTTAATGCTATATTTATTTTTATATTCCTACCGTGCCTGTTAGGAAAAATTACCTCTGCTTGCATCATTATTTTACCCTTCCCTTGTGTTGATTTTTTGGGCAGAAAAGATGCACAGTGTTTCTGAACTCAGAAAATAGTGTAAAGATAAAAATAATAGTAACGACAAAATCAACATTTCACATGCACAATTTCATTTAATTATTTAATCTGTGAGGTTAAGAATACTGTTTTTATAGATGAGGAAACACGTGTTAATATGCAGCAGTTTCATGAACCCTTTACATATGCTCCATAACAAAGGTTATACGCTTTTGACTCAAAGCTTTCTCCCACGTTTTCAAAGGTAAGTAAGCCTACCTCTAGAAAACCATGCTCATTTGTCCTGGAAGCTTTGGGATAAGAAGCACAAACAAAGCCGAGTCTCAGTGGGAGCACTGAGAATATTTATTGTGTTGAATTGAGGAGTAATATGTTTGTGTTAACAATGTAAGTTACTTGCTATAATGTAGATTACTTTATCAGATCTTTTATTGATTTGGAGTTGGTATGGAAGGCAAAAAATAACAAAGGTCTTCGGTGCCTTACAGAATGGGAAGAGATGGCGTAAGGAAGCACAAAAAGCCAAGGAATGCAACAAACCTTCTGTTTGATGATTTCCATAGGACCAGCTTTATCTCCCACTGTTCTTCATAATATATCTGACCTGACTCAGCCTCTGGTCAAGATATTTACAAAAAATTTATATGCAATTATTTTCTACAAATATCTCTTGAGGAGAGAGAGAAAGAGAGAGAGAGAGAGAATAGCTAATTATCTTCCTCTTAACAACTACACTTCATATGCTTGAGAACCATGTTTGAACAAACTCTCCTTCTAAACTAAGCAAGAGCAGTTGCTTTCCCCATCTGATCCATTTTTCAATAATTGAATTGGTTTATCATTTTCCTTTGGGATTGTTTCCAAACCTCCTTTGCATGTGAGGCTCCAGGCTGTCTGTGTTATACTAATGAGAGCCTTACTCAATTCCAAATACAAGACATGGAAGGATAACCCGATTTTATTCCTATATTTGTATCATTAGAATGTGAGTAGCATATATGGTTTGTGATTTATCTTCAGATAATTTTATTAAGCATCTGTGGGTGTGATTTTGCTATACTGGGGCAATACATAAATTAAATGGATAAAAGCCCTCCTTTCTAAGAAGCAATAAATAAATAGATGTGATTTAAAAGATGCAAAAAAATAATGAGGAATTTTAAATATTATATGAAATGGAAGATTATAGCGTAGCAAACTTCAAAATTAAGAAATTATTAAGTATAAGGTATAATGAGTTTTCTTTGCTCTTGTAAAATGCAATTTTCCCAGTTTATATAGGGATAGATATTATTAATAGGAATGGATGCAATTTGGAATCAAGACACTAGAAAATAAATTAGAGCAATGTTTATGAAATGGGTTTGTCACAGCCTTTTCTGTTTCTTTCATAATTTTTTTCACAAAGAAAACATTTCAATAATGTATAATAAATATTTTAACTGATTTAATTAATTATAATTATAAATTAGGTTTAAATAATTATAATTATTTAAAAAATTTCAAAAATATTAAAGAAATTAACATATTTTCCAGCTTTATTGGAATATAATTAGCATACAGCAATAGTATGTTAGCATATTTCAGAATAGAGTTTCTACCCTTTGGAGGAATTAACAGTTTAGGAAGTAAAACAAGGAATGTTTTTATCTATTGTTCAAAGAAATATTTTATTTATATTGTCACAAGGAAGATAGAAGTTATTTACCCAAGGTTACACAACATTTAGATCTCCCTTAAATAAGACTTAAAATCCAAGAAAGAGAAGCTGTGTTGTTGTAAATGATATATTGGGTAAACTTGTTTCAATTTTTGACAATCAAGATACAGAGCGATTCCTTGTCCTATGCAAGGATGTTACACACACATAAGGAAAATCGGGCCTCCCCTAGGGTAAAGATCCTAGACAGTTAATTTTGGATTAATGAAACCTATTTGTGGAAATAATGAGCCACATAATGAGCATAATAAGGGCTAAGAAAATAATCCCTTTTTTTTCCTCTCTTTTTGAAAACCAAGCAGCATTGTGTGGCCTGTGGATATCCCCTACAGAAGGAAGCATATTTAATTCTGATGTAAAGCATTTAGTTTAAAAGGTAAAGAAAAATTTTTCCTAGGTAATTGTTTCTTAGAGCAGATTTATTGTGAATTGAACATTTGTGTTTGTGTATGTGTGTTTGGGAGTGTTGTTTTTCCAGGCACATACAGAAGACAGACTGTTGATGGTAAATGTTTAGTCAAGGGTGAGAATACTTTTATTTTAGTTACAGATCCTTTCTGCTAGCCAGATGATATTTTCTCCTTTTAATCAGTGCCACAGAAGCTTTTGTGCATTGTAGGAGTGCTTCTAAATATGATGGAACAGCACATCTTTTAATTTAGTCCCAGTAGGAGAATAAGCTATTCTTCTTTTACTAGGTGACAGACGGGCACTTTTTATGTTACCCAAAGCTCAGTTGTGTGAAGCCTTTGAGAGATGGTGCTATCATCTTGGACTTTCTTGAATCATTTACCAGAGGCAAATGGCTGTCTCTATTTTTCACAAAGCATTGTTTTTAAATTGTAATGCTCTTTGAAAATAAGCCTGTACAGGCAACATGTACACATTTAGGGCATTATTTGACTGGCCTTACTCTTAATAGGTGTGATGGGACAAAAGTAATTAATATATGAGGAAGGTTCTTGCTTGGCCAGCACAGTTTCCTACCCTTCCACTGCGTACAAAGGAAGGCTCCAATTCCAGGCAATTCCTTGGGCTTTTAGGATGCAGAATTGATGAAGTGAGGATGAAATAGAAAGGCCCAAAGCAATGCAGAGGGATTTTTGACAGAAAAGCAGAGCCCAAAAGAGAACTAGTATCCAGGAATCTGTAGATAAGGCATATCCATTGCTAAAAGGCTCTGGAAAGAGATGATTTTTTTTTTTTTCAGAAAGAAATTGGAATGACAAAATGATGTAGAAGCATAAGCAGTTCTCTGGGGAAGGAAAGTGAGAAGCTTCCGGGGACATGGAGCATTTTAAAATACGAAGATTCGATTTTAATCAGTTTTATTGTTTATGTACTTGCAACTTCTTTAAAGATGTTGAAGGATGTACATAATCATTAATATATTGTCAGATTATACTTGTATGAATGTAACTGCTGTCTGGGACTTAGCCAAGTGACTATGGCTTCCTTGGGATTTTATCTATATTATATAATAGTTACAAACGTTGATAATGGGCTTTTTCTTGGATGCTTCCTACTTTAGAAACATTTTGGTACATTGAAAAATTTCTAATGATGAGAGGTTTCTGTAGGTATATGAATATCTTTGAACCAATTGACTTATTTATCTGCAAGGTCATTTTAGACATTCAGGAAGTATTCTCTATGTCACATAGCAGTAATACTATATCATAAAATAAGATTTGTGATACTGTTAGATACAAGATGGTGGGTGAAGAGAATGGAGCACAACATCCTAAGAGCATGAAGGTAAACTGGAAAAAATTAAAATCAAATTTCATGAGATTTACTTGCCAATATAAGTCGAGAGAAAACTTGTCAGGGTGTGTCGAGACAGGTAAATATGCAAGTGAGCTATCAAGTCCCTTACATCTTCCTTTTTGTTTAGAATCTTTCTATTAGGTAGAACTCTTAATTGACCCCTTGCTGAATGTTCTCTTGAATCTCTCAAACTTTCTGGGACTTTATACCAATAATAAAATATTTTCAAAGGAAAATCTAAACATCCCTCAAGAATGATTTCCATTTCTAAACATGCATCTCTGATTCTATATGATACAATCTTCTAACTTTTAAAGTCTTCTCTTCTGCCCATTTGCTGTAGGAGTTATGAGGCACTACTGATGAGCCTGAACCTACTCAAAAGAAAGAAAATGGATTATAGTAAACTCACTGGTTTAAATCTTCAGCAAGGCTGTGCAATCATGTTGAGAAGACCAAGCCACACACATCCTATAGCTCTAACTGCAGACTAAGACTAGGGGACCCTGGAAAGGACAAGAGGAGAAAAGCCTTCAGAACACAGCATTCGGAACTTCTCCAGTTCATATTTGCTACCTCCTTGCTATTCTGCTCACTTTATATAATTTGCTGACACTCATTTTTGTATGTAAATAGGCTGGATTGTCAATTACAATAAGATGCCTTAAATGGAGAACTATGATTTCTGATGAGATCTACATTATCCTCTAGCTGCAACAAAGAATTTGGAAATAGATAATCATGGAGATACTGTTTCTTCTGCGTTCTGAGAGCATATTTATGCTAGATCCTTTGTATTCATGCAGCAGACAAAGAATAGGAAGCATGGAGTGTCTACTTGGAAGATTTGTATGGGCCAGATCTGAAAGCTGCATCTATCACTTCTGTCCTTATCCTAATGGCCAGCACCATCTGGCCATACTAAAATGCATGACAGGCTGGGAAATACAGTAGAGCTCTGTGGCCAGAAAGAAAGAGAGTTGGGTTTGATGAAAAACTAGCCAGTCTCCGGCATAGTGTTTTTATCCTCACTTTACTGGTGGGGAAACTGAGACATAAAGAGGTTAAGCAATATACCACAGACATCTAGCTAATTGGAATCTGACTCCAAAACAACCTTATAAACCATGGTATAGGACTACCTCCCAGATAATGAATGCATGGTACTTAATTACTTCAAATGCCTACAATGAAACAGAGAAAGATAACATGCCTCCTTTGGGTTGATAAAATGTGACAGACACGGGGTTAATGTTTGCTTACTCCATGGAACTGTAGTTCCATTCAGGATGAATATATGATCCTCCAACTTCAGTAGCTCTCCTCCTGCACATCTTTGGAGAAAGGGAATGTGTTTCAATCTCAGTATTTTAGGGTGAGCCAACTTGCATTCTATCACCTGAGACCCTTGTTTCCAACAGAATGCAACTAATGAGTTAAATGATTAGAATTAGGGATCATGGAGTCAAACAGACAGTATGGCATGGGGTTAAGAAGCTGAATCTGGAATCAGAGCCCTCAAATCTATATGATCCAGCCCTAGTTTTGCCACTAGCTGTTTGGGTGACTTACGTTATTAATCTCTCTGTGCTATAGTTTACTAATTTTTAAAACACTAGAAAAGATAATACGTACATCATAGGTTGTTACGGGGATTAAATTAACACATGAAAGTGCTTGAAATAGTATCTGACATATAAGCAATCCAAAAAGGTTAATTTTTATTGTTATTATTATTTATTTGCACCTGATCAAGCTAAAGGCATGACACAGGCTTTTGCTGACACATAAAGCATACTGTCATCTTAGTAAATGGCAACTTCATGTGCTCAATAGCTCATGCTATTGGACTTTGGCCTTCCTTATCCCTAAACTCCAATCCATCAGTAAGTCTTGTCAGCACTATCTCCAGCATATTTACTATATTTAGCTGTTTCTGTCTTCTCCACTCCACTCTAGTTCAAGGCTCTGTCATCTCTTGCCTAAAGCACTGCAAAAACCTAAGAAGTTGCCTGCTTCTCCTTGTGTTCCCCTGGATTCCAACCTCCAAACAGAAGTCAGAGTGATCTTTGAAAATATAAATGTAATTTGCCTAATTAAACATGTAATTTGCCTAATTAAACCTGCTACAAAAATACAAAGCTTGAAACAATTGAATTATACTACTGAAATTTGAATTTAGTTTGATTGGCTTTTAGCAGTAACTTTGAAAGAACTTCTGAGCTAACTCGTATGTGAGCAGCTCTGCCTCTGAGCCCTCTGCTTCTTCATGGAGTTGGCCATCTCTCTAGCACAGCCTGAGTCAACAGGCCACATTGTCACTATCACATGTAAACCTTCTGGTGGATTGTGGACGTTCCCTCCCTCAACAGAGAAGATCCTGTCTCCTGAAGAAACTTCGGCCCTCATAGCAATCCCTCCTCCCTCTCTGCTTGTACCTTTTTATCTGGAGAATACCCCTTCTCTCTTCCAATGAGGATGGGAAAACAGAAGGTAGCATTTAATATCCCTACCCATGCTTTGTGAGGCCATGTGTTCTGTGTAAGGTCTATTCACTGAAAGAAACAAGAACCTATTTCTAGTCTTTAATCGACTTTTATAATCTGGCCTCTGCCTCCGTCTTTGATTTCATCACCTTTTACTCTTCCTTTTGATTAGTCACACTGCTTGCCTTTTCTCTGTAGAATATTCCAAGCAGAATCCTGCCAAAGTCTTTACACTTGCATTTTCTTCTGCCTAGAATGCCATTCTTCAATCTGCTTGACAAAGCTTGAATGTCACCTCTTTGAGAGGCCTTCATTGATGACCAATCTAAAGTAATTTTTCCAGTCACTTTCTCTCTCATAATTCTATTTTATTTCCTTCACTTTACCTATCACTATGTAAAATTATTTTGCTGGTTTAATTGCTAATTTGTTGTTTTTTCAAACTTCGATGATGATGATATGATGATGATGATGATGATACATGTTACTAGACTTGCTATGAGCCTAACTAACACTCTTCTAAGTGCTCTATATTGATTAACTTTTAAAATCTTTATTATCATGTTATGAGATAGGTACTATTATTATCTCCATTTAATATATAAAGAAACTGAGGTTTAGAGAAACGAAGTAACTAGGCTAATGCTATAGAGAGCGGAGTCAAGGATTTAACTCTAGAGAGTCTGGCTCCTGTGTCCAATATGAACCACCAGGCATCTCATAAAATTCCTCCCCAGAGGACAGAACTAGCCTGTCCTGTCTGCCATTGCTAGTACTTCTGTGATATTCTGATTTATAATAAGAAATATATATTTGGTCTCCCGCTGGGTTCTGGCACAGAGCTCTTAAAACCATTGACATTTCCAAAGCAATAAGAACAGTAAAGGTGTCTTTTGTTATGGTAAAATGAGTGATTTTTGGAAAGCACCTTAGAAGGGGGGAGGTGGGGTGAGGGGGGGGGGTTGGGGAGTGATGGTTGCCAGAGGAGTCAATGTGATTAGAGGGTTGGAACTTACAGTCCCACCTCCCTGACCTTCAGGAATAGGGGAGAGTGGCTGGAAGTTGAGTTTAATCACCAATGGCCAATGATTTAATCAACCATGACTATGGAATGAAGCCTCCATAAAAATCCAAAAGTAGAGCATTTGGAGAGCTTCTAGGTTGGTAGAGATTTGGGGAGAGTAAAGCACTTAGAGAGAGTATGGAAGCTCTGTACCTCTTCCCAGATTCTTTGTCCTATGTATCTCTTCCAACTGTCTGTTCCCAAGTTAGATTCTTTTATAATAAACTGGTAATCTAGTAAGTAAAATGCTTCTCTGAGCTCTATGAGCTACTCTGGCAAATCAATTGAACTTGAGGAGAGAGTCTTTGGGATCTTTAATCTATAGTCGGTTGGTCAGATACTCAGAGATGACGACCTGGGTGTGTGATTGGTGTCCAAAATGGAGGGGTCAGAGCAGTCTTGTCTGACTGAAACCTTAACCTGTTGAATCCGACAGTATCTCTAGGTAGATAGTGTCAGAACTGAATTGAATTGTAGGACACCCAACTAGTGTGCAAGAATTGCTTGTTGCTGTGGTGAATCCTCATCCCCTCACTCCCCCACACACCAGAATTGGTGATCAGAACACCCTAACCTAATAAGACTTGGCTCAATTAATGTTTATTGAACTTTGAGTGAATAAGTGTTATTATAATACCATAACCCTATTTTATTTTTCATAAATTATTTTTCCCTTATCTACCTATTAGAGACTCTAAAGCCTGATCTCTTGTTTCAAGAGGAGCTGGAGGCAGTTACTCAGCCAGGGCTGCCCCAGAAGGATGGGGCAAAAGTGCATGCATTATAGCAGATCCTGCACAGAGTCATGAGAAATTCTAAGGGTGTTTTCCATGGTGTTTTTGAGTTAGTCATAAAATAGGCAATCTGACACCAGGTTATTAACTCTAAAAGGAACAAAATACAGACATAGAAGCAAATCATAGCCTGAACTAAGAAATCCTCTCATACCTTCTCCATCATCAGGGGTAGGCACAGAAAGTTAAGCTGTCTTGGATTGAATTTCTACTACACACTGCTGAGTACTAGGCACCTTCCTCCCTCATAGTCTACTTCTCCGCTACACCTAATCCGGGCTCCCACAGCATTCTCTACGAACCTGGATTTCTTCATTCAACACATTATGTAGAATTTCACTATTCCTCTGTCTTCCATCCCCTCCAAATGATAAAGGCTTTTAGCATTACCATCCTTTATATCATGGCATGATTAATAACATATGCTGACTCACGTTAGCTGCATCAGCCTTACCTGCCTTAGTTTACCTCACTGAGAGTCATGCAATGATCTGCAAGTTGTTTTCCAGCTCCATATACTGTATTGGTTAGGTGAGAACTGTGCATTGCCCTCGTTTTGGATTTTGAACCTGCTACAAAAAGATGAGTCTTGCCTGTATGTACAAGATCTGGTTGTATTCCATCTAGTGTTTAACTAGCTGAATATGCCCTTTCAATGTCATGTTCCTATTTGTTCCCCTATCTCTTATGCACTGCTGGTTATTTATATATTTAATATGCAAATAGAGAAGCACAGCTGTACATCAGAGGCCTGTCCCTGGCATCCAAGGAGCCTATTAGAAGCGTACTTGTGTATCTTGACTAAAAGCGAGTCCCTTTGAGGCCATTCATCTGGGCTGGCTGTGTTTTATAAGCTGAGGCTTTTCCCCCTCCCCATTTACTTTTTTTGTATTACTGATGTTTGTACAACCATTGTTCAAGTTTCATTTTTGTGAACATCTGTTATGCAGCCAATTATAAAAAAAAAAAAGAAAAAAAAAAAAGAAAAACATAACCTAAACATATCAACAACACTACCTCTCTCACTCCCCAGGGATTTGAGACCTATTTATATAGCTGTTGAATGTGAAGACACTGTGACTTATAGCATTTATATTATTCTAAAATTAACTGTGAATGTGTTGGAAGCCTTAAACAAGTTCTATGATTTTTTTAGTCCTCAGCTTTTTTACCACTGAAAACAAACAAGAGCAATTGAACTACTATGTTTTGTTTTGTTTTGTTTTTGTTTGGTTGGTTTTTACAGCATTATCCTTAATAATCATTAACTAAGTAAAAAGTGTTTAGCTTCACAAGAATTTTGTGCTGGTCAAATCTTTGTTCCTTCTCTCAAATTCATTCATTTAACAAATATATATTGATTGTCCTATGTGGCAGGAAGTAAACATGAAAGCCTCGATATTTGAATATTGAGTCCATTTGAGTATCTTTCATCATATGCAGTTTTCTAAGTGTTTTTGAGTACATTCTGTGCTCTCTGGGACTATCTTTAGTCCTCCATTTCTTTCTTTAAATGTGAGACCCAAATAGTATTCTTCCATTTCCAGTACAGAGTGCATAGAAATTGGAGAACATTTTGTTTCCTGGCACTTAGAAGGTAATCAAGGAGTTTTTGAATAAAAATGAACAGGTGAGTTAAGCTCAAATAAAATAAAAATTTTCAAGGGATACTGCATGGGCTGCCTATCTTTCTCTCATTACCACCCCATATTTCCCTTTGCCATTAACAAACCCATCAGTCTCTCCGCCTGCTCTGTGAGCTAAGAAACTTCCTGATCTGTTTCTCTCCTTGTGCCTTTTGTACCACTGACCTTTATGGTTCTCTAGAAGCATTGTTCTGAAGGTTCTAGAAATAGAGAAACCCCATGATCACAGTATTACATTGAGGTGATTTTCACAACACCTATAATGAAGAGCAAGTAGATGTTGAGAAGTCTAAGAAGAGAGAAAAACATACATTTAATTTAATAAATGTTTATTGAATATTTTACGTGCATCCTTGTTCTCAATACTGAAGGTAAAACAGTAAACAAGATGAACATGTTTTTCTTATAACGGGAGAAGGTCGTAAACAAACCATCTGAGATATAGCAGAGACAACATATTTTGGGGGAATTAAAATAGAGCGATGTGATAAAGCACAACTGCTAATCATTTCAGTTTTGGAGATCAGGGAGACTCTTTGAGGAGGTGGTTGTAATATTCACGCTTTTTATTTTCTGTGATTTATGATGTTTTGACTTTAAGCCTTGCTAATCCTGGTGAAACTGCCCCTCCCAGGGCGAGCTAATCCCTCGAGATAGCCCATGACTTCCCCACAAGCATGTTTTTGATAAGCAAACCAACCAATCCAGAGTTCACACCCCCGGCACCTCCTTTTATCAGGCTTCTGCAGTCCAAGATATTGTCCCACTTCCCTAAATTATCCCAGGGTCAGGTACCAGACAACTAGGAACCACCTTTATACCCCAACACCTGCCAAAATTATTTCAACTACCCAATACAAAATTTACACAGCTGCCTACATTTCCTTGCCCATTTCTTCCTGTGAAAACCACAATAAAAAGCTTGGGCCTTTGCTTTCCCCTTGCCCCTTCTGCCTCCTGACTGACCTTGGTGATATCCCCTTGTGGCCCTGTGTGTTATGTCTCCTGTTTCTAGGAACCTATGAACATAAAATTCTTTCTTCATGATAGTCATTTCTGTCTGTGTTCTTCACCATACCTGATTAAAACACATTCCAGGTGCATTTTTAATACAGTGGCACTTAAGCTAAGATTTAAATGACAAGAAGGAACCACCTGCAAAAGATTAAGATGAGAGCATTCTAAGTAAAGGTGTAGAGCCTCTAAGCTTGGTGAGATTGAGGACCACACAGGAGGTATGTGTGCCTGGAGTAAACACTCCTCTCATCTCCTACTTCTTTTCCTCTACCATCCAGACAAACATTGATCTCTGATAATCCACAGATTCCTAAAGGTAAATATCTCTGTAGAAGTCAAATGTCCCAACACCTCTTTTATACAAGTATGCACTTGTATAAGTAGATAAATGATGAGAAGAATTGAAGGTGTCATTAAAGTAGTTCACACTAAGGTGTAAAAGAATCTTTGCTACTGTATTTGTATTAACTGAAGCAATTTTTTTTTTAATCAATCGCACTCAGTAATTGTCTTGACATCATTCAAAATCCAAAACACACTTATCAAATATACCTCTCATACACCCAGGTTCTAGGAGTGGAGCGAAGAGGAATTAATTACTTTTTTTATAGGTATAAATGACAGCTGTGATCACTCTTTGCACTTGTGATTTCTTGTTCGATGTCCATCTTGTCTTTTATATTATAATTATACGCAAAGCTACATGAGGGCAGAAGATGTCCAGCTGTACATTACTAGCAAAATGCAGTGTCTGACAGACTGCAGGTGTTCTGTTAATGATTTCAGAATGATAATTATGAATTAATACTAAGATGAAATATAGATATGAAAGATAGAAGTAATTTTTAATATTTTAGTCCCTCAGGACCCAGCAAGGCTTAGTTTCTTAGACTTATGGGTATTATTTTGGGCTGCACATTACAATCAACCAGGGAGCTTTAAAAATATATCAATACCAATCATCATTCCAATCAATTGGGTCAGAACCTAAGGGTAGAACCTGGGTATCAGTATTTTAAAAAATTTCTCTAGGTTATTCTAATACACAGCTGAGATTAAGGAACAATCTGGACTAAAAGGCTCACACAGTAAAGGTTAATGCACCTGGCTGGTGTCTTTGGAAAGTGTGAAGAGCAGCTATCAGAACTTGCATGGATCTAAGAAAGTTAAATTGTCCATGAAAAAAAGGTTCACAATGGTCTCTGCTTCAGGGACATTCATGTAGAAAAATTGGGGCAGAGAAGGTTTTTGACAGAGACTTGAGCCATGTGTGGCCAAGAGAGAAAAAGGCAGATTGGCATTACAGCATAATGAGTTCTTTTGTGTTCATTTATACAGTGCTTAGATAATTCACGTGACCAAAATCATTGGCAGGCATCTTTGCAAAAATACAAGCATAATATCTGAGAAATAAAAAAGAGAGAAGTAGAGGGCATTCTTTAAAAAAGGTGACCTGGAAAATCATGCTTCATTTTTTTCTGCAATAATTCATAATGCTGACAAATATTCACAAAATATTATTTCATCTCATGAGCTTTATTTTAACAGACATCCAAAGTAAGGCTTAACTTCATGGAGCAAATGACAACCTTCCTTTCCATTCCCAGGTCCAGATTCTTAGATTGTAAAAGAAGATACTTGACCCAATACCTGCCATAAAGTTTTAAGCTAACAAATGGTTATGATTCACAAAAGTTGTCCAAATGAATTCTCATCAGCTGGAAGACTTATCTTCGGTGACTTTATAACCGAAGAAGTTTTTTGGGAACAAATTCAAATATCAATTAAAAATCAAAATAGATTCAAGTCTAATCTTCCGTGGTTGTATAGCCTAGCATTCTGTTACATGAATATAAAGTCTGCCCTCAAATTCTCTTCTGAAGTTCTCTAAACACTTTAAAAATGAATACTAAAGAACTCATATGTATATTTGTAAAATATTGTTGTAGCCCATGAATTTTATTTAAATAGGACCTAATGCCTGAAAGTGATCTCAGCATAGGTTTGTGATTCAAATCATGATCTCTTGATCAAATCCTGACTCTACTATTTCATGAAATCAATACTCATTCCACATATAATTATTCAGTACTTACTAGAGACAGGCACTGTTTTAGGTGATTGAAATTTATCCGTGAATAAAAAGAGTTAAAAATCCTGGCCCTTTTGAAGCTTACACAGTACTGAAGGAGACTGACAATAAAAACTATGCACTAAATTTGTTTCAAGTTACATAACATGTTAGAAGGTAATACATGCTTTTTATTCAATATAAAGATATAAATATAAATATATATTATATATTTTATATATAATGTATTTTTATATATATTTTTATATGTATACATTTATATCTATTTTTTTAAATAGAGGGAGAGAGAATACTGGGAGGGTCAGGAATGGATTATACTATTAAGTAGAGTGGTCAGGGGAGATTTCAAGGAGAAGGTGATAGTTGAATAATTGCTTGAAGGAGATGAGGGGGTTAGCTTTGTGAATATCTAGAGGAAGAGTATTCTAGGAAGAGGGACCAGCAAGTGCAAAAGCTGGTAGCAGTTCTCTGATGTGTTTGAGGGCAGCAAGGCAGCCAGAGTAGCTGGAACGAGGTGGGTAAGGGATAGAGAAGTATGAAATAAGGTCAGAGAATTTGGCGAAGGAGGCACGTGTCATGGTTTTATGGGACACTATCGAGACTTTGGCTTTTCTTCTTAGGGAAAGTGGGGGGTCATTGGAGGAATCTGAGCAGAGGAGTGGCAACATTTGGCTTCTGTGTTAAAAGCTTGCTCTGGAGGAGTTTTACTTCTGGCATGACAGTGTGAAGAACTCTACAGATCCACTCCAGATGGAAGCTGGTAAAAATTATTTTTTAAAAAATAAGTCAAATCATTTAAGGTCTCTGGAAATGGCCCAAAGAGCATACAACAAATAAAACATAAATAAATAATATTTATGCAAAAAATACACTAAAACTTGGTAAGAACAACAAGAGCCTATGATATTTGAACCAAGGCCCCTGACCTTCCTCCCGGCTGAGTGAAATGGAAATGCTACTCTAGAATTGTACAGCCACGGACAGATGGCTCTCTCTTTGCCAAGCTTTCAATTGGAAGGGCTATTTTTTTCAGGAAGGACAGTACATAAGTATTACTCTCCCTGCCTCCAGTTACCTGTTGCCGAGGCTAAATCTCAAGCGAGTGTGGCTGAGAAATGGAGGTTCTTCTGTCTTGGTCATACTCATAGGATGGAGGCTATACCTTAGGCACGGCACCATAGAGATACCGGGGCTCTAATTGCTCTTTCCTTGGCTTGTGGGATAGGAGAGGCAAGCTGAGGAGACCTAGGGCTGCTCTCTCCTTAAGCACTGAATGCTTAGCTCCTAAAGTAGGGCGTTACTCTGAGGACTGAGCCATTGTTCCCATCTCTAGCATCGATGCCATGGTTCATAGGAGGAGTAGGCCAGAAAATAACCCAAACTCTCTCCCCAAAGGACTGACTTCATTTGCAATAGTGCAGAGAAGTTCAAGCCTAAGGTCACTCTCAAAAAAAGTGGAGGTTGTAGTGAAAGGCAATCAGGAGATTGATAGATTCTTTGGAGATAAAAGCTAAGCTGCAGGCCAACTAGCTTTCCAGAGAAAAATGAGAAAAAAAAAAAACAGCTAGGAAGAGCCCTTCTGGGGGTCAGAACAAATCTCATGCACTGACTAGGAACTATCCCTTTCAAAAGAGCCAAATTTTGATTAAATTTGTCTGTAAAATAATTTATGCTCTAAAGCATTTTTGAAAACAATAAAGCGATCAGCCTAGAATTAGTGGAGCTTGACGGCTAGTTGTAGTCAGGGCAATAGACAGTCAGAGAGAGCTCTGCCCAAACCATTGTCATCCCAGAGTAACTGCGGGCCTCAGAGAAATGTGGGATGCCACTAAGTGCTCCAATATAGATGTAATGGTAGTATCAGCAGGAGAGGAGAGAGAGAAAGGAAAATGAAAATGTTTGAAGAATTAATGGTTGAAAAATAATGAAATTTATTTTAAAACATTTATTTATGCATTCATAAAGCTTAATGACCACCAAGTATGATAAACATAAAGAAATATACAAATAGACACATCATAGTAAAAATGCTGAAAGCCAAAGACAAGGAGAAAATCTTGAAAGCAGCAAGAGAAAAATGACTTGTCACTTACAAAGGAATTGCAATAAGATTAACAGCTGTCATAGAAACAACGGAGGCTAGAAGGCAGTGGAATAATATGTTTGAAGTATTCAAAGAAAAAAAAAATCCTTCAAGAATCCTGTATCCACCAAAGTTATTTTCTTAAATGAAAGTGAAATAAGGACATTTCCAAATAAACAAAGTCTGAGTGAATTCATTACCAGCGGACTTGCATTACAAGAAATATTAAAGAAGTTCTTCAGGTTAAAAGCAAATAACCCCAGATAGTAATTGGAATCCACATGAAAAGAAAACAAAATGTACTGATAAAGACAGTTATATAATTACACACACACACACACACACACACACACACACACACACAGACAACAGTATATAACTGATATATATATAACAGTACAAATGTCTATTTTTCTCCTTTTCTTAACTGATTTAAAAATCTGATATTTAAAATAATATGAACATAATGTATTTTGAGGCCTATAACATATAAAAACGTAATATTGCCAAAAATAGCACAAAGTAGGTTGATAGCAGCAAAGGTATATTGAGCTAAAAAAAGACTCCATGTGGTAACTCAAATTTACAGAAAAAAATGAAAAAAATGATGATTATAAATAAGAAGATTAATGTGAAAAAACTTAAAGTATATAGTTGCTATCCCTTTTTACTCTCGGCCTCTTTAAAATATATAAAATTATATAAAGTAATAATTATAACAATGTAAGTTTGGGTTTATAAAATTAATATATATAACAATAATATAAAAAGGGGAGAAAGGGACTAGAACTCTATAAGAGTAATATTCCTATAACTCATTGGAATTAAAATTAGTATAAATATGAAGCTGTTTCAGTAGATTGAAGGAGGAATAGAGTTACAAAAAAAGACATGAGATAAATAGAAAACAAAAAGTTAAATGGAAAATTTAAATTCAACTATATTAATAATTACTAAATTAATAATTATTCATTAAATTAATTAATAATTAAATGCAAATGAAATAAAACAATCCTATCAAAAAGCAGAGATTGTGAGATTGGATAAAAAACAAAAAATACATCAATATTCTAATTATATGGGACAACTTTAGATTCAAAGATACAATAGATTGAAGGTCAAAAGAAAAATATATCATGCAAACATTAATCAAAAGAAATCTGGAGTGCTAGACAAAATAGATTTCAAAACAAAATGTTACTGGAGATAAAAAGGACATTGTGTAATGATAAAAAAATTAGCCTATTAAGAAGATATAACAATTATAAACATACTCATTTAACAACGGAGCACTAAAATACATGAGGCAAAAATCATTCAAATAACTATGAGGTCAAAGAAGAGATCAGGAAAAATTATAAAATACTTTAGAATGAATAAAAGTGAAGACAAACATACCAAAATTTTATGTAGCTAAAGTACTGCTTAGAGGGAGATTTGTAGCTATAAATGCCTATCCTAACATAGAAGAAATTTTAAATCGATAACCTAATCTTCCTAATACACTGGGAAAAGATCAGACTAAACCTGAAGCAACAGAAGAAAGGAAATAAGAAAGAAAATTAATGAACTAAAAAGTAGGGGGAAAAAAACGGAGAAAATCTATAGAAACAAAAGCTAATAAAATTAACAAATCTTCAGCTAGATTGACCAAGAAAAAAAAGAAAAGACTGAAATTACTAGAATCAGAAATGAAGGAGCGGACATTTCTACCAACCTTAAAGAAATGAAAACAATTATGCATGAATACTATGAACAATTGTATGCTAATAAAGTAGACAAGTTAGACAAAATGGATAAATTCCTGAAAAAACATAAAAGCTTACTTTGTCAACTGATTAAAATTTCATGTATAGTCAGGGGTAGAAGTAGAGAGACCTGTTAGTTGTGAATGACAAGAGATGATGGTGACTTAATGAGAGTGGTAGCAGTGGACGTGATGAGAAGTGACCAGGGGCTGGGTACATTTGGATGGTAAGGCCAATGAGATCGCTTGGTAGATTGGATGTGAGAGAAAAATCAAAGATGACTCCTTGTTTTCGCAAAAGCAGGATGGCTTTTTCATTAATTGATAGGGCGAAAACCCTAGGTGGAATTGTTTTGGGAGTGGGCAGGATGTCTGCCCTCTACTGTGTACCCTTCTTTATTTTATTCTGTTCCCTAGGAGGCAGAATATGTCAACTGATCTCTTAGACTCTGGCTTTCCAGATATGTTTAGTTAATGGGGAACATTAATGATTCAAGGGAAAGAGGAGTTGCTTTAAACTGGTTGTACTCTTCCACCAAGGGTACAGCTTTTGTCAGTTAACCTTCTCCATACACCTCTATCTACTTCTTCCTCTCTCCCTTTCTCTCTTTCTCTCACTCTCACTCTGGTTCTCTCTCTCCTCTCGTAACAACTGTTTCCTCCCTTTACTCCTTTACCCTTCAGCTTTGGTGGGACAGTAGCCACCTTTGTTAGCACTGGAATATTGCATTATCCTTCGTGGTTTCCTTACACACTGTAAATAGCTCCTTTATTAAACTGTCCTCAAATTACCTAAATTAAGTGTGTTGTCTGTTTCTTGCCAGAACTATGACTGATACGGGAGGAAGATCTGAAATTTGGTTTTGGACATACTAAGTCTGAGATATCGAAGGGGAGGTGAGAGTAGGTATTTGAGTCTGGAATTCAGGAGATACGAATTTGAAAGTCATTAGCAAACAGCAGGTATTTAGAACTAAGGAGACTAGATGAGATCACTGAAGGAGTGAGAGAAGATAGAAAAGAGGACAGAGGTCTGAGTCTTAGACACTCTAATGTTAAGAAGTTGGCTAGGTGAGAGGGAACCAGCAAAGGAGATTGAAGAGAACTAGCAAGGGAGGCAGGAGAAAAAATAAGGGAGCGTGTTGGAGAAGCCAGCTGAGAGGAACTTGGCATCAAGGAGGTGGAGGGATCCACTGTGTCAAAAGTTGCTGAAAGGCCAGGTACAAACAGGACTAAGACTAAGAATTTAGCAATGTAAAGGTCATCTTTGACCTTGGCAAGAATATTTTTAGTGGAGTGAGGTAGTGAAAGTCTGGTTAGAGTGTGTTTTAAAGGTAATGAGAAGGATTGGAGAGAGCAAATACAGACAAATCTTGAATTTTGCTACAAAAGGAATAGCATATGATTAGTGGGTAGGGAGGGAAGAGAAATTTTGCTTTCGTGTTCATTCATTTAGTTTTATTAAAATGGGAGAATAACAGCATGTTTGTATGGGGATAAGCATGATTCAGTAGAAAACGAAAAAAAAATAATGCAGACAGGAAATGGGAGAATTGCTGGAGGATTCCCTTGAATAGGAGAGGGTGGAGTCTAAGGCACAAAGAGACGGATTGTCTGAGACAGGAATACAGAGCACACAGTTCATCTACAGTAACAAGCCAGAAGGCAGACGGTAGATTCAGAATTTCTCTTTTGATTGTATTTTTTCAGTAAAGTAGGAAGCAAAGTAGTCAGCTGAGAGTGAGGATAGGAGAGACATGTTGAAATTTTGAGAAGCTCCAAATGGTTGCCTACGAGTGTAAAAATTAGTGACCAAAGGAAATGTAGTATGAATGCTAGCAGCATCAAGAAATACCTAAAGGTTCACTATCATGAATTTAAAATGTAATCATGTTCAGGTCAAGGGATGCAGTTATGGAGTAAGCAGAGAGTTGCATTCAGAAAGGAGCTGAGGTTTTATTAAGCAAGCTGGGTGGCCTCGTGTTTAAAATGAGGAAAATACCATGAAGATTGCTTTGTATGTTAAATGAGATAACAGAAATAAATGCCTATCACAGTGTCTTGTATGTAACAAAGTACACAATAAACTTCTAGAATTGTTGCTTTCTTAACATCTGTTAGGGTTAGGACAATTTCCAAAGTGGAAATATCTGTTTTAATCATGTCTATAGTTACCACATGCTTCTATTAGCTAATTGCAGTTTGGCTCAACTTTCTTAGCACATATCTTCTTACGGGGTGGGGACCTAGAGATTATGTCTATGTTGCCTTTGCAACATTTCGTTTCCATTAGGCATAAGCCTGAAAAAAAAATAACTTGGAGAATCATTTACATAACTCTGCAATACTTCAGTTCTCACTGTGGAGCAACAGTTGGAAAGCCTAGCTCTTTTAGTTTGTTAGAAACTTCTGATATTTGATCTTTTTGCTAAATTCTTGGCAATGGTCTTAAGGCAAGTAGGAATCAAGTTACTTAGATTAGTATGACTTTGAAGTTATTCCTCTGTTTCTAACCTAGAACTCTAAAACTAGGAACTCCAAACAAACACAGATAGCTGTATGCCTTGCTTGACCTTTCAAACATCATTTCTTTTATTCTGGACATTGATTGCACTTGATTAAGTAGTCTATATCACATTACTTTGGTTATATATAATGTTATAACATTAGCTTCAAAGACTTTGCTATGAAGAAATCTAAATTATCCACTGAATAATAATATTCAGTGTAACAATACATGGAATACATTCCTGAACAAAATTGACATTATCTGTTTGCTGAGATTTTGTTTCAAGAGCATTTGTACTTGATTCCTGAAGCATTTTTATTATGGCTGCTTTAAAGCCTCATCACATAATTATGACATCTGGTTTATGTAGACAGTGTCAGTCATCTTCTCATTCAAGTTGTGATTTTCTTGGTTCTTAGAATGACAGGTGATTGTTTTTATTGTCTTGGACATTTTGTCTGTTATGCTAGGAGTCTCTAGATGCTGTTTAATTCTTTTATTCTAGCAAGTTTAATTTTGCACATATGTCTTGGCCTACTATTATGTGTTGTGATTCCAACGGCAGTTTACTTTTCAGAGTCTTATTTTTGTCTGCTTGGTTTATCTGGTGCTGATGGCATTCTCAATTGTCTCCGCTGGTGCTACTTGAGGGAGTCAAAAGCTGTCGCCTGGCCAGGGCACTGAATGTCTCTTAGTCTGGGAGGAGTATAGTGGCATTTTCCCTGTTGGTGCCGCCAAGCCGCCTTGGCATCTGAACAGGGAAGGAGCCTTCCCAAGTTAGGCCACTTATCGTAGCTGAGTCCCTCTTGCCAGTTTCGTCCCTCCTATTCCTATCCTGATGTCGTCAGGCGGTGACTACAGTTTTAGAATGTAAATCGTTCTCCCTGTCCTATACAACAAAATTTATAATTAATACAAGGAAGAAAACACTGTTTTCATTAAAAAAGTTTTCAAACTAACAAAAGTTGAATGAAGAACAATGAATACTCATCCACCCCTATCTGGATTCAACTACTATAGAATTGCCAGATAAAATACAGGATTCCCAGTTAAACCTGAATTGAAAATACATTATGAATAATTTTTAAGTATCAGTATGCATGCAATATTCAGGACATACGTATATTAAAAAATTCTTTATTGTCTATTTAAAATTCATTTAACTGGATATCCTGTTTTTATTTGGCAAATCTGACAGCCCTAACTTACTGTTAACATCTGTTCTTACTTGTTCCATTCTTTTTTCAAATATAGTTCTTTGCCAAACCATCTGGAGAACATTTGAAAAATAAAATCCCAAATAGGTTTTGTATGTGTATTTGAAGCAGACTCATCTGCATTGGCCTTTCTTTCTTTCTTTCTTTCTTTCTTTCTTTCTTTCTTTCTTTCTTTCTTTCTTTTTTCTTTCTTTCTCTCCTTCCTTCCTTCCTTCCTTCCTTCCTTCCTTCCTTCCTTCCTTCCTTCCTTCCTTCCTTAACTAGCGCTTGAAACTACTTTTCCCATTTTTTATTATGTAGCATTAATTCCCCACTCTTGCCTGGAATCTAGGCTAGTTCTAAGTGCACATGCATAATATAATTAGAAAAATACTTCAACTTTCATTTCAAAAAACCAGTTGCTGTCACCAATGGAACTATACCCAAGGGGCCTCTGAGCACTATCCTTCTAGAATTAATACTAAAACCATTTCAAGCTAAGGGCAAGCATCCTATGAAAACTCTTGTATTGACTCAGAAACTATCACTGCTTGATTCTCATAGATTTTCTAGCTTTTCTAAATTTTTAAATATAGGAAATCTCACTGAAATTATCCTTTCTTTAGACATACTCATATTTGTAGGTACTTTAATGTAATGGTTTTAAGAGCACAATTCCAGAATTCAGAGAGTCATGGAATTGAAATCCTGTCTACTGTTGTCACGTCTAGTTCAAGGAAGTTATTTAACTTCTTTGTGACTCATTTTTCTCCTCTGTAAAATGGAGTAAAATATCTACTTCATACTTGTCACAAGGCTTAGGTGAGCATTGTGCTTGGCATAAGTAAACTGGCAATTATCATGTAGTTCTTCACTATAATTTATCAGACTTTTAACAGAGCAAATTTTACATTATGTGCTCCCTAGCTTTCACTGGAAATAATTTCCACACTGGTTTGAATACTTCTAAACCACAGCTACTGATCACAAACTTCTTATTATAATATACCCAAATAGTCATATACAAAAGCAGAATGGTGGTTAAAAGAGCTGATATCTCAATTGTATTCTTAGACCCCAGCAACACAGATATGGGTCAGAGACCACCATCTAGATAAAAGTGTCGTAGAAAACAAATTTGGCTTATCATCAACAATATGGTGTGTGTGTGTGTGCGTGTGTGTGTGTGTGTGTGCCCATGCACATGTGAGTGTCATTTCCCATACTAATAGCAAGGGACTGTACAGACAAGACATGTTACACAATTAAAAATCTGTTAAATGATCAATTATCAAAGATATGGGTCAGCCACAATGCAGAGGTGTTTCGGCATGTTCTGGCTGTTATACAGAGCATAACGTGAAACCTATCAGTCAGCTTCTAACAGACAATTCCACATCAGCCAGACTGATGGGGTTTTTAGTGCTGATTGCATTGGCTTTGCATTTGCTGTTACAAAAGAGACAACCAACAATTTCTTAAAATATAAATCGATGTGCATGTGTTGACCCATAACCCATGAAACAAATAAAAAGGGTTGTCATTAAATTAATAATTCTCAGTTGGGATGGGAATGCTGCCCTTATTAAATTCCGAGTGGATTCATTCTAGGAACAATTTTGGTATAGTGGCTCTCATTTATTATAGATTACCTACCTTCGGTGCTCTGCTGCCAAAATACTTTGGCTCGTTCTCAAGTCTCAAGAATTGTGTAATTTTTTTCTCTCCACCTCAGAGCCATTTACAATATTTCTAGATGTCTTTCTTTCTCATTTTATTTACTTATTTTGTCTCAAGTCCCCTAAGAATTTCTGTATTCTATTCATAACATATTAACAATGGTTCATAGCCATTATTGATTTATGTGAACCTCTCAAAATTGTGCGCCGTTGTTCCTTTACTTGGCTTATATGTTTTTAAAACCTGTCCACAATCACAGAAGATTTGCATCTTCTGCAAATCCAAATTTCTCCTTTCACCTGCACATGGACTGGTACAGATATTGACAAATGAAATGTGTTTTATAACCAATGTTTACTGTCTCTGACCAGATTCAAAGGGCTTGATTGGCTGTATGTAAAAACAAAACAAAACAAAACAATAGTAATAAAACAAATAAAAAGAAAAACCTTGTGGTTAAAATCAGCCAGAACATTTTTTTATCTCTTCCACATTAAAATGTCTGGAAGTAAGAAGGCCAGGCTAGTAAGGCAGCTCCATAGTTACACAATTTTGAACTCCTATTGTCCAGCTACCTGCCATCTTCAGTGTGCAGCCTCGCAGTCCAAGTGGATTGTCCTAGCTTCAGCCATCACATCCAAGTTCCAAGAGGAGGCAGGATGGAGGGAAAGAAGGAAGGATAGATTCACCTCCTTCAAGAAAATTACGTGGTATTCTCACACATCACTTCTAGTAGATTCTCATTGACTAGAACATAGGCGCATGCCCACTCCAGCAGCAAAAGAGATTGGAAGTGTAGTTTTTAACTCCAGGTGAGGATGTGTCCCACTATTATGGAGAAAGGAATCAAAGGACAATGGACTGGACAATGAGCAGTCTTCACCACAGACCCCAAATGATGTGTTGGCGAAAAAATTTCAAACTGAAAATAGTGATTTAGAATGTCAGTGTGATGGGAACATTTTTCTTCGATAACTATGCACCAAGCACTTGCTTAGTTTATTCATTAAGCACTACGTCAAAAAATTCTTCATGAAAACCTGGGAAGAAGATGCTATTATTATGTCTCAGGGCTAAATAGTTGCATTTTAAAAGTGACAAAGCTGAAGTACAGAGAAGATAAGTAATATATCCCAAGCCATGCTGTTCATGGTAAATTGGTCATTGAATTCAAGCAGTCAGTTCCCTGAACCTGTGCTGTTACCCATACTGCTGTGTTACCTATAAAGTAGCAGAAGAGCATTGCCTTTCTAAGACTTTTTCAGCATAAACCATGGCAGTACTCTCAGAAATTCTGTGACACTGTAGTATTACGATACATGCATGCATATGCACGCATTTGAAAAAATGAATATCTCTGCCTTTATTTGTACATGATATGCAATTTTCAGAAGAATAGATTATTATTTTCTTTTTGCATCCTAATTTTAAGGATCAATTTTAAGTTTTAATTTTTTAGGATGTTATAAAGCATTTAAGTGTTTCCAAAGTAAAATTTACAAAATGTTTTGAAATTTAACTTCCATCCTTATCCCCTCACCCAATTCCCATTCTCTCCCGAAGGTAATCATTGTTATTGCATTTGATTTATCTTAGCATTTTTTAAATAGATGTGTGTGTATTTGTATTATCTAGCTTTCTCAGCTATGAGATGGCATAGTATACACATACTATACACATCGCTTTTCTCATTTAATAATATATCTCTGTGATCACTGCTTCATAGTGATCATTTTGTTGGTTTAACCCACAACTAATGGGCATTTGGGTTCTCCTTAATCTTTTGATTTTACAGAAATGCTACAATAAATAGCTTTCTTTACCAATTGTAATTTATTTAACTAATATTTTGGTAAGGACATTTGGATTATTTAAAATCTTTCTTTTTATAAATCAAAGTGTGATAAACATCTTTACACATGCAACCATAGTTATCTTACTAGATTGTAAACTTCTTGAGAGTAAACATTTTATTTTTGCTATGATTTTTGCTACTGACTTTCAAGAACAACAAAATATTCTTTTTATCAAATGGATTCGTGTCTGTATTTTGTTTATAGTAAAGTTTCTATAAACAGAAATTATTCTCAAAAGAATCCTGAACAAAGTTAAAGGAAAAAAAATAATAGCAAGAGTTGCACTATTTATTGAGCAACTATCACACTCGAATTAGTCAAACAAACCACAAAAGTTAACTGTGGTTAATTAATCTAGATCCTGGGAATAGTGGTAAATATATGACGTTCTTATCTCAAGGAGCTTATTTTCTAGTGGGAAGACAGAAGTGGGAAAATATAGATAATAAACACACAGAGAAATACATAATAAATTTTAGGAAACTGATAATAGTTGGAGGGAAGTCCTTGGGAAGTAGTAAAGGGTGGGATTCAGACACAGGTGGTGGGTATAGCCTTAGAAACACGGGTTGATGGATTTGGAGAAAGGAGACCATGTTTCCCCAGAGAAGAATGCAGTGAGAGTAGGTAATGAGAGAGTACTAGAAATTGTGAAGTTATTGGTTTGGAGAGTGGGAAGTTAAAGTTACTAGGGGGATATAGTTGATTGCATGCTTGGTACTTCACTTATGAGAGGTTATTTAACCAGAGCTATCCTTCCAACACCCTCTGTTAAAGGCAATTTACTGCCTAGAGGCTGTCCAAGGGGGTTAAGAACACTTTTCCCCCACAACTCTTGCTAAACTGGTTAAAATAGGAATTAGCACTGAACTGGTAGGCAATCTACAAATTGCAATGCCTACACTGTGGCTATCACCTTTGACTGGACATACAGTGATCTTAAGCAATCAGTTTCTTTTCCTAGAAATTGGAATTAGGAAACTGAGAAAATGAGGCAATTAGCAGATAGTGCAGAAAACAAAAGAGTACAGTAAGAAGTGCTATTAGAGTTGGAACCATGATAAGCTAAAATTAGGAGAAAGCGAAAACTGTGCTTAAACTTATAAAATCTTTCGGAAAGAACAGAAAGGATATGCAGGAAGAGGCAAAGAAGGAAGAGAGGTGGAGAAGGATCTTTATAGCAGCCTCATTTCCTCAAAACATTCTAAGCCCAATTTCAATCAGTATGTTTCCTTAGAGGAAATCCACCTTGACTTGAATTAGATAGGTTGAGTCAGTATAGTGGACAGCTGCCATTTCAGTATAGGTAACATCTATTTTCTCTTTTACTAAAAGCATGTGGATTTTTCTTTAGGAATACCAGTCTTCCTCACTGAGGTCCATGAAATTTGAATGCAGTTGATCACCCTTCTCTACCTTACTGCAACTTTATTATTTTTAAAAGAGAGGGTACCAGAGCTGACCTCTAAGGCAGGAAGAGAAAAAAACACAGATACTTTTGTTTTCATCTCTACCCATCCACCTCAGCCTGGCCTATGAATCACTGATCCCATATTCTGCCTTAAATGACTCTCGTAAGAGATAAAACCTATTTGCCTTATCTGCTTGAGGTTTCTTAAAGCTCTGAATTCTGAGATACTTCCAAAGAATAATTTGATGAAATTTAATAGTTTATTATATTTGTCATCTCCTAGAAATTAACTTCTTTTCCTAGATAACTGACAGCAATCAGAAAAGAAATATAATCTTAGAATTTTTAAGTTTTGTCTAAAATCTTAATATTAGTTTATAGGCTATATACATGAATTCTGACAAATTCTACCATAAGTTTAGCTTAAATAAAGAAATTGTGCCATTACAGTGAACAGTTTGCCAAATATTCTTAAGAGCCTTGAGGTTTGAAACATAGGCTAGAGTGACAGCATCACCCTTTTATAGTCACACAGGCTTAGAATATATAATCATCTATGACTGTTCTTGACATCAAATAGGTCACCTGTTGTTGGCCACATCTGCTTCTTCATGACCATTCCCATTTCCATCAGCTCAGTATAGACCCTTATTATTTTGTGACTAGAACATTGCAATATGGTTATAATTTTCGTCTCTCACTAAATATTTTTAACTTGCTTCATCATGCACACATGCTCATATTGGTCTTGCTAAGGACAATAGATTGTCACAGTACCTACCTGATCAAAACCCAAGTTTCATGTCTCAGCTCTACAAACCTCCATAATTTGGTCCATACCTGCTTATCACTCCTCTGCATGAGCTTTCAGCTTAGTTCATTAAATCATATAGTCAACAAGTATTTATGGGGTAGCAGAAGTTATGCTATGGCAGAATACGTAACTCTAAATGAGACACTGCCCCTGTCATCCTAGAGTTAATAATCTACTAGAGCAGCCAGACAAGTAGACAGGAGATAAGTAAAATACACTGGAGTGAATTCTACTATAGGGGACAGCATGGAGAATTATGGGACAGAAAAGCAGTGGCAATTCATCGAGTCTGGAGGCCACAACAAGACTTCCTTTTGAAGACAATATCTCGCTTGAATCCTGTAAAATGAGCAGATTGCTCTGTTCATAGGTCTTATATAAAGAAATATCCTTCAAGGTCTGGCTCAAATTCAGCCCACCAAATGCTTCTTTACCATCTGGTTAGTACCACTGGCCTCCTTTCCCTACTCTGAGCTGTCAAGCATTGATTCATTCATTCATTCAGTCATTGATTCATTGGTTCAGTCAACAAATATTTATTGTGTCCAGGAACTGTCTAGGCCCTGAGATACAGCAGTGAATAATTAAGTCCCTGCTCATGGGAACTTACATTCAAATGGAGCAAGACAGAACAATATCAAACAATATATGATATGTCAGGTAGTAGTAGCTCCTGTGAAGACAAATAAAATGCGATAAGAAACAGAGTGTGGGGGGCGGGGAGGGGGGAGATGATATTTTAGATCGAGTCAAGTTCCCCTGACATCTAAGCAGAGAGATACATAAAGTGTGGGGAACTGACAGAAGTTTCCAGCCTGAAAGAACATCAGGTGTGAAGTCCATGTGGGCCATGAGTGTGTTTGGAGTTCTGGGAATAACGCTGCTTTCCACTTCTCACTGGGTATCACCTAGGTTCATTATTGCCCTTTTCACACGTGTCTGATCTGTTCTTCCCAAACATGTTTCTCGTTTACAGAGGCCAAGAACTGTACCATTCTCCTCATTCCCCAATTCCCTGTACCCAGTCCAGTGTCTTTATGAGGTTATCAAGAAATATTCACTACTTTAATCCAAAGGCAGATCTATTCATGCTCTTGATGAATTATTAATGCTACAAGGCGCTTGTACTTTCCTTATCTGCCTGATAGTAAAAAACAAAAAAACAAAAAAACAACAACAAAAAGAATACTCTTTCACTGTATAAAGAAAAGGCTATGTGGTGGGAGGTGGGTGCAGAAACAAAAAATATACTCAGAGCGCCAATTTCAGGGACCTGTAAGTCCTCTTCTGGGGCAAGAACTAGAATACTTCTTGTAGTATTTCTGCAAACTTTAAAGTAGTAAAAAAAAAAAAAGAAAAAAAAAATGGCTGGAAACTAGGATTGCATGGGTGACTCCAAAAAAGCTGATTTAGTGAATTGTAGTCTGTGGGTTGATTAAGTATTGATCAGTGACTCAGCTCAGAACTGAAACAGCCTTAGAACTACCTTCTGAATAAGCCATAAAGAAAAAAAAAAAAAAAAAAAGTACTGATTTAACTGGCAATCTTATTGAGAATGCTGTGAAATCCTTAGGAATAGTAAGTCAAGAAAGTTTTAAAATTCACTTAAATATCTGACTTTTAAAAAATTGACAATCTAAATATTACTAGGGCAAATAAGACTAATTAAGAGACAGATGGTCCCTCTAGATTCATTCTTATTTGAGGCTCAGAAAGTGCCTATTTCAATTTTTATTTATTATTTTAGGATATATTTAGCAAGTAGATTCTTTAGCTGCTGAGTTTGAAAAGATATCATGTTGTCTAGTGGTGGTATGGTTCTCGGACCCCTGGAGATCCTGCGACGTTAAAACTCTTTTCATAATGGTGCTGAGATGTTATTCTCTATTTGCTGTGTGGACATCTACACAGATGGTGAGGAAATCTGCTGGTGGTTTTGCAAGAATCAAGGAGGCAACACCAGGCAGTGTGTTCCTGATTGCCATGTACTCACTAAAAAAGATGTCATACTTAAGAATGTCCTCAATGAAGCAGTGAAAATTTATTAAATCTTGACCCTTGAGTACATGTCTTTTTAATATTCTGTACACATTAAGCACTTCTTCATACAAAATACAATGGTTGTCTGTGGGAAAAGCTATTATTTGAGTTGTGAGCCGAATAAAATTTTTACTTAAAAAAGAGTGGCCACAAACTAGCACTTTATCAATAATGAATGAAGTGTGCTTGTTACTTCAAGAAAAATAACTGACATTTGTAGCCAATGATAACATTTAATTTTTCAAATGAAATTTTGGAAAATTTGTATCTACCACTGTGAGCTTAAGGCTTCCCAGATTTAAAAGGGACTTATAGGATGAGATTTGTGTTTATTGTGTAGATATTAACCAATGTGATTTTTTTTATATCATTTAATGAAATGTGTCAACATTTGGAAGATCTGCTTAATTCAGTGAACCAATATTTTTCAAATTATCAATGCATATTGTTACAAAATTATGCAGAGATAAAAGTTCTAACATAGACCAGTGGATTTTAATGTAACACAGTATGAATAGTTCATTGATATGATTTTAGATTCCACATTGCAATAACCATGAAAACTTGTCAAGTTTTAGTATAGCATCAAAGGGTATCCACAATTATCTGAAAGGCCATTAAAATAGTCCTTCTTTTTCCAGATCTTCATATACTTCAACCAAAATGACAATGGCAAAAGATAGAATGCAAGTCTTACTTAATGTCCTTGATGGTATGGTATGTAGATCCAACTGTCTTCAATTAATTCAAAAATCAAAGATATTTGCAAAAATGTAAAAATGTTGACTCTCTTCTTACTGAAATTTTTGTCTTGGAAAATATAGGGTTTTTTTTTCATTAAAGTAGGTACTTATATTTATATATAATGGGTTATCACTGTTATTTTAAAATTAATTAATAAATATTTAAATATTCTCAATCTTAATTTCTAATATGGCTAAATATAAACAGGCATAAATTGATATAAATGTACTCTTTATGCTATAAGCTCTTTAGGGTCTTTAATGATTTTTAGAGCATAAAGTAACCTGAGCCCAAAAAGCAAGAACTGCTGCTATAGAAGGTCAATAATTGTTATATATTAAAATAATCTGGTAAGTATCAGCAACACAGAAAACTGTCTCGATGTCCCTTGTTGGCACAAATCAGTACATAAATGAGAGGACTCAATACATGCATAGACAAGTAGTTAGATGCTTTCTTGCAGCTTCAGACTTTGCGATCAGAGGGCTGAGTTAATCAATCACAAGCCTCAGTCCGTGATTAATAATCCCTGTGAGGCTCTGCTGCTGTTTTATTTAAACTCTTCTAACATGTTTAGTGTATATCCTTTTTTGTTTTATATGTATATTTGTAAAACACATATTATGGTTTCATGTTGTATATATTTTTAATTCACATAGTGTCGTGATGTATATGTAATTTTCTTCTTGTTTTTCATCTTAGCAGTATGTTTTAAAGATCTAGCGTTGTTACCATATGCTAATAAGAAAAACTGCACAGCCAAATCATCTGATTTACTTACATTTTCCTCATATGCAGCTGGAGAGTTTATGGCAACATTAGAAAATTTTATCCTTTAATATAACAAACAGAAAAACTGCCTCTAAGTTAGAAAATTTATAGAACTAAATACAAAATGGCTTTACCGTTTGCTCTCAAAGCCCATGCCATTGAACAGCTTTTATTGATGGTCTGAGTGTACCATGCAGTTGTTCACACCATGAGGGCTTCTAATAAACATCAGCCAGACTGTGGGACTTTAAAATCTTGGCGCCACAACTGTGTGATCTTAGGCAAGTTACTTTTCTGTGTTTCAGTCTCCTTATCTGTAAAGTGGGGTTAATAATAACACCTACTTCATGGTGTCGACATGAAGATTAAATGAATTAATATTTGTTAAGGGCTTAGAACAGTACTTGGAATAAGGACACATTATATAGGTGTTTGTAAAATGAAATGAAATAAAATGAGGCAAATGATAAGAATATGCTGTCTAAGAACAACTTGTTCCTCTGAATCCTAATATCCATTTCCCATGAGAGTATTCTTCTTTACCTTCTTGAGGAAAATGTCTTGGTAATAAAGAGTCACTAAATGATTATGGATAAAGGTAAGAGGATCTTACTTTGTTAGTTTTATAGGCATCATTTTTATACTTTGTGAAGAAACTTAAAAAGCCCCAAGAATGACATCACATTCTTAAAATCTTTATATAAAATATTCTAAGTAGCTATTAGTCTTAGCATAAGAATCAGGAGCAGAGATATATGGATCAAAAAGATTCATGTGCATTTAGACTAAGAAAGTTAAATGGTTGTACATTTTACATCAAATATAGTAAACTGCCAACATCTTTAGGGCTCACAAAGCTATCCTCTTTTTGCCCCATCAAGACTTCTGTGCCTGCCTGGACACAGAAAACCATTCCCAGAGCCAAGAGTTGTGAAGTCAGAGCAACTAAAACAGACTTCAGGTACTTTCTAAGACCAAGGAGTTCCTGGCATGAGGCATTTAATTTTTCACTGCTTTTACCCCAATCACTGATGATGTCATTTTGGAAGCACTAACTATTAGAAAAAGATGAACATTTTTAATGAGATTTGAAATAGGTTTTCAATTGGAAGGCCATGTGCATTTAGACTGTAAATACAACCATGGAATTTATTTCTTAATTTGAAAATCAAGCGAAATTTAATTGTTCCAGACTGTTTTTCCGTTACAGGCCATTGCTAACTTTCTTTCCAAGAGTGCTTGCAATCATTTACTTTTCAGACTGAGTGCCCTGGCATAAAGCCAGATTAACTCTGAGCTGTGAATGTTACAAATGCTCTTGTTTAACCTATAATCGATTTAAATAGAGCCATTCTATAAAATGCAAACATGGTAATTGGTGCAATTTTATTTATTTATTTATTTTTGCGTGAAACAGCATACAAGAATATGCTGTTTTTGACTTCCTGGATCTTTGCACAGCCGGAGTCTGGCAGAATAATCATTGAAGTTCAAATTAAAGCCCCAGATGGAAACAAAAACAGGGGCCACCACTGTGCCTTTTTCATGCTTCGAAGCTTAATTCTGGACAGAATGTGTTTCCAGTTAAAATGTAATCATTTTCAATTCCTTCTGATCAGTGGATCATATTGGAAAGAAATAGCCTGAGGACTACCATTGCTTGTAATTGCCATTGAATGTTGATTTAAATGATTATATCCTTTCTATACATTTGTATTTTTATAGAAAAATAAGAATAAAATAAAATAAAATAAGAAAAAATAAGCAAATTTATAGAAAGGTCTTTGTTTAAAATTACCCTCTTTTGGTTAGTTTCTTTGTCAGGATTGGATTTTCCCAGCCTTTTTCACCATGGATTGCAGAAGGAGCTAGGTCAGTTTAACATCCTCGAATAGTTGAGTTTTTAAATGTAAGTGGCGTTCTTTTAATTTAATAAGGCTCAAGAAAGCTCATATGCGCCTTTGATTAAAAAATTTAAAACTAAAGGATACTTTGGATGACATTATTCTAACTCCACCATACTTCTATTTCCCCTATCATTTTAAACATGAATGCATTGAGATTATTGAGAAAGACAAGTAAAAAACAAACTCAAAAACCAGAACACCCTCTATTTCACACCAAAATTTCATGGAATAGTCAATATTTGAAATAGTACAGTAGTTTTTATCTTTACATATTATTGAAACCCTATAAATAGCAAATATTTTATTAACTGGGATCTGAAACATGCACCCTAAAACCCAGCAGTGAATAATGGTACCCAGATCTTGCTCAAAATAGGAATGAATGGCAAACACAAAGATGTCGTTTGGTCTCATGCTATTTCTTCTTTAGGGTCTCAATTCTGAACAACCAAGGTGGCTAGGTAAAATGTACTTGTTTATGCTTTTCTTATTATTTCAAGATTTCTATCAAAAATTAAGGAAAAATATCTTAGGAAATTGATTCTATTTTGGAAATACATGATCTCTAAAATAAATCCTGTATTTAGGTGTTGCAAGGAGACATTGATGATAAAAAGAGGAAATTTATATACATGCTTGGTACAATCACATAAAACAATACATTTAATCAACCTACAAACTGTTAATAAGTTGTGCAGTCAGAGATACATAGGTGGTTTAAATCCGTTTCTAATTATGTGACCTTGGGCAAATAACTCAACTTCTCTGTGCTTAAATTTTCTCACCTGCTAAGTAGCTAATTACAGTCCTTCCTTCAAGGTTTCTTGGAGAAAATTAAAAAGGTTAAAATTGTTTGGTACTACAAATATAGTTAGTTCTGAATAACAATTATTGTTATTATGCTTGGGTATATGCCAGTACACAAAAAAGGATAAACTATTGGTTCTGTCTTCAGGAAATCCATACATTATTTCCCTTACAAAATAGTTTCTTGTTAGGTAAATTCCTAGCTTGATCAATATTGTGGAAATAAAGAAGACAAACCAAATGAGAAAAGCAAAGACTATTCAGAGCTTGCTATCACAAGGAAGTGTCAGCCATCATCAATTGCATTTTGGCAGAGATTCAAATGCAGGCTGGGGAATGGGAAAGCATCATAGAAAAAAAGGTAAAGCTTCAGGTATTGCCTGACCGTTGGCATGGAGAAGCTGTAGACAGGTTAACTAGAAGTACGGTATCTTATGTGATTGGTTAGCTGTGTATTTAACTTTCTCTGGTTGATCCTAAGTTAGAAGTGGGAACAAAAATTAGGGAAGCTGTCAGTTGTTAATCAAATCCTGGCCATTTGAGGCTAACCATTAGAGAATTTATTGTTTAGCCTCCTGAATTGTCACTAGAGCCAGCAATCTGGCTTCCTACAAAGTCTGACTTACAGCTAGCTAGCTGGTTTCCTGGGCTGTTTATTGTACATAAAGGTGTTGATTTCCTGGGCAAATTGCTGCAGGTTGTGGGTCAAAGTTCTGTTCTTATATGGTCTGGCCGTTTTTTGTTTGTATATCCAGTCTCTCAATACTTTTTTAGAGCTTAGTTGCCTTCAAACTCTTTAAGGTGCTGTTTTTAATATCGACACTTTTCAAGGTTTCCACTAGGGTGGAAATTTGAAACTTGAGGCTCTTATCAAATGCTACTACTAAAAAAGGACTTAGACTTAGGAAAGTCATGCTCTTTTTCTTATACTGTAGAAAACATTGCAATGCAAAATGGATATCTGTTGAAATCCCATTTCTAAATGAGTTACAGATTAAAGCCATGATTAAAGACTTTGTTAGTAGTAGTGTGATATTGTGATATAATTATATATATATATGTATATATATAATGTTTATGTATAGTTGGTCTTCCTCCTATCTCTTGCTAAAGCTCGGTTTTAATTTCCTAAGTGGTAATAGTTACAAAAGCTAAAGAAGGTGACTTATAGAAAGCCCCTAAGGACGGGGGCTGGTTTCCAGGTTAACTGACCACGTGATTAGAATGTTGAAGCTTTCAGCCCCATACCCTGACCTCCAGAAAGAACCAAAGGACTGGAGGTTGACTTAATCACCAAAGGGCAATAATTTTATCAATCATACCTGTGTGATGAAGCCTCCATAAAAATCCTAATGGAAAGGATTAGGAGAGCTCCTGGGTGGTGAGCAGGTGAAGCTGTTGGGAAGGTAGCCTGCCCAAAGGGGGCATGAAAGCTCTGTGCACCTTCCCCCATGTCTCACCCTATGCATCTCTATCATCTGGCTGTTCCAAATAAAAAGAGTTGTATATTTTTATAATAAGCTAATCATTTAGTAAATAAACTGTTTCCTGAGTTTTGTGAGCTGCTCTAGCAAATTATTGCACCCAAGTAGAGGTTGCGGAACCTTCTATTTATAGCTGGTTAGAAGCAGAAGTGACAACTTGGATTTGTGATCGGCATCTGATTTTGGGGAGGGGAATAGTCTTATGGGACTGAGCCCTTAACCTGTGGGATCTGATACTAATTACAGGTTAATAGTGTCAGAATTGAGTCAAACTGTGGAATATCTAGTTGGTGTCTAGAAAGATGGAGAATTGTTTGGTGTGAAAAATCCACACATCTGGTGTCAGAAGTGAAGTTCTTTGAACAGGAGAGTAGCAGTGTTAAGGGTGGAAAACTTTCCAGTAAACCAGCATTAAGAATTTACACTGGTTCTGTTAACCAGGGTGAGGTAATCTGCTCAAAGATATGCTAACGGCCAACTTCTGATTCTGTAATTTGCTTGCTTGTTAATCTCATTTGATGTTAACCAGGGTGTAATTCCAGGCTTTATAAGCTGCCTCTTTTGGGAGCGCGGGGCTGATCTCCTCTGACCCTGCATAGTAGAGAGTCAGTCATTGGCCAGCTAATAAAGGCTCACAATTTATCTCAATTGGCTCCTTGGGTCTTAGATTTGATCGAACCACAACACATAATCTATATCCACCATCAACACCATGTGTTTTATTGAAAATAAACTCTCTTGAGTACTACATACACCCAGTCTCGTTCAGCACCAGTGACCCACCACTTATCAGCTAAACACCCGCTCTTTTTAGACAAAAAGAAAGATAAAATTGGTAAAAAATAAGCCTTGTAAAGCCCCTATCTATACTACAGAAAGTCAAATTTGAAGAGATTATGCTGTAAGGCAGGATACCATCTAGGGTGCCTGAAAGATGGCCATTGGATATGATGATACATATGTATGATGGATATTTTAGTCTTAGGATTACCATGTATTATGAATATACACTTGGTAGTCTGCTTATTTGTATGTGTATATATTAAAAGTCAAGACTTCAAGTAGAAGTATAACCCTGAAATTTCAAAAGCTGCAAGAAGATAAAGTTTATAGTGTGGAAGGTTGTCCCTTTGTCACAAGTTAAAACCCCACCGTGGCTTGAGGCATGGAAGTTAAATTCCTGTCATTCAAAATAGGAAAAAAACAAGCAAGTGACCCTTATTCAAACTGAAGCATTGAAGAAGACTAAAATTTATTTGTGTTATATCTTCTCCAAAAGCACTCTATCTTGTTAAAAGGACATTTCAGGCCAACTATTCTATCATGCCATTTCTTTGCCAAGTTTTTTTTTCCTTTCAATACAGTTGTGGTTTGGTTTTCACATGTACTATCTTAAAAACTTGTCAGCCAGTTTCAAGCTCAATTACTTCACACCTGAGTTGTTATAACTATTTCTTCCTACTCCATCTCATCACAAAAACCCATCAGAACTACTGAAGTCTATTTTCATCATTCATCATTCTATCAGCAGTCATTTGATGGTCTAAGGGTCTTAACTATATGACATCTATGTAGATCTGAAGCTGTTTGTTCAGCTGTGAAACCTGCATCAGAATACTCCAGGAGGGAGATGCAAATCCAAGTTTAAAATGTGCCAGGATAAAGCTGTATATTATGCCTTCTCCTTTTAAATATGCAGCTAAACAACTTGGTACAACCAGAATGTAAATTAGATGCATATTTGCCTTCAAAGAAGAAGAAAAAAAAACCTTCTGATTATTTTAAGAGTCATCAAGTAACAATGCTTGTTAATCGAGTCCTCCCAGATTGTAGACACCGAAATGGGGTTAAACGCATAAGGATTTAATTAGGGAAATGCCTGTGAGAGAAAAGGTGACTTGAACCAGAGAAGGCTGAGAGATTCTTCTGACCACAATGCAAGGACAGTAAACAGGAAGAGGAAAAGAAGGTTGGATGGAAGTATCTTAGACTATCCTGCAATCTAAGGAAGATTCTGCAAGGCTATCAGAGGAGTCCTGAGTATTTTAGTATCCCTGCTGTCCTCAGTCCTTATAGGAAGCACTCATGGGAAGCATGGCCTCCATGCAAACAAGGATGCATTTGAGAGTATGGCAGCCGGAGCCCTTTATCAGTTCTCTGTGGTTAGAGGTGTGCAAGACACATTCTCATACCCACCATAATTACTTTCTTAAAACAGTAGATGTCATTCAGAATTCAGGACTTAGTTTCATATAAAATATACAAATCTACCTAATTACAATTTACGTTACAGTAGGACTTGCATATTATTCCTTCCAACAGGATTGGACATAATACAAAGTAAAACAACTCCTCAAAACAGTATATTTCACAATTCAGGAATAAAGAAATTTTGTTGCCAAATTCCCAGTGATGAGCTGATTTCTTTTACAACTTGAATCTGACTATGTCATTAGCTTTGGCAAAAACAAATACATTAGTCTATGCTAGTTCTCTTTTTATGACAAAAGGAAGCCAACAAATTTAAGATCAAAGGCCATCATTTTTCCCGCAACTAAACTCAAGGAAGAATTTGTTACTTGCTTCTTTGTACAAAGACCATGCACTACCATAATGGGTCATAGCTCCAACTATGGGTTTATAAAAAGATAGGAAATGCAGTTCAAGGAGATGATTCTTGTATTGACCTTCCTTAATGTAGAAGGGCTTAACATTAATTTGTAACTCGGTCAAAGAATTTCTATATCTGGCTTTAATAGTATGACTCAAAACCATGGCCTATATTATTTTAAAGTAATACTGGAACAGAACTCAAATAATTCAGAAAAGATGATAAGCTTGCTCATTAAACTAGGCCTGACATTCCCAATTACTAATATTGTAGGGAGATGTTATGCTAATCCTTGATGGAGGTCAGTTTGTAGCAGAATTTATAATCAGTGTTTCCTCAAGTGTCGTACATATATCACTCATAGCTCGAGAGGATGTTAGAAGATAAACAAAAATTAATTTTAATAATTAAAATGTTATTTTAATGGGTTTTAAAGGAAAAATATAACTAGTTCATTGCAACCATGAGTTCACAGATCAATTAAATTTTAAAAAAAATTTAAGACATATTTAATTATGGTATATTTGTAAGCAAACTTGGCAAAAATCAAATGGTAAGGATGGTGTGGTGGCTGGATAATGGCTCCAAAGATATCCACATACTAATCCCAGAATTCGTGGATGTTACCTTATTTGGTAAAAAGAAATTTGCAGCTATAATTAAATTAAGGATTTTGAGATGAGGAGACTATCCTAGATTATCTGGGTGGGCCCAATGATCTAATCACACAGGTTCTTATGAAAAAGAGTCAGGAGAGTCAAGGACAGAGGAGCAGCTAACAGGAATAGGAAATGTGACAAGAGAAGCAAGAGCTTAGAGTAATTCAAAGAAAGGGTTGTGAAGCTGAAGAACAAGGAAATGAATTCTGCCATGAAGCTCCAAGAAGGAACCACCCCTGTCAACACCCCGATTTTAACCTGGAGGCTACTTCGGGACTCCACTTAAGAGCTGTAAGAGAATTCCTCTTGTTTTAAACCACTAAGCCTATGATAATTTATGACAGCAGAGATAGGAAACTAATACAGACAGTAATTAAACAACTGACATTTATAAAACATCACCTTAGCAAGTGCCTGAGAGCAGGTACTTTATGTTGTCAATCAAAGCAGCAGTCATAGCCACAGATGCTAGATGTTAGTGTATTTTGTATATTACTTATTCAACAAATATTTAGGCAAGTTGTTCATTACCCTGGTATACAATTCATCTGGATCTGGACATGTGAATTCATTTTTGTAATTGAGTGATAATAATTAGAATAATTAATAGTGTTTATTGAGCATTAAGCAGGTCAGAGATTGTTCTAAGCATTTTATATGTATTATCTAAACTTATGGGATGGTTTCTGTTATAATTCCCATTTTATAGATGACTTCACTGAGGCATGGAGAGGTAAAATAACATACCCAAGATCCCAAAGTTGAGAAACCAGCGTTGAACCTACAGGTCTGTCTTTATTTGAGGCCTAGGTTTTCACCATATTTAAGGAGTCCTAGATTTCTCTGAACAGGAGCACTGTGATCCCACAACAATTCATCTGATAACCAACCTACTCAGTGACTAATTGGTGGGCGGCATATACAGTGTGGATAATGCTGACCAAAGGGACTATTAATGTCCTGGGCAGAACAGAGTGGTGTGAGAGTTTATCACTCTATCAAGACAATGCACAATTTAAAATTTATGAATTGTTCATATCTGGAATTTTTTACTTAATATTGTCAGTTGACTACGGGTAACTGCAACGATGATAAGCAAAACTGCAGATAAGGAGGGACTGAAGAGCAGTACGATTATATACTTGTATGACATTCGACCCACAAGCTTTATGTCCTGGGTCCATTGTTATGCTGATTAGGCAGTTATAAGTTTATCTAGGAATTTTGATAAGACCTACTTTTAACACATTATGGATCAAAGGATAAAAGTGATGATGGCCCTTAGAGAAACATGTGATTTAAGTCGTATAAGTCTGAGTTTCAACAGGTAGGTAATCACATCCAAATAAAAACGCTCTAGTAGCTAGCTAGTACTTTGTGATTTTGCTGCTGAGATAGAAGCAGTTGTGGATTTTAAGTATATGAAGAGTGAGCCCATTTTGTACTAGCCTGGTGGTTTAATGCAGTTGGGAACATTATACCAAATTAAGTTCCGACTTGGAATAAGGACTGATTTAAAATTTTCTTCTCTAAGAAAAAACCCAAGGAACTAAAGCTTGCTTTATTATATCAAAGTAAGCAGTCAACAGAGAGAAACACACAACATTATATCCTAAAGGAGAAAGAGTGTTTTCTTGGATTGCAGAATGTTGATACCATACATCTGTCTGACATCAAAGCAGTTGGTTATAAATCTTGCAGATAACTGATCATCCCGAATCCACAAAGGCAAAAGTTGAAAGAGAAGGAGCATCAGAAGAGGCTGAGAGACTCCGCAGGCCCTGCAGGAGCTGAAACCAGTTACAGTGTGACATATATCTGAGCTTTCTGCAGGACATGGCTGTCCATTTAAATGCTAATGTGCAACTCTGGCATATTCTAGGAATTAAAAGTGCTGAAGCAGGCAGCAGCATTGGAAATTTCAGAAAGTTGTTGAATATTCAGTACTCATGTGCTAAATTAGAGCTTAGGTATACTCAAACGTCAGAGAACAAACCACAGCTCTCACCATGCTCCGCAATGAATTTATTGGCAATATGCCACTTTTTAAAGAAAGCGTGAGTGAAGTTCTGAGTTTTCAAGTGATTTTTACTAAGTTGTTTATTAACAACAACAAAAAAAGGTCATCACCTACAATTTATATTCAAGATATTAATTTAATCCTTGCTTTTACTTTTAGTATGTGATGGACCTTATCTAAGGCAAGCAAGCTGTAGTGTAAAACATTTTTACACTACACTGAGTTCACAGAGCCTGCTGTAGTTGTATAGTGCTCCCTCCCCGGGCACCCTGATCTCTAACATTTCATCTCTACAATTAAACATACTCCGCTTTAAGGCTCTTCAAGGACAATCAGAGGAGCTACAGGAATTCACGTTCTGACATTTTATTACCAAAACACTTACACCGTCCTCTGGGATGTTCTTGTGAGCTATTGGTGATGCATGTTTGCCATTTTCATTGAAATTAAGAGTCATTAATGAAAGGCACGGACGTTTTTTTTTTTAATTGCTTTAGGGAAGATCATCCCTAGTTTCATTTCTGTTCTAGAAGGGGCACTTGAACAGAGCACTTTCTTTGTCAAACACATTGTACTAGTATGGTTTGTATATAGTCCATGGTGTATACAGAAGTTATGACAGACCTTCGGCCAAACAGCATGCTCTGGCATTCTTTGCAGGCAGAGCAGCAGTCTATTTTTTCAGTAAATGCACACAACAAATGGACTAAAATGTGTTATGGACTATTAATCAAATACAGGCATGTCTTGTTTTATTGTACTTTACTTTCATCACAGATATTGCAGCTTTTACAAACTGCAAGTTTGCATTGAGCAAGTCTGTCAGTGCCACTTTTCCAACAAATAGCATTTGCTGACTTCATGTCTGGGTGTCATATTTTGCTAATTCTTACAATGTTTCAAACTTTTAAAATTATTATTATATTTGTTATGGTGATATTTGACGTTACTATTGTAATTGTTTTGGGGCACCACAAACCACGCCTATATAAGATGGTGAACCTGATCCATAAATGTGTGTGTGTTCTGACTTCTCCATCCACTGACTGTTGCCCATTTCTCTCTCTCCTTGGACCTCCCTATTCCCTGAGACACCACAATATTGAAATTAGGACAATCGATAACCCTACAATGGCCTCTAACTGAAAGGAAAAGTTGCATGTCTCTCACTTTAAATCAAAAGCTAGAAATGATTAAGCTTAGTGAGGAAGGGTATGTCAAAAGCTGAGGTGGGTCAAAATAGGCCTGTGGCAACAAGCAGTTAGTCAAATTGTGAATGTAAAGGAAAAGTTCTTGAAGGAAATTAGAAGTGCTACTCCAGTGAATACATGAATCATAAGAAAGGGGAAACTTTAAGTGGTCCGGATGGAAGATCAAACCAGCTACAACATTCCCTTAAACCAAAGCCTAATCCAGAGCAAGGCCCTAATTCTGTTTGAATCTGAGAAGGCTGAGAGAGGTGAGGAAGCTACAGAAGAAAAGTTTGAAGCTATCAGGTTTGGTTCATGAGGTATAAAGAAAGGAGCTGTCTCTATAATATAAAAGTTCAGGGTAAAGCAGCAAGTGCTGATGTAGAAACTGCAGAAGATCTAGCTAAGATAATTAATGAAGGTGGCTACAATGAGTAACAGATTTTCAGTGTAGACAAAACAGCCTCCTATTGAAAAAAGATGCTATCTAGGGCTTTCAAAGCTGGAGAGGAGAAGTCAATGCCTGGCTCAAAGCTTGAAACAACAAGCCGACTTCTCTTTTGAGGGGCTAATGCAGCTATTGACTTCAAGTTAAAGCCAATGCTCACTTACCATTCTGAAAATCCCAGGGCCTTAAGAATTATACTAAATTGACTCTGCCTGTGCTCTATAAATGAAACAACAAAGCCTGATGACATCTGTTTACAACATGGTTTACTGAATATTTAGACTTACTGCTCAGAAAAAAAAAGATTTCTATCAAAGTATTACTGCTCATTGACAATGCATCTGGTTACCCAAGAGCTCTGAGATGTTCAATGAGATTCATGTTGTCTTCACGCCAGCTAACACAGTATCCATTCTGTAACCCACAGATCAAGGAGTAACTTTGACTTTTAAGTCTTTTTAAGTCTTATTATTTAAGAAATACATTTATTAAATCTATAGCTGCCATAAATAATGATTCCTCTAATGGATGTGGGCAAACTAAATTGAAAACCTTTCTGGAAAGGACTCGTGTTTCCAGATGGCATTAAGAACATTTGTGATGCATGAAAAGCGGTGAAAATATTAACATTAACAGGTAGAAGAAGTTGATTCCAACCTTCATAGATGACTTTGAGGGGTTCAAAACTTCAGCGAAGGAAGTAACTGCAAATGTGGTACAAGTAGGAAGAGAACTAGAATCAGAAGTAGAACCTGAAAATGTGACTGAATTGCTGTGATCTCATGATAAAACTTTAGTGGATGAGGAGTTGCTTCTTATATAAGGATGAGCAAAGAACACGGTTTCTTGAGACGGAATCTACCCCTGGTGAAGATGCTGGGAAGATTGTTGAAATGACAACAAAGGATTTAGAATATTACATAAACTTAGTTGATCAAGCAGGGGCAGGCTTTGAGAGGATTGCCTCCAGTTTTGAAAGAAGTTCTACTGTGTGTAAAATGCTATCAAATAGCATCACATGCTCCAGAGAAATGGTTCATGAAAGGAAGAGTCGATCGATGTGGCAGATTTCATTGTTGACTTATTGTAGGAAATTGCCACAGCCGCCCTGATCTTCAGCAACCACCATGCAGTCAGTGGCCACTTACATCAAGGAAGATGCTCCATCAGCAAAAACTTATGAGTCACTGAAGGTTCAGATGATAGCTGTATTCTTTTAGCAATAAAGTATTTTTAAATTAAGGTATATATGTACATTGTTTTGTAGACACAATGCTATTGCACACTTAAAAGTCTGCAGTAAAGTGTAAACATAACTTTTATATGCACTGGGAAGACAAAAAAATTGTGTGATTCACTTTATTGAGATATTTGCTTTATTACGATAGTCTGGAACCAAACTTACAAGATCTCCAAGGTATGCCTATAGCCTAATCTTACATTTGTCATTACCCACAAATATTCATTGAGAGCTACTGTGTACAAGCCAGTGTCTGATGGCATGGTACACAGACACACATACAAATGCCCTAAATCATCATCATCACCACCAAGTGTATATTAAATGCCTACTGCATATAAGCTAGTGTCCCAAGTGAGCATGCACAGACACCCCCAAAATAAAAAGCCGTTTGTCGAGTGCCTTTACATATTGAGTGCCTTTATTAAGGCACTCTATATATATTTTGCTTATTATATCCTCTCAACATCAATATGAGGCACGTATTATTGTCACCATTTTCAGATGAAAAAGTGACATACAGAGTTTTTAAATAGTTCACTCAAAATCACATTTTTTGTGTGTGAAATGAAAGAACCAGATCTTAAATCTATGTTTTTTTCTGAATTTGGACATTGTATTTTTCTGTGCTTCCAGAAATTTTTACCTAAGTGGTAGGAATATATACTTTAAAAAACAAAACAAACAAACAAAAAAAACCCTCACCAATAATGCAAATCTGTAAATACTAAGTGAGAGGTGAGGGATATAAAGAGTAAGTATCAATGAAACAGATGAACGTTGGTACTGTTCTACTAAGGTCCACCCAGGAAATCAGAAACCATACTGGGCATTTTAATGAAGAGATTGAACAGATGGGTATTAGAGGACTGAAAATGCAAAAGGGAACCCATGGGCAACTGCAGGAAGCAGCTCTCACACCTAGACTTTGGGAAATACATCAAGGGGTTGGAGGTATCAGAATTTGAAAGCTCACAAATGAGTGTGATTCCTTCTGGCCTCTTCTTTCCACTTTCTTTATGATGTTTTTTGCCCCACCTCCCCCAAGAGGAGCTTTACTTTTGTGGATCTCCAAATTGGGAAATAAAGCATTCATTGGTTTTCTTCTGTTTCTACCCAATTATTTTTTCTACCATTGTTCTATCTCCCATTGTCTGCTAAGTTATCGTTTAATAACAGTTTAAGATGATAAAAAAAATTAAGAATCACTGGAAAGGAATTCTGAAATGATAGGCAAGGGGATCAATGATTTTATGTAAGCACTCTCTCCTCAAATTGGCTTTCTGCTCTCAGTTTTAGCTTTGTTGCATTAATCTCTCATGAAACTACAGTGAGACATTCATGATACATCCACACCATGGCCTTTTGGCAGGTGTCTTCATACACAATTTTTTTCCAACACATACTGTAAATATATTTTCTCTTCCTTATGATTTTATTTTCTTTTTTCTAGCTTACACAGAATGTAATACATATAACATACAAAATATATGTTAATTGACTATGCTATTGGTAAGGCGTCAAGTCAACAGTAGGCTGTTAGTAGTTAAGTTTGTGGGGAGTCAAAGGTTATACACAAATTTCTGACTGCATGGAAGGTCAGTGCCCCTACCTCCTGCATTGTTCAAGAGCCCACTGTATATGGAGCATCCATAAATACTGCATTTGTATGCATCGTTCTCTTAAGCGCCCCATCTAAGCTGTTCCAGAGAACAGATGCTTGCTGTGGATAGGATTTCTCATATAAGACATATGGATACACATGTCTTTTTGAATTAGTGTTTGGTGTTTCTTCGTATATATACCCACAATTAGGATTACTGGGTCATTCTTTGTCTCTTGATATAGCCTTTGTCTTAAAGTCTTAAAGTCTATTTTGTCTGGTGTAAGTTTTGCTACTGCAGCTTTTTGTTATTGTTGTTTTCATTTTCATTTCTTTACTTTTAATCTGGGTGTCTTTCAATCTGAAGTGAGTCTCTTGTAGGCAGCATATGTAAGGGTCTTATTGTCATATCCATTCAGCCACCCTATGTCTGGAGCAATTAATCCATTTACATTTAAAGTAATCATTGAAGATATATAGTTATTGCCATTTTATTATTCATATTTTCTTTAATCATTTTCCCTTCTTCTTAAAGAAGTCCCTTTAACATTTTTTTTTTTTTATCGGTTTAGTGGTGATGAACTCCTTTAGCTTTCTTTTGTCTGGGACTTTCTTTTTTTTATTTTTTCAAACTGAGAGTGATGTGATCAAGTTCAGGTTTTAGAAGAACCACCCCAGAGTAAAAGAAAAGGACAGATGCGAAGAAAGACTGTAGGAGAGAGAATTAGACTGGGGACATATGCCAAATCCAGGCAAGCTGAGGGCCTGGCTAAGACAGGACTGGAGTGCCACATCTGTAAGATCAGGCATGGAAGGAGCCAGGACAACTGCTTTACACAGGGGGGGCTTATGGAGGCAGATGGGGAGGAAGGGGCTGCTGGAATTGAAGTGCCTTTGGGACATTCAGGGAAAGTACTCAGAGACAATTGTCTTGGAGGGTTTGGTGTCTGTGAAAGATCTGAGTTTTAGTTCCCAAAACAGATCTGAGCTTCCCTATAAGTCCCTAAGCATCGAGTAGCCAGGGTAGGGGGTATAAGGGAAAGCCGAATAATATGTAATCATGACCTAGTTTAAATTATTCAACCCTCTGTGTCAATGTTAAATCTTTTTTATTTTATTTTATTATATTTATTATTTTTTTCTTTTCTTTTTGAAGTCCATGGCATCTGATTATATTATACGCCCCTATCTCTGTCTCTGTTGGCCACTTAAGTTTTTGAGGAGCAAAAAGAAGACCCATGTGCCCAGGGAGTAGAAAATAAGAGGAAGGACTCTGCAAGGTGATGTCACAGGGGCCAGATCATGCCAGATCGAGGTGTCTTGATGTGGTGAGCTATGTCGACTATTTTGGTCATTATCCTAAGAGTCTTTTAAAAGTCTTAAAAGGGTGGAACAATATCTTATGTGGTTTTTTAGAGACCAAGACAATGCAAAGAATGGAATTGAGTGAGGCAGGAATGGATGTGAGGGAGCTATTAGAGGCCAAGGCAGTTAGGGAAAGAGGATGATAGTGGTCTCAAGAAATGTGGTGGGAGTGAAGGTGAGAGATGTGTTAGAAGAAACAGTGGGCAGAACTGGGAGATTGTTTAGACGGGGATTCAGGAGAGAGAGAGAGGAATCTATGATGACTCCAAGATTTCTGCAAGGAGCAACACGTCTAGCTGCCTGAGGTAGGCAACAAGCAGAGAACGGGTTTCACAGAAGTGGGGGCTAGCTCACCCTATCGACTCTCTGACACCTGGCTGGCAAGTTTTAACTGCTGCCACTATCGCCAGACAGTTAACTGTTGCCATGGGAGATAGTTCAGTAACCAGCTGCACTACATGTATATATTATCCAACTTCTGAGCTCTTTGGAAATATTTTTTACCCATTTTAAATTAAATCCTATTTTGTTCCTGATATTGAGTTTTAAAAACATTTTCACTCTTTCAGTATTTCTGGTCCTATCTTTCCTCCACAGTTTTAACAAACTCCATGCCTCTTAATTTACTTTAAAAATATAGAGGCCAAACTGATGTGATTTTCCTCATTTTTTTTGCCTCCAATTTAAAATTTTCCTGAATTTTCAGTTGTTCTCTTCTTTCGTCTCTCAACAGAAGTGTCCCTGTCCCCTTCTCAAGCCCTCTTTAGCTGTTTCCCAGTATCACTCCATTCCACTTTCTCTGAAACACTGTTTTATAATAGTCTAGTAAAAATGTATTTATATATTTTTACGCATAAATATAAAAATATATTTATATTTTTATATATTATATAAATATATCTATAGTAAAAAAAATTTTTTCTGAGTCCAGTATTTATACACTCAATATAGAAAAATTGAAAAATATAAAAAGGAACAAAGATAAACACAAAAATCACCTACAATCTCAGATTACTGAAAAAATGAAAAAAAGCCTTTGATTTCTATTTTTTAAAAATTTCCCTTTCTACTGGTTTTGTTCCCTCAGTCTGAAAACATATTTGAAGTCTTCTCTCTTACAAAAGAGATTTCTCTCAGTCTTGCTTCCCTTTCAAACTACTATGAGATCTTTTTCCTAGGTCTTGAAGTTATCCACAGCCCTTGAGATCTGTTTTGTTCTTTGCTTTTCGTGAGGCCACAACTAGTTGCCAATTATTTCTTTCTATCAAAAATAGATGTTTAAGGGCTTTCAAAACTTAAGAGAATTTGCCCCCTTACAGTCAAACTGCTTGAAATATTTGTCTGTCCTCACTATTCATGTTGTTACCTCCTGTTTACTTCTCAATTCAGGGTAATATGGCTTTTGTCCCCAAACTTTTACTGAAGCTGTTCTCATTGAGACCTTGATGCTAAATTTAATAGACATATCTCAGTTGTCAATCTAATTTCTTCTAGACTTTGATATTTAGACCACTCCTATTTCAAATGAATTCTCCCTTCAGCTTCTTTGACACTTTTCTATCTCTATGGCTGCTTCCTCATTCTATTCTTTTTTAGGCTCCTTTCTTTTGCCTTTTTAAAAAAAAATATCTGTTCCTCAGAATTCAGAGTCTTCTTGTCCCCTTCCTCTACATACACCTCTAAGCAATCGCATCAATTTTCATGCATTTAAGAACCACCTCTATACCCATGATGCCAACTCTATATGTCCGGTACTGTTGTTTACCTGAGCTCTCAAAATACACATATCTAACTGCCTCTGGATACACGCCACTCAACCTATCTGAAACTGAATTTATAAAAATGCAAAATTAATCCTACTTTTCTTAGTGAATTGTATCACTGGATATCCACGTGCTCAAGCCTAAAACAGAGATGTCCGTCCTGACTCCTCCCCTTTCTTCCTTATTCTTCAACTAGTATCAACGTTCTGTCAACTCAACTTTTGAAATATTTTTTAAATCCTTCTACTTTTTCCATCCTTTCTGTGCTACCATGGTTCAACCCATGATGACATCTCCCATAGATTTCTGGAACAGTCTTCTAAATGGGCTCCCTGACTTCATGCTGGTCCCTCTCCAATCTGTTTTCCAGGCTGCAATAAAATTCCTCTTTCTAACATACAAATTTAATCACATCACTTCCCAACTTTCCTGTCAACGTCTCTACGCTGCCTTCAGCAGTAATTCTAATGTCTGTCACACTGTTTAAGGGGCCCTTTTGTGATCAACCCCACTCATCCCTCAAGGCCCATGTGCTGCCACTCTCTCTCACTCTGTAGTACTGCTTTCAGTTCTCAGACTACACTAATTCTCTACCTGTTAACTTTGGCCATCCCCACGAATCTTCTCCTCTCTAATCAGGCCCTGCTTGCTGCTTGTGACCTCTGCACTCTCTCCCTACAATTTATTCACGCAACATACTTTTTGAACATTTACTATTACCAGGCATTGTTTCAGGTGGTTAGACTACAGTAGGGAGGAAAGTGGGCACATTACTGAACTCACAAGTTTAGTGTCTACCGGACAGACAGATAAGCAAACTTAGGCCATTGTAGATCTTGTGACGAGTTGGGAAACTAGAAACCCCAAGAGCCCAGATGAGGGCATCTCACTCAGGCTGGGAGTGAGAGGCTGCCTAAGGGCAGTGTTATTTAGAGTGTTAGACCTGAGACAAAGTAGAAAGGTAAGAATCCAAGGGGTTTAAGAAGGACCTCAGAATTTTTTCTTCTCTCTTCTGCTTTCTTTGCCCCATTCTCATTCTTCTTAACTCTTGTCCTTTTCCACATCCCACTACCTCCATTTGTAAAATAAACCCTTTGGTTGGTTCTTATTGTATCCCAGAAGTTAACTATTTTTTTTCCTTCACTGGTTGGATCAATTTTTATACAAGCAAACCCATTAACTCAGCCCTTCAGCAAACCCATTAACTCCCTTTCTTCAAATATCTCCTCGAGGTGAAAATGAAGAAACCTCATTCCTTAGAGCAGCTACGTTATTCATCTCTTAGATAACTTGTAGCTACCTAGAGTAATGCCCAGATGTTCCTTTATCCTTCTGCTGTATACATTTTCTAATTGTTCATGTTTTTCAATTGTCTGCATGTCAAATTGTCTATAAGAAATAGATAACCCATGATCTCTCCTCATTGTCCAAAATAATAAAGCACATATCAGGTTTAAGAAGCCTTTCCCCATAGCTTTGAGATTCCTGTCAGACCACAGGCTCACCGGACAACATGGCAGTAACGTTTCTAGGTTTACTTGAGCTTTATCTTTATTCTAGGCTATAGCAATACCTCTTATATACAGTAAAAACTAATCGGCTAACCCCAACCTACAAATCTCTCAACTTTCTGTTTTTAAGGAGGTATATCATGTTTAAAAAAAGTCTTTCCTTTAGGGCTCGTTATTTTACACAGTCCTCCTCTTTAATAAGTGATCCCCATTTTAAAAGGTTTCAATAGGATAAGAAACATCCTGGAGCAGATTTGCAGTCACCTCCACCTTCCATTCTCTCCAGGGTAAAGAAGAGGGTAGGTAGCCTTACCCATGATTGGTCAGTGGCTACAGGTGGCTTTGCCTTGCATTGGGAATGTCATTGTTTTCCTCATTCACTACTGCCTGAGATTTGGCAGCGGTGCTGGTACATATATATAGAAAGAAGTTAATTACTTCTTTTTTTTTTTTTTCCATTGGAACACTTTCCTATCCACTTGCAGATAATATTCCCTTTCCTTTAACAGCTCCTCTCTGAATAAACCAACAATAGCACATTCATAAGAAAAGCTAAAGTTAGAGCCCAGGAGGAGACAACAGAAGGCTGGGACCAGGGATGGTGGGGGTTACTAGAGGGCAGTATCCACCAGCTCCTGGGTAATTGGCCTCCTAGTTTCTCCAAAGGGAGCTCTTAGTAGAGGCAGATGGAGACTTCTATTTAATTCCTTGTATGTAAAAAATATAGGTATAGATATAGAGAGATATAGAGATATATAATGTAAATGCTTCACCCATAAAGACAGTCATTTTTCTACAATGGCTTCATTCAGGGCTTTCAAGAGTCATTATTGCTAGTTCTTTCAGGGACTTTACAAGCAATTATTTTCTTGGTCTGAAGCAAAAGAGAATCAGAACACAGGCTGCCTTTTCAATTTTTGTTTTGAAATAAATAAATAAATAAATAAATAAATAAATAAATAAATAAATAACGAGCGCCTGAGTGCTTTAATCACATGCACCTTATATACAGGGGCACTATATACATGTAAAGTCTATAGAACTTTAATCAGTTTTGATGTCCTTTCACAGAAAGATTAACCAGTCAATAAGGACATCATGGAACGGGCAGTTAATAAATCAAGATATAGATACTTTTACACACCAACTGGCAACTCCTGATAATAGAAAATGGCTGAAAATTTCGAAAAAGACTCATCCATTCTGAGAAAGTTTATGCTAATTTTTTTTAAACATTTCCAGTACATGGTTAAAAATTTAAGAGCAGAACTACCATACATGAGATCCGATCAAAGGGGTGAGTCGGAGGTGAGTAGCACTGAAATCAAGCTGGTGCTCTGGCCAGCAAGTCATACATCCTGGGCTGGTGGAAGCTCTGCTTAAGAGATTGAATAATAGAAATTTGACAAATAATCTAAATAGTCAATAATGAGTTACCGGTTAAAAAAATACATGGAATCATTAAATAAAATAATTAAAACAGTGATGTGCATGTGTGTGTGTGTGTGTGTGTGTGTGCAAAACCACATGAAAATGCAGGTTATAAAATAGAATATATAACCCTGTTTTTGTGAAAGACCTATACAGAAATACAAACATTACAGAAATACATATACTGCATATGCATGTGTGTATGCATATACACATAGATTAAACAATAGCCCTCGCCACCATTCAGTTTTGTTTTCTATGGTTTTAGTTACCCAAGGCGAACTGCAGTTAGAAAATATTAAATAGAAAATTCCAGATATAAGCAATTCACAAGTTTTATTCTGAGTAATGTAATGAAATCTCACAAGTCATTTCTTTTTCCGGCAGCTCCAAACTATATGTGCCCCTGGCCCTGTAAATCACTTAGTGACCATCTTGGTTATCAGATCACATGGCAATTTCACAGTGCTGTGTTCAAGTGACCCTTATTTTACTTAATAATGACCCCAAAACACATGAGTAGTGATGCGTGCAATTTGGATACAACAAAGAGAAACGCCAAAGTACTTCCTTTAAGTCAAAAGGTGAAACTTCTCGACTTAATAAGGCAGTTTCTTATCTCACATCATCACAGGACAGGAGAGTACAATACAACAAAGCATTTTGAGAGAGACCACATTCATATGACTTTTCTTACAGTATATTTTTATAATTGTTCTATTTTTTATTAGTTATTATTGTTAATCTCTTTCTGTGCCTAATTTTTAAGTTAAAATTTATCATAGGTAGGTATGTATAGGAAAATACAAAGTATATATAGGGTTCGGTACTATCTGGTTTCAGGCATTCTCTGGGGATTTTTGAACATGTCTCCCGCAGATAAGGAGGGGACTACTGTATCTATGTATCTATCTATAGGGAAAAAAATAGAAGAAACGCATAAAAATGTTAACTGCAATTCTCTTCATTGAATAAGTTTTGGAGTGACTTTCTTCTGGAGAAAGCGTACTGAATTAATTGTGGGTGGGTGTATGGGGAATGGTCTGAGAGAGAGAGAGAAAGTTATTTTCGTGTGTAATAAAAAGTTAAAACCATAACGGTGAATTAGAACGTAAAAGATAACAATAAGAGTTACTTTAAAAGAGACAGATATTTGTATATTAGAAACTCGAAAAACATTGAAAACTATTTGGACAAGTTAAAAAAAAAGTCTAAATGGTCTGATGACAAAGTATTATTCACTCTTTGATTTGGTCAGTTTTTCAACTGTAATAACTATGGCTTTATGACAACATTTCAAAAGTCAAAAATGGACGTTAAAGTAAATCATCAATTAGAAGGTTAATTATAAAGTAATTCCATGTGTGATATTGATTGCATTTAATGATCCCACTTAGAAGAGTAATACTATATTCCTTTCAGTGATTTGTTACTACAATGTTCAAAGAGATATAATATATAAGGGAATTATGCATTTGGTACTCTGCATTAGTTTTATTAGAAAAATGAGAGAAAAGAGGTATGTTTAGATGTGCTTTCCATTCCCTGACCTCTCCCTTTGTAAGAATTACATTCTGGTTAATCCTTGAGACAAGAGGCTGAAGCTAATATTGATCAACCCAGATTAGCATTTCTGTCAGGCATCGTACTGGTGTATTTAACCTTCCCATCACTCTGGTAGACAGGTTTTTACCATTTAAGAGATAGAGGCTCAGAAAAATTTCTTACCTTCTGTACGGTCACATGGCCAATTAGGTGGTGGTACCAATCTTCATTCTTAAGCCTTCCTAACCCCAAAGACTCTGTCATTTCAAGTAGAACAGAGTTATAACATTCCATGGTGATAGATGGTGTTATCTTTCAGAACTATGAAAAAGGTAATAAGGTCAGCTTGAGGACAGGTTACTAGCAAAGTTTGTAAAAATAAGTGAGAGAGAAAGAGCTTTGCAGGGGTAGGTTATTATCTACTAATATGTAAAAAGATGGCAGGTGTTCTTCAGTTACACTACTACCAAACAGCTCTTTTTCTCATGCCTCTCATTGGATGCCTTGGTACAGAGATGCTTTAGTAGGAAAATATTAGCTTTAGTAAATACTGCAATGTTTATTTAAAACTTTTTTGGGAAAAAAATTACATCTTAAAGGCAAAGTTTGGAATTGTCTAGGCTTTGGTTCAATTCTGAACTAACAGTAGTCAGAAATAAAAGGACCATGTGAAATGAAACCTTTGCAATTTTATTGAATTGGTATTTTTTGCATATGTCAAGATACAGACTTTTGGCAATTAACAAACATTTTTCAGATCACATATTCTTGTAAGAAATTTAAGGGCCAAAAACATCTCCCAGAATGACCGTAATAGCCTATTGTTAACACTTGACAGAAATTAGACTGTAAAGTGGGTAAAAGTTTGATTCGTTTAAAGTGTTGTTAACTCCCTAGAAAATACCACCACGTCGTGAACATTAGTAGCCTGGTAAATATAGCTTATCTGACTGAATGATATATATAGGCTGACTAACCATCAACCTACGCTAAATTAATATGAAATTTTTAAATGCTAAGAAAAAAACCTGTCTTTTTAATTTTTAAGCCATGAACTTCTATTTAATTTTTTAAATTACAGATTTATTGGAAAAGTTAAAACGATTGCTTTTTTATAAATAAAATAATGTAATAAAATATTACCTTTTGTATAAACTGAAGATGTTTTTTCATCGCTCAAAGGAGTGACTTCATTTCGATCATTTCATCACTTTAAAAGGTGTCGAGTTCTTTACTTTAAAAATAAAACAAGCACATAAACCAACACATAAAAAAAGCACAAAATGAAATGACTCCTGAAAACTAATACAGTGAAAGAGAAGTTACAGTGATATGAGCCAAAGCTGCCAGTGGTGATTCTGACTGGAGCTCTCACCTGAGATATGTTGAAGACAAAATGACAAAGAAGCTGCCAGGTATCATTGTATTTGGAGATAGAGCATAGCTGCATATGTGGATTGCTGAAAGAAAATTATGGGATGGAAGAAGCCAGTCTGCCATTTCCTTGCCCTGGGGCCTCCTTGACAGAAGAACAAGTTGCAGTTAAAGTGAGAAGAATAGGATAGAACCCTAGAAATGTGCACCAAGACCTGAAGATTATCCTCTTTCCGTACTTAAAAGCAGAGCTTCAGGCAATTCTGTTTATTGCATTAGAATTTAATAATAGCTGAGTGGTTTTTAAAATACATTTTAGAAGGAACATTGCACATGTTTGTGACTCATTCTAATTTAAAATATAAGGTGTCCTATTTCTATTCCTTGCTTTTATATTGTGCTAACTGTACATAAATGGAAAATGATTAACCTTTGTCAAATGAAAGAAGCTGGATAAAAAGCAAGATGGCAATCGTGGTTTTAATTTTTTTAAGAACATTTTATATACAATATGAAAAAAGAAATAAATTTACTCAGTGTTATTAGCGGAAATTATTTCCAGGTCTAAAAATAATAAAATTGTATTCTATTTTTTTAATTATTTCCCATTTCTCTAAAATAAATGTTCATTATTTTTAGAGTAGAAATAATAAGTTATTGATAAACCTTTTTAAAAAAAAAAACACTGATTACCTTAATTTCTATTAGAGGAAGTGATAAATTAATAAGCATTTCTTGACCATTGAGTATGAATAAAGAAGGTATGATCTATCCCCTCAAAAAGTATAAAAAATATGAGGAAATGCAGACTGAACCTGAAAAAAAAGAAAATCATAAATAATAGATAGTGATTATAAAAGCCAATGTTATTTATTTTGTGTTTATAAAGGCCATTATCATTCAAGTTTATTCATTCAAATAATAATTTTAATATATTGTGCCATATACTACTTTATACATATACTAAAAAATCAATGATTATTAGAGTTTGCCTGTACCTTCATATATAAAATATGTTCCAGAAAATGCTTCCCCCAAAAAACTTTATGCATAGGTTCCCAAAACAGTAGTTAGTCTAAAATAATCAAATTTGTCCCAAACATTTATGAATGCTCACTCTATCTTTTATCACTTCCATGCTCTTCATTTGTTACTCATTTCACTAATAGATGTCTGTGTTCAATCTCCCTATTTTAACATGTTAATGGAAAACCAAACCAAATTGAAAAAGGGAAAAGGGCCACATGTACAAAGCTTTAAAAATCATTTTTGGATTGTAATTGGATCCGCTTTGATTACATTTCTGATAATTTGAGTCAGTCATTTTCATTTGGGCAGAGATAGATTACTCATAATATGATACTTCTCTTTACTCAACTGTACCATGGAAATAAAGTAGATTAACTCTCTTCTTAAAGGAACTATAGAATGAAGGTGATGCTATCCTCCACTTTCTGATTAGAAGTACTTACTTTAAAAGAAGTCTTTGTGGGAAAATTAAAAATCAAGACAAATCTGATTGACCACTAAGTTTTTTAAGGCTAAGATGGACTTTTTTTCCCTGAACATGATACAAAAATAGAAAACAAGAGACTTGTCCCTTAATCAGCTGAAAGTGGTTTTTCACCTTTCCTAAGGATTCAAGCATGTTATTGTTACTATGGCAACAGATTGTCAGTATGGTGACCAGAGTTTCTCGTGCCTGCCGGATTACTAAACAGAAGGAAATAGAACACTTTATTATTTTTGATTTCAAAAATTTTAAAAATCAATGTTTTTTTATGCTCTTGAATACAGGAATACAGGTTCAGTAATAAGAGCCACATTGCAAAAGGAAGTTGAGCATGGGGCTAGTAAGAAAGGAAGCTAGACCTCAGGGCACAGAGTTTGCCATCTGTGACCTGACGGTGGTGGGGCAGTGACTTCTTGGTTGGCCTGACTGGATTCTGAATTCTCTCACTTAGCCTTTGTGCCCTCTCTCTGGTAGAAGGAAAATGCTGGGTTAGTGATAATATGTGGATGAAAATTCATTCCCTCACCAATAAACAAGTCCTTATTGAGTACATGCTCCATACCACATACTATTCCAGCACCTGACACAGTGTTCGAACAAAAGGACAAAAATCAGTGCCATCATGGACTCGCATTCTTGGGGGCACAGGGCAAACCCAAAGAGGTAAACTCACACATAATATTACATAGTATAGTAACTGCTATGAAGAAAAATAAAGCATATTAAGAGTAATGGGAAATTTTTGGAAAGAGGAAGGAAATACTGAAAAATGAAAACCTTCAAGAAAACCATAACATTTAATTTACCTGTAACTAGTCCTGAGAGATGTAGATTACATGTGAATATACTACATTTTCACAGTCATTTTAAAAAACAAATATTGACTGAATAGGAGCTTCTATTTGCCAGGTACTAGAATCATGAGACATTGACTCAGTTCTAGAGCTTAAAATATTGCAAGCCCTTACTATAGCTAATGAAGGCCTTAAATTGGAAACCTTCCATTTTTTCAGGACTCTATATTTTGTACCTTTCTTGCATAAATTTCCTAAAATTTTCCAAATATGCTTTATTGTCTTAAAAAAAATGCCTTTGGGATATTTTAACATGGTTTCTTAGAGAGAAAGGGCTTGAAATTTCACTCTTTGGCTTACAATTTTAAATAGCAAGTTCTTTTATGGAACTCATGACTTTGGGAGGTAGGAATAGAAGAAAATATAAGTGGATTTGAAAAGAATTGGAACAGATGTGCAAATGGCAGAGCCATTCCTAACAACTAAGAGAAGCTTAAAGGTTTGGAGTGTGCATTCTGGTAAAGAGCCTACAAAAACAGAAGTCCTACCATAGGGTAAAGAGGATTGGGAAAAGGCCCTACAATTAGGAAGGACAACCAAGCTCTCCCCTCCCTTCCCCCACTGAGGTTGTGCTGGCAACAGAGGACCGACCTGCAGGAACCCTGCACCGCCTAGTGTGGCAGCTCCTGTGTTCCTATCCAATTGTATTTATTCTTTAGTGTCTCATGAAGTGCCTAGCACAGACTTGGCACCTTAGCTGGACAACATGTAGGCATTATGTTTTTATGTTGCCATAAAACATCCTCAGTGACTGTGGCAAGCAGACTTACCACATTTCTGATGATCAACACTCAGCATGGGTTACAGTTGAACTGTTTGCTTTTACCTGGATTGAAGATCGTATTCTGCAGATGACTCTAAAGTGCTTTATAAATATGGCATGCAGCAACATGGAACGTTTGGTTTTATGACAATAGCCTGGATGGAGCAAAACAGAGAATTTGTATATAACTTTGGAAAATCCTGATTCTAGACTCTGGCACAGATAAATCTCTAAGATTACAAGCTGCTCTCTCCATCTCCTAAGGGGTTTTGTTTGTTTGTTTGTTTGCTTTTTGTTTTATTTTAAGTGCTTGTTAATCTTCAGATTATCAGGGTCATGTCCTAGTGCCCTCAGGTTGATCTTGCTCTCCCAGACTGGATGTCAATTCTGTTGTATCAAATACCCTTGAGAACCTAACAAAGTTGCACAGTTGTCAAAGTGAGACCTGATGAAACATTAGAAAAAAACTATTCACATGTCAGCTTGTCTGGCTCAGATTTCTCTTCTCTACCCACTCCCAGACATCCAATTAATTACCCCCATTAATTATTTTCATGTTGAGGCAGTTTTGGTTCTTTCCAGTTCAGAGAATCTTGACGAATGAGGAGTACCATTAACATGAGTTCAAGAGAGTGGAACACCCTGTTTCTGCCCATTTCTCTAGACAGTACGGCCTGTGCCAAGGCAGGCAGCAGCCCTTCAGAAGTCAGCTAATTAGTGGCAGAGCTCACATGTGCACAAGAGTTATTACGCTATGTCCTCTCTGAAGGGTTATTTCTATTCACACTCTAAATCTTGAAAAATTGAAGTCAAAACATTAATAAGCTAAATTTTTTCATATTTAGAAACCAATCTTTTTAAATGCAGAATTAGCACATTCTACTTTTCCTTTCTACATTAACTAATTTATTGTAAAAGGTACAGACTATGAAGATTGTGCAAATTATAGTTTACATCATCTCAGCATTTCCCTGTGCTTGCTACAGGTTTACAGCATTGATCTGCCTCTTTCCAGGTCTCTTTGTTTTCCTTGATTTCCAGCCTAGCCTGGCTACGGGCTCACCTGCCTTTCTTTTTTATTTATTTGCCTTCTACAATCCAGATCAAAGCTCAGCTATTTCCTTCAGCTGCGATTCAGTTCTCAGAAGAGCAAGGTTCTACTTTGACTTTTGAAGTACTCATCTGCCTTCAGTACTTTACCAGTTCATATAATTTTTGTTGGGTCATCTTGACATACTGCATCATTTCTTAAGTTGTTTTCTTACATCCTTGCCTGTGATTCTATTTGATTAGATATCAGTTACAGAGTCATTTTGGCCTCACATTTGACCAAAAAACTTGTGTATTATGTGTATGTGCATGAGTGAGACAGACAGACAGATAGACAGAGAAAGACAGAAAGAGACAGAGAGACAGAGATGTAGTAAAGGCTAGTGGTAAAGGGAAGGGGTGATTAAGAAGGCATCTGGAGAGAAAACCTTCTTATGTTTATGGTATCAGCAGTTTCTCCCGATATAAGAAAAGATTTGAAATATACCCTTAGCACCCTTGTCTTTCTACCTCTGAGGGACTCTGGAACCAATTAAACTCCCTCCCATTGAGATGTCCCAGAAAACAGGGAGATTCCCTGGAAATTGCTGTACAGACCAGCCTAGATTTCTCCCCAAAGTCACGTAGTCTTGGGGTTGCTTTGGCAAATAAAAGCAAAGAGATTTCTGGAGATTGATATTTACTTTGGCAAAGCCCCAAACCTGTCCACGCTGATTTGTTTTTCATTGTCAGGGTGGTAAAAGTGGTAATTCTTCAAATCTCCCCAGGACCCTGTTCCATGTGGGGAAGAGGGATAAAATGGGCTGAGAGTAGGATTATATAGATGTTCAGATGTTATTGATTTAAAATGTATGGAACTGAGCAGATGAAGATTTTTTTTCCACTGGTAGCACACTGACACTGAATGGTCTATGCACAATAAACACTTATAAAATATTTAATTTAAAAATATTTATTGTTTATTACTTACCAAAAAACTTTCGGTGGGCATAAAAAAGATATAAGCTAATATATCAATAAAAACATGGGCATGTTTAAAAAAAGATATAAGCTAAAATATGTAAAGTAGCTTTCCGAGCTCCATAAGCAACAATCAGGCAGAGAGATACATTAATCCGTGCTCAGCAAAACCCAAGAAAGGGCTGGAATGAGGAAACTGAATGATCCTGCTTAGCATGTTCGTCAGGGGCTGCTGCCTAGCTGGTGAACTGGCATCTCCAGTGTCCCACCCTAATTTGGTTCCCTGACCCCAGGTTTTGAGAGGTCACTGTAAAAGGTGATCTCACCCTCAGGTGCCATGGTCACTGACCTGGCATGACTTCGCCCATATCTGCCTAGCTCCCTGAGATGAGGAAGCTTTCACATTCCCAAATCCTAGTAGTTGTGGGTGTCTATGTCCTGGTCAGTATCTGCCTGTAGGCTGTTGTCTTTGCTGATCCACACCTAACAGGAAGTGTAAAATTGGGCAGAAGCTATTTGCCTTCCATCCACCCCCACATTCCTCAGGCCTCCTCCACTGTACCCACGGAAGCATTTCTCCTTAAGGTTCAGTCTGGCTTAGTGCCAAAGCCAATCATACCAGGACAAAGAGAAGCTGAGTTTTTGCCCTCTCCTCCTCCTCCCACCCCAAACTCAGCAGATGAGGTCTGGAACTCATCTAGCAGATATCAATGAGAGATCCAAAAATCTGGAAATGAATTCTATCCTACCTGCGCCATACTGGCCCCTTTTGCACAACTGTGTTTATGCCTTAGACTTTCATTGAACACATCAGTACCCAGAAGTCCTTCCTTACGCCTCCACTCATTTGGCTAACTGGGCCCTGCCAACCCACCTCATTTTTGCTCAGCCCTGTTGCATAGTCAGTCTTTCAACAGACTGATTATTTGTCCCAATAATCCAATGATGATGCTTTTCGCTTCATTTCATGGGTCCCACTCCCAGAAATTTTGCTTCTCATTGCTTTGCTGTTCTTTTGGGTATCTACCTAGGCTGGACTAGAACTTGATGTGGCCACACCCACTTTTGACTGTGTTTTTGGTCCACTGGCTGCTTTCTGAGAGGTCAGAGCCATAGCTGGTTGAATTTTCACAGCTGTAGTTTCTGTTTCCAATTCCTGCTCATTGGCATTTTCCACTGAGGTCCCAGCCCATGTTCATGCATCTGTGTGCAATGATAAGAATACAAACCTTTTTTTCCTACTTGACAGTGCTATTATCCGATACACCGTTCAGACCTCATGCTGTCCCTAGCTGGCTGTAGGCCTCTTCCGCTTGGCTGTCTCCCTGGTCCTGACTCTCCTACCTGAACCTCTCCTGTAACTAGTTATGTCCTGGCAGGACAGAAGGTCCTTTCAGGCCATTCTTATTCTTAGTGAGTTTTTCACTTACCAACCAGCATCCTAGTATACTTCATGATTTTCACATATCCAGGTAAATCTGGTTAAGCTGTATTAAGATTATCAGTGCTCAATAAATATTTTTACTACTGATTCGATTCGATTTGCCAAATTGTGATGTGCTTTCTTATAAATTGCACTCTATCAATGAAAATGAACTGAGCTAAGACAAATTGGATGACAGTTTATGGCTTTAAAATTGAATTATTTATGAAAAAATATCAACAAAGTGTTCTTTTATTCAGAAGTTCCCTGGTGCATTTCTTAACTACTAACAGAGAGATGGAGGCACAGAGAAAAGTATCAAGCATATTACTAATTGAAAATTATGCAGACATAAAGGCAAAGTATATTTAAATCAATAGAATTTGATTTCCAAAGTTTTATTCAGCCACAGCTAGTCAGTAAAAGCTAGATTAAAGGAAAGCTGCATTAGATTAATTTGTGTCTCACAGATGAAAATTTCTACATTCTCCTTATACCTCAAACTCCACATCTTCTTAATGCTGGGATAAAAGTAAGCCACTGTCAATCTCATCTTCCATTTCTTTTTCTCTCCTCATGATGTCTCTGCACCAACTCCTTAGCTTTTCTCTCCTGTAGGCAGTGTGGTGAAATGGGGAACATTGGGTTTGGTGCCTAAAAGATCGTATTTGTCACTTATTAGCAGTATAAAATAAATTGTTTAAAGGTATCTGTAAAGTCAGAATTGCCATCTATGTAGACTAGATGTTTGTGGTGACCAAATGATAAAATTTATGTAAAACGCCTTGCAGGGTGTTTGGCACATAGTAGTTTCTTGTTCTTTTTGTCTCTCCTTTTCATGTTCTTTCTCAAGTGAAGGGAAGCCCATCTCCAAAGCTGTCACACTTCTCGTGTTGACCTATTGCCCTAGCCTCCCAGGACAGGTTCCCTCACCTGCCCTCTCTTTAACATGCATAATCTCTTTCTCTCCCCAGGCGCCTTCTATCCTGTCTTTGAGGGGCACGTACACATTCCATTCTGGAAAATAACTTCTACCTATTGCTTTTTAAATTTCTAATCATCGTCTTTTCAAAGCCAATATACTAAAAAGTGTGGTACGTTTTCACCACCAATTTTCTTACCACATGTCATTTCCTTAATTATTAATTAAGAGACTTTTAAATATCTCTAGAAGGAAATTTCCAGATTCTGGAATGCTGTCCTTCTGGCTTGGTGGGATTCCTAGTGACTCTGAGGTATCTCCATGCTGATCAGATGATAGGAATGTTTTCATATCTATAAGGAGTTAAATATGTTAGAACTATTGCATTAAAAATGCTGCCTTATAGAAAGAAGATACGAGAAATTCAGGTCATAAAATTTGAAAATTATGTAACCTTATATTTTCATCAGCACTAAAAAATGGTATTTTTGAAGCAAGGTTAATCTCTAATTGCCCAATGTAGCATCCTATATGAAAGAAACTTTAGATATAGATGGTAGGAAGGAAGGAAAGAAAGGAGGGAGGAAGAAATAGGCAGAGTATGTATTGAATTGTGTCAGTGTTCCTTTAATAAACATTATTATTTTGATCTGTTTTGCATAGATTGAAACCCTTCCAGAAACATCATATATTAAATGATTGGTAAATTAAAGCACTTTAATCTAAGTGCTCCTTTAGGAGCTAATGACCCTCTCTGCTGCTTTGTTTAAAACAATTGGTATAATCATCATGGAAAGAGTGTGTTCAGTCCCATACATTGCTTCGTAAGTTCACATTTAGTTCCAAATTAAGTGCAATTTTGAAGTATCTTTTTAAAAAATTTTTATCAATCTAGGATACTGTAAGCTTTGCTTATATTTACACATTTGCTAAAATTTCTGAAGGTGACTTTGGTGAATGGATTGTTGTCTTTAAATAGATTCAGCTTGCTGTATATGCAAAATGACTCGTGCAGGATCAACCATGGAAATTCACTGAGCATGCCCTTTGCACTCATAATATTGAAAATTACAGCATAACCTGAAGGACCTCATTTAGTTAAGAAATCAGTGTGTGATTTATAAAAGCACCATGTAGAAACGTTATCAGGGATCTATGCTCAGCATACTTCCCTGTTATAATTATTATTTGTAGAGGTAGGTTTTGTGGATTGGATTTTCTTTTATATTTAAATACATAATTTATTTTTGGCCAATTATAGACATGTAAGCTTCATACAGCTTTTTTTAAATTTTATTATTTTTATTTATTTTTAATTTTTTAAATTTTTTTAGGCTAGGCAATCCTTGGTTGACCTCACAGATTGCAAGGACCTTGTCGGCTTACAATCCCTTATTTTTTTATTTTTTATTTTTTTGCACCTACAGCACCTGGTCTTCCTAGGTGGTCTCCCATCCAAGTACTAACCAGGCCCAACCCTGCTTAGCTTCCAAGATCAGACAGGATCAGGCTTGTTCAGGGTAGCTTCATATAGCTTAAAAATAACTTTCATAAAAACTGCTTCTCTATTCGTAGAGTGAGAATGTTTTAGGAACTGGAAGGGACCTAAAAATATAACGTATTCTGATGCCCTTATTATCAGATGGACAAGCAAAGAGAGGCCCAGTAGAGAACCAGTCACTTGCCAAAGTTTGATTCTTCCTGCAAATTGGTGATCAAACTAGTATAAGAACTTAGTTTATGAGAGACTTGATTCCTTGGGGGAGGTGAGGCATGTATATGCTTATGAAAAGATTTTGAAAGAATTAAAATATTATTTCATCCAGTTCATGGCAACATAACTTAGAAGAAAACAAATTTAACTTGGAAAACTATTACTCAAATAAGTTAGTTTTTTGTATATATAGAGTATCTTTTTCCAACTGAATTTTGTATTCACTGTCACATTTGTTTGGAGTGAAAATTAACATAGCAGTCCCTTCTTATCTCTGGTTTTGCTTTCTATGGTTCTCATTACCCCAGTCAACTGTGGTCCAAAAATAGTAAATGGAAAATTCCAAAAATAAACAATTTGTAAGTTTTAAATTGTGCACCATTCCGAATAGCATGATGAAATCTCACACTGTTCTGCCCCATCCTGCCCCTTTACGTGAATCATCGCTTTGTCCATCAAATCTACACTGTGTACATTACCAGCTTACCAGTCACTTAGTAGTCAGCTGAGTTTTCAGATAGGTTTTCAGATATTTTGAGAGAGAGACAAGATATGCTTTTTTTAGATGATATTTTTATAATGATTCTGTTTTATTAGTTATTGTTGTTAATCTCTTACTGTGCCTAATTTATAAATTAAACTTTATCATAAGTACGTATATATAGGGGGGAAAAAGTAAATATAGGGTTTGGTACTATCCTCATTTTCAGGCTTCCACTGGGAGTGATGGATTATATCCTATGCAGATAAAGGGGGATGGGGGGGAGGGACTGTTGTAATTCAGTAATTCTTTTAATTTGGTGTTACACAAATTATTTAATTAGTTTCATTGATAGAAGAGAAATTTCTTAGACAAGTGTGATGTATGAAAATTATAATGGGAAATTAACCTACATAATCTAATCATTTGTAAGTATTCCCCCATTTATATATAAATATAGCCAGTAGTACTAAGGTAGATTGTTAGTTTTGCTAATTACAAACAACACTTATCTATTATAAGAAATTATATACTGGTTTGACCTAGCTTTAGTGGTTACTTATAACTGAAAATAATGAAAATGGTAGAATTGGATATAGATTGTTTTTCATTCTAATTTTCCACTCACATTAGTCTGTATTATGGTGTACATTGTTTTATAGTATAAAAACTCAGAGGATTTGCTTATGGTGATATTTCTCTGAAATATAATATTTTCTTTCTGCATATTTCCAATCTACTCATTCTTCCTGTAATAACCAAAGCCAGGGAGTATTGAAAAACCAGGGACTTTTGGTGAACACATGTTGGTGGCAGACAACCACTACTCTCAACCCAGCTGCCCCTCTAATGGCCTTTGAGAAAATCATAAGAAAAGATCTTGGGGCCAGGTATGGTAATGACAGTCTATCAACAGAAAAGCAAACCACCTGAAAGGGAGATTAGATGCAATAAACCAAGATGAATCTGGGAAGACAGAATAATCAAATGACAAACTAGGAGCAGATGAGAGGCAAAGCCATTGGGGAGGACTGTGAGAGATCAGAAGGAGCTAAGAGGCAAGTAATTTAGAAACATCATATAATGTCTATTAACAACTGGCCTGTTCTTGCTAGGCTGAGATAGGTCTGCCAGCCCATATCATCTTGATGACCACCATGTCTCCTAGTTTGGGGTTCACTATTAAAAATCTTAATAAACATCTACTATGTGTGCAAGGTATTAAGACCACACACACAAAAAAAGAATAAGAATAAGATAAAGTGATTGTTCTTAAGTTCAATATAGTAGATCACAAAGGAAACTCATATATATTGAAAACCTACCATGTGCCAGACATAGTGGAAGGCATTTTATATATACTATCTGTTAATTGTGATATACATAAAAATATGTTGAAGTCCTAACCCCCAATACCTCAGAATGTGACCCTATTTGGAAAAGGGTTGTTGCACATGTCATTAGTTAAGGTGAGGTCGTACTGGAACAGCAACATGATTGGCGTTCTTATAGGAATAAAAGAAGAGACACAGAGACAGGAAGAACATGATATGAGCACAGAGGCAGAGACTGGAGGGTGCAACCTTAAGTCAAAAACGCCAAAGATGGCTGGCTGTAACCGAAAGCTAAGAAAAGCATGGAACAATTTTTATTTCAGTGCTCTGAAGAAAGCAACCCTGCTGACATCTTGATTTTGCACTTCTAGCTTCCAGACCCTGAGACTGTGAACATTTGTTATCAGGCCCCCAGTTTGTGGTACTTTGTTACAGCCACCCTCAGAAACTAATATACCATCTAAGTCCTTATAAGAATTTACATGGTAAGTAATGTTAGCTCCACTTAAAAACTAGATTTATAACTTGCCTTATTCACAAAGAAATAGCTTTGAGATTAGATAGAATCGAATTCATATTCTGAATTAGAACTGAATTTCTCAGCCACTAGCTAGCTATAAAATTTTGGAAAAATTGCTTAAACTTTCCTAAGCTGACATTTGCCCATGTGTAAACAGGAGATCCCTCTATTGAGGTTCATATTTCTTGCTTTACCCTGGCTGCTAGGAAGCTAATAACCTAGTTTGTAGCCCAAGAATACAGGATCTCGGGCACACTTTTTTGCATTTAAAAATCTTTCAGTATTGTATAAACGTTTGTAAGCTTCTGTAAATTTTAATTGAGAGTAGATTAAATAAACATTTTAGATGAGGCCTATGCCAGTAGAATACCATTCATAAGTTAAATAACAGGTTTGAAAGCATTCAACTATAGTCTAAATAAGTGGCCTCCAAAACAGGATTTTATGTTCCATGAGGCAATCCACTGGTGTGAGGGGAAAATGTTAGAATTATTTATTATTATATTTTTGTTTATCAAAAAAAAGAAAGAAAGAAAGAAAGAAAGAAAGAAAGAAAGAAAGAAAGAAAGAAAGCAACCAAGCTTTCCTAATATTTACTAAGTGTTGACAATGACATTATCACGTGCTCCATATTAGGGTAGTCAAGTGTGAGACAGCCAGGGGAAGAGTGGGAGTTCATGGTTGACTGCAGTGCACACCTGGTTTTTCAATGAAGGCCTATTGCAAAATGTTGCACCCAATGTGTGCCCACCTAATAGGACTTACGAATCCCATAATCTAGCATTAACTAAACTCACTCTCACAAAATGAACAAGTCACTTATAAAAGGTAAAGGTACTGCAAATGGTAGGTAGAAGATGATATGCAAACACCAATGAACAAGAAATTTGCAGAACGGACACACTTCTACTCTTAGCGAAAAGCTGTTTTTCATTTGCATGGTGATATTAAAACAATGATGATTTAATTAGGTATGGCAAGAAGTCAGCCCCCAAAATTCAAAATTATCAATAGGATTATTTAAAATATGAAGTTATATAAACTATCATTAATTAGACCTAAGTATATACTGTGCTTTGAAGTATTAGCTGAAAGCAACACATATTATTTTATAAATACAAATGCCTATATTGTGAATTATTGCTCAAAAATATTTACTATAGTAGTGCACAATTATAAAAAGTTTAAAGATCAATTGCCTGAACAGTGAGTCATCACTGTCTTCCTAAATCTCCCTTTATGCTTCCTTACAGATTTGTTTCTATAATTAAAACATTACCACAAGGGAGAGTTATTAAAATGTTTTGAAGGATGGATCTCATATGACAGGTTCAGAGACGTAAGTGCTAGAATAATGAGGTTCTTGAGAAAGGTTACTGAGTTTCTTCTAAGATGCCTCAGTACTTAGCACAGTGCCTGGCACATGTTTGTCAAATGAAATAAGAAATCAGTAAATGCAGTGTATCTTACAGGAAGACAACATCTCCCATGGCACATACATATCGTTGTGAGGACCACTCATTAACCTAATACGGAATATAGAAAATTTATTTAAGAAAGTAATCATCAAAAAGTCTTTGCTTGTGGCTAAAATTTATATTACGTAGAATTTTTTAAACAATAAACTTTCCCTATGATTAAACTGAGTTATCAAACAGATAAGATCCCATAAAACCTATAAAAGCTTGTTAGAGCCTTGCCAAAACATGAGATCAGTAAGCTCACAGGCTGACTTCCTTTTAAGGTGACTGCTCCACTAGATGAAGTAGGAACACATTCCCACTTCATCCTATGTGTTCCAAGTCACTTCATTGAGATGGTGGCAGGCACTTGAGTCCAGCCGTCCTGTCCTTTCACTAATGTGTAGCTAAGGAAGCCTGGCTGACTGCATTGTTACTATGACTCTGTGCCAGATTTCCAGGTCTGAGTATAACAGGAGAAAGGCTGGGGAAAACTGTATTCAACTGCCAACAGGAACAGGAAGCATTGCTATTTCCAGAATCCAGATCCACCGGAATTCTGGAGTTTTCCCATCAGGCAATTAACTGGCTTACCTCAATTCCTTGCTGTACTATTAACACCTGACACATTAGATAATGGCCATATTTGTCATCACCACTGATAGGGAAAAAAAGAACACTTTTCATTAATGTTGAAATCAACTTTCTAAGATAATGAAAATGACATGAATGGAAATGCTATTTTTGAGCAAAACATAGTACAGTCTTTCGTGGAGTAAAGGATTGTAGAAATAAACATGAATGTATAGAATAAAGAGAGTAAAGACATATTAAAATGTAAACAAAGGTATCTCATAGAAGTGGACTTTTAGGTGATTTCTATTGTTTCTTTTGACTTACCCGTGTTTTCCAAATTTTCTTCAATATATAAGCATTATTTTTATAATGAACATAAATCTTCATATTTTTTAAACTATATTATCTGTCTTGAATAACTAAATAATATTCTAGTAATGATAATAATAATAATATAAAAACATAGGGAAAAGGAGAAAGGTAAAAACATCCTCAGATTTGTCCTAAAGACTCTACTTTGATCAGTTTTCAAAATTATTTGACAGTTGCTATGAAATTGGCTGTTTTTACCAGATTCTTAAGAGTTAAAAAGAACCCTGTTGGTCAGCTGAAGATGGTTTACTCAGTTTCAAGACTTCAATGAAATAAATTCATTTAAAAATAATAATAAATGGTTTTTGGGGTATATAATACTAGGAATTCATGAGATGATAAAACTAATTAATTTATTGATTCATACTGGTGGGTGCTAGGAACTATGCAACATGCTAGGGATAAAAGAGTGAATAAGATGGACAAAGTCTCTCTGTCACAGATTTAACTACATATACACTTATATTGTAAGTCCTTATATAAATGGTTTGTATTAGATTGTAGAAATTCTTTTAAAGATAGCTGCTATTTTTTGGGAAAAAAACATCATGAAATGGTCAAATAATCTGTTAGATATAAAGGCATCAAAACCTTATTCTATCATTTTAAAAAGTTTGAAAAGTTACCAGAAGAAAGTCCAAATTATTCTCATTTCAGAATACTAGGAAAGGCATTTTAAAAGTATGCCCCCTTTTTTTCTGTTTTTCTTTGGTTGATGAATAATAGACAAGATTTATCAACCACCTCTCATATGTACTAGATACATGTTCTGTAGAAGTTGTCATGTTATTTGAATTATAAAGTTTAAAGACTAAATGCAAATACATACTCTGAAAAAGTTTCTGTAGAAAAGCTGATTTGCATTTAAACTTTCTGAGCCCCAGTAGATCCTCACCTACTTTATAGGGATTTTCTAAGGCCACCAGGACATTATATTTGAAAATATTTGCAGCTTGCTACTATTGAAATTTGGTTTTGGCCACCTGTTCAATTAGTGGTGATCTCTCTCTCTCTGAAATATAGCTGATGCATTCTTGCTGCATATTTTCAATCTATTTTTTCCTCCTATTATAAAGCCAGGGAGTATTGAAAAACCAAGGATTCGCGGTTAATAAACATAGATAGGAGACATTACTAGTCCCAACCCAGCCGCCTCTCTAAGGGGCTTTGAGAAAAATTACAATTTAAAAAGAACCAGGGGCTAGGTTGGTACTGGCAGTCCATCAACAGGAAAGCAGAAGACCATTTGAAAGGGAGATTAGATGCTATAAATCAAGATGAATCTGAGAAGATAGAACAAACAACGTATTATGGGCAGATAAGAGGCCAGAGCAACTGGAGAGGGCTGTGAGGGATAGGAGGGAACTGAGAAGGAGGTGAAGACTGGGATGATTTCAGAAGCCATTGAGCAATGCTACATCATCATATAATGTCTGTGAACATTTTTTTATTTGGCATGTTATACCCGTGATTCTTATTCACATTTTCAACAAAAGCTTAAGGAAACAGGCAAAATAGAAAGAACAAAAGAGTATGAATGGCAACAGCCTCAAAAGAAAAGGATTTAGTAACAGAAAAAAAAAAAGTCCACTTTTCCTCAGAAGCCTATCCAACAACCATTCCTCCCTTTATCCTTACTGACAGAAATTTCAATTTTATGCTAGGAGCGATTAGACATCCAGGTGAAACTTGATTAACTATGGCCCAAACATGGTAGTTCATTTCCTGTTGTCAGTGATCGGTTTAAAAATAAAAATGTTCATGTGACACAATTCTGGCCAATGAATTGAAAGGAAAAGCTGCTGCAGAGCCTCCAGGGACATTTTCCTTGCTATTAAAAGAAATATGTAAATCAGATCCTAACTCTTCCCTGTTTGCCTCATGCCCTATTGTCTGTAAGGCCCTTCGCAATCAGGCCCTTGCGTATCTTCTTTATTTCTTGAAATTCTTTCATTTCCATACCTTACTTACCATGCTGGCTCCTTCTCTATTTTTCCAATACCCCAAGATTTCAGGGTCTTTGTCCTCTCTAGTCCCTCTGCCTAAAATTCTTTTTCACCAGTTCCTTGCATGGCTTGCTCCTTCTCATCATGCAGGACTTGAATTCTGTTTTAGAACTTCCCTGGCTCATTCCATTATGAATTATTTACTGTTTAACTCTTATCACAATCTAAAATTGCTATTTTTATGTGTATTTTCTTGTTAAATATATACTGACCTCTGGTATTGAAAATATATGACAGCCATGACATAACATGATCAAATTATACATTTGAAAATACAGTCCTGAGAGATTTGATTAGCAGACAGTATATGTATTATTCCAATTGGCTATAATTGAGCTCAGATTGGTGATGTGGCACCAGAATGAAATTAATCTACTAGGTGTCAGCTAGGGTAGCTTTAACTTAAAATAAAAATTCTTTAAAAATAGTTCCCAATGCTTTTCTTTTCTGAAGTAAGGAGGACAAAGGAGATCAAAAGATAGGTTTATTGTTCATATTTTTTTTTGCAAAGAAAATAAATATTCATAAAATAGAGTTAATGTGTGTTCTCTGTCACCACTTTTACTGAAGCAGAGAGATGGCCGCAGAGAGATGAGGTGTTTTAGTCCTTTCAGGCTGTGATAACAGAGTGCCATAGACTGGTGGCTTAAAAGACAAGCATTTATTTATCACAGTTCTGAAGGCTAGGAAGTCTGAGATCATGGCAGCAATATAATTGGGCTCTTGGTGAGGGCCCTGCTCCTGGTTCACAGACAACTGCCTTCTAGCTGTTTTCTCACATGATGTAGACAGTGCATCATCTCATCAATCTCTTGTAAGGACATTAATTCTATCATAGGTGCTCCAACTCCATGACCTAATCTAACCCTAATTACCTCCCAAAGGCCCCATCTTCAAATTCCATCAGAGTGGGGATGAGGGCTTCATATAAGAATTTGAGAAGGGCACAAACATTTACCCTGTAACAAGGGGGTATTGTGAATAACACGCTTCTGTATCTCAAGGCCCAAAACAAAACAAACATTACCCTAGATTCTTTAACATATATTATTTTTAAAATGGCATCTAAATCATAAAATTAATTTAGTTAACATTGAGGAAATATTTTTTAAAGTTTTGGTAGTTGGATTAATGTAGTTGTATTAATGAGGAGACGGTGCAGTGAGCAAAAGCCTTTGGGTTGCAGAATCAAGTTTTAGAATTTCTGATTGAAAATTCACATTTTTTTTTTTTAGTATAAATAATTCTAAGCTACTTTTAAAATGATATTGGAGATGATATTTCTTTTGGAGAAATGGCTGTTCAAATTCTTTGCCCATTTTAAAATTGGATTATTTTTCTTTTCATTGTTGAGTTGCAGAAGTTGTTTATATATTCTGGAGATAAATTGTATTTCCACATGAATTTTGGATCAACTTCTTGATTTCTGGGGGGAAAAAAGGCAGCTATAATTTTTATGATTGAATTGAATCTGTAGATCATTTGGGGGAGTATATCTTCACAATATTGTCATCCAATCCAATCCAGGAACATATGATGTCATTCATTTATTTAGATCTTTGATTTCTTTCAACAATGTATTGTAGTTTTGTATTTTTTTGTTAAATTTATTCCTAAGTGTTTTATTCTTTGTGGTACTATTATAAATGGAATTATTTATTAATTTTGATTTTGGATTGTTCATTACTAATTGATAGAATCACAATTGTTAATTACTAATGGATAGAAATACAATTGATTTATGTATATTGATTGTATATCCTGCTGCTTTGCTGAACTCATTTATTAGTCCTAATAAGTTTTTAATGGATCCCTTAATATTTTCTATATACAGGCTCATATCTTTTGCAAACAGAGCTTCACTTTTTCTTTCCCAATTAGGATGCCTTTGATTTGATTTTCTTGCCTTATCTTCTCTGACTAAACTGAGCTAAAGAAATAATTCATATTCTTGGTCACCCCCACTCAGAGTAGAGCTTTCATTACACTGAACTGGGGGTTGGGGGCAAGACATGACTCAAAGGCCAGAGACTCCCTGTTCTTAATGAGCTTTAGTAGATTTTTGTATAACTATGTATCTCCATTTTCTGTATGTCCTGAGGACAATTTTCAGAGGCTTTACATGGTTGTTGTTTTTATCATTTTCATTAGGTATGGTTTTTATTATTGCAGACAGGGTCCATAGAGCTCCTCACACCAGTGAGAAGTGCTTTTCCCTAACATAGTGTATTAATTTCTTAAAGCTGCTGTGACAAATTACCACAAACTTAATGGTTTAAAACAATACAAATTTATTACCTACTGATGTGGAGACCAGATGTCCAAAATCACCTTCACTTTGGCTGAATAAAGTTAAAGTGTTGGCAGGGCTGTTTCCTTCTGGAGGCTCAAGGGGAAAGTCCATTCCTTGCCTCTTGCAGCTTCTAGGGGCTGCCGGCATTCCTTAGCTTGGGACCACTTAACTCATATATTTGCTTTCATTATCACAAAGCTTCCTCTCTGACCCTGACTTCTCCTGTATTCCTTTGTAAAGGACATTGATGGTTATATCTGTTTCATCTGGATAGTCTCCTTACTTTAAGATTTTTAACTTGATCACATGGGCGATTTTCCTCTTGACATATAAGGTAACATTCCCAGGTTCCAGGAGTAATATGAAAAAATTTGGGGGGTGAGAGCAAAAGTGTAAGGTTTCAGAATTATACAATTTTAGTGTTTGGAAGGAGCTTTAGTCTTCCTAGATGAAGAAACAGTAGCTTGGATTGGCAACAATCATACTGAAGTTTGTATAGCTAGGGTGTGTCAGAGCTAGAACCAGGTTCCCAGATTCCTGTTTTAGAGCATAATGTTTGTATGATTAAACAAAAATAAAATTTATATTATTGTGGATTCTAAGCCATAGATATAAATTTTAAACTGATGACTTATGGAAGCACAAAACTGGTTTTTATCAAGACTAGCTATCTGAAGTCAATTTAAAAGTAATAAATGCAATTCAATCATTATATTCAAATTTCACCTTTCATAACATCCTTTGCCCTTTAAAGATAAGGATTGGCTGCAAGCAAGATGTTTTCTCCAAGTTAATTTAATTCATGTTCATAAATGTATGTAGCGAAATGTGGTTATTACCATATGCACTGTGGAATAAACCTATGCACACTTAGATAATTTATGGATAACGTGTCCTTTGGTAATTCCAAATGAGAGAAATCATCCACAATTTCAGAAGGAATCTGCAAAATTTAACCAAATGAACTGTGTGTGATGTGGGAGGGTATCTTTCCAAAAAATATTTTCATTTTCACTATTTTAAACTGATAAAGTGTGATCTCTCCAGCACTTTTCCATAGGGTTGCTTTTCTCCCCCAGCTCCTGAAGGACATTCAGGGCATGTTAACATTTCTCTCGTGACATAAAATTACCCATGGAAAGAACTGATTAATGATTCCACACGGTACTTTGGAAGGAAAAGTCATCATGAGAATTGAAACTGTTCCTTTTAACAACAGCGTCTGCACTTAGAGTTTCTAGAAGCCATTTCACAAAGAGGAGGAGGAGGAGGGGAAGGGGGAGCAGAAGAGAAAAAAAAGATAACTTTTCCTTCCTCCACGGATGGCATTCACAGGCGCATCATCATCATCATTCAATGAGATTTTGAACAATAAACTATTGTAAGACATAAGCAGTAGTTACAGGGAAAGAATCTGGCCCATGAAAGGGATAGATAGATTACACTGCCAAATAGATTTGATCTGATACTCTTCTTAGCATGTGAAATTCCCTTTGTAGTATCAACTTAGAGAAAGGAAAAAAGGTAGCATGGGGATGTTTTCTGGGCACAAAACTGTGTTCTGTGGAATAGATCCTTTTTTTTTTTAATTGTAGAATATTCTTTACTAGACTTAGTGATTTACTGCTATCCTCTAAATAAAGTGCAAGAGTGCATTGAACATTTTCTCAAATGACTGAATTTAAAGGGCTCCTTTAAAAAAAACCATAAAACAAATCTTTTTAATCAAGAAAAGCCATTGTTTGGTGTATTCTCAAGTGATGTTCAAGCTCATTGAGAATGTTTTTGTGGTTACGGGTTGGGTGGGAGGAATAGTTTATGATTATTCTGTTGAAAGTTCTGTCAGCTTCATAGAACTCTTTGTCCTGGAGATAACCATGGAGAAATAGTAACATAAAGGGTAACATATGCTAAAAAAAAAAAAAATTATATAACAAGCTTTCCAATCTTCATTGTACTCTATCCTTTAAGTAATATGTGTATTGCTTTTTCAACATGAAAGAATGAACCTTTCAAGCTGTAGTTAATGCTGTTAGGAAATTTAGCCTAGACAATCACTAGACATATTAATCAGGTTATACTTAATACACATTCATAAAACATGAATTTCCTAACAATTCCTACTTCTATAGAAGTTATACTTATTGTTTACATAAGGAAAAAGATCATTAATATGGCAGCATTTTGAAATAATGGTCAGTTCAGTTTTAAAAACTTTATTATAGTTTAATATATACAAAAATATAAATACGATAAATATTAAATATTCCAGTCTATTAATTTTAACAAACTTAACACGCCTGTGTAACCAGCTTCCAGATCTAGAGACAGCATGCCAAATCCTTTTTTAATCTTTTAAAAAAAGGGTTGATATCTTAACTGAATAGTCATTTTTCTGACACTTTCTTTCCTTAGGCAATTTTTAGGGACCCAAAAGTCTTTGTCATGCACTTTTAGACAGGTGAAAAAGTACACTAAAAGGGGAGAAGAAATTAGTATAACCTTCCTTTTCCATTCAGTAAAGGAGGGAACATTTCTAGAAGACTATAAGAGAAATAACCAATTTTCTGAAGAGAACTGAATTATTAGTCTTAAAGATTGACTTTAAGGAACAGGTCGTGTGTACAGTCCAGGCTACCTTAGGCCATTCTAGAGGGAGGCAGAGGTGTCATCCAAGCTCTCAGGCTGTCCCTGGGACTGCTACTTTGACCTGTGTTGGTGGTGGCCAGGCCAAGACCCAGGCAGGGCTCTGGATTTCACCAGGCCAAAAAAGACTTTCTGAACAAAATGCACTGCTCACAGGAAGACAGGAAGTAAGGAGGAAGCAGAGGGGTCTGAAAAAGAACAGGTTAAGCGAGACCTGAAAGGACCCGAGTTGGGGGCCCAACTGAAGGAGGCACAGAAGGTTCTATAACCCCTCAGAGATGGCATACTAGACTGTGGGGGCAGAGGCTTCATTTCATAGAAGCTGTTTAGCGACTTCTCTAACATTATGGATCCTGAAACAGAGGCTTGAAGACATTCTCTGTTGCAGGGATATAAATGGTAAAGAATACCCAGGGGACCAGAACACCCATCTCCCAGCTTCCAGAGCTCATTCTGGTTTTTATTATTACTTGAATCAGATCATTTTACTACTTTGCATTACTGAATTTTGTCAGAAAGATGTTGTAGTTTAGGAGTCTGCAAAACACAAGTTGAAAACTTAGGGCCAGACAGTTTTGACGATGGTTGAGGGCATTTGGCAGGGTGGCTCTGAATGCAGTCACATTATTGTTTGAACAGTGCCAAATTTATTCTTAGTTGGCTAGGCAAGAATAAGGAGTAAGTGTAAATGGAAAGGATCTAGCTTCGGAGATGTGCCCATTAACATGTGCCCATTAACACCCTGCTCCAGTGTGTGTGCACATGTGTTTGGTATGTGTGTTTTGGTGTGTACCCAACACTCTTGAATATGCTGTAGAGCTATGGTAATGCTAGTATTTACTTTTGCCTACAGGATTCAGTTTTTCCATATAGCAACTAAAAATAATACATAGTTTCTGTTGCAAGGGAAATGTGTGGATGCTGGGTTGCTTGACGTTTTATTTGCCTTTAGACAGAGGATAAAGGTAACTTGTTCTACGAAAGTGAGTTTGTAGTCTGGGTGTGTTTTGAAACCCAGGTCACATGGGCTTTAATGTAATTAGTTAAATGTAATTAGTTAAATGTAATTAGTTTTAAGCTAAAGAATGCACATACGAAAAATGCAAATGGTAGTTGGATCCTCCTTTACCTTGGACACACATAAACATTACTAGAAACTTGTAAAATTTGGCAGATAGGTTAGGGCTGTTCAATTAGCGTCACACTGTCAGGCTTTTTAGCTGTGGCTGGCTAGCTTTTTTTTTTTACTTTAAACAAGCCAAGGTCATTGGTTTAATCTTTATATTAACTCCTTAGCTTTTGTCTATGTCACAGCTATGAACTGAGTATCTCTTCCTAGTTTTCTATTTTGTAAATGAATGTTTCTGAAAATAAGGGGGACCAATGAAAACTGGGAGGTTTCAGGAGCTTTGTAGACAGGTTAAGACTATATTCAGGTTAATACTGATGGCAAACATTAAGATACTTTTAAGCCTAAGATAGATGATTCCCTGAGTTAACCACTTCTGAAAAAGAAAAATCACTTACTCAGGACAGACAAATTGCATTCCCATTGATGGTGCTATGTCTGTGTCCTTTTGATGTTAAAAGTATTTTTATTGCATACTGAATATAAAAACAGTGATGTCTTCAGGTTTATTAACCTCTGACTCACGTCTTGTCCATATAGGAAACATGAAATCTCTCCATACTTCCACATTAAAAAAAAAAAAAAAAAAAAAAAAAAAAAACTTGGTTGTGTTTTTTTGTGTGTGTGTGGGGGGATACGTTTTTTCCTCTAGCAGTGTGATAGTGTTTCTTATTACATCTAGCCCTTCTTTATTAGTGCTCTTCTCTTCTGCCAAGTTATTTCTGATTTATCTGTTTTGGGCTACAAAAACATGTTCAGATTTGTTAAAATTATGTAAAATAAGAGGGGGGGGGGTCCTGAGAAAATATGAATTAAACATATAAACTTTAGTGTATGCACATCAAATTTCAAACTTTTATTTAAACTACTCACAGTCTTTTTGCTGTCTTTATGTTTTGTTCTGTTTGTTTTTACAGTTGAGATCATCAGGAGCTAACTCTGAATGTATGGTGTATTTAACATAATCTGAAATGTTGTTTGGCACTATACATTTGCTGTCATGTCTCTTCTGGAACTGTGACTGGTACAGAGTAAGGGCTTAACAAATATTTATTGGATGAATAATATATTAATGAATATATTCATCAGGCAGGATGTGCGGTTTCTGTCTTACAAAATTCAGCTACGTGCTCGGTTTGGCAGAAGGTACATGTAAGTATTAACTCAGAATGACATGGATGAAAGCCAGGTGCGCTGATACCATTTTGCAGAAATCACAAGCTCAAGGTCAAAGGCAACCCTGGCCAGAACGACATTTTGTTTTATGTCAGCGCCTGTGGATTATGCGTGAACTCTCCAGCTCACTGGCTTCGCCACTGCTTTTTGTTTTACACTTGACCAAGTCATACAGTTAGGTTCCCTGCTGGGTAGGCCCTGAAGGTGTTTGGATTTTTGGTCCTTGAAAGTCGAGTTGCTGTCTTATGTAATCGCTTTTGAATATTCTCACCATACAAGGCACTATTAGATGGTGAGAAACATCTTCAAAAACCTAAACTCTTGATTCCCCTACAATCCCCAGCCTAGTTTTCCCTCCATCTTCCCCAACTCAATACGTGTCCCCCTTCAAATGCCAAAAACTGTAGGGGTGTTCCTCTCTTTCATTTAAATGCCATGTTCACTCTATCAACAAATCATATCACCTTTGAAAGATATTTAAAATTTAAGTATTTATCACCCACATTGCTACTACCCTGGTCCAACCTACCATTATCCAAATTATGGTACAAGCTCCTGACGGATCTATCAGCTTCTATGTGTGTTCTCCTACAGTTCTCCCCACCAGGGGATCCACTTCTCTGACCATCTTTCTTACCACCCTCCTCCTTGTTCTCTCTGAACCATCTACACGGGATCCTATTGTTCCGGGAACATGCCCAGCACGCTCCTACCTCATGACCTTGCACCTGCTCTTCCTTCCATTTGCACTCTCTCCCACTTGGTAACCAAACTTATTTCCAGAGATACATCCTTCAGTGGTTTGCCCAGATGTCTCCATTTCAGACGAGCCTTCCACAACTTCGCAACCTAAAACAGCACTACCACATCCTATTCTAGCCCCTTTACCCTGCTTTATTTTCTTCGCAACAGTTCATTACCTGACATTAAATATTTATTAGTCTGTATCTCCTCCTTCAAGAATGTAATTTCCCAGAAGGGAGGGACTCTGCTCATTATCGTGTCTTGAGTGTGTAGAATAAGGCCTGGTTTTATGGGCTCAAACAACAATTTGTTTAATGAAAAAAAAAAAGTGAATACATGAAAGAGAAAGTGTGCTAAGAGATTTATTCATGCAGGAAACATTTATTATGTGCTAAGTGACTGACATGTTATGACTTAAAACAATATACATTTATTCTCTTACAGTTCTGGAGGTTGGAAGTCCAAAATGAGTCTCACTGGGCTGAAATCAAGGTATCTTGAGGACTGATGGCCTCTAGAGCCTACGGGGAGAGGGAGGATCTGTTTCCTTGCTTTCTCAGCTTCTGGAGGCTGCCCTTATTCCTTGGCTCATGTCCCTCATCACATTGTCTTTTCTACCACTGCTTCCTTCATTACATCACCTTCTTTCATATCTATCAAATCTCCCTTTAGCTCTTTGTTATATCATCAGGTCCACTCAGATAATCCCGGGTAATCACACCATCTCCAAATCTTTAATTTGATCATATCTGTAACATCATTTTTGCCATATAAATTAATTTTCACCAGCTTCAGAGATTAGGACCTGGGTATCTTTAAGGGCCAATATTCAACCTACCACACATGATATCCTTTAAACTGTACCTTTAAAGGACTACCACTTTTTAACAAAAAGTCACTCCAGACCTCGGACTCCCTTTTCCATTTCCCTGCATCCAGATAGGCTCATTAGGGCTTCGTTCATTCAGCCAACAAACATTATGGAGCTCCAATGTGTGTTAGATGCCATATGAGGTATTAGGCATACGACAAGCGACAGTGGCAGTGAAGGAAAGCATAAGATATGATTAGAGCTTGTTTTGCCTGAGTTATTGAACGGTTTCCCAGAATTGCTTGCGTTCAGTCTTGAATAGCAGTAAGGGTTTGTTGGGCAAATACCAGCTAGAAAGCATTTAGGTAAAGGGACAGAAACTATTCAAAACTGAGAAGTGTGAACCCCAGAGGGTCTTCCGAGAACTGCGAGTAGTTGTTTAGTATTGTTGGGAAAGTGCGTGTGTGCACATACATGCATGGATGTTTGTGTCAGGGACCTCACAGACCTCAGAGAGAGATGGTTATTATACCGAATGGCACAGGATTTTTTTAGGCAGTTTGTTCATTTATTTTAACAAGAAACATTTAAGTGGTCTCTGAAAAATTCTTATTTTCCTATATCTCTATCAAATGCCACAGTATTTTCCTTATTTCCGCACTTAGCAATGGAAAGAAAAGCTCCACCTCACTGAATACACTGAGCAAAAACCTCTTAATAAGTACAATTATGTTCAAAGCTAAAATGGTAAAACAAGCTTAATAAACACTCTTTATCCCTGAACTGATGTTTTGCTGTTTCAAGGAAAAGTATCTTCCACCGATAGACATTTATTCTTTAATTATACCACACATAGTAAAGGGGAAACAGCCAACATGGTGAGCAAAGGAAATTCAGATTTACATAGACCATTTACATAAGATTTACATAGACCATTTACATAAGAGTCCCATTCTAATCTAATTTTTTAATACCAAGCTCTTGCTCTCTCAGGACCTAGGATCAGGCTTCAGCATTGAAAATGCTTGTATTTTACTTAATTTGCCTGCCCAAGTGAAATAATGTCATGGGTGTTTGTAGGGGCGGAGTGGGGGAAGGAAGGCAGGAAATCTAGTCTTTTATTTCTCAATCATATTTTGGGAATTTTTTTTCATTAAATTTTCATCCTTCAAGGTAGTATATTATAAATGTTTTTCAATGGAATTCGTGAATAGTAGAGCTAAACCATCATGTTTAACACTATAGATGGAATTATACTTAACTATCTTAACTCATCAACATAGTCAAGGATTCCAAATGTACTCATTTCCTTCCTCTTCCCTGTATCTTTCACTACCTTAGCTTAGGTCTCCCTATCCTAAACAAAACAAAGTATTCCCCTCCTACTACCAACAAAAAAATCAAGGAGCTTCCTTCATCTTGTTAATCTTCTCCTTAACTTGATTGACAATTTTTTAACTCATAACTTTGTGATCCCACCTTTCTTATGACCTAGTCACATCCTAATATTTTATATATATATTTTTTGTTCCTGATACCCCACTAAAATATCCCTGTAATAATATATACTTTTAATTACCAATTGTGATTTGTGCTTTGCCTCAGGTTTTAATCTCCTTGACTTCCTGGCATTTGATGATAAAACTTTATCTTTCCCTTTAGAGCAATTTGGTGACAGAGAGAGAGGAGGGGGTTTGAGGGCCTGGGAGAATGTGGTGAAGGGTTAAAGAAGTACAAATTAGTAGCCGATAGTTGGTCACAGGGATGGGGAGCAAGGCATAGGAAATACAATTAGCAAGAATATGATGTCTAGGTGGAGGGCCAGGGAAGGAAGGGAGCAGATGGGTGGGATCATTTTATAAATTATATAGATGTCTAACCAATTTAAATAAATAAATTTAAAAAAATTTTAGCCCTCCCTTGACATCCTTATCCTTCATTATATTGATTCTCTTCACTATCCTCTGCTTCTTCTGACTCCTGCAAGCCTTTAAAAGTAGATATTTCTCAAGGTTTTCATCATTCTTTAAAGGCATTTTTTACCATGAGGATCTTACCCCAAACCACAGTTTTGACTTTTAAAAGAAGATGGTGTCCCAATTTTCCTTCAGTCTTAGCCTCTGCTGCTACCTCAAACGTCTTATGTCTAAAACCAAACAGGATGTTGGGATATCTTTCTCTGAAGCCAGTTGTGCCTTGAGACATTGTAGTGATAGCTAATTAATAATAAGACCATCATCTTCCCAGCCCAAATCAAAAGCCTTGAAAATTTCGGTGGCTTCTCCGTCTTCCATCTAATGAGATGCCAAGTCTCCTGGTGTTTACTTCCCTAACCCCTTCTCACCACTTACCATTGCATTTGCACCATCACCACTTTAAATCAGCCTCACATTGCCTTTTTCCTGAACTATTACCCTAATAAGTTTCCTAATAATTCCCCACTACTACCCACCATTTTCTTTAATTCGGCCTCAGGCACTGCCAGCTCTAAGCCCATGTTCAAAAGCCTTCAATGGCCTTGCATTACCTACTCTCATAAATCCAAATAAAGGTGACTTTAAACTCCATCAGTTACACTATGATACCTAGAATAAGAATAAGAGAAGAATAAGAGGGGTAGTAGACTGCTCCACTGCACCTTAGTGTTTTCAGAAATGTGTCCTATGAAGGTGTTTCACTTAAAGGCATATAAGAAACACAGAGTTCAGAGCACAGTGAGCAGGATGGGGAAAGATCCATGACCATGTTATATAACCAGTGGTTAAAGAAATGGGGATATTTTCACCATAAGCAGCACAATAAAAAAAGAACTTCAATATTTGAATAAATGTCCTTTGGAAAAAGACTTCTTATTTTTTTTCCATGTGAACATAAGAGGTAGAACTTGAATAAATAAGTAGAAGCTCTAAGAAAAATGATATTTATCTCCATATAAAGAGAAAATTGAACAAAATAAAGTCAGGACAGGAAAGCTCAAGAGGTAGCAGATTCTCTGTTATCAGAGATTCAAACTGGATGCATTTGTAAGAAAGTTATGGAGTTGATTCAAAAATATAACTTTTTTCAGCCATGAGGTTGTTCATATAGCTCTTTCTTAGCCTAGCATAGAATACTAACTCACTTTTCCAGCTTTCCCTCTCAATTTCTGTACATGTCCATGTTATTCTCTGTTATTTCCTTGACTTAGAGTTTTTCCTTTCAAAAGTTTATCCATTTTCAACGGCCAAATTAAATGTTACCTTTTCTAGGAAAATTTCCCTCCTTGCACCTCAGACAGCACCAAGAATAGATGAGTTGTTTTGCTTCAAAATTTCAGTACTTCATTTTTTCACTTTAAGGCACGCAATATTCTTGCTAATGTTTTTGCGTGTGTTTCTCCTTCATGAGACAGGAATTTCCTTTATATTTTTATAACCTCGATAGAAACTAGTACAATGAAATTCCTTTCTTTATTCATTCAACCTATATTTCTTTTTCTTTGGAATTAAAAGACTAGACTAAATCATCTCTAAGAAGCCTTCCAATTTAAGAGCCTAATAATCTCATTTTAAAACTCATTTAATAATGAATGAACAAAAGACCTCCTTTTCCCCATATTGAATACGAGTACAAGGAGTCGGATATACTGATGTCAAACTACTTTTGTAAGAAAGTTTTTAAAATCTGATTTTGAAAAGTAGGTAACATTAGTTTTAAGAACTTTTGTGACATTCCTATTGAGATAGTCAACACATGTTCTTGATAGAAATTTGAACATTAAAAGAATTGAACATCTGGTTGTATTTTTATGAAATTAAGTGCCACTAAATCAGAGGTCTAGAAAGTTAAAGGTTGTGTAATTAGGATCTTCAGGAAGGTAAACAGTGAACTCTGGCAAGACTTAAGAAAGGGAACATCTTATTGTGATATCGAAATTTTATTCACTTATCTCTACCATTTTTTCCTGTTCTTTTTAACAATATAGAACATTTTCATTGGTGCTGTTTTCTGTTTGGCAAATTGCTGCCAAGAGTCCAGATGTTTCTCAGTGTGAATTTATCAAAATTTGTGTTGTTCAAATTTCAGAAGCGCTGTTAGCCTAGGTTAGATAAAACAAGAAATAAATAAACAAGAAAAAAACAGAGCAATTTACATTGAAAATGAAGCTCGAATTCTTTGTTTCAACTGCCCACCCCGCACTTCCTCTTCCCCCTTCTGCATTCATTTTTCAAATAACTCAAATTAAGGGAGACTAAAACCCAAATTATGAGTTGAAATGTATGACTTTGACCTCCAGGAAACTCCAAATATATGGGTATCTAACGAGGCTGTCTGATTAGTTCAGAAGTCTTTTTTACTTTTTGTACTTCTTAGGAAACAGTTTTCTGAATTCTTCGACTGTTAGCCGTTAAAGCCTCTTAGAAAAAGACTAAAAGAAAGTTCTTCTATGTGGGTTTGAGTCAAGTGTGATGCTTCCAAGAAGACAAAATCCCGTGACTCTGCTTCCTTGCCCTTCTATCTTCTGACTTCTCCCTTCTCTTGGCCTAAAAAGGAGAAAGTCAGAATGACATGGTCCAAAAACAGTTAGCAGGAAGGATGCGGGTATTCTCTTTTTAAGCCAGATGCATACCCTGCCTAAAGAAAGAAAAACTTCAGAGTTAACAAGTCACAACAGAGTCATGCTGCCTGATTACAAGTCTGATTTTATACTTTTCTGATAGGTTGATGAAGAAACAAACAGATATTAAAACTTAATATGGTCCTATTCCCCTTCTTTCTGGTATTATTAATTAAAATAAATTTCTAGGTATAAAAGGAACATGGTTTGAAATAAACATTATTTAATTAATTAAAATAATCTGACATTATTACCTGAAGCATGCTTCCTAACATTATGGACTAGGCATTAAGATATTGACAGATCACTCAGAAAAAAATTAACTTGGTTTTCAGAAAGAGCACAGCATGAGAACTGATGATTAAATATTAATTTTCTTTTCTTATAAATGTGTATCTAATGTTCCAAAGGCATTAAGTTTTGATCTTATTCAAGTTACCAGCTCTCTGTAGTAACGTGGGTAGTATAAGTGGTGGCTCTTACAGACTGAGCCAGGACTCAATTTAAAGATGTGGGTATGTGCACACTGATTAATTGCTTTATGCTTTCTACATTCTTTTAAGTTTAATTTTTAGACTAGAAAGCATTTTCATAATTATTCCATGTGGAATATTCCTGCCATAAATATTTTAAACCTCATACTCCCTTCCTGGAAACTTAGCTGGCAACTGGAACGTCAAAACAATAATCAGATTCTCTATTTTTAATGTAAAATGTTTATAAAACAAAATAGTAACATATTCCAAAAAGTATATGTAAAGCATATCTAATTTAAAACTAAGTAAAATGAACAAACATACCTATCACCCAGCTTAAGAAATAGAACAAATAGAACATGAATAATGTCTCAAAGTCACATGTACACTCGTCCCAATCTCAGCCCCTTATAAGCACCTTCAGTTTCCCTTGGTTTTGTGTTGTATCAGTTCCTTGCTTTACTTTGCATTTTGTCACTTATGTATATATTTCTAACATGTCTGTATGTGTGTGTATAATTTTGTGAGTTTTTAATTTTATATAAAAGACATCATACTTTTTTCCCCAGTGACCAGTTTCTTAGCATGTTTATGAGATTATTACATGTAGATGTGTGTTGCTCTGTCTAAGCTATTTGTTATATAAATGGAAATGTTATTCTTTTTCTTATTGATCAATATTTGGGTTGTTTCCAGAATTTTGCTGTTATAAATGAGGTTGCTATGAACATACTTGCAATTGTGTCCTGGACAGTAATTGCTGGTTTATACATGTCTTAGCTCTGCTAGATAATCCCCTGGTTGTTGTTTTATTTGGTTTCTAGCAGTATATAGGAGTTTCTGTCCATTCCTTCACCAAGACTTGATATTGTCATATTTTTAAAGCACATTTGGTGGGTTGTAAATATCTCATTGTATTTTTAATTTGTATTCACCCAATTACTAATGATGTTGATCGTATTTTTTGTTTAAAGACCACTCAGTTCTGATTTGTTGCCCATTTTCCTATTGATACACAGGCTTTCCTCCACTTTTAATTATTAAATGTAGTATACAAGGAAAACTACATGAAACATTTATGTAAAATTTAATAAATAATTTCGAGGAAATATTTGTGTAAGTACGACCCATGTCAAGAAATAGACGTTTCTAGGACCCCAGAAATCCCATATGAGTCTCTATAATTCAACCCCATCTTTTATTCCAGACAGAACCACTATCCTGATTTATTTCCTTTTTTTTTTGATAGTTTTACCATCTAAGTATACATGCTTAAACAAAATAGTTTAATGGGTCTATTTAGAACTTCGTACTGTACATATTCTTTTAGGTTTTGCTTCTTTAGATCGACATCATTTGTGAGACTTTGCCTGATCTTATATCTCATCTTGAAGAGGCTAAAATTTGGGGTCCATCTTACTTTAGTCCTACCACTTCACTTATAATTCAAATTTACATTGGATTATCAATTGAAATTTTTTTAAAAAACATAAAAAAACTCATTCCCATTCATTAATGTCTTCCATTTTTCCCCAATTTCCAAATTTCTCTATGTTAATTCCAGATAAGTCAGAATATTGCACAAAATTGCTATTAGTTGCTATGGTAGCAGACTTATTTTTATTTTATTGCTACCTTATTTCTGAACATTTTTTTTGGCGTAATCATGAGTTATCTTTAATTCGCTCACACTTCACATCTATTATCCTAGAGGCATGGCAAATTTTTTATATTCTTTTCTCGTCAATACCAGTAGTCTAACTGAATACCTTAGAAGATCTGAGTTCATGGAAATATAATGTGAAACAGCCAGACAAGCTATAAATATTCAAATTTTCTACACAAGCCATAGTGCTTAGTAAACACTAATGATTAGAACCCAAGCGTATTACTGTATTTTTATACAGATAAACTAATTAAAAAGTACTTTGCTGCTTTTTACCTAGTTTTCTTATTCTCTGACTCTTTTTCCTAAAATACCTGCAGAGTTCAATTCAAATTAGTTTAGTTCAACAAATGATTACTGAGGGCCTAAGCAATATCCCTCTTCCAACCATAAAAAAAAAAAAGAAAGAAAAAAATGATTTTTTTAATTCATAGTTCAGGTGAGAAGACATACATATAGAAAAATAATTACCATATATAGTACAAGGACAATGGTGGAAGCAAGAACAAGGTGAAGGTCACATCGAGGAGAGAGTGATGAACTCTAAGAGATTTCAGGATGTTAGGGGAAGATATCATCGAAGAAGGAAACATCCAAATGGGTTTTAAAAGGATAAATAGAAAATTTCCAGCCAGGGGAAACAGATGGCCAAAAGGCTGGAGGTGACAATGAGTTCAGTAAACTACATGTGATTCAGTATTTCTGGAGCCTTAAGCCCAGAGGGGAAGCATGAAGAGTGATGAGGCTCCAAAGAATGTCCAAGGTCAGATTACAAAGGGCGCTGTGTGGTTTGTTAAGGAGTTTGAACTTTATAAGCAATAGGAAGTCATTTAAGTATGGAGACATGATCAAATCTATGTTTCAGGAATATTACCTTCAAGATGTTATGGAATTAAGTGGTCGGCTGTATAGTAAGTATTATGATGGGCTGATTGAGGGTAACAGAAAATAGCATTGTTTTAAAAAGCTAGTCCAAATGTCCAATTCAAGACTGATACAGCATCAGAGCCTCGATTGTGTCAAAGATTCAGTCTCTTCCTATATTGTTGCTCTCATATGTGGCCCACTCTAACATTTAAGATGGCAATATCCACATTCCAGGTAGCAAAGTTAGGTAAGAACACAGTAAAAGTGGGCAAAGTGTGTCTATCAACTGTCTTTTTAAGAAGCTCCCCAGAGCCTGCCACCCATAGGCCAGAACTTAGTCACATGGTCACACTTAGCACTTAGCTACAAGGCAAATGGGGAAGTATAGCAGGAAAAAAAAAAAAAAAACATAAAAATGGAGGATAACTGGCAATTTTTGCCACTGAGAAATAAGACATTGGAAGCAAGGGAAGCCAATAGAAAGACTACTGCAGTATTGCAGTAAGATGATAAGGACTGTGTTAATTTAAGGCAGTATGCATGAGGATGGAGAGTGAAGGCAAGATCTGAGAGCTGTTTGGGAAGCAGAATGGCTTAAGAGTTCAAAATCTAGTGAATAGGGTGATGGTTCTTCATTTCCTGCTAAAGTGACTGAGTAGAGGTATCACCATGTGGAATTTTCACCATCATAAAACAGGTAGAAGGAAACAAACAAAAACAGGGAAAAAGTCAAAATGGTATTTTTACTATCTAAACTTTTTGTCTGTGACACTACCCTTCCCCCAGAGCTTCCTTCAAATGTTTAAATTTTACTTAAAAGCAGAGGGAGAGATAACAATCATCCAACTAACAGGATGCTGGGCCTTTTCCTTCTATTCAAGATGGTAAGATAGGAAAACTTCCAGACCTGACTATCACCAACCAGAGATGCAACTGAGAGCAAGCAAGTTCAATCTCTGGGCCTTAGTTTCTGCATTTGTAAAATAAGAAACTCCCACTAGATGAGATCTAAGTTCTCATCATCAGCTATAGAATTATTCAATTCACTCATCAGACCAATTACTTTAATCAACACCACAAAGTGAACAACCCGTGTCACTCCAGCCATGCATTCCCTGACAGTGGAAAAAGTGTTTGAGGCAATATCTTAAAGTTCAAGTAAACACAATTTCCCACCTAATTGCTTTACATCTCTTTTCACTTAACCATTAAAAACTTGATTCAGTATGGTCTGGGGTATTAAACTCTGATGAATTTACAAAGTTTCTTATTAAAGTGGAGAGGGTTTTGTCAATTGCATTTCAAGATCACTTTAAAAGGCTTTACTTGGAGAAAAAAAAGATTACTTTTCCTATTATGTACATAAGTCTACATGTGGTAGCTGAAAATATCTCTCTCGAGTTAAAAAGTGTTTTCCCTTTTGATTGGTCAAGTACACATTGTTCTACCTACTACAAAGGATTAAAATGACCCGTTTTAATCACAGAGCAAAGTAATGATGGCGGCATGTGATTTTTGGCAGAAAGAATACTTTGTAATTGCTAATTTCTTTTTTCCAAATTCAGCTGAAGATTGCAGCCTGAGACCATAGTACTTTGCAAGTCTTAACAAGTAGGACCGAATGACACTGCCAGATTTCATAAAATGCCAATGAATTTAGACTAGCAGGAAGTTTTGCGGAGGGTGAGCTTTTTGGAAGGAATGTTGAAATCCAAGACTTCGAATGCCTTATGGAGACATGAAAGAGTCCACAGGACACAATTGGTAGACTCAGGTGTTTGCTTTGGCCCACGCCTCTCTTCTCATCTCCATTGTGTTCTGTGCCAACTGGCAGCTGTCCTCAAGGTCAAACTTTTTTTAAAAAAATCAGCAACTTAAATGAGAATCAGTAATGCTTTCAGCAGGTATAATCCATTTTACTTAGTAAGCGTTTCAACTATTATTATTTTTAATACAAACAAAGGTTTGGAAATCTCAAATAACTAATGTTTTAGAACTTATAAATAGTGCCAAATTTATATTTCTCAAGGAAAGAAAAATATTCTTTACTAAATACATATTCAATCCCAGTCTATGATGAAAATATGGATTTTCTAGGTGACCAAAAGAAAACAAATGCAAAGAAAATTATAATGTTATAATCAACTTTGAAGCCACAATTTTATGTTTCTCAAGACCCCAAATAACCTTCAACCCTGTGGGTGTTATTTTTTAATTTATCGGTCTTTGCATTTGACAAACATCTTACAATGGAAATGTCTTTACTCACTAAAGTATTTCATTTAGGCACATTCGTAGGCTATGAAACCTGGAGTTCTGGATTACAGCTGATACCGCTGAAACACTGCAGGTCTATAAAATATCTTTGATTATGAAAAACTGTGAATTCTCAAAATCCCTAACAGTTTATAGCACCTTTGATGACCAAAACCTTGAGATGTGTGCAGGAGCCACTGTGCTACACGGCAAAGAGTTTGGCTCAGTGGTTATGCTGAACAATACTCAAGACCAAGCTTGTCCCTTCCTAGCAAGGTAACATTAGATAAAGCAATTAGCCTTTCTCTCACAATTTCTGACTGTTCCAGTTATGCTTTAAATGAGAAAAATCATGAGTATGCTACATATATTAATAGATACCTATCTCTATCATCTGTCTGTGTGTCTATCATTTATCTGTCTGTCTGTCTGTCTATCTATCTATCTATCTATCTATCTATCAACTGGGAGTTTAATTCCTATAATTGCTTGGGCAGAAATCCCTGAAGGCATTTTGTCTCCTCTCCTTCTATCACACCTCAAGTCTAATTTATCAGCGAATTCTGCCAGCATTTCCTTCAGAATATATCCAGAATATGAGAGGGTCTCATCATCTCCATTACTACCCATGGTGGTGCCCAGCACCATCAGCTCTCTCTGGATGATGACAAAGTCTTCCTCTCTTGCTCAACTTCAGGCTGTTTTCATTACAAAAGCTAAAGTGGTCTACTTAAAATGGAATTCAGATCCTGTCATGCCTTAGCTCAAGGCCCTCAGATGAATTTCTTTCTCAAAGTAAAGCCATCATATTTCCCACAACCTATCAGACCCCAAGACTTTGTTATGGGAAAGGGCACAGAGCTTCCATGACCTGAGCGTGAGACTATCCCCAAATCTCCACATGTTCATCAGCTCGGAAGTTCTCTGTACCCTGTACTTTTGGGGTTTTATAGAGGCTTCATTTCTTGGCATGATTGATTAAATCACTGGCCATTGGTGATTAAACTCGATCTCCAGCCCCTCTCTCCTTCCCAGGGGAGGAGGACTGAAAGTTCCACCCTGCTAATGACATGGTTGACTCCTCTGCTAACCAGCCCCCATTCTTTGGTTGGTTACTTAGGAATTTTCCAGAAGTCATCTCATTAACATAACAAAAGACACCTTTATGACTCTCATCATTTAGGAAATTCCAAGTTTTTTAGGAGTTTGTGCCAGAACCAGGGACAAAGACCAAATAAATATTTCTTATTATAAATCACAATATCATACCTCCCTACTTTCTAGGCCTTCATTCTTTCATCTGTAAATTGGAATAATTATAGTCTATACTTCATGTGACTGTTGTGAGGATCACACAAATTAATATATGGAAAGTACTTCAAACAGTGCCTGCTATAGGAACAAATTCTAGAAAGCTAACATAAGCGAGAAGCCCCCTTGGAAAGCAGATGTTTTAAAAAGAGGGATATTGCTTCTTCTAGTCCCAATTAGAGTAGGAGAACCATATTCTAGAGTGCCTCTCCACCACTATAAATTATCACAGGTAACTCCAACATACCCTTCTTTCCATCCTTCCCCTATGTTACTGTAAAGACTATTTAAATAACAAGATACCACCAAACTGATTTGCTATTTGCCAAGAGTTTCTTAAGAAGTCATTTGTTAACTTAATCGACATGCTAAGTACTCCCATTGACCTGTCCTACGTGGCTGGAACTAATTTATAACTGGATCATTTAAAGAATAATTACCAGAGACTCTCAGCAGCCCCTTACCTTCTAAAGGGCTGTGACTAATAAAATTCTGCACAGGTGGCAAGTTTTAGTTTTTAAAAGTCATAACAGAAAGGCTGTCCAGTTGGTGCCTTCTGGAGCTACTTTGGTTGGTGTATCTCTTGAATGAGGGCGCCTGTATATAATTTAATTCTTATTCAGGACCCTTCCATACTATCTAAGACTCATTTTTAGTCTTTAGGTAATGCTACTTCTATATACAGCATCTATTTTAGCTCTGAATTTGGAGAAATTCCAAAGTCTGTGTAGATTTCTAAGAGATAAACCTCAAAGTTGAGGAAGCTACACTCAAAGCACAAAGAGGGCAAGAAACTTGAAGCCTCTGTGCCAACAATATCCACTTCTTTGGCCAAAATTTTTAATTTACAGGACCCAGTTTGGCGCAGGGAATAGGGCCAAGGGTGCCAAGAAATCTTTTAGAATTATGCAGATTTTCCTTTGATTCATACCTGTTTCCTGCTGAAACTGACAGTGAAATTATTCTTAATATAGAATCTTCTAAGCAAGTGTTTGGTGTGATTCTTTATAGGTTTCTGAGCAAGACTGTCATTTAGAGACAGAATTTGTAAAGTGAGTTATGTCTTTGTATGCATTTTACTAATGAATGATATGAAAATAATAGCTAATTTAATTGCTAAATTATAGAATAATAAGTTTGGAAGTAAACATTGCACATCAACTTGACCATCCCCTGGACTGGGCTATTTAGATCTGCAAAAAATGTGAAGCAGACAATACTTAATGGTGAAGCGAGGAAACCACACCAAGCTCCTGCCTGGCCGCTATAGCATTCTTGTTAGATCCTGAAAATCCATAGGGAGCTACCATATAATCTTGTTCCTCAGTAAGGAAACACTTAATACTTGTTGGCTATGGGCCACTTGATGCCAGGTTTTAATACCTTCACATGGATAGAAGTAGAAGAGAGAAGTCAGGAAGAAATAAAAGTAAACACATCTTCTAACACAGACTTAATCCTTTATAATATCAGTTATTCTTATCTGTAAATTTTCTCTATTAGAATTAGGTGCCTAGGATAATAAAATTTAATCAAAAGAGTGGTATATTTGGAAAAACATTTGTTTCCTTAGCTTTATTACTAAATTTTGTAACTTAGAAGTATTTGAATACTTTTTTGTCTCAGAATCATCTTTCCTAGTCTTAATAGGTTCAGAGACTCAGAGAAATAAAATTCCATGATTATAGTACCAATTTTGACAGTTGACTTACCAAATCCATTATGTACTTACTCCTCATACTTCATCTCTTGCAAAAGAGATACCTTCATTGAAAGTGAATTCGGACGTTTTAAAACCAGATGCTTTAGGAATAAAACAACAGTATTTTTTGTTGTTGTTGTTGTTTTAAATAAACAAGGAGCTGTCTTAGGCCTTTAATAATGTAATTGAAAGTCAAATAGAGATATGTGGGAGCACAGCTGTTGAGGGGTGAATGGAAGGGATGAAGGTGGTCATGAAGAACTACAAAATTGAGATGGCATATGATCTGAACCTTGAAGAATGAGAGTTTTCCATTGGACAAAAGAGCATGGGGCATTTCAGGCAAAGAAAACAACCACATTAAACAAAGACTGCATGTGAGGTATCTAAAATAGTAAAATTTGTAGAATCAGAGAAGAATAGTGGTTGCCAGGGTCTAGGGAGAGAGGAGATGGGAAGTTACTAATCAATAAGCATAAAATTTTAGTTAAGCAGGATGAGAAAGTTCTAGAGATTTGCTGAACAAGGTTGTATTTATAGTCAACAATTCTGTCTGTATTCTATAGTTAACAATTTGTTAAGAGGGTAGATCCCATGTTAAGTGCTCTTACCAAAATAAAATAAAATTAAATTAAAAAGTAAAATAAAATAAAATAAACAAGAAAACAAACCAATATTGGGCGGCATTGAGAAATGTTTAGCAGCCTGTTATTGTTAGATTATGGGGCTCAGAGGGAATAATGGCTAGAAATGGTGGTAAAACGTTATTTTAGGTCAGATCATGGAGCCAAACTAAAGAGTCTTCACTTTTTTCCCTGCACACCAGGTAATCTAAACAATTACATCTATACATCTATACTTGAGATTATTTTGGTGGTATTATAGAGAGTATACTAGTGAGAGAAGACCATTTGGAGGCTATTTCAATAGTATAGGAGAGAGATAATGAGAGTCTATACTGGTACTATTGCAAAGAGAAAGGGGTGGATACCAGAGGCATTTTGACTGCATGTAATTTGAACATATTGAGATAGGGAAGAAAGAATCAAGAATGAGTTCTAGGCACTTGGATTGAGAGCAACTTTACTACAACTTTATTGGTTTTACTTGAGATAGTATGGGCAAATGAAAATAACATCTCCAGTATGTTTGGAAAGTGAGCAAGATAATGATCTTAGTTTTTTACATATTATGTCATACATAACACCTGGCTGAAGAAATCAAATAAGCAATTGGATATACAGATACCTGACAGTACCTATTCTATGCCCTATAGACATGGATATGGAGATACACATACACATACACACATTTGACAGACAACTCAGAGCCTAAAGATGAAACACTTTGAAACTAAAATATGTGATTACTCCTCATTTAGGAGAACAATTCTAGTTTTATGGTTTGAGCCAATTCACAGATCACATATCATAATTTATAAATGTCAAAAAAAATGTGTTAGAAATCTGATTTTGGCTTATTTGGATATTTCATTGTGCTTGTAAGTCCAAGGTTAGATCATGATTGCCTTATAGGTGAGTTTGATTTGCAGATATTCCTGAGACAGCTCTTTGAAAAGTATTTTTATTATTTTGCTTTACTGAATTCTAACACTGAATGCTGTTGTAGAGTAACAGATTGCATATAAAATTCCGGTACTGACTGGGCAAATGACAACTGGGGGAATTGCTCAGTATTGGTGCATACTCTGAATTGGCTCTATTTCACACTAATGATACTGAATTTTCATATCGGGGAGCAGTATAGTATTAAACATCTCCCTTATTGATGTGGTTATGCATTAAATCAATTCACTCATACCTGTAATATATTGTAAAGTCAGTATTTCAAGTAACACCAAAGGCATGTTCTATTTCTATTTGGTTACCTGCCCTCACCAAGGTCCCTGGGGGGTAGGGGGTGTGAAAAAAACTACAGTGAGTAGTTTGTTCTGGGTACATTCTCACTTCCCTGTGTCACTGCTGTCCCAGCCTTCAGGCATCTAAGTCCTCACACTAACTCTGCTTGCCCAAAGGCCACAACTGTAGTATTTCACTCAGTCCTGCTTTTTATATGTGCCTAGATCACCTTTCCTTCTTCTCTCTGGTGTCATTTAAGGCAACACCACATTTTAGGAATTTAGGTTTCTTTGCTGTAGTTTAAAAATAATCAACCAACCTTTCCAAGGGGTGTCTGTGTCTGTGTGTGTGCATGCGTATGCACACATGCACCCATATGTGCCCCATAATGTAAAATGTCTGCTTGCGTGAATGACCTGATTCTGTTGTGCTCTGTGTGATGGGGAAAAGGCAGACAACCAAGCAAGTGGACAACTAGGCAGGTGAACAAAGCTAGAAGCCTCTTAGAGTGAAGTAGAGGCACTAGTAGGTAGAAGGAGTCAGTACGTCAGGACTAGAGAAATGGATTCTTACCATCTCCTCCCCAAACCCAGATATTCTCCCACCATGACCTTAATAAGACAAAACAATGTTACCAGCAGAGACCCTGAAATGCCCCACCCTCTCAGAATATATTTTCTGAATGCAGAGGTTACTTCCTTGTTGATCTCTGAAAGAGAGCCACTATTGGCCCTGGTCAAAACATCAAAGAAAGAGAGGTTTGTTTTTACTTTCTATCTCCCTCATTGAGTTATTTGCAGACTTTCTCTATACTTAATGGCAACAACATATTACATTAATTCTAAGATAATATTTTTTCAAAATTTAACACCTCTAAAAGTGGGATGAATTGTATGATCGATGGTATCCTATGGCATTGATGTTGCCTGGATGAATTTCCTATGTAAGAATTTATTTCTAACAGTTATCTGGGGCCACTACTGACCTAAGACCACTTTAAATTAAATTCTCTTCCTGAGGATTTTGCAACGCAGTGGTGGTGTGAATTGAGACCTGTGAGTAATGTCTGTGGTTCAAAATCTCAGTGTTAAGGTTGACAAATATACATTGTCTCTTGGAGAGCCCAGCTTTATGCCAGCCAGGATCTCTCCTCAGATTCCCCACCTTGAACTTTGTTTTCTTAGTAGTTGATAAAATCAAGGTGCATCTTATAGACAAAAGGATTTAAGAAATTTGATACTGGAACTGTTCACCAGGGAGAAAAATTCTTCCTAGTGACCTACTTCTGAGCAGCAACTTTGCTTTCTTCAGGTCTTTGCTTATCTTTCAGAGCCTGCCGACACCTTTCAAAAACAACCAGGTAATCATCATCTAGGTAAACGATTCACTGTGTCATTTGTAGGTATAATGGGATTTATTAATTTGTAAGTTCATCAAGCTGTAATTTGTGAGTAAAGATTATGATAGTTATAATTACCACTCTGGTGATTTTGTCCTTCGTTTTTGCAAGTACTTAGAAGGTATCTATTCTGTGCACTGGGGAAGGAACAAGATGCCCAAGAAATGTTTGCTCACTTCAGGGAGTTTGGCCTCTATTGTGATTGGATGTCATGTGCAAAATACTTGTCATGTAATGTAATGTAGAAAGTGATGATGCCAGAGGAAAAGAATAGAAAACATGCCCCATGGATATTCAGGAGAGAAAGAAATCATTTTTGATTCAGAGAGAATCGAAAAATACTTTATGGAAGATATGGATTATAATATTACTAATAAAAATAACAATGATTACCATTTAAAATACTTCACGCTCAGATTCAGTTCAGGGAAATACCATGATATGCCAAAGAATGATCATCATAGCTTTGATCTTTGTGACTCACGAAGTAGGTGAAGACTAACTGTACTGAGGGAAGATCTTTCAGGGAACAATGAGAGAAGTTGAAAGAAAAAGAAATCCATAAGGAAAAATATTATGTTAGGCTAAAAGAATTGATTTAAGCCAGTTCTGTCCTAAGGCTAGTCAGTAATTTCCTAAGGTGTAATATTGACCTTTAACAAGGATACTTCCCATTCTACCCTTTGCTGGAAAAATCGGGTACCACAGACCTCAGTAGAAAAAATCAGCTAAAGAGCCTTTTAGGTGAGGCTTTGTGTTCTTTCAGTGAAAGACTGAAATGCTATGCTATCGGCCTATTAAGGGCTCTGTTCATGTCAAAGCACTCTGACCTCAGGCACGGAGAAGTCAAAAGATTACATTATTTCTAGACCCTGTTTGTTCACAGGGAAGGTAGTTGATAGCTCCTGCCGGCCTGAATTCTCATTAATTCTAGGACTAGTCTGAACTCTATTTCCATCAGGGTGGTTCATTAACAATTAGAGGCATCTGAGTAGGAGTGAAAAAATCTGAGACTTGTAGTACAAGTTACAATTGCTAGAGTTTAAAAGAAAAGTATAAGATAGAGATTTTCGAGTCATAGATATATAATGGTTGCAGATATGAAAAAAGAGTAAAATTGTTGAAGGTAATATGAAAGGGGAAAAACAAAGAGCCAAGGACTAACACAAGGGGATCCTCTGAGTTTGGAGAAAAAGAAGAGGAAGGGGAGTTGGACAATAATTTAGAGGGAAGGAGGCTAGAAGAGAATGATATCATACAGAAACAGAGAAAGGCATTTTAAATAGAAGAGTGGTCAATCATGTCAAATGTTCCAAAAAAAGACAAAGGGTTAAAGCCATTAATTAGATGGACCTAGTAGGTCATTGCAAACCCTAAGGGTAGGCATGATTTATCCATGAGTAAATGAATCATACCACAATAGATTTAGTGTGAATGAGCAGTAAGGAAATGAAAGCAGTATAGCCTTTTCCACCTGCACCCCACCACCCCAAAGATATTTGGCTGTGTAAAGAAAGAAGAAGAAAGGAAGAAAGAAAGGGAAAGAGGAAAGAATATACTAGCACAGCAGCTCGAAGTTGAGAGAAGTATTTCTTTTTAATTTTCAAATCTCTAAAATTTTGTCTTTGAAAATAAGTCTGCAACCTCTATTTTTTCATTATCTTACTGCTTCATACCATGCGATTTGGATCCATAGGGTCCCAGATTCAATCTCCGCTACCATGTACTAGCTTTGCCTTTTCTATTAAGCACAAACTGTACGATTTTGAGGAGTTACTTAATTATACATGTTTCGTATGCAGACAATCCATTTCTCTTTGCTGACTTTATGATTCTTCTTCCCAGGAGAAAGTCTGATTAGGTTAGTCATTATCATTTAGTGCAGAACACCTCTTTTGCAAAATGGCCACCAAAACATTTTCAAAGGCACTGCTCTATGTGTATAAGGTTTTTATAAGATAAACAATTGAGAGTTTAAATTAGTAATACTATCTTATATTTGTATCATTTTAAAACAATTCAAAGACCTTTCACAGGCATTTTCCCATTTAACTTGTATAACACACTCTGTGAAAGCCAGAAGAGAATAAAGTAGCAATAAAAGAACTAGATAATGAGGCCAAATAAAAGTTGCCAAGAAGCAAAATAAATGTGAATCTCACCTTAAATTTTTCATGCAACCTATAAGCTATAGGACCAACTCTTTTGTCTAAGTACAATACTAAAAAGAATATTTCTTTTATTGATTGAAAACAGCAGTGTAGTAAACAGTGGAGTCAATGGCATACAAATATTTTGTTTAAACAATACGAAGATAAAGTTTTAGTAATGGCTGCCCAGTTAACTTGGACTAACTCTCCTACTAAAAACAATTAGAAAAGCTGGAAAAATGCAACAAAACTAAAGACACCAGAAAACTATCAAGTTACCCCGATACCATGATTTCAATATTCAGAAGAACAAAAGACCGAAGAGGATAACCTATTTTTACTGCCAGATTTACCCTATCATTGTCAGATTGTTTTAGGAAGGGTCGATTGAAAGGATGAATAGAGATTCTACAGATTTATGGATTTCAGAAGGACAAAAGTTGGAGTTCAAGGCCCAACAAAGAAAGAAGCTCTGGTAACATTCCCCTCCAGACTTTACATTGGAACCTTGAAAGTCATACATCCTAGAAGTAAGGATAAATCAAGAAGACATTGGCCTTCACAGAGACTAAAATGCAACTTCAAATTTTCTTAATCCTGATTGAATTAATTAAATTCATATGGACTTTCTGGTGACCCTAGCTACCTAGTAAATATTCTCTGAAGTAATATTATATCACGTTAGTTCTAAATAATTTTTTCATAAAGTATATTTGTACTCAATCAAGAATACCCAGAAATATGAGAAAATAAGACAGATGCCTGAACACAGACATAAATAACAGATATCATGAACTTATACAACTCAGTAACAAAACAAACAAACTCAAATAATCTAGTTAAAAATAGGCAAAAGACCTGAATAGAGCTTTTTCCAAAAAAGACATATAAGAGGTACATGAAAAGGTAGGTGCTCAACATCATTAATCATCAGAGAAATCAAAATCGCAATATCATCTCACACCTGTTAGGATGATTTTATCAAAAAGATAAGAAATAAGTGTTGATGAGGATGTAGATACCGGAATTGTTGATATCAAAAGAAAACCCTGTACATTGTTGGTGAGAATGTAAAATACAGTAACAATCTGCAATCAAAATGATGATTTTTTATATACTTCTCTCTGTAATTTTTATAATACATAGGAAAAATTCAGTAAGAATACAAATGCCTGAAATAACACATTTTTTATAGTTACTATGAGACATATAAAACATACTCAACAAAGACTATGTACTCTTTTCAAAAATATATGAAAATTTTACAAAACGGGCCATATGCTGGCCATAAGGTAAACTCAATAAATTTTAAAGAACATAAATTATTCAGAATATGTTTCTGATCACAGAGGAATTTAGCTAAAAGTCACTAACAACAACAAAAAAATAATTAGAAAATCTTAAATATTTGGAAATTAACCAATAGCTATCTTTAAAAGGATCAAAATTCGTAGTTGGTTCTTTAAAAAGATCGATAAAATTAGTGAAAAAGAGACAAATAACCAATATCCGTAGTGAAAGGGAGATGATACAATAGATTCCAACAACATTAAAAACATTAAAGGGATGTTTTTAAAATCGAGGGGTTAAAACACAGTTTACCAAAAACCAACAAAAAAAGGAATAGAAAATATGATCAGTCCTGTAACTACAAAAGAAATTACATTTTAAAATATCCCAGAAAGTATAGTCCAGAACTAGAATTCTACCTGGGATATAAGGAAGTAATAATGCTATCATTCGCAAATTGTTCCAGAAAATGGCAAAAAGAGAAAATACTTACCAACTTGTTTAATGAGGCCAGCATAATCTTTCTACCATAACCTGACAAGGATATTACCAGAAAGGAAGATTACAGATAATCCAATCTTTCCATATTGTTCTGTAGATTCAGTGCAATTCCAATAAAAACCTAAGCTGGTATTTTTTAATTGACAAGATGATTCTAAATCTATATGGAGATCAAATGACCTAGAATAGTCATGATAATATTGAAAAAGAATGAATTTGGAAGACTTTTAGTATGGTTATACTATGCTATAAGCTATACTAATTAAGAGAGTGTGGTAATGGTACAAGGACAGAGAAATAGACGAATAGAACAGAATAGAGACCCAAACATATGGTCACATGATTTATAACTGAGGCACCACTGTCTTTCAATGATGGAAATGCTTTCTTTTCGGTAAATAGTGCAAGAACGATTGGATAACCATGTGGAGGGGGGGAAAAACCCCCTAAACTTTCAATCTTTCCATATACCCTATATAAAAGAAGGTGAATCATAAATGTGAAAGGTTAAAAAAATAAAACTTCTGGGAGAAAATATAGTCTAAATTTTCATAATCGCGAGATAGATAAACATTTTTTAAACAGGACATAAAATCATTAAGCAAAAAAGATTGATAAATTGGGCTTCATTAAAATTAAGAACCTCTACTCATAAAATGCACCATCTTGAGAGTGAAAAAGGCAAATCACAGTCTGGGAGAATATATAAATCCAGCAAAGAACTTTGATCTGGAATATATAAAAACTCCTATAAATTTTTTTTTTAAAGAACCCCCCCCCACATACACACACACACACACACACACACACACACACACACACACACACACACGAATAGAAGCAAGAAACTCCAGAAGAGTCCTGTAATTAATTAGATTCCATTAGGATCAAATAAATGGATATGTAAGGCATACTGAGAATACACTCTACTCTCTGGCCTGGATTCCAGGCCACAGTCTGATCTCCTTCATCTCTCTGGCTCTGCCTCACACTGCACACCCAGGCCATCTCTCTGTTTCAGCCATTAATATGCCTGCACCGGATCTACCCTGCATTTTGACGTTTACCAGAAAAGTACATTCAATACTATCTAGTCACAACAGACAATTAATATGCATTTATTGAGTGAATGCATGCATGAAAGAATAAGTTAATAAATGCCTCCTTTCCTGCTCTCTGCCTTTTGAAATCCATATCTCACTTCTGTGAAGTCTTTCCTAACGACAATGGAAAAAATAATTCTTCTCTTAGTTCTTCTAGCTCTTAATAGAACTATTCCTTTGATTCTTATCACCTTTTATCGTGCATTATTTTTTTCGAACTCACAGATACTACTGTCCCATCAAAAGAATAAATCCTAGAAGAGCAAGGAACATGCCTGACACTTTTTTATCTTATTACAGAGTATCTGCCCAATTGCCTTGTGAACAGTGGTGCTTCGGGGACTGGTGTAGTGTAATGGTAACAAATGCAATCTCTAACATCACACAGACATGAACTCTGGTCCTGGTTCTGCCTCTTTGTAGCTGTGTGACTTTGGGCAATTATCCGACTGCTGTGAGTGTCAATTTTCTCATCTGCGAAAGGCAAAAAATATATCCTTAAAAGGATAAAAAGAGATAATACACATAGAGTACTTAACACAAATAGGAAATGTAATAAAGGACAGCTAATAGTAGCAATGGTAGTTGTATTCACTGTTGATTATGGCTGACTCTGAAGAGTAAAAGCATTTACCCAGAAAAATAAGGGAGAAACATACAAACAGAACAACAACAAAAAATTAAGAATAATGGAACAGCTAGAGGAAATTTCAAGCACATAAAAATGCCCAACTTGTCTTTCTTCCACTGCAGACTAATCTACATGTGACCAAGGGTCTTTCAGAGAGTTCTGTTTCCTAACACTGCATGAATTTTCTCATTTCATCTCAGATGTCTGGTTTCTCCTCTTCCTAATATACAGAGTCTAAAACAAATGACACAGTGTTATTTCAGACACAGTTATTATCCACCCCAGTGGTTTCTTTTCTGTTCCCAGCAAAGATTAGAAGTGTTCTCTTGCAAAAGACATCTTGAATTCCAGGATTCTTAATATTAGAAGCCTCCCAATTTCTTCTGTTCTCTCATTTGCACATGAGGAAAAAAGCTGCTAACCAACTTTAATTTAATTCACCAACTTAAATTTGCTTATATTTCAGATTGTCAGGAGACTAATGCAAGCAAGTTCATTTACATAGTCTCATAGAATTTTTCAAGAATAAGTGAGCTATACCCCTCATTGCCACCTACTGCCATAAACAATAATGAATAAGGATAACAGTAGCTACCAGTGATCAAATTTATTTTGTGTGTGGTAACCAGAAAGGAGGGGAAGGCAGGGTTTGGTCCCTCCTTGCTGGTTGTGCTTCCACACTGAGCTTGGCTGGCCTCCAGTTGGTCTTACGTTTGTGCCTGAAGTCATGGGTAAGACTCATGTTTAGATTTCCAATAACTCTCTTTCATGCTCAGTGCTTCTCACTCAGTGTTCCTATGGGGCTCAAGTGTTTCATAAGTTGTGGAGAGAGAACATCCAACTGTAATGTTGAATAATAATTGCCTTTACCCTGTTTGCAGAGAGAAAAATAGTTGGTGGATAGCATTTTCTCAATTCAAATTGTTCTCCCATAATTTTTTACGGCTTTGGTTCCAGACACCATGTTTCTGCTAAAGATTGCCAGAAGATGACAGAAGAAAATGAAATTGCAAATTTAAATCAATAAGAAAACTCAAAACCAATTATTTGTTCTTGGTTCAAAAGTTTGTTGGGTGTTTTATTTTGTTTTAAAACATGTGAGCTGTTGGTTGTGAGTTTATATAATGTACAAATAATATAAGATGGATTTCTTTTTGCTAGTAAAAATATATAAAAATAGTGTATAGGCAAAATAAAAATACATTGATTTGTATTTTTAAAATCTTTTACAAAGAACATGGTATTCTGCAAATAAGATCACATGTTCTGGATTTCTGCCTTCTGAACAAATCTGAGATGCTCTGTCTTGGAATAATAAATATTATATTCCTCTAAAGAACTTGGATAGAAAATATTGATAGATAAAGGCTGAGCTTAAAATACATGTGTCCTATGTATAAAGCAGTTATTTATGAACAATTGCTAAAAGTGATATGAATGTTTGAGGTTTCAAACCATTGTTTGACACTTAGTATCACATATGTAGATCTAAGATCTTAGTTTTGTGTCATAATAGAATTTTTGATTGGAAAGTCCCATGAAGGTATTTCAACAAACTACCTGAAATTTGAACCTCCCAATAAATGGTCTTTTATTCTTTTTGTGAACACCTCCAGTATGACCTTAATGAGACTCTGACTTCAAAGTAAAATAGGAACTTCTATGTTTGAGGCTGTGTTATTTACATGCGGATCTGTGTGAAGAAAATAAGTCACCCAGTACATTTTTATACTAGCAAGATGCTTTACAATATGTGAGTGCAAATGCGAAACTATATCCTATGAGTATAAACTCTTTGAACCTTAGATAGTGGAACATGTAATGTTTTATATTGTAATCCTCAACTACATATTACTCAATTTGAGAATTCCCACCCTTTGCCTGAGAGGGAAAGAAAACTCTATATATACAGCCTTCATTCACACAAGACATTTTATTTATATTACCAATTTAATAAAATCCACTAGTGTGCAAATGTTCTCCATATGTGGAAACAGAGGACTAGAATACAGAGAGCCAGTTCTTTGTGTTTTTCAGCTCTTTAAAAATTATGTAATCATAATGTTTTGCCTGCTTTTTAATAAATTGCTAAATATGGTATTTTGCCACTTATAATTTTTCCTTAATCAAAGTAAAGGATCACAATATAAAGCTCAGTTTTCGTATTACTATTTTACCTTATGTCTACGCTGATGGGCTTTAATTTCTGATACAAAATTTTGGTGTTTTCCCAACGGAGGATAAGTCCAAACAGAAAATTGATGCAGGGCTCAGAAGCTGGGGGAGAGAGTGATTTGAGACCAGGATAGAGGGAAATATCAGGACAAAGCTGGTTCAGGAATAGATAAGCAGTTAGGTGGTTACCAACGAAGGAATTAGGAAGCTACTGGACAGGAATTACAGCAGAGAAACAGAGGACAGTGAAGAGGTTTTTGTGGCAAATGAATGTTAGACCAAATCCTGGCTCTGCTGGCCACATTACCTTAGAAGAGGTATTCATCACTGTGAAATTACACTCATTCATCTGAGAAAATCAGGAAATTCCCATGTTTCAGAGCCATGTTGAAACAACCTGTGTAAAGAGTATTGCAACCCAAAAGCACTGTTTCTGCTTTTTTCTATAAGCTCTTGCTTGACCCTATCTTTCCTGAGCTAGAAAAAACTGCAATAATGATGTTATCAATGTTTGAAATGTACACATCCCCAAATGATTCTCCCTTTCTTAGCTTTTTACTATGGAGAATTTCAAACATCTACAGAAAAAAATAGACATCATGTATTACAAACCTCCATGTGCCCATTACTCAGTTTCAACAATTACAAGTCACAGCCCATCTTTTTTCATCTATATTCACTCCCTACCCTCTGTATTATTTTGAAGCAAATCCATACATCATATTATTTTATCTATAAATGTTTCAGTATGTATCTCTAAACAAAACGCCATAAGACATCTAAAATATTTTACAGCTGTTCCCTAATGGCCTTAATATTGAGTGTGCTTAAATTTCTGTCAGAAATTTTTTAGTTTACTTGAATTAGAATATAAATTATATCCACAAATTATAAAGAGTGTCTTTTAAATCTCTTAATCTATTAGCTTACATGCTATTCTGTTCTCTGTATATATGTAAATTAGAGGATTTATCAGATTCAGGTTGATTTTGTTATTGTTGTTGTTGTTACTATTATTATCTGTTATATAAGTTACATCAACCACATGAATACACCAAGTGGTATTGTCATTGATGATGTAATTTTTCCAAACTGATGAATGACTCTTGGAAAAGACCTGAACAAACCAATATATAATCTTGTAAACAATGTAAACAGTAAGTAGTTACGTCCTGGAAATTTTAATATGTGTTAAAATTGTGTAAAAATATTTTGTATTTACATGTAATCTAGAGTTAGGTTTTAGGCCCAGATAATTATAAACTATTTCTCATCTGCATGAATCTCTGGCAAATCATGTGACACATAGGAAAATTCTTTGCCAAGTAAGGTTATCTGCCAAATTTAGCCTCTGGCTCCTGTCCACTAAATGCCAATAGCACCCCAGCAAATCCTATGACTACTATTAATGTCACCTCATATTTAGAAAACTCCTCCTATAGTTCACTTCGTGCCCCTCTTGAAAACCACTGGCTAAGTTCAAGCAATAGGAAAAGAGGAAACTGGTTTTAGTTGCTTATATGCTATAATTTTGTGAAAAGGAATAAGGAAGATATCCTGTATGAGCAATGGCTATTGAAACATTTGCAAATTTAAAGCTTTCCAAAGTTTTTCTCAGTTGACAGGATTTTGTTTCTACAAACTATGTTGGAAAATGTGAATAGGCTTTATGATAAAACAAGTGTGGCCTTAATGATTTCATACTAATACATGTAGTTCAAGTACAGAAATTTTAATAGCTAGCAAATCATTTATACAGGCAGAGTTAAAGAAATTGGCAAAATGACAAAAAATAATTAAGGCATTTTTCATTCTTTTTAAAGCAAAAGTGTAAATTTATAAATCTCCTTATGTTGCATCTGCATAATTGGCCCATAACACTCATAGGAAAATATGTTTCATCTCTGAGATGGAGAAAATAGTCAAATGTTTATCATCTTCCGGCTTACTGGCCTTACTTACACTTACTTTGTTCATCATCCTTTGTTTTTAAATACTGTTCATAATTCTAATATGGAAGCCTTTTTTTAAAAATCTAAATTGGAAGATGTTTTATCACTATTACTTGAAGCAAAAATTGTTTATCATAGTACCTTGCTGTTTTCTGGTACATAGTAGATGTTCATTTGAATATTTTAAAAATTAACTTATACAGTAATTCTCATTAATATATCATATTATTGTACATAATCATGTACTTTCATATGTGTTAATTTTATTCTTATACCCTTATTTTCATGAAACATTAAGTGTCCATCTTTTTACTCAAAGTAGAGTCTGGGGGTGGCTCCATAGTGTAGTGGTTAGCATGTCTGCTTTACATGCAGAAGGTCCTGGGTTCTCGCCCCAGGTGGAGCCACAGACCAGGCCCTGGGTGCGTCAGGACCCCGAGTGTGCAGGGGGGGCCAGGCCCTAGGTGCACGCCGTGAGCGTGTCAAAGGAGATGCCTACCATCAGAGATTCAGTTCTTAACGGGGAAATGGCAACTTCCATAGGTTAGGAGTAGAAGGTGGGGTAGGGGGTGGAATCAAAGATGGGGGGCAGAATCTGTATTAAGTAATTTCTTCTAAATCGTACTGTTGTCATAGATAAGAGAAAAATTTAGGTCTCTTGGCTTTGATTTTAATATTTCTACCAGGAGGTTTCTTTTTGCCTTTAAAAGTATATATGTTTTCTGTTCCTGCTCCATGTATTTAAAGAATATTTGTCAAAACAAAACAAAAAAAATACAAAGGCTTTTAAAATAAACATTTAAAAACAGTGATTAACTCCAGAGTATTTATCACATACTAGCCTTGACCCTGAGAAATCCAAAATAGGATTCCAACATTTTGGTGACAAGTTTGTGTGGTAGGAATACAGCTCTCCTAAAATCAAGTTACCTTATTTAATGTCTGCTTACTGCAAAGCAGGTGCAGCACTGACATAATAACTGTTCAGAGACTGGAACTTTGTAACTATGGAGACATTATCTCACAGTGTTCTATCAGGCAGTGTTGCCCAGATGTAAAAACTGTAGTAGCAAAGATAGCTATTATGGGTTACCGCCGTTCCTCTTGAGTTGCTTCCAGTAAATGCGTCACACCTTCATCTTCGTTTATCTAATATCCTTAGCCAATATCAGTATTGGCTATGTCAGGCCTCTCATATTTCCATTAGAATCCTGGTTCTAGCACCAGCTTGGTAAAGAAATCATTAAATCTGGCAGGTGCTTTAAGGTAATTAGATTAACAGGTGAAGTCACTTGAAAATCTGGCTTGAACCTCAGCTATATTGATTGCCTAATGTCATGATCTGTTTTCCCAGGAAAGAAAAGAGACTTCTCTTCTAGCCAAGATGAAAGACACATAAGCCATTCTGGAAACTTCAGGGACCCTGCAGAGAGTGAAGTTCATGAGCAGAAAGATAAAATGAAGAAACAAGCGCAGTAAGAATGGCTCAAATGAGAGGACATTTGTGTTTTAGAAGATAATGATGGAGCACTTGACCTCTTGTTTCCAAACATCTAATGAAGTAGAACAACAATTGATTCCACACATTTTCTAAAATTAATTAAGTATAACATACAACTATTTCACCAACCACTGTTTTATAAGGTTCAGTCCTTTAATAATATAAAAATGTTCCTAGACAGATCTTCATCTCTGGCCGAGAGTCCAAAGCTAATGTCTAACATGTTAAGGCAATTGACAGATAATTTCTTTAGAACTACTTTACTGACCACGGGACAGAGAATTGCTAGAGAATTTTGGTTTTGGAAATGTCTTGAGTATGTTAAATAAAAGCTACAACTCCCTGTTTTTACTACTAATGTAAAACCATCTATCAACTAAAGAAGTAGCATTGGTTTTCCAATGTTTTCTAAAAAGAAAAATGACCTGTAGTATTGAATATACACAATTTAAAACTAATGTTACTTTGAACTTAGATGTCTTGCATTTACTGTTCAGTTTGTCCATTTTTTTAAATATTAGTTTTAGAGGTCATCTGAGAGATGATTGTTGTCATTATTACCAATTCAGCATCTTTCAAAATAACACTGAAATGCTGGAATTGCACTTTTATAACTGCCTCTGGTTTAGTGCTAATCAATTACAGAGGGAGCAAAATACCAAGAAGGGGCTTGGAAAATTCCATATGCTAATGGGAAAGCTAACTAAGCACTAGGTCAAACCTCTCATCTTCCAAAAGGAATCTAATAGGTTCGTGAGTGCAGGATTTTCAGACAATGGGCTGCCTCACACACATCTCTTCCTGAAATATTTCAGCTCTTCCAAAGGCGCATGCAGCCATTAGAAGTTTCTTATTCAAATACAAAAATAAGAACACTCCATGGCCCTAGGCCAGACTTCTTTGATTGCTACATTTGCAAAGGCTTACTGGGAATTTTTTTGTGGAACTAAGTTTACTTGAAAACACTATCGTTTTACTGGAGGAAGAAAAAAAAAATTAGGGCTTATGAAATGAACATGCTGAAAAGATATAACTAGTTTGTTTGTAATGAAACCCAGATGTAAGGAACTTTGAAAGAAAAAAGTACTTTCTGCTTATTCTAGACAGTATTGAGAAGAAATCATGTCATGTGCGCCTGTCTCAGGTTGAACAGAGATGAAATATTTATAATTTGACAATTGATCTCTGTAGTCTCCTTCCCACTGCCACCACAGTCATCCTCAAGTGTATCTTCGTGAGTTAGAACTTTTCTGACAAAGATGAGTGCTTGGGGTATCAGCAGCATGGCAAGTGCTCAGGCTTAATAATAAGTACTGGGCTAATAACAATGTAATTTTCAAAGCCTATGCCATTTAATTATAAAAAATAATAATAACAATTTGCCTGAGATGTCTGTGCCTTCTGCAAGGTACATTTAGAGAAGTCTGATTTTGAGTACAAAGTTCTCTAGATATAATATTTCTGATGAAGGAACTTATAAATTGTAGAATAAAATCATCGTGACTACCTCTCGGTAAACAGAGAAATTGAAACTGACATCAGCAACATGGCAGATTAGGAAGCTCCTGGCACTGTTTTATGGAAACGTTTGAGTTAAAAACAAAACAAAACAAAACAAAACAAAACAAAACAAAAACACAAGATGGGCTAAAATAACTTTCTAGGAACTCTGGAAAACAAAGAGATCAAAATAGAGACTACCCACGGAGGTAAAAAACTTAGCTCCTGAATTACAGTGGAATGTGCCCCCCAGAAAGGAGGTGCTTGAACTGTTGGCTGTTTATTCAGTTTTTCAGAAAGCTAAAAAGTTTTGGACCTCAGAACTTTGTTCACAATTCAAGCATTAAACATACACATACACGCTCACACACACAAGCATGTTGATTGCTTTTCATTTACTGAGAAGAGTGTGATTCATAAAATGTAGTGTCATAAGCCTTTTCACGAGCTATACCATGAGAATATTGTTTTACTTGTAAAATAATTGCACTGTAGTTTAGAGACTTTGTTTAAAAGACTGTGCAGTAGTTAACAAATGCTTTTATATTTATTAAAAAAAAAAGGAAAATCTTTGTTCATAGGAAGATTTACTTATAAAAATAGCACCTGGAAATTAAGTCTTTTTTCTCCCTCATTTCTGCCATTCTCTTCAGCATTCCCACACACACACATACACACATGTGTATACATGTGTACCGTATTTATAGTCATTCATTTGCAGAGTCTATTTAAAAGTAGATATTAACACTAGAATCTTTAATATATAGAATCTTTAAATATAGGAAAATTAGTTCAGCAGCAGGAGTTAAATTAAAGAAAATTATAGTAAAAATCATAATTTTATGTTAATAGAAAGAGGAAATATGATATAATGAGTGATAAAAGTAAGGTATACATGGTTTATAGAGTCTCAGTTTTGTGTAAAAAAAAAAAATGCATATTAAAGCCTGAAAGAAAATGATGATATTTTGGTTGATTTTTTTTTCTTTCTACTTTTATACTTTTTCAAAACCATCCACAGTAGAAATTTACTGATTTTTAAGTAGAAAATAGGAATGAAGCATGTCTTGACTTGATACTAAAGTGTTTAGATTATTAAAACTAGAAATAGCAAATGTTTTTGTGCTTATGTCAGATGCATAGTATCTTTGAAAAGCAGAACTCTGGATAATAATGATAGTTCATGCTTCATGTCATAGTTTATTTATTTTAACTTTCTTTAATTTATTATTTTTTTGTGCACAGAAGAGAAGATACGCATGTCGACCTCCAAAGGACACACCCATCTTTAGTGCACTTCTTTCCAACTGTGGAAGAGTCAGCTATCACAATACTGCCATTGTCACAGTTTTTATCCTATGAAACTCCTCTCAGTTTCGTTCTGTCTAGCCCTCAAATTAGTAGAGTAAGTGTACTTACATCAACAACTGCATTAAAGTCTCCTAAATCAACTACAGTGCATCGCCAGTTAGAAAGCAAGTCGGGTAAGCAAAACACATACCAAATTTTTTAGACTATTTTTAAAGTGTATGGTTCGATACATTCTTTATGTGTCTAGATGCTAGAATGATGTCTTATTATCTGTCTCCAATAATACTAATTTCTTAATGTCCTATGTAGAGTAATGTGACTACACTCACTATTGGTCTTTGCACTGGAGTCATATTCCAGTCACATAAATATATGTGGCCAAATATACCATTCTCATGATTAAAAAATCTTGAGTTTTCATAATGGTTCATGGGTTGACTGCTAGATGTTCTAGAATTACTAGATAACTTAAAATTCCAATGTATCACAGTAACTTCCTTTCCTCTGAATGCTAACAGAAAGGTTAAGCAATGTCTTGTGTAGTTTGTGCCTTTAGGAGATTTAGGGCTTTGGTGAGAGAAAGACAGATAAAAGAAGAAAAGTGAAGCAGGTAAAATGGTGAAGAGAAAAGAGAGAAACAATAAAGAATTTAAAGGAGAGGAAAGCAAAAACAGTAGTATGGTCGGAAGAAGTAAAGTTTTGGCAGTTGCCAACAATGAACTCAGCAATGCCCATGCTATTGGGTTTTTAGTCCTCGCCATGTTTAGGAAACTTTGAGGATATGTTATAGTTTACTGAAATGAACACCGTCCTTGGAAACAAAGGACCTGGGTCCAAACTACCTTTCTGCTCCCTGCAATATGAGATTTAGGTAAGGATTTTATCATCTGAGTCCCATTTTCTGTAAGTGCAAAATAGGGATTAAAATACCAGTTTCATAGGACTAGTCTAAAGATTAAACATTTATGAAAATCACCTAGCACATAGTAAGTACTCAATAAAGATTAGTTATGAATCTGAACATATCTGTAAGAATAGGCTACATTTTGAATTTACATTTCAATTACCAGTGAACTATCAAGTCTCAAAACTGGTAGCACAAGCACACTCTTTATTATTTGATACCTCCATTTTCCTCTACTATCCTGTGGACTTATACAGACTGGCTACTTCTTATTCCTATTTGATTTTGTTTCTGGTATTTCCCTAAGCCTTTGACACAGTGTTATGTAGGATTTTGACCTACTGCCATTACTGTCATATTCGCTATGTGTTATTGTTTGCATGCCTGAGACACTCTTTTCAAAGAAACCGCCTAAATTCATGCCGACATTTAGCAATGACCAAATCCATATGCTTAAAAGTGAAAATACAGATTTTACATCTAGAGAAGGGATATTTTCCATCCTTTGGCGCTGTGTTATTATGGTGCATGTTCTATATTTGGGTTAAATTCAAAGCTCCTAGTATTAGTGAAAAAAAAAAGAAAAATAGAATGGCTTCCCCTTGCAAGATGAGAGTTCAGCTAGGATGTAGACTTCTCCTCCAGTTACTGTAGATTCTGCTTCTGCAGAAAGATGTTTGAATTTGCTGTGTTTATTTCCATCTTTTCTTCTAGATGAAATAATAGCTGGGACTAAAATTGATGTGTCTACTCCTTTTAGCATACAAAAGTTTTCATCCCTCAGGATGAGCTGTTAAAAGAGCTGCAATATACATTCTCCTTCCCCAAAGTAATTTAAGGATTGAGTAAATATTTGACTGGGAATAAACTAATTTAATTCCAAACATTTCTTCTAAGCAAAATATTTTGAGGAATCCTCTTTAGAAACTCTGAGTTTATTCCTTTTTATCTTTCATCTCCCTTTGGTTTTATTAAAGTTACAAGAATATAAGGCAAACTCTAGATTGTGTTAATCCTCTGATGGTTTTGGACCCAGGGTTACATCAACCAAAACACCTGTACTACAATAATAGCCATCATTTATTGAATATCTGCTAAATCCCAGACATTGCTAGGCACTTACCTACATTACCTTCAACCTTTATATCTCCTTATCAAAGTAGTATTATCCTTATTTTATGTTCAGGAAAACTGAGAACTGGAAAGTTTCAATCAGTTGGTTTAGTAAGTGTCTGTCTAAACCTAAGACATATTATTCTATCCACTTCATCATGATGCCTCTCTGTAGTGTTACTCTCTCTTTGCAGATACATTATTATATTTATCCAGCAATATTCTTTCTGTGAAAAATAATGAAATCTATTTTGTGTTTGAATCTTAACAGCGAGAATTTTAAAGGAGTAGATTTCCAAAAGGATACTAGAATCCGTTTAAGCATTACTTTATCTTTCTAATAAAGTATTTTTGTTGACGAGAGGAAATTTAAGTCTTTACCTGGCAAAAATATTAACCACTGGTAGTAAAGGACTCATTGGAAGCTTTAATTTATGGGTAGCAATTTGGAGAGAATAGCTAATATGCAATAGAATAAAGCTGTATTTATATTTAACAAATTGAAATTTGAAAGACTCAAATGTTTTGCCTACTCAAAAACTTATATGCTTCTAGTACAACTAAATAACCAGTTAAGTAGTCATTACACTGATGATATGATTGATAGTTTAAGGTAACTGAAATAATCTCTAGGAATTGAGTTATCACTAAAAATAATCAATTACTGGTTATTTTACAGACCTTAGTTTAAAGCTTTTAACTACCTTCATTTAGTTTGGCAATGACAGTAAAATATATAAGAATATAGTTTTGTAGAAGCAAAGAATGATAGTGGCTTTGGGTTCTTTTAATGTCCTTTTATTTACTTCTCTTTCTGTTGCTTTCCTCTTTGATTTCTTTGAAAGGAGTCAACAGATGCATAAACGAAAAGTCTCTGTCAGTTCATGCCTTTGAGCTAGCCGTGACTGGAGAAGGGGAGGATTATTTCCAATCTTTGTTTGGTGATCCAAAGAAATCTCTTACACAAGCATTCCAACCCGAGAAAGCTTGGAAGCACTTTGCTATGATTCTTAAAGAAGTGAGCCAATCTAGATCCAGGTACATATTCTATTTGAATTATTTAACATCTCCTATTGGGTTAGAAGCAATAAATCAGTAGGAAACAGTTCTAAGCTGTTTGAGATCCATGATTTCATCTAAAATCCTGAGCAATTATTGAAATATAACTGTTTTGTGTTCTGAGAGTTAAAAGGAATCAATATAACTTTCTAAGAAACCTCACAAGGAATGTTAATTCTTCGCAGATGCCAGAGAAAACAGCACCACATAATCCCTATAAATAAAGTCAACCCAATTATTCAAGGACCTTTTTTATTATCGGCAAATTATCAGATGGACTTAGTATCTTTTTTTTTCTCCTACCAGGACCTGAAGTTCAAGATAGAAGGAGAAAGGTTAGACTTTTAACTCGCTGACTCATTTTCATGCCATTAGTATCTATGGAAAAAAGAATTGATCAGGAAGAGAGTTATCTTGCTTTTTTTGTTGTATGAACAACAGATAGAATTGTAGATTGTTAGTAATGAATACCTGTTGACAGTGGTGCTATAGGGTTACAAGAAGTTGTTAACCAGAGTTAAAAGTCAGACATAAAGGAAACTTTTTCTGCCTTAGGTCAGATTTTTAAAAATCAATCACTATTACCATCTAACTGTAGTGAATACCTAAGTGTTCTATCAACCATCTGAAAACACTTAAATTATTTATTCAGTACCTACCCTGTTAAATATGATGAATTCGGGGGCACAAAATTTCAAAAAAAAAAAAAACTTATGAATGTGATTTTAAGAACTTCCATTCAGATCAGGGATGACTTGCAGGTAAGGATCAAGAGAGAGGCAAAAAAAGTATCAAGGCATTCAGAGGAAAGCTTTCTTTCAGCAGATGATCTTGGAAGATTTTGCGAAGGAGTTATTACTTAGAATATTGTGAAGGGATAAGTAAATTTTGAATATGAAAATTTATAGTCTGTGAGAGCATTCTAGCATATTAGTTCTCAATCTACCTGCATAAATCACCTGGGAAACTGTTAATCTCCTGGCCCTACCCCAGACTCTGAGTCAGAATTCTAGTGGTGGAATTGGGCATCGTGTGTGTGTGTGTGTGTGTGTGTGTGTGTGTGTGTGTGTGTGAGAGAGAGAGAGAGAGAGAGAGAGAGAGAGAGAGAGAGAGAGAGAGAGAGAGAGATTGGGCATCGTGTGTGTGTGTGTGTGTGTGTGTGTGTGTGTGTGTGTGTCTTTTTAATCCCATGGTAATTTTCATGTACAGCCTGGGCTTAGAACCACTGGCCTAGAGCAAAAAAAGCACATAAACCAAGTGAAGGAGGCAGAAAAGCTAAGATCAGGTACAAGGCATTTTAAAGCGTGGCTACAGTGAACTGTGCCCAAAGTGTTAGGGCCAGAGCTGGGGACAGATCATAGTCAGCTTTTAATACCAGACTGAGGAATTTGGACTTCACTATGGAAAGCAATGGGAAAGTTTCAAACAGAGGTGTGATAGGATTGTGATTTAAAATATTTAATCTGAGTCAATGAATATTATAAATAATTGTTGGAGTTTTTCAAAGGCTTTTTATACATCTATTAAGATGATCATATGGGTTTTTTTTTTTTAATGTTAAAACAACCCTACACTCTTGGAATAAATCCCATTTGGTCATAATATTTATCCTTTTAATATATAGTTGAATTCAGACTTTTACATCTATGTCTGTGAAGAATATTGGGCTGTAGTCGTCTTTTCCTGTAATGTCTTTGCCTGCTTTGGTATAAGATAATGTTTGCTTCATAGAATGAGTTGAATATATTCCCTCTTCTTTTATTTTCTAAAAGAGTTTTTTAGAAATAATATAATTTTTTCCTTAAATGCTTTTATAGAATTTAACTGTGAAGCCATCTGGGCCTGGGGCTTCTTTGTGGGAAGGATTTTGCCTACAAGTTTTATTTCTTCAAAATAGGATATTTTGGTCATTTATTTCTTCTTGAGTGAACTTGGATAGTTTGCGTCTTTCAAGGAATTTGTTTATTTTGTCTTAGTTGTCAGATTTATTGTCGTGAAATCATTTATAATATTCCCTTGTTATCCTTTAGTATCTACAGAATCTGTAGTGATGTCACATTTCTTATTGCCGGTACTGATTATATGTGCCTCCAATCTTGCATAAAAGTTATCAGTTTTCTTGAGCTTCTCAAACAACCAGTGTTTGGTTTCATTGATTTGTCTCTATTTTTGTTTTGTTTCATTTTCTATTTCATTGATTTTTATTCTGATCTGTATTCCCTTCTGCCTACTTTAGGTTCCATTTGCTTCTCTTTTTTTAGTTTCTCAAGGTGAAAGTTGAGCTCATTGATTTTGTACCTTTTTCTCTTCTCCTGTAAGCATTTAGTACCATAAATTTTCCTCTAAGTAAAGTCTTAGTGGCATCCCACAAATTTTGATATGTTGTATTTTCATTTTCATTCAGTTCAAAATACTTTCTAATTTCTGTTTTTATTTCTTTAATCCTTGAGTAATAAAAAGTGTATTATTTAGTTACCAAATATTTTACAGATTTCCCAGAATTATTTTCAATAATTCTCCAGATATCTTTTTCTTATTAATTTCTAATTAAATTCCATAGTGGTCAAAGAACATAGTTTGTATGACTTAAGTCTTTTTAAATGTATTGAGACTCATTTTATAACCAGGATATTGTCTATCCTGAAACATGTTCTGAGTATACTTACAAAAAAATATATATTCTGTTGTTGAATAGAGTGTTTCATAAATGTCAATCAGGTCAAATTGGTTGATAGTATTAAATCTATTGTCTTTTTGCTGATACATTTGCTGATTATGTCTACTAGTTTTATCAATTATTGAGAAAGCATTGTTAAAATCTCTGACCACAATTGTGTTGTTGATTTTTCCTTATGGTTCTATCAATTTTTGATTTATAAGCTCTGTTTTTTGCTTTATTTGCTTTATAAGCTCCATTTTTTTAGGTGCACAGACATTTAGGATTGTTATATCCTCTTGATGAATTAATCTCTATATCATTATGAAATGTTATTTTTTTATCCCTGGTATTACTTTTTGCTTGTAAATCTACTATATCTGATGTTAATATAGCTGCTCCAGCTTTCTTTTTACTGGTGTTAGCATGGTGGGTCTTTTCCTATTCTTTTACTTTCAACCTATTTGTGTCTTTATATTCAGAGGGCATGTTTTGTATATAGCATTTAGTTGGAACTTGCTCTTTTATCCAATCTGAAAATCTCTGTCTTTTAATTTGAGCATTTAAACCATTTACATTTAAAGTAATTGTTAATATGGTTAGGGTTAAGTCTACTATCTTACTATCTTGTTTTCTGTTCTAACTGCTCTGTTTTCTTTTCCCCTTTTTCTGTTTTTTGAATTAATTATTATTAATTTTATTTTATCTTCGTTGCTGACTGAATAGCTTTAATTCTGATATTTTAGTGGTTCCTTCCAGGTTAATAGGACACATCTTAAATCTATCACAGACTACCTTCAAACGATATTATACTACTTCACATATAGTATAAGAGCCTTACAATACTATACTTTTATTTCTTTCCTCCAAGCTTTTGCATCACATATTTTACTTCTACATACATTATAAACCCCATAATCCATAGTTATTTTTGTTTAATCAACTTTAAAATTATTTAAAGGATAAGAAAAATATCTTTTATATTTACCTTTATGTTTTCACTGCTTTGCGGTGCTTTTTAGTGCTTTTGTTTTGTTTTGTTTATTTATTTATTTCTTGTCTATAACTCATGTTTTCATCCAGTTAAACCTTCTTTAACATTTCTTGTAGTATGGATTTGCTTGTGAGAAATTATTCAGTTTTTTAAATAGTTTTATTGAGATATCATTGATATAAAATTAAACACACTTAAAATGTATAACTTGATTTTTTCTTTTTGATTTTTTATTGAGATATAATTGTCACATAACATTGTGTAAGTTTAAGGTGTACAACATGATGATTCGATATGCATATGTATTATGAAATGATTACCATAGTAAGATTAGTTAACACATCCATTACCTCACATAATTACTTTTTTGTGTGCGTTGTGAGAACATTTAAGACCTATTCTTTTAGCAATTTTTAAATATATAAAGCAATATTGTTAACTATAGTCAGCATGCTGTACATTAGATCCTCAAAACTTATTTATCTTATAACTGAACTTTTGCATTCTTTGACCAACATCTCTCCCATTTCCTTTATCCTCCTTCCCATCCCTGTTAAACACCACTCTAATCTCTGTTTCTATGAATTCAGCTTTTCTAGATTCCACATGTAAATGAGACCATACAGTACTTGTCTTTCTCTGTCTGGTTTATTTCTTTTGGCATAATAGCCTCAAGGCCTACACACCTTGTCACAAATGGATTTTCTTCATTTTATGGCTGCATAATTTTCCAGTTTATATATTTATATAAAATGTATACCATGTTTTCTTTTTTATGTGTCAGTAGATACTTAGTTGGTTTCTATTTCTTGGCCATTGTGAATAATGCTACAATGAACATGGTGGTGCAGATAGCTGTATAAGATAGTAATTTTATTTCCTTTGGAAAAATACCCAGAAGTTGTATTGCTGGATCATATGGTAGTTCTATTTTTAATCTTTTGAGATTAAAAATAACGTTCAAAATCTTTTTTCATATTGACTGTTTCGATTTACGTTCCTACCAACAGTGCCTTAAGGGTTCCCTTTGCTTCACATCCTTGCCGACATTTGTTATTTTTTGTCTTTTTGACAATAACCATTCTAATAGGTGTGAAATGTTTCTCATTGTGTTTTGACTTGGATTTCCTTGATGATTAGTGATATTGAGCACCTTTTCATGTACCTGTTGGCCATTTATATGTCTTCTATGAAAAATGTCTATTCGAATCCTTTTTCCATTTTTAATTGGATTATTTATGAGGCTTTTTTTTCTGCTACAGAGTATCTTATATATTTTAGATATTAACCCCTTATCAAATATATAGTTTGCAAGTTTTTTTTCCCATTTTGTTAGTTGCATTTTCATTTTATTGATTGTTTATTTTGCTGTGCAGAACCTCTTCAGTTTGATGTCGTTCCACTTCTTGATTTTTGTTTTTGTTGCTGGTGTTTTTAGTGTCATATCCAAAAAATACTTATCAAAGCTAATGTTAAGGAGCTTTCCCCCTATATTTTCTTCTAGGAGTTTATGGTTACAAATCTTACATTTAAGTCTTTAATCCATTTTGAGTTAATTTTGTGAGTGGTATACGATTGGAGTCCAATTTCATTTTTTTTTTCTTTTTGCATGTAAATATCCGGTTTCCCCAGCATCATTTATTAAAAGGAACTATGCTTTCCCCTTTGAGTATTCTTGGCTCCCTTGTCAAAATTAGTTGATTGCATATGCATGGTTTTATTTCTGGGCTCTTGATCTCATACAACTTAATATTTTAATATAAATATATATTGTGAAATGATCACCACTTTCCAGCTAATTAACATATCTATCATCTCTAATAGTTATCACTTGTGTGTGTATGTGCATTGAGAAAAATTTAGACCTATCAAGTATACAATACAGTATTATTAACTATTACCACTGTGTTATACATTAGATCTCTAGAACTTATTCGTTTTGCATAACTGAGACTTTGTACCCTTTGACTCATATTATTTCATTTCTCCCTTCCCCTAGCCTCTGGCAGCCACCATCCTATTCTACTCTCTGATTCTATGAATTTGACTATTTTCAACTAAATTCCACATAAGTGAGATTATGCAATATTTCTCTCTTCCTATCATGTTTATATTTTGCTTAGCATTATGTCCTCCACCTCCACCCACGTTGTCACACATGCATGTTGTCAAAATCCATGTTAAAGGCAGGATTTCTTTTTTTTTTTTTTAAGGCTGAATAAATTGTAAATTTATTAGTCCACTCATTCATTGAAGGACATTTAAGTTGTTTCCATATCTTGGATACTGTGAATAAAACTGCAATAAATATGAAAGTGCATATATCTTTTTTCTATCATAATTTTCTTTCATTTGGATACATACCCAGAGGTCAAATTGCTGGGTAATATGGTAGTTTTGTTTTTAATATTTTGAGGAGCCTCCATACTGTTTCCCATAATGGCTGTACTAATTACAATCCTACCAACAGTGTACTAGAGTTTCCTTTTCTTCACATCCTTGCCAGCATTTATCTTTTATTTTTGATAATAGCCATCCTAAGAAGTGTAAGATGATATCCCATTGTGATTTTGATGTACATTTTTCTGACAATTTGTGATGCTGAACACATTTTCACATACCTGTTAGCCACTTGACTTTCTTCTTAGGTATTTATGTAGGTCCTTTGCCCATTTTTAAATCAGATTATTTGCTTTTATTGCTATCAAGTTACATAAGTTTCTTATATATTTTGGCTATTAACCCATATTGGATAACTGGTTTCCATTTTTTTTCCATTCTCTAGGTTGCCTTTTTATTTTGTTCTTCACTTCCTTTGCTGTGCAAAAGCTTTTTAGTTTGACGTAATCCTATTTGCCTATATTTGCTTTTGTTGCCTTGCTTTAGGTGTCATATCTAAGAAATTATTTCAAGACCAATGTCAAGAAATTTTTTTTTCTAGAAGTTTTATGGTTACAAATCTTAAGGTTTAAGTCTTTAACGTATTTTGAGTTAATTTTTGTGTATGGTGCGATTTAGGGTACTAATTTCATTCTTTTACATACAGATATCCAGTATTCCAACATTTATGAAAGAGGCTATCCATTCCCTATGTGTGTTCCTGGCTCCCTTGTTGAAGATCAGTTTACCCTAAACATGTGGGTTTCTTTCCTGCTTCTCTATTCTGTTCCTTTGGTCTGTCTGTCTGTTTTTATGCCAGTACCATATGTTTTCATTACTTTAGCCTCGTAATATAACTTGAAGTCAGGAAGTATGACTTCTTACTCAAGATTGCTTTGGTTATGTAAAATCTTTCATGGTTCCATATGAATTTTAGGATTGTTTTTTTAAAAAAGAATTATCATGGAGATTTTTATAGAGATTGCATTAAATTTGTAGATTACTTTAAGTAGTATGAACATTTGACAACAATAGTTCTAACCCATGAACATTGACTGTTTTTCAATTTATTTGTGCCTCTTAAAATTTTCTTCATCAGTGTTTTATAGTCTTCAGTGTACAATTTTTTTACCTTTTTGGTTAACTTAATACCTAAGTATTATTCTTTTCATTGCTAATGTAAATGGGATAGATTTTTAATTTCCCTTTTGGTCATTTAATAAACTAACTGGTTAGCTGGTATACAGAAATGCCACTTACTTTTGAATGTTTATTTTGTATCCTACAACTTTAGTAAATTTATGTATTAGTTCTAACAGTTTTTTGTTATGCTTATAGTGTTTTCTACATATACAATCATGTCACCTTCAAGGAAAAAGAGATAATTTACTTCTTCCCTTCTGATTTGGGCATCTTTTATTTATTTTTCTTGCCTGGTCGTTCTGGCTAGGACTTCCACTACTGTGTTGGAAAGCAGTGGTGAGAATGGGCATCTTTGCCTTGTTCTGATCTTAGAAGAAAAGTTTTTAGTTTTTTTCCCACTGACTATGATGTTTGCTATGGGTTTTTCATATATGACCTTTATTGTGCTGAGGTGTTTTCCCTATTTACCTATTTTATTGAGAGTTTTTATCATAAACAGATATTGAATTTTGTTGAATGCTTTTTTTGTATCTGATGCAGAAAAAGTGATCATATGGTATTTATTGTCCATCGTGTTATCAGGTATATCACATTGTTTTTTATATTTTGACCCATACTTGCATCCCAAGGATAAATCACATTTGGTCATGATATATTATCCTTTATTGTATTATTAATTCAGTTTGCTGGTATTTTATTGAGAATTTTACATCTGTTTTTCAGGGATGTTGGCATATAGTTTTGTTGTGTTTTCTTTTCTGGCTTTGGAATCAGAGGGATGTTGGCAATATAAAATGAGTTTGAAAGGGTTCCCTCTCTTCCTCTTTTTTGGAAGAGTTTAAGAAGTGTTGGTATTAGTTCTTCTGTACATGCTTTGTAGACTTCATTCATGAAGCCATCTGGTCCCAGGCTTTTCTTTTTTGGAAGGTTCTTGATTACTAATTCAATTTCCTTGCTTATTGTTGGTCCATTTAATCTTGCTATTTCTTCTTGATTTAGTCTTTGTAGTTAGTATATTTCTAGAAAATTATCAATTTCTTCTATATTACTCAATTTTTTTCACACATAATTGTTTATAATTATTCCTTATAATCCCTTTTATTTCTGTATCATTCATTGTAGTATCTCCTTTTTTCTTTCTGATTCGATTTTTTTTGCATCATTTTTTTTTCATTTGTCTAGCTAAGGGTTTGTCAATTTTGTTTATATTTAATATAAAAAAACAACTTAATTTCACTGATTTATCATTCTTCTATTGCCTACTTTATTTATTTCTGCTCTAATTTTTGTTATTTCTTTATTAATTCCTTCCTTTAACTTTGGGTTTAGTTTGTTCTTTTTTTAGTTCCTAGAGTTATAAAGATTGGTAATTTAAGAACATTATTTTTTTGGTTTTTATTTTTAATTAGAGTTGACATTCAGTATTATTTTATATTAGTTTCGGGTGTACAGCATAGTGGTTAGATATTTATATAATTTATTAAGTGGCTCTTCCAATTAGTCTAGTCCCCACCTTGCACTAAAACAACCCTTTAGAAGTAGACCAAATAATATAAACAGACAATTCACAGAAGAAGGAAACTGAGTGGTCAATAAGTAGGTTATTCAATTTCACTATAATCGGGAAAAAAAATAAAATAAAATAAATAACACTTAGATACTATTTTTTACCTATGGTACTGAAAGTATTAAAAAACCTGAAAATTTCCTGTGTTGTTAAAGATGTAGGGAAGAAGAAGAGGAAATAGCATATCATGTGCAGGCAGTTGGTAAAGCATGTAATAAAATAAATTGTCACTAGTCTCGTGAGAATTTTCTTGTGGTAACATTTTAAGCAAAGGTAAGAAGTAGAAAAAAAAAAGAAATTAAAGAGACTGACAGATTATGTTAGGGCCTTGTTTCCTTGCTGTAAAGTTGTTATTTTCTCTGGAAGGAAATGGTCAGACATTAAAATATCTATCCTTGTACAAAATTGCTCTGGAAGCAAAACGGAGAATGGGTGGGAGGAGCCAAAACTGGAGAAACCAGTCAGGACACTGTTACAGTGTCACGTAGAGATGATGAGAGCCTATGAAGATAGCAGCAGCTGGGATGGAGAGGAGGAGATGTATGTAGAAGATGCTAAAGAGGTAGAGCAAATAGAATTTGATCACAGATAAGGCAAGAAGGATAAGAGAGTGGGAATACAATGAAAGTTCTAACTGTGGCCAACAGAATAAATGATACAATTCACTAGAATAGGTTTCTCACTTTTCCAAAAATGATGAATTTAGTTTGTGTTGTGTTGATTTAGAGGTACATTTTTGGTCTTGCTGTCAATTGTTTCTATGGGTCTGAAGCTCGGCAGAACAATTTAGAGAAAAGGCTTAAATTTAGCAGTCATCAATGTATTAATGGTTACTAAAGTCCTGTTTATAGATATCATATATTTAGAGTGTGGCTAGAATAAAAAAGGTTAAGGACAGAATCCCAGTGAAACACATCTAAGAGTTGGATGAAGGAAAAAAATAAAAATCCGAAAAAAAAAAAAAAAAACTGAAAAGGAGCAGCCAGACTAACAGAAGGAAAACAGTGGACTTGGAGAAACAAGGGTAGGAGTTCCGTAAAAGAGGACCTATCTGGCAGAGGCAAATACCACAAAGACATTAAGACAAAGACTGAGTTGATAGAAGTGTAAATTGGTGCAGCCACTCTGGAAAATAGATTAGAGATTCCTCAAAAAATTAAAAATAGAAATATCATATGGTGCAGCAATTCCATTCCAGGTAACAAAACAAAACACTAATCAAATCAAAAATACTAACTCGAAAAGGTATGCACCTTTATGTTTATTGCAACATATTTACAATAAGCAAGATATGGAAGCAACCTAAGTATCTACTGATGGATAAGTGGATAAATAAAATGTGATATATATGTATATATGTATATATGTAGTATATATACATATATATTGCTATATATATAGTATTTATATACATATGTATACACAATGGAATATTATTCAGCCATAAAAGTAATGAAATCTTGTCTTTTGCAACATGAGGAACCTCAAGAACATTATGCTAAGTGAAATAAGTCAGAAAGAGAAAGACAAATACTGTATAGTATCACTTATATGTGAAATCTTGAAAAAAAAAAAACCCACAAAACTAAACTCATAGATACAGAGAACAGATTGGTGATTGCCAAAGTTGGGAGGTAGGGGATAGACAAAATGGGTAAAGGGGGTCAAAAGGTACAAACCTTAGTTATAAAATAAGTCATGGGAATGTAATGTACAGTATGGTAACTATAAGTAATAATACTGTATTGTATATTTGAAAGTTGCTAAGAGGATATATCTTAAAGATTTTCATCATAAAAAAAATTTTGTAATTATATATGGTGATGGACATTAACTATATTTATTGTGGTGTAAATTTTAGCATGTATACAAATATTGAATCATTATGCTGTACACCTGCTGTACACCTAATATGTACATGTTAATTATACTTCAATTTTTAAAAAGACAAGGACTGAAAAGTTACCACTCATTTCACCAACTTAGAGGGCATTGGGCATCTTGATCTAAGGCAGAAGTCAATGCTAGTGGGTCGAGGAGTGAATAAGAGGTGAAGAATTAGTGGCATCATCTTTCCGAAAGCTTGATTGCGACAGCATTATAAAGTGGAATCTGGAGGAGGATTGTTTTTTCCTTTTTTAAGATGTTAGTACTTTTGAGGGTTTGCACATACTTGGGGGGAAGAGGTGGTTTAGAAGGAAAGGCTGGTGTTAAAAGAGAAAGGAGAATCATGAATAGACTGAGATACTGAGGTAGCACAAGGAGGTGGTAACCAGAAGGTTTCACTTTAGTTGGGAGAAGAGTCCCTTTTCCATTGATATAAGGTGGGCTGAACAGAGATGAGGTAAATGCATGAATGGGTGAACTTCTTTCTGAGTGGAATGCAATAAAACAAACATCTTTCTGACTGCCCTGTGTTCTTACCGAGATCATTAGCTGAGAATAAGAATGCAGGAAATGTGAGTCAGGGATTTAAACATTGCTGAGGGAATGGCAGAAGGCACTGGCTCATTTCATCAAGAACACAACTTCCTGCCAATCACTAAGGGAATCACTAAAAGACCAGATGTGGTTGGAGACCACTCATTTATTTGATAGCAGCAATCTGTACATGTGTGTGTTCGTGTGTGTCTTCTAGCAGTGCTTAACAACTAGGGTGTATACAGAATTTATTTTTTTATTGGTTTTATTTTATTTTTTGAATACTTTTTATTTTTTAATATAGTTGACATACAATATTATATTAGTTTCAAGCATATAACATGGTGATTAGACTTTTATATAAAGTACAAAGTGACCACTCTGATAAATCTAGAACCAATCCGATGCATACACAGTTATTACAATATTATTGACTATATTCCCTGTGCTATACTTTACATCCCTATGACTATTTTGTAATTACCTTTTGTACTTAATCTCTTCCCCTTTTTTTGCACATCCCCAACCCCTCCACCCATCTGGCAATTATCCATCTTCTCTGTATCTATGAGTTTGTTTTTGTTTTTTTCATTCATTCATTTTGTTTCCTAGATTTCACATAGAGTGAAATCATATGGTACTTGAAATCATATGTCTATTCATGTTCCTGCAGATGGCAAAATTGCATTCTTTTTTATGGCCCAGGAATATTCCATTATATATATGTACCACTTCTCCTTTACTCATTCATCTATTAATGGACTCAGGTTGCTTCCATATATTGACATATGCATCCATATGTTCCTTGTAGCTTTATTTATAAAGCTACAAGGAACATATGGATGCATATGTCTTTTTGAATTAGTGTTTTGTATTTCTTCAAATACCCAGAAGTGAATTTACTAGGTTTTGTCTCTTATTATAGCCTTTGATTTAAATCTATTTTGTCTGATATAAGTATTGTTACTCTAGCTTTTTTTTTTTTAATTTCCATTTTCACAAAATATCTTTTTCCGTTCCTTTACTTTCAATCTGTGTGTATCTTTCAATCTGAAGTGAGTTTCTTATAGGAAGCCTGTATAAGGGCTTTAATCCATTTACACTTAAAGTAATTATTGAAAGATATGTAGTGATTGCCATTTTATTATGTATATATATATATATTTTTTTTTTTCTTCTTCTTCTTTTTAAAAATGTTTCTTTAACATTTCCTGTGATACTGGTTTGGTGGTGATGAACTCCTTTAGATTTTTCTTGTCTGGGAAGCTCTTTTTCTGTCCTTTGATTCTAAATGATAGCTTTGCTGGGTAATCTTGGTTGTAGGTCCTTTCTTTTAATCACTTTGAATATTTCTTGCCAACCCCTTCTGGCCTACAAAGCTTCTGTTGAGAAATCGGCTGATGGTCTTATGGGAGTTTCCTTGTCTGTAACTAATTGCTTTTATTCTTGCTGCTTTTAAGATTTTCTCTTTGTCTTCAACCTTTGACACTTTAATTATGATATGTCTTTGTGTGGGCCTGTTCGGGTTCATCGGGTTTGTGACTCTCTGAACTACCTGAGTTTGCATGTCTATTTCCTTCACCAGGTTAGTGGAGTTTCTACCATTATTTTTTCAAATGTTTTCAATTCCTCTCTCTTCTTCTTCTGGTACCCCTATGATGTGAATGTTGCTACACTTGATATGTAAGGGTCTCAGAAACTATATTCATTATTCATTATTTTTGGAATCTTTTTCTTTTTGCCATTCTTATTTATTTATTTATCTATCTATCATCTATCTATCTATCTATCTATCTATCTATCTATCTATCTATTTATTTATTTATTTTTGGTGTTTTCTGCTACCTTATCTTCCAAATTGCTGATTTGTTTCTCCGCTTCATCTAATCTACTATTGATTCCATCTAATGTAGTCTTCATTTCAGTTACTGTATTCTTCATTTCTGACTGGTTCTTTTTCATTTTTTCTATCTCCATTATATTTTCCTTCTCTTTGTTGAAGTTCTGACTTCTGTCGTCGAGCATCCTTATAACTAGTGAACTCTGCATCTGCAAGATTGCTTATCTTTATTTTGTTTTGTTCTTTTTCTGGAGCTTTGTTCTGTTCTTTCATTTGGAAGATTTTTCTTTACCTCTACATATTAGCTGCTTCCCTGTGTTTGTTTCTGTGTATTAGGTAGAACTGCTACGTCTGCCAAATGTGGTAGAGTTACCTTATGCTGTAGGTGTCCTGTGTGGCCCAGTAGAATAGTCTCCCTGGTCACCTGAGCTGGGTGCTCCAGGCGTTTCCCTTGTGTGGGCTGTGTGTGCCCTCCTGTTGTAGTTGAGCTCGGATTGCTGTTGACACATCAGTGAAAAGGATTGACTCTCAGCCTGTTTGGCTCTGAGGACTAACCATGCATACGATAGAGGAGCTGTTGTACAGGAACTGACCCTACAGACTGACTCTGATGCCTGCAAAGTCTGCCTTTTGGAATGTCATCTGTGGAGTGATTGGGTGGTGCTTTGGTGTGGTCTGAAGCTGATCACTGGGTGTGTTTGTTCTGGGACCTCTTGGGAGGAGCTCTGGTTCAGGCCAAATTCAGCCACTGCGTGTGCCCTTTCTGACGCCACTTGATATGGATTACAAAGTAATCTGTAGATGGAAAAAACCACTGGAAGTGACTTGAGTGGGCCTACAAGTTGGGTGGGGAAGAGTCTCAGGGAATCACCCGAGTGGGGTAAAAAATGTTAGCTAGGTTGATGGAGTCTCAGACATGGCACTCATCTGCTCATGCAGTCTGTGTTAGGGGAGGGCTCAACAAAGGAACACTGGCTTCTGCCAGCACTTCTGTCTCGGAATAAGATGCCCTTCCAGCCCTTGAATCTAGACAATTCAGCTCTCCCTGTATATCCATGGCACTCTTCGAGCTGCTGCCCCACTGCTGGAGCTCAGAGTGAGAAAGACCATCAGCAAGTAAGTCTATAACAGGCCCTTTAAGAGGAATGCCTGAGCCTCCAGAAGGCTTCCATCTTACTCAGCCATAATCTTTGCTGTTTTTCACATCCAGAAGTAATGGAGATTCCTCTTCCTGGCACTGGAACCTTGGGCTAGGGAGCCTGGTGTGGGGCTGGGTCTCCTCACTACTTGGGGGGACCTCTGCAGCAAAGATATCTCCCCTGATTTTTAACCACCACACATGGACATGGGACCAGCCTGTTCTGCATCTCTGCTCCTCCTACCAGTCTCAAGGTGGCTTCTTCTGTATATCTTGAGTTACAGGATTTCTGTTCAGCCAGACTTAAGGTGATTCTCCATGATGGTGGTTCTATAGTTTAGTTGCAATCTTGATGCATTGTACACAGAATTTGAGTAATTTGAATTGTTGGATTATACGTCTTTGAGACTTTACTCATTGAGCGAAACAGAAGAACAAGCACTAACATTTATTGAGTGACCTTGAACATGGCAATCCATCTCTCTAAACCTCAGTTTTCTTATTTGTAAAATGAGACTAAAAATAGTACCTGTCTTACTGAGTTGTGAGAATTAAATGAGATAATACAGTACTCCTCAAATATTTTGACTGTGACCTTCAATACACAATATGTAGCTGTATTGTGAGAATTAAATATATAATTATGAGTCTATAATGCCTTAACCAAAATATCTAGGGAGTTACATGTTTCCAAATTTAGAATATGGGGGATTTGGGGAAAGTGAAATGATGACTAGACACATATTATGTAACACTCATTAGGGCTTGGCAAATTATCTAAAATCGAACATTAATCTTTACACAGCCAAACATATAAATATTCATACAAACCATGAAAAATGACTGTAAATAGCCTCACTTCAGTCTCAGGTCAGGTTTTGCTACCAAAAGAATTCAGGTCAGATTTTATTTCAAATGTGTGGGTTTTTTAAATAAATTTTTGGTTTTTCAGAACTTTTTGGATTTTGAAATTGTGAATATAAAATCATAGATATAGATAAAATCTTTAAAAAGTGCCTGGCACATAACAAAATTGGTTAATATTAGTAAGGATATATTTCATTTTAAAAATGATATTCTTAACCCACCAAAGGAATTTCATGACATACTAATAAATTGTGACTCACTCCCTTAAAAATGCTAATATATAAATGTTTAGCCTGGCCCCTGGTACATACTAAGCTCATAACACCTTAGTAGGAAAAAATACCATCTTATCTTTGTGTAATGTTTTGTTTGCAGAATTCTTTAAGTTTGTAATTGCTAGTAATCTTCACAGTAACTTTATCAGAAATAAACTAAATAGTTTAACTTTCCTCTTGATCTGTTTGAGAGTTTCATATCTCAGTAGTTTTATGATGAAAAGTAAGATTTAACTAATGATAATCTCATCTTCCTATGGCATTTATATCTTCATACATAAAGTACTTTTTAAGTTTTCTTTAATTATTTTTTGTGGAAGAGATGATTTTATTGCACAGATAAACAGAACTGAGATCAAAGCATTTGTCTTAGATTACAAAATACACTGTTTCTACATAAAATATATCCAATAGAAGAGACAGTTTAGGAACAATTTCCAAAGCATATTTGCTCTTCAGTTCTTTAAATGAATTAAAGACATGTTCATCTGAAGGCACCTTATATTTTGTTTTTCTAGTGCTATTGGAGACATTAAAATAGCTGAAGTGAATGCCATGGGTTTATATGTGAAACTCATTAACTCTTCCCTTGACAAAGAAGTGGAGATTGGAAATCATTTTCTTCAGCAAAATGTGAATGGACAAAGAGTCTCTGTGTACCAATTCCTTCCGAATATCATAATGCAGGCCAATACCACAGTAACAGTGAGTATAAGATATAAATATTATGAAGTAGAATTGTACAGGAAAATCTCATTTACTGGATTAGACTGTGGCTCATCACCAGTGGTTACTTCATCACTCAATCTCTATGTAAAATGTGATGTTATGTTGGCAGTGGCTAACTGTGCCACATTCTCCATTTCTGTATGTAAATTAATACCCATAATTAAATTTCAATAGCTTTTGTCAATTTGTTGTACAAATCTTTTGTTTTTATGATATAACTTTTAAAATTAAAAAAGCCAAATTCCTAAAATTAAGCAAACATAATCTTTAGAAGAAAAACAAAGAGATTGTTTTCCTAGACAATAGGTAATTAGTTGATGCTGGAGGGTTTTTCCTTTTTCTTGTGCTTTTCTTTAAGCCATATACCATAGTGTTTAGTGTTACACAACTTGACAATATATATTATACAGTAATTATATTTTAAAATCTCATATGTTCAGAAAGATAACCTTGTAATAACCCTTTGACATTTATAAAACTATGTTAAACTCCAATGACATTTGTCATTAACAAACTATTTTCTTACAGGTCTGGGCAGCAGCATCTGAAGGAAAGCATCGGCCACCATCAGATTTTCTTTGGAAGGAAGAAAATAAGTTTATAACAAGCCCAAATTGTACAACAATCCTGTGTAAACCTAATGGTGAGGTCAGTATCTGGTTCTTAACAATAGTTTTTAAATGGATAGCCTCCTTATGTTCCCCTTCTCCCTTTAGATCACTCAATTACTTTTCCAATCCTAAAAAGTTGAATAGAACCATTACTAACTGTCATTACACATCAGTAAATCAATAGTAGTCATATTGTTGTCCTATGGAATTTGTAGCCTCTATATCACATGTTGAAACAAGTATCGAAAAAATTAAGAATAAGTGTCTTAAATATTTAATGCTTCAGGACTTCCCAATACATCATTTTATGTTAGAGATTCAGTATTGGAGCAGACTACTTCTATGCTATAGGACAGGGGTCCCCAACCCCTGGTCACAGACTGGTACTGGTCCATGGCCTGTCAGGAACCAGGCTGCATAGCAGGAGGTGAGCAGCAGGCAAATGACAGCAAAGCTTCATCTGTATTTGCAGCCCCTCCTCAGCGCTGGCATCACTGCCTCAGCAACACCTAGATCATCAGGCATTAGATTCTCATAGGACCACCAGTCCTTGTGCCAAAAATTTTGGAGACTGCTACTGTAGGAGCTCGTTGAAGGGCTTTTTATATGTGCATTATCTCATTTGATTCTTAGATTGTTTAAGTACTTTACAAAGGAGGAAAATGAGACTTACAAAGTTAAATGGCTTGCTCAGTTAAGGTTATATGATTGGTGAAATGACAGAACTAAAATAAAACCAGAAATAACTCCAAGAATTTTTCTATTGTATTAAAAATTACCTACAAGGTTCATATGGCCAACATTCCAGAGGTGTAATTAAAATCGTATCATTTTATTTTATCACAATATCATTGTCATTGTCATCAAATATTTTAAGTCCCTATAACTTAGGGAGAAATAAAATATTGCTTTTGTCAAGGAAATGCTTACAATCTAATTGAGGGAGATTGCACAAAAAAAGATTATAAACATATTTTCAACACAAATGACTCTGAGCTGCTAAAAGAAGAGAATCCCTAACTGATGATCTGAAGCAAAAGCAGAGTTTTGCTGCTGTGATCCACAAAATTGAACTTTTTAAAAAAGATTTCATCCATTTCTTTCTCTGCCCTAAGCCTAGCTTAGCTGGACTTGCCTGGCAGTACCTTCATGTCTAGTTAATTAGTCAATCTAAGCAGAGGATTTTTAAATGATTATAACATAAACTGAAAACTTTTAATTTTATAAACTAAAAACATATCACAAGATTCCATATGCTTAATTTTCTCATGTTGAAAAAGACATAGTTGTTAGTCCTTATACATGGTTTTCTTGGATAATTTTTGTGCATATATGTTGCGCACACTCAAGAAACCAAAACAAACTTCAGCTTTAGTGGTCATGGGTCTCCTTAATAGTCCAACTTAGGATTCTAGCCTGCAGAATGCGGTATTCTCTCCATGTATTTGGGTCTGGTAATATCGCCCATTTCCCCATCTCAAATAAGATTATATATGTGTTATATATACACATATATATAGTGTCTTAGATATTTAAAATTTTAACTTATTAATATTATAACTATTTGCACAGTTCTTTATAGTTATGAAATTCAGTAGCTTAACTAAATCTCAAAACTCCCTCATATAGCAATTCCCCACTAACCAGCTTCCCCATTTTATGTATGAGGGCACAGATAGTAAATGACTAACCTGCCTGAGGTTATGCAGTTTGTAGTTTTCAGAATTAGAAAGTAAGACAAATATGTCTTATGGCATCCTTCTCGTATTTCATTACACAATAGGTAAGTGACATTATATAGTTTGATTTTGAAATTTTATTGCAGTAAGCCTATGACCTTAAAAAAAATCTATCTAACTCCCATAATATTTGATATTAATGAATCATTTTTGTTAGGCCATTGCCTGGTATACTCCTATTCATTGGAAGCAAGCATGGGAGAAATTAGAGTCTGATAGTGAACTTGACAGAACCTCAATAGTAAGTCCAACATCTCAAAGGTACATGTTTTATTGGCCAGAAGCTACAACTACAACTAAAAACAGCCAAGATCACTGGAATAAAGATACCTCAAAATCTCAGATGGAACCAGATCGTGTTTTTCTTAAGAGGTAAAAGTTGCTTTTTTTTTTTTTTTTAATTGAATCTTTCCCACAATTGGTAACTGAACAGAAGGGAATAACTGAGTAACAAGTATATATATGATGAATAGGTAAATCAAAAGTGACCAAAAAAATTCTATTTGGAATAAGGCCATAAAATCCTTAATGGTGTTTATGTTTTAAAACATAAAAATACAGAGCAAGAAGGAATAAACTCATGGGACAATAAAGGTTGCTGATTTGCACTAGGTAATATTGAGACCCTCGCTGGCAATTTCACTTCTGAATGGCACTGCTCTTAGAGGCAAGGCTGTGGAGAGGCGAAGAGATGAAATTATCACCTCATCTTTAGCACTACTTAGGTGAAGAGAGAGGAGCATCATCTAGGGATTTCATCTTGGATCAAGAGCCGACTGTGGCCGAAGACACAGAATTTGTTATTCCTTTGTAAACAAATGGGTTGATGTTATGATAAAAATGCTGCCCACAAAGTCTAGAAAAGCCACATTCTCTGGCTGTGAAACATGCTCTTGCTTTGAGCCATCATTACTGTCACTGCATTAAAGGCCTTTGAGTTCAATCTGGGCTTAATTTTTCTTTTACAGAGAAAAAGAAGTCCCACCAACCCTTTTCCCCAATCGCAGCCCTTGGTGCCACAGTCCCAATGTCTCTCCCCACCCCTACTGTCCTTTGATTGAACCTCACAATACCACCATGGCTAGAAGCAACTTAAATAGACGGCCCAGGTCTCAGTCAACCAGGCCTAGTGCAGCTGAGGTAAGTGAAAGGGATACTTTTTTCCAGCAGAGAGTAAAGTAGGGGTGTGTGTGTGTGTATGTGTGTGTAGAACTGGTAAAAAAGAGTTAAGTGGTAAAATGTGCTAAGTATTAAAATCTATTCATATCCTCAAGAATAGATAGCTCCTAAAGGAAATATCATAAACCATTTATTTATAATTGCTGTAGCACAGTGTCTTTACTGTGCTTGATAAATATCTGTTGAATGAATCAAAAGAACAGCATGGCCAGCAAGAGTATATAAGATTCTTGCAGTTTGTCAAAAGGACAATTTTTTAAAAAATTAGGATAAACTGGTTTTACAAGTTATGCTATGCCAGAATTTATCCATCTTCTAAACACACTCTAATATTAATCCCTAATTCTTATTCTTTTTCAATCAAAAGTTTCTTATTTAAATCCTCTAAATAAAGCTTTTAGACTTAGGATTATTAACCCAGAATCTGTAAATGGATTTCAGGAAGTCCATGAATCTGCTAAATTTGGTGTAAAAATGTATGCCTATATAATGTTTTCTGAGGAGAGACTCCATGAAGTTCATCAGATGCCCCCAATGTTTAAGAACTGATTAGAAGAATACAACAGTAGATTGTAAACTGGAGAGAAACCCTCTTTTATACAACAGCTGTATCCTGATGAAATTAGAATGATTTTCAAACCTTTATTTAGCAGAGAGATTTTTTAAAAATGAAATCTTGTGCAGGATCCCAATATAAATAGATAAAAGCAGACCTGCCCAAGTGGAAAAGGAGGTAACAACTTTCATCATACTCTTCCTCTTCTTCCTTCCTTTCCTGTGATCTTTGAGCCACCTCTAGAATCACAGGATTCTGTATATTACAGTGTGAAAACCACTGTTAATAGGCTAACACATTATTGGAAAATAGTATCCCCAAAATAATATCTTTCAGCAGTGGAATGATGAAAATTGTATAAATTTCTGAATATATTTCATTTCACAAAATTAAATATCCTGTATCTTTTTGTCTGAGTTTCTTCATCGGTAAAGTAGGAGATTTGGGTCTGAAATTTAAAGAGCACTTTCAGCAATAAGTTATGTATATATCACACATATACCTTTAGTACTTCATAACCTAGAGTTGAGACTCTCAAGAAGTACATTAACTTTTATTTTTCTCCAATTAATGATAACCTTCACTATTTTACTCATTCTGTATAACTCGTTTTCCAAAGAAATTTAACTTTCAATTTTCTTGATTCACCTTTCTATAATCATGGCAACTTACCTTAATTATTCATAATTTTTGCTGTTTAACACGGCATTTTACTGTCTGTGTATATCCTATAATAATAATTCAAAAAGAAAATTGCTTTAATACCTTCAGGGCCTCTGTTCATCATTAATACCTTTTTTACTTTTTTATCTATTAACTTTTAATATGAACATAAAGAGCTTCTCTCTGATTTCAACTGTGAAAGATGGCCACAAAGAGACAGATGTTATGAATGACTTATTGATGATTTATTGGACGACAGCAATCCCTGCATCACTAGTTCATTTCTTTGAAAGAATATGTAAAACATTTCTTCAGGAAAAAATTACCTCATTTGTTAATTATCCAGTCTCTTTTTTATTTCCCTACCATGGGACTAGTGGCTATTATTAGCACACTTCTCAATAGTTGACAAAGAAAAAAAGAGATAAAACAAAAATTCATCAATTTTACTCATAGTTTCTTCACTCCTGCCCCTTTCCCCCTACACTGATAAATAAGTTAGTATGCTGAGCTACAGGAAAGAAAAAATCTTATTTGCGTGTGACTCTTCTACCCGGGAATGGTTATCTTGTTTTTAACTATACCTCTCAAATATGTTTTAGAGGAGCCTCGAGACTAACAAATAATCATCTACACATCATATGCCTAATTTATACCAAGCAAATTTGTGTTTTAAAACATGTCAAAATGCAGAAAGCAAAGTGGATGATCTTTAAAGCACCTATGTACTAATCATTCAAGATTGATGTAAACATTTTCTAATGTTGCTTCACATTACCAAGAAAAGCCCTATAAATTTGAAATCCCTTTAGATCTTCTTTCCAGTTCTGATACAAAAATAAAATAAGTCATTCTGGTCCTCATTTTTATATTTTAATTACATATATGTATGATCCATGATATATATATATTATAATTGATTTGTTTTTAATTCATATAAATGGCACTAAGCACAGTGCATGACACATAATAGTTGTTTAACACATGTCTGATGAAGAACAGACAGAAAAGGAGACACTGAAGGTTTTTAAATGGGTATCTGATAGTTAGATCTGTATTTTAAAGAGAATTTTGACAGCAATGTTGAAAATGAAATAGAGTGGAAAATATTCCAAAATCTAGGAGGAAAGAAGGGAGGAAGAAGAAGAATAGGAGAGGAAAGGAAAGAAAAAGTAGAAAAAGCAGATTAGAAAAAGAGACTGGGGACAAGTATGTCCTGTAGAGTTGTAATTTGAGACCCAAAAGGATGTAAGAGGGAGAAGTTGGGGCAGGAGTAATATTTAAAGAAATCATGACAAAAATTCTCAAAAACCAATGAAATATATCAAGCCACAGAATCAAGAAGAATAAGTCCCAAGCAACACAAGTCCAAAGGAAACCACACATTTGTATAATAAAATGTCAGACCACCAAATAATAAAAGTTGAAAAATAATAGAATGATATCTTCAATGTGCTAATGTGCTAAAAGAACTGCTATTCTAGAGTTCTATACCAAGCAAAAATATACTTTAAAACGTGAAAGTGAAATACATTTTCAGACAAAAGAAAACTGAGAGAATCCATTAACAATAAAGCCAAAATAAGAAAATATTTCAAGTAAAAAGAAAATGATTATAAAAGAATGTATAGTCATAGAGGAAGAAGTGAAGAAAATGCAGAGTCAAACATGGATAAACGAAGGAATATTCACTATGCAAAATAATGCTAATATTGTCTTATAGGGTTTAAAATTTATATAGAGTAAATTTATGACAGCTGTATTAGTTTCCCAGGGCTACTGTGACAAAATACTACAAACTTGGGGGCTTAAGACAACAGAAACTTATTCTCTTACAGTTCTAGAGACTAGAAGTCTGAAATTAAGGTGCCAGCAGGGCCGCCCTCTCTCCTAAGGTTCTTGGGATTATCTTTCCTTGCTTCTTGCTAGCTTCTAGCTGTTGCCAGCATTCCATGGTGTTCCTTGGTTTATAAATACATCACTGTAATCTCTGCCTCAATCTTCACAGGGCCTTCTCTCTCATGTATCTGTGTTCATATTTCTCTCTTCTTATAAGGACACCAGTCATCGTATTAGGGCCTACCCTAATTTAATAAGATCTTGTCTTATGTTGATTACATCTGCAAATACCCAATTTCCAAATAAGGTCATGTACACAGGTTCAAGGGGTTAGGACTTCAAAATATATTTGGGGGGGGACATGATTTAACTTATAACAGTAGCAATTGCACAAAAATTGGGAGGGAATTAAATGAAGTTAAAGTACTCTAAATTCCATGATTTGTTCAATAAGTTGTAAAAGTAGCAATTTATATTAGTAAATCAAGGATATGCATATTGGAATCTAGGATAAACACTAAAAGAATAGTATTTAATTTTCATGTTTATTAATGACATATACCATACTTTCATTATCATTCAGTTCAAAATATATTCTGATTTCCAATGTGATCTTCTTTACTACATGGCTTATTTGGAGATAATATATCACAAAGTGAATTTTTTTTCAGAAATGCAAAATTGGTTCAAGCTTTAAAAATTAATTAAACTTATCATCTTAAAGGGATAAAAAGGAAAATTATATAAACAGCTCAATAAATACAGAAAAAAAACATTTGATAAATTTACTACCTACTCAAGAGAGAACCTTAGAAAATTAAGATTTGAATTTCCTTGATCTGATCAACAGTATCTATGAAAATCCTAAAGCAAATTATCATACTTAATGGTGAAATAATGGAAGTTTTCCCCTTGAGATCCAAATCAAGACAAGAATTCTTTTTATGATGACTGCTATTTAGCAATGTACTAGAAGTCTGAGTGAAATAAAGCCACACTGTAAAAGCCAATCTGTTATAAATAAATGAAACTAGAACTTTGATAACGTTGTGCGGGAGTGAAGTATTTAAAAATCTCATCACCATAAACTCTCTCTTAAGGTCACACATATGGAATTTTACTTAGCTGGACTGTAGTCAATTACTCATTACAGTTCATTAGATCTGGCTTATCTGTCCTGGAATCAAAGTACTTTTTCCCATAAGAACATGTTTCCAATTCATAATCATAACAAAGGAAAGAAATAAAAGTTTGAAATAAATTCTTTTTATGTGTCCTCCATATTAGTATCTGTTTTACTTATTAATGTTTATACCTGTATTGCATTGTTTAAATTTATATGATTAAGAATTTGAAATGTCAAGTGTCACATCTTTATGACTGGATAGATTTTTAGTTTATATACATACAATTTCTAGTTATATTATTAACTAATGCTGTCATATTATACATATATTGATAATATAACTAGAAATTGTATAAATTGATATATAGAAATTTTAAAGAAAAAAATCAAACTATCCTATAGAATAAAAAAGGCCAATTACTTGGACCTCTCACAATCAGACTTAATAGAATATAATTACTTGAAGAAATACTGCAAATTACTTAGAGTTTTGTCCATTCTGTTTTTTGTTATTGAATAATAGCATCAAGAAATTAGGAATTCTTTGATAAAAGAAAGTTATATCATCTATTCAAAAATAATAATTTTTCTCTTCTGTTGCTTCCTTTTGGAAAATTTAAATTATAATATCACCATACTTCTTTTATGAAGATTAGACAAATGAAAACATATTTATATATGTCTCTTTTTATAGTTAAATAAAGGTTTCTTTAATGACCACACAAAGAATTCCAAGATATGAGTCCTAATGATAGAATGATTGGGTAATTTCAAGACTAGTTCTTTTATTTCAAAACATTTCAGCATTAAAAAACAGAAGTATTTTAAGTTAATTGACCTGCAATTATGAAAGATTATAATCTCATTAATAAAAATATATATTATTATTGATCATTTCTTTACACAAGAAATACTGTTTCAAGAAGTCACAGTATTCAGATTAAAGTTATAAAGTGATCAATGTTTCAGGTTTAAATAACCCAAGAAATTGCCATCACCCCCCGACATTGAAACGAACATTACTATCACTGATAATTTTGTCATTAAATTTCAAAAAATTAATAGATGAGATTTTTTTTTTACAAATGTTATTAACTTTAAATTCAGTACTTTGTTGTGAAACAGGCTTTCAGAGTGCAATTCAAAACCTTTATCCTGAAGCTAGTCAATCTAGAAGGACATACATAAAATATTTACAAGGTCTGTTTCATGCTAACAGATTGCTCCAGAAGATGGGATGTGATGAGCCTATGGAAAGAAAAATATCTTAGAAGCCTATTTACATTCTAATACCATAACTTACTATTCAGACAATTTATTCTGTGATGCGCCAAACAGCATCTTGACTATTGGATTCAGAAACTGAATAGTGGCGAAAAAAAAATAACTGTCAGAAACACCTTGCATTTTTGTTAATCTTTCTTACAGATCACATTTTCATATCCAGCTTCTAGATATTATTTCTTTGTAGTCAGATCCTTACAGTTTAACTTGATAATTCTTCCTCTGAGCTTGCAGTGGAAAAATAAAGGGTTAGATGTGATTGAGGAGCTTTTCCTGTAGTGTTTCCCCTCCCCTCCCCCAGAGGAGTTCATTGTTGTCTGTACCTGGGATATTATTTTGTTTTTTTTATCTTTTATTTTACAGGAGTAAAAGAACATCTAATGTTCTGTGCTAAAAGTAGTTCGTATTTGGGATCATTCTACTAAACACGATTTTAGTTTGATACACTAGTTTTCTATGTAGAGATTATATTTAAACAGAATGACTTTCAATCGCTGCTTAAGTACACAGAGATGAGGGAGGCCACCATCTCTGTTACCTCATTCATCACTAGAGTAGAGTCGGCTAAAATGGTAGACTAAGTAGCAGGGGCTCTGTCCGCACAGAATCTTGTGGATCCCTCCTGATGAGGCCCAGTTTCTGTACCTCCTTTTACTAGCTGCTTCATCACTATGGCATCTGTAAGGGTAGAAAGTAGAAAGCATTTGAATTTTATAGGTCAATAAAATTGTTCTGCAACCTCAATTTTTAAAAATATATCTTCTAGATGGATATATTTTCTCTCAAAGTTTTGATTAATTGTGTCTTGAAATATGTTTTCTTTAGAATAATTCTTTGAAAACTTGGACTTAATAATCAAATAATGCTTTTCAAGGGCTTTTTAAAGTACTTGGTTCAAGTTACCATTAAATTAAATGTCCTTAAGATTTCTTCTTCAAATGAAAGAAAATCTTTTTGTTGATAGTTTAGTCTAGAATTTGTTTCAGTGTGAAAAATTAATGCTTGAAATATTGAACAAAATTCCTACTGACTTCCTTACCCTCTTTTTGGCAGAGTTTGGGGGGACAAAATTACCAGGCCATCTAAATAACAAAAGCAATAGGCAGTCAACTCAACCTTTAAAGCTGAGTGACAGTATTGCAAATTTTCCTTCTCTGCAGAATAATAATAAGACTGAAATAATTTGCAGATATCTTTAAGAGCCATCAGAACACAGATTGTTCTCATATATCCTGTAGTCATTAATTTTCTGTTAAATATTTATGTTGCTTTTGGAGCCAGCTTTCCTTTCCTGTCATTTGATAAACTTTCTAAGAATGGGAAACAAGGAAATATCACATGTTTACTTTTTGCCCTATATTCTCATCCTGTCCTTGTTGACAGATAACTAAGAGTGATTGAAATCCAGTCACTTAAAATGCTCAAAAACAAAATTCTGTAAGTATACTGATACATTTTAATTCAAACGAGCAACACATTATTACCAATAGTATAACAGAAATTATTCTGGTTAAAGAGACTACATATGTTCTATAGTTGTGTATCTTTTAAAAGGCAATGAAGAAAGATTAGAAACTTTGACTACTGCTATTCTGTTGATAAACAGCATTCTGTCTTTTAACCAGTCACTTCCTACATTGCCTTATCTTCTTTTATAAGAATATCGACATATAAGTAATTGAGGAAGATCTCAATTGTTTTCTGTATTGTAAGTGTTTTTGTTTAAACTATTCCCAAAAGAACTAATGACGAGGTGATTTTTTGGTCTAGAATTCCTTCTTCTACGTTAAAATTATTTGCTGCTGTAGTCTGTGACCGATCTATTTTATGTTTTCTTGCTCTTTTTTCTGACTAGACTTTAGGTTTATTCTCTGGTTTAAAGATAAAGCTACAGCCACCTGATTCCTAACATGTTTGTATTCTAGACTCTGCTTGCACAGCCTGCTGGCCTTTCATGTTCCCTACGCCATGTCTGCACACCAACTTTTCAGTTTTTCTCAGATTGTTCAGCTATATAATTTTTCCAGCTTGTGTCTTTCTAGAATTTTTCCTAATTATCTTCTATTTTTTCTGAAGGTCCCCTACTCTTTTTACACATTCACTCTCCATTTTTACAGCATCATTATCCTTTAGCTTCCCACTTCCTAAAAACGTGATGACCACAACCTCCCTATTCCTCTGAGAAACTTTTTTATCAGATACTTCTTAATAGGACATTGAGACTGTAAGGGATTTATTTCAATCACCTCATTTTAGAGCAAAAGAAACAGAAATACATAGCGACAAGTTCCCAAAATGTACCCAGTAATCAAAGAGCCAAAACAAAACTCAAGGTTTTTTAACCGCAAAGAGCTGAAGAATCCAGGCTTGGCCCCTGCTCCCAGAGGTCTGCTATCTACTAGGATTTATTTCATCCAGTCGTTGTAGCCCTGAGCAGGGTGTAGTTGAAATGCAAAGGACGGAACCTGAAATCTGCCACAAACATTAGCAACCAGCCCTTCTACTACCGTTCAGTGACCCTTCACTCTCTGTAGCTAGAAGAGCATTATACTAAATAGTGAATCTGGATATGAATTGGAAAGGGGACATTTTATTATATTCAAAAACAAGGATTTTTTGTTATTGGCTTTGGTTGGAAAAAAAATATTTTGAATCTTCTCATTAAATATTGAATAACATTTGAGAGAAGATTTTTAGCCTTTATTGGTCTTTCTCAATTATTATTTTGCCGAACTACCATGGTCACAAATTTGTTCCTTGATCCCCTCTGTGGTAGATTCTTTGGTAAACTTGATTTTTTTTTAACCCATCCTATTTTAAAAAGTTCTAGGCCTCTTAAGATGCCTTACTCTGCCTTCTTAGAGCTTCCACCTCCATGTGGTAGTATCTTTAGGATTAAGTATCAATGTGCCCTGGGAACATTGAAGCTTTTACTGAGAACAAAATTTTACTCCATCTCTCAGTGAATAACTTCTTTATTTCACTCAGCTCCTGAGTCTTGTATGTCTGTTCACGTAAAATTGTTCAGAGAACAAGTTATCATGTGGTTCTCATTGATATTCATGACCATTCATTGGTAACTTGTAATATTATATACTTGCACAGTATTGCACAGTTTTTGCATTATCTTGTTTAAACCAGCAGTAGGAAAGGCTGATATTATCTTCATTTTATGATTAAAGACATGTTAGCTCAGAGATAGTCAGTGACTAACCTAAAGTCACTTAAATAGTAAATGGCAGAGTTAAGGCTAGACTCCTAGCCTAAAGCCAGTGTTCTTTCACACCACTCTACCAATCAAGCATTAGAATGCTCTTGCCTTTGTCTGTATTGCTCTCCTTTCTAACTTGTCTGAAAGGAAAAACGTAACACATTTAGAAGCAGCACTAGAAAAAGATATTTCCATTCACAAAAAAAAAAAAAAAAAAAGGAGTTGACTACCATGAAAATCTTAAGACTGCTCCATACAGCAAAAAGATTCAGGTCCTATTTTCAAAACTGCTAATTAAATGGAGTGCCAATTGTTGGTACAAACAATGAATCAAAGTTCAATCTCTGGGATGTTGACTGCTAATCATATTTCTATGCTACAACTGATTAAAACCACGTAGTTGGAGTCACAGTTCTCATATCCTCTCTTTGCTAGTACTTTGTAAGCAATGTGTGGGAGTTCTATTGTGTGACTAATGGGCAGTGTAGGTGAGTGATGTTACAAAATGCTACAGAAACAGAACTTTCCACAAATTAGAGTAGGAGCACTCTGGAAAGGCCAGGTAATTCCCTTTGTGTCTACTACTACCTGCCATATAAACTCCCAGGTTTTCTAGGAGACACTGAGGAATCTAGGACAGAAAATAAAGAGGTGAGAAAGAACAGGGCAGACATATCACCACCACTGTCCTCAAGAGTATGCAATTGCTTAAAACCTGGAAAGAAAGCACCAAAATTGCAAACACAAGATATTAAATTTGTAATCGGTAAAAGTCTTCATACCTCAGAGGTACTCCTGTGTATTATATTAGGCGCTCTTAATAAAGTGCTAGTTATGGAATCCTTTCATGAACTGAACTACAATTACATAGCTCTGAGTGTTCTCAACGGTATAAACTGGACAAGCCAAACCTGGGGTGTTCTTCTAGCTCTCCAAGGACACTTCCTTGGAACCCTGATAAGAATTTTCCATAACAGACTTTTTCTGGGGCTATTGTGTGTGTGCGTATGTGTGTGTGAATGAAAAGTCAGTACTAAATAGCCCAGAAAGAGGGACTAATATTTAATACTTTTTAATATGAAACCTTGCTTAAAAGGTTTGAAAATGTTTGGATTAAATTTTCTTGTGTCAGTGTTTTCTATCTATACTTTGTTGTATTTTCAATCTAAGTACTAAAACCTTTTCCTCTTAGCCCACAAAATGATATTCCAAAATTCTTCATTCAGTTGAAATTTTATGAATATTTGTTTCCTACAATCTCATTTCTTCAAAGTTTCTCAGTCACTCTGTTCTCTGATTTTCTGGCCTCAACCTTATGTGTCAAACTTAGGTTGTATAGAAGGGGTAAAATCTAGATTCCTCACCCTGTTGGGTCAGAGGTACCCAGAGTTTAACTAAATGCCTGTGCAATGTCTCCACTTCCACAGAGAAAGTATAGAACAAAAATATCTCAGACTGTGAAGCCACCTGCTAAACACTCCTAGAAAAGACTAAAACCAGTTGCACACAGAGAAATGAAACTTTCTTTCTTTCTTTTATCTCTTAAATCTTTATGTGTGTTACCTGGTATATTTTAAATCTGGGCCCATCTTAGATATATATGGAAAAGTAATTAGGTATTATTCAGGAACAAACAAGATGAAAATGAAGTACTGAACTAGGGAGAAATACAAAATATAAACAGACCAATTATTAGTAATAAAGTTGAAACAATAATCAAAAAAACTCCAAACTAATAAAAGCCTAGCTTCACAGGTTAATTCTACCAAATCTTTAAAGAAGAATTATACCTATTTTTCTTTAACTATTTCAAAAAATTGAGGAACGAATGCTTCCAAATTTTGTCAATGAAGCTATTACCCTGACACCAAAACCAGGCAAAGACATTACAAAAACATTTACAGGCCAATATCTTTGACAAACATAGATTCAAAAATTCTCAACAGAAAATTAGCAAATAAGATTCAACTATACAGTAAAAGAATTATATGCCATGACCAAACAAGATTCATCCCAGGGATGCAAGGATGGTTCTGCATCCATAAATCAATCTATGTGATACATCACATTAACAAAATAAAGGATGAAAACCATATGGTCATCTCAGTAGGTGCAGAAAAAGCATTTGACAAAATTCAACAACCATTTATGGTTAAAACTCTCAACAAAGTACATAAAGAAGGAGCATATTTCAGCATAATAAAGACTGTATGTGACAAACCCACAGCTAATATTATACTCAATAGTGAAAAGCTGAAAGCTTTTCATAAAAGAAAAAGAAATAAAAGCATCCAAATCAGAAAGAAAGATGTAAAACTCGCATTATTTGCAGATGACATGGTACCATATAGAGAGAACCCTGAAGATTCTGTCAAAAAATTTGAAGAACTAATAAATAAATCCAGTTAAGTTGCAAGATACCAGATTAATATACAGAATTTTTATTGTGTTTCTATAAACCAATAATGAATGATCAGAAGGAGAAATTAAGAAAACACTTTCTTTTATAATTGTATCAAAAAGAATAAAATACTTTAGAATAAACTCAACCAAAGAAGTGAAAGACCTGTACTCTGAAAACCATAAAATATTAAAAAGAAAAATTAAAGAAGATACCAAAAAAAAAAAAAAGGAAAAATATACCTTCCTCATGTATTGGAAGGATTAATATTGTTAAAATGTCCTTACTACATTTTACAGATTCAATTCAATCCCTATTAAAATACCAATGACATTCTTCTCAAAATTAGAACACTATTCTACAATTTATATGGAACCACAAAAGGCCCTAAATAACCAAAAAAAATCTTAAGAAAGAATAAAATGGGTGTGTTACATTCTCTAATATCAAACTATACTACGAAATTACAATAATAAAAACAGCATGGTACTGACATGAACCAGATACATGGATCAATGGAATAAATAGACAGCTCAGAAATAAATCCTCACTGATATGGTCAATTTACAACAAAGGAAGCAAGGCTATACAATGGGGTAATAACAGTATATTCAGTAAGTGGTGTCAGGGAAAATGGACAGATATACGCAAAAAAATAAAGTTATATTGGACAACTTTCTTAAACCATATATAAAAATAATTTCAAAATCATTTAAAGACATAAAAATAAAACTTGAAACCATAACACTAATTAGAAAAGACATACGCCTCTCTACGTTTATCTCAGCATTACTAATAATGCCAAGATATGGAAGCAACCTAGATGTCCATCAACTGATGAATGGATAAAGAAGATGTGATGTACACACACACATGTGCACACACACAGATGATGTATATTATTCAGAAATAAAGAATAAAATCTTATCATTTGTGACCACATGGATAGACCTAGAGGGTATTATGCTGAGTGAAATAAATCAAAGACAACTACTATATGATTTTACTTATATGTGGAATCTAAAAAAAAAAGAAAATAAATAAACAAAAAAGAAACAGATACATAGATATAGTGAATAAGCTAATGGAGGGTAGGGGGATGGGAAAAAAAGAAAAAAAGAAGAAAATGTAGGATGTGAACATTTCAAAATGGGTAATTAAACTGGTTGCCTCAGAAACATTTTGATCTTCATATTTAAGATCAGAAGTAAAGAGTATTCATGACCAGCTAATGAAATAGCCATGCTGCTTAGGTATCAAAGAACACTGCACATCATAAATCACCACTAACACTGTAACTTGAACAAGTGCACATGTTACAGAGTTGAGTTAGAAGGATTTTAAAAAATGAATAATTCTTTAACCTTGGCAAAAGTTGAGGTATCACAGAAATAATTCCCCCTCTCCTGTTATTATCCTGCATCTGTGAGTATGTTCAAGATCTGATAATTCTACATTTTAATTTAAGGTTAGTGTGACAGAAAGACTCTGAACATCTCTACATTTCTATAACAATGTAATTTCACCATATTAATGGTCTGTATTATATTTCATCATACACTGTCATTTTATTTATTTTTTGTTCAGGACAGTAAAATCCAAGTCTAGAAAACGCAAGGATACCTGACATGTCACAACGAGCCTTCATCACACAGGAAAGGAAGCCAACAGCCAGCAAGAAAATGGTTTCTTTTAGAAAATATAATTCTTCAGGACTGTAACCATTTCTTAAAGAAATAAATAGAATTTGTGGACAAGTTGACACATCTGCTTTTTAGGCTGTTAAGAAAAAAAACATTGGTCAAAAGCAAAACCATCAAGAGCTTTATTTTATGCACATGTAGATCCCCAATCACTAATTTCAGTCTTTTATACTCTGCCCAACTATTAGGTCTACGACTTCTGTCATTTCTACAGATACATTTTCCAAAAGCACATGTTTCAGGAATACTCAGTCTGATGGTCTGTTTGATTCTCTACACTTGGAATCTGTCTCCTTTAAGCTTGGATTAATTTAGCTTTCTAATGATTGGCAGTAATAAATTTCTATGTAATAACTAGTTAGGAGGTTTTAACCTGCCTACGCTTACCTCAAATTCAGCCAAAATATTATCACAAGCTTGTGATAACTATGTACAAATTCCCATGGGTAGGAAATGCCAAAGGACCAAGAATATTCCAATTAAATTATCCAATACCTTTTTAAAAAGACTTTCTCTTTATTCTTAAGCCATCTTATTCTATACATATCAAGAGTTAAGAAGCTTAGAAAATAATAAAATATGTTTATTTTTAATATTGACCCTCTGTAGTCAGAAAATATGATTGCTTCAGTTTCTGAGAATAAATCCTGTCCATACCTAGTAGCCTTGCTTAATTTAATTTGAGTTGATGTATGTGTATTTATATAGCATATGCAGGAAGATAGGGCATATACAGTCTTGGGATGTGAGGAGGAGTGAGAAAAATGAGGATTTTTCATCTATTTTAAAAATAAAGAAAAACAAAACAACCAAAAAATCACTGGTGACCCTTCGGATTTTTTTTATTATATCCAAATACCAAGAGTTAAAAGTATTTTAATTTTAAAAAGTCATTTACTAAGAGATTCAAACATATACTTATATACTAATGTTCATAGCGGCATTATTCGCAATAGCCAAAAGGTAGAAATAACCCATGTCCATGAACAAATTAATGGATTTTTAATATGTGATATATATATATATAAAACAGGATATTATTTATTCATAAAAATGAAATTCTAATATATGCTACAAAATCGATGTCTTGAAAACATTATACTAAATGAAACAAACCAGACACAATAAGAAAATATTCTGATTTCATTTATCTGAGGTACCTAGAATAGATAAACTCATAGAAATGGAAAGTATAATAGAGTTGACTAGGGGAAAGGAGAATGGGGGATTATTGTATAATGGGTACAGAATCTCTGTTTAGGATGATGAAAAGATTCTGGTCACAGCTAGTGATGATGGTTGCATAATATTGTGCATGTACTTAATGTTGCTGAATCGTAAACTTAAAAATGCTCATAATGGTAAAGAGATACCTCAATGACATCTGATTAATATTTTCAAGGTGAAAAAAGTCATATGCCAGTCTAAAGCATCTGAGAAGACATACATTTGCTTGATATAATAATTTATCATATACTTTTTTGGCTATCTACATTAACCCTGTGTAGTGGTATGGCATATTTTCCAGTCACCAGGTCACACTGATCACAACATTTTCCCTTCTTTGGACTCTTAGGAGTAGACTTGCACATTTTCAGAAAACTGTCGATAACACCTTATGCCACTTTGAACCATTAAATATGATCTTTGAATCACATGTTGGCTAAATTGTGTAGGCTGTTCTGTCTTTTTCGTGGTTACCATAGAAACTGTGCAGACATGGTGTTGTGAGGAGACTGCAAGGTCATCTGAGAGTGTATAATGAAAGTTAACTTATTCCATGGCTTATAATTTCTTCCAGCTGTCTCCATTTGTGATTAACATGTTCACTTTGGGAGTATAAACATACAACCAAAAGGGCTTTGGCAACTATAACCAATAAACAATCTCATCCATGACGGACTTCCCTCCCAACATCCTTCCTGTAAAGATCTGTAGTAGAAACACTTGAAAAAGTGGCATGTATGGTCCAGGTGTTTCCAATTATTTCCCTCAAGAGCAGAGGTTCCCCAAATCCAAAACATGTTTCAGCTCAGTAGTGTTCCTTATATTTAAAGATTATGTAGTTTCAAGAAGAATTTAATCTACATATCTATGATTCATTGACACTTCATCAATAACATAATATCTCCTCTGAGCTCTTCTCCATGATCATTTCCTCTCTGGGTGGTCGAAAATATGGTACATTTAAGTATTGCTTACTTTTGTGAAGTGCACACTGAGAGCATATAACCTTTTGCCCTTCCAAGAAAAAGAGAAATAAATGCTCAGAGCCAGGATTTGTAGTAGATTCCTTGTCAGTTATGTCACTGCTGAGTGTTCTAGCACAATGCCTCCACTGTCTTCTTGCTCAAGGATTGTCAGTCTCTCTCTAGAATGACAAAGCTGGGGGAAGATAGACCCATCTCTACCGGTATAAATTATTAACTGCCTAAATGTTAATACTATTTAGGCAAGACTATTCATGGATTACAAAGGAAAAATGTGGGTTTGGAGAATTTTGTTTTCCTAAGTTTCTGTGAATGTGTTATAAGATTGACCCTTTAGGCTTCAGCAGCTTCAGATAGCGGTGAGCTTTACCTTATGGTCCCAGAAATTTGACACTTCATTATTGTCTTCTGCAAGTTAGTGGGAGCATTGTGCTTATAATTACCTTACAGGAATTGTGAGGATTATTTTATAAAGTATTTGAGTAATGAACATTGTTAAATAATATTCACTGTTTAGAGAAACAAATTAAACTACAGATAGATGAACCAGATGAATTACAATGAAAAAAAATCCAAAGCTTTTCCTACTGCTCAAAATAGGTAAACATTTTAAGCCCTGCTCCTGTACATTCTCTCTCTCTTTCTCTCTCTCTCTCTCTCTTTCTCTCTCTCTCTCTCTCTCTCTCTCTCTCTCTCTCTCTCTCACACACACACACACACACACACACACACACACACTTCAGACACTTCATACACACACTTCATGCCTTGGGCAGGAAATAGTGAAAGATATTATGAAAAGATAAACATTGTTCTTATGATGAAGTGTTTTTGGTTAACTGCCAAAGGGCTTTGAAGAGGAATTCAGATTTCCAGATCAGCATCAGGGCAAGAGTGATTTTAAGGGGCTAAACTCCTACCTACTCTTGGCACTTCACCCCAAGTCCAAGTAGAAGAATCATTACTCTAACCATCTTAGTAAGTTTAAAATCTATAGTAACAATATGACTTTGTGCATAATATAATATAAATGGTCAATTATCTATGTTTATAAAAATGTTGATTTTTATAAACATTCATATTTCATATTCTTTGGAATACATTATAAGAAAAACAAGATATGAGTAGAAATTTTGTTTTATTTTTATAGATGTTCTACTTTCCTAATATTGTACTTTTCTTAGATTAAGCATAATTTCAGTATGTAGAATGCCATGAAATTACCAGCCAGTTCCTTATATTTTACCACAATATGAGAAAATATAAAACTTTTGGAATTGTTTGAAAGCCGTATTGTCTATTCTAAACAGGTCGTGTATGTGTCTGTATAGTGGTCCTGAGAAAGAGGGGGTAGAATTTTCTCTAAGAGAGGTCAATACAATTGCTAAGTATCCAAATTTTGCCTTAATGTCAATAGATTGCAAAAAATGAGTAATAATACTCTTCCCTGCCTTCCATCTGCATCACACATCATATGTCATATTAGTCAACTAATTTGAGTTCAGGTCCAGAAGGCAGAACATAGTAACCACAAGCAGAAATACCGTAGGGAACCACAAGGGGCTCACCGGTGGGTGTGGGATGGAAAGGAAATGCACACCCAAGAGGGCTCACTCCCATGGCAAGCAAATTGGTGCTGACTACACGTTCGAGTCCACATTGGCCTCTCCATAAGCGGGTCGGGTTCCCTCATGCAGGGTGTCTAGGTTCCAAGAGCAAGCAGCCTAAGAAGTAAGAAGTAGTAGCTGCTAGTTTTCTAAGATCGAGACACAGAAATTGACACAAGCATCACTGTCATGTTCTATTAGTCAAGCAGTTATAGAGCCTGGATACTAGGGGAGGGAACATAGATTCCCATTTCTCTATGGGAGGCCGGTCAATGAATCTTGTGGCCCTGTTTTAAAACCACATTTACATACACATTTACATGTAAATAGCCAAGAAAATAAATACCACTTTTTTACTTACTCTTCTCTTTTTAATTTCAGCTGGGTTTATCTGTCCCAATCTTGGAAAATAAAGTATATCCCCAAATTGGTGAGCCCATTGAATTAATCACAACAAAACAGGCAAGAAAATGTGACCTTGTTATCTTTATTTGAGGTGCATTGTGAGTTTAATTGAAGCAAAGGAAATCTGTTTGAAATATAGCCCTGAAGCAATAATTGGCTTTAAAGATTATAAATTACCTCTTAATTTCTTGCACCACCTTTTTAGGACCCCTCAACATCTTTCTCTTTTCCTTAAATCACTAGAATCTATGTGGATTCGCTGGAGATATATCTCAAAGGGCTTGTAGTTGTCTGTTTAGTTTATATTTATGAGCTCATTTTTCCCTGTTGTACAGTCTTAATCACCAAATATTTTTTGAGCATCTATTATATGCTAAGCATTGGAATTTTAAAAATACGTGGTCCTGGGGTGGCTCCATAGTGTAGTGTTTAGCACGTCTGCTTTATATGCACAAGGTCCTGGGTTCACACCCCAGGTGGAACCAGGGACCATACACCAGGTGCTCCAGGCCCCCGGGTGCACCAGGCCCCAGAGTGCACCAGGCCCCAGGGCACCCCACGAGCTTATGGGAGGAGACACACCACCTTCAGAGATCTAGTTCCTAAAAAGAGGGAGACAGCAACATCTGTAGGTAAGGGGTGGAAGTGGGGGTAGGTAGAAATTTAAAAAGCGGGGAAAAAAAATACATGATTTATGCCTTGATGGCAGCCAGACCAGTGGGAAATATACTTGTAGCAAAATAATTAAAGTGCTACAATCAGCCTAATACAAAGTCCTATGGGTTCTTCAAAGAATGAAAAATTCCAGATAGGTGCCATGGAGCTGATTTTAAGAGAAGGGTTAAGATACTTCAGGCAAGTGGAGAAAAGAAAGGCTGATCAGCACATGTAGCAAATAAATGGAAGCCACGGGCTGTTTTAAGAAATGGTCATTATACTGATGAGTTTAGATTATGAAAAGAAACAAGGAGATAAGGCTAGAAAGGTAGATTAGGCCAAATCATGAGCTCTGTTTTGGGGCCAAATTTTTTAACTTGACCCCATACTTCATACAACAGGAATGGTAATTCGGATTCTCCTTTGGAATCTATCTTGTATTAATTAGAGAGAGAGAGATGTAGATAGAATTTGTTCCATTATAATGTGATTATTTTTTCTAAGAAATCTCAACTTTTCTGAACTTGCTTTTTATAAGACTTGAATTAAAAAACAAACTAAAAACTTCAATGAGAAAAAAATATGGAGTAGAGCATTTCTAACTACACATATATACTTATAAAACCTAAAACCAACGAGCAAATATGGTATTTGATTACGCCTAGCTTTGGTTTGCAAGTAAAGATCTGTCTTTGCTATTAGTATAGGCCTCTTAAAATTTTCACTTCATCATCTACTGTTAGAACAAAGCAAATGAATACTCAAAGAAGGTAGCTGGGGTTTATGTGATGTCTCTCCCTCCCCCCACCAGAAATTCAGTGTTAAGCCAATATCAATTAATTAATAAATGATAAATTATCCAATCTCTGTTATGAAAATATGTTATTGGGAAATTGTCACATTCAAGGATTTGTCTCAGGAAATGAAGGCATCTTACTAAGCGAAAAGATTAGGGATGTGAACCTCGATTGAAAAGTTGAATTATTCTAAGCACATATGAAAATTTCAAGTAAAAACTTCATGGCGGAGGGGAGATATTGCAATTTTAAAAAGACTTTTTGAAAAATGTGCTAATAAGATTGGTCACTATGCTTTTCTAAACCTGTCCTATTAGTTTTTCCAAAGTGGAAATCTTAGCTAACATTACTGCTCAAGACCCCACAATGACTCTTATTCCCTTATAGTTTGAAATCTAAACTAAAATCTAAGGTGTGTTAACTGTTCTGGTTGATACCTAGCCACATATGTTTTTCCCTTCTATATTTCCATAATTACTGCTTCAATTAGCCCCTTATTTTTATGTAAATTGTCAGTTCCCTAAACGTTCTCTAGGATCCCATCATGGAAAATCCCTCATGTATCCCAATATTTCTGGGAATTGTTGATTCTTTAGGGGTTATGTTGCCCCTGGTCATTAATGACCTCCTGCTGAATTCTCCAAGAGTCATTCTTGTCTTGCCTTCTGCATATGCTGCCCTTTCTCTGCAACACATTACTATCAAGCTAGACTTCACCTCCACACCTCAAAGCACTTCCTACAAAAGGCTGTATGTGTCCTGCACACATTTCCTCAGGGCGATAGAGAAGATTTATGTCATTTAGTCTAAGCATAGCAAATAACTTAGAATTGAATGCTTAATACCTCTGGTCTGAAGTCTTTCGGGTATTCCGACCTTTGGAAACTTCTCAAGGACGTCTTTCCCCATAAAAGGCTTGTTACTCCAACAACCTTCCTTCTTAGCCCTATTTGCTTAGCTTCATAGTCCAGTTCTGACTCTCCTTCTAACCCCTCACCACCACATTTAACTTTCCAGTTACTTTTCTTAAGCAAAGTTAATCTTTCTGGTGTTTTAGGTTAGAGTCAATCTTTAAAAAGTAACAATGATTTCAGATTTAGTAAGCAATGTCTTCTGCATGCTACATTATACCCATTGGCCTATTCTTTAATCAGCATTCGATTTTATCATTATAAAATACTGGGATGTTATTTGGTTGTGCTTTCTAATAGTTTCATTTGGAAATTATTTGTATAGAAAAAAAAGAGGGAAAAAGTTGAGCACCTACCTTGTACCAGACACTGAACTAGAATACTTTAAGTTCTTATTTTATTCTCAGGCAACATTGGGTCCCCAACACCAGCTGTCAGCTAGAGCTCAGTCACAGCTACTCGATTTACATTGGTCAGGTCCACCTTGGTCATTTGTCTATTTTGCTTTCACAAAGGCATGCAACTTTGCCTTTGGGTAATCTGGATTAGTGCTAGTCAAAGATTAACCTCTGGAACAATTACATTGCATCACCTGGGAGTTTATTAGAAATCCATCACTTTAGAATTCATCCTGTACCTACTGAACTAGAATCCATATTTTTAATTCTCTTCCCAGGTGGTTAGTAGGCACATCGAAGAGAAGCACTTTTTCAAATGCTTGTTGATTAAGGTCTGTATTCAACTAGGACTGCTGCTGGCTCAGTATAAGATGATGCTGATGATTATGTATTCCCAGAAGAAAAGCAAAATAGTTTAATAGTGCAAAAATAATGAAAAAGGAAAGGCTTTAGTTCTGAATTTAAGATATTCACAATAACTTAAAAAGTGATTTTCATGGTTCTAATCCATAAAATAAGGTTTCCTTTTTTCACACCTTAAATGTAAATGCTTCATTTTTACTTCTTATGAATTTATGCACTCCACTTAGATAATAGATTTATTACTTTTGTTCATTGCAATTAAAGAATATACATCTTGTTAAGATTTGTAATTGCCAAGTGTTTCAAAGATGATGGCCATAAAGGAGGTATTGTAGTTTAAACTTCAATTAGGAAAATTTTATGACTATAAACCCTCTTTGAATTTGCCAAATTGAGTTTTCACTAGTTCTTTTGCAGTTAACAAAAGAACACTATATATGTCTGTCATTATCCATAGTGCTTCTTTGCTAGCTCTAGATTTGTTTGCTTATTTCTATTTATTTTAAAAAGAAAGATTAGAAAAAAATGATGGGATAGTGTTACAGAAGAATAAATTACATGTTGTAGGCTTATTCAAACCTTTAAGTGTTGAAAAAATTGAGGAGGGGCAGGGGATCACAAAGTTCAAAAGGATATTTGCAGAACCAGTTTTTATTTAAACTCATAGTTTAAAAAGAAACTAAACTTTCTGGTTTCCTTTTGATTTTATCAGCAAGGTTTTCAATCTCTCTTTGGTATAAAAATAAACTTTTTAAAGATGATATTTCAAATTTAACTAATAAATTGATAGCCACATTATAAAGATTTCAAAAGTTATGAAATAAGTATACCTGAAATTAATACATATAATCTTCATATACTGGTTTTTTCTCCTTTTTATTTTTCAATAATATCATTGAATTTTCTTTTGTAATTTTCCCATAAGCATAGTTCATGTTGCTTCAGAGTCTTCATAAACCCAAAACTATCCCAGTAACTTAAACACTTGCTTTTTCTTAGCTACCTAGCATATTTGAAGTTAATCCCCTTTGCTCTGTGTGAATAGATAGAACCTCTAGGGTTAGTCAGTTCGGTTACAGTTTTTGGTCTTCCAAGTTCTATTTAGCTCTTCAGACATTTACATCAGCAAAGAAATTTTTAACCAACGGCTTAAATTATTAGAATTCTAATTCATAAACTTCATATGGTTACTACTCAAGGAACTTTAGCTTTACCCACTAACTATTTATTCTTAGAAGACGACACCAATATTTCCTATACCCACTTTATTATCTGCCTTTTATCTTTTATTTTTAAGTGGTGTGCCAAGATCTAAGGGATAAAAATTCTCAAATCGTGAACAAACACTCTAAAGTTAAGAGGAAAAGATTAGTAAATAGTGTGGCAATAACTTTATAAAGACATTCACTATTTTGAAAACTTTGAAGAAGGGCAATATAAGCGAACACACATTCTGAAGTACACTGTGGTCTGGCAGCATTCTCTTCTGTGAAAGCAGAATTTCTGGGCCTCAGAATGCTGCTGACAAATAATAATTAATTTAAATGTGAACAGCTGTTTCCTATCCTATACCTCCTCCAGTGAGGGGGCTGAAAATAAAGACCATAACCCAACTAAGACATTAGGAGGAGGAGAGTTTGGTGAACATGCTATGCTTGCTCTGGAAACGTGAGAGGGATGTCTTATGGGGGGAAAAAATTGAAAATGTGATAGATTTCACTTCCTGTTTCTTCATTCTAGGAGGAGCCTCTTTTCTCTACCTCTTGAATTATATTATTAATACTCTCTTGAGGACATTAGCAAAGGATCTATCCAAAATACAACTGATTTTGTTCATAAGTAATAGACACACCCCCAAATCATTGCCAAAAAGTATAATGAGTCAACAGCTAAGTAGTAATAGCTCCTTATTGTGGCAGTTAGATTTGTGTTACATCCTGGGTTTTAATTTTTTTTTCCATGAAAGTAGATTGCCTTAGAACTTTAAGATTAGTGATCTCTGGCAATTGTAAAATAATTACTAGGAAATGTGAAATTAAAGATAATGGAGACTGTTGAGGCTAATGTGGTTCTGGGATCAATATGAAGTGTTAAGTTATTAAGTCTCAAAACATTATCTTCTGTTGATTCTAATCAAACTTGGCCCATTTATCACTTTGCTCATAATTGTCAAAAGTTAACTGCTGAAAAAGAGACATATTATAGCCTGAAGTTTAGAGTACAAGGAATTCTTTTTCGTTGTTTAGTTTTGCCTCTATTTTTATTCTCATACTTATTCTAAACTGTTTTCCAGATGATTTCACTTCTATCTAATCACCTACAACCAGCTATCTTCCATTACTAAGGGAAAATACTAATGAGATTTGATTTCAAAAAAAATTTTTGCTTGACTTATAGCCTTTAAATGGAAACCCAGAGAAATTTGCTTTCAGTTCTTCTTTACATAGAAGATAGATAGATGATAGATAGATAGATAGATAGATAGATAGATAGATAGATAGATAGATAATAGATAGATAGATAGATAGATAGATAGATAGATAGAGATAGGCAGACAGACAGACAGACAGACAGACAGATAGATAGACAGAGAGAGACAGATAGATAGATCTGAAGAAGAGACACAATATATTGATATAGGTTGGTGAATTAAGTATGTATCCACTGACCTAAGTTATTAAGTAAACTAGGTGATTACTTAAGTTTTGATTTGAAAAAAGTTTTGAGAAATCTGACTGCTCAAGAATCACTCTACTGTCAGAGTTGTCATACCAGATACCCTTTTAGGGCTTAAAGAATTTCTCTGATATTTAGCTATTTATCCAGGCAGAGTTTAGCCATGATGAGTTCTAAATTTTGCAGGACTATCCTGATTTTAAATCACTGTTCTATTGTCTTTGAATCATCAAATTTCTTTCAAAACAATATAGCATTAATCCTCAAACTTTATGTCTCAGTTTGCACAGAAATCTGGAAATGACTTATAAGTATCAGTTTAATTTTTGGTTTAGAGAGCACTTTGGTCATTGTACACATGCTCTAGAAAAGTAATGTATAAAGCTATTTGCAAGCAATATATTCAACATAGAATGATTGAGTGCCTGCTCTGTCATTGTCACTGAGGGACTATTCTTAATGCTGGACCAGGGCAGGGGGCAGGATACAAACAAAAATCTCTGCCTTCATGGTGTTTATATTTTAGTGGTAGGAAACTAACAATGAACAAAATAAGTAAGAACACTAATATAGCATGTTAGAAGGTGGTGTTATGCTGGAAAACAAAATAAAGAAGGATGATAAGGGAATACCGAGTGGGTTTACTACAATTTTAAATAGGTTGGACAGGAAAGGTGTCATCGAGGAGGTGACAGTCAGCCCATACTGAGGAAGATGGAAGAACAAGCCACATGGACATGTGGGTGATAGAGAGTTTCAGCAATAGGAATGGCAAGCACAGAGACTCTGGGTTAGGAGTGTGCCTGGTGTGTGTAAGGAACAAGAGGGAGGCAGGACTGGAACTGGAACAGGAGGGAGGCAGGACTGGAATGGCAGAGTGGAGTGTCGTATCAGAGAGGCTAGGGGTTGAACAAGTTTTATAGAGCCTTATGGAATAAATTACCTTGATACCTAAGACTGTCACTAGCCTCAGATCTTTGGGCATCAAGGTTGACAGGTTGTGAGGTAGAGACTCTCTAGTCCATGGTCAGCTCACATGGAGCAGTGCACCTCCGTGGCTCAACTATAACTCAGTTGTTATTTGTGCATTTCAAGTCATTTAGGGACTACAAAGACATATATATCTGAAAAAATAGTAATACAAGGTGGTGTCTTATGAGAAGCAGGGAAGGCACTGACAAATAGACTTAAGCAGAGAAAGTTACAGAGGCAATGAAATCAGGAAAGGATTTGAGGAGGAAGGGAAAATGTGGTTGGGTTTTCAAGGATCCTGGGTATTTGGAAAAGGCAGCACAAAGTAGGACAATTCTGCATTAGCTAAGGCAGAAAAGCATGCCCGTTCCACAGAAAGAGGCCTGATCTTTTAGATGCAGCATAGGGTCCAAGAGCCCCCTTGCATCCAACCACTCATTACCTTATTTCTACTACACTACCCAACCACACGAGGAGCTGTGCTAGAGCACACAGCACCTTTCTGCAAATTTGAGAAAGTCTCCCCTCTTCAAAACACTTTATCTCCATCTGTTGGAAAGTTACAGCAGACTGATTTTGTGAGGACAAGATGCTTTACTGCTCTCTGCCAGAAAGTCATGACAAAATGCATGTACTACATCTACAATGGCAGTGCATCCTCTCAAGTTGTGCACTGCACAAACTATACAACCAAGCAAGGCAGCCATTCATTTGCATATAGAAGGAAGTTATGTAAAAGGCTAGACAGAAACTCTTGTCCCTTATCCGAGGCTGCTCAAAATGACCAGGGAAAATTCTCATGACTATATTCTTTGGTTCCATAACAAATCCATGTTCTTTCATCCTAGGTGGACCTCCCTGCTGGTTACATTCCCCAAGACAGCTCTTCCAAACCTTATCTACTTTTCTCCTACCCCTAATCTCATTCCTGACCTCTTATTTTTAATTGGTAACTTATCTTTCAAATTTTCTTCCTTCCAGCTCATAATTCTCTATCTGTACCTTTGCTCTTCTCCTCTTAGGAGAAAAAGTTGCCCCTGCTACTTTCCTCCACAATCTGTGATCTTGATTTTATCCTCACCAATTTCTATTAAAACAAAATGCTCTATTGATTATTTTCCTCTATGTCTTCAGTTTTTCCCTCTGTTGCCTTCTTTCCCCCTGGGATCGAAGATGGCCCCAGGCTCCCTCATCTGTTAAAATAAACTTTCTGTCAACACCATTGTAGGGTTGAAGTGTAACTTTTAGTTCTAAGAACATATTTTGCCATACATTCAACACTTTCTTTCTAAATAAAAACAATTGAATTCTTTTTATAATAATATAAAAGATAAAGATTGTTTTAAAAGCACACAAACAAGTTCATAGCACCATTGTTCAATTCATAACAGCAAAGAATTGAAAATACTCTAAATTGTCTGACAATAGAATAAAGGATCTGTGATACATCCATAGGATGGAGCACTATGTAGTAATAAAGATGAACAGCCCCACACAAATACATCGCTGAACTCACAAACACAAAATAAACCAAATACAGAAGAGTACATAATGCGTGAGTCCATTCACATCCAGTTTAAAAGTAGCCAAAACAAATCCCCATGTCAGTAGTTAAAACAGTGGTTTCCCTCTTGGAAACCAGTGATTAAGAGGCAAGAAGGGGCCTTCAGGGAACTATTAACGTTCTATTTCTTCATTCTGTGCTCGCTGTGTAAAAGTGATAAGTTCCCTTTGTAAAATTTTACCTACCTGTTTGTTTATGCTTTTTTGTGCTTTATTGGATGTAAGATATAGTTCAAAGCATTCTTTTAAACCATCACCTGATTCTGATTGTGTCATCCTTACTTTCTGAATCCAGTTGAGAAGTTAGACCACTTACCATCTTGCCCTGCAGTCAGCACTAGGATTTTGAGATGACACAATGATCACCTCTTCTCCATCTTTTGTTTTTCCTTGATAGTCTCATATTTTGGATGAAAATTACCTGGTCTTTATGAGTTTGTTTGTTTGTTTTTGTTTTGTCTTGCTTTTTTGTTTGTTTGTTTTTTGTATCCTCTGTAATTTCTCTAGGGTTCATTTAGAAGATTATTTGGGGGAATCTCAAATTCTAGGGTTCCTTCCACCCCATTTTATCTTTTCCCACTTTTTTCCATTTGCTCCTATTAGCAGAAAGAGATTCTCAACTTACTTTCATCCATCAGGACAGCCCTAAACAATATCTGCACAGCCATTGGTGGTGACAGGTACTGGATTTAGCAGTACACATTCTAGATGTGACTGATCAAAGGCATCTACATTATTCTAGTAGATTTTTGCACTTGGAGCTGTCCCTTTAGATCAACTCATCTAGAGAAGTTAGAAAAAACTAGTCTGTTACACCCTTGGCTTGTAAAGGCCTTTATTATTATTGTGAATGGTCCCTGCCCCCTTGCTATGCTTTTAATAATTGAGAACGGAGCTCTAAAAGCCTCTGTAACCAGGCCCAGCGAACCCTCTAGACAGGACATAATCTCATCCGTGGTGGCACCTCTTAGCAGCCTCAGGAGGTCTGTAAACAGTGGCATGGTGCTGAAAAGAACAGAACAACCATGTCACAGCTGCACTGTCCCTTCTTCAGAGAATGAGGAGAGGACTTTGGCCTCCAAAACTCTTTCTAGGGGTACACTTATCCTCACACAAAGTCCTCTGCTGATAAAATAGATGACAGAGCAAAATATGTGATTGATACTGGTTGATACTGTGGCATAGAGAGTGGATTACAAACCTTCTTGACCTTGGCATCTTGATGCAAGTGGGTTTAAGTGGAAGGGACGGGTCTGGTTGAATGAGGGGTAGGAGAGCAGCCTTGCCATCTGAGCTACTCCCTTCTATCAACAGGTTTGTAAATGGGCTCCACTGCCTCACTTGGACCCATTACACCGAACCTGTCCTTATAAAAAGGCATAGTTTACGGGTCACTGAAAGAGCACTTCCCAAATCTAATCCTCCAATGAATGCCAGACCAGTTCCATAATAACCAGTCGGGGAGTTGTTCAGCATTCAGATTGCCAGGCCTGATCAAATTCAGTAGCGGGTCCTGGGAATCTGTATATTTAAAAAGGTCCCTAGGTAATTCTGATGCACAGACAAATGTAGTAACCATGGTCACAGCCTGGGCAAAAGCCTACATCGTGTTTCTGATAGTGAGAACTGAGGACCATCTGCATCAGAATCACCTGTGTGTCTAAGACGTGCACATTGGGATATTGAAAGCTACACTGAGAAATGGGATGTGGGAGCTATTTTAGTTGAGGTGAACAAGGGTTCATGCCTTCACGGTATTGAAAGCAGGGTGCTATTGGATCTGGAAACATTTCCATGGGGATCAAAATTTCTATCAACAGCTCCTCTGATAGAGTTTCTGAACTAGGGCAAGGCCAGTGCCCCAAGAGACCGACCAATGTTTATGCTCTATTTGCTTACTTTCTTCTCTCCTCTTCACCCATCCACAAATCCTTTATCTAGTCTTAGGGTTAGAAAAATCAACTCAACTGATTCATGTTCTCCCGAATCTCTCATTGTATTTTTGGATCTCTGTCAAAAAGTAAAATCCTTTTTCTCTGAGTTCTGCTGAGACCTCCCTTTCACAGGACATGAAGGTGTAAAACCCTAGGTACTTGAGTTAGAGAAAGGGCCTCAGAGCACAAGTTAAATGCAGAGAAAATACAAACTGGCTCCAGTAACTTTCTATTTCTCAAGGTGGCGTTAGGCACACAGGTGTGTTCAGCTTATAAAAGCATTAATTTGTCCATAAGTACACTTAGAATTTGTATACTTTTCTGTCTGTATATTATACTTCAATAAAATTTATGATAAAAATTGGTTAACATCCCAAAACATTATTGTGGCCATAGGTCAATTGCTAGATATATAGAGACAAAGAGATATACATATATTCTGAACAAAAATTTTAAAAAAAAAATTTAATTACGTTTATTGGGGTAACATTGGTCAATAAAATTATATAATTTTTAGGTATACGTTATCATTTGATATCTGTATATTCTATTGTGTGTTTACCACCCAAAGTCCGGTTTCCTTCAGCTACCATATATTTGATCCTCTATACCTACTTCGCCCTCCTCCTAAACCCTATATTTGACCCCCTTTACCCCATCTACCTTCCACCTCCCTCCCCCAGTAACCACTAGTCTATAGCCCTCTAGTAACCACTAGTCTATAGTCCATGTCCATGAGTCTCTGTTTGTCCTGCTCATTTGTTGCTTTGGTTTATATTCCACATATAAGTGATATCATATGATTTTCAACTTTTTCAGTCTGGCTTATTTCGCTTAGCATGATTATCTCACATTCCATCCATGTTGTTGCAATGGCAGTATTTCATCTCTTCTTATGATTGAGTAATATTCCATCGTATATATGTACCACTGCTCTTTTAGCCAATCATCTATCGTAGGACACTTTGGTTGCTTCCATGTCCTGACCACTGTGAATACTGCTATGAATATCGGTGTGCAAATATCTTTTTGGATATGGGTTTTCTAGTCTTTGGGATAAATATCCAGTAGAGGGATTGCTGGATCATATGGTAGATCAATTCTTAGTTTTTTGAGGAACCTCCATGCTGTTTTCCATAGCATCCTTACCAATTTGCAGTCCTACCAGCAATATATAAGGGTTCCTTTTTCTCTGCATCCTCTCCAACATTTGTTATTACTTGTCTTGTTAATTATAGCTATTCTGAAAGACATGAGATGGAGTCTCATTGTGGTTTTGATTTGCATTTCCCTATTAGCTAGTGATGCTGAGCATCTTTTCATGTATTTGTTAGCCATTTGTATTTCTTCTAGGGAGAAGTGTCTGTTCAGGTTCTCTGTCCATTTTTTTATGGTATCATTTAGTTTTTTGTTGTTGTTATTGAGTTGTATGAGTTCTTTGTATATTTTGGATATTAGGCCATTATTGAAGGTGTTGCTTGCAAATATGTTTTCCCATTCGGATGGTTGTCTCTTTACGTTATTCTTTTTTTTTTTTTTTAAGTATATTGGGGTAACATTAGTTAATACAATTATATAATTTTTAGGTGTGCATTATAATTTGACATCTATATGTTCTATTGTGTGATTACCACCCAAAGTCTAGTTTCCTTTAGCTACCATATATTTGATCCCCTTTACTCACTTCACCCTCCCCCTACCTCCCTTATATTTGACCCCCTTTACCCCATCTATCTCTCCTCTCCTCCCCCACCCCCTACTCTCTGATAACCACTAGTCCATTGTCCACGTCTCTGAGTTTCTGTTTGTCCTGTTCATTTGTTGTTTTTAGGTTTATATCCCACATGTAAGTGATAATGAACAAAAATTTTCAATGGGAAATTGTCTCAGTATTGTAACTATAAGTGATTTTCATTTTCTTCAATTCATTTATCCATATTCTTCAAATTATCTATCATGAACACTTTATTTTTTTTTAATTTCTTAATGTTTATATTCTAAATAAGGACAATAATTAACAGCAAAAACAGTTTCTCGATCACATTACCTGGAGATGACCTTTAGGGGCTGCTCCAGCAGTGAATTTTGAGCATATTAATTTTGTGGTTGTGGAGTTTTATCTGCACAGAAAAAAATTCCACCTCTGGATATATCTGTACATACTTGCTGAAGCCAAAAGAAAATTTAAAAGAGCTTACAAGAATAGATTGCTTTTCAGAGGCCATTGCAAAGTCAGAAATCTTTATTCATATAAAAAGTCACTTAATGTCTACTTGACTGATGGGAACTTAAATTACAGTAAGACAGCTGCTGAATAGAAGGTAAAGTGTTTTTAAAGATGAAAGAGACAATACTCCTGTGTGCTTTCTCCCAAAGGCCAGCATTATACACCACCCATGCCAAAGAGTCACATGAGGTCTTTTTGAATGGCATTTCCAAAGAAGGCTTAAGAGAAATTAGAAACAGGGAGAACTGTCTCTGGTGCCCAACCAACTTCTCTCTCAGACTCCCATCCTCTCCCATGCCCTCCCTACTCCCACCCCACCCCCAACCACACACATCGTTTGGCTTCCAGTTCTTTCTCTCTTTCTTGTTTTCAGCTGGATGACATTAGATTCAATCTTTTTGGTCAAGCAGCAACTCCAAGGGATTAACTGGTGATTCGTGTTACCCGAAGACAGTTTAACATGCTCCCTGTGTCCTTCTCTTTGTTAACAAGGAATTCTGGAAACGGAGTTTTCAAACTGATGGTAGGATGGATATTTCTGAGCAGAAAAGAGCCATCTGTACAAAGAGGCATGCTACCCCAAGAAACTGGTCCCATCCCTTTCTCCTCTGCTTATATCAGTTCACATGAACAGCAGGTACCCGAGGTTTGGCAAAGACTTCTTCTGCAGTCTCCCCTGCTAATATGGTTAGTGAGGTGGCTGGCCTCTTGTGGCAGTAGCTTCTAGGTGAGAGGGTAAGGAATGTGCCCTGCAGGCTCTCATCACCACCATGCTTCTGTCCCACTCTGCGAACTAGTAGAACTAGTAACTGAATTTGCAAAGGTTTAGTGAGTGACTCACTCTCCCCTCCCAGCCCAGGCTGCTGCCTTCTGATCTTCAGCCCAGCATTCAGCATGTGAACACTACGGTTGAGTAAGCTCTGTGCCCCAAACTGCGTCTATGTGGCCCTTCAAGATAGTAAGTCCTGCCTACCGCTTGAAGCGATGGGTGCTTAACTTTTCTGTGCCTCAGTTTTCTCATCTATAAAATGGGAAGAATAATAGTGCCTATCTTATGGCATCGTTATGAAAATTAAATAAATTAAAAAAAGGTGAAGTGATTAGCACAGTTCCTTGAAAATAAATAGTACTTAATACTTGTTGGCTGTTTAAGCACCCAAAACCATCCTTTTCAGAGACTTCTCCGCATAATAGGATGAGAACTTCCATTTTACACCTTATTAGTACTTTGTACTAGGACCTACTTTGAGTAGTCCTCTATTCAAATGTCATTCATCAAAATGTCCTAGCTACCATACATGAGTGCTCACTATATCCCAGGCACCTGCACTGTCTCCATTAATCCTTATGACAATCCTCTGAGGTAAGCACTACTATTCTTTCCATTTTACAAATGAGGAAACTGAAGCAGAGGGAGGTTAACTAAATGCCCAAGGTTACACAGCTACTAAATGGCAATACTGGGATTAGAACACAGGCAACCCTGCTCCACAGTCCATGTCTTAGCCTCTGTGCTGCATCACATGCACTGCATACTGTATACCTTGGGCCAGAAGATGCAAAGAGCCGGTGGCCTGAGAGCTGGTCTGGCTGTAACAGACCTGCCTCCTGCACTGATCCAAGCTCGCACTCAAATGATGACCCAGGAAAGGAATATTCGATATTTTGAGTGCTTTTGAAATTTCAAATATTTTTAACATCCATAGACTGTAAACACTTCCCTTGGATAGTCAGGAGTAAAAATAGCATAGCCTTTTAACAGTGAATACTTTTAGCAGCTCTGGAGAAAAAAATAATTTTCCCTCTATCGTTCTAGGTTCTGTGGCTGAAAATTCTCTGTAAGAAAAGACAGATTAACTGGGGGGGGGGGGGGAATTAAGTATATATGTACAGGAGTGCCATAAAGATGTGAAATTCAAAGGGGGCCACACAATTGTGACTTACATACCATGAGCTAAGGAAAGGGATAGGGCACTGGGACTTCAGAAAGAGGAAATGTTTGTTAAACAGATAAGTCTCTGCCTTGTAGATAAGTCTCTCAGGTGAAAAAGTTGTCTCTGGTCATAGCTCTCTCTTCCGGGTACAGGCCCCTTTTCTAATGTAAATTTCCCTTCTCTGTTTTCAGAGCTTCTCCTGTATCTGCAGTTTCTCAAAATAATTTTCGTGCTGACGGGGCATATTTTGGGGTGGCACGTTCTGTTCTCCGTCACAGTTAATGTGTACTAGGAATCGGGCTAAGTACTTTACATTGATTCCATCTCTTAATTTTCGCAGAAATTCTATAAGATAGGTATTGTGACTCCACTCATTTTACAGATGGGCCTCAGAGAGTTTAGGTAACTTGCTGTAAGTTGCACAAGCAACAAGCAAGAAGTGACAGCACCTACCTGTAGGGCAGTTGTGAAGACTAATTGAGATAATGCGGGTAAGCAGGCCCTTAGGATAGAGCCTAGGGAGTTATTTGTGTTTTTCCCAGACTGTTCAATGAGTATTCCTAGGATTCTTTGTTTCACTCTCTTAGAAGAGGTCATTCTGACTCATTCAATTGGGAAAGAGACCTATATCACCTAAAACAACTACACTAGTTACCAGCTGGAAGATTTTAAAACCAACTGCCTAGGAAAAATGTCCAGATTCATTTAATGAAATTATCTTTTTGTTCCTTGACTTATTTAATGTTTCTGGAACTAAGAATTTTCTGGAGAAATAAACTGTAGTCAGAACCACATCGTGTGTTTCTTGTTTCTTTTATTTAAAAGTTAGTGGAAATTATATTTTATATCTTGAAATATGTCAGTTCTAACAGAACACTTTACTGATACTTCTTCCTTTTCTGTCCCTCCGCCCACTCGAAGGCTCTGGCGCCTTTCTTACCACTCATCTCCTCTCCAAAGCCAACCAGACTGACCATCTCTGCCGGTTCAGTTTAAGGATGTAACAATGGCTTCCAACGTCCCCCGTGGGATTCTTGACCAAAGAAGTCATTAACAAGCCAGGCTTCTTCTTTCTAATATTGATCACCTCTCATGGCATAACGTGGATATATAATCAGACTAAAAGGCTTCCTCCCCTCCAGGGGTGAGGACGAAGGGACTAAGGGAGCGCAGAGGAGGAACACCCTGCCCCGCCGCGCTCCGTGATCTCCTTTCCCAGTGTGCCGGAAAGGCAGCGCCCAGAGCCAGAGCAGGAGAGGCTGGGTTGGGCATTTTTATCCCCTCGCAGACTCTTGTGGGAACTGGTATCTGTCTCTAAACTCCCAGAGTTTTCAAAGGATTATTAGCAAGACCACTTTTAAGGGCCTTCTTTCTCCCCGCCCTTTCTCCCTTCCAAGACCCTTTAACCCGATCTTTTTGTTGGAATGAGTAAATCTAGAGGCTCCACCTCCACATCTGAGAGGTGAGGAAAGGCAGTGAAAATGAGTGACATGAATGATGTTTTAGTTACCCCATTTTCAAGAGAGAAAGGCCGTCCTAGGGTTCTGAGGATGGCTAAACACTTGACACTAAACATTGGACAGACGATATCAACAGCCATTTATTAGTCACATACACCCTCAGCAGAGGGGAAGAGGACACAGCACCTCACGTAGGGCCACACAGGGGTTGCACTCGGGGGCAGAGTGAACAGTTGAGTACTGGGGGGCAGTTGACTTTGTGGAATCAAAAGGATTAGGTGCCTCCTGGATCCCACAGGAGGATGCAATTGGCTTGTTGGAATGATTCCACAAGCTGGCAGAGAACTAAAACTCATTAGTCAGGGATGAGCAGAAACTATGCCTGGTCCCCTTGATAAGAGGGTCGTATGGCTGGGGGGTCTTATCTGTGAGAGCAGCGTAGGGAGGAAAACTTGCAGTTAGGCCATTCAGGGCCCTCCCAATTTTACCAGCTGTCAAGGCATCACATAATATTAATTTTAGACCTTACACCCCAGACAATGAGTACAAAGGGGAATCTGTGAAAAAAAAAACAGCTTTCAGCATATATAACTAGATGAAGAACAGGTTAAACATTTGAGAGACAAAGTCTATCAATCAAGCCCAAATGTTCTTTTTCAAAGCTAGAAATAGAGTGTGATGTTCAAGAGCCCTCCATAGAAGCAAAGCTCTGCTCTCAAGTCTCCAAATACTCAAATATTAGCTTGTTTTAGTTTTTTTTCCCTTCTTTCATAAGATTCTTGGGAATTTTGTTTGCCTTATATGAAACCTAGGTAATTATTTGGGAGAAAATATATTGTCAGGATTATATAAGAAAAATATTTGGAAAGCACATGAATTATAAAGCCTTATATCAATGTAAGGTCACTATTCAAGGACATCAGGAACAATAGCAAGGCCTCCCATTCTCCCTGAAAAGTTACTGTGCTCCTCACATACATCACCTCTCAATTAATTCTCATGCCTGCCGTGCAAGGTACATGTTATCTTCAGGAGAGAAAAGGCTATATATAGGGTCAGTTACTAAGTGGCCAACCAAGGATTTCTCCCACAAGGCTGCATAGATCTAAATAAAATCTTTTGAATTTTTACTAATAAGTGTTTAGTCTAGGGAATGAAGAATAATTCTACATGTTTAACTTTATATTAATATTAGGGAGACCAGTTATTCATTTAGTCATTCAACAGATAATGTTTGACTGTCTACTGTGTGCCAGGCTTTGTACCCAGTGATGAGAAGTGAAGGCCCTTAACTTCATGATTGAAAGTATAGTGTGGAAGTATAGATAGCAGCTTTTGAGCAAGATAGAGTCACAAGCTGGAAAAACTAAAAGTAATGAACAAAATATATGAAACGATGTTTTTTTAGATACTTCATAACCAGCAGGAGAGAGCAGTGATCTCTTAGAGAAGAGAAACAAACAAGGAGAGCCTTGTGATGTCCCTACCTCACTGCCTAGTTTCCATGCCTCAGTAGGAAGGAACCCAAACAAGGGCCAGCAGTCTCCTTGAGTTGAAGAGACAGAGTTGAGAATTTGAGGAGGCCAAGCCAGCTACAAGTCACTGGGAAGAGCACCAGAGAGGAGAGAGCTGAATGGAGAGGGAGGAGTTCCACTAAGAGAAATTTCAGATTTCCTTAGGGTTCCTCTTGAGTCTTAAGCTGAGTACTGATCAGTGCATATATATGGTGAAGAGACAAGGCTAAGAAAGAATCACCTCAAGAAACAGGCAGGACAATTCCTGGGACTTACACAAGACTGAGTGCTTTGTGTCCCTACCAGCCAGAAAATCCTCATAAAACACAGGGAACCAGATAGGAAACACAGGAGAGTCCTGCCTCAGTAGTGAGGCCAAAAGACTACTCTGGTGCTGCCTAACAAGGCTCAAAATCAAGTTTAAAAAGGATCAAATTATTTCAGTTAACTGCAGAAAAAGTCTCAAGGATATCTCAAGGAATATTACAATAGCCAATAAACAACAAGGTAAAATTCGCCATAGCTGACATTCAATCAAGGATACAAAAAGATAGGAAAATGCAAGCCCTGCTTTAAAAAAAAATAAAAAAATTAAAAAAATCATTCAAGAGAAACAGTCACAGGAGTAGCACAGATGACAGAATTAGTAGACATGGACATTAAAATAATTTTTAAAAAATTATAATAAATATATTCCATATGTTTAAGATGGTAGATATAGGATAGAGCTTATTAAGAAGTGACATAGTTGATATGAAAAAGACTCAAACTTTGAGACATAAAAATACAAATGATGGTATTTTGAGTGTCCCGGGACCACCTACACGTTGGGTGACTCACTAGAAGGGCTCACAGGGCTCATTATCCACAAGGCAGCATAATCACAGCCACAGTTTATTTCAGCACAATATATAGCAGACCCAGCAAAGGAAAAAGTCACATCAGGTATTACCTATAGGAATTCAGGCCCAGGCTTGCAGGTGCATTATGGAGCTGGCCATGGCTCCACAAGAAGACCTAGTCTGTCACTTGACCACACAGATTATTTCTGAAAAGGCCATGTGGAACCACTGAACCTCACAAAATCAATGCGAGGGTGAGAGAATGATTTATGTTCTGGTTCTCTTCTGTTTCCTCTCCAAATGGGCTGTACCTCTTCTGTACTCCAGGTTGTGCTTCCCAGCCCATTAAGGCAGATGCTGGGGAAGCCAGATCTCCTGTCCTATCATCATATTTTCTTCCTCTGAAGCTAGCAATGACCATAGGAGCCAAAGCCTTTGCGAAATACGTAGTCAGACAGGGATGCATGAGAGGTCTCACCCAGGACAGACTAAGATAGAAGGTGGGTGGCAAGTGGCCAGGGCCCCTCAATGACCCAGTTGTTAAAGCCTGAGAGGCAAGTGGGGCAAAGTGAGTTAGGGAGATGCATAAATGAGTTTGGTGCACTCCACTAGGCCTGGTCCAGCCTCAGGACACAGTTTCTTCATTTCCTACAGTCTTTAAGAATGAAACTACTAATATGAGGGTTTCATGGAAACAGGTTTGAATTAAGTTGGCTTTGCCTACCAGGTATGACTTGGCGAAGTCATCATTTCTGAAATTTCTCACTAGAATTTTACTTTATTCATCTTCAAAAATTTTCTCCTTATTAAATTCCTCTCCAAATATTAGAAGATTGACATGTTGCCACTGAAACCAATAAAATAATACATAAAAAATTAATAAGCTCGCCTCTCTACTCAGTCCCCTCTATGTCATAAACCGATATTTATAGCCTGACCTACTTGTATTTGTTTTATAAGCATGGAGAAAGATGTGAAAGGGAGAGTTTCAAGCTATATGAGCCTTCTATCATGTTCTTCTAATTACAAGGAATCACACCACATAGTTATTCTAAAATTTGGTTTTCTTAACTATACAAAAGAGACTTCTCTTCAGGCAAAGATTTATAGCTCTAACTCATTCAAGTATAGCCTTCGAATTAATCCTGAGACATTCTCTTTCGGAGACTGCAATTCTTATTTTTTCTTTTTGAAATTATTTATTCTGTTTCATTAACGGTTATCTTTAGATTCTCTTCCTAACATAAAAAAGAGACAATATAGCACTGTGCTTAAGCATGCAGTCTCTGATGTCAGAATGCTTGAGTGTAATTCCTAACTCCACCACTTAGAAGCTGTATGACTTAGAAGAAGTTTCTTTACCTCTCTGTGCTTCGGCATCCTTATGTATAAAAGGGATTACAGTACTTATCTCCTGGACGGTGATGTAGAATTAAATGAGTTAACATAATGTAATTCTATGTATCTAGCACATAAGAACTTGGAAGAATAAAGATGAAGGCATCGAGCTTCCTGATTTCAAACTATACTGCAAGCTATCCTAATCAAAACAGTATATATTGGCATTAAAAAAAAAGACACATTGATCAATAGAAAATAATTACTGTGGTAATTATTAGCAACTCATAGTGCCTACATAAACAAAAATATCCATTGAACAAAGAAACAAAAGTAAATTGTCATATGCTGAGTATACAAGGACAACCAAAACAGGGTCTCTGCCCCAGAAGAATATAAAGAAAATAAATATAGGGAGAGGTATATTTGATAGATTGTCTAATAACAGTAGAAACCCACAGCTGTGGGGCTCAGTGATGGGAGTAGCTGTGTCTCAGAAAACACTTCAGTTCTGAGATGGGTCTTGAGAGATGAATAACAGGAATTTGCAGTCAGAATAGTGGTATTAGAGTGGGTGTCCCAAGTCAAGGGAGCAGTATATGCAAAAATGAAAATATTCCTCTAGATGGCTGATGAACATGTTCCATGAGGAGATAAGATATTACAATTTTCTTCCCATTTTCCAAAATGTCATATCTCAGTAGTTCAAGCCAGATCATTTGGTCATCAGCCAAGCACTTTGCAAAATGTTTTGGTTCCAGTGACTCATCATCACCATAGACTAATCAACTACTATGACTCATCTCAACTCTCTTGGAGTTGCAGCTCTGCAAAGCATATCGCTCTGCTTGAAACATGCCTTAAAGTGAGTGACTAAATACTCTTGTTAAGGACTATACCACATAGTCACTAAAGATAATTCTTGCACTTACTAGATTCTGTGCTCCAAAATTGATTTCTGTGCTGCCAGGGTATTTGTCAGGGAGCAAGAAATTGACATTGAGCCTAAGCAAAAAGTATAGATGAGCGAAGTCCAAAAGAGGGAGTTTAATAGTGCTACATTTTGATGTGGGCCCAACAAGGTACTATAAAGCAAATACTACAATGGCACAAATTAAAAACCAAAGACTCACAAATTACTGTTAACGCTAATGATTCTTTTCTGTCTCCATGACTTCATAGAGTCATAAGGGATAGAGAATTTGAGAAAAGTCTATTCATCTAAACTATTTCTTTCGTCTGATAATTTGAAATCAGACATTTCTCAGGTTTTAGAGTGTATGGACCATATCAGTGTTAAGCATATATCTTATCAGAAAATACCAACGAGTTAAAGATACTTTTAAAGACATATATGTTGCCTTACCTTTTCCAAACTTTGAGACTCAGAAAGCATTCAAAACAAGAGGAGCTTATAATATCATTGTTTTAATGATAGCACAAAAATTGGAAAAAATCCAAATACCTGTCAATAGGGGAACATATTAATATGATGTGGAATATTTAATCATCAGGAAACACTATAAAAGAATTGAAGCAATTGAACTAAATCTATGTATATTAACATGAATCAACCTCTAAAATTTGATGTTGAGGAAAAATTCAAGATAGAGAATATGTGCATATGATGCTATTATTTATACGTAATATGTATATAATATATACAATATATTAAATGTATTAGAAATATGTAATTATTTATATATTTTAGAGAGAGAGAGATTGCAAGTATATAAACAAACTCAATATAGTGGTTGCTTTGGGGAACAGAGAAGGGATTAGAAAATGATATGAAGGGAACGTGAAGATTAAAGTAGACTTAGCTTTATCTTTAAGGTTAAAAAAAAAACAAAGCAAAATTTTGACTGTTCTAACTTTTCTGTAGTTTTTTATTTTTTTTAAAAAAATATGTGATTCATTTTATTTACAACCTACTTTGTATTTTTTTATTTTATTTACTATCAGAGATATAAATTGGTCTTACCATTTGAACTTCAGACATAGACACTTTGATTACAACTTTTTAAATCAAATTTCAATTTAAAAAACAAAAACTATCTTATGTATTTCAAACAGAAAAAGATTAGTACATAGAAGCAGGTGCTTTTGAAACCATTGGAAGACCTGTGAGCAAAAATTGCAGAGGTCGAGGGACCACGGGCTTCAGCATTTAGCCATAGGTTTTGTCCAGAGAATCAGAAAGTTCCTACTGCTGCTCAGTGGTCTGGAAACTGCAGGAAATCACTCTAAAAGTCACAATTGCCCCACAACTGCAAAAACCCACATCTGCTGAAGTTCACCAACTTAACCACTTATGCTTGAAGAATGTTCCTTTACCTTCTTAATCTTGCAAGAATGCATCTCGTTATCCTTACTTCAACTGAATTCAAAACTCTGCTGTAAAGAGGATCTGGGAGATATAAATCACATCCTTGCAGCTCCTGTGGTACACAGGCTAGCAGAGAAAAGGATGGAAATAATGTGAAGGCTAAGACAACATCTGGAATGCCTTTATTTTGTAAAGATCAGATGTGTAGTTCTTTTTCTTCAGTCACCACTTTTTCTTAGCTGAGGTTAAAAATAAATAAGTTCTTCACTGGCCGCTCATCCCCCATGACTGAATCAGCAAGGAGAAATCGAGGGACCCCCTGCCAGAATGGAAACTTTCTTCTTACCAAGAGATATAGACCACCTCTTCTCTCTGTGAAGCAAAACTGGTTGATAATTAAATAGGCAAATCCTATATCTTTCTAGATTGCCAAATAAATGATAGTATAGTATCTGTTGACTCAAAAACGAAGAGCTCAAAAAGTAGGGTGGCGTCAGGGTTTGATGGAAAGGGCACTGAATCCATAGTCCAGAGATCTATATTATATCTCCAGCCTTACCACTCACTAGCTAAGTGACATCAGGAAAATCACTTAGCCTTCCTAGAAGGATGAAGTATATCATTACTTAGTATTTAAAAAAAAAAAAAGGAAAATCTGAGAAACTGCTACAGCCAGAGTGGTCTAAGGAGACATGATAACTAAATGTAATGTGGTATCTTGGATAAGATCCTAGAACAAAAATGACATTAGGTAAAAACAAAGGAAATCTGAATAAACTGTGGACTCTAGTTACTAACAATGTGTCAATATTGGTTCACTAATTGTGGCAAATGCACCACACTGATGTAAAATATTAATAATAGGGAAAATTGGATATAAGGTTTATGAAAACTCTGTACTATCTTCTCAAATTTTCTGTAAATCTAAAATGCTTCCAAAATAAAGGTTTTATTTTTAAAATAATAGTAACATACAAGAAACAAAAGATCTTTGGAGAATCATTCTGAAGTGAGATGTCCAGAGTTTGTCTTAAAATAACCTCTTAGGTGTGAAAAGGTTGGGATGATGAAAAGTGGGAGGAAGAATAGATAAAACAAGATCGGCCAAGAGGTGATAATTGATTAAGTTGCGATTATGGGTATGTCAGGGGTCACTATATTTTTCTGAGGTAAAAGTTGTGTTTTTGTATTCTTTATAATAGCATTTCTTCATGTAACATTGGAAAGATAAATGAAGTTTGATTTTTTTTTGGTCAAGAGTAGTCACATGTTTCTCAGTAAACATTTGGTATTTAGCATCAGAGAGGCACAGCTGAGTCTAATATACTAAATTTTTCCACTCAGCAAATCATGGTCACAATGATTTCAAATCAACACACAGTACTCCCTCTGTCTCCAAAAACATGGACGTTCATTTATTCTGGAACTTGGTAGAAATGCTATAAGATCCAGTGGAATTCAATTCGATTTTCAGTTCATGAGAAATTTTACATCATGAATCTTACTTAAATTTACACATTCTAGCATATTTCTTGCAACATACATATTTTACAGGTTTTATTTTAACCTTTATAGATAAATCCAGGTAAAAATATTAATGTGAGATGGTGATATCCAATAACTCTACTCTGTGGAGAAAATACATCTATTTATATGACCTCTGTCTGGACAGGTCTAAGTTTCTCAGTTGTCGAACTTCCTTGTTGTTTTGACATAAAATACTTCTAAAGTAACATTTATGTATATTCCAAAATGATTCATTGCTGGTAGGGATAGAGCAACCAGCTTCATAAATTAAGTATGAGAATATCTTCTAAATAAAATTATGTGTTTTATTATGCTAACTTCCTTTATTTTTTCTTACATCTACTATTTCCTCCTCCCTTTAAAAAAAAAAAGGCATGGCTTAAAATAGCTTTATTCTAAATATTCAGTTAATGTATGTTTCTTCTATGGGGAATAATAATATTAATAAACTTTAGCACTGTAGTCTTTTGTCAGATGCTTTGGTGAGGTGTTATATGATAATGCATAAATGACCTTTTAGGATGACATACCCAGCAGAATCTGGGAGGCAGAATAATGTAGTGCTGATTTGTGCAAAATGTATTTCACATAACTCCAATTCTGCGAAGTGTTGATAGATATTATTTGCTGAAGTGGGGGAAAGTCTCGAGGTCAAATAAGTTTAGAAAACATCGTATTAAATAAGTTATTTAGTGTAGGTCTTTGAACATGCTGACAGATATTACAAATTCTAAAGGGGAGAGAGCCTAGAACCACAACACATTTTATTTTTTTCTGATTCAACTTTCAGCACTGCATTTATAACAGAAAGAGTAAAAGGAGTAGGTTGGGAAGGAAGGTGAACACATGATTGAAGGTATGCAAAGGTCATCCTACACTGAAATTCTGATTCTTTTGCTTACAAACAGGATGATGTTAGGTAAGTGGTCCACTCTAAGCTTCATCTTACTCTGTAAAATAAAAATATCTAATTTGCATGATTTTCATAAGGATGATAAATAATTTAGATGAATTATGTTTAGGTTATGATGGAAAGCCTGTAGAAGACCATAGTTATCGTTACAACAAGTAGGAGGAAATGGAGAAACTAAAAATTCCTGATGGAACTGAAATGAATAACCCCTTAACCCTGCTACCTGGTAGAGAAAAAAGTGTGCCCTATTTGGAGAAAAATACATCAACATCCACAGATGGTTGTACACAATGTCCAGCATAAATTTTAAAAATTAAAAATTAAAAAAGACATGCGAAGAAGCAGGAAAACATGACTTGTAGCAAACCCATAGATGATCCAGAGGTTGGTATTCATAGACATTAAAATAACTATTACAAATATATTAAATGGACAAAATGGATGAAAATATGAAGAATTTAAACAGAGAAATAGAATCACTAAAAAGAACCAAATGAACTTTCTAGAAATTTATAGCATAGAAATTAAAATTTCATAGAATGAGTCAGTGAATTCAAAGACAGCTCAAAATAAATTATTCAAACTGAAGCACAGATATGAAAAGGAATTTTAAAAAAGAAAAACACTGTCAAGTGGTTGGAGTTCTAGAAGTAGAGGAGAGAAGAAATAGGGGAAAGGAATATTTGAAAAGATAATGTCTATAAATTTTTCAAAACTGATGAAAGACATCAGCACAGATAGAAGTAGCTTAAATAGGATAAACACAAAGAAAAGCTCCTAGTGACATCACAGTTAATTGCAAAAGGTTCGAGGAACAATTACATGAATGGTGGAGGTCAAAAGACAATTAAATGACATCTTCAAAGTGTTAGAAAAAAAAACGAAACTGCTAACCTAGCATTCTTTACCAAGTGAAAGTATCTTTCAGAAGTGAAGGTTAAATACATTTTCAAACAAACCCAAGCTGAGGAGATTTTTCATTAGTAAATCTGCAATACAAAAAAAAAAAAATTCTAAAACAAGTTCTTCAGGATTAAAAAAAAATATTCCAAGTGGAAGTGTGAAATTTTAAAAAAGAATGAAGAGCTCTAGAAAGGGTAAAACATAGATAAATATAAAAGACTAATTCTTTTAAAACTTTTTAGAAGACTAGACTATTTAAAACAACAAAAATAATAAAAACAATAATATGTATTTTAGTTTATAAGTACAAGTAAAATATGTGCCGATAACAGCAAAAAGGGCCATGGTAAATAAGGAAAATTTTAGAGATATGAATATTTTCCATTGTTCACAAAGTAGTAAATACTACTTAAGGACTGAAATAAGTTAAGGATGAATATTATAACCTCTAGAGCAGTGGTTTTCAAACTATAGTTTCTAGACCAGAAACATCAGCATCACCTAGAAACTTGTTAGAAATGTAAAGTCTTGGGTCCTATCCCAGACTTATCATATCAGAAACTCTGGGAATTAAGCCCAGCAATTTGTATTTTAAAAAGCCCTCCAGACGATTCTAATTCAAACTAAAGCTTGAAGTCTCTCTGTACTAGACTTGGAAAGACAATAGAGGGAAATCTTCCTGATGGTAGAGCTGTGAATGATAGAATGTGTGTCATTCACCTTTGGTAGAAGTAGAAGTGACTCAAGGTGAACATTTATATATATATGTATACACATACATACATACACATATGTATTTCCTGGGCAGTGGCCAATGGCCTGGCCTGACTGTCTGTTTAGGGAACTGAGAGAAGAACTGAAAGATCAGAGACAAGGAGGTCTGTGGACAAACATATGCATGAGAACATGAAATGTGAAGACTTGTTATTACATATGGATACTGACTGGAAAGAGTCTACCATGGAAAAGGCCCTAAACAACTAAGGAGACAAAATGACATTAGCCAGTCTTTGCCATTGGTTACCCAGTGCAGGCATGATGGACACATGAGCAAAGCAAACATGGTAGTGGAAACAGAAGTTATGTCTTTGTCACTCATTCGAACAGCTCATATTTGCCAAGAGGATATAAAAAATGGAGAATACTGACATGCAGAGAGAACAGAATGAAGTAATGATGTAGAGAGAAACAAACACAAGAGAACGGAGCAGACTGTGTCCTGATAAACCTCTAGCTTCTAGTTCTTATATTAGCCACGGTCCATGAGACCTCTCTATTTCGTGACAATAAATTCCCCCTTTTTTATGCATAAGCATGCTTGATTTGATTTCTAGTACTTGCAACTAAAGGATCTTGTCTAATACGATGAATTCCAAAGAGGTAAACTTTTCTCTTCACATGGAGGAATTCCAACAAATAATACAGTTGTCCCCAAATAGAAAGGACTTCTCTTATCATTTTTAGATTTAGACAGCCCCTCATCAGTATGTAGAAGAACTTTATAAACAGGCCCCTTCCCACCCCCAAGATCCTCTGACAAATATCAGGAAAGGTATGATTTAGAAAATAGAATTTTTTTACTAATTGGGAAATAAAAAATAATGAGTCCCCAAGTGCTTGATACCATTCCAAAATAACATGTCCAAGAATATATAACATTATAGATTCTAGATTTGGAATTAGTTAAAAATCTGGAAAAAAAATTTACATTTATCTTTTATTAAATTAGTGAACCAAAAACAGTCTAGAAGGTAAGTATTTGGGGTGTTAAATATAAGAACAAAAACAGCAAACAAAGTATCCTTTAAATGTATGTAATTATTTACTGGCTGAAATAAAAATTGAAAAAGATTTCAAAAAAATTAGGCAAAATTCTCTGTTTTGCTTTCTCTTGATATCACTGCCAACAACGCCCTCTAGTGGTAAATTAGGTAGGCAGTGAAGAATGGAAAAAATGAAACATTAAGCAGGCCTGTTAAACTCGTTGCTAAAAATTTCATGAATATATGAACTTTACACTTCCAGTTGGTAATTGAATGTTATATTTGGCAAGAAAATGACTCTTTACAAAGTATCTCAGCATATACCTTAAAGCACAAGCATCTCAAAGCCAATTTTCCCCTGTGGTTTCCTTGAACATATGCCAAGCAGCACATGAAAATAATCATCTGCAATGTCTTATAGGGGCATTTCAGGGTCACGACTTCCACTACGTACCTTAAAGAAAACACAGTCTACTTTTATTGAGGATGAAATCACTCTCCCAAATACTTGTGCTTTTAAACCCAATTACCTTCAAGAATTATAATTTCAGACAACAATGATGACTCTTGTTACCACATTAAAGATCCTATCTGAATTCTGGACTCATCAACAAGACAAAGTCCCTTTGCTTGAGAATTCTTCAAACTGCAGCTCTGCTGGGCTAAGCCAGTCAAAACAACAGTTATAGTTACGGGAATGGAATTTCTCCAGCCCTGGCTCAGCAAAGAGCTTCCCAAAGGAACTTCAGTTGAAGGAAAAGAAGACAACGTACACAGCTCACTCCCCTTTAATTCGAACCAGCCAATTGCTGGCTCCAGCCTCTGGCTCAAAATTTCTTTGTCTCTGCAAATCGTTCTCCTTTCTCTTCCCTCCAAGCCTCCTTCCCTTATACTTTCTAACCATCCTATATTCCCTTCAGTAACTGATTGTGTGTGTGATTTTGAGAGATACTTAGATCCTTTTATGATGACTTATTTGCAGGAGAATATTTGCTCTGAATAACTTTGACTAAGGCATTAACATACAACTCTGTTCCAGGAATTCATCTATTTAAATAGAAAGAATCACATACTTGGACAGCTATGCTGTGGGTTGACAAGGGCCATTAATATTAATATTAATTCTCATAGAAAGACTGAAATGGCCACATTCTGTGACTTTGCTAGTTTTTGCACTCCTATAATGGAACACAAATATAATGAGTATGTCTTCCAGGAACTCCTGCCTTCATCAACATTGGAAAAAGTCTCATGAGGCAACCCCAACATAATACCCTTTTTTTCCATTACCACTTCCAGAGTACCAAAATACCTCAACTTTTGGAGTCAGATGACTAGCATATGTGTACATTCCAACATTCACAATGATTGGCTGTGTTGTTCAGTAAGTCATTTATACAAATCAGTTAAAAAGTTTTAGGGGGACTCACAGAGTAATTAGCTGACAGTTTCACCTACACCTAGCACTAGGCCAAATAAAACAAACAAAAATGTATAGATTCTAAGACAGCAGCAGATAGTACTGTTTCACAAAGTACGCTCTCTAGAATGATTCCTAATTTCTTTGACTATGGAAGTCTTTTTTTCTTCAAGCATTTTTAAAAACCGGGGTATATATTTAAAAAAAAAAAAACAAAACATTTGGGATATGGTAGTATAGAATGTTCTCTGGAATTTTTCAAATTCAAATTATACCCCTTAAATTGCTTCATTTATATGAGCCACATTTTGAGTGCTTGAAAGCCCCATCATGTCAGAGAGTTCTATTGGAAAGCATTTGTCTAGAGTTTTCCTTATAACCTTGTAATCATATTCAAACTCCAGCCCCGAAACAAACTCACAAAAATAGTAACTTTATAGTAGAAAAAACTGTTAAGCACACCTTAACCAAATGATCAATGACAGATTAAGAAACTATACCAGATTAAAGGAGACTAAAGAAACATGACAACTAAATTCAATGCATGATCATTGAATAGATCCTTGATCAGAGAAAATAACTATATAGGAAGTTATTGGGGCAATTGATAAAATTTGAATATGGATTATTGGTTAGATAACAGTATTATAAAATGTTTCTTGATTTTGATTATTATAATGTAGTCATACAAGAGAAAGCTCTTCAACTTAGGAAATATGATGTTGATGTATTTAAGAGCAAAGGAGTACTCTCTGGGCTACAATAACATGGAGGAAGCATACCTCCCACTGAATGCAGCTGAAACACTAGGAGAGGACATGTAGAGCAGCTACTTTGAAAAGGAAATACAGCAGGTAGATTGGGGGAGACAAGCAGACTCTGAGAACCACTAAACTGAAGGTGAGTTTCCTTTTTCTTTAAATCTAGTTTCTCCAAGCCTGGACTCAGAGGCAACCTGAATTTCAAGTATGTAACAGGTGCAGACAGAAAATGCTCCGAGAGAAGCCCTTTCTTTCTTATCTGAGGAGCAGGAAAATGGTCTTTTACATGTCAGAAAGATTAGAGAAAATCCGTCAGGGGTTATTCCCCTCTCTTGGCCCAGTGCTGCAGTAGCACAGAGACTACAATGACTGAACAAATGCCTGAAACTCAGAGGAAAGGGAACCCTTCTCTCTGACCAGAGGAACCACCAATTCAAGAGTGTGAGCGGAATCCCTGTTGCTCTTTCCTCTCTGACCTCTCACTACTTCGTCCAGGTAGACACAGTTGCAGAAAATGCATAACAGACCAAGGAAACTAAAAATCATGGCTATCTCATCAGAAGACCAGTAAGAGGGTGCCTGGAGACAAGAAAGATCTCCCCAGAGAAAATCTTGCAGAGAAGGAAGTTCAAGAAATTGATGATATAAAACTATGTAAGAACTGCTATGCTCATCCCTAAGCTGTGCATGCATGGATCTGACCCTAAATAGCACACAGAAAACATGCACGGAATGGACCACTGCTCAAGTCCCAGACTGGTCACTGGATGTAACACCCACAGAACAGACCCAAGTAGCACAGGAAAGGCTTAGACAACTGAACCGATTTTGCAGTCATGACCAACAGAAGGAAGGGTAGGAATTTGCAACCTAAACCTAAACTGCCCAATTGCCTGCTGCAACGAATGACCAAACAAACGTTCTCCATAGGATTTAAACAAGGTCTAGAGTCCCAAAATATTGTATTCAAACTGTCCAGAATCAAATTCAAAATTATTCCACATACAATGAACCAGGAAAATTTTGAGATTTCTCAAAAGAAAAAGTAATCGACAGCCACAAATACGCATGCTACAAATACAGAAATTAGAGAAATATTTTTAAACAGCTATTAAAATCATTCTCTAATGAGTAAATATGAAAACTCTTGAAAGAAATGGAAAGATAGAAAGTCTTGAGCGAGAAACAGAATATATTTTTTAAAAAAACAAAAGAAAATATTAAAACTGAAAAAAAATGCAATGACTGAAATAAAAAACTTATTGTATGAGCCCACTAAATGAACATCAAGATATTGACAAAATTATCCAATCTAAACAAGAGGGATTTAAAAACAAAATTTTTTATGAACAGTCTAAAAACCTGTGGGACAGTACTAAATGGTCTAATATTTGTGTCTTTGGAGTCTCAAAAGGAGAACAGAATCATACAGATTTTCATGTACACCAAAAGGAAAAGAATCTGTTACTGTAGGTACTTTTCTTAATTAATAATAATACTTTAAGTAAAAGAGTAAAAGAACATGATGGCTACAACTTTCAAATGGTTAATAAAAATATGTATATAGACAGAATGGATAGATAGAATGATATAGCAAAATATATACAATTAGTGAATTTGGATAAAAGGAGTAAAACAATTCTTTGTATCATTTTTGTAACTTTTCTGAAAGTTTGAAATTATACCAAAAAATAAATAAATAAAGTTGCCACGGAAGTATATAAAAATGCATTTCCAATAAAAGTTTTTAAAAATACTTCCAAAAATATTATATCACATATGATATTGCCAACTCTTTTGTTAGCCCTGCAATTCAACGATCTCTCTCTCCTACATCTGAACTTGAGAAGTCCCATACAGTGCACCTGGAATGGCAAATATTTTCAACTTGTGTGCCTACTCTAATCTATTACTTACAGAAACTAGGAACACTGAGTTAAGAAGGATTCCTGAGCCAAATCCACACCCAGGGAGGAAGAGTTCTGCTAATGTTTAGTGATGTCTACCATAGGTGCAGACTAGGATTCTAGTAGGATGCATGCCCCCAAACCCTGATGCAGCCTCAATCGAACTTCCTGCTTTACCATGTTTCTTCTTCAAATCACTGCTGAAAGTTCTAATATCCAAGGGCATTTTATTAATTGATACATGTTCTTTAGCCCATCAACATAGTTGTAAATAGCTCTTTTAGAGATAGTTTATAATGTTATTTTTACTTACAATCGTATATCAATTACTTTTATCTTTTTATGTCTCCTCGCCTTTCTTTTTCTACTTTCTTTGAAAATACAAGTTCTTATTTGATTTTTCCTAAACAATTGAAATAGTCTCAGCACTTTCCTTATCTCATCTTTCCATGCTTCAGCTCAACCTACACACAGTGGCTTCCTGAAACACAAATTAGATCATACTGTTGACTGCCTGGAAACCAGAGTCTATGCTAAGCATGGGAGACAGATGCTATGAGGGTTCAATGCCCACCCTTGGAAATTCAGGTACAGAGGAAAAGACCAACATGTAAACAGATGGTTATAGTACACTGAAAAATTCCTACCAAGGTGCTCTTATCTATAAAAGAGAAATGACAATTGTACATATTTCCCAGAGCATGGAGAGGATTAAATGAGTTATAGCTAATAAAGAGCTTAGCATATGGTCTGCCACACAGAAATCACACAACGAACACTAGCCATTAATATAATTAACTCCCAAGTGCCAAGTAAGTACAGTGTTATAAACTATGATTACTCAATTTTCAAGGATAGTGAATTTAAATCATGTTTTCAAGCCACCCTATGAGCAAAGAAATCTTGAACAAAGCCCAAACTCTGAAGTCTGTTTACCCAGATCTCCCAGAAAGATTATAATTTTCCAAGTAAAATAAAATATATCCTTTTAATTTTATCATCCATTTCCAATATGTTTTTGAAGATGTTTCCGTGATGAATTTCAGCAGAGGATGATTCCCATTTTCTTCTCAGTCACGTGATTTATACAAAGGAGCACAATGACATAATCCCCATATTCTATCTTACAATACTATGCCCTATAATTCTCGCCAGCATTCACAGCTCAGACATTTTTTCCTCTTCTAACAATCATACATATTTATTGGCATAAATACTAAAAAGAAATTTTCACTTCAACAAAATGAATTATGAATATTATATGTGAAAATAATAACTACAACGAAAGGGCAGACAGGAAAATAAGACCCAAAACTTCTAATACGCTGAGGATTTGAAAAATAAAATGACATTGTGTTTTCCTGAATCCCAAAGATAATCTCTGAAAGTATCCCAAAGAAAGCTTAGAGGATATGGATAAGAATCAAAAACTATCATCCATTTCCAAACATGCCCAGAAAAATATGTTCTCTACAAGCTGCCAAGATAAATGCAAAACAGAGGTTTTATTTCTTGTATCACATGTTATAGCTTTTCGGATGTGTCCCAGAATAATTTTTTAAAAATAGACAGGCTGCCCTTATAAACATGAATGTATAAGATTCTTGCAGTGCAATGGGGTGGAAACAACAGAATGTAAAGAACTGTGTTCGGACGTGAGCACCATATATAACTGGCTGTGTAATTCTGCTCAGGTACTTAATCATTTTGGACTCTGGTGTCTGAAGCTGTAAAAGTTAGGGATAATGACATCTATTATTGCCTGTCTCAGGAAGCTGTTATTGAGGACAATAACTAGCATTTGTGCAGCAATCTAAAAACTACATATTTCCTCACAAATATTTTATTTTGTTACTACAACAACCCTGTGAACTGGGTATTATTATTATTATTATTATTGTTGTTATTATTATTATTATCATTATATTGTTTTGATAAATGAAGACACTGAAGTTCAAAGAATTTTTAATCAACCTGCCTAAGGTCAGAGTAAATGGTAAAGCGGTACTCAACTACATCCCCTAACTCTACACCTTTGCTTGACCCACTGGATTGTAATTCTTTGAATGCAAGGATTTCTAATCATCATATTCTCAGCATCCCTGGCACATTGTAGCCATTCAGTAAACATCTGACAAACTGAAGGGAACCAAGAGATCACTGTGGGAGGTCTCAACACAAAAGGTCAGCTAGATAAATACTAAATTCCATAAAATATGAAGATTCTACATATTTATGGATCACATAACCAAGAGGAAGTGAACTTGACATGGCTAGATCTGTGGATTTGCTTCATTTATTCAGGAATCTATTTTTCTCTTCATCTCTTAGTTGTCCTTCCCTCTATGTTGGTTTTATTCTCAAATGCTTCTCCTCAAATGATAGAAAAAATTGCCGATCTTGCCCTTAACGATTTGACCTGGTCCTTACAGCTAGCGATCCTGGAGAGATAGGAATTATCTCTTTCCTGACAGTTTGAGCAAAAGTCCTAGAGAGGGTGACGATTAGTATAACTTGGGTCGTGTGCTCACCTCTGAACCAAACACTGAGGCCAGGAGAACAGGGAACTCTGATTAGTTATACATTAAATGATTTGTTTGCCCATCCCTGTGATGGGAGATGAAAGAGAGTCAACTGTACCCAGAAGCCGAAGGGAGTCCCCACAAGTCGAGGGGTTTTATTACCAGAAGTGGAGGGAAATTAAAAACGTGCTAGATGAACAAAAATTCTAACTACCGGAGTTCACTTCTACTCTTCTCATAGCAACCAGAGTTATTTAACTTTATTCCTTTTAAGTTAAATCTTTTTAAGCCGAATTTTCTTTCGCTTTAAATCTTTCTATGGCTTTCTACGACTCTCAGAATAAAATTTGAAGTTTCCCAGATGGCTCAAAGGCCTTCATGTTCTCAGCCTACTTCACCAGACTAAATTTCACGTCTTTCTTCCTTCAATCTCTATTCCAGAAACCCCAGCTTTTTTTCCTGTTTCTTTAACAACACATCATGCTTCCTTAAAATTCAGGTCCTTTCCACAGGCTGTTGATTCCCCTGGATGTACTCATAATCTCCCCATCAGGGGGTGTCTAGTCATTTTTAGAGCTCAGCTCAGACACTCCTTCCTATTTTTATTTATTTATTTATTTGGCTAATAGTTGGTTTTTTTTAAGAATTTAACTTTTTATTTTATCATTAGTTTCTAGTATACAGTACATTGGTTAGAAATTTATATAGTTTATAAAGTGCTCAGACACTCCTCCCTTAATGAAGTCCTCTTGACTCCCCAGTTAGGACAAATTTCCTCAGTTAACCTCACTCACAGCACCTCATTCATAGCATGTCTCAAGTGTAATTATGTAACCATTAAGATAATTATTGCTTACTCTCCACGATCTCTCCCGTTAGAATGTAAGCTCCATAAGGGCTGGGGCTTATTATCTCAGTCACCACTCAAGTCCTAGCACCTAGCTGAGTGAGTGCCTAACAGAGAGAAAGCACTCATTTTTTCCCCCTCAATAAGTGAATACATTTGGTGAGAGACCAGAGAAAGCTAATAAATTTGGTTTTTGACAGACTGAATCTGAAAGCATGACAAGGCAAGAAGTTAGAAAATTTGTACTAGATAATTGTCAGTGTGAGAATTCCATGGTGAATTGAGTCCAGTGTTCTGTGGGACTAATGTCTTTCCAAAACAGATCAAATATCTAAATGTCAAAAACATATGCCACTTTCCCAAATGAAGATTTATTTCCACTCAGGTGCTGTGAGTTGATGAATCTGAGAGTATAAAAGACCTGGTCCATTCTGGAAGTATTTACTGTCTACAAACATAGTGCTTTACTTAAAAGCTCGACCCAACCACAAGAAAGCAAAAGAGGGAGGAAAAATATTGTGTACAGAAATCTGAGGTAATTTTAGTTTTATTTACCCAGGTCATTCACCTCAGAAACTGAAGTTAGATTTAGAGATTTTTCAATTTATTCAAACAGCCTCTACAGATGGGTACATATTCTGCCATCCTGTTCCTTGGTAAACAGCTTTTAGAGATGTTAAAAGCACAGAATTTCTTTCTGTGTCTTACTCAACATTATCTTCTCCTCCAGACCCACTCTCTGCTTAACACAAAAGTTTTGCTTGTTTGGGGTTATTATGAGCTTAAGAAGTACTTCTCACAGAGTACTAAAGGGTGTTTCTTCATTTTCCTTTCTAGGGTGTGTGCGGCCTAGGAAGGGAAAGAAAAAATAAAACTATACCGCAGCTAGACTCTCATTCAAAAACAGTTCAACAATCACTTTTTCTTAATAATATTTAACAGCAAGTGGCTAGAGTCCTAGAAAGTTCAGGTATGTCAGTGCTTTAATGAAGAAAAATAAGATGTGTTTTCAAAAAACAATTTTACTTATAAAATATAGTTATCTGGCAATTGTTTTAAATATCAAATGTCCAAACCTAAAGGAAAAAATGATGAAGGTAAAAAGGAACAAGAAAAAGGAAACAGCTGTGCTTTAGCTTTATTCCAAAGTTCAACCAAGCTCTTACTAAATTCATAGTTTATGTTGTCAGCAGCAAATGAAAAAAACCTTAGGACAAGGAAAGAAAAGCAGATGCGAACCCCTTAAGAGGAATCAGGCTGGAAGGAAAAGAAAGAAGTGGCCTTCTTTGAAGCTGAGTTTGGACTTCAACATCTTTTCGCAGCTTATCCTTCAAGACTTTTCTTCCTACAAAGCCACACTTCTTGCATACTACATTTCCGAAGAGCAACAGAAGAATAAAAATTTAACTTGAGCTGAGAAATAGGTTAATTGCTCAGCCACTTGCTACTCGCCTTTTTCATGTTGAACTGTTGTCTTCATCCCTCTTTCCTGGCTCTTTTGCTAAACAAAGAGGGAGTATTTCACAGGTTACTGGAGACTGGACAATCACCATAAGCACGTGGTAAGTGTGCACAGCCTAAGGCTTCAAAAATGGAGGGAAGCTAGGAAATACCATGTTAATCAGGCCTGTACAGGGCTAGAGGTTTTTTTTTAAGTGCACTTGACTAGTTCATTTTTCCAAACCCTCCCTTTGTCTACTCAGTAGTGTCTAAAATTCCAGGCTTAAAAAAGCATATTTTGTGGAAGAAAAGGCATATTTGGATCCTTAAAATTGTTAAGCTTTGACTATATAGGTTTTGACCCATATGTGAGGATGGGGAAGAAAAGAATAGGGAGGGGGGACTTGTGAAGGGCCAAGAGAAAGGATGTAGAAGATCACCCTAAGAGTAGAAAAGAACAAATCTGTTTGTATCTCTGCTGTTGAATTTAAAGTATGATACTGCAAAGGTGCTGCTATACTCTGAGATGTCAGTGTTAACAAATGTTAACACCCCATTCACACATAATTGAGATTAAAATGTCTAGGTGGTGCAATAATTGCTATATAAGGAAGCAGCTTCCTATGGAAACTATAACTCCATTCCCCATTCCCCCAAAAGCTAAAATGTCTCCTGGTTTCACACATTAAAATAATGCCAACAAGGGTAATATGAAAAAGTGTTTTGTGTATCATATACATACCACTATGGACTGAATTGTATACCCCCAAAATTTTTATGTTGAAGCCAAATCTCCAATGTGATGGTATTTGGAGATGAGACTTTCAGAAGGTAATTAGGGTTAGATGAAGTCATGAGGGTAGGGCCCTAATCTGATAGGACTAATGTTCTTTGAGAAGAAATGACAAGAAAGCTTGCTGCCTCTCTTTCCTCCATGTGAAGACACAGCAAGAAGGCAGCCACCCAAAAACCAGAAAGAGAGCCCTCTCCAGGAACCTAATCACCTGGCACCCTAATTTTGGAGTTCCCATCTCGCAGAACTGGGAGAATTAGCTTGCTGTTGCTGAAGCCTCCCAGTCAATGGTATTTTGTTATGTCAGCCCACAAAGACTAATATGTATACTAACATATATCATATACATATAGCTGGATTCACAAATTGCATCGATCCCACAGGAATAACAGGAATGTGTAAAGCTATGTGCATAAGAATGTTCATTGCAACAGTTGATAATAGCAAAGAAAAGGAATGACATTGTATTAGTTTCCTAGGACTGCTATAACAAAGTATCATGAAAAGTATTGAAATACATATGAAAGTATTTCTGGATGGTTTAAAGCACCAGAAATGTATTATCTCACAGTTCTGGAAGCCAGATGTCTGCAATCAAGGTGTAAGCAGGATCACGCTCCCTCTGAAACCAGTAAGGGAATCCTTCTTTGACTCTCTCCGGCTCCTGGTGGTTTGCTAGCAATCTGTGGCATTCCTTGGCTTGTAGATGCAGCACTCTGATCTTCCATCTTCACGTGGCATTTTCTCTGTATGTCTTCATATCATCTTTTCTCTATACTTCTCGGTGTCTGTGTCCCAATTTCCTCTTTTTATAAGGACACCAGTTATGTTGGATTAGAACCCATCCTAATGACCTCATTTTAACTTGTTTACCTTTATAAAGACCCTATTTCTAAATAAGGTCACATTCTGAGGTACTGTGGTTTATGACTTCAATGTATCTCTTTTTGGGAGGATGACACCATTCAACCCGCAACAAACTCAAAAGTCCATCAATAGTGAAAATGGAATTCTACATCCCTATAATGAACAATTCTATCATCATAAAAAGAGAAAGAGAAAAAGAGATACTGACCTGAAAAAAAAAATATTGTCTGGGATATATTATTAAATGAAAAAGGTGAGCGTTTCAGACCAATATGTATAACGTGGTCTAAAATGCCATGGAACCTTTATCTGAAACCTGGGTTTTTGTCCTGATGCACCATTTGGAACAAAGCTCCCCAAAATGTTTAATAGTAAATTGGAGAGAGGGTGGGATTGGAAGACAAGAGAGGTACTTTTACTTTTTTTAAAATTACACTTTCTATTTTGAGACAATTATAGATTCATGTGCAGTTGCAACAAATAATATAGAGACCTCTACCTAAGTTTCCCCACTGGTAACGTCTCATAAAAATATAGAATAATATCATAACCAGGATATTGATATTGATACACTCAAGAAACAAATCATTCCCATCACCACAAGGACCCCCCAAATTGTCCTTTTATAGCCACCCTCACTTCCCTGCCCCTCATACCCTCCTCACTCTCGGCAAACACTGATCTTTTTTTTCATTTCTGTAATTTTCTTATTTCAAGAATGTTATGCAAATGGATTCCCACAGTAAGTAACCTTTTGGGATTAGCTTTGGTTTACTCACATAATTCTCTGGATTTTCATCCGGGGCATTGCATGTATTAGTAGCTCATTCCTTTTTAAGTCTGAGTAGCACTCCATGATATGGAGGTACCACAGTTTGTTTAACAATTCACCTGTGCAAGAATATCTCTAAGTTGTTTCCAATTTGAGGCTGTTATGAATAAAGCTCCTATAAACATCTGTCTACAGGATTTTGCGTGAATATAAGTTTTTGTTTCTCTGGGATAAATGCCTATGACTACAATGAGTGGGTCATGTGGTCATTGCATGTTTAGTTGTTTAAGAAACTGTTATATTGTTTTCAAGGGAAATCATACCATTTTACATTTCCATCAATAATTGCATGGTGATCCAGTTACTTGACATTTTCTCCAGTATTTAGTGTTTTCTATTTTTTATTTTAGCCGTACTGATAGATGTACAATGGTACATCATTGTGGCTTTGATTTGCCTCTTTATAATGGCAAATGATGTTGAACATTTTTTGTGTGTGCTTATTTACCATATATCCTCTTCAGTGAGATGTCCCTTTGTGTCTTTTTGAAGTGTATGAGTTTTTGCTATTGGATTTTTAAACACTAGCCCTTTTTCAAACATGTATTTCACAAATATTTTCTCATACTCTGCAACTCCTCTTTTCATTTTCTTAACGGGGTCTTTTGCAGAGCAAAAGTTTTTGATTTTTAATGAGGTCCAATTTATCAATGTTGCCTTGCATGAATTTTACTTTTGCTTTCAAGTCTAAAAACTTTTTGCCTAGCCAAAGAATTAAAAGCTAAAAATCCTTCGATCACAAAGATCTTCCTTTTTTTTTTTTTTCTAGAAAATGTTATAATTTTACATTTGACTTTTACTTTGTGGTCCATTTGAAATTAATTTTCATATAAGGTTCGAGACTTAGGCCAAGGCTATTTTTTTTTTTTTTTTTTTTTTTTTGGCCTATGAATGTCCAATTGCCCCTGCACCATTTTTTGAGAAATCAATTTTTCCTGGCTGCGGATGGGAGGAGTAAGAGGACAATGACAAGGAGATGGGGGGGGGGCGGGGGTTCCAAGGACAAAGGAGAGGCCTGGTCATTCGGGCTTGCTCTGTCAAGGGTAGGAGACCTGGATGGTTATATAATGGTCCCTGTGGCCCTAAGCACAGGACTAGGTGGGTGGCAAGGAGTGGGAGAGCCCCCCACATCCTTAATCATTCCAGTCAATGTTACACAATTACCTTCATCAATAAAAACATAATTTAGATAATGGGCCATTTTCTACCTTCACTCAAATTTAACATATATTCAGAAGGTATTCACAATAATTTAATTGACAAATTCTTATTCTATATAGCTCAAAAATTGCTCCCAACATAATCGTTATTCATTTTAAAATTATTTATTTGTAGTTAGTGATCTTTGGTTGCCCCCCCCCAAATCATGACAGAACATTTTCAAAGGTTTTTTCCTGTCATTTTTGCCTAAACCAAAGCACAATTATTAGAAAACACTTAAATAATCTGATTGACGGTTTAATTAAGCACTTGGTTTCTTAAATGAGTTTTGGAGTTGTGTTGTGGTTTTAAATTAATACTTCCAACTAAGCCATCACATACTTTTAAAGACTATATAAATTCTAGCACATTGCAAACACTGGAAAACTAGTGAAACAATTGATTTATGTTCTAGTATTTATGTTCTGGTATTAATTTATGCTCTAGTATCAAACAACGTTGAATTTTGGATTTTACTGTCACAAATCATGTGATTATATTTGTAATTTCTTCTGATAATCCAACACTTACTCAAAATGAAAAAAAATATAGGCTTAGATCTGTTACCTTGGCCAAATTACTTAAACTAAAAAAAAAAAATGTGGTTTTCTCTTCTTAAGAATAGGAATAATAACCCCACATTACTCTATCTCACACTCTGTGTGTCTCACAGAGTGAAAATATGTACACTATTACAGGCAAGAAGTTTCCTTTCCTTGCCTACTTCTGTTTTAAGGTATCACAAATCAATCAAGATTCAGAGAACAATCTACCCCAGAATATTTCTCCACAATGGAAAAAACAGCAATATTTTTGGGAGAAACTCATGAAACACACATCTTAACTAAGAGATCAGGGGAAGATCATTACTCAAAAAAGACATGTCAACAATATGTGTACTTCGAAGTGATGTACAGAGAAAGAAGCAAAATCACATCTGGGATATTCTTGCAAAAAATGCAGAATTTCAATCTAATCTTGATGCAGCACCAGACAAACCCCAAATGAGAGGCATTCTCCAAAATAACTGACCAGTACTCATCAGCAGTCTCAAAGTCACTAAACACAAGGAAAAGAATGAGGAACTGTTATACATTGGAAAAGACTAAAGAGACAACTAAATTTGGTATAGCATCCCGAAATAAGAAAAAAAAGGGGACCTTAGGAGGAAAACTGGTAAAATTTGAATAAGTTTAGTTAACAATGGAAGTTTAATTTTAATAAAATTATACAATAGTTATATAAGTTATTAACATTAGGGGAAGCCAAGTGAAACTCTCGTCTTATATTCATAATATTTGTTAAGTTTAAAATTATTTACAAATAAAAAGTTTAAAAAGAAGTATCAGAAAACAAATTTTTATCTTTATATATATATATATATAAAGATACACACATACACATACACACACTTACACACACACACACACACACACACAGAAAGAAAAGGAAGGAATGAGATTCCAATTGCTATGGACCAAATTATATTCTCCCAAAATTCATATGTTGAAGCTCTAACACCCAAAGTGATGGTATTTGGAAATAGAGCCTTTGAGGAGTAATTAGTTAGATGAGGTCATGAGGATGGGGCCTAATCTGATAGGACTTGTGTCCTTATAAGAAGAGGAAAATCCCTGACCCCCACCTCCTCCCCGACTCCTGGCCACCCCCACCCTCTAAGCATACACAAAAAAGAGGTCACGTGAACACACATCAAGATGGCAGGCATCTACAAGCCAGGAAGAGAGATCTCACCCAACTATACTGGCACCCTTGATTATGGACTTCTAGCCTCCAGAACTGTGAGAAAATAAATCTGTTATTTAAGCCACTCAGTCTAAGGTATATTGCTATGGTATCTCAAGCTAACTAACACACCCATTAGCCTACTAACTGATCATTTATATATCAAAGAACTTTCACCATAGTTCAAATCTAAAATAATATTCTATATATCTGTTATTTCCTAAGGTGTTGCCTTTTATTGGATGTAACTATATTACTACTGAATAATGGAGACTTATTTGGTTCTAAATTTCTACTTCTGATCTGTCCTTAATGGGTAATTGGGGTGGTCCTTGATGTACACTAAATTTTCATCATGGTAATTCTTCTAATAATATTTTTTAGGCCATCTGATGTACAGTGCAAAATTACTTAAAAGGAGGTATGTTTGAATAAGGAAGCATAATTCAAAGTAATTAAAAATAAACTTCAACTGGATTTTGTTGCAAACTCATTCTTATAAAAACAAAAGTAGTTAGGGTTTTAATCAAAATTTATGAGCTCAACATATGCAAAACTCAAGTCATATGTCAATACAGAAAGAAAACCCAAGTTTATTAATATGTTCTTCATATTTTTGCCAATAATGAACATACATACTCCCATATTCATGGCATATAGGTCATATAACTTCTCTGTCAGCAAGCAAGGCCATAGGTAACACAGTTTAGAAACCATCCCTCAGTCAGACCAGAAAGCCACCACTGCAGATTAATTAATTTAATAATCACCCCAGGATCTCAGGGGTGTGCTCACCTGACTGCAGTGAAGCTGAGCTGATTCATAAGCTCATCGTCATTATATCCTTTCTGCTGCAAAGCCTTAATATCGTCACCAACTTTGTTTGCACAGCAGACATGTGAACTTCTATAGCTAGAACAATTCATAATTACCACTAAGTAAATGGGGAAAAAAGACAAACATATCGCCAGGGGTATTCTAATGGCACCAACACCCAGTATCAATTTTCCGCCTTTAAAACTAGCTTGTGTATGGTGACCACAGGACCAAGCATGTGAAAAAGATGAGGTTCCTGCACCATTAATCAGTAAATGCAAGCCGTGTTCAAAGAGCAGCTGGAGCACTTGGCACTTCTGTAAGAGAACTGGATTATTTACACCAGGCTTACAGAAGGACAGACTACTGGAGCTTTGTCTAAATACATTTTTCAGCATAATAATAGATTCTTATTTCCATTGCTGCCCCTGCAACTGAGAGAACTGAGAGCCACAAAATAATTTGTGATCATTATCTGTACGTTTCTGTAAAGGGTGGTAAAGTGCTTATTATGAAGAATGCAGCTGAAATGCCCATATTAGCATTTACAGCGGGAGACATACCCTCCCTTATCTCTTCATTTGTGGTTTACCAGTTATCATCTTACCTTCCAGTGACTCAAAATTGTATCAACAGCTAACCTCTAAGTGTTGCTCTTTCCTACATTTAAGATAAGCAGTTCTAAAAATGTGAGCCAATGGAAGTAAGCCAAGATGTGCAGTTTTCAACTTACACAGTTAGCTGGGACTTTTTTAAAGTCTTTTTTTTTTATCTTGACCTTAATAATGACAACAAATTAATGAATTAGTAAAAAGAAATGTAACATTAAAAAAACAACAGAAAAGGAAAATACTGTAAAAATGGAATAAACATAGAGCTACTGCAATAAAATGAAAGTATATTGAAGAGACAATATCAAGAAGGCAGTGGTTATAAGTGGATTTATACTTGGCCTGGGAAATCTGAAACACAGATGGAAACAAATTGAGAAGTGAAAGGCTGGTGTGAGATGATTCGAAGTAGTCTGTGTTCAAGTCAGTTTTGATGATTCATACTGCACAGTACTAAAAATTATTGGAAAAAGTATTTATATGATTAAAACATTTTTCTTATATTTATATCTGTTAATACAGAAAATAACGATTTGTAAAACAAGTCTATCTTTTGTTTGAATGTTGATTCTAAAGCATAAACTGGTTTGGATTACTATGGAAATGAGAACAATACTTAAGGGGGCATTCACAACTGAATGATCATACTCTCTAGGCAGTAATGATTAAAATGGCTCGAATTGCAAAGTGACTTACGCTGACATAACTAGTGAGAAATATCCTAAAGTTCACCTTTCCAGCTTTGCGATAGGGAAACTCCAGAGCTTGCTTTTCGGGCATATTGCCCATAAACCATTTGGCAGCAGGGGGCGCTCTTTTGTTAAAATCCGAAGTTCTTTTTTAAAAAGCTTTAGGGCAGCATATTCGTTAGTTTCCAACTAACAGTATTTAAAGTGTTTTTAAATAACAAGAGACCGTTTGAACTTTGAGTTTTATGTAAGGGAGAAAAATGTCAAAGTAGAAGATCTATGAAATATAACGTATGAAATACGTGATTTTAGCACGTACATAGGCTCTTCTGAATAACATTTATGGAGGACTAACTGGGTATAAGACACCAACAAATACTTCTAGCAGTCATCCCCGGATATTGTTATGGTAAGGTTTGGAACCTTAGATTATGCCGTGGGCGCTTTAAGGGCAGGCTTTTTAAAAATAAAGTTAAGGAATTAAAAGTGACCATATTTATCCCACTCAGATTACACCTGAAATGTTTGGAACAAACAGCAGAAACGGTCCCTATTTTTTGGTTTACATCCTGAAGAGATGAATGATTTTGTAACATCCAATTATTAATATACAACAATATCTGCATATTTCTCTTGCCCAATGAATGGCATCCTGTTGACAAAATTCTCGCGCCTCTGCACTCCACAACATCGGTTGCTTCCCAGACTCCAAAGTGTGGTCTTTCTCTCCCTTTCTGACTGTCGCCACCACCAACTCCCTCCCCAGAGCGAATCAACTCGGGTCAGGGGCAAGTTGCTGAACATTATCAATCGCTACTAGTGTTTTCTTCTCCAAGAGCTGCCATGGGGAACGTTTCCGCATCGCCACTTCATATTAGCTAATTGGTGCCACACACACACAGAGCCTTAGAGTTAAACCAGGAGGAATCATACGTGTTGCATTTTCCGAACCTTCCTTGTTTCGTTTTCAACGTAACGAGGTTTTACTACTGATCACGTAAAAGCCTTTTTGAACACCCCGAGTCGCAAGTCATTGGACAGGGCTCTAACTGCGTGACCAAGTCTCACGTGGTGCCTCTGCGAGCCACCCAGAGCGTTTGCTCGGGTGAACCCCTTAAAACTTTGTCTTTTCTTTCTGCAGAAAGCAAAACGATCCATAGTCTAAAAAGGCCGGCCTTCGGCTTGACAAAACTGATCCTTGTGGGAGGCTGCAGGCGTCCAGGCGGACCGCCGCAGGACTCAAGACTTAAAAGGTCCCAGAGTTCAAACGACTGTGGACGCCGCCGCCACCGCTGCGCGCTCGCCGCCCTGCCGTCCCCGCCCGCGGGTCTGCGCGCAGCGCGCCCGCTGAGGGGGAGGGGCGCACCCGGCCGAGGTCGCCGCCCGGTTGAGCAATCGGACTGTGCACATAAGCGAGGTTACGACGGCCAATCGGAGGCCACCTCTGCAGTGACGCGCGCTCCGCGAGCCCGTAGTATTTATAGATCGTATTTAAAGAGCCCTTGGGAGTCTCCCCGGGCTCCACTGGGCGGCGACGGCGGCGGATTGCGGTGCTGCAGTTAGGCCCGCGTGCGTGGTGGCGGGGCGACCGCTTGCTGGTCCCGTCCCTGGGGGGGGGGGGGGGTTGCTGGGCGTGGGGGAGCATCCGAGCACGTTCCATGGTGGCTTTTACCCACTTCCCAGCTCGGGTCTTGGAAAGGGAGAGGAAATGGTGCAGCTTCAACAATAGTTTTGCTTAAAACAAAGCCAGGGATTTGGATTCAGAAAAGCTGGGACGGGGTGGGGTGGGATGCAACGAGAGCCGAAGGTTTGAACCGACCCCGCCCCAGCCCCACACTTGAGCCACCAGCCGACGCCGTTTCCTGGTGCTGGGCTGAGCGTAGAGGCAGCCTTCCTGGGGGGAGGGGAGAACAATACCGCCCGAAAAGCCAAAAGTCGTGGAATTTGGGGGGCGGGGTTGTTGGAGCAGTTAGAATGTATTCGTGGAAAGTAAATTGCAAGATAGTGGCAGTGATTATCTTGGCGTTAGGTTGATTGATCTTCAGACTTCCCAGCCTGCGAACTGCACACTGCAATGCGAAAGCAGGAAATGCATTACGTCAAGAGAGAGAAGAGATCCAGATTGCAACGGTTGCATCTGCAGGCTGACTTTGTACCTCTCTCATACCTCACCCTCACCCCACCCTGCACCCTTTGTTTTCTTAGGGAAGCTTCGTTGGCGGTGGCCTCCAGCACTGGGTGCTGCCCCGGCGCCGAGCTGCGGGGTTTCACGCAAAGGCGCAACGCTGGCGGTATTCCCGGACCTCCTGGGCCCGCGCCCCAGCTGTGGGCCACCACCACACGTTGTCCTCCCAGGCGAGGTCTTTCGGAGCCACAACTAATTTTAAAGATCACCCCACGTTTAAGTGGATTAACTGAATTCGAGGAGGGCTTGTGGAACCGCTCAAACTGCTCTGCTGCTGGTCTAATTTAGCGCGCCAGCTCTTGTCAACCCCAAGAAAGCATTGGTGTGAATGGGGAGACGTCCCAGCAGTGTGGACTGGACGAATTCTCAATACCTTGTTAGGGATCTCATTTGTCTATATTGAGGGATGTGGTCACAAGAAACTTGTTCTCTGTCCCGGATCCCTCTCCTGAGGCCTTGTCACTGCTCCTTAAAAGTCTCTTGAGGACCAAGGTGAAGCAGAATATTGTAAATTAGTACATTTTGTCTCTTGGAAAGGTTGAGTTTGACACTATGCTCAACTGCTCTGCTGCTCCCTCCCCGGTTCAGGGTTCTTACAAAGTAACCTTAGTAACCAGTTCTAGGCTTGTACCCGGCTCCACCCCTGGGCAAAGCTTAACACGAAAAAGGTGACGACAATAGCTAATGATTACTGTTTTGTGCCAAGCATAGTGCTGAGGGCTTTGTCAGCCTTTATCTCATTTAGTTCTTAAAATTGCTGGAAGTGAGGTGAGTAGTATTATCCTCATTTTAGAGATGAGGAAATAAGATTCTGGGAATCTGTGTCCATCAAGCTGGGAGAATGGAAACCCAGGCAGTCTGGCTTTCAAACCCACACTGTTAACCTCTTTTTGTGCACTGTCTCTGTGGGAGAGGGGAGATGATTGGCCAGAGGAGCTTCCAGGCTCACCTACATCACGCCAAGAAGGCAAAGGCCTTCATCCATCCCTGCTATCCTGTGGGCTGCAATAAACCTAGTGTTGGTTAAACATAGTGTCAGGGGGCATGTTTAGTCTCCTCACATAAGAGAGGCTTTAAGGAAACCCAAGTTATTTCAGCCAATTTTCTCATTGTCTATGTTTGCAACAGTATCTTATAAAGTCATTTAATGATTAAACTTTATGTAGCACGTCATTCTTCGCCAAGCCCATTGGGTAATGTCAGATCCTGTTCTCCCCATTAAACATACAGGGAACCTTAAGAACTGAGTGAGTTACCATGTAAGTAAGAGGTGAGGCTATGTACAGAATTAGCTGATAGCCTATCAAGGTAAAAAGAGTCCTGTCTTTGCTTTCTCCTTGGGTGCTTTCTCCCCCACCACTAGCATCTAAGCAAGAGAGAGCCAGCGAAAGAAAACTGCCTGTGGTTTGGAAAACTGTGCTTAGCGTCTGAGAAGGGCAGTTCAAACCAGGAAAGGTTTAGGGGGAGGGGTTTGCAACTGTTTGTATAACCACAGTTGCGTAAAATAGAAACAAGTGATTTGAAAGCCAAGCATGTGACAGAGGTTGAAGCCCAGTTTCCTCATCAGTAAAATGGAGTTAACCTGCTATCCCTCTGCTAATAGTCTTGCTCTCTACATTCTCTTCTGCTGCCTCCTCTTCCTCTTCTAGTCCTTTATAAAGATGCTAGGGTTTCTCAAAATTTCTCTCCTAGACCTGGTCTTTTCTTTCCTAACACATTTTTCCTGGGTGATTTTACCTAGGTCATGTCTCCTGTTACCATTTGAAGTTTGTTTCTCTTGCCCAGGTCTCTGAGTTCCAGAACTGTGTATCTGACTGTATACGGAATGTCCCCACTTGGACACCTCAGATATAAATGTTCCAAACTGAACTACTCATTATCTGTCTCCCAGCCACCTCTGATAAAACTTCTGTTCTGACTCTGTATATCTCCCCCTAGTTTTTCAAGTCAAAGCCTGGCTAATTCTTCCCCTTTAACCAATACATCCAATTAATGGCCAGCTCTTACCATGGGTCAGGCTGTTAGCTGCCTCTGTCTGTCAGCCTCTCAACACTTTCTCCACTGTGCAGCTGTATCCCCTCGACTAATCTCCATCAGTGGCTCCCATTGCCCTCAGAATGAAGCATGGCACAGTTACAAAGCCACTCAAAACTGGACCCAGACCTACATTTCTAGCTGTTCCTTTGCTTTCACTCCACCTTTCAGCCCTTCTTAAATGCTTTTAGTTCCTCCGATGGCACCAAATTCTTTTGTTGTTTCTCTGAACTTTAGCATAGGCTATTACTAGAATGTTGTTGTACCATGTCATCTCATCCTCGTGTGCCTTCTTCTGACTAGCAACTCCTGCTCTTTCCGTTCTCATTGAATGTCACTTGCTCCAGAAAGCTCTTGGCCTTCCACCCAACTCCACTCTAAGTGCTTCTTCAGCTCGCTCAAAGAACTGTCTCCCTGTCACGGCACCCATGCACGATATACTTTTAACTTTGCTGAATTGATTTCCATACTCATGTGAAAGGGGGGTACATCCGAATCATTTAGGATGTTCCATCGACCTGCACCCCCAAGACCCGTCCACCCTTACTACTCCCAGTCAGCCAGGAGTATGTCCTGAGCTGAAAATCATAACACAATGAGTACCTGGTACTGATGAGATGGGCTGTATCTGCCCAGTGTGTTAGGATGGAAGAAAGATTGAGAACTGCTGCACTAGACTGGCAGCTCCACAGGAAAGGGATCTTACCTCTCCTATTCACCGTCACTGCCCTTGTGTGAGACACACAGTAGGAGACACTCAGGAAGTACTTGTACTATTGACCGGGGATGTAAGGACTAGATAAAGTATATATACAGGCATACCTCGAAGATATCACGGGTTCAAGTCCAGGCCACTGCAGTAAAGCAGGTGTAGCAAGTTGTAATCTTTCTGCTGGAGGAGGGTCTTGCCTTCAATTTGTAAAAAACACATCTGTGAAGCACAATAAGGCAAAGTACAATAAAACAAGGTATGCCTGTATTTTGAGTCCCTAGGATATGATAGGCATTGAGTAAATCTGGATTGTCTTCCTCCACTTGCTAAAATGAAGCTTAAGAGTCACCGTTTGATGCTTTCTACCCATCATCCTTGTCAGTTTTTATCACCAAAGTAGGTGAAACTGAAAGATATTTGTAGTAGGTTCCTAGAGCCCTGCCACATCACTATAGCTGTTTTTTGTTGTTGTTGTTGTTGTTTTTAATACCTTTTGAAACCTGGGCCAGATTTTTGACTGATACTCTGTTGTTACTAAGGAAACTGTCACATTTATTGTTTTTCTGCTGGTGTTTTTGTTGGTTTTTAAGGAGAAACATGCCTTCCGAATCCTTTTGGCAGGAGAAGCCTACTTCAGAAAAGGAATTTTATTCAAATTGTCTTTGAAGAAGTAGTACTAAAGTGCAGGAGGAATCGAGACTGAAGGTAGAAAGGTGTAATCTGGAAGCAAATGACAGCCACGTACGTCACTTCACTCAGTCTGGGCAGGGCTCTGCTGGAAAATGGATAGCTAGCTGTGCAGCATTAATGGCCTGGGATAGTTATACCCAAAAGAAAGCAAGATGTAGCTGGCTTTGGAGTCAGGTCTGGATTTGAGTTTAGCTATGTGGCCTTAGTCAACAGTACAGTTCCTCTGAGTCCCTTTTTGTTTTCTTCCTTGGTAAAATAGGATTCTATTTGTCCTACAATATATCCCACTGGTTGTCAGAATCGATGGGGAATATTTGCAGAAATACTTTGTAAGGTGTAAATGTAAATAACTATATAAAACAGGATATTATTAATATATAATTTTGAATATAAGATATTAAGTTATGGATTGGAAGTCAGCACAAGATGAAAGAAAAAGGGAATTTATATTTATTGATCCTGCCAACTTCTGTTCCAAGTGCTTTATAGTGATTATCTCTTAATAGCATCAAAATTCTGCCCTCAAGAAGCTCAGATTCAGAAAGGTGACTAGGTGCATATTAAAATTCATATATAATATCCATGATAATGCAAAAATTGTCAAGTGGGAACACAGATGAGGGAGCTGTTTATCTGCTAGTCTCTCAGAGGTGAGAGGGAATGGTGAGGGATATATAAAAAAAATGATGACGTGGATACTTGGGCCTTGAAGAATAAAGTAGGATAAAGAGACACATAAGGAGGAGAAGGGTCTGTCAAGGGGAGGGAATAGCAGTGATAAAAGAATGGAGCTAGGAAAGTGTCAGCAAGTGAGGGGAAAGGTCAAGTGATGTTGTGAAGAGGGTGATGTCAGTGGGTAGAGACAAGGGTGAAAAGTAAAATGGAGACTGATGCTAACTAAGGAGATTGATGCGAAGAAGTAGGAATTTTATTTTATAGGTATTGGCGAGTGAGATCTCAGGCTTTTATTTTATCCACCCTAGGAGGAAAGTGACATGGTTAGATTTGTCCCTTTTAGAAAGGTAGTTGCATAGAAGCCAGACTGGAGATAAGGAAGCAAGTTAGTAAGTAATTGCGGTAGGTCAAGCAAGTGATCATGAAAGCCTAGAACACTGATGTTTGGATTGTGGGTCACGACTCATTAGTGGATCTTGAAATAATTTTAGCAGGTCTCACCTGCGTTTAGAAAAAATAGACAAATGGAAAAGAAAATATCAGAGTCTTATGTAATGAGAAGCAATGCTTTATAAAACTTCTATTTGATTTACTCGTTTGTTTTGCATAAACTTCCTGGGAAATTTTAATTTTTAATAAATTCAGTTCTATAATAGATTTAAATCTTAAAAATGAACAAGGTAGATTTACTTAAAATTTAGCATGTTTAGTTGCTTATTTTTCAACATAGGCACCATCATTTTGGATACCAAGCATGAGAGGTCCTAAGTCATTAATGTAATTAATGTAGGGTTTATTACTTGGAAAATAAAAGAAAGAAATGAAGGAGAAAAAAGAGTGATTAATTACTAGATTAAAATCTTGAGTAAGTTTCCCCTTGGTTGCATTTTGCAAAGTGTTGGTATCTTAGAAGTGACTTTATTAAAAATGGGAACTTCAGAATGCATATCCTGGGTCACAATGCAAAATGTATTTCTTCCCATGGGTCACAGTCAAAGAAAGCTTAAAAACAATGACTTAGAAGATTGGGCAGTAGCTGTGGGGTGAGAAAGAAGGATCAAGATACAGATATCCCTATTTTTCAAAAGTTGGCTTTACACCATTTCACTTCTGTGAATGTAAAAGGCCTGCATGAATACCTGTTTTCTCTAACTGAAAGAATCCAAAGAGGAGTTTCACTTTACAAAAAAAAAAAAAAAAAAAGCAAAAAGCAAAAATAGTGTTCAGCATTTGTTTTGCAGCAACCATTGCAGAGGCAGAGAGAGTGGCCCACCAAGCTCCTTCCCCAGAACAACACTTAGCATCACATCACCATGGCTTTGAACTGTGTCTGTGAGCATCTGCACATTATCTTCATCTATTTTGTGTATCCGTTAGCAAGATGTGTTCTACAGTATCAAGAAAAGCCTGAGTGTTATGCTTAATGTGAAACTGGACATAACTATTTTTGGTATGATATGGTAGGTTATTTTTTGGATCTGGGAATGCTTAAAGGATTTTTTTTAATATTGGTGGTATTGCTTCTTTGCTTTATGCCATTTCAGCTTATAAAATGTTTCATAGGAATGCTCCCGTTTCGGATAGTGGGGGAAATCTGTATTGGAGAAATTTCCAAGGTAAAATTAATGCTAGTTAACTACAGGCATACCTCATTTTATTGAGCTTTGCTTTATTGCACTTCACAGGTGTGTTTTTTTTTTTTACAAACTGAAGGCAAGACCTTCCACCAGCAAAAACATTACAACTCACTTTCTTGTGAAACTTGCTGTATTAACAGTGGTCTAGAACTGAACCAGCAAAACCTCCAAGGTTTGTCTGTAATCAGATGTCGGGGTAAAAGAGAAGGTTGTTAATTTGGGCTGCCAGGGCACGTGGGCGTATAGCTTCACTCACTTCAACCAATATTCCTTAACAGGAAGTACAGACACAAGGCAACTGAAGAAGGCATTGTCCAGGTTCCTGAGCCACTTCACCTAGATGAAAGAGGGTATGTTAATAAAACATGGTAAATTCATTCATAAAGGTATGCACAAAAATGTTACACAAGCCCAGAGGAATCCCAGTCTAAGTCATCACAGAAGCTTTCTAGAGGAGACATCCTTGAGCTGAGAGTATTGAAGGAGAGTTATAGTCATCCAGAAGTAGGTAGGTAAGAAGGAAACAATATATCAAAGATCAGAGAGGTAGAACAGCAGGATGTTTGTGTAGGAGTAGTTGTCTGCATGCACATGTGTGCGTGGGTGTGTGAGCCAGTGTTATAAACTGTTTGGTGTTACTAGAACATTGAGAAGGTAGAGATGAAGTTGGCAGGGGTAAAGAGACAGATTGTGAAAAACTTTTTTCGTCATTCTAAGGAGCTTAGCTCTTACATGAGGTGAAGAGCCAATGAAGGGATTTTTAAGGTTAGTAACAACGTCACAATAAGGTGACTATGTTTTAGCAAGCTCACCCTGGTAGCAATGTGGAAAGATCTTTAAAAGAACTAGATTGAATATCAAGAGACTAGAAATGGGAATATTAGATTAGTCCAGGTAAGAGATGATGACCTGCATTAGGGCAGTGAGAAAGGGATGAAGAGAAATATAGAGCCCCAAATTAGCAAGGTGCAGTCACTCATTAGATATAGAGAACTCTATCAGTCAGTGCCTTATCAGGAAAACAGAACCTATGCCACCAAGTTTCATAGAAGAAATGTAACATGGCGAACTATGTTAAAGGGTATTAGAAAAACGAAAGGGCAAATAAGAAACAGTTGGAAACCTTGAGAATAGGAAGAGCAAGGCTATTACCCCTAAGACTGGAGGGACCAAAGGGACAGGTGATGTCATCAGAGTCCAGGAGCTGTGGCTGCCTAGAAGGAGCTGGACCACAGAAGACATTCAGTCACCTGAAGCACAGAGAGGAAAGAGATGCCCCCCTCCTCCGTCTACTGCCTCGTGGGCCAAGCTGGGTGGCAAGGCTTTATGGGAAGTGTAGCTCGCCATGTTTGCCTTTTTTGGAAGGCAAAACAGAGGAAGGGGAAAAAAATATATGGAGCATAAACAGGCAAATGAACAAAAGCACGAGAATAAAGGAGAAAATAGACTGATTCCTCCCTGCTGTCTTGCTTGGATTGGGGTTGGATGGTAGTGTCAGAGCCTGAGATTAAGAAACCAGGAAGCTTGTAGATTGAGAGGGATGAGGGACAGATAAAGACAAAAATAATCTGACTTTTAAAAACTCCCTCTTTGTAGTATTGTTCTGTAGATATTATTTTAAAAGAACAGTTTTAATAAACGTTCAGAACAGCTTTGTAACTGCAAATATCTTTTAACATAGTAGGGAAACCTCGACACTTTGAAATTCAGGAAAATTTCACCCTGGTACTTTAACCTTCCTCTAGGTCTCATTTAAAATGTTGGTGTTCACTATCTACAGGAGAACAGGAGGGATTTATCGAATCCTTACTATGTGCCCCCCCACTGTATGGTTTACGTAGACTTTGCAAACGTTAGATTGCATACACCATCTCATTTAATCCTTACTATAGTTTTGAGGTTGAGATTATTATTCTTTCTTTTTTACAGATGAGAAAACTGATACAAGTATCCCTCATTTTTCGAAAGTTCACGTTACACCACTTTGCTTTTACAGAAGAGTACCTGTTTTTGCTGACGGAAAGAAATCTGAAGAGAATTTTTGCTTTTACTAAAAAAAGGTTAAAAATAAAAATAGAGTTTAGTGTCCGTTTTGCAGAGAGCTATCATGGAGGCAGTGCTTACTACAAGCAGTAAGGGTGGCACTGCTTTTCCTATAGGTTAACGTTATTTTAGGTTTTATGTGGTATTTGATATGATTTGGTAGGTTATTTTTTGGGCCTGGGAATGTTCAAAAATTTTTCAGTGTAAATTAATGGTAAGTGTTTCTTTGCTTTACATCATGTGGACTTACCTAAGTTTTCATAGGACTGCTCTACTTTGATTCAAATAGTGGGAGAGAGATTTAGTGTCCCTCTTCCCCTTTCCACCTAAGCCTCTCAGCAAGCGAAGTGTCACATGGGACTTCTGGACTTTCTGGCTCAGAGCCCATGACCCTCACCTCTGTACTATAAAACCTCTCACAAATTCCAAATAAATAAAATTATGATAGTATAATTGTGTCCAGTTGCTTATGGACTAGTGAATGTTTTAATGGTTTTTCTCACATCTTGTTCACTATAGATTTTAATAATGATGTGCTTTGGTTTCCCAGTCTGCAAAATGGGAGTGTATTAAGACTCTTTTGGTGGCAAGTGACAGAAATCTAAGACAAGGTAAACAAAAAGAAAGCTCTTGGCTCACTTAAAATAAAAACTCCAAGGATTGGTTTTTGTCTTTGCCATTGCTGGATATGGGTCAAATGTTGTTATCAGGATTGTTTTTCACTCTCCGTCTCTGCAATCCCCCTCTGTCTTGGACTTAGGCTCTTGCAGGCTCTCCTCAGGTGGCAAGAAAGGTGGTCTTCTACTATCCTGGGCTTACATGGACTTGCTAGTTGGTGGTCTCAGGAGAGGAGGCTTCTATTCTCCAAAAGCCATGCTATTCTCCAAGGCCCATAGCCACCCTGTACTAACCCTGAAGAGGGTCCTCTGATGTTTGAGAGTCTATTTTGGTACAGGGAGAGCTATCTCTGACTGACAATCCTATCAGATTTTCGTGGAATTGGGGAGGGGAGTGGTTGCCCAGAGCAAGGCCTATAGGGCAGCACAAAAGGCACAGATTTCCATGACAGGGAACATGAAACTCGCACTTTGCCAGCTTATCTAAACAAAATTCTGGAAGTGTTTCAAGATCATTGGAAAATTGTACATTCTATTCTTCATTTGGACTAAGAAGACATTTTATCACATTTCGTTTTCTTTTTTTTTTTTTAATAGCAATTTTACTTGGAAGTCTAAGCTTTTTTTGAGAGGCAGAGTTAAAACATCAGGATTCTGTCTAATTCCAGAAAACATCTAGCAACACCACTTTTCTATTCCACACTGTCTCCCCTCCAAACTACCCACTGGGTCTGTATCTTGATATGTGATCATCAGGGTGGTCCAGGGTCTAAGATTGTTCTGGCAATCAGACATACATGTTTTGGGGTTGGGTTTTTTTTTTTTTTTTTTATTGGTGGTGGGGTTTTTTGTTGTTGTTGTTTTTTTTTTGTTTTTTTTTTTTTTTTATCTTTTTTGGCAACTAAAGATCTTAATTTTATTATCAAAATATTTTAGGTTTTAAAGAATTAAGAATGGCGTTTGATAACAGTCTTCTACTGTTTTGCCATCTTTAATCCTAGCCTGGTTTATTTTGGAAACCAGGATAATGACCTAGATTATTCTTTAAAACACTGAGATACCCCACATAAAGTAGACAGGCAGGGATCCAAGGGCCAATAGTTCATTTTTTTGTTTGTTTTGTTTTGTTTGTTTTGTTTTGTTTTCCTGTTGGCCTAAAGCCTAGCTTTAAGGAATAAGTATTACTTCTGGAGATTCAAATTTGTCAGTACATGTTAAGTATGTCCTATGCAATTATTCATAAAACTTGCTATAACTTGCTAATACAGCTAGATGCCGATGTGAGTGAGTTATTCTACCTCTGAAAATATCTGTAACTGGTACAGTATGCTGGCCTTCCCATTAATGGTCTCCCCTCTGATAAATCATGGAGTATTTCTTCCTAAAATGAAATAGTTAAATATTAATTTGGCAACCCACAGACACCACAGGAGCTCTATCATTCAACTAGAGTCCCATTTTCCTGGTGTTTTCACATCGTGAAGATACTCTCAGCTGATCTGACTAGTTATTTCAGAATCTAAAGGTAGAACCAGTTGGCACTTCAGTGATTGTTGTTGCAAGCCTTATGTTTATTTAATTCTATGATGTTACTGTCTGGGTGGTTAAGTCTTCCAGGTGTGACTTGTCTTTTATTTTTACATCCAAGAATGTTAAGTTGCACATGAAGACTATTTAGCTTTCTTATGGCTAAATAAAGCCAATTCCTTTTCTTCCCAATTTTATGCTCTATTTTCTAGTTCTTTAACAAGGCTTTGTGCTATGTTCTGTTCTCTTTCTAGTTTCTCCACATTCTTTTTAAAATATAAAACCTCAGACCAAATGTGAGTTTCTAATACGGGTTTGACCAACCCTACATATATTGGGAAAATTACTTCATGGTTTTTGCGTGTTATATTTCAGTGAGTATACTGTACGATGTCAGCTTTTTTAAAATAGCAGTCTACATAGCTGACACATTCACAGTGATGTAACCTGAGCACCCAGGTGGTACTATAAGACTTCCTTGTAACTATTTTAAGTTAAAGCAACACGAAAGCTGTTCAGGTGGCTATAGGTGCCGTTCAAGAAAAATACCCTTCAAACTGGATCACCATCATCATAGTCTACATTTTAAGGCTGTTTTTTCTTCTAAACGTTCAAAATCAATTGCAATATGTTGTCTAGCACCAATTAGTTATGTGGTTTCAAGGTAAAAGTTTTACACTTACATCCCATGTGTAATTTTAGGCCTCCAACGAGACTTTTCATGAAAGGCCTTCCTTTTAATCCAGTACTCTCAGATACTTTTCCCATTAATTCTTGGGGGTACCCTTTTTTGCAGGGTTTTGACTTCTCATGGGCTTTGCTTAAAACTTCTAATGACTAAATAATCAGATTTTCATAAAATTAGAGTATCTTAGAAAAGTTTCTGTTCAAAAATATTATTTTTCACATGACTTAATTGCTTACTTCCCTTCCTCCCACTTCTACTTAATCATGCCTAATATCACTTTTAAATAGTGCTGTTAAAAGGAAAATATCATAAATTTACACATCCTGATCAATACTTTCTTATTTCGGGCCATGTTCCATTTGCATTAGATTACACATAGACAAAGAATGTCCATCTAAATTTTCAATATCAGTCCTATTCCCTTTAACTAGGCTCAGGAGTCATTTTGGTCATTGTATTGATTTACAATATTGTGCTCTCATCCATTTAATTTTTGTCTGTGGATGACTGTCATCCATTTCATTTCTCTATTGGTCAGTGTTCATTTGTAGAGAATAAAATCCACTCAAGCTAGTTTAAACAGGAAAGGATTTATATGGGGTATTAAATGGTTTAAGAACCACTGAAATGCCTGAAGAAACAGAGTTGAGGTTGAGCTTTAAAGGACAACTCACGAAGCCACACCACAGACTGGATCTCCAAGGAAACTATTGCCTCTTCTCCAGTCAGGAAGTTGCAGGCTCCAAAACACACTACCACTGCCACAATCATGGAGCTACCATCATGGCTGCTGGCTTTAAAACGGATTCATACTCATTACAATCCAAACCAGTGAAAGCAATGCCCTACCACCTTCCTTTGACACCCATGAAACCAGTGACTTGATAGTGAGGGTGCTATACTAGTGCTGTGACAGAAAAGCCCAACACCAAGCTTGCTAGCAGAGGCAACAGTAGTATGATTTGCTCTTACAGAAAGAAGTACATCTTATTAGCTTAGGTGGGACCCCACTGCAAGGAATCTGGGAGACTTCCCTGACTCTACAGAATAGGCAGGCACATTAAAAGGACAATAGAAAGAATGTTGAGCACCGACCTATAAAAGCCATCACAACCACAATCAAATGTCATTTTAAATTCATTGAAAAGAAACCAAGTTATACCTCCAAGCCTTGCATAATATGAGAAAATGCTTTTTAAAAAATAAAATGACCATCACTTTCAAGGATAATTCAATTTTGTTGTTGATGAGGGGGAAAGCCCTTCTTTGTAACTCTTAATATAAATACACCTCCAAAAAGATTTTGGTATAAAATTAAGTATTACAGCTACTACTACTCTCTTGATAACTATTAATGAATCAATTTTGTCCTCGTGCAATAATATATGAGTATCTGCTACATGCATTACGTTTAAGTAGTTATGGTAGGGACTGCAAATGAATAAACACACAACATATTGCCCCTTCCCACAAACAACTCACATTGTAGTGGGAAACAGAAATGAACATGAAAAAATAGGTTGGCCAATTGAAAAAATATCTAGGTTCAGATCTTTCCTACTTTATTTATCAGATGTGTAACACTGCAAATATGTATATACATACCAAGAAATATTATATAATGTAGGTAGTCTGCTACCTCAACAAACAGTAAAGAAGTGGTGTTTACATTAAAGGAACTTAGTCAAATAAATTATTTTTTTTAATTGTCAGATACACACATACACAGAATGGCAAGAGAAAGTCTGAAACTTAGTAGGCCTTTAATAAACTATAGCTAGTATGTAGTTGTAGTAACAGAAGAATTTTTAGGGTATATAGCTAATAATTAATAATCAAGCGACTGATGAAGTTACCTGTAAAACATTTGATCATCTGCATTGTAGGAGTTAATTTTAGCCTAAAGACTTAAAATTTCCATCCAAACTGATTTTAAAAACTATTTCTCATTAAGTTTTCTACAATAAAGACAAAAAATTGGAGGACATTATAAAATCTCCAGTAACTATAGATTCAATTTTTGTTTGATGCCACAGTATATTTTCAGTATTATATAGTTAACTCTAACAGCATACTCCTAACAAAATAGTTGTCTAGTATTTCTCATATATTTCAAGTTATAATTTACTTACATTACAATTCATCCCTTTTAATTTGCAATTCAATAAAAGATGGCAAATGTACAAAGTCTTGTAATGACAACCAGAGCCAAGACACAGAACATTTCCATCAGCCAGAAAGTTCCCCAGGGCGACTTTGCAGTCAGCGCGCCTTCTCCCACAGTGCCTGAGAAGCACCAATCTGTTTTCTGTTCCTATAGTTTTGCTTTTCAGACTATGTCCTAAATGGAATCATGCAGTAGTGGTCTTTTGTTTCTGGCTTCTTTCATTATAAATATTATCTATTATTTTCAATATTATATTTTCATTATAAATTTTATATTTCTAAAAGAATATATATGAATGACTCAGCCTGGGGAATTTAATACGCTTTTGACTAATTCGTAAATGTATAAGTAGAGTTATAGTTAAAGCGCCATTGTTATTTTTGGCCTTGTGGTTAAGAACTAAACCTTTCCCTCTCAGAAAACTTTTATATTATGGGAATTTAACAAAATCTAGTTAACAGGACTTTTTGGTGGTTGTTGCTGTGCCAGAAGTAAAAAACCAAATTAAACAACAGCAACAAAAATGGACTTGCATATTTTAGAGCAACTGTTACATATGTTAGATAACCTATAGGAAAACAATTTCCTTGTAAACTCTTTGAAAGCATTAAAATGCAAAATATCTGGTACACTTTGTTGTGGTTACAGTAATGTCTATGAAAAGACTGCTTTTTTTTTCATTTGTTAGGGTTTCAGTTTTGCACTGTGAATTCGCCTTGATAGTAATTGTGAACAACTATAGTTATTACCACTTCTGTTCTCACAGAAAGTTCAAAGTCAAGCAGATTTACTGTCTGAGTACAAGGTGGGGCATGACATACCTTTAAGCTTAAGAAAGCCTCTTCGTTGTATTTCTTATCAGAGGGTTTTTAAACGTTCCATTGGAGCATCTTAAAAGTTTACTTCAGCTTTAGGTGTACACGTGTACATGCTTATAAGCAGGAGGAGAGCGACATTTGAATTAGAACCATTCTTTTGGTGATTTTTTTGTACACTGCTAATCTTTTAACTGAATATTTTCTGGGTCATTAACGACAATTTGAAAAATCATTTTATTATGATATAATTTATATTTCATAAAATCCATCCATTTTTAGTGTGCAATTCAATGGATTTTAGTATATTTACAGAGCTGTGCAACCATCATCATACTCTAAAGTTAGAATATTCTTGTCACCCCAGAAAGAAACCTTGAACCCATTAGCAGTCAATCCTCATCCCTCACAACTCCAGCCATTGGCAACCACTGATCTACTTTCTGAATGACAATGGTTTTTAACTTGGTAGAGTTTTGTGTTGTTGTTGTTTTTTTCTTTCTTTCTTTTAACCCTGCAACTAAAAAGGACCACTTTTCATATTTACTTATGTTAAATTTTGTCATTTTCCATATTAATTTAGGACAATTCATTCTTACCTTTGTAAGAATGCCTAGAGCAGTTTGAATTTTTCTAAAAATAGTTTTTTTTAAAATAGATCTTTCCCTTTCTTCCTTTTTTGTAGTTTTTAGAGTTCTTTCTTTGAATTCTTTGAGCATGTAGCTAAGGGACAGTTGGTGTTCAGGAAAGCAAATATTAGCATGAGTGATTCCAAAAACCCCTTCCTTTAGCAATTAACAAGAAGTTTACATAACTAAAAATATTTCAGTAACACACATTTTCTCAACAAGTTAGCGAAAGTAAACAACAAAAACTCTAAAATATATGAACAACAGCACTTTTATTAAAAGTTTTTTCTAGGGTTTAGGTTTGTTTTGTGTTTAAAGGAAAACCTGTTGGGTGGGGTGGAGAGCTATTGCCTAATGCTACTTTGTACTCCTTTACAAGTGACCTCAGCTTTCCCCCAAATTTTTACTACTGGCAAAGAAAACAGTATTTCTGGTTTTCTCTGCAACAAAGATCTCATTGGCTGAAGACAAATGTTTAATTATTAGAAATAGAGTGCTTTAGAGATATGCACTTCTCAGAATAGTAGACTCAACAGGAAGAGGAACCAGAAAACATATTCCATTTGTGGTAATTTGGTCTGATTTGACATCTTAAAGTTGAAAGTATTTCAGAAGAAAAGGCTGCTGTTACGTTTACTGAAATATATTTCTTAAATTTATTTTTGATAGTTTTTATATTAATTATTTATTGCTGTGTAACAAATAACCTCCCAACATTTAGCAGCTTAACACAAACATTTATTACTTCTCCATTTCTGTAGTGTTAATTCATAGGTCAGGAATTAGGAAATGGCTTGGATGGGCAGTTTAGGCTCGTTCTTCTCAAAAGGTTCTCTCAGGTGTCTGCTGAGGTTGACATCATATAAAGGCTCCACTGGGGCTAACGATGACCCACTCACATGGTTGGCAAGTTGGTGGTGGCTACTGGCAGGAAATCTTAGTTTCTTTCCACATATGCCCCTCCACAGAGCTACTTGAATATCCATGGCATGAAATCCGATTTCTCCCAGAGTGAATAATACAAGAGGACAAGGCATAGCTGAAGAGTCACTTCACCTCAGAAACAACTACCTCTTACTTTATTGGTCACACAGAGCAGCCTAGATTCATTGTGGGAGAAGACATGGGCATAAACACCAAGGAGATGAGACTCTCCACAGGCCCCTTCGGAGGCTTGCTACCAAAGCTTAAACTACAGAGCCTTGCAGATAAATTTTAAACATTACCCAAACACAAAGGCATTAATTTCTTTTCAATATTCCAATTTCAAAGAGAAGTTCCCCAGTGAACAGGAGAGTCCTGATGAAAATAGTTACCTATTTTAGATTCCAAAGCAATTAATCATCTATTCATTGAGAGTGTGCTGTACGCCCAGTATTATGCTAACAATATATGTTAAGGGATGTAGCAGAAGTGACAAAGTTATCTCAGAATTTTGTCTAACAGATATCTTTGTAACATCTTTTCAGAATGATGTCCTCTACCAAAAATTAGGCATGAAATTCAACTCCAGTCATCAGGGTTATGCCTGAACCTCCAAGTTCTTTGGGGGAAATTCTGGTTTCCTCTTGGCCCTGAAAGAAATCAGAATGTCACCTACTAGAAACAGAGACAGTTCATGTCTTTATATGAACACCAGATATAGCATGATGTACCTTTTGTTCATAGAGAAATCTAGATCCTAGCCATGCTTGGTTTTGAATATTGGGATGTATCTGGCATGAGCAGAAACATTTGCTCACAAAAGAAGAGTCTGGAAGGGTATGCATTCAACTGTTAACAGAGGGCATGTGAGAAATAACAGATTATCTGCTTTATACCTTTCTCCTCAAAAACAGCAACCATCTCTATCTGATAAACCTGATAATACACTCCTCTTCTTGTTCTTGTCAATTGGCTTGGGTCACCTGCACCAATTTCTGTGGCCAGGAATATAGGTATCAACATTTGCCCAAATTGGTTCACATGCCCTCTCCTTGATCCTGTGGCCAGGGATGTGGAGTCACGTAAGAACATGGCACTTCCTATCTAAAAGCAATGACTAGAGTGAGGGGAAAGGGCTTGTTTTTCAAAAAGGTAAAGAAACACTCTGACAAGGTCACTGGGAAAATTATTTTAAGTATGGCAGTATATACCTAATTTAGGGGTTTACCATGTCCTATGTTGTTCATCTGTTTTATGACAAGTAGGCAACACTTTAAAAAAAGATATTAATTAGTCTATATTATATATTTATTTGGTTTTAGTTTGAAGTAATATCAAATTTGTAAGAAACCTTAGTTTAATTTAACTACTACTAATACAAAATACTCTCTTATGTTGTCCAGGAGCAGGGGCTTGTATATCTTCATATCTTCAATGATGTGAAGAATGAGTAAAAACACATTTCTCTTGGAAACAAAGAGTTAGGACATAGGACGCAGTTGACTAAGTCAGAAGGTATTAATAGATCTGTAATTCTTGTATTGCATTGGAAAAAAATCAGTCTCTCTGATTTCCTTATTAAAAAATAAAAGTAACAGATAAATACTATTAATTTTTAAATATACTATGGGGTAGGTGGTAGGTAGAGAGGACTCCAATACCTTAAAAATAGAATCTACAAAATAGTAGTTTTAATCATTTTTTTGTACAGTTATGAAAATGACATCCATTCAGTTAAGGTATAAAATTAGCCTAAATGCTGAATGGTAATTTAAGTTCAATTGGTATATTATTTAGTATTTATTGAATACCAAGTTGTTCCAGATCCCTTACAGGGTACAAAATGTGGTCTGTTCTCCAGGATTTTGAGTTCTTCAGTGATAATTATGTTTGCTGTTCAGGGACAGTGCAGTCTTTTGTCAATTAAGTGCTTTCCCCTGAAATAAACTGAAATTTTAAAGGTATAAGTGGTATTCACAATTGTGAACATTTGGAAGGCTATAGATCAACTAATACTGTCATAAACGTTTAGAAAGATATAACATTATGTATAAAGCACTAAGAAGGTGAAAATCAATATAAAAGTAAAAATTAAAGAGGACAATTTATGCAACATTATGTTTGTCCTGCTTCAGGCAAAATAATAACAACAACAATGAATGTCAACCTCTGTAGGTGGGTAAGAAAACCTGTTTCATCCCTGAAATAGCAGAGAGACTTTTGCACATCTAAGACAAGCTTCTTAGAAATGGCCTGGATCTGAGGTGAGGTGGGCACTAGTTGGCAAGAGATTTGCCCAAGTATGCTCTTCTAGTATGGTATACTGAGGAAGAGTCTAGACAGATGTCAATTTCAATCCTATTCTATCTGCTGGCCGTGTGAGTTTTAATCAGTGTTACTTAACCTTCATAAACCTCAGCGTCCGCATCTAAATTAAATATATACATATTTAAATACATAAACATAAATTTAAATATATGTATATATGTTTCATAACAATAACAACTAATTTTCAGACTTGTATGCGTTAATAATATATATCGAGTGTCTACTCCATGCCGGGCATTATAGTTCCCATCATCATCCTAGTACAGGATATAGATAAGACACAGGTAGTATATAAATTAAGATAATCTCAAGTAGTACCAAGTGCTCTGAAGAAAACAATACAGGCCAATACAATAGAGTAAACGTGGGTGGCAATAGTAGATAGCTAGTCAGAGAAAGCCTTTTGATGATATACGTTTATTATCTCTTCATTGCTTATCTAACAGAAATTTTTATAGACATGATTTGGACTGAAACGACATGGAACACATCTTTCCTAGTACATTAAGCTCTCTATAAATAAGATAGTACCACAGTTATATGTTTTTAAGTATTATGGAACATGTATCAGTTGAGCTGATCTTGAATAGTGCTCTTTTTAATTGGAAATGTGCCCCTTTTTCATCATCTCTTCTTAATTAAGCTGTTGATATTGATTACATAGTTCTATTTAGAAACTAGTTGTATAAATACTTCTTCCTTCCCTCAATATATTTCCTATCCTAACTTTTATAGATATAAGTTGTCCTTTCAAATGTGCTTCATAGTGCCCAAAAGTAAAAAGTTGAAACTTACCTTCTAGCATACATCATCATTCTTTTATTTCTTCAGTCTCTCTTTTGCCCCCTCCAGTGCACAATGGCCTCAAGAGATTGTAACATGCCCAGATTATTTTTTGTGCCTTGTGAGATCTGACTCAGGGTTTCTCATGTGACTCCCTTGTACATGAGGTATTCTGGGCTTGACAGTTAGACAGGTTCTCGTTTGAAATTGAGACTTACCACTTACCAGCTGTGAGGATTTGGGAGGACTGCTTAACCTCTCTGAACTTCATCTTTAAAATATAGGGTAATTGTGAATTTTGAATGAAATGAGACTGTACATGTGAGAACCTAATCTAGTATTGTGGAGGAGGGGAAAATTTCCCCTCTTTCCCTCTTGGTTATTCACATTGAAATGAGATAGACCATCAAGAGAAAATAAACACATTTAATTATGGGCGTCCATAAGACAAGAGGACCCAAAGACAAATTGGGCAGTTGAGGCTTATATGCCCTCTTGAGCTAAGAATAAAGGGAGTAGTGGTTTTGACTTCAAAGGGAAGGTAGATGAAAAAGAACAAACTTAGTAAATTTTTGCCCAGCCAGCCAGTAACAGTGGGGCATCCGAGGAGAGAACAAACAGATTTGCTAGGTTCCGCCCTGTTTGCCACTTAGTTCATATTAAAAAATAGTTATCTATGATGATAGCTCCTTCCCTGGAGCAGATCCTCTATCTAAATTCTTTTAGCCAGTTAAGGGGGAAGTTCAATGGTTCTTTCTGAGTCTTTTGTTTCTTAAAAATTACCAGTTTAAAATAACCAGCTTAAAATGATCAATATCCCAGTAAAGACATATTTTAGGGTGGCAAACTCTGTTCCCCTCAGTATCTTACCTGGACTTCAGGTGTTCATTAAAGTCTTCTTTTGCTCATAGCTCTCTCTAGCGACCTGTGTGCAGAGCTAATGAGTCTCTCCAAAGAGTCCCTGAAACCGGTCCAACTCCCTTTAGGACAGAGTTTCTTATCCTGGGAAGACAACAAATATCTGGATGATGAAGTAGTTTCCAAAACTACCAGAACAGGCTAGTCCAGGGTTTTTTAACCTTGGAACCATAGACCCTAAAACACAGAAACCCTGGGATGTGCCTGGACAACGCGAGGAGGTGTGAAGGTGCGAAAAGCAAGCTTTGTCTTTTTTTGTCATCTGTGTGCTGGCTGACACAGAGACAGTCTTGCCCTTTCTTGTTCTGCTCCATGGGAGTTCTGTTGCTAGTTCTTAATGAAGTATTTATACAGTATTGTCATTCAATTCCTAATAAATTAGAATTTCATGATTTCATCACAATCCTTAGTTCACAATACTGAGACACTTGACAGTTGCATACCTTTTAGTTACTAAAACTCATTAAGACGTCATGAGATATGTTGAGAATTCTGCAAAGTATTTATGGTGGCCTAAAGCAGTAGCAGGGATCATTTACCTTTTGTTAAAACTAGGTGTTTGGTTCTGATTACAAAAATAACATATTCTCAAAACTGGTAAAATTAGAAAACAAAGTGATTACTTAGTATTCCAGAACAGTGTTCCAGAACGGTTTTTCTCAAAAACACGATCTGCTTCAGAATCTCCTGGTTGCTCGTTAGCTGTCCATTTTATGAGTTCTCCAGAAAGGACTAAATCAGAATCCTCGAGGATGGGACCCAGAATGGACCTTTAATGAACTTCACTTGACTCTTCAGATAAACCAAAGTCCCATAACTAGTCTCTGACCAGATATTTAATGTTTCTTGTCCTTCAACTACTAATTTTTTTTCATCCAAAAATATAAAAGCAGTTAAGATTCTGAAAATGTCTGTTTTGTTAAATGATTTGCAAGTTTATGTAAAACAATTTGCAAGTTGCTAGTGAATTAACGCTTTGCCAAACAAAAAGCTTTCTACAATAGGGTGAGTATAAAGCACAAGACAAAGATCAACTGGAAAATTAGATGCCAATTTACATAAACTTGCAAGTAAACCCCACCCCTATTTATACAAAGAAGCAGTAGTTTTAAAAGCCTCAGGGGTACTCAATGAGATTACTTCATTAGCTCTTTTGTTTTGGTTTCAGTTCTCAAATACTAGGTGTAAGGCGAATACTCACATGCACCTCTGTTTCAGAAGCTGTTGCAGTCTGGGCTCCGCCCCAGCTTGAGGCATCTGCATTTTACCACCCCAGCCCTAGTGTTTGTTTTGGATCCTGTGGCTTTGAATGAGGTGTGGCAATCAGGATGCAGATTCTGTGAGTACACAGTAGGCAGGCTTATACTAGCAGGTATGGCTTTGTTTCCCTGGATTTAGGTCACTATGTATGATTTTTTAAGTATCAGGACTCACTGCCTCCAGAAATGCTTGACTAAGTCTGAATTCACCTCCCCCCCCGCCCCCCGCCCTGCCCAAGCAGAATTACGTAAAGGAAAGGACTTAGAAAATGGGCTTTAGGGTCAGATAGACCTGACTTCAAATTCCGACTCCACCATTCCAAAATATATGACCTTAGGTCTCGATTCTCTCACATGCAAAATAAGCACAATTCCTAGCAGGAGAGGAAGGCTCTCTCAAACAGTATTACAACTATTACTCTTTCACCTAAACTTTGAACACCTACTCAAATAAACCTGAGAAAAGAGGAAGGATCTAACACGAAGGGGTGCTTTTTCTTTCGGAGGAGGAGGGGACCTAGTCTGAAGGTGCTGATCTCTTGGTTAGGACTGAGTGATCATACCCAGGTTCAGGCTCTACTCCAACTAAGCGCTGATGTCCCAGTACTTACCAGACATTACCGAAGGACATCTGAAGAGATGGAGGGAGAGGATCCAGGACGAAGCTCTAAGCAACTGTGCCAAACGAAGTTTTGCTTTCTACAACATATACACGTTTATTTTTAAATAAAAACAATGGTTTTCCCTCCCAAAATCTTCATGTTAAATTGGTACTCTAGGAAGCCGCACTATGCTTTTCCTAAAGCCTCAAATGCCCATGGGTAAATATATACACAACAGTTTGAGACGCAGTCACCTAAAGTCTAAAGAACAAAGTCCACATTCCTACTTGAGCTCTTTTGAATCCAAGTGCTATTTACTTCTCTTCCCTCTGTCCAAATGCCTCCCCACTTCCCAAATATATGAGGTCCTGCCTTATGTCTTTATTTCGGTGATTCCGCCTTGCCTGAAATGAAGGCCTTCCTTTCAAATCTCCTATTCCCTTATTCCTCAAACACACCAATTCTGCCTCCCAGTCCAGTTGAAGAAACCATTCTTGGAAGCCTTCCCTAGCTTCTCCAGGCAGGTGACACGGCTCCTCCATCCAGTGTGCTTTTGGTGTGTATGGCAGTAACTCTTCTATTGTTTACTCAGCTTTATTCATCTTTGTATCCCTTTGTGCAAGGGATATGTAGTGAGCACTCAATAAATGATTATAGACTTAACTGGTTAATGAAAGGAAGACAACTAGAAAAGGAGCTGTCTTAAAACAAACAAACAAACAAACAAACAAACAAACAAACAAAAAAACCTTTCCTCACACCCAGGTTTGTTCTTTGGGCAAAAAGGATAGAATGAGTCTAACATTTTAAGGTGAGACAGTCTGAATGGTGTTAGCTCATATGCATTAATGTGGACCTGGTATAAACAAAAGAGCTTTGTATTAATTATATGACTTTATTATACTTCCTTTTCACACATATATTTTAGGGAAAGATAAGTTTTAAGGTAGAGTTTTTTTTTGTTTTTGTTTTTGTTTTTTTAATTTTGCAGATGGGTTCAGTGTTTGGAAAGAGGTAGGAGATTGTTCACTTAAACTGATTCATTTTCATTTTTATGTTTTTAGTTTGTCAGGTCAGGCTAAATTCAGTCTTCCAGTGATTTTTCTCAATAATTTTCCCTTTACATAGATAAGGAATGATGTGAAAGGGTATGCATGTGTACACACACACACACACACACATACACACACACACATACACACACACACACACAAGGACACACAGCTGTTGAGAGAGAAAAGTGGAGCTATTACAAGAATCCACTACTCTGGGAATCTTGCTATATTTGGCTTTAAACAGACAATAAGCACTGAAAATTGTTGAATGCGGCAGTTCGGTTCATTTAATTGCAGATACTAAAAATAACGAAACCAAGAAAAAACAGCAAAAAATAAAACTACTTTCAGATTAGTTTGCTCATAAAGTCTATTATTGCCCTGGAGGTCTATATTCTCTTCTACCTGTCAGCACCTTAGTGATCCTATATATAGTGCTAGGTCATATCAGTATCTTAAGGAAATATACGACTAGAGTTACATATTTATTTTTTAATCATTATTTCTATTCTTATTTATCCATAGGCTAATTGCTTTTAGAGCCTGTTCGAGAGTCCAGTTCAATCATAATTTATTGAGCTTCTGTTATGTGCCAGGTCTGTGCATACTGAATAATTTTGGTCTTTGATCTTTAGTAACTGATGGGCAAATCAGACAGAGAGATGTAAAGGCATACATACGATATTGCTCATTTATTAGGTCCAAGGGCCTTCACTAATTGACCTAATTAGTATGTGCTTTATCTTCAGTAACAAAATTGTAAGCATATGTTCTTCTCTACAAATTACAGATTCATTTGAAAATGCATATCTATATGAGCACTCACACACTGATATGTATTAAAAGGGAGCAAGAGGGATGGGAATTTGAATGTTGGAGTAGTATTTTTTATTGGGAAATATACACAGTACATTTTTATGATATAAGCCTAGCTTTGAAAGCGGTGTTTATTTTAGGTAAATACTTAATAATTCTTTTCCACTAAAATGATGAGTATATTGGTAAATCAAAAAGAACAGGAAAAATTTAAAAACCATGAATATTCTCCTCAAAATTTTGCCCTTAATTTAATCTTATTGAATTACCTAATGTCTTCAAGGGTAGAAACTGTCAGCCTTTTCAGGAATGTTGTCTGAGGTTACTTGTCAGGGAATAAGCAAGGAATTTTGAATAATATCTTTTCTCACTAAGTATGGATCTTTTCTAGGTGGTTCAGGGCATTACTCAATTTTAATTATGGTTTCACTTTTGTCTTAGTGAACATCAAATAGTAAACCTCCATGAGTAAAGATCATAGTGACCTCCAATTGAAAATTGATCAAGGAGAATTCACTATGTTCAGAAAGAAAGGTGCAAGGTAAATATTAACAAATTTCTCACCCCTAAAAAACTAGAGATGTAAACATGCAGTAAATGTTAGGGGAGGAGAGTAATCAAGAGAAAAATAACCACTGTGAAATAGTTTAAGAGCTTATCACATGCAGGAACTATGTTCAGTTGAAGATTTTGCTTCTAGAAGGCACTGAATGTAAATACTCCAGGAAGAAAATCAAAATTCTTTTATGAGACCTGATTTCCCTGGAGAAAAATAGGGTTGGTGTTTTTTCGTATTACGCAATTGTACCTTTACAAAAAGATCTGCAGAGTGGTAATTTACTTACTGAAACCGTAATTCAGGTTTGACTTACAAAACGACTGCATTAATACTGATTCTTATTGTGGCCAGCCACACTTGGGTTAGAATCAGGCATTCCGGTCACTGAAAGGAAAATGAAGCTTTAATGATACTAATGAGGTATTCCATTTTGAAGCTATATTTGAAATCATCTGCCACTAGTAAAGTGGAATTGTGATCTCAGAAACCAGACACATCCAATAAATGGAATCTCCAAAAAGTTATGGAAGATTTGGGGAGAAACATGATGCTTTTGCCCATAGTAAGCATGAAGCATACTCCTGTTGTAAAATTTCCCATACTTCACTTTATTCTTCAATCTCTCCAAAACATTAATCTTTCTGAGGGCACAAATGGTGTCTTACTCATGAATGAATTTCCAGCAGCTAGTATAGTACCCAGTACATGTTAAATCCTTAAAAAAATAGTTGTTAAAGGAACACATGGACATCCATTAACACATAATCTAATAGCCAATGGATAAGAAGTGCTTTGTTACACATATGATGAAACAAATTAGGGAAGTTTTCTTTTCTCTAGAAGCCTAGATTTTTATTACCCATCTGCAAAATAAACATAAATAGCTAATATTATTGCTGATATAATTTAAGTGATATATAAGACCAGTTTTAATGATTCAAAGTATTATAATAGTTCCTTATACATTACATAGGGGGAAAAGATTGTACATTTTACCTGTTCATGTGATTCCAAGGTAATCTTAGAATATCCTTGCATATTCTTTTGTTATAATTACAGGTGCCTTTGGATTATTTATCTGGAACATATCTTTACACTCTGGTCCAATGAATTTTTTAAAAAATGTCTTCAAGACTGTATCTGAAAAAAGAAAGGAAGGAAGGAAGGAAGGAAGGAAGGAAGGAAGGAAGGAAGGAAAGAAAGAAAAATCGATTTATGAATTTTACACTGCACCAGATGATCTACTAGATGCTTCTTTATTTCATCAAAATAAACTTGTGAAGTAGCTATTATACTTCTATTTTATGGGTAAGAAAATCATTATTTATAACCTCTCAAAGAATGGGAACTATCTGGACTGGGTGACGTCTAGAGCATAACCGTGCTCAATCTTGAAATGTATCAGTACTGGAAGGTCTCTGGAGCAGACAAAATACATCAAAACACTGCTCTCCAAGGAATAACCCATGTGTTACAGCATCCACTGTGATAAACGAATACAGAATTGTTGAGTGTATTCCCACAGGGTCTTTTTAATTAATTGGGGTGGAACTAGGAAATTTTAAACCTTGTGGATGAGGTTGCTAGTGCAGAATAGGTAAGTCAGTTATCTTTGAGGTCAAACTGCCTGGTTTAGAGCATTGGAAGATGCTAGAGCACTGCTCCCTCTCCCCGCCAGGGTTCAGTCCTTAGAATTATATCTGTAATGAAATATATATATATATATATATATATATTCCAAATTTGTAAGTAATTTGGCTATATATATAGATATACACACACACACACACACACGTGTGTGTGTGTGTGTATCTATATCCCACTTCATATCTTCAACTCAGACCTCTTGAGTTCTGGATGCATAAATAAACTTATTCCTTGACATCTTCACAACATGCCTCATATTGTTTCTTGATATTTTTTCCTCAAATCAGCTCTTCCCACAGTTTCTCTCATCAATGACAAATCCGCTTATAAGGTCATTCATATTTGTCATTCTATTACCTCCCTGAACTCATCTCTTACTGCTCTCTCCTTTGCTTACTCTGTTATAGTTACATGTCCTTCCTGGCTGTTCTTTAAGCATACCTGGCAACCACCTGCCTCAGGACCTTTGCATGTGAAATTTTCTATTCAGAATGCTTTCCCATTGACTATTCAAGTGGCTTGCTCCCTCACCTATCTCAGGTCTGTACATAAATGTCACCTGAATGATACCTTTCCATCTAAAACTGAAATTTCTCCCCACCCTACTCCCCAATATCACCAGCACTTTTTTACCCTCCTTCTTGCTTTACTTTTCTGTTTATATATTAATCACTATATAACCATGCACTTATTTTTTCTTCTTATCAACTACAATTCATCAAATATAAGATGCATTTGATTATGAGGCAATTTTGTTTTTGTATCATTAAGAAAGAAAAACAGATGCCGTTTATAAATGTTAGATAGTGCTGAATAAACCACATCACAATTTCAGAGATGTTAAAATGTGAGAAATTGTGTATCTTAGACTTTATGAAACAGGGCATATTCTTTACTGTATTTCTCTCCCACTAGAATGCAAATTCCATATGCATGTGGATTTTTATCCATTCGGTTCACTGCTATATCATGACACATACTAGATAATAAATATTTATTGAATGAACATTAAAGAACTAATGAAAAATGAATAAATGATAGACTCTTATATGAGCAGAATATGTCTATTCCAATTGTGTTAGAAGATTGAAATCTAAGAAGAAAAATCGTGGAGGATGTCAAAGTTTTGTCTGCATTTCTTAGGGTTTTCTGGACTCTCTAGAGATAATAAGAGCCCAGTATTTCAGGGCTACCAGTATTCTTTTGGTTAAATGTACGTAATGATCATTCAACCTCATTTGAAATTTGAATACTCTCTACCCTTAAATATTTACCTGGAAAGCTCCATTAGATTCTCTGCTCAAGTGTTACCCCTTCAGAGAGGAGTCCTGCCCAGTCCTTCCCAATCTAGAAAATACACTCACCTGCCCCCATCATTCCCACTCCCACCCGTCCTCCCACCCCAACTCTGCCTAGTCACTGTCTCATTACCCTACTGTCTTTTCCTCATGGCACTTATCATTGTATGAAATAATAGTTTGTTTCCCACAAATCCTACCAGAATGCAATGCTATTAGAAAGATATTGCGTCTAGAACACAAGAAGTGCTTAATAAGTATCTATTGCATGAATGAATATAGATGGAGCATTCAGCTTCCCCCAAATCTGCTTTCCTGACCCAGACCTAACAAAGTTCCAGAGAGTTCTACTGTTAAAGGCATTATATTGAGTAACGTTCTAAATACTCAGGGGAATCTGATTATAAAGTCAGTGTCTCTTTGGGCAAAGATAACATTAGCCAAAGGGTACCCACTAACAGTTTAATAAGTACCACTTTGTTAGATGAGCAGGTTTTTATCTAATCAAAAACAAAGCCCTGAGGAATGGGGACAGGTTGGTTAGAGTAAGACTGTTTCAGAGGAGGGACTGTGAAAGTGAGAGTCCTGAAGAGCTAGTTTCCTGAGACCTCAATGTGAAATGAGGAAGTAGGAAGAATTAAATGGCTGAATTTGATGACTTTAAAATTTTGCCTGGGACCAGATTATGTTTGAGGGTGATTTATCCTCACTTCCTTTCCTTTTGTTTTTGCCTTTTGAGTTTTCTCAGCACCTTTTTAAAGTTATCTTTACTATCCAAGAATGGATGGTCTCTATGTATTTTTGTTTCTTTTTCCAGAAAAAAGTGGTATTATATTATTTATATACTGCCATCTGAGCTCTAAAACTTTTTTTCTAATATTCACATATAATCTCACTATAGTTTAAGCTAATTCTTTCTTCGTACTATCTCTAATGGAAAGAAGATGCCTGTTTAGCATATAATTCATAGACTGCCTCTTCATTTATTCAGAGATCCTCAAATTCTGTATTCAATAGTCTGGCTGAAGAGTTAAAAAAAAAAAAAAAAAAGCTTTATTTGCTTTAATGTGGGGTGTGGGGTGAGAGAGCTTTTTGGAAGGACTTCAACTAGTATTTAAAACCAAATTGAGTCAAACCACTTTGTTTAGACACTTCACCTCAGTTTTCTCCAGTTAAAATATTCCAGATCTTTAAACCTTTTCCAATGGAGCTTATTTCACAAATTTTTAATTAGTTTTATGGTTATTTCATAAAGTCATCTCAATTCTTTTTTCTCCCTAATAATATGAAAACTTTCCAACCAGTAGATTTCTTTTTAATCTCTAAATTCTAAGCATACATTTTATGTCCTTGCAGAAGAAAATTATGCATCTTTAAATAATTTATGATTTTTACCTATAACTCTATTATGCTAATCAGCTTATATCAGAATGTGTACCCTAGACCAAGATTGTTCAAAATTCAGTAAATAAGAAAAATGAAAAGAGGTCAGAAAGAAAGATTTTAAATGTGTTGTAGAGATAACTATATAGAGTTAATTAAAGATAGAGAATTCAAAACTTCAAATATAGACAACTCGATAGTTATCAAAAGTTTAGACTTTTGTATCAATCCTGTGTTTAAACTCCAATTTTTAAAAATTGTCTTTGAGGGAGGATTTCGTGTAGAGAAAAGACTGTTTAGAACTTTTTAATTAAAGTTACAAATTATAAAAGTAGTTTTTTATGAAAGTGTTAAATTCTACTTACAGATAGTATTCTAAGTCCAGTAAATATTTTTTATTATATTTAAGGGCCATCAATTAATGTTTGATCTGATTTACAGTTAAATGAACTCCTATGACCATCTTAAACCGTATTTAAAAATTTTTAATATTTATTTTTAAAAATACTACAATCATCTGATTTAACAAACAAAATCTTCCTGGTAACAAATAGACCATAAATAAATAAAATAAACTTATAAATGTAATGAACTTTAAGATCTCTTAACTATTCTGATATGTATATTCACACGATAAGATTTCAACTTAAAACAAGTCTAAATCCATTACATACTACATGTTTTAAGTTGTGTTGTAAAAACTGACCCATTAACGCTAATAGATCAAATTATAGACATTAAAAGTATCAAAACTACCAAGTATATACATATTTCCTAACACAAAATATGTTAATACCATGAAAACCTTTCTAAATCTTGCAGTTGAAAGATGCTTAGCCACTAATGAAGTAATTATGTCATCCCTCACTTTGGGGGATTACCTCCCCATGTAATTTCTACATTGTCTTTTCAGCTTGCTAAAGCTTCATAAGGACTAGATGGTATAGGCAGAGACAACACTAGATCCTTGTTTATGACACTGAAGTGGCATTCTGGCCTATGGAGCCCTATTTACAGCCTCTAACAGAGAGTTCATCATTTAAAACAAAGATGGTCACTTAGCCAAGAACCTTAGAAGTGAGTCATTTTATTACCTAATTTTCAAGTCATATTTGGATCTGTAACACCCATTCTTGAAATTGCCTTATTTGATTGAACTTTGTATTTCTTTGGGTTTTAAGGTATTTAAATGTCTTTTAAATCAAACTCTTGCATTCTTTACAAATATTTTAATGTTTTAGAACCACCTAACTCTTATAGTTATTAAAAATAATAATCCATTAAATTCTATCTATGTTTCATGGATTCGATCAGGTTATTTTATCATAAATCCTAAGATCATCAAAGTGACACCTGACATAGCCCCTCTAAAAGTGTATCCCAAGGAAATATCTGTAGATATGCAAAAAAATTCAACCACAGAGATTTCATCACAGTATTAATTTTTGTACAAATTGACCTAAATGTCAAACGAAGTCTTTTTTTGTTATTTAAAAATTCCCGAAAGGCATTTTTGTTCATTTTTTTGTCTCTCTTTTCATCCATAATCTACCTTATAGTATTGCACATAGATGTTTCATAAATTCTTGTTAACTAAATGGGTAACTGAATAATTTCTTGAACAGCCCTCTGTGGCAATTGTGACACTGGGAGTGGGGTGTGGAAGAGCCTTCTGTTCCAAACATCCCTGCAGCCATTCTTAAAAATAAATAATTGTTGTATTCTAGATCTTATGTCAAGTGCTATGCAAACTTACAACTTTAATCTTCTATTTATAACAATACGACATGGATCCTAAGACCCTCTCATAAAATTCTAGATGTGTCACTCCTCTGTAATATGCAATTTTAAAAAGAGAAAAAGGGAAAGAAACTTTTTAGATCCTTTGTCACATTTGTCCTATAATGGGAGCAGAGGATGTGGGAAGGAGAGTGGCCCCAAATCAGCTAAGAGATAACTGCCTCTGCTTTGTTATTGAGTAATTATATGAAAATGCTTGCACTTTCCAAAGTTTGTGCAATAAACATGGATTCCTTTTGTATTAATGTAAAACAACCTTTAAAATTATGCTTAATTGTATAATCTGCTATTGACTTTTTTCACCAATCATCTGAAAGCTCTTGTTGGTCAGCAATAAAGGCGAAGATGCCCTATCGTAATTGCCACAGGCTTTAAAGGCTGGGGCTCTGCAGGGCAGGTGCGGAAATTCATCATCATTGAAAATTTTACCTGTACCACACTAAGAGGTACCTGATAACTCAGAAAGTAAAATGGGACATCTAGAAAGTATCCCAAAGCTTCAATGACAGGCTGGTCTGGCTTCTGGACACTCTGGTCCCCAGCTTGAAATAGAAATGCACAGGTTTGCAAATTCAATATCTTTTCCAAGTTTTCAAGTAGATAATCAGGAAGTTCTGGTTCCCAAGGTGAGGCAGACACATAACTAGATAACACCATGTGGACTCTAAAAGGGGTGTAGATGTCACTGTCAATGCAGACTAAAGGGGTAAAATTTACCATGAATAAAAGAAAAGATCAGCGGTCCTGAAGACCAAGAGTGACAAGTGGGAGGAGTCACAGGGCTTTACTATTGTCTACACTGGATGGTGTTGCTGGGAGTCATTACATTCTTGGTGGTAGTCCTGGAAGGCTCGCTGGAGGAGATAGGGTTTCAGCAGCTGCTTATCTCAAATGTGAGTATCATAGAAATTGGTACATTACCAAAGTATGTTCCCCACCTCCACAAAAAAAATTTGTAATATCTTATAAATAAATGAGAAAACAGGAAATATGTTTCTGAGGTCTCACTGAAAATATTAACATTGGCAAATTAACAGCATCTTGGACAATCATCTTAGAATATGGTTGTCTGATGGCCTCTTTTCTATCCAGCCCCATTTTAAACCCATGGTTTACATGCCGCACTCCCATTTCTACCCCAAGAACTCCCAATCTCCTTCCACATACCCTCTGAGCTCCTTCCTCAGTTAACTATTTGAAATTTAAGAACGGCAGTAGAAAATCACTATGATAAATAATTTGGATATGGACATTTACGTGACGTGCAACGTGGTGTGGTTAAAGGCAAACAACATCCATGTTCTAATCCTGACTCTGCTAGTATCTCTGACCCTATTTCATCATAGTTAAAAGGAGGATAATAATGCACACTTCCCGACATTGCTGCAGAGTGAAGTAAGATCACATCTGGGAAAGGACTGAGCCTCGTGCTCTATTTAATACATGATTGGAAGATGAGCCAGTATATTTTTTAAAACATGAAAATATAGCCAATAACAGATGAGTTTTATTGTAGTCTAGTTATTTTTCTTCAGTCTTACAACTGGTTTCTTTCAGCTCTTTTTCATTTCTGTATGAAAGAAATTTTAGCACAATAACTATATTTAAATTAAATACAGTGCTAAGGATAATGTTCTGTACAATTGACTATGAAAATGTTGAGATTAGATTTATGATCCTCCCATGTGGCTTTAGCCTGCAGGGGCTTTGGGTCCTAAGGAAGATCAAAAAAAGCCTTCTTCCTAAACCAAGCTTCTTCCCTTTCACTCTTACCAATTGTCTACAATTTACTGCTCGCTCGAGCCTTATCTCTGCAAGGAAAAGGTCTTGCTTGATTGCTCTGGACTACCTAATCCCCTCTTATTGACCACTACCATTAGTGCTTACTAATTGTGAAACTCCAACAGAGACTTTTCCATAAAAATAATATTCATCATATAGTCTCTATTTATTAATAACTTTGTTTTTGTCTAATTGTTACAACAGCCCTACAAGATAACTATAATTTTTCTGATTTTACAAATGGAGGCAATAAGGCTAGAAGAGATTGGATTCAAAGCATGAAGTTTCTACTACACCAACCTATCTTCTAAATATTCTTACTATTTATTCATTTGGGTTTTTAAATTTGTGGGTTGATTAATTTATGTGTGTTCCCTTTCATAAACTACTATAATGACAATACCTCTGAACATAATGAGAACCCCAAATCACTATTATCCCTCAAAATTTGAACCCAAGGACTAAAGTCAACATGCGTTACTATTAACTCGAAATGTCTAGTTCAGTGTCACCAATTTTCCAAATGAAGGGCTTGAGTTATTTGTTTTTCATGATGAGGTGAGCCAATGCAGGGATAACTCAAGTCCTTCCTTCTCAAATGTTTTTTGAAAAATAAATTTGGAAGTTGGTATTTAGTTATAGCCAAACACATTCAAAAAGTGGCAATAACAACCAATGTTTTCTGTCACCAGTTTTTAAATATAGTTTACCTATGTGTTATTTGTTTAGACATTGAGATATTACTAAATATATTCTCTTACTAAAATGCTAACTGCCAAGATTCAGCCCACAGGCATATTTTTATAGGCAAGTTACATATCCCTGAAAAATTATCATAGAAATACACAATAATGCCTACATCCCTAAGGCCAAAATCCACAAGCAGCTTCTGCAGACTTAGGTGCCACAGGAGGCAGAAGTTTTTCCCAGCTGAATACAACTCATAAAAATCTCAAAGGAAATGAAAACATCTTTTTAAAAACATGAAGCATCAAACCATCAGTCATATAAAAAGAGAAAACACAAGCTAAAAATACATCCTATGCTCTTTCCAATCCTGTTTATTATACTCATAAATTAAAATGTTCTATATAATTTGTGCATATGCCATAAATATTTATTCAAATTTATCAAAAGCAACAGGGCCAGAGGTTCCTGACAGTACTAAGGCTTTGTCATTTGTGCTCATATGATTCAGCCCCTACGGACTTGGTTATTATCAACAAAAATCACACCTGCGAATTATAGTCAGAGCTTAGAGAATTGCATCATTAAATATCAAACATTTAGTGAGCATTTGTAACATGCAAGACATTGTGCCACGCACTGCGACCATATTACAATTAAAAGATGTAATTCCGTTTAAGAGATAAATTGAATCTAGATATTATTAGTATGTGCTTAATATGGTATAAACAAATAACTGATACCTATAGACCTTTGAAGAGTGAGCTGGAAAACATATTTTTTAAACGTCTGAGTTGAAAACAATTTGTCAGTCAATAGAGATGATCGGTCTTTGATTCTACTATATTGATTCTACTACTTCCTGCATTGTTGTTTAGAGTGGCATTCATCAAAAAGCATTCCAGTTTGAACTGAGTGAAACAGTTGACAGGCTTTCTCAGATTCTTTAATGTGGTAATGATTCTCCAAACATATTCATCACTAGATATTGTTTTGTTTTATAGAACACTTATTAACATCTAACATACCTATGTTTATGTCTGTCTGTCTTCTCAAAGTCTGGAAGTTCAAAGAGAATTGTGTATGTGTGTTTTCTATTTATTATCCAAAACAATTCGAATAAGTATCTTTAAACCTTATATCTCAGTAGTGCCATATGATTTCAGTGTTCTCATTTGCATTTCTGTTTATGATTGAATTAATAGCAAGCCAAATGACCTCACACTATGTTGCACAAGCAAAGATTTCCCAGTAATCTGAATAGGGGAAAGCTGTAGGAAAATTGAATCATTACATTAAGCATGGTATATAGACTTCTTGAACTCGAGAGAAATTGCTCTAGTTGACAAGTCATTATCTTAGAGCTGTTTATAGTGTTTATGTTATACCTCTATACTGTCCAACTTATGACAGTTTATTAATATTAGCATAATTAAAATTGTAAAACTGTACAAAAGTGTTTTAATGATTGTATTTTGCAGGACATTATTAAAATTATTTGCAGAACAAAGTAATAAATGATAGCCAAACATTAAAAAGGAACACTAACTGCAATGCTAATGGCAGTGCATCAGAGGATTTGTCATGTGGGAAAGCAAAGGAATCATCTAGATGAGTAGAATACAACCCACAAACACATCTTTCCACTATTTAATTTGATATTGACAATTTAGTTTCAGCAAAACAACATCAGCTATCATATTAATGTGGATTTATATTGTTTTAATTTAATTTGGCTTTGACTTATAAATTTGCTTCAATTTTACTGTCTTATAGAGCCACAATAATTGTGTTTTACCCTAGTCTTATATTTGTATATATTTTTAAATAATATTATAATAAAAATAATTTAAGTCAACACTTGGGGCCTTCAAGATTCTTCTTCCCCTTTATTCAATTTTTAAAAACATAGACATAGTGAAAAGAACCTTAAAATTGACATAAAAAAAGAATTGGGTTCAATCTCAACATTTAAATCTCTCTGAACTTTGATGTTTTCATCTGTGAAACTGGAATAACATTCCACCTTTTTCATAGACCTGTTTGTTGAAGGTACCTAGCTCAATGTGTGACACATAATATAAGTTCAAGAAATAGTAGTTGATTTTTCATCAGTAACAACCTGTAGAACTTTGTCACTGCACTGTTTTTGTAGTCCAAATGTGAAAGTTATATTTTCTACTATTCAAGATATTTGAATTAGGCAGCAAAGTTAATCAACCCAGTAATAAAAGAGTAATTTAGCCATTATGATTTTGTTTGTAAAATAATAATACATTTATACAAATTTTTTGAATACATATAAATACATATGCATATATTTATGTATATCACTAAATGTACATTTTAGCCAAGTGGCCAAGTGTTAAAAGCAGTATCTGGCAAAGACAAAGCTTAATATCACCATAACAGAATTAACTTCTGGGATACAAATATAAATCTGAAGTGTTATTCTTTAAAAGTTTTTGTGGTTACAATTTTATTATTAAAATTTAGGCAAACTTTCAAAGTTTGGTATTATAGTTTAGGAACAGTAATTTTTTAATTTTTATTTTCCAATTAGATTTGACATCTAATATTATTTTGTATTAGTTTCAGGTGTAAAGCATAATGGTTAAACATCAATATAATTTACAAAGTGAAAACCCCAATTAGCCTGGTACCCACCTGGCACTATACATGGTTACTACAATATTGTTCACTATATTCCCTATTCTATACTTCACATCCCCATGATTATTTTGTAACTACCCATTTGTACTTTTTAATCCCTTCACCTTTTTTACCCAGCCCTCCAACCCTCACTCCCACCTGGCAATCACCAGTTTGTTCTCTGTATCTATAAGTCTCTTTTCATTTTGTTTGTTTGCTGGTTATTTAGGAACAATAATTTCTTAGGAGAGTTAGCTGTTAGATTGTTCTAGAGGCTATATTTGTGTTATTGGAGAGATTCTCCATTTCAAGTGACATGTATAATAACATCACTCACTTTTTTTGTGTGCAAAGTAGAAAATGTTTTTTAGGACATGTATATCTGGAAGAAATTTCTACTGAGATTCACAGCTTGGGTAAGTCTGAAAAATCCTTTATCTTTATATAATTGACAAACTATAACGATCATTTGAAAAAGCCTTTTGTTCATATTTTTGAACCTATCAACTTAAACCATAATAAAGTATTTTATTAAAGCATTTTACAAAGACTATTGTTTTGAAATTTGAGTAGTGAGTCCAAGGTACATTTTGAGTACCTTATCTTTCTCTAAGATTATCTTCTTTCCTTCCTATACTTTATCTTCATCATGAATGTTACTGTACTTATTGCTGGAGCTTTTTATCTTTGTGGAATTTATTGATGGTAACACTGAATTATTTTAATTCATCTTCACAAGGCATAAAGAAATCCCAAATAGGAAGAAATCCCATTTCTTGAGAATGGCCTATATGGAATTAAAGAATAAAAATTAAGTACTGTTCTAAAAGGTTATTTTTATTTAATGTTATGAATCCCAGTTCACAAAATGACTATTAAGATTAGCATTATGTTTTGCTATTAATAATATCTATCTCTATTTTTCTCTTATTATTATTTTTATGTTTCTGAACATTTATTCATAAAATGTTTGTTACTCTTCCTAAAGTTATCTATTTAATGTCTCCCTTTATCTGCAATTTACAAATCCAAAAGCTCTGAAAAACAAAAATATATTCATAACTCATTTGGCTGCAAAATCCATCTGATCTGATGTGAGACTTCGTGGAAATATTCATACATTTTACTCTGCAGTAATGTGTTTCATTATTTTTTTTCCCAGTCTCCCACTCCCACTCTTTGGAAGAGCTGATAAATACAGTACATGTAATATATTACCTTCTTAAACTCTGCATATTTCTGAATTCCAAATGATATGTAAGACAAGGAATTATAGACCTGTATTCATAATAATTTCAATCTTTAGCTATGTGAAAGTTCTTAATCCTTGCTACATAAAATTAGTAAGTTTACAGTCGTTATTAATCACTGAAGCATTTTATTCTCAGAATAGCCAAAATACATTTATGCTTTAACTGACAAAATTTGAACACAGCACACAAGTGAACTTTACTGTAAGTACTTTTTAGAATACTTTTAAGCATTATAATAATTATACTATTACACATTTATATTATGTATAATGTGATGTAAATAACATAAATATATAATATATAAACATTATAATCACTTGTATTTGAAAGTAAATATTTAGATATTATTAACTTACTCTGAATAATGTACCTTGTTTGTGTTACTGTTACTATGTTACAAAGGAGGCATTCAGCTATTCTGCCCTTCAAAAACCAAGGTTAAGTCTGAAACTGAAGCCAAATAGTAAATTTTGACTGAATACTAAGATTGAAGTCAGACTTCAGTGGATCGTAAATTATATATCTATGTGGATTTTCAATTTTTCCCAAACAGCATTAATACTTATATGTTTTGAAGTAGTTTGGACCTATGAAATTTAATACAGAATGAGCATTTGTAACAGTGGTAATTACTTTTTGAAATCAATTTATAGAGATTTCTTTTTAAGTACTTTTTAAAATTTAAGTTTACTGAAGAGCAACGTTTTTTTTTTTGTTTTTTTGTTTTTTTTTTTTTTTTTTTTAACCAAGGGAAAAGATGAGACTGTGTCTTGGGGGAGATGGATAGTACACGTGTGGATGAGGGTAGGAGTCCATTCGTAAGTAGCTTCCTACAATGTAAAGACCACAGTCATTGCATCCAAACGTCTATATTCAAATTTCAGTTCCACTTTTTTCTAGCCGAATGATCTTGGAAAAGTTACTTATTTTCCAGACAGTTGGTATCTTCATCTATAAAATTGAGGCAATAAAACCTACCTTTCAGGGTCATTGATAATATTAAACTAGTTAATTTTTGTAGATGTAGAACATAGAGCCTATCGCCTAGGCAACAGTCAAAAATGCATGCCCCCTTGCTTCGGGGAAAACGTTTTGAAGATGTAAAATGTAAGAGATGTGATTAAACCTCTACCTTTACTAACTGAGCTGAACGAATAACTGGAAGCTTTCTGCCTTGTACATGTTACTGTGCCCATCTACATAATGGAACTCTCTGTAGGCCAAAAATGTCTGAGCTCCTTAGAGGAAAAGTGCTGTAACAGAGGAAAGGGGTACTCTGATTGGTTCTTTCAGTCACATTGCAAATGGGAAACACAGGATGGCTCACTTTCACTGTCCCCCTTGTACTTTTTCTCTTGTCTCCAGTTAAGACGGCTGATGGATTCCACTCTTTTCTGTATTCCTTTCAGAGCTCTGAGAATTGAGCCAGAGCAGCTGCATACCAACCCCTTCTCTACAACCAGGAAAATCCCCTAGATCGCTCGTATCTCCAGAAAAGTGGAGTGGGGTAGCGCTTTACAGGATGTAGGCCGGATTTCATCCCATTCCATATAAATTTCAGTGCCTTCCCTGTAAAGTTCAGTTGCAGACCTACAGTTTGGGAGAACTGGGAATGTTTCTATTATTGTTATTATCAACAGCGGTGTTATTGTTACTTACACTATACAAAGATGTTTCTTGTCTTGAAACAGGGCACATGAAGTGTGAAGAACAGTCATTAAAAGTAAAAATATGCCTCTCATTTTTCTAGTATAATGTTTAGAAAATGTAACAGTCATCTAAGACAAAGGTTAATTAAGTGATTTAAGTATCATTTTCAGGAATGCCCCAAAAGTTTCATTTTAAGTTCTTTATTTTAGTATTTTTATGACAAAGGTTGTCATTATATCTTATTTTATTTGTTTATCATTTTGCTACAATTGTATCCTCTTTTGGAGTTTTCACTTTTTCCATGGAATGTTAAATTTCATAAGTGCCAGGAGAAAATGAGACCACTTTAAGAAGCTGGAAACCTACCGTATCTCATGCATGATGCCAGCAAAAACAACCAGCAACAAGCCAATAAAGGGAATACAAGGGGAATACAACGTCTGTAATGGATCGTTCAATGAAGTGGCAGGAAAGCATGAAAAGGGAGAGCCTGGGGTAGTCACTCTTCTTGTGCCCCTTTGAGGCACCTCAAGCCCTTCGACTTCAGCAGATCATTATTTGCACCTGCTTTTTGAAGACGACATCAGGCAACATGGGCTTCCTTCATTGTGTTGCCCTTCACCACAGCGTTCCTCAGATCTCTGAAGAGGAAGAGACTCGCTTCCTGTTCAGAGAAAACTCACCTCCATGTGATCTCATCCTTTCCGATCTTCACTATGGCCTTGTTCTATTTCAGGCATCCCCCCAACCCCACCCCATCGAAGTTTCAGTCGCCCTTGCTGGTTTGACTGCTTTTTGACCTACAAACATGTTTTATTATCCCCATCCCCATCCTAATGTCCCATATGTTTTTTTTTTTTTTTAATTACCAAACTGTCACTTTTAAATCCAAATTTACTCTCCTAAAGCGGTTCTCCTGAGGGTCCTGAGTAGCCTTTCTAACAAACACAAATCCATTGGTCTTTTCTCTGGTCTTACATTCTTTGATCTTAGCAGTATCTGACAGTGTCGACCATTAACTCTCTGCTAAAAATCTCTTTCTCGAAGTCTTAAGACTCCCCTCTCTAAATTTTTACCTCACTACCCTTCACAGACCTTTTTCTTCTTCTTCCCATTAAATGAGGTGCTACTAAGGATCTTTCTAGACCCTCTTTTTTAAATCTCACTCTCTCTTAGTGCTGTCTTTTGGAGAGCTTATCTCAAATTTTTCAACTTTTTGCAAGTGATTACAAAATTTATGTTTACAATTCTGACTTCTTGCCTAATTCAGTGTCTGAATTTCCAATTGCCTGCTACATGCCTCCACATTCCAAAATAATTTAATATTTAAATCAAAAGGAGTCATCTCATCTCTGAAACTTTCTTCTCTGGAATATTGCATTTCTAGCCTCTAAGAGTTTTGAGGGACACATTCAGCTCCTTCCTTTCTTATTACCTACATGAATTTAATCAGTGAAGAAAGACCAGACTTTGGAACTAGATTGACTTGGGTTGAATTCTTGTTCTGCTGTTTTCTAAAACAGTGATCTCGGCCTAATTGCTTAACTCCCTGTGTTTCTTCATTTGAATTAATCAAGTACTCATATTTACCAAGCCTAGATGTTGTGCCAATTAAATGAGATGTTTACAAAGCACCTTGTACATGCCTGGCATATGATAGACATGCAAGTCATTTTTCTACATTTTACTTTTTTAGCTTTGCTTCCACATAGTCTCTACAGCCTTAGCATTTTCTTTCTCCATGTTGCTGACACTGTTACCACTTTAGTTTCATGTCTCATCATTTGCCTAGAACATTGCAACTTTTGAAAAAATATTTCACCTGGAGCATCTTCCTGCCTCCTGTCCATCCTTGTTACTACTACTAGAACTCTTTCTGGAGCCCTGACATAATCCTATGATGTCACATGGCATACAGAATAGATTATAAGCTCCCTGTCTTCATATACAGGTTATTCAACAACCTGGTATTTTTTAACTTTTTAAAATCACTACTATATACTCAATCCCCTGAGCCCAGTGCTTTAGCCAGACTTGAATCTTAATTAGACATTCTTTACCTTCCCCCCTCCTTACTTTTGGTCATGTAATGCTTTTTGCCAGCTAGTGGTGTCATAAGACCTGGTTGGGCCATGGAGCCTATTATCTGCAGTTTAGTGAAACAGTATTGAGAGGAAACCGCAAGGAGGTAAGCTTTATTTAACACAGAAATTATGTGCCAGGAACATTTCCGAATGTTTTGGAAATATCAACTCACTTAGTTCTTATAACAACCCCATGAGTTTGGTGCTATTATAGTTTTAATTCAAAAGCTTAGGAACCTGAGGCACACACAAAAAATTTATGTCATGTCCCCAAGATCATAATAAAGAGCTAATAAATAGCAGAACAAAGTTTCAAATACAGATGGTCCAGATAGTTAAGATTCTGTGCTCTCTTCTAAAGCTTTGCTGGGGCAGTGCCAAGGTAAGCAGTTCTAACTAAGGTCACCAGTGCCAGTGAAGCTACATACCAACAGGCAGGACCAAGATGTAAAGCCAAATGGGTCAGGAATGAGAAGCATTGATGTTTGAGGCGGTTCAAGGTTGACAGCTGCAAGATGAACAGACAGAAATTACATGAGCAAAGTTCAAGGGTTCATGACTGCTTTGAACGAGGTGCCCATGAATTCTGGGATCAGCTCCGGGGTGGTTCAGGAACCCAACACAGGCAAGTGTATCTTGTTAACACTCATTTATGTGTCCCTGTCTCCTATGAGAAATGAGCCTCCAGAAAGGAGGAATCATGTGTTCCTCACCTTTGAAGCCACCATAGTACCTAAGACAGCACATTTATTTAGTCAACAAATATTTATCCAGGGCCTATATGCAGTAGAAAGAGTATAGGATTTAGGGGCATTTCATGATCCCATCCCTTGCAGTTACTTTAGTGCCTCTTCTCTGATTTGATCTGTAAATTGCATTTGTACAAGGCATCTAATTGCCAAGAGTTTTCTCCAATTCTTTGCAGAAGCTAAACAAATTACCTGAAAACCACAGGGCTGACTGGAAATGAATTAGGGCTGAGACTCAAAGAAATAACTCCAGGGAGTTTTAATTAGAACTGCACATGCATCACAGAGATTCCTTGCCATTTGATGAATCAAACCTGATTCAAATGAATTTGCTACACTTGGCTCAATTGCAAGTGTGCTGTATCCTTCCCTGTATTGCTCCGGTGTCTTGCACAGTCTCTAAATATAGTAGGTTCGCTATAATGCTCAATAAGAAATACTAGTGAAAATTTTATACCTGAACACTTTCTGTTTTTGTCTTTGAAGTTTAAAGTTGTTTTCCTCAGGGAGAATGTTGGCTGTTACAACATAGAAGAGTCTGGGTTAAATGTCATAGGTTTGCAACTCTAGAATTTAACAATAGCAAAGAAAAAAAAAGTTTGAGATAAATATCTCTATTTAAAAGCTTACACAAAGTAAAGTTTACTCTGTTTATTATTGACCATCAACCTAGACTTTTAACGTTTTGCTTCCACTGGGATAAAAAGGAGGTTTTTATTGCTGTTTCTCCTAAATCATGTAATTATAGTGATTTTGAAACTACTGGATCAACTCTCTAACCTTCAGGCAGAGCTATGTTTAAAAACTTCTCTGAGCAACTGAGAATTTGTCCAGTTTTTAGATACCCTTAGAGCCAATTGCAAAACTATCACCGGTAACCTACTTATGTAGTGTTTAATAGCTCAAGTCTGGTGTCTAATCTAATCTTCTCACTGACATTTCTTTCTCTTCCTTTCTTTACTGGAGCTTGAGAATGACTGGGTAACTGTGTAATTACTTTGTGAAGCCATTTGTCTTTCTCAAGAAGAGATGTGAAAAATTTAGCAAATGGAGTTCCTGAATTGTATATCCTTGCATGTGGGGTCTTCCTGGGTATCAAAGATGCTTCTTTGAATATAAAGATAAATTAATTGGATATATGGTATCACTGAACTTGTGTGAGATTGAATCCCATTTCTAACTCTTACCGGCTCTAAAGGAGTATAGTATAATCTTTACGAGATTTTATTTCTTTATGTGTAAAATGGGATCAGATAACCCAACAGAGTGATATTTCATACACAGGGAAATACTGTGCATAAATAAAGCATGGCTGTTGGTGTCCCAGGTATAAACCCCCAAATCCTTTTCCATTTCTTCTTTAACTTTATAGATGAGGTTATTCTTTATTTTATATTTAAAAGGTCTAAAACCATGTTCCTTTGGGTATGGGAGCATGTCTTTTAGGTATAATTCAAATTATTAAATTATCACAGAAAAAATAAGAAATTACACTTGTGTGCATACCTTCTTCATGAAGTCGTAAGTTCTTCAGGTCAAGGATTCTGCCTTATTAATCTTTATAGCCTCAACTGCCTGCACGATGCACAGTGTAGGTATTTAGCAACTATTCATGGGATTCAAAATTGCTTGACTAAATTATTCATACATTAAATGCTAGCTGGTTACCTACAGAGAGACCTGATATACCATTAGTTACTGGTAACTGCTCATCTTCAAGAGTATATAAAAATGTTTTCCTTGCTGTCCCCCACATATACCATCATAAAGATTCTTAATTTATAAACAAATTAAGTAATATAACATATCTTAAATCCCACAAATTCTTCTTTGCCCTAAAACTGTTCATTCATCCTAAAAGAGGAATGAATTCTATATTACATAGATCAGTAAGATTAATTATTGGACAAAGAAGCAAGTAAGATATTAAAAGAGAAACACGATTGAAAAAAGCAAAGACCATTTAAATGGCAAATATTTTACTCCAGGGACTTGGCTAAAGCATTTAAAAATCTTGGGGCCAATTATGTGAACTCTGGAGACTGTTGGGAGGGTAGTTACAGCTATGTGGGTGCTGGAAAAGAATATCTCTTTTCTTCGTACAAGCTTCCAGAACTAGTTCTCATGAATGCCTAAAATATTTAGAGTGGTGTTTTATAAAGTCATGTCAGGAGTTTCCCTGCCCCCCTTGCTTTAAGAGAAGCTATTGTCCTCTTGAGCTTCTTTTCAAACACAATTTGCTTCATGTTAACCTATGTTGTTGGATATTTGTAGCAACTTCACAAATCCTTTTTTTTCAGTTGAGCTATGTGATTTAAACCTTTCCATTTAAAATGCAAATTCACCGAAAGGGGCGTAAATGGAACATTTTAGTTTTTCCTGTTCTTTTTAGTTGACCTTGTCAAACAAAAGAACTACTTGACTTCACCTTCTATGGTCTGGGGGAGGGAATGCTGAAAAAGACTTTCTCTCCGAAAGATCCTTGGGCATCTTCCATATTTGACCTAGTTTGGCTAATGGTCAAAGAACCTGGGACAATTATCAGAATTCACCAACAAGTCAATGATTTTAGGGTAAGCACAGCCGATTCATGGCACTTGAGCTACACAAGACCATACCCAAATACAGACATTTCTGATTAAGCATAGAGATTCTTTGCTACTTTTCATGAATTCAACCTTACTTTTCCTCACAGTACAGTACTTTAGGCCCTTGATAGGAAAGCTTCTTGCCATCCCAGGTACAGAGAATACTGGCACGGTTAATGTACGTGATTTGAAGGACAGGTATTGTGCAGAGGAAAGATACATTCTGAGGGTTACTCTTCACAGGAAAGGAGACCCTGTAATTAGAGCCTGTCCTCCAGACCTTCAGCCTCTTTTGAATTTCTTGATACCATTCTTAGTGCAAACCAGGAAAATGAAGCCAGAATTAAACCATGCAACTGGAAATTAATTTGGCATCTACACCTCACTTTTGAAAGGATATCATGTTAAATTTAATGCTTATCCTAGTAGGAGAAACTATATAAATAAGTATTCTGTCAAAGTATTTATTGTAGCCATTTTCTGATTTGCTCTGGGAATTATCCTCTCAGCATAGATTGTACTGAACTGAAATTACATCAATAATTAAAGTAATTGATTATGGTAGTAGTTATAGGAAAACAACTTCCAGTTTCTGCATCACTTATGTGAATATCCAGTTACTGTGCTTGTTGGGAAATGGTAATCAGGTTAAGACCAACAAGGGCAGAGCTACAATTCTTTGTGTTTGAAAGCAGTCTTTCCCCTAAAGGAGAGGAGCTATCTTTCTGGATGCATTCATGAGAGGAGGCAAATCCTGAAGCAGAAAAGCTGTAGGGCTGACCTCTAGGTAGATAGGAGAGAAAGCTCTGTGTCCATTCTGGCTAGATGATGAGGAATGTAGGTGTCTGGGAAAGTGGGCTCTACTGACTGGAGTTAACAAAAGCCTTTTCCAGTTAGGTGCAGGAAGAAGGACCAGCACTTCAGAGTGGAGTACAAGACGAAAGTCTGTCAACTGAGCCTCTAATTTTTTTTTTAATCTTTGAGTTAGCTTTCTTTGTAATTGTTCAGGCTCTCTGTATAATCTTGTTCGAAAGTTACAGATTTGTTAGACATTAAAGATTATAAAGAGAAAAAATGAATGAGAGTTTTGGAGATGATGTCATAAACTTTAACACAAGAGTGATGGCAAAAAACAATAAGCAAGAGACTCCTAAGGAGGGGGAGAGAACTGCACGACCCACTGCTCGAATCCTCTGCACTGACCCTGAGAAGGTGCTGAGTTTTACTAGATTAAGAAAAGTGATTTTACTTTGCAGGTAGGATTGGAGCACTTACCTAGCTGGGAGTAGATGTTTCCATAAGCAAGTGAAGTTGTATAGACACAATGGAAGATCTGGAGACTTACTTGGGGCACCTACGAGACTTTATATTTGAGTAAGTTTTAACTGAAGGCTTAATGAGGACATTTAGGACTAAAGGGTAGAAAATTCTACCATAACAACAGAATATTTGTTACCAGTTGGGCAAGTATTTGCTAGTAAGGAAAAGCTGGTAATAGGGAGAGGAGAGATCTCTTAGAAAAATGCTGGTGATCATGAGGTTACAGGGGTTGGCCCTTTACAGCAAAGTTTTCAAGAGTACTATCAGTAAAGAAGGGTAGCTGGTAAATAGTAAGCAGCCTCTAAGTTGGTTCCAATGCCCGCCCCCCATGTCCTGGTATTCACACCTTTGTGTAGTGCCCTCTTGCACTGTACCAAGGTTGGGCTATGTGACCAATATCATATAACAGAAAGTGATGGTATGTCTTTTCTGAGATTAGTTTATAAAAAGATTTCATCTTCTATCTTGGGAGATTGTCTATCACCTATCATCTATATCTTTCTTTCATCTTTCTATTTACCTCTGTCTCATGGATCACTTTCTCTGGGAGAAGTCATATCATGAGCAACCCAATGGAAAGACCCATGTAGTAAGGAACAGAAACCACTTGCCAACAGTCACATGAATGAGCTTGAAAGTACATCTTTTAGCCCAGTCAAGTCTTGGGGGCTGCAGACCTGACTTAGATTGTGCCTCCAATCTCATGCAAGACCCTGAGTCAGAACCAACCAGCTAAGTCCGTTCAGATTTCTGACCCTCAGAAACTATATGAGATAATAATGCTTGCTGTTTTAAGCTCTTACATTTTGGGATGATTTGTTATACAATGATAGATAACGAACGCATGGCAGTATAACAGACAAGAAGTTCAGGAAGAATGCTAAATAGAGAAGAGAGTCTGATCTTATCAACAACCCAGCTCATTCTCAGCACATCTGATAACAGGGCTTTTGGTTAGATTCCTGTTAAGGGAAAAGATGGTGAATTAGCTTGTCCTAATCAAATCATCCAACCAATCAGGGAGGAGAAAGCCTACTCTACACTATAAACACTCATCTGGAGAGGCCCAAGTGCAATCAGGGTCCAAGCTGAGAGACACTTTTGGGAATCCATACAAGAGTGGTAGGAAGCATCTACAAATACAGAGGAGAAAGGGGTTAACGGAGAAACTTGCTTCAAATCTTTCACTTCAAAAGAGTGAGGGAAATGACTATTTAAGACAAGAAGAGGCTCAACTTGTTTTTCCCCAGCAGAGTCAAAGATTATTTGGGAAGGAGGGGCCTGAGAGCCAAGTGTGTATGGTGATCCTCTAAAAACAATCATTCTGCCTTCTGGGAAAAAGGAGAACATGGACATTCATGAGCAGGGTCATACCAAAGGGAAGCATACCCAAGTTGGGACTTTAAAATCCCAACTCTAAGAATTCATTTTCTTATTCTGAGGAATTTGTACATGCCAACATTTCTATATGAGTGAGGTGAACAAAACAGCAAATTGGGTTACATGTCTTGCTCTGAGAACCTATCCAGCTAAGCAGATGGAAATACTGGAGGCGGGGCAGGGGAGTTAACTTTAGAAGAAATTGCTTGACTGAATCAACCCCAGCAGAAACATGTGGCACGCTCTTGGAAAATTAACACAATTCTGATAAAATAGGAATTTGTTGAGACAGGTCAGCTAGTGATGGGGTCCTGAAAGGTCGACTGGGTCCCAAAGAAATGGAAGTGCTGGTCATGGTAGCAAGATTGTCTCTGAGAACTCAACTAAAAGACATGAGTTTAGGAAACTCTCCCACAATGGAAGGGGAGGAGGAGCATCTTTCTGAACCCTTCCTTCTTGGAGAGGGTGATAAAACAGTGAAAGGTAAATTGTAGGGAAGAGGGAAAAAGACATTTAAGATTGAACTATAAAACAGATTATTCTGCTGATTCCATCACCAACCAGAAGTTACCCCAGCAGCAGATAAGAGAAATTGAGAAATGAGTCACTACATCATAATCTGTAGGCGATTCCAAGAGGCAAAGCAAATAATAGAAAGGAGTTAGGAACAAGTGTCCTTCCAGCACCAAAATATGATTTTTAAATTTATTTTTATTAGGGAAAGTGGCATTATGTTTCAAAACACTCATCAATCTTTCCCTTTTGTTAGCCAATAATTTACTTAGATTTTTAGCCAAAGTAATTATTTGATTAGATTATAGAACAACATGAATGATACAATGTTAAGTGGGAAATAAAAAGTAGGTTACAAACAGTATGTGCATTATAATTCTACTTGCATTTTTAAAAAGCATATATGCTACATGGAAATCTACTCAATATTATTTGTGATCAAAGAAATAAATGCAAATTAAAGCCACAAATGGTGTATCACTGCACCTCTATTAGAAACCTAAAGGATTTTTTTTTAATGTGCCAGATGCTGTCAAGGTAGAACATCTATTTTATTTTTTTAATGTAACAATGCCAGATGCCAGTAAGGATGTAGAGCAACAAGAACTCTTATTTATTACTGGTGGGAATGCAACCGAAAAACAATTTAGCAGTTTTACTTTATAAAGTTTCTTTTTTAACTGTATAAAGTTAAGGAATTTTTTATACTTGATTTTTTATAATTTATAAAATGCAAAGTTTTACTTTATAAAGTTGAATACATGATATGATGTAGTAATCTTACTCTTAGATATTTACCCAGAAAAATGAAAACTGTATGTTTGTAAAAAACAAAACAAAACAAAAAAAAACTTGTCATATATGTTTATAGTGGCTTTATTTATAATTGCCAAAACCCAAATGTTTTTCAACTGGTGAATGAATAATCTGTAGTACATACAATGAAATATTACTCAGCAATAAAAAAGGAACAACCAACCAATACATGGAATAACATGGAAAAAGATTATTGAGTAATGGCAAGAGAAAGAAGAACACATACTGTACAATTACATTTATAAGGCATTCTGGAAAAGGTAAAATTACAGGGGCAAAGAAATGGATTACTGTTTGCCAAGGGCTGGAGTGGAAGGAGAGATTGACAGTAAGAGGGCACAGGAAATATACTATATCTTGATTACTTGGTGTATACTTTATTAGTAGTCCATAATTCATTTTTAAAACTTGTCTTTTTCATGTTATAATGATTACATATTTTTGTTTTATAAATACCAAGGAGTAGCAAGAAAAAAATCAAATCTTTTCAGTGTTCAGTTCTTTAAGTTTTGACAAATGTATATGGTTTTGTAACTACTACCTGAATCTAGCTTTTTAAACACCATTCACCACCAAATGAACTAGAAATCCTCAGGGGAAAAAGTTGATTCTGAAGCTCGGGCAGAAAAAGTCAAAATGAGTCTGGAATATCTCACTGTACCAGGAAGTCAGAATTTACTCAAAGAACGAAAGAATGATGAGGCCATATCTAAAGGACACAAATGATAGCTGCAGACGGTTCCCCACTAACCAAATCTTGGCCAATTTAAACATCAAAATCAATAATAATAGCAATGGATTATAACCCTTGAGTAAAATAAAAATCCATGAGCCAGTACTGACATACATATACATACATACATATATACAGGAAAGCTCTTCTTTACTGTAGAAAGCCAACTAATTAAATAGGAAAATAAATAGGAGATAAACACTTCCTATTTGACAAGAGGACATACACAGTGAAGTATTTAGGAGGAAAGGAGCATCGTACCAACAATTTACCCTTACATGTTTCAGAAATAAATGTGTGTAGAATAGACAGAATAATAAATAGAACAATACTTTAAAAAGTGGTGAATCTGGGTAAGGAGTATATGGGAGATCCATGTGCTATTACAACTTTTATAGGTTTAAAGTTATGTTAAAATAAGAAATTATAAAATATAACATTTTGGATGTGCTGGAGTTGATTTTTACCAGTCATCTGATCCCAGTAAGCAAGCAGAGATACAACGAGAGTTTTTAGACTTGTTTAGAAGAAGTTGCCAGGAATTCTGGATGCTTCTCAAATCTGGTGGAATCTTTATTCAGCACAAGTGGTATGGTATGTAGCTGTACATCCCTATGGAAACTTGGGGAGGCCAATAGTTTCTGGGAACTGGGAGCATGTTGGGTTGCTGCTGTGTTTACATATCCTTCTCCATAACTTTCTGTCTTTTGCTATTAAAAAAAAACTTAAAAAGGTGATTTATTGGTCAGTATATACACTCTTCACAAACTTAAATTTCCTATTGCATTGTACTTTGCCTGGTCTCAAGTGTATAAGACAGAAATGAGGCCAGAAGGAGGTTGTATGAAAGTCTAAGTTGGAAATGTCTGCAAAATATCCTTCCAACACTGGCTGAGGGCATGAAGGGACAAGTGAGAGCTTTACAGCCTTTTGTTATCCCTGAGTATTATCACCTGCTCTTTCATGTGCTTAAAGCTTTGTACCACTTCAGACAATAAAGAAAGACAAATGACTAAAATAAATTAAAATAATTTTGCATTAAAAACTGACATTAGCATGGCGTAATGGAAATAAGACAGAATTTGGTGTCGGAATACCTGTATTCAAGTTTGGCAAGTCATCCCATCTGTCTATGAATCCGCTTCTGCTTTTGTAAAAGTTTCTAGCTTCATGTTTTAAAAATTAGGTTAAGAGGTTTTATATAACACACAAGACAAACAAAAATAAAGAAAAATATTGATAAATTGTACTATATTAAATTAAAAAGCTGTTCATTAGAGGACACTGTGAACAAGGTGAAAGAAGGTGACAAAACAAGACATTGGCCAGAAAAAAATATCTATAATATAAAGAAATATCAAAGGACTCATATTCGAAATATATAAAGATCTCCTACCGATCTATGAAAAAAAGACAGATGACCCAATAGAAAAAATAGACAAGGGCTTTCAACGGACATTTTACAAGAAAAGATATCCAAATGGCCAACAAAGGTACTCAATCCCATTGGTAATAATCAAGAAAATGCTAAATAAAGTGAGAGAGTACTCCACACCCACCAGAAAAGATAAAATTAATGACCAACAACAGCAATATACCAGCAGGTAGCCAGAACAAGAATTCTCATATGCTATTGATGGGGGCGTAAATGGGTAAAACCAAATGAAAACAATTTGACAGTATCTGGTAAGTGCATATTCTGTAACTCACCAATTCCACTACCAGGTGTATGTATCCTAACTTTTACACATCTACACTCCAGGACACATGTACAAGAAAACTCGTAAAAAAAGAAAAAAAAACCCAAAACATTATTTGCATTACCAAAACCTGGAAACAATCCAAAATTCTATCAATAGTAAATGAATAGATAAATTGCAGGATATTCACTCATTCATGTAAATATTCATGTAAATACTCCACTGCAATGAAAATGAGTGAACTTTCATTCATAATACTAGGGACAGCATTGATAAGTCTCAAAAACATTGTCTTAAGTGAAAGAAGCCAGGCACGACAGAATAGACAGAGTACAGTTTTATTTAAGTCAAGTTAAATAAACAAACTGTATGGAAAAGCGAAGAAGTGATGGTCTTTAAAGTGGTTACTCATGGGGTAGAAGATGGAGTGAGCACTGAGGAGGGCATGAGAGGCTTTTGGGAATCTGACAATGATTCCTGGCCTGGAGGTGGTTACACAGGTAACTCTCTTAATTCCATGAGCTGTACATGTTTTGTGCACTGTAATGAATGTGTGTGGTATTTCATAATAAAAAGGTTAGATTTTATTTTAAAGACCTACCTAATTCCATCAGCCCTATCTACATCAGATGTCTGTTATGAATCGAATAAGAAATGTAAAGGCATTTTAAACAATAATGTATCATGTTTATACTGTTGCCATTTCTATTAATAACAATAGGCAAATGGAATCGAAAAGCTGTTCCTAACAGTGACAATCCTAGAATAGATAGCCTCAATTGAGAAATCATATATCTAAGGATGTAATGGCTACCAGCCGAAAACTCTGTTAAAATAAATTCATCCTGTCTAGACCAACTCAGCATCAAAAGTGAAAACAGATGACTTAGCTATTTCCTTTTCTTTTTAAATATAACTAGTAATGATCATTGATAGGACTTTGAGGCTAAATATATGAGGATTAAGTCAGAAAATTCGAGGTAAGAATTGAAAACCAGAGAGAAAATTCTCATTAAAGACCTAAAAGAATCATTTAGATTGTCATATATTTTTTGGCTTCTTGTGTATAGCTGATATTTATTTTAAACACTTACTATTTTTTATTATTAATAACGTCCATGGTAAAGTTAATAATGATAAGTAGTAACTACATATGCTGAATTTCAGGAATGTTTTATTTAGTATTATCACTTCATGAGCTTAGTAAGGATCTCTTCTTCATTTCTCTGTACCCTTGCATGTCTAGAATCTGTTACCTATTATTATTAATAAATTACTTTCATAGTGCTAGTCTCTCTTCAGTGATTTAGTGACATATATAAAGACAGGAGTTTTTACAGACGAAATCATTTGTGTACTTCTTGGAGTTTTATACTATAATTCTAGAAATAACCCTCAAATTCTTCCTTTCTTCCTTCACAGCTAATCAGTTACCTGATCCTCTCGATTATACTTTTGTTCTATCTTTTAAAAATCTCTAGATTTTATATTTTCTTCCTTCTCATTGGAAATGGCTTTAGTTCAGAGTCATTCCTCCTAGCAGCTATTAAAATGACCTCCTAACTGACTTCTCTGCTTCTAATCTCTTTCCACTAATTCAGGGTTCACATGAAACACATTCCAAAACACAAGATCTGATTGGGTCAATTCCTTTCCTTTAAATTTTGATGGCTCATTCCAGCTTCTAGTAATGTCTCTGCCACCAATACCTTACCTCACGTCCCCATGGACTCCAAAGATACCTTATGCTACAGATACACTGAACCTTTGGGTGTTCTCCCGACCCAGCTTTCCTGTGCATGTATAAACTTCCCATTTCTCTTCACTGGCATAGAGTAGGCATTCAATAGTGTTCATCGACAGTAAGGCTGTAAGACCTTTTTGAAGATATATGTCTGCCTCCCCTCAGGCATTTGATTACTTTCCGCATTGGGTTCCCAAACAACTTGTTCCTATCTTAATTATTGTTTTGTAACTTTCTATTTTTCAGCAACAGCAGCCCTTTTTTATTGATCTTTGTATCTGAATAGTATCTAGCATATAGTCAGTGCTCAATAAAATGTAGTTTTTATGGTTACATTTTAACCATAAAAACAACATAGCAAATAAATAACGAAACTCCTTAGAGGGACCTGGCAATGGCTACTGCTAAAGGAGAATCGGCCCTTGCATTTCAGCCTTCCAGCCGCATGGGTATTCGGAAAATAACATTTCCTCTATACCAGCTACTGCGGGAGGTACGGGGATACAGTGAATCATAATCTCATTTTCATGGTTCTCTATACCTGGTGGAATAATAGAGCTACCACAACCAGGACTGAGAAAAGTATTGTCTCATAGGAGGCACCTGGAACATCCTATGCAAAAAGGATCAGCTTTTCTTTTTTTTCTTTTTCTTTTCTTAGCCTTGAAAATAGCTCCTTTTATCATAAATGCTCATAAAAGCATTTCTCAGCTTCTCTGTCACTTGACCTGAGGTTTTCAAAGTATCCCCTGAAGAATCTGATTTGAAAAAAGAAATCCTCAATCCTACTGATGTGAAATTGATCCTCAGTCACATGCTCTCCTTACTCAGACAGCAAAATTAACCACCATCCTATTTAGTGGCGCCAATTATGTTTGAGAGACCACCATGTGACCATGGTGCTAGCTAGTCTTATTGGAATGAAATTCTTCAGACTATAGGACTTGAAGAAAGTAAATAATTGCAGATCGTCAAGGAAGATTTATTTTCTGCAATTAGTTCCAAGGATAGACCACACAAGTGATAATGCTAAGGTATTCCTTTTGTTTAAGAAAATAATTTTATTCTTTCCTAATGTAATCAATTCTGTATATTTTTAGCTAAAAACACTCTAACAAAAAGACTTTAAATGCAGGTTTTATATTAATTATCAAACACATATATATTAAATTCTCATCTCTCAGACGAGGTTGAAAATGAAAGTCAAACATTCTGGTTAATTATATTCCTGTGTATGTCACTCATGCATGATCAGCTCTCCAATATTTAGAGTTGATAAAATCCACATAACATAAATATATAATTTAGCTTAGCCTCAGAAAGAATGAGTTCACAGCTAACTTCGGATAAATTCCCCACATTACCTGAAATTCTCTTCATTTTGTCACATTTTCTAAATTTGAACCAATCCAAGTTTTATTTCAGTTAACAAGTTCTGCACTGAGAATATGGGTGCTCCAAAGAATCCAGTTGTTCTTGTCTTAGTACCATTCAGTATTGGATTAGTTTTTTTCTAAAAACATCTTAGTAAAAATTAGTGTCAGGTAGATTTTCCACTAGAATATACTTGAAAATAAAGGCAGTCAATATTGGGAGTTTTAATGGATAATGAGCTAAAAGATGTGGCAGTGTAGAGGGAAGTGTGCTATAGAGGATATATTGTATGGTTTCTAGTGAGAGACTTCTGGTTAACATTAGCACATTCAATACTTAGAGGAAAGGTTATTAGATTACTTTGGCAGCAAGCAGGAGAAAACTTTATGAAGAAGTCAGGCAGGCTACACACACATCGAGTTGACCTCCACTTCTAAGTAATCTCTTATCTTTGCCTTTCTCTGCATATTGGCCTAATCTTCAGCCTCGTAGCAAGAAGACTATAACAATTCCAGAGGTGAACTCCAAATATCACACAACAATATCCAGAAGAAATTTGCACTGTCTCTTCCTGTATGCCAATGTAGGATGGTTAGATCTTTTCCTAAAGCCCCCAGGTGAACTTCCCTATTATGTTGTATTGGTTGGAATTATATTGCAAACAAACATTGTGCTCAAATTAATTTCTGGCTAAGGAAGAGCACTATGTTTGTCTTAGATCAATCAGAATTTAGCTCCTGGAGCTAGAGGTAGGGACATCTCTCAAAGCACCTAGCACCACAGAGGAGGATGGATACCTAAACAAAACAAAAGTTCTGTTAGGACAGAAAAACCAAGGACATTGGTTATTGATTGTGCAACCCATGTCTGCTACAAGGAATACATGATTCTATGAAGTGGAAGAGAAAGGGGAAGATACAAGAGAGGAAGTGCCCAAGTACAAATTTCATAAGCTTCAAACTTTTGCCTGGAGCTCAATTCTGTATTTAAATTCATCTTTAATTAATATCCATGATAATGGTATACCAGTCATAGAAACACTTGTCAATAGAGATTTTCTATTTACCAAATACCTGTTAATAGAAACAGTTCATTAATAGAATTATTTAGCATGCCAACTAGGACATCATGCTTTCTTTTTCTCACCAAAACTAGAATAAAACGATTTTTTGCAATAACTGTTTTCACAAACAAAATATAACATCTATCCTGTAATTTAATGAAAAATTAATTTAATATATGCATGAGTGTCTAATGTTTTGTGATTTGGTGCTAAGAGGGGATTATATGTTGTTTATATTTAGATATATAGCCATTAGTTCCATTTTCTAGTATTTGGGCATCATGGTTGTTATTTACTTATTTATTTATTCACTAATATATATTATCTAAATATTTTATGCCAGGAACTAGGCACAACTCTAAGAATACAAAGTAGGATAAAAACATAAAGAGTTGTCATGAACAAATAGATGTTCCAGTCAGTAAGCTTAGAAGATTTAATCCCTTAATAGATACTCATATTTTAAAAATCATCCAAATGAAAAAAAGATCTTGTAGGAAGTAAAACAAAACAAAACAAATAATCCAGGTCTTCTTCAAAGGATGAAATAGTCTAGTGCATAGCTAACACTGTGTTTTAAGAATTATTTTCTTAGCCACTTGTGAAGCTAAGCTTGCATTTTGGAGGAAGCTATTGGGAAATATAAAGTTTGCTCAGTCCCTGTTGCCTAATCTCCATAGTTGATAAACATTTAATGTGCCCAAACCTGTGATATCTGCCATTACACCTTTGCAAGTAGTTATCTCATTATCAAAAGTGAACAGAAAAATCAAAAGAGGGATAACCTACAGAATCTAGCAAATATATATCTATCAAACCAATGAAACATGCATTTAAAAAATTATATTTATGTTTCATAAAATGTAGGAATTTTGACTATCAAGACCCTAGAAGCAAGGGATATTTTTTATAATTAATTATCCAACCCCCTAGTGTTTACTACAATATTTAATATTCAACATTTATGCAAATATTTTTTACTGAGATAAATAAAGAGAATTTGTTTCTCATTGTCCATTTGTAAAATTTAAGTGTGAAATCTGCTCCTTGCTTATTTGGGGAAAAATATAAAGTAGGGCCCTATGGGCTAGAAACAAATAAATTTTGAAATTAATGTCAATTGGAAATGCATTCAAATAGCAATTTCTATTTATATGCAAAAATCTCAAAGTTGCCTGGCATTAAAGCAGGAAAAATGATGTAAACTCATAGGAAATATAAGTGCATCCCTTATATCTGATTCATTTCAATCCAGTTTGACTAAATAAATACATTGCAAAATCCAGTTTGAGTAAAAAATACATTGCAAAAAATGAAGGTTAATGAGAGTGTGATCAAAGACACTAGCAATGAGAATAGAAAGACAATTGTGCAATACTGCTGCAAGGATGAAATACAAACACCTTCACAGGACATGAAAAGCCCTTCACAGTCATGCTTCTGACTGCCTCTTCTGCTTCGTCGTCTTTTGCCAGATTACCCCATGTTCCAGTCATTGAACACTGTCTAGGATTCCCCACATCGTCTTATCTTTTTCCCCAACATTTTATTTAGAATATATTCAAGCTTAAAGTTTTAAAGAATTTTACAGTGAGCACTCATCTGTCCACATCCTAGATTTTATTATTAATATTTTATTGTAGTTATTTTATCATGAATCTAGCCATCTCTCTATCCTTCTATCCGTCAAAGTAAATTACAGTCACCAGTAGTCTTCCCCCTAAACACTTCACATGTATGTTCCTTCACAAGAGATCAATACCTATTTATGGCTTTTTATTGTTATGCTGCAGTAAAATATACATATAGTAAAATACATATGTCTTAAGTGAACCATTTACTGAATTTTGACAAATGTTGTGTAATACAAACCCCTTTTCAAATATAGCACTTTACCATCATTCCAGGGATTTCCTTTATGCCTCTTTCTAATTGATTCCAGCCCCAGCCTTCCAGAGGCAACCACTGCTCACCTTTTTTCCACTAGATGCTTCACGTACCCATCAGTATTTGGTGTTGTCAGTGGTTTTTAATTTTAGCCATTCTAGTGGATGTGTAGTGCCTCTCATTTTGGTTTAATTTGCCTTTACCTGATGACTGATGATGTTGAGCCCTTTCTCATGTGCTTATTGCATATTTGTATATTTTCTTTTGTGATGTGTCTGTCCAAATCTTCGTCTTTTTATTATTGAGTTGTAAGACTTCTTTATATATCCTGGTTATCAGACTTTTGTCAGATATAAATTTTTAAAAAGTGTTTTCTCTAGTCTGTGGCTTACCTATTTATTTTCTTAATGATTTCCTTTGATAATCAGACATTTGTAATTTTATGAAATCTAGATTATCAAATTTTTCTTTTATGGCTACTTCTTTTTCATATCCTGTCTAAGGAACTTGCCTATTCCTAAATCACAAAGATATTCTCCTATGCTTTTCTTTGAAAGCTTTATAGTTTTTGCTTTCATAATTAAATCTATAATCTAATTCGATTTACTTTTTTTGCAGAGAGCTTGAGATATTTTTTTTCTATATTGACATACAGTTATTTCAGAAAAGAATGTCTTTTAGTGAAAAGAATGTCTTTTTCTGGTGCTTTGTCAAAAATCAAATGACCCTCTAAATATGGATTTATTTGGGGGCTCTCAATTCTGTTTTATTGATCCTTGTTAATAGTTATGCCAATAGTAGAATTTATTGATTATTATAACTTTATAGTAAGTTTGAAATCATGTAGTATAAATGCTCCAAATTTTTCAAGTTTGCTTTACATTCCAGATTCCTTGTGTTTATATATAAATTTTAGAATTAGCTTGTTGATTTCTACAAACAACAACAACGAAAACTTTTCAGGACTGTAAGTTGGATGGCATTGGATCAATTTTGCACTATGTCCTTTAAAAGAAAAAATTTTTTCCTCCATGCTTTGTTAGTGCACTAGGCCACCTGCCTGAAATCTACTTTTTCTATCTTCACTGAAAGGCAACTCCAATTCATTTTTTAGGACTCAGTTCAAATACCACTTTTGTTAAGTCTTCCCAGTTAACCATCTCTTCTGGTATAATTAATTGCTTATTCCATCTTCTAAGCTCTACATACTTCAGTGGAACTTATCGTATTTTGTTATGATTGTTTTGGGTTACATATATATTTCAATATTTTATTCATGTCATTCCCCATCACCTACTATAGTAATTGGCACATAATAAACTATCCTTGAGTATTTATCCATTAAACTCTTCATTGTGTGTCTACTACATACCAGAGGTTACATCTTAGGGGGAAACACAGAAAAAAAAAAAACATGTACATGGATAAATGAATAAAATAATTGCAGATAATGCTAAGTGATATGAAGACAATAAAACCAGAGGAAGGGATAGAGGGAACTGGAGAGCATGATGTAACTACCTTAATTCAAATGGTCAGAGAAGGGCTCTGAGGAAGTGACATCTGAGCTGAGAGGTTAATGATAAAAATGAAGCATCCATAAGGACTTCTGGGAGAAAGAGCATTTTGGGCAAAAGAACAAGAAATGCAAAAGCTCTTAGGTGAAATCAAGCTTAGACCAAGGAAGGGACAATTATTGAGCAATTAAGTCTGTCTAACAGAGAAGGATGTCTGGGAAAGCTTCATAGAACTGAGGCTCGAGAAAATAAGTCTATGTTATCCTTTCAGAGAAGTCAGCAGGAAAATATTCTAAGCAGAGCAACTATATATGTCAAGGAGAAATATACAGGCAAAGAGGAGAGTGGCAGGAGATTAGGTTACAGAGGTAGGCAGATATAAAATAATGTAGGTCTATGGACCATCCAAAGGAGTTTGGAATTTATTCTGATTGCAAAAGAAAGTTATTGAAGTCAAAAGTCAATGTGATTTGTGTTTGGTGAAGACCACTATGGATCCTAAGTGGCAAATAGGTATGGGTAGGTGGAGCAAGAGTGGAAGCCCTGAGAACATTTGGGAGACAATTGCATTGGACGGGGTGAGAGATAATGGATATTTGAACCAGAGTTCCTCAGTAGAATTGATGAAAAGTGGAGTCCTTTGGGCTATATTGGAGGTGTCATAGACAGGTTTTGTCTATAATTAAATATGAAACACGAGAATAGGATCAACTATGAGTGCCACTTTTTCGGTCCCGAATATGTCATTGGGCCATTTACTGAGATGATAATGAGAAAGACTTTTGGATAGAGGGAGTGGGAATGGAGAGAGGCCAGGAACCAGGAGTTTCATTGTGGAAATGTTAAGTTTGAGATTCCTGTTAGATATCCAAGAAGAGATATCGAGTAGGTAACTGGATTTATGAGTCTGGAACTCAGAGGAAAGGTCAGAACTGGATGTACTTCAGTGTCATAAACATATGGCAGGTATGTAAGACCATGGGCCTGGATGAGATCACTAGAGAGCAAGAAAAAGACTGAGGAACAAAGGAGATTGGGAAAGAGGAACTATTGTGACAGGATAATATCAGAATCCAATGATGTCAGGGAAGTTTAGAGAAGGAAATGTTTCAATAAAGAATAAGTAAGCAAACAAATGAAATGATAGACAGAAAGTTGACCTGTCCAGTAATTTTGAAAAGTAAAATTATTTGGTGACTTTAATTTCATTTCAGTAGAGTGGTATTCACAAAATCCTGATGGTAGTGGATTGAGGAGTGATTACAAGAGGTAAAAGAAAAAGACAGACACTTCAAAATTGTGTCCTAAAGGAGATAAAAAAAAAAAAAATCTATAGTAGCCAGAGAGAATTTGAAGTATTTGTATTAATCATTTATTTTTCAACATGGATGACATTAAAGCATGTTTGTATGCAGATGGAGATAACCTAGCCATAAGGAAGAAAGTGAAAGGAAAAGGAGATTATTTGAGAACCAAGGTCCTTGTTAATTTCTCTCACGCACAAAAAGGTAAATATGTGAGGTGATTAATGCATTAGTTGACTAGATAGTGGGAATCCTTTCACAATGTATGTGTACATCAAATCACTGATGTATACTTTAAAATATCTTATAATTTTATTTGTTAATTGTACCTAAATAAAGCTGAAAAATTTTTAGCGAAATTCAATAACCATTTCTTACTTTTTTAACAAATATTTTTTGTAAAAATAAAGCAGAAATTGAAAGATATTTAATTTACGTAAGGAAAAAAATGAAGGGAGGAAACCCATTGAATGTGTTTTTCCTAAATAATATATAATGATTTTTTACTGCTGTTTTCCAGCTCCTCGGTCTCAAGAATAATTATAAAGATCAACATAGCATTACTGATATTCACAAATATACAACCTATAATTAATAGATCTATCATTGTCAGTAGGTCTATCGTATCCATTTTGTATCAGTATTTTCCTGTTAGCATTAACTAGAATGCCATGAAATATTGTTATTCACTGAAATACCAATGCCACTGACTGAAAAAGTTTGTCCTCAATATGACCCTGCAGAAACAAGAGGCAGAGTGTTCTAAAAAATTGCATTAATATAATTCATTTTTATTTTGTTATTTAAACTTTGTTAATATGCTAAACGTAGATAAATGACTTTCCTATTTGATTTTTGCACATATTTTTTAAAGTGATCCTTGCTAAAATAAGGAGGTGAAACCAAGAACACAAAAGGAGGCCTTGACCTTAGACAAGAGAAAGGACACTTTTTCCATTGTAAGAGGAAGGGAAGCAGAGTACATGGATACTAATGTAGGTAGGATGGTAGATTTTGTGGTAGAAAAAAAGAATATAGGGTTGAAAAAATGGTAAGAGACTCCTTAAGACTTGAAGACTGATAGAGTGTTATAGATAAATGTGCGTGTGTAGTGGGGGGTAGATGCTGTTGACAATACCATTGATCAGTTTATTCATTCATTCATTCATTCACTCATTCAACAAGAGGCAACATGAAGAAGACAGACACCACCCCTGTCCTCAAGGAGACTTCAGTTGAGGTTACATAATAGTTCTTGAGGATTCCATTTTTTATGAGGTAGTATCAATAAATGTATGGCTAAAATGTTGTCCTGTGGTCATAAATAAGAACAAGGGCTATTTGTTGTTTCTGAGATGTGTTCTTTGGTTAAGATAGTTTGAGGTACATTTTTTATTATAAGAATTGCTTTTTATAGTGACTGTATCATAACATTTGAACTCAGTAGGCCCCAAATCCTTGTCCTTGTACATTTATAGGGAGGTATCAGTTGTTCTTCGGTTGGCTTTTTTTGATTCCCTACCCTGAACCTTACACATACTTGTGATTACATTCTTTCTTTAGATAAGCTGATGTCATCACTCAAGTTCCTGAACTATTCTAAGTTGAGATACAGTAGAGCTTCATGATTAAGATATGAACTCTGGAGCTAAATTACACCAATTGGAAGAACTTCACCATATACATATCAAGTGACCTTGTAAACAGTATTTAGCTTCAGTTTCCTCATCTGTAAAATGGGAATAATACATTGAACCAGATAAACACGCACAAATGCATGTCTGAAAAGTGGTGAAATATGAATAAACTGTGTGAATTATATCAATATAACTTTCTTGGTTTTGATATTGTACTGTCGCTATGTAGGATGTTAATATTGGGGGAGGCTGAGAGAAATGTGCTTGCGACTTCTCTTTACATTTTTTATATAACTTTCCATGAATTTATAATTATTTCAAAATAAAAGTTAGAAAAATGTGTATAGTAACAGTATCTACTTTATAGGATTTCAGAAGGATTAAGTGATTTGATAGGTATATGTAAAATGCTTAGGATAGTGCTAATATACCTTAAGCATATTATAAATGTTAACCATCATTTAAAGGTGATCTTCACTATATCTGCTCTGATTCATTTTTATAGTTTTTTGTTGTCCTCCCTGAGGACAACCTTCTCTTATATAATAGTTCTTAGGGGAATATTTAACACAAATATTACATGTTCTATATATATGTGCATATATAATACATATACTATAGTTATAATTTAGTACAGGGTTGAACATTGTTAAAGAGAAAATCACAGGCTCAAAATAAAGTCACTTGTGCTAAAGCTCATGACACTTCACCTAGAGTTAATATCTGATCTAATTTCAGTTTCAAATTTCTCCAGGAATGTAATCTTAGTCTGGAATTTTCTGATCAGCACCCATAACGTAATCTGTCATAGTGGCTCTCTCCTCCATGGCCCCTCCTCCCCCATGCCCCAGCACATACATACAAAGGATGCTGAGGCAATCTGTCTGATCAAACCAGATCTTCTCCTATAAGAAGGTAGTTAACCTGGCCTGAAACAATCCTTTCTTTTTTTTTTTAATTTTAATTGTTATTATTTTTTATTTTTTAGGCGAGGCAACCTTTGGTTGACCTCACAGATTGCAAGGACCTTGTCAATTTACAAGACCTTATTTTTTATTTTTTTCTGCCTACAGCACCTGGTCTTCCTAGGTGGTCTCCCATCTAAGTACTAACCAGGCCCAACCCTGCTTAGCGTCCAAGAAGGGACAGAATCGGGCTTCTTCAGGGTAGCATGGCTGTAGTTCTTCCCTTTTCTTTTCTTTTGCTAACAACTTTTGCATCCCACCCAGTTTCTGGCTACAAAAGCCTTCTATGTTGTACAGCCTCTCTGAACACCTCTCTTCTTGTAGATGGGATGCTGCCCAATCCTGATTGCTCAATAAAACCAGTTAGGTCTTCAAATTTATTTGATTGAATTTTTTTCTTTAGCAGCACTTAATAGGCTTTCTACAAATGTTCATTTAACATTCTCTTAATGTTACTGTTATGTAACCATGGTATATTTGTCAAAACTATTAACTAAACTACAGACTTTATTTGATTTCACCAGCCCCCCTGCGCCCCGCCCCCCACTAATGTCCATTCTCTGTTCCAGGATCCAATCCAGGACACTACATGACATTTAGTTGTCACATCTTCTTATATGCACCGGTGCTCAGTCTTTCCTTGTTTTTCATGATTTTGATCATTTTGAAGAGTACTGGTATTTTATAGAATGTTCCTCAATTTAGGTTTGTCTGATGTTTTCTCACGATTAGATTAGGATTATATGGATGTGGGAAAGAATTCCACAGAGGTGAAGTGCCATTGCATCATAATCAGCATCATGATATCCACATGACTTATCACTGATGATATTAACTTTGATTGCTTAGTTAAGATAGTGTCTGTCCGGTTTTTCCACTATAAAGTTACTATTTTACTTTCTACATTGCTTTCCATACTTTGAAAGCAAGTCACTAAGTTCAGGCCATACTAAAGGGAAGGGAATTACACCCTACCTCCTGGAGCAGGAGTGTCTAAATACATAATTTGCAATTTCTTGTAAAAAAGATTTATCACTTATTCCCAATTGGTTTGCTTAATCAAAAATTTACGTCAGTATAGACTTATGTATATTTTATTCTTTGAATTATAAACCAATAGCGCTGTTATGTATTTATTTATTTTCTCAGATTGTTTTAGCCTTGGTCATGGGGAGTTCTTTTAGGTTAAATCTTGTGTCTTTTTGACATACTCCCATCCTTTTTTGTTTTTAGCTATTCTTTGAAAGTATAATAAATAACAAGAAACACAAAAATGTGTTATCTACAGATTAACCTCACGGCATCATCTAGAACCTTAATTTGTTTTGGTAGGTAACTTTAATTATGTCATTCTGCAATAAATGTTTCCTGATATCACTGTTTTTATTTGAACTTTGTTTTAAAAAATAGGGTTTCTTGAAAATGTTCACATATTGTTCCACTACAAAAAAAAGAATTTGAAAATATCTGATGGAACATCGAGTATTCACTATGCTTTTTCAGTCTCCTCAAGGTATATGTTAGAATCTTTTCGTAATTTCATTTTTCTATTAAAAATAATAGTATAGTAAATAGATCTGCTTGTTTGAGAGGTGTGACTTAGCGTGAGGAAGAGTCTCATGATCTTCGTATCTTGTTGCTTTAGAAATTCCAGAACGGCTTTGCCAAATGCTTTCAGAATGCCTTTCTAAATATTTATCCAAGAGGTTCTTGCAGAGATTTTTCTGAACTATCAGGCATTCATGAACATGACCGTATTGGCAGTTAGGCAATTTTCTGGAGAGAAATTAAAATGCAATGAAAATCTTTGTATCATCTATAAGTAGTTCAGAAAGAAGCTAGGAAATTGAGCTGGAAAAGGAACAAATGATTTTATTTAGAAACCTATAAAATTTAGTGGATTTGTAATTTTAATATACTTAAAAAAATAAACTAACAGTATGAAGTGCCTGCTTTGTACTTACCATTATAACACTTTCACCTTTGATTCTTATAAATTTAGAGGTTAAATCTTTACCCAAAGTTGTTATTTTAAAATTTTAGAGGTTAAATTTCGAGGGTAAATCTTTACCCAAAGTTATTATATTAATATTTTTGTTACAAATGACATAAAATCCAAAACTGCAGTAGCATATATAAAAGTTCCTTTCTTATGTAAAAGTCTATGAGCTGATATAGTGCTTCGAGGTATATACATGGCCTTGATCTCATGGTCCAAGGTGGCAACCTATATGTTCTAAGTAGGAGGAAGGAAGAAGATGTCAAGAGGAGCTACACATGCTGCTAATTAGGAAGATCTCTAGGAGCTTCCCCATGACACTTCTGTTTACATCCTATCAATCAGAACTTAGACTTGTAGACATATCTAGCTGCATATTAGGCTGGAAAGGTAGTACTTTTTTTCAGTGGCTTTGTGGCCACTGAGACTTTTTGACAAATGAATATTTGATAACTATCATCTAAAGAGCATTATAATCATTGAATTTTCTAATGGACTTCCCTATTAGAGTATTGGATTTTTGGCTTGATGTAGAATAATACACGAATACAATACAGATTTTTATTTTTTGCTGCGACGTTTTTAAGCTTGTTAAATAGCATTAATTTTTTATAATTTTTTTCTACTTTTATTCTTTAAGTTTTCTAGTTCTGAAAACTGTTACATACTTTTAAAAATAGAATCTAGTTCAACTCCTCATTCAAATGGTGATTCAGCAAAGAGTTGCAGGTGGTTCTTCTGTTTGTGGCCCCAGCATTAACTGTGGTATGACTTCACATACCTTCTCTGCACTCAATTTCTCTCATTTATTAAAATAAGTACCTTGAATATGTGTAATCCTAAAGTTCCATAAAATTGAGAAAGTCCCTAAAAATCAAGTCTTCAATTATCCATCTTATAAATTGGCAAATCAGAAAAATCACCGACATTTGTATGTGTAAGGTAATTGATTTTTAGTCACATTTATGTTCTTGATACCTGGAGTTGTGTTTTGTACAATGATTTCACTATTGAAAAAAAATGAAAAATGGAACATTATCCATAAGGCAAAATTAAGGTTTTAAAATGCTGTTAAGAAAAAGTACATAGAAGACAGAAATGAGTCATAATTTTAAAAATGATAATATCTTATATTTGAAAAACACAAATTATTTTTCAAGAAATTATTATTTAAATTACAACTAAGTTACATGTTAGATAATATGTGTGAATAATCCAGTGAGGTAATATCTCTTCCCTTTGTTTTTCCTACTTGTTGTGCAATGAAAAATTTCTGGAATGCTAAGTTTTCACAATAGTACATTTCGAAACCTATAATATGTTATATATAATATGATATATATACATATACTTCTATAGCTCACACTGTATGTAACTCTCAGTTAGTATTTTATGAAGCTGATGAAAAATCTTTTTCTAAACCAGCATTGAAAGATGAAGGCCAGTAGAGGTTTACTGTTCAGTATTTGATGTAGAAGGAAACAATCATTTATCTAGTTACAGTGATGCCACTGCGTTGTATACTATATTTCATTAGATCCACACATCAAACCAATCAAAGAGTGACCCTTATTTCTATTTTCAAAACAAAGAAAGAAAGGCAAAGAAGGTAATTAATTTATGTGTTTTAACATGGCAAGAGAGAGGAGGAACTGAGAATTGAACATATATCGCTAAAGATAGCTTTCAAACTTTGTTAGGCTGTGAAATCTTTTCTTAGGGTGAAAACTTTTGTGCATGTGAAAAATATAAAACATAAATTCCTGGGTGCTCTGGCTGAGCAGCTGGATTTGCTGCTTTGCTTCTCATTCTACCTCTACCTGTCCCACCACCCTAAAACATCCCCAGTTTGAAAATTGCTGGGTTATGCCATTATGCCTTGCCATTCTATTTTTTTTAATCAAGAGTCCTCATTTAGGGAATTAAATTATCCTCTACTAACAAGAATATTTGACATACCAAAGTAATACACTTATGTAAGATATTATTTGTCAAGCTTTAGATATTATTATACAGGGTAGATAAGATGACGATAATTATGAGAATCTTGGCAATGATGAAGATGCTAGAGTTAACCATATATAAAAACTGTACATTTGCATTTGCTTAGTTTCAAAGTTAAATAGCAACATATGTGCAGGTCTTTTAAGGCACCTAGTCAGTTTCATTGCTCCCTCCTGAAAAGCATGAGAGTAGTTCTTTGTGAGATGTTCCTTATAGGTGTATTAACCATTTTTTTTGTTTGTTTTTTGTTTTTGTTTTTTGGGTTTTTTTTTTTTTTTTGCCCTATGTAACCCTACTAGTTCAACAGGGATTGATATGACCTAAAGACTAATGGCCTATGATGACGCCTGGCACAAGAGGTGTGCCCTGTCTTTTCTCTTATAGAGTTTGAGTATGAAACATCCAGGGAGAGTTAGCATTGGGTAAATGCAGAAGTAGAGAGAAGGAAGACAGGAAACGGAAGCCATGAGTAAGCAAAGCTATGAGGCAGCGAGAAAGTGAGTAGAATGTAGTCAGTAGCAATAGTTGGAAAAATAAGCAGGTAAAGAGAAACAGAGACAGAAGAGCTGAGTCATGTGCATGGCAAGAAGCCAAGAGTTCCTTTGAGGTGACCAATGGGTAGCTTATACAACTAGACTAGAGCTATTACTCAGTCGTTGCTGAGTGGCTGTAATGAAAATCTAGTTTTCCACCAGCCTGTCAATGAGATCTTTATCTATCTTTTCTACTTCCTCATATCATATCCTTTTAAATAAATCTACATTAATTGAGCCAAGAGAACCTTTCTGTCTTCCTAGCACCCTGAAAGAATCTAATTAACACAATACTTAAAGCTTGCACAGCACCTGGAACTTCATCTATCATGGCTATTATTATTTTCAAAGGGATCCTATGAACAAAAGCGAAAACTGCAGACCAACGTTCAAATCCAAGAATCGCAGTTGGTTTAGATTTGTAGTTTGGTAGCTTTCCCCCGGGCCCCTCTCCTGCTTTAAAGGTTTTTCAGTTCCAGGGGAGGGCCCAAATTGGATATGTGTAGGTGTGGAAATAAAACACATGTTCTAACAGTTTGAGAGAAATAGATCAATCTCTTGGGATATGAGGTTTCACAAAATATTTCAAATTATTTTTCAAATATCATCATCTTGGCAAAAATAAAATAATTTTCTAAAAGAATTTCTCTTTTTAGCATTCAAATGGTCTTATGGATAATGTAATGTACATATTTCTAACTCATCTTACATAATTCAGCATTGTTTAATAGGAATTGATTGATGTTTAAAATTCAAAAGTTTTGAACTAAAAGGTGATTCTGGACAGTGAAACTGTCTTCTTAGAAAAGAGTTGAATTACATATTTTCTTTAAAAGATCTCAGAGTTTGGCCTTAAACTTTACCACATATTGTTCCTTCCTTTGTATAACAGAAAAAGTAAACTCTAAAAAATATCTCCCTTTCTTCCAGTTATGAACAAAAAAAGTAATTTAAATTCCAGAAAATTAAAGGGCAACCAAGAAAACCCAACTATATTCTTAACCTAGGTGTAGAAAGAAATAAAGAGAGAGAGAGAGAGAGAGACAAAGAGAGAGAGAAGAGGAGGAGGAGGAGGAAGGGAGAGAGGGAGGGAAGGAAAGAGGAAGGAAGGAAGGAGGAAAGAAAGGGAAGAAGAAAGGGGGTGGGTAAGAAGGAGAGAAGGAGAAAAAAGTACAGAGAAGTATTATAGGTCTGTGAACTAAATGACATGTAATAAACAACCCACATTTCTCTTGGAATTCATTAAATCTCAGAATGATCTAGAGAGCTTAGATGGTATAAAATTATACTTTGACTCTATTTCCTTGATACCCTATTCTTGTCCCATTATAATACTCATCAAACTTTATTGAAATCAGTTCATAATTACCTGCCTTTCCTCCTATTGAAAACAGTGTGAGGGTAGAGTTATGTCTGTCTTATTCCCCATTAATCCCAGAACCAATATAATGCCTAGCAGAGTAGGTGCTCGAAATTATTTGTTAAATAAAAACTTATAACATAATAATGTCTAGGGGTTAAAAGCACAGGCTCTGGAATCAAATTCAGTGTCATTTTCAATATCTATAGAGTAGATACAGTAATGGTGCCTGTCTGAGTTATAGTGAGAATTATATGAGGAAATACACATACAGCCATTGGCATGGTTTATGTTTACTATAAAAAAGTTGTTAATATTTCTCCATAGCAATGCATTTAAGCATTTTTTAATGATGTTTTTATAAAAGTTAAGTAAAAATAGATTTTTAAAAACACCCATTGTGATTTAGACATGTATGTTTTATCAATACAGTCTGAAGCACCACTGGAAATGCTCTCTTGAAAAATCTCTTTTTTCTCCAGTTGGCTGGTTGACCATTCTCACCATTAGTGAGTCATTTGATCTTACTCATTTCTGGCTGAATTCATTCATTCAGTTGGCTGTGAAGCAGGAGAATATGAAGGGTTGTAATTCTAGATTCGTCCAGCCTAAAAAGTATGTCAATTGTCTGAAAGAATGGCCATGATTTAACGGTTACATAGTCAAGAATTCCTAGAATAAGATTTTTCTTTTTCCAACTCTGGCATGACTCTGACCCTGAACAGAGTGTACTTGGGTCACTCAGTAGATGTGGCCATTGCCCAAGTTTATTCCTTGGATAGATGACACAGAAATTGAAAGGCTGTAAATGACTAGCCTGTCAGTCCAGGGATGGCATAGTTTTTAACAGAACCTAATCACATGGCTGGTGGGCAATAATAAGAGATAGAATTTATTAAACACCTACCAAGTATGACATGTTTTATAAATATTTCTAATTCTTACAGAAAACCTATGAAAGCTACTCTATATTTTTCCCATTTTATAAGAAAAGAAACTGGAACTCAAATAGATTGTCACTTATTTAAAATTTCACAAATTTAAAATTGCTGGAATGTATTATCTTCACAATTTTTATGTAGATATGAGACTTCTAAAATATAAAGTTTATTTTAAAAATAAAATTAAAACATTTTTTAAAAATGGAAACCCTTAGAACAAGAATTTAATTTAAAAAATAGATTTCTAAAACAGAATCTGGAATAAAATTCATTGGACCTTATAATAAACCCAGTTCTATCAATTTTTTTTACATAAATTTATTGAGGTAACATTGAATTAATAACATTACATAAATTTCAGGTGTACCATTATATAATATGACATCTATGTGGTCTATTATGTGCTCATCACTCAAAACCTAGTTCTCCTTTCATCACCATGTATTTGAGCCTCTTTATCCTCTTCGTCCTCCCACCAACCCCTTCCCCCTGGCAACACCCATGGTATTGTTTGTGTCTATGAGTTTGTCTTTTTGTTTGTTGTTTTTTGTTCTGTATCCTACACATGAATGAAATCATATGCTTCTTGCCCTTTTCCATCTGACTTACTTTACTTAGCATAATACTCTCAAGACGCATTCATGTTGTCACAAATAGCAATATTCCATCTTTTTTATGGCTGTGTTGTATTCCATTGTATATATGTACCACATTTTCCTTATCCAATTATCCATTGAAGGACACTTAGGTTGCTTCCATGTTTTGGCTATTGTGAATAATCCTGCAATGAACATAAGGATACATATATCTCTATGAATAAATATTTTCAAATTAATGTTTAGAATAGACCTCTATCCCTCATTTTTTTAGGAGAGCTCCATTATCCATTATCCATCTTTACCTCCATCCTCTCTTTACGTCTATTCCAAGCCAGAAAATATAGTTCCAGCAAGTAGGAAATTCTTTATCACTCCAAGAAGAAATTTGCATCTCTAAGGGTAAGCAACCCAATGACAACCAGCTCATTGGTTTCTGCCCAGCTCTTTGAGGCTTATTACACTCGTAAGTAGTGAAAGGAAGTTTTCTGGAACCTCTCAAATTACTTTCCTATGTCCTTAACTACTGCATCTCTGTTCAGACAATATCCTGAGCCTATCTTGTGCAGACACAGGCCGTGCAGCCGTGACCCTGTGCCACTTCTGCTGTTCTGCATACCTGAGTCATCACCACTAATTATTCTCTTTTATCAGGTCCCACATTACCTTTGGATGGGCCCCACAATAATGTACTGATATTTTTCTAACTTTAGAAACACTACAGGCTATATCTCCATTGAACATAGAAAAACAATTATTCAATTCAATAAATATTTGTTGAATACCAGTCACCTAGCAAGACTGGGTTGGAACAGTGACAGGAAGTGAAGACATTGAGGAGGTTAAAGATAGCAAGACACAAAAAAATCACATAGGCAAGTAGGTCTGAGAAAGGCAATGCAGCACAACACAGAACCTCTTAGACTATAACCTACATGTGGGCAGGGAGCTTTATTTTGTTTTATTTTTACACTAAAGTATCCCAAGTACCCAAAATAGTGATTGGTATATAGTAGACATTTGATTAACGTTTGTTGAATGAATGAATGAATGAATGAATGAACAATGTATGATTCTTGTCCTAAAGAGTCATATCTAGTAAACAAGAAATAAAAACTACACAATAATAAGTGCTCCTATTGGGATAAAGAGAGTGGGAGCAAAGGTACCAAATCCAGTCTTGAGTTGGGGACTACAGAATTTGATCTCCCCACTTTGCCACAGGCTCTAGTAAGGCTGAGAAGGTGCTAAAACAAACATTTCTATCTCCTAACCAATTGGTTCTGTTTAAGAGACAAAATGTGTTTAACTGAGTCAAACTTTTTATTCTCAGTTTCCTGCTAGTGTAGCTCTAATTTTATTTCATTTTATTTTTTATGGCTGGGCATATCTTTAATATGCCTATTTCCATTTTATTGTCTGTCAGTAGAGTCTAAATATAAATCTCTGTAAATAATATAATCTTTCTTTTTTATCAGTGGTATAGACATTGTCCTTTCAAACTAAATATTAAATGAAGCAGAGAAGAGGAAAGATGGCAGTGCACGGCCTTAGGAATGGCAAAACCAGAGGGAAGGAGTGTATGAATTATTGAGTTGCTAAGCAGACCTAATTTCTGAAAATGGCTCTAAATACTTAAGGGAACATTTTCTCAACGGAGAACAAACTGGAAATTAAGAGTAAGGTTGCCAAAGCTTTTCATCACATCATTCTACTCTAAATATATGAATGAAAAAGTTAAGGATCAGGCTCAATTGCTAGCTGCGCTTCTATTTGTCATAAAACAATTTGTATTTTACCTTGAAAATCCCTGGGCTTAGACATTAAAAAAGAAAAATGTATTCTTATGGGAAAGAAAATTATCTTCTAAAATGAAAGCAAATTGTGCTATTGAACATGACATTACAGATTCTTGTTCCCAAGTAAACATAGAAAAGGATATTTTAGTAGAAATTTTCAACTACGAGAGTACCTCTGACTGTAAACATATTGTTAGCTCCCACAGATTCCTGCAAGAGCAGTGCACAGATGGTATATTATATTGAGATTCTTGAAGGGCTCTCTGTATGTTGATAATATTAGTTTATGCACGTGACTAACAGCTTAATTTGCAAATAACAGACAACAAGAACATTTAGTGATAAAATAGAATGCCATTTGAATTATTAACATTTTCATTATGGAAAATGCAATGTGGTGTAAAGTTTTAGGTAAATATGTTTATCTCTGTTAATGGTATGGATGCTTTGCAACAAAGACCTGCTGAATGTAAATTGAGGCTGATGGTGGTCATACATTATGTATAATATTGAAGAGCTATACCACAAAAGCCTGCATTTCCTGGATAACAAAACATTTAATATGGAAACTACGTATATAATTTCTCTCGACTCAAGAGGTTAAAACTGATGGATCACACACCGAAATAGAGACATCTAAAAGAATCCAACCCGATTTATTTTCCCAGTAGTAAGGCAAAATATTCATTTCTTTACTTTGTTAATGTTTTAGACTAGAATAATTCTCTAAACAGGATTTGTGCTGCTTAATATAGACATATAATTTTTCTTTCTATGCATGTAACGTTCGTTTCTCTCATTCTTTCAGTTCCAGTAGCAAAGTTTCTAATGAAAAAATTTCAAACTAAGTATCTAACAAAATGATTTTGTGTTTCTCTTTTCACAGCTGAAGTAATCATGCAGGAAAGAAAAATAAATCATTCTCTTTTGAAATGAAAGCATTCATATTTGATAAGTGATTTGAAAGTAAAATGAGATTTTACATAAACATTTTACATTTTTTATGGACTTATCTTTATTGATATTTCTTCCAGGAAAAAGTCATTACTAACAGAAATATGCACGTATCAAAAATATGTATGACAAAGTATAGTTATAGATCATTTGTTTTAGAGAAATAAAGAAATCTTACAAAATGAATATGAGAAAGAACCTAGTGATAAAAAGTTTCTGGGAGAGTATTATTAAAGACAAAAGCAAATACAAAAATGTTTTGCTTTATGTATGCATAGGACTACTAATTATAAATACAATCCAGAAGATATAGAGAAAAAGGGGAAATAAATTACTCAGAGAGGAAAAAAAATACAACAGAAAATGAATTGGTAAATTTCTGGTTTTAGAATACCATTTATATATTAATGTGACCTTCTGGGTGGTTGCCAAGTCAGAGCTGGACTAGAAATGTGGTTAAGGGATCTAAGATATAAACTTTCATTTACATTCTTGTTCCACCCCTTGAAATTCTTCTCTACTACATTTAAAATTTCATTTGACAATTAGTTCAGCACTTGTATGCATTTAGGGGCCTTAAGCTCTAGTGAAATTTTATCAAACTTTATAACATATTCCACAGTGGAGAAAAAAGCAAACTGACAAATGGAGGTCCCTGCACCTCTACTCCCACCTTTGACTTTGTACCCCTCTGGCTAGAACTTTATACAACAACAGCAAAACTCTATATAGTGTTACTGATGTTGAGAACAGGCATAATACAAACCACCTTAGAGAATAACCAGTGACAGATGGTACTTTTAGCACTTTGTTGAGTATAATCTTCGCACATACCAACTTATTTATTGAGCATCTACTGGATCACAGGTACTAAGCTACTCTCTGTGGAAGATGCAAAGATGAATGGAATTCATGTCTTCAAGGGGCTTACAGTCAAGAAGGGGATATGAAACATTACAAACAACTATAATAAAGGTGTGTCTACTAAGAAGCTTTGATTGATTGATATATTGATAGCCACCTTCAAAGCAACACAGCTTAAAACAGTTCCATTATGCATCCAATGCTTTGAAGATTGAATCTGAGACCAATGCCTAAACACCAAATTGGTCTGAGACACAAACTCTGTCCAAGACAGGAGTCCAAAACTGATGAGTCTCTCTCACCAGCTAGCTTGATTAAGTTCACCTTCCAGAAATTTGACTGTGAGACACACAGAGAGAGTCAGTTTATTGCTAATGTGGCTGGAGTTGAAGACACAGAGAAAGAATGTTACTAAGTCATTGTGAGAGCAGAAAGCTGGAATAAGGAGCAAGCAATGATATGTTGCTCGACTTGAGAGAATAGGGATGGCCAGCTGAGCAGATGACTAGAACTTCTGAGCCTGGAGGGACCCAGGCAACTGCTGTGTCCTGGATTCAGATTCTGTTTTTCATTGACTTACTGTTGAGACTGTTGTTCTTTCTTTTACTTCTCTGTGGATCTTCACAATACATTCCTATTAGTTAGGAGTTAACCTAGGTATGCCTATTCCTTGCACACTAAGAAGACTCTCTTCTAACACTACAAAAACATAGGAGGATTCAGAGATTTAATACTTAGCAGCAGGATCCTCCTTCTTATCTTGTAGTTTCAGCACCAGACACAGAAGGGCCCATAGATATGTGAATGAATATTGAATAAGAGAGACAGTTAAAATATACGAGTTAAGAAGAGTGGAAATTATTTCTTTTTTTAAAGATTAAATTTATTGGTCTGGCATTGGTCAATAAAATTATGTTTCAAGTGTACAATTCTATAATACATCATTGTATGTTCACCACCTAAAGTTTGATCTCCTTCCATCCTTTACCCTCTTCAACCTCTCCTGTCACACGCTTCCCCTACGGTAACCACCATGTTGTAGTCTGTGTCAATGAGTTTTTTTGTTTGTTTTGTTTGTTCATTTGTTGCTTTCTGTTTAATATTCCACCCATGAGTGAAATCACATGGTTCTCTTCCTTTTACATCTGATTTATTTCACTTAGCATGATAATCTCAAGATCCATCCATGTTCTCACAATAGCAGTATTTCATCTTTTCTTATGGCTGAGTAGAATTCCATTGTATATATGTACCACATTTTCTTTATCCAATCACCTATCAAAGGACACTTGGGTTGTTTCCATGTCTCAGCTGCCATCAAGAATGCTGCAATGAACATAGGGGTACAAATATCTTAATGAATAAATGTTTTCAAATTGAAAATTGTTTCTTGCCAAGAGAATCAAAGATAAGCTTTTATGGAGACAGTGTCATCTGAGCAGAGTTTTAAAATCAGAAAGTTTTGGAGTGAAGGGAGGTACTGCCCCCCCCCCAAAAACATATTATCTAAAATGAAATTTTAAACTGTTTTTAAAGTATTATGTTGTCATGAAAGTTTTTAAGGCTCTGATTAAAATACACTGGGAAGAACATTGTGAAAATAGTAGTTAAGAGGTTGTATTTTTGAAAGTATTTACTTCTCATTAAACTCAAAGAATAGATTTTGTGCCTGGGTCCTGCCCCCTTCCCCATTACAACCTGTCCTAGCTAATGTTTGAGGATTAGGGAGGATTCATGGAATTAAGAATTTGCAGTAGGCAAAGTCATAATGGAGGGACAAATAGGGAAAGAAGTTTAGATTCAAGCAAAGCACCTGAAGGAATATTGGTGAGAATGTTAGTTGGAAATGTAGATTCAGGTTTGAACTTTATTCTGTATTTATGCTGTAAGCATTTATGAATTCTGAACACAAGAGGGATGCCAGTTTTGTGATTCAAAAGGATTAAGCCGAAAATAGTGTATGAAGTGGATTTGAAAAGGGAAAAATCATAGGGGGACAAGTTAGGAGCCCAGTGCAAAAGCCCAGGTCAGTGGATTACTGTCATTATAAAATATACAAACTTTTCAGTGTTACTATTTAGTATTTGTGTTAATGTTTGCATTTATTTGTGTTAGTTTATGCATCTTCTTTGTTTATTACAGCTGTTTATGATAAGTTGGTAACAGCAATATACACATCTTTTTTTAATTTGTAGCAATGGGATTGCATACAAGATGCAAAATTCCATAGCGGCTTGTTTCTCCAACAGCACACAAGAAAAAACAATAACCACTCTACAAGTTGTTTACTATTCTGGGTAGAGATGTTACTGAAATCTAACTAGTCCCAAAAAATTTTACAAATTTGTGACTTTTTATTTTTTTTTAAATTCTCTAAGAATTCTTAGGTTTGGAAAAAACAAAAGGAATTTAAGTTTGGATGTTGGTTTCATATGTTAATGTCTCAATACATAGCATTGTGCCTTTTGGAATTTTTATAAAGTCACATTTCACACTATGAGCTCACAAGCAGCAGACTGCCTCTAACCATCTGAAATCAAGCTCACGGCGAATAGCTTTTCAAGTGTTCCACTCTAGAAATATTTGAAAAAGACTGCCCTGCTGTCTATTGATAATGTCATCAAAGCTTTTCTTTTCTTTCTCCTTTTTTATGTTGTAGGATTTCTGATTTTCCTTAGAAAAAGAACCTGCCCAGTGGTTCTCAATCTTTTTTTCAAAGACACAAACGATTGAAGATAATCACATTCATCGTATACTCCCGTGAAAACTAGCTGCAACTCCCACTCAAGGCATCGCATAAGAATTCACATCAGCTTGAGGAAGATGTGCTAGGGATAACTCTGCACATGAATTAAATTTTTAAAAGCCAAGTATGAAATACTTTAATATTAGTCACAAATGAGTTGTGGAATCCTACAATTAAACACATCACAGACCTTGCTTAGTCAAGAGCCACTAGCCTGATGACGCTATCACTATAAAGCATTACTCAATATCAGCAAAGTACACACTCACGACACACTTCCTCGCTTATTCCCAGACTCCTTTTTAATTCTTACTTCTGTTTTCTGAATGTTGATTTTTCAAACTCTATCAACAATTACATACGATTGCATAGAATTCGCTCTTTACTTTTATATATAAGTACGTTTAATCACACGCACACGCACACACACACACACATTTTTTAAAGAGAATTAGATTGATTATTGAGGGTGTATTTTGTTTTGTTCATTTTCCTAAAACCAATTTCAGGCTAATAGGTATTCTAAACCTTAAAGAGAAAGCAAGAAATACACAAAATATGTTCAAAGGTGAGTAAATGCCTTCTCTCATATCAAATCATGAGAATTTGCACTCTGATCACAATTTTATATATTAATAGAACTCTTTTGAACAGGCCTACCACTAACTCAAAAAAAAAAAAAAATACAAGCTGCATACCATTATGAAGCCAGGAGAAACAACTGAGTAGCCATTTGTTCTTATTCGGATAATAGCTTGTTTCAGGATGAATTTCTGGAAATACATATTTATATTTTAACATATTTTCTTGGTGGCCACATTCTAATTTATTCTGACACATGTCAAAATGCATCATAGGATATTTTTATTTTTGCATTCAATAAATGTGTTCTGAGTATCTACTATGTGTTCTACTGATAGGAATTCAACAGTGAGTAGAACAGAGAAATCATAGCTCATATATATCTTAGTTTATAGTTGAAAGAAGACAGATCCCAAACAAATAAGTGAAACATATTGTGTTACAGATGGTGATACGTTCTCTGGAGAAAAAAGTGCAGATGAAGGGAAAAAGTTCTGTTGTGGAAGTTAAGGTTCAAATAAGATGGTCAGGAATGTCACTGAGAATGTGTGATTTCAGCAAAGACCTGAAGAAGTGAGGGAGCAAATCATTTAGTTATCCGAGGGAAAGAGCCTTCCAGGCGGGAGGAACATCAAGTGCAAAAGCCCTGAGGTGAGTGTCTGCTGGTCTGTCCAGGGAGCAAGAGGAGGTAGGTGAGGCAACAAAAGAGCAAGCAAGGGGAAGAGGGGGAGGACATGTGATTAAGAAGGGAAGGGACCCCTGGTGGGTCATTTTGAGGAGTTTGCCTTTGAATGAGATAGGAAGCTGTTGGAAGTTTTGAAGAGAGGAGTGACAAGATTTAATGACTTGACTGACTTGAACATCGGTGGATGGGATACAATATGACATTGAGGTCACTTAAGTAATGACTTCTAGAGAGCCAAGGTGTTTTGTGGAGCTGTCCTAAGATTTAGCGTCTAAGAGATTTCATAGTTTTGGTATTTTCTTGAAAAAAAGGAAATGAAAAAAGAAGGGAGGGAAGAAAGGAAGGGAAGGGAAAGGAAAGGAAGGGAAGGGAAGGGAAGGGAAGGGAAGGGAAGGGAAGGGAAGGGAAGAAGGAAGGAAGGGAGGGAGGGAGGAAGGAAGGAAGGAAAGCAGGCAGGAAGTAAGGAAAATATAAGAAATCAAGTATTTTCGAGACAGTAAGAGTGGTAACTTTCATTGTAACAACATTATCCATACACCTGACAAATCTGGTAAATTAATAAAATTTGGAGAATATATAATGTATTTACAGTCACAATAAATACATGATAATTTTTATTTTGCTCACAACTTCCTTTCAAGCCAGGACAAGCTCTGCCACTTAGTTAAACTGTCAGCAAAATGCTCAAAATTTATATTTGGAAATGTTTCATTGGCATCCCAGGAAGTTCAGTTAATTAATGTCTATAAAGTACTTCAAGATCATCGGGAACACAGAACTGACCTGAAAATAAGAATTTTCAATTACTGCAAAAAAGTACATTATTTGTGGTACCTTTTTTACTTTTATATGTTATCTTAGCAATAATTTCTTCTGATCACCATTATCAATAGATGCTGTCTTGCCTGCCATGAGAAGTAAAATAATAAATTTGGTAAAGCTAATTGTTGCATTGATCTCTATTAAATTTGGCCTTGTTTTATCAGCGAAAAAAAAAAAAAAAGAACAAAAGTTCTTTTGAATAGTACTTCTCAGAGTATGGTCCAGGTACCTCAGGGGGTTCCAAGACATTTTTAGGAGGTCTGCAAAGTAAAATTTGTATTCACAGTAATACCAAGATATTATTTTCTTTTTTCATTTTCATTTCTCTTATGAGTTATACAGTGGCGTTTTCTAGAGGCTATGTGTGATATCTAAACAGACAGAATGCAGGAGCAGAATCTGGCTTTTTCTATTAAGCCAGACATTAGAGAGATATGCAGACATATTGAAACAATGCTATTAATCTCACTACGTTTAAAAATATAGTTATTTTCATAAAAATGTTATTCTTGTTAACATGCAATGAGTTTATTATTGTCATTTAAAATGAATTAATAAACAAGGAACTCAATAATTTTTAAGTGTTTGAAAGAATTTTGAAATCAAAAAATGAGAACCACTGCTTTAGAATATGAGCTCTAAAAGAGCAGAGATTTTTGTGTTTTTTGTATCAATGCACCAAATAACCCAAAGAATGCCTGACATATAATAAGTGCTTAATAAATACTTGTTGAATGACTGAATAAATGAACAGTTATTAACATGTTAGATGAACTAACATGGGTTTCTTTTTTAAAAAAATTTGAATCAGATAACAATTTTTAAAAATTGAATTTATTGGATAATATTAGTTAATAACATTATGCGAATTTCAGGTATACAATTTTATAAGACATCATCTGTATATTGCATTGTGTGCTTACCACCCAAAGACAAGTCTCTTTCTGTCACCATATATTTGACCCCCTTAACCATCTTCATACTCCCCCGACTCCTTTCCCCTCTGGTAACTACCATACTTTTATCTGTGTCTATGAGTTTGTTTGTTTAACATGGGTTTCTTAAGGGTCTGAAACAAATGATAATATTTGGGTTTGTTGAGGTTTGTGCATACATTAGGCTAGGGTTACTTTATGCAGACATTAGAATTATTCATGAAAGGAATTCAGAATAAAATGAAATGATCACAATCATTGATATTACTGTTTACAACCTTTCTACATAAAGGCCTCTGATATAGGAATTATCACCCTATCAGTGAAGAGAAAGAAGTTCTTTTGAGTTTTCAGTATCTGAATGACTGGTCTTCTTATCTTTTGGTACATTCACAAGCTCCTTCATCTTAGCTTTCATTGGATGCTTGACAAGGCAAACAGTCTTCTGCAGAGACTAGAAGAATTTAGCAAAAAATAAAATGACTTGCTTCTTTCAACTGAAGATGTATGGATACAAAATTAGATCCCAAAGGGACCCAATGCTCCTAGATGGCAGAATGCTAAATTGATATGCACAAGTAAAGCTCTATGTAACTGCACATTAACACGAATAGACTAGAAGCACCTTACATCATATTTGATAACTGTGATTAAGGAGAAAAGACAAAAGCTAGGAAAATCAGGCTTGTAATCAACAGATAGTCCAATGAGCACCTCTTTGGGAAATTAGAAAGAAGGAATTTTTTAAAAAAATTCTTCTGATTCCTAATATTTCTAAAACAAAACGAGCACTAAATGAAGCACTATTGCATTAGGTAGATAGAAATAAAAACAAGAGACTTTAATTGACTTACAAAGTCCCCACTTAGAGTGGATTATTAATCCTATTATTTTCTTTATCGCAATGTAACCACATATGTTTATTAAATAATGACTATGTGCCATGTGCTCTGTGGGCACTGAAGATTAGATGTTCCCTGGCTCATGAAATTTATATTTCAGGGGAGTCAACAGACAAACAAACAAATAAACAACCAAAGCAATTTCAGGTGTGATAAGCTTGATAAAACAAGCTGCTGTGTGGAGTGCTTTGTTGAAGAGTAGATGTTAGAGATGCTGAATTAGACTGGGTGTTAGGGATTCTCTCACTGAAGTGGTGGTATTAAGCTGACACCCGAAAGGCAAGAAGAGGCTCCCTGGCAGGAGCATGCTCAGCTGAGAAAACTGCTAGTTCAAAGCCCTGAGGAGGCAATGAGTTTGGTGTGTAATGGGAAGAAAAAGGAAGCTAGTGTTGTTAAAGCCTAGTGAGAAAAGGGATCGTACATGATATAGTCAAAAGTAGGTAAAAACTATATCATGAACTGACTTGAAGGAGTTTGAATTTCTTCTGAGATCATGAAAAGCCTTTGGACAACTTGTTCTGGTCACATGATTCGATTTGTATTTTGAAAAGAATCAGTCTGGCTGCTCCATGGGAAATGGATTGTAAAGGAGAAAGAGAGGGATTAAACAGATGGCATAATTAACAAAGCTTTCATAAAGGGAGTAAGACTTGTTCTTGATCTTAGAAGAGAGAATTTAAGCAAAGAGAGAGGCTAATCGATGCTGGGTGGGAAAGGAGCAAAGACATAATATCCTAGTTTTGTGGCATAGAGAAAGAATTTGCTTGAGGAGAGGACAGAAACTTCTTTGGAAAAGTGGGAGACAAAGTCACAGGGAATGATGGTGCCAGACAATAGATGCTATCCAAAGCTGGCCACCAAGAATTTGGCCTTGATTCAGTTGGATAAAAGTTATTAAAGATTTGTAAGCAAGGTTTACTTTTAGTGAAGGGCTACCTGTGACCACTGATCATTCCCTACTCTAATTTTTAGAGTAATTACTGTTATCCTTAAGTACTCATTAGGTACTTAGCTTGTAACTTTTTGCACTTTTAAAATATATAATCTGTATGAATGCAGCCTAAATGGAGTAGGTACAGAGGAATTGTTTGATGATGATGAAAGACATGTGTAAGGAAGATTAATTTGGCAACAGCATATGTCCTAAATTGAAAAGAAGAAAGCCAGGAGGTAGGGAAGTCATGAGGAAGCTGTCCCAGAAATGTAGGTGCAAAGGAAAGAATGCAGAAGAGGCAGCTATGAGAATATACTTAGGCAGTATAATTAAAGAGAGCTGGAACTAATTTGAATGCAGAGCAGGTTAAAAATTAAGTTTTCAAATATGAAGTTTTGAAGGATCATGATGCCACTCAGGTAAGATGGAAAACATGTGAGAAGGAATTAGTTTGGGAGAATACGAAGGGGAATTTGGTTTTGGACAGGCATTTGAGATAATGACAGGATATTCATTTCAAAATTGGCTAGATGAGAATAAAATGACTATGTAGAGACAGGATTAAAGCTTTCTTATGATTTCATTCACTTCAACAAATATTTATAGAGGCCCTATGTGCTAAGAACTATGGGATATTGAATTAAATTAGACAGGGACTTTGAGTAATAATCTTACCTGGAAAAATAAGCAAGAAAGGAATACAAAGTGTGTTGAAATAAGTGTCCAGAGGAGATTATATGCTGAGTAAGTGAATTAAATATCACCTATTTGGTGGTACAAATTTCCTACCCAAGAAAACTGACAGAATTCAGGAAAGCATCCAGAGGTGGCGTGTCCTACTTACCTTTTTCTGACTGCATCCTGTTACTCTGGCCACCACTTTCTGGACCTAGGATTAGTACCCAAACAAAATTGATGGTCTCTAAACCAGGAATAAGGAAGGCTAGCCACCAATCCAATGGCCCATTAAGAAAACTGTGTCCCATAAAGGCCCATCTTATTGAATAATGAATGACAGATACATTCAGATTCTCTCTTCGGTTGTTTAAATGTTAAGTCCCAGAGGGTGGTCACTAGAAGCAGAGATAGCAGTAGAAGCTGAGACTGATATGAGAAAAAAGCAGAGAAATACCAATTCAGGAGAATGGCAAAATTACTAGAGTATGGTCAATAGATGCTTATTAATGAGGGGATGAGCAAGGCACCTGAACCTGTTGCTAGATCAGAATTGCAGTTGATTCTTAAACCTGTTGCTAGATCAGAATTGCAGTTGATTCTTAGAATGAGCAGTTCTGGCTGATGGTATGACTTTCTGAAGTTTCCTTAAACCCTCAGCATTTACTGTGCTCTGAACATGTCCTGGCATTTTATATATTACAAGAGCCAACTAACACAATTAACCCAACTAACACAAGTGTATTCCTGTTGTTTTTGCTTTAATTACAGCTGCAGAAGAGGGTGGGTCTTGAAGAAAGGGGTCAGTATGATCTTCATAAACCAAGATCAAGAGGATATGTGCATGCGCATGTGTGTATGTGGCTGCTTTCCCAGGAGGCTATAAGAGTTAAGCGCAGAAACTTCAGTTACACCATAGGGCAATCCCCAGGTTTATGCTTTTTGTTATTCCTCTCTTTTTTCCCATCGTGATCACAGTTCGGATGTGTGCCTTTGTCCTCGAGGAGAGCAAAGAAAGGGAGAGCCAGGGAGATTCAATGCAGTCACCAGGCTTGAGGAAGAGAAACCCCAAAAGATAGTAGAAAGTGCAGACTCCGAAACAAGAGAAGAATCTGAGTATATAGATCAGTTTCTCTAAATGTATAGACTGCTAACTCCCATTTAGGTTTATCTGATTTGATTTAAAAAATGATTTCTGGTTCGCCTTAGATTAACCGAATGAGATATCTGGGTGAGGGGCCTAGGAACTTACATTTTTGTAAGTATGCTAGGTGCTTCATGAAACACTTACCTTCGAGACCCACTGCTCTAAGCCCTGGGTATGAGAGAGTATTGGGGAGGAGACTATTGGCTTCCTAAATGATGGAAAGGCTTGATGTAGTATATCTGTACATTTCCATAGGAGTGAAAAGAAGAAGAAAGTGTGTAAGGTGAAGCGGGAGTGTAGGTAGGGTACATGGACCAGATAGTGGGGTGCCAATTTCTTTTAGGAATCATGAGCCTAGATGATAACTGACACCACGTGAGTGGATTAGGTTTCTGCTAATGCCAGAACTTTTAAAATCAGCATGAAAGTACAATACAAAGTCCCCCCTATGTTAGCCCTTTTAAGATTTATGGAGTGTCAACTACAAGGAGAACACTGTATTAGCTAGCTGTCAGAGAAAACAAGAGCTTATCATGTACTTGAAGTTGGACAAAATAAATCTGTGATTCATATTTAAGAATGACTACAAAGCAACATAAAAAATAAGTGCAAATTCATTTATTTAACAAATACTCATTGTGTGCATTACATGAAGATTCTTTTCTAGACTCCATAGGGTGTGGTTTATCAGAAGGTGACCTGGGTGTGTTTAAAGGTAGATTTGGTAAGAAGGTGAAAACTGAGATTACAGAGAGCTAAGGCACTTAGCCTCAGATTTAGAGTCACAGAGTTCAGAAGGAGGGTACATAACTTCAATTCATTCAACATTCCACAAATATTTATTGAATGCCTATTGTGTTGTAGGCGCTGGAAATATATCAGTAAATAAAACAGTTAAAAATCCTTGCCCTCATGGAACTTATATTCTGCTGGGAGAGAGACAAGAAAACAAAATAAATGTTATATACTATATTAGGTCATATGTGCTCTGGAGAAAAAGGGAAGAGATAGGATTTGGGGGAAGAGGGTGAAAGATGCACTATAGGATGATCGTTTGAGAACTCATTAGAAGACATTTGAATGAAGACTTGTAAGTAGATAATGGAGGAAGCTTTGTGGATTTATAGTAAACGTGTGTCCCACTTTCTCTCTTTTACCTCTTCCACCTGTTATCAATTGCTATGAGAGACAGGAACAAGTCTTGCGGATTATAGCCCACATAAGGGATAAAAAGAAAGGGTGACAGTTGGTATAAGGCCTAGGTTATCAGACCTAATAGTTGAGGTTTAAAATAATTGTCTTATTCATGTTTTATTATGTGGACAATTTACCTTTTTAGGTAGTTTATCTACGCAGACTCGGTATGTTAGCCGGTTTAATTGCTCCATTGTTTAACGTTAACTGATTAATCTCAATCTTCTAATTAATGGTTGAATGCTTCTCCTCAGGTCTAAACTATCAAGGGCATTTCTACTTAAAAATAACTTGTCTTCTGCTTATGCCGTCGAGGGCAATAGGTACCTTTGAGGTCCCTGTCTAGGAAGACCCGTGGTGGCTTCAAAATAGCCATAGAAACAACAGAAAACCACAGACCCTTCTCCCCTATAAGATTAGTGAGGAAAGGGTTTGTCAGGTTTGTTTGGGCCTGGGCTCTAGGCTCCCAGCCCGAGTGTTGAGGCTGGTAATAACCTACCTAAGATTAGAAAGCCCCAGGGTGAGGGACTGACAGCTCGGTTTCTTCCTCCCACATTTGGTGACTGCGGGTTTATGTCCATGCAATAAATGACAGTAAATGAATGTGCACAAGTGTAGGCCGACCCCGAGAGGTGGCAGGGTTTCGCAGCTTCTCGGTGTGGACCCGATAGGGTTGCTGCGGCGTCACTTATAGTGTCTCTCTGATGTGTGTGTGGCCGACGGAGAGCCGGCCGGTGTCCTAATCTGCGGCTGCCGGTCGGGCTTTGCGGCGAAAGCCTGGGGGCGGGTCGCCGCGTGGGTTCAGCAGCGCCCCCCACGGAGACACCGCCCAGACCCTCCCGCTGCGCCCGCCGGGCTCTGCCACCCTCCGCCGCCACCGCCTTCCTCCGCCGGCCCGGCCCCCGCTCCTCCTCCTCCGCCGGCCCGGCCCCCTCCTCGTCCCCGGCGGCTCTCGCCGGCTCGCGCTCTTCCCACACCGCCCTCGGCCGCTCCCTCCCCGCACGCCCTTCTGGAGAGGAATCGAGCGCCGAGCGCGTCGATAGCTCTGCCCTCTGCGGCCGCCCGGCCCCGAACTCATCGGTGTGCTCGGAGCTCGATTTCCCTAGGCAGCGGCCGCGGCGGCGGAGGCACAGCGGCTGTGGTAGTGGTGGCGGCGGCGGCGGCGGCGGCGGCTGCTCGGCCAGTACTCCCGGCCCTCGCCATTTCGGACTGGGAGCGAGCGCAGTGCAGGCACTGAAGGCGCGGCGGGGGCCAGAGGCTCGGCGGCTCCCAGGTGCGGGAGAGAGGTATGGAGTGGACCACCCCTCTTGGGCCCCTGCCCCGGTCCCGACCCTCCTCGCCCGCGCCGGGCGGGGCCGGCGGCAAGTGAATGAATTAGGGGTCCCCAGGGGGGCGGGGAGAGGGCGAGGGCGCGGAGCACGGAAGGGCGGGCGGACGCCGTTGGGGGGTCTGCAGGCGGAGGCGCGGGGACGCGGCGACGCGGGGAATGAGAAATAGGCGGTGCGGTGCTGAGGAGGGTGAGGCTAGAGGCGGCCGCCGCTTGTGCTGCTTCCTGGACGGGGAACCCCTTCCTTCCTCCTCCCCGAGAGCCACGGCTGGAGGCGGCCGGGGAGAAACTCGCGGGCCAGGCAGGCTGCCCCTCGGGCGCTCGGGTGCGGTGGAGGTTACTCCCGTTGCGCTCCAGTCTCCCCTCCCCCTCGTCGTCTTTCCCTCTCCCTCTCTCCCTTCGCTCCCGCACCTCTTCCTCCCTACCCAGCACTCGGCTTGCCTCGGTAACTGCCTTCTCTGCTGCATCTAGCATCTCTAGGACGAGGAAATAAACTTCTCCCTCGAGCGCAGACTGGACGGATAGTGGTCCATTTCAGTGTGTAGGGGCATATATGAGTAAGGAGGGGAGGTCACGTTTTGGAAGAGCAGAGGAAAGTGCTTAGAGACCACACTGTTTGAGGTTATTGTGTTTGGGAAAAAATGCATCTGCAGCCGAGTTCCTGACTGCTCCCCTCCCCCATGTATGGGCTGTGACATTGCTGTGGCTACAAAGGAGGAGGTGGAGGTAGAGATAGATGGTGGTGGAAGAACAGGTGGCCAACACCCTACAACGTAAAGCCTTTGACTTAGTGAAAAGGAAAAAGTTAATCCCAGAAGGTCTGTTTTGCTTTGTCAAGTTAAAACACACGCAGAAAACCCGCAGAGCAGAAGCAGGGCTTTTCCCTTGCTAGTTGAGTATAGACAGTAATAGCCAAAATTATACTTTAAGTTTAATTTGCCTGCCTTGCCCTTTCCTTTATCTCTTCTGTATCACCCTCATCCTTACAAATTTGACCCCCATCTCAAGACTTATTACAGTTCTCTTAAAACAGCACACACAATTTTTTAAACTTACAAGAGTTAATTGTACCAATCTGCCAGACAACTAATTGAAATAAGCTAGCCTTCTTAAATCTTGATATCCATCAAAACAAGGGGTTAACAACAAAAAGATGTTTTCTGATTTTCACACAATATACTCATTACATTTGTAATGGAAAAAAATCATTTAAAAAACTACAAAGGGAAAAAGTGTTCATAATCATTATCTCAGAATCAACCATATGAGTGACGTCACTGCTAGGTGACTGAGGTCCAAACTGCTGACTCGAACATGTAATAGACTATAGACATCAAGTATGATTGATGTCAGTATTACTTGCTTTGAGACTAGCCATCCATAGGCATACCTTGGGTTAAAGAGATGGTAGAATTCAGTTTTATGACAAATAAAAGTCGAAATTTTTTTCTTTACCAAAATGTTGGGTTCCGGTCACAGTTCCACCTCTTGCTAGCTTTTGTAGCTTTGGGTGAGGTGGCTCCTTCTGGCATGTGATATTCAGTAAGTCTACTTGGGAACCCAGTTTTCTCTAATGGACTTAAGTGTTACTCGATTTTTAAAGTCCAGTTTAAGGATTTTTTTTTTTTTTTCCAGAAACAGCCACTGGATAAACAAGTAGACCAGAAGGTGTGTTTGTCTCAGAGTTCACACATATATACAGCTAAGCTTTCTCTAATCCAGTATCCACAGGATCTAGGCTGGCAAACTTTTTGGTTATAAGGACCCCTTTACACTCTTCAAAATTACTGAAGATCCCAATATGGGGTATGTCAATATTTATCATCATAGAAATGAAGACTGAGAATTTTAAACATTTATTAATTCATTTAAAAAATAGAAATGATAAGCCCATTACTTGATAACATAAAGGGCATTTTATAAAAAATGACTTTTTCAAAACAAAACCAAAAATTAGAATAGTGGCATTGTTTCACACTTTTGCAAATCTCCTTAATTGTATGGCTCAATTGATGACATCCAGATCCTCTTATCTGCTTCTGCATTCAGTCTATTGTGTTCACACATCTGGAAAACAATACTGTAGACTTGTGAAAGGGCAGGAGTGGAAAGGTATTAACATTGTAGTAGTATTATGTTAAAAGTTTTAACCTCTTGGATCCCCCAGAAACCTTAGAAACCCTAATAGGTTCCTGGACCATGTTTGAGAGAGAACTACTTTTCTAGGCTGTCTAAATTGTTTTGTGGAGCTTGGTGAGCAGCGAGTTAGAGCATACGTTTTGATGTGATTCTCATCTATCCCATTTGTAAGGACTTATGTTTGGAATAGAAAGTGGGAGCAAACAGAATAAGATAACATGTTTGTAGTGGCTCCCTAGGTAGCCCTAGACAAGAGCCAGGTAAAGCTGGGTGGCACAGAATAAGTCAGGGAGTTGTAATATGACAGTCTGTGATATAACAGTTGTCTAGCCTGTCTGCTCTTTGTGAGAAGGTTTAGAAATAGGGTGAGGAGGTGGTTAGTATGTTATCATTTGGAAAACCATATTATCTTTTTTTTTTTTTTTTTTGGTGCCTATTTGGATAACTTGGTCTTCAGTAAGTAGGATGCTTCAAGAATATAGTGTTAATATCTGCACATTCATTAATTTGGGACTAAATAATGTGCCATTTCTCAGTTCCTTGTTTATAATAATATGTTATTAAGGGAAAGGAGATAAATAAATTTATTTTATTTCAAAAAGTTTGAAACGTCTGACTAAAGAATACTTTCTGTCTTGTGCTGTTAACCTTACAAGTTGTATGTCTCGATACAATGTACAAGATGCAAAGAATAAGTCACATGGATTATTGAGAAATATTCACTTATTTTTCTAAATTGTCTCACTAAAAGCAGTGCTTATATTTAAAGTTTATATGATTATATTTTTCTTATGCAGAGTGCTGTTTTTCAGCACTAGTAATATAGGATTATATATTGTGATTGATGATCAAGTCAACAATAGTAAATAGTTCAAAATTCTCAAAGTTCTCTTAATTTTTACACCATTATTTACCCCAGCTGATATTTTACAGATAAAATGTCATCAAATTTTGTCTTTATCTGCTTTGGTGTCTCAGTTTTTATTTCCTCACTCACAGTTAAGCTTTATTTGATAATTACCCCCCCCCCCATCCCAACACACCCTGTCTGATTCTTGCTAACTATCCAGGAGAACTACCCACGATAGTGCTTTTTAAAGTTTTCTATAGCCCTTTGCTCCAACAAAGACACTCAGCATATCCACTTGTAACTCTTAGGGGCCAGAGCCAACTAGGAATACTGTAGAGATAGCTGTCAACAGTTTTGCGTGGGTGTGTCCACAGGGTATATAGCATTGTGCTAGACACTTGTACTGAGTAGAGTCATGGCATGTTCCTTTGAGAGCCATTAACTGCTACAGAACAGCAGACTGGCTATTTAGAGAGAACAACCTGAATATAAAAGAACTTTGTACTTGGCATTTTTCTCAAATGTTGATGTGGGAGTTTGTGAATGTAGTGCAATTTATCACAGTACATATCTGTGGTCAACTGAAGTTTGACCACCTATATAATAGGTCACTATAGGTGGTCCAACTGAAGTAGACCACCTATGTTATAGTCTCTATTTTCATTGAATTTTGTGAGATATTTTGAAATGATTTTCCATATAAAGGTGAATTTGTGTTAAAAGGTGTTGATAGAATGTTCAGGTTATATTAACTTCATGTGTGACACATGTTCTAATTTAGTCATATTTTTATTATTTTTATTATAAGGCCTGCTGAAAATGACTGAATATAAACTTGTGGTAGTTGGAGCTGGTGGCGTAGGCAAGAGTGCCTTGACGATACAGCTAATTCAGAATCACTTTGTGGATGAATATGATCCTACGATAGAGGTAAATCTTGTTTTAATATTATGCATATTGATTTGTGCAGGCCCATCGTTTGGGTACCAAAAAAAAAAAGATTTTCTTGATCATTTTTATGACTATTTATTATAAGATAATTACACTGAAAATAATTTTATTAAGTTATCAGGCTTTTTTTCTGGGTTCCTAGGCTTTATTCTGAAGTTATAGGTAACCATAGATATTGGAGAGCCCTTCTTGCAGAAGAATCTCAAGATCCATGATGTTCATTTTGTATTAGCATATGTACATTTTGATATAGAAGTATATATCAGAGTTTATGAGAGGGTAAAAATGGAAATTTACATCTTATCTGTACCTAACAGTAATTTTTTTTAAGTGTAGCTACTGTTTTTATGGTTTTTTTTTTTTTTGATGTCACATGTTAAGAGTTGAATTATACTGGTGAAATGCAATCTTTTGATCGTTGATTAAAAAAGGTAATAGTATTTCCTTGTTTTCTTTTCATATCTAAGTAGTGGAGAGCCTATAGCTACTTGATGCATTTTTATAAGCTCATTCTTTGCTTATATATATCAGATGATATATAAGGTTACAACTGCCAATCCTTTGTGGTCCTTTTTAATTTACTAAGGAAATGGTAGAATTGTTTTTATTACAAATTAATTAATGAATAATTTTCAGACTTTTTTAGCTTAATGAAAAATTACCAAAGTAAAGACCAACAGCAAAACGATAAAATAAAGGCCTGGAAGAGACCTTGAGAGGTCAGGTAGTATCAAGCAGATAAGGATTAATTTAATCCTAAAGACCTTTAGGAAGGGGTAATAGAACTGTCCTCATTAACTCATTTCTATGATGTAATTATTATGTATTTTATGCATAATCTAAATTTTCATGTTAAGTTTAACATCAATGGAGATGGAAATAAGGATATTGCTTTGTCTTTGAAATAGACTTATGTTGTTAGATTATTTCTTAGACTTCTTTACCTCAGGATAAGCAATCCTGGACCCCTTCCTTTTATTCTAGATTTGATATACCAGTTTTTTAATCAGCTCGGAAAAGTTTCCCAGAACCTTCTCTGCGTCCCAGGCTTTGTAATCTAGAATGCCTTGTTAAGGTAATATGCTGTCAAATGCCCTGTTAAGGGACAGTGTTTCGTAATGCCTTGAAGAAACATTTTGACTGCACTGAGTTATATTCTGAGGGCATTAGTGGTCTTGGGAAGATGTTTATATGGTTTAGAACTTTGAGGATTGATAGATAAGTTTTATAAGAAAATATCAAATATTTTTGGTACTGCAGGAAAAAAAGCGGAGAAATAACACTTATTTACAAAGATTTGATTTAAACATAGAAGCAACTTTTATTTGGCTTCCAAGTTTAAGAATTTCCATTAGTAAAGGGGAAGTCTAACCGAAGTAGAACACCTATCTAATAGTCTCTATTTTCTCTTTACAAGTCAATTCAGTGATGTATGATGGTTTGTTTTGTTTTGTTTCTTCGAAGAGGATTAAATAGCTCACTCAGTTCTAAAGCCAAAGCCACTTGGCATACTCCACCATTTAAATCAGAAGTAAAAGGAAGTTTTAAATAGAATTCAGGTTAGGCATGGAAGTTTTACTGGGATTTTGGAAGATGGTTTTAGCAGAAGTATCCTCCTCCTTCTCTGAAAATATGAGGAGTTCCATTACACTGTTTCCTGTCAGAGGTCATGAATAGTATATGTGTGGTAATGTGATAAAATAGATTAGGAAACCTTTTAGTCAAAATTGTTTAAGTGCAATATAAATCTTAAAGAGCTAAAGTTAAAATTTAATTGTTTATTTTGAGGAAAGGTAGAAAAAGTTTATAAACTCAAACCCATAACTCGATTATGATTTCTGCCAAACCCAAAAACCTGACTTTGGAACATCGATTACCTGTGATTTTTGAAACTGGTGTTCCCTCACTAGTTTAGCCTCCTGGGAAGAGGCATCTGGCACATTAAATTCTTAGTGTTTATTTCAACTGCAAGAAAGGCAAGAGAATTTTGTAGTTTATTTTAATAAATAGTTAAGCAAAAGTGCTGACTTGATTTTGTAAGTTAGAGAATAGCAATATTGCTACTCTGTTAGGTTTTCATTGGTGAATAATGTATCAGAGAAAATGAGAGAAGACATAGAGTTTGCACATTTGGAATTCTAACCTGTTTTTCTGTATTAAAAGAAATGGAAATAGATGAGAAAAAATATTTAGTCAAGTAATACCACATTTTCTAGTGGTTTAGGATTTGCAGAGATTTATACTATGAGATAAGTAAGAAAGGTAGTCATTGTTTCTTTCATTTTATAGATAAAAATGGAGGCCGTAACTTGCTTAAGGATACTTAGCTAGTAAGTAGTGGCATCTTAAGTTTTCTACAACCAAGTTAAGTGGAATTTCCTGTGTACCATTAAAATGTCTTAAAAATGAAAAATTAGCCTTCCAGCTAAGAAATATTTAATAGCGGAGGCTGATTCAAATGTATCAGTATACCAAAATTTGAACTTACATATTATCTAATGGCATCTTAATGGCAGAGATAGGATATAGAATTAGACAGGTATGATGCATACATGGATTATGTTTATATTTGAAACTATGCATGTGATAGCCACCTTTGCTTCCATTCTGAAAAATTTTTACCTTTATCTTTTATGAAGTCCATCAAAGAGTTCCAGAGATAATGAAATACTTCGTTAGTGGTGCAAGATTATTCAAACTCAGAGCAATCCCCCAAATAGAATACCAAGCTAGAAATAATATGTTTTTATAGTTTAGAGATTACTTAACTGTTATCAAAACATGTTTCTGAAATGTATTTAGTAAGGGAAAACTTTTTTGAAGAAAAAAAATTGGGGTTAAAAAATACAAGTAGTTATAGAGTTTAGAATGAGTAGTTGATCATTTAGCAAATGCATATTGTATATCTATTGGATATAACATGCTAGTAAAAATAGATATAGAAAGAAGTTGTTTTTTTCAGGCTCTAATTCATTCACATTTGCATGGTTCTGTTAATATGACACTTATAATTCAGTCCAAGTATTATTCCCTTCTTTGATGAAATAGTTTCCTATTCACTAAGGAAGAATGGATTTGTAATTGGATTGATTTGTTTTGTCTTTAGTGCTTTAAGCTATAATCAAAAAGATTTATAATTTTCTCTGTTTTTTTTTTTGTTTTTCCGTATTAATTATGGAATTTATTTGCTGAATAAGGTATAGAGAGATAATTTGTAATATACCAGTATTGAAGAGTAGTGTTAAAAAAATTATGTAATCTTGTAAGCTGTTATTTTTTTGGTTTTATATGTATGTATTGGTAGTTATCAATGAGGAGCAGGTGGATGACTTTGCCTCTCAGGGGCATTTGGCAATATCTCAGATATTTTTGTTGTCACCACTTCAGGGGAGGGGGACTGCTACTGGTGCCTGTAGTGGGTAGTATACAGGACAGCCCCCACAATAAATAATTACCTGGCCCAAAATGTCAGTAGTGCTGAGTTTGAGACTTTAATGTATGCTACATCTAGCTTTAAGCATCCCTTAAGCATCCATCTTGTTAAATTCAAGACCCTGAATGAGGTTTCTGTTAGATTTTCTAACATATTATAATTTAAACTTTACCTTTTCTAACCAGTAATATGTTATATATGTTAGCTTACTTTAGCACTTTATTAAAACATTCTATTTTAAAAATAAAGTACACATAGCAATTTTGTAAATGCATTTCTCTTCAAGACTCTGGCCAGTTCTTCCTCCTTTCTAGTGAGTGCCCTCTACTGGTCAACTTAACTTTCTTTTATAATAAAAATGAAATACATACTAAGTTTGGATGTTTTTTATTTAAATTATGGGTATAATCAATTTATAAATAGAAATTTTATTTAAAAGTTTTACTTTATATAACTAATTTTTTAAAGATCTAAAGTATGAGTTTACTTTGCTAATATTAAGATTATTGTGGACTAGTTGGGCCTAACTAAATATGTAGGTGATTGTTTTTAACTAAGAAAGGAAATGAGGTGGTATAAGAAAAAATAGGGTGGTTTCATTGTTATTACTGATTGAGGTAATTTTGTTTGAGGGAATAAAAAGTGGCACTGTGGCTCTGAATTTCTTTATCTGCTCACAGGAGCACCTTATAGAGTTCAGAGATTAGTGATGTGTTACATGGGGTGTTAGGAAGGGCCGATTCACAAGTGACAAATTATGAAAGTTTACATTTTCTAGATTTTTATAGGACTGTAGAATTGTGAGTACCTGATTTTTAGAATAAACTAACACAAAATTGAGGCACTGTATTTACGTCAATTTAAGAATAAGTATTTACCTAATAGTAATAACCATTTATTTAGACCTGAATGTTAAAAATTATTGGACATGTTTTATTCTAACTTGGGTTTTTGTAAATAGAAAGCTTTAAAAACATACGAACAAAAATTGGTGATGGAAATAAGTGAAAGGAAAAAAAAGTTATGGTTTGGCATCTCTTAAGATTCTGGTTTTAACATTGCCACTAATTCCTGAATTCCATAAATATTATTCAGTGCCCATTCTGTACCGTGCAGTCTTCCTAGGGTCTGGAGACACATTGAGGAGCAGAAGGGACCAAATCGATGCTTTCATGGAGCTTATTTGTCTTAGATATATTTTGAACAGCAGTTAGACAATAACCCTAATTATATATAACTTAATTTAGAGGCTTTATGCTTTAGAAGGGCAATAGATTTCTTGCTTCTCTTAATTATATTAGCTCATAGTGCCTAGGTTTATGAAACAGTTATGTTATTGTGATCTTAATGTAATAAATTTAGCAGAAATGGGTAATAAAAATAAAGTATTTGAGAGGAGTGAGGACAGTGCTTACCTTAGGTAATTTTTTAACTTTTCATTTTGAAAAATTTCAAACCTATGGAAAAATAGTAAAAAAAAAAAAAAAAAAATAGTACAGTGGATACTTGTTACCCATAAATGAGACATACTTGCTTTTTCTTTATATGTGTGTAATGTATATATGCATGTATATAGCATGCACATACGTACTTGAATACATATTAGTTATTTTTGCCAAACTATTTGAGAGTACATTGCGCACATTATTACTCTTTACCTCTAAACTTTATTTTCTAACACAGGGGTATGTAAGCTATGACCTGATTGTTTGCTGTCTGTTTTTATAAAGTTTTATGGGACCACAGCCATGCTTGTGTGTTTATGTATTGTTAGTGGCTGCTTTCACATTACAATGACAGAGTTGATTAGTCGCACCAGACACCGATTACTATCTGGCCCTTTATAGAAAAGTTTGCCGACTTTTTTCTAATAAGAGCATTTCTTTGTATGACTACGTGCAATGATGAAATTTAGGAAATCACTGTTGATACAATACATTATCTAATACATAGTCCATAATCAAATTTTATCAGTTCCCAGAATGCCCTTTAGCAATTCCTCCCCCCCCCAATCCAGAATCAAAAAATTAGTTGTCAGGTCTTAAAATCTATTTTAATCTAGATCAGTTTCTCAGCTTTTCTTAGTCATTCATGACAATGATACTTTTTGAAAATTCAGGCCAGCTGTTTTTTAGAATATCCTTTTGTTTAGTTCTATCTTATTGTTTGATTGTGTTCAAATTCAGTTTAAAGAGTTTTGGCAGGAATACTACATAAGTGATGTTGTATTCTCTGTGCATCGCATCAGGAGGCACATGATGCTGGTTTGTCCCATTATTGTTGATGTTAACATTGATTATTTGGTTAAGGCGATGTCTGTTTTTTTTTTCTGTAAAGCTATCCTCGGTTTCTTATAATTATATATGTGGGTAGATACTTTGAGACTATAAATATCCTGTTCCCCAACATATTTGCACCCAGTGGGATGTAGCATCCACTGATAATTCTCACCAAAATTAATTACTACCACAGGAGTTGCAAAATGGTAAGTAATCTTCTAACTCTGTCATTTCTACATTTATTAGTTGACATCTACCATAAATAAGAGCTCTCTTTGTCTTCTTGTATATTTATTTGATTTATCTTATTTATATCAATATGGACTAATGGATTCTTTTTTTATTCATTGTGTTAAAGTCTACTACTGTGATTCTTCATACTGATTCTCAAATTTGTTTTTGATATAGCCAGTGGCATTCTTTTCAGTCTGATTGCTGTATCCTTTTGACATGTCCCCTTCCTTACTTTCTGGCACAATGCGTTCCAAGTTCACCTTGTTCTTTCCATATATCCCCACCCTGGATGGGAAATGATATTTAGAAATATCCCGAATGTTAGATATGTGTATTGCTATTGGTATGTCACTACTTCTAGACCCTTTCAAGGGACAGAGCTAAGACACATTTCATTTAAAAAATCATGAGTTCATTCTTTCTCACTTCCCTCCATATCTTTGTTCTCCCATGGTGAGAATCCTGGTTCTACCTCGTATAAATTTTAATGTTAAATATTAGACAGTGTTGAAATAAAAATGATAATGTTAGTCTTAATTCCTGGTTCTTGCAGTATTATCCAAATAACACAGATTGAGTTAACATTAGGTTAACTTCTTTATTTGTGGAATTATGATAATTTTTTCTCCATTGAGAAAAATAGGAGTCCTTTTTATTTTCAAAATATTCTTAAACCATTTAGGAAAACATTTAGGTAAAGGTTGAGCTATTTGTTTACATAAAAATTAAGACATCATTAACAAAACTACAAGACAAACGGAAATCTTGGAAAACATTATATTAATATTATATAACATAGAAAAAAGGAAACATCAAAATGGGAAAAAGAGGGGCAAAGGATATAAATAGCCAATGTATCCACCAAAAAAATACAACAAATAAGACATAAAAAAGATATTTCATTAACATAGAAATGCAAGTTCAAACAAACAGCATATTTTTACTTTCATATTGGCCAAGATTGGAATAACAGTGCTGGGAAGAGTATAGAGAAATGTATACTATTTATGCAATAAGTGGAAAAACAGCCTTACAAACGTCTGTAGGTCAGTTTGGCAGTATGTATCAAAATGCAAGCTACGTGTTCTTTGACCACTTTTGGGAATTTATCCCAAGAATTCAGCCGGATAAGTGTTCAAGGTGAATACACAGGAATCTTTATTACAATGTTTTTTTTGTTTTTTTAATGGAAAAAATCTACATGTCTACCAGTAGGGGTAGGGGGAAGTAATTGGTGTATATCTCTACAAATTTACAGTTGTTTAAAGGACCATGTAGGTCTATATAGGTGCTGACATTGAAAAGTGTCCATTATTTAAGTGAAGGTGTGTCATAGCACATTGTGTAGAATATGATTCCATTTATTTAAAAACAATGTGAATGCAAACATAAAATATGGCAGGACATATGCCAAACATTCATTCTCTGTAGTATTTGGTTTTTTAAAATGAGCATATACTATTTGAGAGGGAAAAGTAAATATTCATTTTTGAGGGAGAAAAGTCCCTAACGTATTAGATGCCATTAGATTATTTACATTCTTCTCCCCTTTTAAAGCTTCAACAAATTGGATAATGCAGATATATCTTGGATAAAGAAATTAGTACCAGGCCAATTAAAAAAATAGCTGAGAGATATATAATACAAAACATGGAAAATATATTAGCATTTATAATTAATTTAGATCCATGATTGATTTAGTCTCATATTCTGACCATGGCACTAAGTGATAATTTGTTGGAGAATGCCACATGATGTCAACAGGTTACAGACATATGCTTTATATAATATCCTTATTTCAAACTCGTTAGGGAGCAAATTTTCCTTGAGTTTATTCAGGTCGTTGAATCAGTTTTATCTCTTGAAACTGTTTCACTTTATTTTTTTCAGTCTTAAGCTAAGATTCGAAATTATTATTTTAATTATCTGTCATTGTAGAGAAGTCTTTGTTTTCTTTATTCTTACTTTTAATAAATGTCTTAATCAAAAATTTGGTCATGAAAACAAGCTCTTTTAACGCCCTTCCTCCCTAGTCTAAACAGAAATCCTTCGTAACCCTCAGTCTTAGCTTTCCTTCCCTGGAGCTTATCCTCCTCCATCATATTTATTTTGAAATACTCTGACTGGTTTTGCAAAAAGGAGTTCAAGTGCAAATGCCCAGTGATTTTTATAAGGATAGGATACTATGGTTGCTGTATAGCTCCTGGCAGCTGGTGGCCTGCCCCTTACCTTTTTTGCCTAGAATAGCATGTGCAGTGTAATATATAAAATAATACAGTAGACTTTTTATAGCACTGCTATGAAGGGATTTTATAATTTTTCATTTTATAAAGAGATTTTCATGATCTTCAGTTCTAATCTGTATACAAAGTCCTGTGTGTTATTTACACATTAATACAACTGAAGGAACAATGGCTTAGAGTAAATGAGAGATGTTTCTGTTTTTAAGAATTAGCTGTCTACAACAACCTTTGATGGCTTATAACCAGTAGTGTGGAACACATCGTTCTGTGATGGGTTCAAATAATCTTTTAGAAGTTACAAAATACTTGAACATCAAGAGAGTAAAGGTTTCTCATTTTTCCCTATCAGTGTTATTTAGTAGTACATGAAAAATATTAAATACTTAACACATTAAGAAAAACTTTACAAACAATTCAAGAGTAAATCCTTAATACTTTAGCTGACATTTTCAGTAGTCCTAGTCATATTTATAAGAGCATCTGATGGAATCAGCAGCATGAAGACAAATTAAATGGGATAATGCTTGTAATAGGCTTATCATAGTATCTGACATATAAGGAAGGGCTCAGTAAATGTTGGCTGTTAGAATTACTATTAATAATAATATAGTTACCATTAGTAAAAATTATTACTTTCTTTAATTTTCGTTTACTGTGTGCCTTCCCATGTCAGAGTTACTGCCTGAGTTAGAAAACTAAATTGAGTATGTTAAAAGATAACATATGGAGTGACTGGTTATCATTAATTATAATAGAAAAATGACAAAATGATGTCCTGGTCAATGAATTTAATCTCTTAAATGATTTAGTCTTAACTTCCAAGTTCCTCTACTGGATCTAAAGAGAAGTTTCTATACATAAAACAACACTTAAAGGCATATTAATAAACTGGAAAACACTTTTGAAAAAACATTATACAAGTCAGTGCAAATAAGAGGAAATTCCAAACAGGCAAAAGTGATGGGAATAAATACGAAAATATATAAAAAAAAAACCTGACATATATTAGTCCTCAAAGAAATGAATATTAAAACAAGAAATTTTAGCGTAACAAATTGACAGAAGTTTAAATAAAAATAAAAATATAAAATCAATTGTTAGTGGTAATGAAGTGGGTATACTCTTAATGCTATATGAAAAAGTAATATAAACATGTATATATCAACAACCTTTTTGATATCTTTAACATTGGCCACATTTGGTTTCAGTCCTTTTCTTTTTCAAGATATAAAACTTAATACAGTTGAAGGCAGGTTCTCTCTGCAATCCTGCTCTCTTTTGTCCCATAAATATTTTAAAATCTTTATTGTTTGGTGTACATTTTTACATTAAAATTTTATATAAAACTTGCTTGAATATATTTATCAAAATGCTCAACATATTATAATTTAAAGTTTTATGGCATTTTAGTATAATTTAAAATATATTAAACTTGTGCTTATTTTGATAAGACAGTTTCGTAGTGTCTGCGGATATTTACATTGTATTCATTAATTTATTCAATAGACTGATTACCTACTGTGTTTAAGACTTATGCCTAGAGTATATAATGGTGGGCTAAACATATGTGAGCCTAACCATGATGGGGTTTAGAGGATAGTACGGAACATAGACTAAAAACAATTACACAAATAATTACATAATTACAAAGTATAAAACATGCTATGAAAGAAACAAGTGCCCAGGAGGGAGAGTGATAAGTCCTTTGGATTTTATTTTTAAGAATGAAAGGATGGTGTTAGAGGACTTTAAGCAAATGAATGACATTTAAAGCAAATAATAATTAAAAATGATTACTAGCTGCTGTGTGGAGACTATATTGTTTAAGAGTAACAACAGGGTTCCCTGCAAGGAAGGAGTAGCAGTAGATTGCATGAGACAAAATAGTTATGGACCCGAGTGATAGTGGTATTGTTGGTGGGTACTTGGATTTGGAGTATATTTTGAAGATAGATAAATGGTTTGAGATCATGGGTCAGTATTAAATAACTGTGTAATTTTTCTCTATAAGACATTTTAAGATGCCATGTTAAGTGTATCTTTATAATAACTATCATTTCAAAAGAAATAAATCATATTTCCTTATTGTCGTTTACCCGAAGTGGCATTACTGTGTAAAAGGCTAAAAGGTATTTGTATGATTCTTGATAAATACTTTAATCGCTTTCTAAAAGGATTGTGACTGTTTATTGTATCACTAGAAATATTTGCATTCTACCTATGATTAACTTTTGCTGGCATAGTATATTCATTTAGAAAAGTTTTTTACTATTTCAGTAAATAAAACAGTAACACTTTAGCTGGGAGTAAGGGAGAATATTTGGAATAACTTTCCTTCATTTTATATTTTATTCCATTGTGTTAAAGTGGCTTTATTTTGTCCTAATTTCTGAAGGATGTTAATAACTGTATTTACCTGATCTAAAAGTTTTGTTCTATTTGAAAGGCTGGAAATAATACTAATTAAGAATGTTAAGTCTCAATCCTTTTCTTACTCTAGTCTTAACTAGTTTTGTTGTAGAATCTGTGTGTTTTTAAATTGGTTGGGCTTTGATAACCTGTACTTTCTCAGAGTGGTGATTTTTTTTTCTTTTTTAATTATAGAAGGAATAAATAATGTGTTGAGAATACTTGAGATTTGTGAAAAGGTACTTTAGTAGTGTAGAGCAGGATTGGCAGACTTTTCTGTAAAGGACCATGTGGGTCTTTGTCACATAGTTTTTCCTTTTTTTTTTTTTTTTTTTTAAAAAAAACAATCATTTAAAAACATAAAAACTATTCTTAGCTCATGGGCCATACAAAAACAGGTAGGCAGGATTTGGCCTGTGAGCAGTAGTGTGCTGAAACCTTTAGACTCTAATCTTGGGAAAGATTCCACATTGATGACTAAGTTTTTTCTACTTCCATATCCTCTTCCTAGTGGCTAACCTGAAGTTTGAACATAATCTTTAGTGTTTATATGTCGTTTTTGTTGTGCTTGCTTTCTGCTTTGTCAGCAAACCTATCCTTTTCAGACCATACTTTGCTTTTTAACACTTTTGTTCTTAAGTTTTTACCAGGTTGCATTGCCTTTTTATATCTCAGTGACATTATACTTCTAAGGAAGACTAGTTAAAATTAACTTTGGAAATAATGAAGTTTTAACCTAAATCTATTATTTCTAATCAGATTCTACTCATTGTTTATAAGTAGGTTGTAGATTACTTTTTCAATAACTGAATGCGATGCAGAACTTTAATATTATTAGAGTTTAGAAGGGAAAAGATAATAGGAATGAGATAGATTGGTGAATAGAGACTGCTTTCCCAGTTTCTTAGTCCCTTTGATGGAATATTCATCATGGAAACATATTATGAAATACATGCAGAAACTACTAATATTCTACATTATGTACTTTTGAAACACAAAGTATTTGAAAATTTTGTAAATGGGACTTTATTGAGGTACATCTTGGAGACATTTTATGTGGGCAGATGGTGAATAGTCCCCCAGCCATGCCTTAGGTATAGACTTGTGTAGCTCTAAAAACTGTGGTCTTTAATTTTATTGTTGGTAGAACATTTTATATTTAAAGACTAAGGAAACTGACTAACTATAAGGTTAACTTAGGTTAGTATTGCTAAGTGAAGAATATGAGTTGACAGCAGCAGGTAAAGAAAGGTCTTTGGTCTGTAGCCACACCTGGATAATGAATGGATTAACTCTAAGAGACTGTACTTTGCTCTCAAGTCCTGCTATTTCATTATACTTCAAAAACACTGGTTTTTAATTTTATAATATAAAAGAGTTCTTTCAAGTAGTTAATTAAGGGAATAGGCTAAAATAATAAAATTTCAACCAAATGTTCAAAGTTTTAGTAAAGAGCTTCTTGCTTAGAAAATAAATTCACATCCATTTTTTTCTGACTGGTGAAATAACTAACTTTTATTATAAAGTTTGGAAAATACAATTTACTTTAAAAGACAAGCATGAGATCATAGTCTGATATGGTAGTCTTTCACACTTAAAAATTAAAAGCCAAAAAAAGGAATATATTTAAGATAGCATCTAGGAAAAAAGAAAAAAGATAAGCAAGAGATAAATTATTTCTTAAATTATCTCTTTTAAAGACAGCCTTTGTTAACATTTTGGTTTAATCCCATCAGTTTTTAAATATATGTACAGATACCTTTATGTAGATATGTACATAATATTTTTATTGGGATCATGTTACACATATATATTTTTGTGTTCTACTGTAAACATTTAAAAATATTTTATCAAAAACATGCCTTTTAATGACCATTCTCTTTTTAAATAATAGAATGTTTATAAAGTAATTCATGAACTAGAGACACTCTAGTGCTACAGCCCACATGTGGAACAATAAGAAACAGTGCCCGTGGCTTATACTTTACATCTATTGTCAGTCCCATCTCTCCTTCCATGACTTCACAGTTCACCATTCCTTTTTCCTCATTTATTGAGGCCTATTTTGGTAGAGACTGTGTGAAATCTTTTAGGCATAAGTATTCATCAAAAGTCAGAGAAAAATGAGTGTTAATATTACCCACCCCCTTTTCTTTACTCAGTCTTAGAGTTGCATAGTCTCTTTAAGATATCCATCTTTCTCCACTCCTCCCCATTTTAATAGAGGCCTCACTGAATTTGCAGATAAAACAGTCTTACTCTATTACAGAGTTATCATAGTATCCATTTGGCTGTGAGATACTATTCCCAGGATTACAGAAATGGATAAGGGCTTTAAAATCCTCAGTATTTACCATATTGCTTTGACTGTAAGTAAAATAGATGCATGGTAATTATTTGTAGTTGATTTTTCTAGCACCCTGAATAACAGTTAGTAGACCTATCCCATTTTTGTAATAATTGCTTTCTTTTATAAGAAGTTGGGTCTTGTTACTAATAGGTACACTTTCATTGGTGAATCTCTTTATAACACCTTTTTGTAAACCTTTTTAAAATTGTGGTAAGAAATATGTAGCATAAAATTTACCAATAGAGCCATTTTTAAGTGTACAATTCAGTGGCATTAAGTAAACTCACAATGTTGGGCAGCCATTAGCTCTATTTTCAGAACATTTTCATCATCCCAAATTGAAACACTGTGCCCATTAAACAATGACTCTCGAACCCCTTCTCCCCCAGCCCTAGGTAACCTCTACTCTACTTTTTGTCTCTGTGACTTAATCTATTTTAGGTACCTTATATAAGTGGATTCACAGATATTTGTCTTTTTGTGCCTGGCTTATTTCACTTAGCATTATGTTTTCAGGGTTCATCCATATCGTGTGGCATATATCATAGTTTCATTCCTTTTTCTGGCTGATATTCCACTGTATGTATATACCACATTTCGTTTATCCACTCATTGTTAGAATATTTGGATTGTTTTTGTATTTTGGCTATGGTAAATAATGCTTCTGTGAACATTGGCATACAAATATCTGTTTGAGTCCCTGATTTCAATTCCTTTGGTTATATATAGTAGCATTGGAATTGCTGGATCATATGGTAATTCTACATTTAACTTTTTGAGGAACTGCCAAATTGTTTTCCACAATGGCTACACTATTTTACCTTTCCATTGGCAGTGGACAAGGGCTCTAGTTTCTTCACATCCTTGTTAACACTTGTTATTTACATTTTTTAAATTTTTAAATAATAGCTATCCCAGTGGCTGTAAAGTGGTAGTTCATAGTAGTTTTGCTTTGCACTTTCCTAATGATGTTGAATATATTTTCATGTGCATATTGGCCATTTGTATATCTTTTTTTGAGAAATGTCTATTAAAGGGATTTGCCCAGTTTTGGATTGGGTTCTTTTTCTTGAGTTGTGTAATAATCTAGACTGTGTTTCTCCTTTCTCAGGATTCCTACAGAAAACAAGTAGTAATTGATGGAGAAACCTGTCTCTTGGATATTCTCGACACAGCAGGTCAAGAGGAGTACAGTGCAATGAGGGACCAGTACATGAGGACTGGGGAGGGCTTTCTTTGTGTATTTGCCATAAATAATACTAAATCATTTGAAGATATTCACCATTATAGGTGGGTTTAAATTGAATATCATAAATGGACATTGAGGAGTAGTTGTATATCTTCCATTTATTGAGACTTTGCTAACCACTGTGCAGAAATTATCTAATATAAATTTTAAAATAATTATGATGTAGGCAGTATCCTGGTTTTACAAATGAAGTGTATGAGAATTGGCGAAGTTGAATAACTAGTTCTGGGTGGTGTAGACAGTGGTGGCATTGGGATGGGCCTATTTGACTCCAATCCCATGTTCTTAACCACTCTGCACTAGGGGACCAAGGCTTCAGCTTAGCTTAAAAGCTAGAGCCCTTGTAAAGATTAATACCATCAACAAAAATGTAAAAAGGTAATGAGGTGGTGCCACTGAAACAGCCTTAAAAATAATTACATATGTTTGGTTAGAATTTTTTCGAATCAGATATTAGATACTTAAGGAAAAAAACAAAACTCTGAAGTTGTAAAGGATTGAAGTATTAGAACAATTATAGTTTTAAAGTCGATAAATCTTAAAACTTTTATTAAAAGAATCATTATTTTATTGAGTATAATTTATATTCTGTCAGGGTTTAGTTTTCATAAAACTGCATATTAAGCAAATATCACATTCATCGGCTTTATTCATTTCTTACAGCATGTTTTCTCTCTAGTAAGAGAGAAAAATTTGGGTGGGTGATAATATTTTTGTAGAATAGTAAATGGGTGTAAATATGTTAACTTTTCCAAGTTTACATGAACTAATACATAAATGAACTGGAAATTTGAACCAGTTCTGATTCCATTGTATACTGGCTTTTTCTTTAATGCTGCATCTTTGAAATTCACTTATACTTTTGAAGGAATGTAATTTTACCCCAAATTTAGAGTTTATGCACATCTTATTGAAAAATATCAACTTGTAGAAGGACTTTTTCAGAATAAACAGTGTAGTAACATCAGCGTTATACACATAGAAATCAAAATCTTTCCACTTGGCACTTTCTTAAGGAATGTGAAGATTATGTTAATGTTGTAATTAATGTTTTTATAAAAACATTTTAAAGTCTGTACATACATATTTATAATTTTAAAAATTAGGCATGGCACTTCTTTAGCCTAGAATTTTTCAATATTTTCTGTTTATCATGTGACCTACCTGCATATGAACCTCTTAGATTTTAATTTTAGTATATTTCTAAGTATTTGATCTTTTAAGAGACATAGATATTCTCTATTTTAAGATGGAGAAAAAAAATAATGGGAAGGAGAAGCAAGAAGAATTTGGTGTGAAGGGAGCTAAGAATACATAAAAGTCTTTCAGCCATATTTTATGAGAACATTGTATACAGTTTTTGAAATATTTTTGTTACTGATGCCTCTGCTGTAACTTTTTTTTTCCTCCCCAGAGAACAAATAAAAAGAGTTAAAGACTCTGAAGATGTACCTATGGTCCTAGTAGGAAATAAATGTGATTTGCCTTCTAGAACAGTAGATACAAAACAGGCTCAGGACTTAGCAAGAAGTTACGGAATTCCTTTTATTGAAACATCAGCAAAGACAAGACAGGTAGGTAAAATTATAATAAATACAAATCTGTCCTCTGCAAACTATATCAAGTGATTTTAATCATTAATCATAATTTACTAATGTATATTCTAATAACATCATTTGGAGGGCAGGAGGGGAAGAACGTTAATAAATAAATGTACATACTGTTTAACATAATTTATCAGTTTTTCTTTCCATGATACTAAAACAGTTAGTAAAGCAATATTTATTTGGTAAATGTTCCTTTAAGGATATAAAAGGGCAGCTCTTCTTAATCCTTTGTCCATGGTATTACTTTTGGCTTTGGTTTCTTTCCACATTGAACATTCTCTTCAACTCATAACATCTCACATTCACAATTCAAGAAATGTGGGGATTTTTTTTTTTTTTTTTTTTGCTGTTAAATTTATAAAGTGAAAGACCAGGGATTAAATATTGAGTTTCCTATTTTAGAAGTGCTTTTAAGAATATTATGTCATATGTTTCTAGATTAGATTTTTTTTTTTTTGCATTTGAAGAGTTTTACTTGGTAGAATTTTTTTAAAGGATATATTTATTTTTGGAGATAGTTTTTTATTAAAGCAAGAGAATATTTAGAAAGTAAATAGAAATTCATTTAATGTGTAATTCTTTCAAAATTAATGCCAGGTTGCCCAGAATTTTGTTTCAAAAATTACTTGCATTTTAAAAATAACTTTTTCTGTAAGTAAAATAAAATAATTACAGTTGATATTATTTAACCTAGTTGTATGAAATAAGAATTTAACATATAGAAAAAAAATCCTAGAAAGGAATAATAAGGATATTATGAAATATAATTTTCATATATCAAATTGATTAATTTATGTTCCATAAAAGGTGAATGTTTGTTTTGGGCTTTGTTTGGTTACATGTACCTGTGAGCTCAGAAAACTAATGCTAGCAGGTAAGGAAATGGATGAACTCATTACATAGTTAAATTTACAAAAAAGTACTCTAGAATGTTCATTGAATTTTGTAAAGGGGTAAAAATTTAAAGGTAAACCATTATTCAGCTGTATATATGTCTATTTCCCTAGCGGAAATGTATAGCTTCCTAGTCATACAAATATGGTACACAGTGAGAAAATTTTATTTTAAGGCTTTGTGTTGGGATTAAAAGCTGAAATAGTGCGACCACAGTACAAATATCTCATTCTAAAGCCTGATCTATAGGTTAAAGAAAGACTTGATACATAACACTTTATTTTGGAGGAATTAAGATTTCATTTAAATCCATTCCTAGGTCTCAAAGTCTGGGAAGAGGTTTGGTTTCTGTCTTTTTTACTGGTCTCCTCTTGACCAGATTACTTGATTTTCCTTAGAGAGTGGATACTCAGAAAACATGATTATGATATTTAAAACTTTTTCTCTGAACATTTTATCAAAATTTTCCAATATAAAATAGAAGAAATTTTATCAAAAACATTTGCAAACCTGCTACCTAGATTATAACAATAACGTTTTCTTAAATTGCATTATTTGTAACTTTTATTTAAAAGATACTTTTTTAAACTGGTTATGATCTTAGTTTACATTTTATAAAGAAAGGAAAAAACCTAGGAGACTTTGCCTAATGTCGTAAAGGATTGCAAATAGAGCAGTGCTTCTCATACTTTAATATGCCCATGAATGAACTGAGCTGCTTATTTAAATCCAGATTCTAATTCAGTTGGTTTAGTTTGAGACCTGTGATTCTGTGCTTCTAACCAGCTTTCAGGTAATGCTGATTTTGGTACATGGGTCACAATTGGAACAGAAAGGCGATAAAAGACAGTAAAAGGGAGTTTGTTATTCTCACAGTGTTGCCCCCCTCCCTCCTCATTTGATAAGAGCTTAAAATAGCTTTGTCATCCTTGTTCAGTAGTTCCTCTCTCAGTACTAGTTGATTCTTAGTGTTTGATGTTAATGCTTTAAAATGCCACAGGATTCATAATCAGAAAACTACCTGGTTTCCTTTTAAAGTAGATTTTTAAAGTTTATACTGTTTTTTGGGGAAACGTGGGGAAGATGTATGTAATATGTATAATATGGAAGTAGATTAACGTAAATATGCTTTGTAGACATTTATGTGGATCATGTAATTAAAATACAGAATATTAAAAGGAATACTTCATTTCTTAACCTTCTAGTGCTCACCTTTTCTTATATACTGTTTTATTGATACCTTTATGTAATTTATGTTGCTTAACTGTAACTTAGATAGTTTCTGATCTTTGATTTCTTTTTATTACATGGACTTGTTGATTTGCCTTTCAAAAGTTTATTCATCTTCCTCTGTTGAAATTAATTTGATATTTGCATGCTTTAGAAAGACTTTAAAGAGCTATTCCAAGTACTGATTGTGGAGATTATAAAGTGAAATATGTAAATTTTCATAAATTTTACATCACCAGTTTTTGTGAAAATCTAAAGCTCTGTTTTCTACAGAGTATTTTATTTTGTTACTCATCTATTATTTATTTGTTATTTGAACAAAATAAGTATGCATATTCTTGTTGTTGCTTGTTTCATGCCCAAAGTTTTGGTCTTAAGCATGAAACTAAAACACAAACACCAAAAAGAATTATATTCAAGTTAGTAGGAACAGGACATTCATTTAGAATTTCTCATAGATGTAAGTCAGGGGCTGGCAAACTATTTCTGTTAAGGGCCAGATATTATTTTAAGGTTTATGAGCCACAAGCAGTATCTCCCCTCCCCTCCCCCCCCCCCCATAATCCTTTTAAAAATGCAAAAATCATTCTTAGTGTAGAATAGGCTGTGGCAGCATTTGGCCTTCTGGTTGTAGTGGTACTGACGCCTGATTCTCTGAGGAACTATATTGTTTGATTAGACACTAGAAGTTAGAGCAGACTTTTGACTTTACAGGCTAACATTAGTAAATAAAAAGTAGAACTTATCTATTCTGTGAAAGGGAAATAGAGAAAAAAAAGGAATTTAATATAGTACTTTTTACCAACTTTAAAGAATATAATGAATTATATTTTCCTCAGTCATTTTAGTCCACATCTGAAAGGCCAAATTAATTTTTATTTTCTGCTAGTATCCTGCATGTGGTCCTGTGTTCCTAGTGTATGAAGACTGCTACCTAGTTTACTTAGTAATTGCCAGATTTTCCTGTTGTCTTTGGGAATGCATGGCAGTGTTGGCAAAGACTGTTGAAACCAAAACATTGACACCATGGTAATCGGCTGTGTTTTTCAGTCTGCTAAAATCAAAAGTGGGGAGGGAGATTCAGTAAAGTGGATAACAGAAGCAGAATTCTCAGCCTATCTGCTGCTCCTGATTTAGCTTTTTTGCTTTCTGGAGGTCTCGATATGAGCATAATGTAAAAATTAGCTTATGAACTGAAAAATTGTTAAGTGATTAATTTCCTTGTTTTTGTTGTTAATGTGTTAGATACTTAAAATTAGTTAGAAAACCTCCATTAAAGAAAGCCTCCAATCAAATAGTTTTAACAAAGCAAACCTTATGTGCTATATTTCTGTATAATAGTAGTTGAGTTTGTGTACATGCAATCAATGTTTTGAATTTTAGCTTTTTATGAGTTAAAAATAGAACAGTTTCTGAATACCTGTTTTGTACCATACCTAGCCTCCCAGTTAGTGGGTATTGCTGCATTTCGGTAATACCTGAGATGGGCTATAGTTTGGCAAGGTACCTTGAGAAATTAAGTAATGTAAAGTTGCTTTTTAGAATACATCTTGTTCCTCCCTGCACTCAACCCCAAGAAGGCTAGTGTTATTGAAACACTAGGGTATTTGAAGTGTTATTTCCTTGAGTTTGCAAGAATTTTTGCAGATGATAAGCATTCAATAGAAATAAATAACTTGTTTAAAATGAAATCTCTTAGTGAAAGCATTGTAGGCCCCAGGATATGGAATGATACTATTTGTTAACAGTTCTTTCTCTAATGTGGAGTGCTCTATTTCCTTCATCTCACAAGTATGTTTTCCAATAATAGCTAAGCTAAAAATATTGTTAGATTTCTTGATTTAAAAAAAATTTACATGTATACACTTGTGCACCTTTGTTCCTATATAAATACTTTCAGATCTTAAAGTTTAATAAATGACATTTGAAAATGAGTATATGTGGCAATAAGCCATATTCTCAAAAATAAATCATCAAGTGCCAGTTATGAGCTTAGTGACTAGCCACAATTGGATATTAACTACATTTCAGCTACATTTTATATTTAAAAATTACTTAAAAACTTTGGAATATGAAACCAGTGTTCTGTATCAGTGCCAGTGGTTTAAGGTGCACACAAGGGTAAATAATATTCTCTTGATGGCAGTATGACCTTAAAGTATACTATCAAGAAATAAATATTTAAATCTGAGAAAATATGATAAATAACTGATTCTTGAAAATCTTAAATTTCCTGTTAGTAAAAATAAATGAAAAAAGTCACTCTGGAATAACTGTTTCTTGGTGTTGTTAATTATCTTAACCACTGAGGTCCAAATACTGAATATCTTGGTGGTGGGTAGTAATCTCTTCTTTTTAATTATTGGCTTCCAATTCTCTCTCTGCATTGCTGGAAACAAAAATCACATATTCTGATATTGGTGATGGGGATGTGCACACTTAAAAAGTAGACACACTCATCCTAAACTGATTTTAGAAATGTTAAAATCAAAATTTGCTTCTCCTAAATTAGAGGATCAAAACCCTGTTTTTCTCCTCTGATAGCATGTTTTAGTATTTCTACGTTGACCTTGTAACTTTTTAAAAACAGGAATGAAAGTTTACATTCTTAAAAAATATGAGCTTTGACCTGGTTTGTTTATATATATATATTCTTGCATTGATTTTCAAATTGAAAGAGAATCTTGGGAAAATATCTTAAATGCCATCTCAAGCTTTACATTTTACATGCTTTACAAGTCATTTTAATGTCTTAAATTATTTATCTTAATAATGAGACTTTCTAATATATCATTTTTTTCAAGGACTTGTGAATAAAAATAAATCCTCTCTTGAGAATGAATGGTAAATATATTAAAAATTTTATATACAGGTAAAAGTGGTTATCTAATTTAATGTACCAGCATTTTTAATGCTTTCAGAAAATGGTTGGAAATATTTATTTTGTAGTTAGCTAACTAGTTGATCAAATCGATCCCATTAAAAATAAGATACAAATTTTCTTGAGCTATAGGGATTTTTATATTAGAGGGCTGAATAGAAATATATTGCTGAGTGGTATAAATAACTTGAAATGTGCATTTTAATATATAATCAGCATATTTAAATGCCTACTTCTTACCTGAAACTTAATTTTATGAATTTTAAATTAAAGTTTTACTTTAATGGTAAATTGCCAAACTCTACTGAAGCAGCTCTTAATATATTCTTGAGATTTGTAAATATTAATATACCCTAAAGAATTGAAGTGCCTTTTTTCCCTTTAACTATTATAAGCAGTGGATATGCAATGATGTCTGCATACAGAAATTAAGCCTTAGCTGTTGGCTTACTTCAGTTAATAATGAAATGTTTGATTCTTTGTGCCCAATTGAATTTAAAACTAAAAATCATACATTTGATATGTATTAGCTTTTTAGATGCTGAGTCCATTTGGTCACATTTGGTTTATAGAAAGACTGATGTTACTACCCATACTAGCAGGTTAAAATATTCCAGTATCCATATGAGTAATTTATTCTTAAAATTAAAATAAACAGATTAAGTTAAATGTGCAATAAAATATACTAGCTTTCCTAAACACATCTTTCTTTGAGAAAAACGAACATAAATATTTCATCTTTTAAGTTAATTTGCACTATATGTAAATTAATATTTACATATTAATTTGGTGGTATGTTTTTGTGGACAATTAAATACTTTTTCCCCTTTGGCTACTGCCTAATTTTCTGGACTGGAAAAGACATTAGAAACTGTTGATCTCCATATGGCCATATATGATTGATTGTTCATAGCTTTCTTTCCATAACCTTAAACAAGAGAAGTCCCTTTTGTCTGTTTAGAATATTTAAATTAGTATAGATATGAGGCCAGTATAATTGGATACTGTTCTAAAAATTATTTTTAAGACTCGTAATAAAAATACAAAATGCATTGCTACAGTTCTTGTGGGTATATTTTTAACAATTAATGTTTTCATATTATGATAAACAGCCTTGATTTAGCATTTTTATTTAAATGTAGTTAATCCACCCACAGAAGACCCAGTCCCAGCTCCACTTGTTGACCCTAGAGATGGACTAGGCAGTGTTGTAATTAAAGGTAGAATTCGAGATTCCAATCTCTTGACCTGACTTTATTTTGGGGGATTGTATGTGTTTTTTAAAACAAAGGTTACAACCCCTTTTGTACCATTTTTTCTCCTTACTCCTTATGCAGGGTTGGAGTAGGAGCGGTGGAGATTAGTGGTACATAAATCACTTATTTTCCCTAAGTCAAAGAAATAATTTAAATTTAACTTCAATTTAGATTTTGATTAATCCCATGACCAGCAAACCAAAACGATTACTTTAATTGATACACAGGTACTTATACATGTACTCAGGTTTTTAATAATCTCCCCTAGTTACTAATTTATAATTTTTTAAAAATTCTAATTCGATTATAAAACAAAATTGACTTTAAAGAACAAACCAGGATTCAAGCCATATTTTAAAACTGCATCCCCTTTTTATGCAAACAATCTGATGTCTGTTTTAAAAAGAAATTCTCAAGTAAAGCTCATAATTTCAAACTTCCCACACATGGCTATCCCAATAAATTACTATTACCAATGAAACAAACTTTAAAGAAGTTGTGTTTTACGATGCAGAGAGTGGAGGATGCTTTTTATACATTGGTGAGAGAGATCCGACAATACAGATTGAAAAAAATCAGCAAAGAAGAAAAGACTCCTGGCTGTGTGAAAATTAAAAAATGCATTGTAATGTAATCTGGTAAGTTCGGCATATTAACTTTGGCCAAAAGCTGATGTCTTTCAAAGGTAACGAAGTAGCAACTACTTTAGAACTACCTAGGTGTGGGATTCTAATTTGAATTATTAAAAGCTAAACCCCAGAAGGGATGAGAGGGTGGGCTTGGGGGGAGGGGTGAGAAGGCGATGAGGAATAAGTGGTAAAAAACAAACAAAGAAACAAAAACCTTAAAAAAAAATCCAGGCAAAATTTAAAGTAAAACATATATGTCTTTCCTTTTTTAAAAAAAAAATAAAGAAAGAAACCTATAGTTTATTTACATAATTTGTACATTTTTATTTTCAATATAATGGGTATTAATTACAATTGAGGCAGTTTTGATGGCTATAGAAGACTACATTCGTCATAGGCTCTAAAGAGAAAAAATAAGAAAGGGCCACTCTTACAATATACTCTTTTCTTTTGGACATTTCACAAACACATTCTTAACTCTGCCTGTGTTCTCTAACTCAGTGGTTTCAAAATCACTTTTACCCAATTGAGAAACCGGAGAGTTTTGGGATGACTCCTGCATCCTTCTTTTTCATTTCCATTTGGAGGCAACCATAAATTCCTATATGCTACGTTCAGACTTTTACCACATCATTAGTTTAGGCCCCTTTCATTTCTTGCTGGGACTGTCACAACCTCTTATTTGGTTTACATGTTGCCGCTTTCATTCACAGTGCAACCAGAGGGATAAAAGAAACATCATTCTCTTCTTTAAATCAAGTCACTGACTGTGGAATAAAATCTCATTTCATAGAACGTTATATATGATTCTTAATATCTTTCTATTCCTTCAGCCTTTGGCCTTACCTCTAAAAACTGCTTGCTTGAGTTTTTTTTGTCCTTATGTAAATGAAAACCATGTTTTTTCTTCTCTTTAGAATGGCTATTGCTTTTGTTTGGAAGACCAATATTCTTATCCCCTAGTCTTATTAATTAGTTAACACTCAATCAACAATCCTCTACTCTCCTATTCTCTAAACCCTTAGAATGAGTGTAATGCCCTTTTCTGTGTATTACGCAGTATAATGTTCTTAGCTTTTACACGCTTACCATGTTAAATTGAAATAACCTCTTATGTTTGATCCCTATACAGTAGAATCTTAGCTAGAATCATATTTTTAATCTTTGCATGGCCATAGGCTAACGAGGTTCCTGGCACATAGTAGCTGCCCAGTTGGATTTATTGAGTGGAATTTCTTAATAATTAAATTATTAAACTTGGTCTTGCTCAGAAAATATTTCACTCAATAGATGCCATAAAGTATACACCAAAGCTTAAGATTTTGATGCATAGTTTGTAAAGTTCTGCAAGAACATTAAATAAAATTATAGTATATTATTTTTTGTGCTGATTAAACTAAAGGTTGGTAGTGTGTGTGTGTGTGTGTGTGTGTGTGTGTGTGTGTGTTCACCACTCAAAGTCAAATCTCTTGTCACCATATATTTTGACCCCCTTTACCCTTTTACTTCCCCACCCACGTCCCCTCTGATAACTATCATACTGTTGTGTCTGTGATTTTTTGTCTTGTTTTTTGCTTTTAGTTTTATATCCCACATATAAGTGAAATCAGATGATTCTTGACTTTTTCTGTCTGACTTATTTCACTTTAGCATAATATTCTCAAAATCCATCCATATTGTCGCAAATGGCAGTATTCCATTTTAGTATTATGTAAATTTAAGATCTGAAATAATTTAATTTCCCAAAAGTAAAATATATATCCGATAGTAGACTCAGCCCCAAAAGATATTATATGGTCTAATATTAACCTACTGAACCCAGAAGAACAAAAAGCCATAACTAGCATTAATTTTTATTGAGATTTATGAATGCTTAATATTTTTTCAGTATCATTGTGTAAAGCAATATCTTAATTTAGAAGGTGTGGTAAAATTTAACATTTGAAAAGTTAAACTTCTTAAAATACAGTAGCCATGGCCAAGTTTGTGATTAAATTTAATTTTAAAAATAAGTTTTATGTTTAATTTTTGTTTAAAACAAAGGTGGAAGCATATACTTTTCTAAAATTCTTAATTTGTGGAAACTAAATTTTTGTGATGGTGTAGTGTGAATGTCAAATAATTGTTGGGAATGTTGAACTGAATGAATCCTTGTTTTTTCACTGGACATGGATGGCATTTACATAAAGAAAAACGTGTACTTGGTAATAACATTTTAAATAAAATATTTTTATAAAATTAATTTGACAGTGATAGATACAAATTAGATTTTTTTAGTCCTAAAATGGATGAGTTTAAACAAAATAATTATATTTGAGAATGACTGGTTCCCATATTTTTAAAAAAGGGAATTTACTGCCCTATTTTAATTGTAACATTTCCCTAATCATGGAAATTATCTTAGTTAGATTACATAGAAAGGAGAGTTCAGTGCAATATGAATCTAAAGTATTTGTTATAATCTTAGAAGAAGGTAATGTTAACAAATTCACTTTTTTCATTTTCTCCTAAATACCTGTGTATTGCTTTTACCTTATGTTTTTATATCCATTGCATGGGTTTTTATCTGCTTCCCTGTTTTAGTACCATTGACATTTTTTTCTTCATTATAAAAGTTGAAATGGAGTAGATTATATAAGTGTTTGATTAGATCCTTTTTTAAATATTCTATCTCATTTTAAGGGTTTATGATTATAAATTAGTCAAAGGTTGGTGAAGTACAAAATTATATCATTCGAAGTATTTTGCTCTTTGTTAAGATGATTAGCATGAAGGTTTAGGTATATAAAACCCTGATTATATTCCTGATAAATTATCACTTTCCTTCTCTCCTTTGGATGAAACAAAAGCATATACCATATCAGTAATGATATCAGAAAGTGGAGAGCATCAATGAGCGCAGTTTGGGGGTTTTCTTGGGGAGTTTTATCCACTAGTGTTCAAATCAATAGTACTAGTTTTTATCCTATTTGTGTAAATGTGAGCAAGCCTCTCATTCCTACTCTGTTCACCTCTTTAAAAATATTAGCAATACTTTTCTGAATTTAAGATCTGTTGTGAAAATTAGATAAATGTAACTTGAGTGGAAATGCCTTGAATTAATTTTGTTGTTATTTTGAAATATTAATGGTAGATTTTAGGAATGCAGTAAAGGAGAAATCATATCACTTTATACTTTAAATTATTTTCAAGATAACTTAATGAATGTGTTTATGTAACTATTTAATAGAGGTGGTTAAAATTAGTAAAAACCCAACTTTGTTCTTAAAGTGATTTAATATATATAACTTTGTTAGATATTTGTTCCTAAGACTCCCTCTAGTGTCTAGTATTGAAAGCATCATTATGTTAACAGGTTTTTTTTAAAGTTCCTCTCAGTTGTACAGATTTTGAAATACATGGAGGTGCATATTTTTCTTTGTTTTTATTTTGCTTTTACATTTAATTTGCTCTTGAATGGGGAAATGACAAGAATTGACTTATGTATAGAGCTTTTTTATTTTAGTATTTCAGTTCTCTCCTGCTATCATATTCACAGCGTCACTTTTCATGTTATTAGGTTGAAAATTATTCTGACTTGTAATCATTTTCAACCATTACTGATTTAGATACCTTGCTTTGATCACAAAAAGATGTAGGTCAAAATGACCAAATGGAAATTTATTTATTTAAAGATATACTTAATATACTAACCAGTATATAAACTAAATAATAAATAAAATAGAATCTCCAGGTTGGTAAAGTATAACACTATTTAAATTATATAACTCATTTCTCCATAAATCAGAGTATTGAGTATGACATTTTTCAGAGTAGTGTCGTGTTGAGGTCCCTTTAAATTTCTTGCTTATATAAGTATGTGAATTGAAACTAATGCTTTAATATATATTATTTGAAGACAAAGTGTATTCAAATATTATTTACTTCTTGGTAATTATTTGAATCTAATTTTAAATTAGATTTAAATAAGTATTGAACTCAAGCTCAAATATTGTTACTGTGAATATTTATGAAAATAGTATATACTTACATGGCTTATATCTAATGTCCAGAAGCTCAGGGATAATTAAGTGTACATACATATTCACACACATATGCATTTGGATTTTGGCGACTGATAAGGTAAAGTGTCCTTATTTTATGTTTCCATTAGTAATGTATCCTTTTTGTTATTTGTATACTTCAAACCATATATATTCACATTTCAATGCTTATGTATTTCAGGGTGTTGATGATGCCTTCTATACATTAGTTCGAGAAATTCGAAAACATAAAGAAAAGATGAGCAAAGATGGTAAAAAGAAGAAAAAGAAGTCAAAGACAAAGTGTATAATTATGTAAATACAATTTGTACTTTTTTCTTAAGGCATACTTAAGTAAAAGTGATAATTTTTGTACATTACACTAAATTATTAGCATTCGTTTTAGCATTACCTAATTTTCTTTCTGCTCCATCCAAACTGTTAGCTTTTATCTTGAATGCTTATTTTAAAATGACAGTGGAAACCTTTTTCCTCTAAGTGCCAGTATTCCCTGAGTTTTGGTTTTTTAACTAGCAATGCCTGTGAAAAAGAAACTGAATACCTGAGATTTCTGTCTTGGGGTTTTTGGTGCATGCAGTTTATTACTTCCTATTTTTCTTACCAATTGTGAACTTTGGTGTGAAACAAATTAATGAAGTTTTGAATCATCCCAGTTCTGTGTTTTATCTACTCACATACATGGATTAATTACTAATTATAATTAAAGTTGAGATTTCAGTTGAGATTTCATGATTGGTTTTACCGAAACATTGAGGGAACATGAATTTCTGGGCTTCTCTTGTAGCTTCGTCTTATAGGAATCATAGTCTCTAGTTTCAATCACCCTTAATGAATGTAAAGTTAACTATTAACAGAGGTTTTCTTCCTCTTTCCACTGCTATTTGTCATAGTCATGCTCCCCAAAATATTATATTTTTTCTATAAAAAGGGAAAAAATGGAAAAAAATACAAGGTAATGAAAAATATTAAAAGGCCATTTACTTTCCACATTCGATAAATTCCTATAATACTCTGGATAGCTTTTCCTGTTAAGGCAGACCCAGTATGTAATGAGGATTATGGCAACCATTTTGGGGCTATATTTACATGCTACTAAATGTTTGTAATAATTGAAAAAATTTTAACATATAAAAATTCTCATAGGAATTAAATGTAGCCTTCCTGTGTCAGATTGCTTTTTCTTAACTCTAAAGCTTCTCTTGAACTTTTAGTCTTTAAAAATACTTTTAATTCTGGTAGTGATTTTAAAGGTTATTTGGGCCAATTAGTGCAGTAGGTATTAAAGTGACCAAGGTTGAAGGCCAGGCCCTGTGTGAACCTTTGAGCTTCACTGAGAGTTTCACAGTATGGAGCGCATTCCTATGGTCTTCCAGTGATTCCATGCATTGGTTGGTCAAAAATGGGGACTAGGAGGGAGTTTGGCTAGCTCAGCAAGAGACATTCTGACTGTGTGGTGGTTCTGCTGACAGATCAGAGCATCACTTTAAAAAAACAAAACAAAACACTAGACTTTAAAAAATTATTTTAAATTAGATTTGGGTGTGGAAGTGGGGCAAGATTTTTTTTTTTTAACAATGAAAAAGCTTCAAAATCTCTAGTATTGGCTATTCTCTTGACACTGTCTAGAGTAACATTTCATAAACACTTTAAGTCTAGTCTATATTTAGGTATATATAATACTTAAATTAACAAAATGATTCTGTGTATTTAAAATGTTACTTTAAAATATTTGAAGTGAGATGGTATGTTGAGGTGAAAATATCACTGGATTAGGAAGAAGGTGACTTAGGTTCTAGTTTTATGACTTTTACAAGTACATTTTGGGGCAAATCACTATTTCTTCATGTTAAAAGAAGTCATCTCAAGGCTATATCTAGCATTCAACTATGTGATTTACATTCAGTTTACGTAAAAATATACCTGTTTGTCAATTTCAGCACAATCTGTAACCTTTTAACTTATTACCATCTTCAGTGCCAGTCTTAGGCAAAATTGTGCAAGAGGTGAAGTTTATGTTTGAATATCCTCTCTTCAGTTTCAGGACTCCACTCCCTTATTAGTGTCATCTTGCCTGCCTACCCTTACTGCCCAAGGACTTGATACTTTTTCTTTTAATACTTCTCATTCCCCTAACCTCAAGATTCATTGCTGTTTTGGATACCTCTTTGAGGGCTTCCCATCAGGTCACATTAGAATGCCCTACATCTTATTTCCACAGGCTCAACATAATTTGATAGATACTATAATGGAATTTGACCTAATAGATAATTTTCAGTTGGCGGCTGTAGTAATTTAATCTGGATCCTTTGAACATCATCTCTTTGCTGCCTGGTCATTAGTGACTCCGTAGGAATTTTCATCTTCTATCAGTAGACAGAACCCTCTCTAGTAGGAAGAATTATTTAATAAAGGTAGTGCTGAAGAATTCCTTACATAAGCTGTAGGACTATCCCTAATAAGTGATACATTCCATTGTTTTAATAGCTAAAATTTTAAAATGAAAAATACTTTAAATTTTAATTCATAAGGCTTACTTTTTAGCACTGTTCATTATTCAACAAATATTTGAGTGCCTACTACACAAGGCACTGGGGATATTATGGTATAAGGGACATAATCCCTGTCCTTAAATGCTTACATTCCAGAGTGGTCTAGAATATCTTCATGAGGCATTTGGCACATGACCCAGAGATAACATAATACATATTTTAGTTTTGTAAGGAAGGGATTTGATCTAGTTCGGGAGTACTTTGCTCTGATTCCAATGAAACTTTTTAATCAAGTTACTTTATATAAATCACTTTACTTCATTCTTTTAAAGGAATAAATAATTATATTTATTTATTTGGCATAATTATGCAATTCTGTTGGGACCGTTATAGTACACATTAAGTTGTATGTCAGATAATATTAAAATGTCCAAGTGTAATATTCTAGTTGATCTTGTATAAGTAATTACAATAGGCTTTTAAAATGAAATATTGAATTTGGAATAGTTTTATCTGGGTACGAATAAACAAATACCTGAACTAATTCACAGAAAAGGAAACGTGTGTAAAAATTAGTAATACTTCTTCTATGTCCGCTTCGGCAGCACATATTAAAAATGATTTCTGATATGCTATGCTAAACAGGTTTATGGAACCTTAGGTAGGATGTTAAGACTTATAGTACCTCCTCTTGTTTCTACACAAAAGAAAGAAATGACCATACTTCAAGAATTGCAGTGCATAACTGAGTGAGGGGATTTTTAGAACAATTGAATTTTTGATATAGCTGAGCAATTTTTGTGAATTTTGAATGATTTGACAAAACCTTTGTTTTTGTAGAGGTTTTAAAAGGGTAGAGATAATCCTAGATTAACGTAAATAATTATCTAATAATACAGCCTTAAAGGTAAACATTCTTGAGGTTGAAAAAAGTTGCTAAATTACATAGTTTTAGACATTAACATGTTTGTGGAAGAAAATAGCAGAAGTATGTAGTATAATTTGAGTGAACATTCCCAGTTAGGAATTCTATTTCTATTTCAGTTTCATTTTAACTGAGTCACACTGCATAGGAATTTAGAACCTAATTTTTATAAGTTATCAAAACCTTTGCCACCATTGCACAATTTTGTCCTAATACGTATAGAAATTTTGAGGCATATTAAGTTACAGTTTGCACAAGTTCATCTCATTTGTATTCGTGATTTTTTTTCCTTCTGGCCATTTTTTTTTTAAACAATATATACACATTCAGGTTTTTTTATAGGCAATAAAAACTCATTTACATTTGTCAAAAATAATAATTTCTTGATAATTATGTATTAACGAATTTTAAAAATCCATCAGTTACCATAAAATGAATTTAGATTTACTAACGTCTGTGTTAATATTGGGTAGCATGAAATCTGCATTGATAAAGTGAGCAGCATATAACTGGTAGCTGTAAATTCCTTCAGAAAATGAAAATTATTTCTAAAGATATATTCACATCAGTTCTTTAAAAATAGTCATAACTAGATTACTACTTATTTTAGTTTAATAGTTTTAAGTGCCTGTTTGGGATGATGCTAGGTAATTTGGATGAATTTAGGAAAAACAAAGTTATTACCTGCAGAAATGTCAATGACAGAGGATCCCCCTCCCCATACAGCTAAATGGGTTATTTAATGTTTTATCTAAAAGTTTCCAGTTCCACTGTCTTGTGTTTTCATGTTGAAAATAACTTCTGCATTTTTCCTTTGAGTGCCAATTTCTTACTAGTACTATTTCTTAATGTAACATGTTTACCTGGAATGTATTTTAACTATTTTTGTATAGTGTAAACAAACATGCACATTTTGTACATTGTGCTTTTTTTTTGTGGGACATATGCAGTGTGATCTAGTTGTTTTCCATCATTTGGTTGCGCTGACCTAGGAATGTTGGTCATATCAAACAAATTTAAAAAATGACCACTCTTTTAATTAACTTTTAAATGTTTATAGGAGTATGTGCTGTGAAGTGATCTGAAATTTGTAATATTTTTGTCATGAACTGTACTGCTCCTAATTATTGTAATGTAATAAAAATAGTTATGGTGACTATGATAGTGTGTATTTCTTGATAGAAATTTGAAACATTTGCCTCACAACTGATATGAAATAGTTTATAAGCCACAGACACTACAGTATATTAGTAAATCTTTTTTGCAGCTTGTAAGTTAGAAATATTCTTTATTTATGCAAGGTGCTGTGAACATTACATAAAGGTTTAAACCTAAGACCATCTGTGGTTTAGGTCCGTTGCCATGTTAACTCATTTAGAAATACAGATCTGCCTTTATGACAAAAGAACATAATATTATTTATTACTTTTTATCAAAGAAGGTAATTGATACCCAACAGGTGATGTGTTTTAAGGCCCAAAAGGAGCCAGCAGCAAACTAAAGGAAGTACTGAATAGGTATGTATATAATGCCAGTCACTGGCAGGGTATTTCAAGATCAGAAGTAATCTTACTCTATATATTAACTATTTCTATAACTGCACTTAAATCATGACCAGGTGCTATTTCTTTTGTAGTGAACCTTGCTAATGTACCAAATGAAATAAAAAATAAGATACTCCTTCAAAAGTTAAGGGAATAAATGTGCAAGAAATTACTTTGCCCAGTTAAATGTGAATTAAGTGGCATTGGTAAAATTGAGAAATGGGCTAAGAATAATTGGCAAAAATCTGTTGTTAAAAAAATACTTAACATTATCTTTTCATTCAAAATTGTGTGCTCATTTATAATTGGTAGTTGGCAACATTATGTAGCTAAGTTTCTATTTTATTATAAAAATCGAGCATAAAGGGTTGCTGATAAAGCCCTCAGTTTGAATAGAAGTTGAAACCTGTTTTAGTTCAGTAAAGCAACCTAGATATTTTTCAGTTGACATGTATGTCTTGTCATTTTAAGTTAGATTTTTATATTTGTTGTAAACAGCCGGCATTGATTTTCAGTCAAGTTATAGTAATGATCACTTAGTTTCATTGGTATCTGAATAGTACCGTTGTTTCATAGCTCTATATTTCCTAAGGAAATATAAGGCTTCTAGCTCTTTCATTACAAATTCACCCCGTCCAATAAGTTCCTTGATCTTCTTTGGATCCTTCACATCTTTGTTTTTAAGGAAAACATTCTTCAGACGCCTTTTAAAATAGTCTGCTCCTTTTGGATAGTCTCGTCCAAGGTACAGCAGCTTAAAAAAGAAAGATTATATATTTCTAAGCAATCCATGTCATACAATAACATTTATAAAACTGGCAACATACTTACATTTTTATAAAGATTCAATACTTCTCCTCTTAAAGAATTGGCCATTTTTATGTTTCATGGAAAATATTCACTTTTATACATAGCAGACCTAAAGAAAAGGAAAAACAATTTTTTTTTTTTTTTTTTGCAAAATAACAATTATATTCAAGAAAACAAGATTTTTCACATTGGGAAAATGCTAACTTTTTTTCCCCATCCAATTAATATTTTGAGCGCTCTTAGGTTCCAGTCACCGGGATATAGCTTGAACATGTCAGATGAGATACCTGCTCTCACAGAGCTAACATCTCCTGAGGGAGCCATAATAAGCAAACAAGATAATTATGAATTGTGACAAGTCCTATGAGGGAAATAGGATGAGAGAGAGAAAATGGGCTGTCAGAGGCAGGTACGTAGGTGTACCTCCTTTTATACCAAAGCAGGATGAATTAGAACTAAATTTGAATCCTAGCTGTATAATGTGTGGGTTACTTAACCCTTTGGAACCTGTTTCCTTATCGAAAGGAAGATTGTTTTTATCCTGCTTTCAAGGCAAGGCCAAATCTGTAAGGAGAACACTGAGAAGAGGCCTGATAAATCTAGAAGGGTGTGATCCTAAAGGCTAAAATAAAAGGTAGGAGAAACTGGGTGTGTGAGTCAAGCAGGTTCACGATTATGGTAGATGGGTAAATAAGACTGGTGGTGAAGAGACCAAGAGAACAACCCATAAGGGGTTCATGAGCAGGCAATAAATATCCAGTGGGATAGATTATGTTTTATGTTTAATTCGTTAATGCTAAATACGGAGGCAGCTCCTTAAAGATACCACAACAACCTAAACATAGAAAATAATTCCTAATGTTGTTACAACTGTGGGAATTAAATCAAAACTCCTAACATCAAAAGCATTTAGTACATGATAGGCCTAAAGTAAACTGTTTTTTACAATCTCCTTTAAAATTCTCTAATTCCCGTTTTTTCACTGTTTTTGGAAAACAAAGAAAAATGTATTGGACTTTTCTGTCCATCATTAACATAATTTTTATTTTGAAATAATTTCAGTCTTGCAGAAAGATTGCAACATAGTACTAATAACATTTCCTGAACTACTTGAGAAGTTGCTAACATGCTGACCCATCAGACTGAATACTTTGCAGAGCTGTCCAATAGAAATATAATGTGAGCCACCTATATAATTTTACATTTTCTAGTTGTCCATATTAAATAAAATGTGAAATGAATATTTTTTTGTATTCAAAATATCATTTCAATGTGCCATTCTTTGAAGTGCTTATAGGTACCAATGACTTAGTTGCTACCACACTGGATAGCACAGCTTTAGAGTATTTCCTATGAACAAGGACATTTTCCTACAGAACAATACAACCTTGAGAATGAGAAAGTTAACACTGCTACATCACACCTGTCCAATCCACGACCCCTTCATGTTTTGGCAGTTGTCTTAAAGATGCCCTTTATAGCAAAAAGATCCAGTCTGAGATTGTACATTGCCCATTTATTTTGTAGAATGTGTCTCATTTTGATGTTAACTCATGACTAGATTCCAGTTGTGTAATTTGGGCAAAAATATTACAGACATGATGTTTGTTCATTTCATTGCATCCTATTAGGTGAACACAATTCCAATTTGTTCCATTATGGTTGTTAATTTTGATCCCATGATTAGGTAGGTGGTGTTTGTCTGGATTCTCCACTGTAGAGTTACTTTTTTTCCTTTTGAGGTCAGTATTTTGTGGGAAGTACTTTGAGATTGTGTATATGTATTCCTGAAAAACCTTTCATCTTGTAAAAGCATATTAAAAGTAACAGGGCTTATGGGGAAACAGGTTTGGTGCAGGCCACTCAAATCTTATGCAACCGTAAACAACTAATAAAAAACAGAAATTGGTACCTGGAGAGCTAATTTGCACCACTTGGATTGCCCTCAGCATGTCTGGAGCTACCAAAGAAATGTTTGAAATGCTTGAAAATTAAGAGTAGCCTGGGAACGGAGTCAGAAACTGGAGACCAGGAAGGGATCAAAAGAGGCAAGAGGAAATGTTTGGGGGTGATGGATATGTTTATTATCGTAATTGTGGTGACGGTTTCATAGGTGTATACATGTGTCAGATTTATCAAATTGTATTTATACTTTATTGTATGTCAAGTATAGCTCAGTAAAACTATTTTAAAAAATTAGTTTAGATAATGCAGGTAAAATGCTAAGGATAGGGTTGGGAAATAACTGAGGTGTACATGAAGTAGGGATCTAGCTGAATTGTCCGTTTAGCTTTTGCTCCTTTTATAAATTATGCATAATAAAGGATTTGCCCAGCCAAAACAGTAGTTGATGTGCTTAAGGCAAATTTGTCCCATTCTTTGATATGTTAATCTATATGATTCAGGCAGTTTTTATTATTGTATGTTAACATTCGGACATTTTAAGTTTATTTTAGCCTTTGGGAGAAATGGGTTTCCTTGGGTTTACAACTGGGGAACAATTTAAATGCAGAGACCTGAGGATTCTCCTTAACCCTGCATGAAGTCATGGAAGTTTCTGTACTCTGTAAAGAAACAAATGAGTTAGGGACTGAAAGACATCCCCCATCGTTCTGAAAACTTGGATGTTGTATTTAATCAACGACGTTGGAAGGGATAGAACATTATAAAATTAGAATTCAGACATGAGAAATGGTACCAATAATTTTAAAGTATTTCATGTCTTGTGCTAAAATCATACAGAATTCAATTAAGCTTTGGAAGGAACTTAATTTCTTAATCAATTTCTTCTAGTTTTCTGTTTGGTCTAAGTTGCCAGCGTTTCATTTGAAATTCTTCTGAAGGTTGTGCTACTAGTTATTACAATTGTGACCTTGGGCAAATAAGTTACAGAGGCTTGCTGGGCCTCGGCGACCTTCATCTGTAAGAAGTACTTTACCCAGGAATTACTTCAAATCATTTCCAGTTCTTGTTTACAGAGGCTCTTAGGGGGAAAACGGCATATATCTTGCACAGGAAGTAAACAGAACCATGTTCAGGGAGAAGAATCCGAAGGTCATTAATATCAAAACAAACCTACTTGGAGCCAATTTATTTACCTGTTTATCTAAATGCCAATTGAGCCCCGTCACCCCCTGGCCCAAGCTGTGGTGCCTCAGGCAGCCAACCCGGGTGTCTGTCACTTGACCCAAGCGCGCCGGCGGCCCCTTTCCTTCTGGAAACCCTCCCAGAAAGATTCGCCCAACACGCTTCAGGGAAATAGGGCGAAAGACCGTCAGAAGACGCTCAGAAACCCTTTCCTACAGCCGGCGGCTCTCTCTCGGCACACTTCACCACCTCCAGACACCGGGAGCCCCCACACAGAAACCCCTCCGGCAGCTGCACTCACGCGCTTTCCGGCACGCCACAGCCGTAAAAGCTTCGGTCCTCTTCCACTGCGTCCGTCAACCACAAACAGGGTGAGCCGTGGAGGCGGGCAACCTGTCAGGGAAGGGGCGGGGCGCCGTCCAAAAGAACCCAGCGCGTCTGCGCAGACCCGTACGGGAGGATCTGCGCCGTTTTTCTGGGCGAAAGTGGGCGGGGCTTGTCGTCTTGACAACCGGGGAGCGTTTTTCCACACACCTCTGCTCAGGCTTTCCAGACTACTAAGGTCGTGCTTCCAGCAGCATGGTGAGCAGAGAAAGTGGGGGACGCAGGCGAACGGTCGGGCATTGATTCTCCTTCACCAGTATTAAATGATGTCATAAGAGCTTGTCTTATTTTAGAGGGGGGCTGGTTGGTTTAGGAAAGAACCCAAGGTCCTGTTGGGGGATCGGCTTTCTCCTGATCCATGGCCTTCCGGTCTAGGATCCGGCGGACAGGTGGGAGTCCCATGCGGTCAGCTGCAGTCCTAATGTCACACTGTTGCTAGGTTTAAAAATTGGTCTCAGTAACTTCCAGTAATGATAGACATCCCGGTTACATTGCTTTTAAATTGCAGCTTGAGAAAATGGCTTTCTGCCTCTCAGCAGTTAATTAAAAACTGTTGTAAATTATGCTGCATTAAAATGTTATTTTATATTGTCTTTGGAGAAATACCACTTTTTGATTCAAGGTACTCAGCCTGCCCTGAATATATTAAGTATGATAAAGTTCATTTTATTTTTGTGCACTCTTCAGCTGTCTTCTTCAAGAACACAGGCCAACATGTATGGACTTAAATGTGATTTCCATCTTTTCTGTGATTAAAACCAGAAGAAGTGGTTTTAATTATTTAATACGTTAATTACAGGAAAATGTAGAATTCATCATTTGTTTGGCACTAGGCTGGAAGTCAAGGATACAAAGACGAGTAGTACAGCCCCTACCTGCTGTGGGAAAGGGACTAAAATTAATTATAAAATAGTTTTATAACTGTAACAATTGAAGTGTCTACAATGTAGTAACAAAGTTGAAAATGATAAAATTGGGGGGACAAGGGTGCTGGAAGGGAAGAGCAGTACTTTCAAGGTGTGTTTTAAAGTATGAGTTTATCAGAAATAGTGGCAAGAAATGGTGGGAAGAATGGAGAACATTTATGTCAGGGAGAACAGAAAGTAAATGGACTTTAAGCAGACTGGAAAATGCTGATAAATTGAGAGAACAATACACCTATTTATTATTTTTGATGAAATATAGGTTTCTTCTTTTTGGACCCCTCTATCAATGTTTCTCAAATATTCCTGGAACATTAGCTTCTACCTTTCTGGAATACTTGTTAAAATTCAGATTCCAGGAACAGACTGGACTCCACATCTATTGTATTAGTTTCCTAGGGCTGCCAAGTAACAAAGTATCACAGACTAAGTGGTTTGAACAATAGAAACTTATTTCACACACAGTTCTGGAGGCTAGAAGTCCAAGGTCAAGGTGTTGCCAGGGCTATGCTCCCTTTGCAGGTGCTGGGGAGGGATCTGTTCAGACCTCTCTCCTAGCTTCTGATAGTTCATTGGCTTGGCTTGTGGCAACATAATTCCAGTCTTCATATGGCGTTCTGCTGTGTGCATGTCTGTGTCCAATTTTCCCCTTTTTATAAGGATGTCAGTCATATTGGATTAGAGGCCCACCCTATCCCAGTATGCTCTCAACTTAATTTAACTAATTACATCAACAATAACTCTAATTCCAAATAAGGTAAAATGCTTAAGTACTAGGGGATAGGACTTCAACAGATGAATTTTGTTTTGAGAGGACACAGTTCAACCCATAACATCTACTGAATCAAATAGGTAGAGGAAAGTGAGTATGTACATTTTTAGCCTAGATATATACATTTTTAACAAGCATCCCCGGTGATTCTTATGCCCTCTGAACTTTAAGCACTACTAAACTATCTGATACTCATGATTTGCAGGGGGCAAGGATATGTACTTATCCCAAATCTGCTTCACATTAAAAGACTAGTGAAAGATGACTATTTGCACATCTTTAAAATATGGCTATTTGAGAATAGGAGCAATGCTATTTACATAGTCTGCTGTATAGCAGACAAGATGGAAGTATGTTAACTATTAATTAATAGCAAATATGATCATAAGAATAGAGCATAGTTGTAAAAATTATATGAGAGCCACGTCTCTTCTATTCCTCTTTATATCATCTCCAGCATTTTAGAGCACCTTGTATATCATTAATATCTGCTGAATAAATTAATGAACTATATGCACTTTTCAAGAAGATATAATCTGTTTTGTGTCAATTTTAAGATATTTTATACAGTGATAATGGCTTGAAGCAGTAGTATCTCCTGTGTTAAGTCTTCGGAAGTGAAACATGTATAACCTTATAGTCACATGCTTTTCTACAAAGTCCTTACCAGAAACCTAATGGACACATGGGCCTGATCAGGAAATTACAAGTAGTATAACTGAAAAATACTTGTAATCTTAAATATTAATGGAAATTTTGCTTTTCATAATAATTTCTACACATTACAGAACAGTATCATTTTATCATAGCTTTACCTGCTTTGAGTAATTGATTCTCTTTTTATAAAAAGGCACTCTTAATTTCACAGGAAGATTTTTTTTTTTATGAGATCATTCCCACACTTTCAAACTTGACATTAGTACCAGTACTTAGTCAATGATTTATTGTTCTTTGGAACCCTGTAAACTAGTGCTTTTCTGACTGGTACTTTGTTTAGTGATAAGAAGGCATTTCACATGGATTATTAAATGACTGTCATAAGAAAGAGTGTAAAATTTATGTATAAAAGATGCTTCAGTGGATCAACTATTTTATTCTAGTTTTTTCTAGACTAGCTTCTAGTTTTGTCTGAATTCTTTTTTAAAAGACTTTTTATTTTAAGATAATTTTAGATTACAGAAAAGTTGCAAAGATGATACAGAGCCTTCTCTTACATTACTTAACAAGTTTCTTGTAATTTTAACTTTTATAGGTACTTTTGCTAAAAATATCTGATTTTTAAAAAATAATTCACCGTTTCTTTTGCTTTTCCAAATTTTAGGGTCCCAAAGCAAAAAAGGTAGGTAGAAATTATTTTCTCAAAATAGTTTTATAAGCACTAACATTGTACAAATAGAATTTTAAAATATTTTTTGTTAGTTTTATTATAGTTTATAAAGTTTACTAAGGTTATTCATAGACATCAATGTTATTTAAATCATGGAATAATAACTTTTTATAATAACAGGGCATATTACAAATTTGATATAAAGATAATTCTAGTTTCATAAAGACTTAAGAATAACCTTTTTTTTTTTTAACTTGTGTCTGTAAGGCTTTTTATTACTTGTGCTCTAGAAAATGTTGTATTAGGAATCTCTTCTTTATTTCAGATAAACACATAAAAGTTTAATTGTAAAATCTGCTGTTACTTAAAAGTGGACCCTAAGTTATTATGTGCTTAAATAAGTTGCATGGTAACAAATGATTTTTTTTTTGTACTTTGTAGAAATTTGAATTTAATAAGGGATGCTTGGAATGCCTTTTTTCTCTTCTTCACTTAAGATTTATACTTTAAAGTAGAGATTATAATCTGTTGACTGGCAAGTCAGATTTCACCCCCAGACATATTTTGCTTAACCTAAAAAATGTTTAAATCTGTTGCCAGACTATTTTCACACAAAAATTTTATTTCCATCTATTCTTAAAAAACTGAAAACCTGATAACATTGGACCTACAATCCTGTAAAGCAGCAGTTGGCTGGACTGCTTTTAGAAATGCATAAACTCTTTAGTTTGTCATAGTCCTGACATAACCAAACTCCTTACTTTATTTACCTGCCTGACCTCAATAAGGATTTGGATTTGGAATGTCAGCTTTAAGGTATATCTCAAAGATCACTTCTGTGTAAATTTTCCTACCATTCTCACTTGTGGAATCAATTATACTTTCTGTGTTTTCATAGCATATGCATTTGTACATCCCTCAATTATAGCCCTATATAATTTTGTCATAATAATTTATAATTGTGAGCTGTTCAAGGTCAGGAGCAATGCCATACTTTATTTATTTAATTGATGAGTAATTGACATACATTATAGTTTCAGGTGTGCATTATAGTGATTTGATATTTATATATGTTACAAAACAATCCTCACGATAAGTCTAGTTACCATCTGTCACCATACAAAGTTTTTATAATATTATTGATTATATTCCCTATGCTGTACATTACATCCCTATGGCTTATTTATTTTATAACTGGAAGTTTGTTTCTTAATCCACTTCACTTATTTCTCTTGCCCCCTAGCCCTTCCCTTCTCTAGTAACTACCAGTTTCTTGTATATATAAGTCCATTTCTTTGTTTTGTTTGTTCGTTTGTTTTTTAGAGTCCACATATAAGTGGAATAATATGGTATTTGTCTTTCTCTGGCCCATAGTAAAAATTCAATACAAATTTGTTGAATGAAAATGTGAAACCCTATTTACCTTACCATCACTTAAAAACTTGGGCCCTTGATTGTTTGGAAGAAATATTTATTTAAATGTGTATTCGATAGTTATACAATTAAACATTTCTTCAAGAAATACTTTTGAGTGTCTTCTGTTTGCTTCTCTTAGTCTCTTGGACTCACTACCAAACTGATATTGTTTTAGGGGCCTTGGATAAATTTGAACATTATTTATGAAGGCTTTAGACAAATTTTGTTGGGGGGAGGTATTCTGGAGGGCTACAGTCATTTGTATGTGGTTCTGCAATAGTTTATTGGTTTGTGTGGACATTCATTTTCGGCTTTAGATTGTGAAATCTTACAGGCCTTGTTTGAACTGTGAAAACTTGTTATAAATAAACTTGTTACTGAATTATATATGCAGGGGTGCTAAATAAATACTTTGGGATTATTTTATTCATACTGTCGTTTCCTTAGAAAGCAGTGAGGTTCATCTCATGAAAATTGAAACCAAATGTAAGGAGGAAATCATTATTTTAATTATTCAATACTTTTTAAAAATTATTCCATTCTTTTAATTATTCCATTCTTAAAGATTATGGTTTGGGGATGAGGTGGTCTGTAAAGGAAATGTTCAGTAAGGAAAACACTGATAAATGTATTTTATTCTTTCTGACTTCTTGAAGTTTTTTTAAAGGAAAAATTAATAAACACATGTGGTACAAAATTAAAATAGCATAAAAATGGAAAATATTTTCCTACCCAGGACTAGAGGAACTAAGCATTAAAGAGTACACATATGCACACATGCACAAACATCCCTTTTCTCCCACCATATGGGAGCATTCTGCACCTTCTGTTTTTCACTTAACCAAATTAATTCTAGGATACTCAACTTTTTATACTTTAACATTACTGAAATTGGGATATGTCCTATTGGTATCTTACAATTGTTTTAGTCCTGGATTGGCATCCATTTCTTCTGGAAAGGATATGTACTTTTGTCAGTCACGTGGACTTACTGCTAACCGGACACTACTTTAAATACTCTGCTCGAGATACTTTAAATACTCTGCTCAAGAGTTTTTGGACCACACTAATGATATGAGTCAGAATACAAATCCACATAAACTGGCTTGTGGTTTAAGTTTTCAGGGAATTTTTTTCTTCTTTTTATTTATTTTCAGGATTGTGTATGCAAGTTTCTTTGCCGTATCTTTCTTTGTTCTGGGTTCATTTGTCTTTACCTATTTCCAGCTTTATATAGGCATCTCCTCTTAGATTCCCATCTTGGGCATTTCCTTCTCTGGCAGTAATAATTTAGAGATACATCTTACATCTGATAGCATCATAGATTTGATGGAATAAATATGTCATTTTGTTTTGACACACTGAGATAATGTTACTTTTCACAGCAGTATCATATTCCATTGAAATTATGTACTGTGGTTTTTATGTTGTCCCTATTTTTTTCTACTACAAACAAGGTAGGAGTGAAGATCCTTGTATCTAAGGCCTTGCAAACACATGGAAGAATACTTATTTCATTGATTTAGCTATATTCTAGGCATTAAGAGAATGGCAGCAAGACAATCCCTGTCCTCATGAAGCTTACATTCTAGTTTTTTTCTACCTTTATTGATATATAATTGACATATAACATCAATTGAGGCAGACAAAGCGATTACTTGATATACATATGAACTATAAAGTGAGTACCAAAATCAGGTTAGTTAGTACATCTGTCACTTCACATAAACACCATGTATGTGTGTGTGTGCGCGCTCATGTGTGGTGAGAACATTAAGATTTACTGTCTTAACAACTTTTAAGTATACAATACAGTATTGTTAACTGTAGTCACTGTGCTTTAGATAGTTAATCTGAAATTTATACCCTTTGACCAACACCTGCCCGTTTCTTCCATCCCCAACCCCTGGCAATCACCAGTTTACTCTATTTCTATGAGTTCACCTTTTTCAGATTGTACATATAAGTGAGATCATCCAGTATTTTTTTTTCCTCTGACTTATTTCACTTAACATAATGCCCTCGCAAATAGCAAGGTTCCCTTCTTTTTTATGGCTAAATAATACTCCATTGTGTATTTTCTTTTTCTTTATCCATTCATCTATGGATGGACACTTAGGTTGTTTCCATGTCCTGGGTATTATGAATAATGTTGCAATGTACATGGGGGTGCAGATATCTCTTTGAGATAGTTATTTCAAAAATGAAGTTTACATTCTATCTGGGGGGAGGATGTCAGGTAATAATATAATTTCAGATAGTTTTGAATATGCAGAAAACCAAGAAAGGGGTTAGTGAGAAATGTGTGGTAGGGGATAGTTGTGAGACTATTTTATATAAGGTAATTAAAGAAATAAAATTTGAGAAGAAACCTGAATGAAGCAAAGGAGTAAGTCAAAAATTACCTGGGGATAGCTATTTTAGGCAGAAAGAACAACCCTATATCATTTAAGAAATAGTCTTATATCATTTAAGAAATTAAATCAGTGGTTAAAAATATTCCCAGAAAATTCTAGGTCTGTAAGTCTTTGTTAGCTAGTTCTTCATTCAAAGATAAATAAATTTTATTTTTATACAAATTCTTCCAGAGCATGAAAAAATAAGGAACACCACTAATTCATTTTGGGTTACCTGGGTAACCTAAGAATAGTATGAGAAAGGAATATTAAAAGTCATTAATGAACATAAATACAAAATTTCTAAATGAAATGTTAGCAGGGTCAATCTGGAAGTACAGCAGGTCCTCAAATAACATCATTTTATTGTAATTTGGATGAGGTGCTGTAGGAATTTAACTCTCGCTTATGTTAATTAGCCTATAGTAAAATTGGTTTTGTTATACATTATTTTGCTTAAAGTTTCAAAACATTAATGATGTTAAGTTAGAACTTACTAGATATGGAGTGATAAGTCATAACCCAATTCAGTTTATCCCAGGAAGGCAGATTGGTTTAATAGAGTATACAATTAAATTGAGTTAGAAATTCAATTATTGTAACTCACCATTCAATAGGGTAAAGGGCACTTTCTTAGCCTGATAAAGGTAGCTATCTCTATCTTTATCTATCTATCTATCTATCTATCTATCTATCTATCTATCTTTCATCTAGATAAAAACCCAACTGCCAGAGAAGCAAAAATACTGAAATTAAATATTCATTTAACAATGATTATGGCAGTGTGAATTAGAAAAATTACTTCAGAAAGTTCAAGTTCAATAATGTTGAAAATTTTTATAACCACCAGTTTTACTCCAAGGTATACACTATGAAGAAACTCTTTCAAATGGACACCAGGATACATATACTAAAGGTTTATAGTAGCATTCTTCATGATAGTAACAAACTAAAAGCCATTCAATGTCTATCATAGAAGAATGGATAAATAAATTAATTATTTACTCTTGAACAGTGAAAATATACAGCTATAGCTATATCAATAAACATGAATAAATCTTACAAACCATAATGTATATCTAAGAAAGTAAATCACACAAAAGGACAAATATTGTATTATTCTGCTTATATAAAATACCTTGACTAGTCAAACTCAAAGAGATAGAGTAGAATGGTGGTTGGAATGGGTGGAGGTTGCAGAAGAAAGGGAGTTAATGTTTAATCGATACAGAGTTTCAGTTTGGGAAAATGAAAAAGTTTTGGAGATTGATGGTGGTGATGGTTGTACAACAACAGCGTGAATGCACTTGATGCCATTGACCTGCCTACTTAAAAATGGTTAAAATGTTAAATTTTGTTACATTTACTTTACTACAATAAGAAAAGAAATAAATTACAATCATATACATAAAGTATAATTGCATTTATGTGAAGTTAAAAAATAAGCAAACTATTGTCTAGGAATACATATATACACAATAAAATTTTAAAGAAAAACAAAATCATCACAAACATCGGTGATTATCTCTAGAGGTATTTTTTTTTTTTGTAAATTAATATAATTTTGGGGATACGATATGGAAAGAATTCAAAAAACTACATGATACAATTGTTACAAACCTATCCCTGTTGGCTTTTTAATATAAACCAGATTTCCCATTTCTTATATTTGTAAACATTAAAAATTAAAATAGAATTTATCTGAATCTTTGCTTCATTCAGCTATAGCTAACATTTATCCATGGGCCATGAGCTAACTAGGAAAAAGAAACACCCAACGACTTCATCAAGAGGTGTATATTCAGTAAAATTTTACTTCTTATGTTATTGTTTATCAGAATTTAAAATATAGTATGTTGCTCTGTTTAATTGTATACTGAATGTAGTTATAAAATTAACTCTATCCAGAGCAAGTTTTTTATTACTTAGAAACTCAGAGACAAGAAAATAAAATTTAAAAATTTTCATGTGTATTTTTACAAAAGATAAATGGGATAGGATCAACAAAAGTTTCAAGTATATTACATTAAGATAAAATTCTTTGAGGGAAATGGAATGGAAATAGGAGTTCAAGGAGAAAAAGGATTACAATTTTTATTAAAGAAGCTTATTTATATTTTTTTAATGATATTAGTCATTAAATCACTATAGTATGTAGATTTCATTGGATGTATTTTAAATAGTGATCGATATATTTAAGAATGATGTGAAAGTTTTGATATATCAAATACTTGAAAATGTAATATTTGCAGCTATTTAAGCTTGTGATGAAAATTTTTCAATGCCAACTCAAAAATGTGTGAAGGGGTACATAGTTTTTCAAAATTCTTTTAGGGAATATATGAAAAAATAATTTTAAAGGTTACCAATCAACTAGAGCTGAGGAGAAGCCAGAATTGAAGTCTGAGAAGGAGAGACCTATGGAGAAGCAGTAATATCAGACAGTACTAACCTAAAGGCCTAATGAAGAAAATATATCAAGAAGGATAAGAAAACTTTGTTGAATGCTGATGACAGATGAGTAAAATGAAGGCTGAAAATTGGCCACTGCCATGGGAAAAATGGTCATCTTGACTAGAGAGGTTTTAATTGGAACAGTAGAAATGAAAGCCTCAGTGGGCCGTGCAGAAAATGGGGAAGCGAAAGCAGTGGCAACTCCTTTTAGGTGGTCTGATATAACAGGTAACAGAATTGGAGCAAATGATGGAGAAGGATGTGAAATCTAGGGAGGGAGAAATTTATGAATAACTAAAGGCGTTAGTCACAGGAGCCACTAAGGGGTAAGATCCAATGTCAGAGTGGCACGTTCGTCCATAACTAGCAGAAAGTACATACAGTTCATCCACCGTGATGGGAAGGAAGGCAGACAAGATATAGGTAGGCTCGAAGATTTGGTGTGTAAAGGAGATTGTTTTCTTCTAAAAGTTTCTAGTAATTTAAGGTAAGCTCAACAGCTGAGAATAGTAAAAAGGAGAGGATTTTGGAGGTTTGAAAAATGAGGACAATGACATAGTAGTAAGAATAGTGGATGGTGTTTAGAGCCTATTTAAAATTTGTGCTCATAAATTTAAGCTCGTGTATTTTCTCTGGCAAGGTTCAGCTGCTCATATTGCTAGCAAAAACTAAGTGGAAAATTGATTTAACTAGGACTTGGAATTTGCCACCTGAGCTCCTTGGAAGGAGAAGAAAATAGGGGAGGTAGAGATATATGTTAGTGGTTATGGTGATGAACTGTGAAATCTAACCTGGGTAAGGAAGAAGTGTGGGAAAGATTGATAAACAGTGAAAAAATGATAAGGCCAATGGATTGGAGATTCCAATGGACCATCCTGCAGTAGGTGAGCCCCAAAGTGAAGATGGTTATCCAAGACTCTGTATCCCAAGGATTAATCACTCTTGATTCCTAAATCGAGATGATACTCTTCTTTTTCTAACTCTTCCCATAAATCAAATAGAGGAGAGGTGGTTATCACCAAGATAGTTCTCAGATCTGTCTCCGCTGCCCTGATCTCTTTACTAATCCTCCAATTTTAATGCCTGTGAGCATTGCCTGGATGCTACACCAGTACTTCATACTAATTATATTTAAATGCCTTTAAACAATTTCTGTTACAAGTTTACTTATTCTGGATTAGCATTTTTCCTTTTGATTCTTCTTGGACTCCTTTGTCTTCTTGCTCCCAGTTTAATCATTATCAAGTAAGTTAGCTTATAAAATATTTATTGGATATCCATTCTCCTATCAGCATTTACATTGTCATTACTTTCGTTTAATTATTGTTAATAGTAACCAAAATGATATTCTCTTTATAATCATTTTTTCCCTGATACCATGTTAGTTTTCAAAATTCTTTTTTTTCATATGGGTAAATGTGTCATTATTTACAATATATAGTACATGAAAACATAAGAATTACACCCAGATGTTTGTTCTCATTCTCAAATAATGTTGGCTCTCTTAAGATATTCAATATATGTGAAATATGTAACATGAAATTTACACTTTGAAATTTTAGTTTTTCAGGAGACCAAGAGTTCACCATTCTGTCTATTTTTCAAGTTCCTTTCTGATGACAATCCCAAGGTCTATCATTTAGTAACACACTGTGTAGAAAAGAGCCCTTGCTGGGCATCTGGAAGGATCTGGGATGGACAGGGCTCTGCTTCTGCTCCCAGAGCTACATCTGTCAAAATTATATTCTTCTTGGCCATAGCCCTTCTCAAAAACTTTTAGGGGGTTCCAGTTTCTTATAGAATAATGTCCAAACTCTGTAGCATAGGCTCCAGTCATCTTTTCCATCCTCATTTCCATCATCGCCTCTTCTTAGAGTTTCCCCAGGGCCCATTGAACTGGTTAGCCTGTCCAATATGCTCCAAACTCTGTGACTTATTCCTGCTTTTCCTTCTTCTTGGGATATCTTCCCCTCATACCTGAATGTTAAAATCTTTTGGGCACAAATTTAAATACTACCTGCTCTATAAAATTTTGCTTGATTCCAGCTGTTGAAGATAATCTCCCCTTTCACCAAACTTGCAAATTAATTCTCTGTATTTGTTAGTCATAAAAATGTCTTTAATTTTTATAGACATGTTGCAGTATTAAACTGTTTTTACATATTTTTTTAATCCTTACAACAATGAAACAAAGTTATGTTTAGCACCATTTTAAAGATGTGAAAACTGGGAATGAGAGAGTTACCTAAATTATGTATACTTGCCTTCGAATAATTTATATGCTTATTTTTCTTATACATTTTGTTCTCAGTAGATTGAGTCAAGGCTTTGCACATAATAGGCAGTCTCATTCGAATGAGCGAAAGACTGGATTCATGGAAGCAAAAGTGTTTTTCAAAACTCCTATTTGAGGGCTATGTGTTTTTAAGTTTTTGGGGTACATGCGAATAGCCGTTTTTTATGTTGTGGCCTTTGTTAAGCCTGGCAGTAAGAAAAAGAAAATCACCAAAGCTGAACGATTGAAGCTGCTACAAGAGGAGGAGGAAAGACGGCAAAAAGAGGAAGGTACAAAATACACAATGATACTATTTTCACATATAGGTAATACTAATAATGGGTTGGTATTTCTATTATATTTTTAAAAGAATTTCCAACTTATTTAATTTTTCTAATTTAATCTGTTTTATAATAAATATCTACTATTTAAAGGGTACCCAGAAACTTGTTAATACACACCAATCACTTTCAGATATATCTTGAAGTAGAGTTTCCAGATAAAATACAGGATGCCCAGTTAAATTTGAATTTCAGATAAACAATGGATAACTTGGTATAATTTGCCCCAGGCAATATTTAGGACAGAAAAGTTCATTGTTTATTTCAAATTCAAATTCAATTGAATGTCCTTTATTTTTAATCATTAATTCTGACAAATCTACTTGAAGTGTTGATATTTATTGATGAATTCAGGGGCTGATTGTACAGTAAGAATTCTGAAACTCAAATTCATCAAATAAGAGAAATATGTACTAGTAAGAAATACACACAGTTGCCTACATTCTTATAGTTTAATAACATTTATTTGCCAAATTTAAAGAGGACCTTGATTTGTTTAAAAAAGTTAATTAAAATTAATAAAAAGATCAGTTACTTAAAACCGAAAAATGATTTAAAAATACAGATATTTCAAGTGGTTGTAGCTTTTAGTATTAGGAACATCTGTGGATAAGATTCAGGTTTTAAAAGTCTATCTTCAGTTTCCATGGTGATTTTTATGTATAATCATATAAATCTTTTTTAGATGACTCATGATAATAGAACATCAGGATCTAGATTTTGGGGAATGTTTTATTATATTGGGATAAATATATTTTTCAGCAATATGTATCATATTTTTTTAATAGTAAAAGCAAAAGAAGACTAAGGTAATTGCTTTGATGATGTAGATATTGCAATATTATAGAAATCTTCTGAAAATTTTACTTCTCCTTAGTTATTCATGATAGATCTGTCATTTTTTATTGGCTAAAATTATTATTGGATTGCCATAAACTTTCTAGAGGAGAAATACCATTGTGGGCCTATTTTTTGGTCAGAAAGTTTGAGAGTCATGTTACTTTATTGAAAGAAATCTAGCACTTGTATTTTTCTACCACATAATAAAGGTCGTAACTTCTATAAAATATACCGCCACCACTACATCTTGCAGAAATTTGAAGTAACTTTAAGGGCTTAAAAATTGATTTAATTGCTGAGAAAAAAATTTTTTTTTCCCTTTTGGGTTCTTTAGAGGAAGCCCGTGTGAAATATGAAAAAGAAGAAATGGAAAGACTTGAAATGGAACGAATTGAGAAAGAAAAATGGCGACAACTTGAAGCAAAAGTAAATAAATGTTAATGATGTTATTAATGATGACTGAAATTACATGGCTATTTGGCTGTTTAATATCTTTCTCCCTTGGAAGCTATCAGTAATATTTAGTCCTATATGAACTGGTTTAACTCATTTCATCCTACCATAGAATTGTGACATTAGTACCACATTTCACAAATAAGGAAATTGAGGAACAGAGATATCAAGCTAGGTCATTGCCAGGGCCTAAATGTGAGTAGTCTTGCATCTGAGCCCAAGCTTGTAACTATTAAGTTATTCTCAGTCCGTTTTATAGATAATTAAACAAGGATTAAAAAAAAAAAAGAATTCAAATTTTCTCTTTACTTTTTTAGGTTTACTTCTCTTTTTCAACCGAATTTTTCAAATCAGTAGTTCTGAAATATTTTGATCTCAAGAAAAAAGTCTCATTACTGTTAAAAATAGAAGACTCCTAAGGAGCTTTTGTTTATGTGGATTATATCTATCAATATTTACTATAGTAAAAATGAAAACAAATTTTTAAAAGTTATTATATTAATAGACATTAAACATTGTTCAAAATAAGCATTAATATTTTAGTAAATACACATACATTTTTTAAGAAGCAATTATACGTAATATATATTACTGAGTTATAACTGGCATATAACATGTTAGTGTCAGGTGTACAACATAATGACTCAATATTTGTATATATTGTGAAATGATAACCACAATAAGTCTAGTTGACATCCATCACCACATATTATATATTGTTTTAAATTAGGGAAATATGTGGCATTGTTTATATTTTTGAAATATCATTAATGTCTGACTTAAAAGAAGACAACTGGATTCTCATATATACTTCAGTATTCTATCTATTACAATGTGTTGTTTTGATTGGAGTATATATGAGGAAAATCTGGCCTCACACAGATGTGTAGTTGGAAAAGATGGAATATTTTAATTGCCATTCAGATTACTGTGAATATTCTTTGATACTATATTTTAACTCAATAAGTGGTAGTTTCTTAATGTAAAAATCTGAAACCATATTGATGAACTTTTCATACTCTATTACACTGAAACATGGATCTATCTTACACTTAGATCTTGTATCCATGCATGATTTTGCAGCATCATGTATTGGTTACTTGGAAAAATTTGGTTCACTGGATTATTTGTTTCTAAATGTTGACCCATTTTTATTGTTCATTACCAAAAAAATCACAAGCATTTATATCATCGCCAGTCAGATCAGAAAAATTTTGAAGGATTGGAAAACTGTCAAGCTCATAATGGTAGATAAAGGTTTTCTAAACTTTGGAATTTTATTGAAAGCTTGAATTTTATCACTGGCAACAAACACTTTAAATTGTTTCCTGGAGGTGACATGCTCAATTCATTCATTTTTGAAAGAGAATGTCTTCCAAAATATTCAAATAATTGCACAAGTGTTTATTTCTCAAAATTTCACAGAATATTAAAAAGACATATACTTAAAGGTTGATATTTAATAAAATTAATAATTTTTACTTCTTCATCAGGTCATTCTTATGTGAAACTGGCTGCTCACCACCCCTTGCCCCTGAAAAATAGGACCACTAGTACAGTCTGCGCCTTGATTTATACTAGCAGTTTTACACTTTCTTGCACCAAGAGTGAAAATGTATACACTGCCAAAAAGGCTAATAATGTCTTACCATTATTATGAAAATTGATTTGACCTCACAGATCCCAAAACAGTCTTGGGGATTTACTAGGAGTCTGTAGATCACACTTTGCAAAACACCGTTACAGATAAAACCTTTTGGAAATAGCAGTTACATTCAAATTAATTTTAGTATTCATTCTGAAACTAAATACTTTGCCAAGTAAATTTTCAATGCTACTTGTAAAAAACAAAGCTGAAATTATAGAATAAATCAATGTATCCCCATACAACAGGATCTAGAAAGGAGAAATGAAGAACTTGAAGAACTTTATTTATTAGAAGGGTGTTTTCCTGAAGCAGAGAAATTGAAACAAGAAAATAGATTGCTTTCTCAGGTAAGACTGATTTTTTTTTTTTTTTTTTTTGAGCTAAAACTTTTGTACCACAAGAGGGAGTTATAGTCTGATACCCTTTTTAGTCCCCCAAAACTTTAAATTTGTCTATAAAAAATCTCCAATCTGACATTATTTGTAGCAAAGTAAATTCATATAGCTCTGTAGAAAACTATTTTCAATAATAAGATCCTGGAAAGTTTTATATCCTTTGATTCTGATTGAATTTCTAGAATCTATACTGAGGAAATTATCTTGTATATAAAAACTATGTTGCTCAAAACAGCTTAACTTTATAAAAATTATGTAGGTAGATTATCTGAAGAAAAAGAAAAAACTGAATAATATATCAAAAGACGATTATTGTATAATTTTAAGCAAAAATTTATAAGTACAATGTGATTACAAATGTAGAATTTGCATAGACTACATAATGAATGGAAGGGCTCATACTAAAATGCCAATGTCAATTGACGAATAGCAATAACTTGAGAAATAGAAGTTAGGCCAAGTGTTGGTTTTTGTAAATATAGAAACTATATGATTAGAGAGAAAAAACAAAACCAACTCATAAGTACTATTTTAAAAATTAAAAACTGACAATAAATAGATTTAATATTTATTTGAATTATTGAGGCTTACAAATTATTTTGACAGAGAAGTTTGGTTATTTTAGAGCTAACTCAAGTAACTTAGTTAAAGTCATAATATGCTTTTTGCTAAAACTGGGAAAATGAGGTTATTAGAATTCATACTTTAAAAAGAAGAATTTTTATTTTTGGTTGCGTTTTCGTCAGTGCGAACCTTTGATCATACTTATTCCACAGTGGAAACACTACATTGAATGTGATGGGAGTCCTGATCCTTCAGTAGCCCAAGAAATTAATACTTTCATTAGCTTGTGGAAAGAGGAAACAAATGAGACTTTTGAGGAAGTGATTGCAAAGAGTAAACTAGTTCTATATGTAAGTACTTCAGTATTATTCCATAACTTTAAATTATTTAAATTACAAATTTAATCCAAAAATAGAAATTAAATAAATATGATATTTGCCAATTAATAACACTATTGCTTCCTTAGCAATAAAGAAAAATGTTTGCTAATCTTCTTTTTTTTCAACTCCTAAAAACCTCTTGACATCTTACATAAGATCAACAAAACATAAATGAAACTTTAACTATATGTGTGTCTAATTCAATCCAAAAAAAGTTAAGATGCATCCATTTACGTAGATAACTCAGGGGTAAGTGAATAATTTTATCCTCAGCTGGCATTATTCACTTTTCAGTGATTCAGTACACGTATTTTTTAATTGTTAACTTGTGCCAGCCACTTACTCTTTTAAGTACTGGAAGTACAAAGATGAATAAGAATATCTTACATTCTATTTCTGCAAAAAGGATGGATAGGATAGCCTGTGGAGCTACCACTTTACAATGCACTTAAAAATGCTTAAAAAAAAATTTAATGACATTTAAGTCCATTACCTAGTTCAAAAGAAAGTAAGGGAAAATCTTGGAGGTCATAAAACAGTTTAGAAAAGTGGGCAAGTGTGGAAGTCAGTGGCTTCTCAGAGAGTATAGAAAGTATCTGTTAACCCCTGGTGGTGTAGCGTTGGTTTAAAGGGCTATCAGGAGGCAAAGCCTAGGGTACATGCAAGGTGACAGTTGGGTCAGAGAACTGTATATGAATGGGAGCTGCTAAAAGTTATTGTAGATAATAGGGAAAAAACTTAGTCTGCAAAGGGAGATATAGGAATTTGTTTGGTTCATCTTTAGCTTAATGAAAAGAAAACAAAAATGTCTCTACTGAGAATTCTTAATCACAGTGAGTCAGAAGTTAGATTGAAAAATTTACCAGAATACAGCACAGAGAGATAAAGAGATGGAAAATATGAAAGAGCAGCATGTGTGTGATTATATGTATGTGTATACATATATATGTATATTTTAGTCCTTCCTGCTTCATTTTATATATATATATATATTATATATATATATATATATATATATATATATATATATATATATATATAGTGAAGCAAGAAAGACTTAAATTTTATTTAAAAGGAGTACCAGAAGAGATATAGAAGAATGAGGAAGAGACAATATTCAAAGAGGTAGTGGCTGATGATTTTTCAGAATTGAGGAAAGATGCAAACATTCAGATTCAAGAAATACAACAAATCCTAAGTTAGGATAAATAGAAAGAAATCCACACTTTGGCACACCTACGTAATATTAGAAACGAAAAAGAATTCACTTCTCTTGGTCCCATTATCCTTTATGTTTTTCATTCTAACCCCTCACCATATTTTTGTGTTTTTTATCACTGTGACTTACTTCTCCGTGTCACTATACGATGTCCTAACTCTAGACTCTGCTAAGCACATGACACGAGTTGCCTAATTTAATCTGGACAACAAGCTTATGAGATTCATTTTACATATGAAGAAATATAGATTACAACTTGCTTACAGTCCCCCATGAGACCTTAGATGGGCCTTACTCTGTCTTTTCAAGGCTCCAAAGAGCCTCCCATGCACTGTGAGGTATTTGGACACCAATGGATTTATCATACAGTGTTCTTGGCACTGCACATCCTCTCTACCAGGGAGACTGCCCTGGCATGATGCTGGGCCAGGAATCTGGTACTGCGATTAACAGGGAGGCAGCAGGAAGTAGCACTGGAGTTCACCAGTGATGAGTTGTTATGAATGTGAGGTACAGAATTACAAGTAATGAATAGTAGGGAAGATGAGACAAGGAAAAGTAAAACAAAACAGGAGACAGAAGAGAAGAATCAGCGATCAGAAACTAAAGCAGGCAGCCACAAGAGGAACAGAAAGAATTAGCAGTGATATCCTATGGTAAAAATCAAGTTCCAAATTATCAAATTCATTTGCCAAAATCTTAGATTATGCTTACTATGCCAGGCTTTAGAAATAGTAACTTGCTAAATTTTTATAATAACTCTATTAAATAGGCATCATTATTCCCATTTTACAAATGGAGGAGTTGAGGCACAGAGATGTTATATAACTTGTCCGGAGTCACACTGCTAGTAAGAGGTGGCTAGGATTGAAGTGCAGCATCTTGCTTGAGTCCACACTACCCTGCACTACTATGCTGCCTTTCCTAATTTAGACATTTTCTATATTTTATTTGTGTCTGTGTTCAAAACTAAATTCTGCCACTTACTAGTTATTCCTTGATCATGTTATGCCTTAGTTTCTCCCAACACTTTAAATCTCTCTCTTTTCTTGCTTCAATGGTTTCTAAGCAGTTCGATGTAATTCTTAACTTTGTTCCTCTAAACGTAAGGTGTTTTTTCTCTCTGCCTTCCGTCAGGATTTTTTTCTTTATCTTTGATTTTTCTGTAGTTTGAAAATGATAAGCCTAAGTGTAGTTTCGGGAGGGCATTTGTTCTGCTTGCTATTCTCTGAGTTTGGTGGGTCTGACATTAATTTGGGAGAAATTCCTAGCCTTTATTATTTCAAATATTTCTTCCATTTCTTTCTCTCTTTTTTCTCCTTCTACTATTCCTATTTTATGGGAATTACCTTTTGTTATTGTCCCTCAGTCGTTTTTTTAATTCAGTCTCTGTTCTCTTTGCTTTTTGTTTTTCCAGGATTCTATTGATACATCCTCTAGCCCAAAGATTCTTACCTCAGCTGAGTCAAGTCTACTAATAAGCCCATCAAAGGCATTCTTCATTTCTGTTACAGTGGTTTTTTTTTTTTTTTATCTCTAGCTTCTTCTTCTTTTTTTTTTTTTTCTTTTGATTCTTTCTTGGGATTTCCATCTCTCTACGTTGCCCATCTGTTCTTGCATGCTGTCTACTTTATCCACAGAGCCCTTAGCATATTAATCACAGTTGTTTTAAATTCCCAATCTGATAATTTCCATTTTGCTGCCATGTCTGGTTTCTGATGCTCTGTCGGTTCAAATTGTGTTTTTTTTTTTTTTGCCTTTTGGTATGCCTTTTAATTTTTTCTTGGTAAGTGGACATGATGTACTGAATAAAAGGAACAGTTACTTACTGTAAATGGGGCTTTAGTAATGGGGTGGTGAGGAAGGGAAGGAGGAGAAGAGTTCTATAATCCTGCGATTATGTGTCAATCTTTTAGTAAGTCTTGTGCCCCTGAAATGTGAACTTTACAAGTGTTTTTAATTTTTATTATCCCCTTTTATGTGGGAAGGGATGGCTAGAGACAGCTGGAACTGGGTATTTCCTTTTCCCCACATGAGTTAAGCTCTGACAAAACTCCCACAGGTGAGACTCTGGTTAATTAGTTTCCAGAGATTAGGCCTTTTTAAGAGCTCTGGTGTATTTCAAAATGGTTCCTTTTACTGTTCCACTGCTAGAAGTATGAGGCGGTTTTTCTCCTATATTTGTTGTGGCAACCTGGTCGAGGTAAAACTCGACTGGAAGTAAAACTCCCATGACTCTTCTCCTGGAGTTTATAACTCTCAGAGTTGTCCACACTGGGCCTCCAGCAATTCATCATTTACAGTTTAGATTTTCCTACCAGATCCTGAGATGGTTTCGGCTCCTGGATCTCTGTTCTGGGACGCAGTGACTCCCTGTATTCACCTGTAGGTCTCTACAATCTTGGGGGGCCTTGCTTATGGATCAAAGAAGAGTTGTTGATTTTTTAATCTGTTCTGCTTTTAGTCGATAACAGCAGAGTGGTGTCTTCCAAGCTCCTTGCAGTTGGAACCAACACTCTGATTTCCTCATCTATAAAAGAGGCACAATAACAGTATCTACCTCACAGAGTTAAGATGAGGATTGAATGAATTAAAATATGTAGAGCATTTAGAATAGTTCCTGGCACATAGTAAGCATTCAGTAAATATTAGTAATTTTCCTCTTTTCCTCATTGTTACCATACTGTTATTTCTATTCCACAGTCTTAGTTAATGATAAGCCTTGCCTTATCTATCAACTTGTTAATGAAAGCTCTGTTACACATGGTTGAGAATTCTTGTAATGGAGTTTTTGGAGGAAATCTTTTATTTTTCTGTGCTCTTAAATAATATAAGAATCTTTCCCTATATTTATGCTATGTTTTATTGACACTAAAATGTTTTCCTCAATTCAAAAGTGTTAAGAGTATCTTCCTTTTCACTTTTCTCTGTCAGATTTAATTTACTTAGTAACTTTTTACTTCACATTTTTACTTTATATTTTTGCTTTATAGTTAATTGAGAAATTGAAATCAATTTTATTGGAAACTCCACCATATGATTTGCAAGATAAAAATATAACCCAGTACCAAGAATCAATCCTGGAACTGCAGGAGCTCCTTCACCTTAAGTTTAACATAGCCACAGAAATATTACTCAGAGTAAGTGTGATATTTTGCTTATATCTTATTATTAACTTTTAAAATAGTAAAAATTTTATGCTATATAATAAAAAAACCCAGTGTTTTTTTCCCAAAATTTAAAAGGTTATAAAAAAATCAGTGGAATAATTTAGCACATGTAATTACCCATGTTTAACAGCTATAAATATTTTCCTTTTAAAGAAATAAAACAATATAGCTAAAGTCTAGTTTTTAAATTATACTTGGTAAGTTTTACTAGGATTACTATGAAAATAAACTTGCAAATCATTATATATTAGATACTGATTTACTCTAGATAAATCGTTGATACAAAGTTATAATTGTTGGTAGTCACAATTTTCCCCCAAATATCTTAGCACTAATGATGATATCCATAATATATTCTACTATCCAGTCCATATTTAAAATTTCCCTAATATCCCATGAATTATCTTCTATAGTTCTTTTTTTTTAATCAGAGAACAATCTAAGATCACACATTGCTTTAGGCTCTTTGTCTCTTGTTTTTTTAATTCTAGAACACAGTTTTAGTGTTGGTACAGTCTTGGCAGAATGTGTTCTCATTACAAAAAGAATTTCAAAAAAAAAGGCTTAAATTTCACTACGTTTATTTTTAGTGACCATATTCATATTTTTACAATTATTTTATTTATGTTGTAATAAAAAGCATGTATTACAATTATTAATCAAGATTTTTATTTTAAGAGAAAAAGACACAGTAGATAAAAGATAAGATTAGAAAAATAATGTTATATTTGAACTGGAAAATCAGCATTAGTCATATTTTTATTGCATAAAAGGAGCCAGGTCTAATTGGGGTAAATGGCTAGTTTTGGGTCTGGGGTGGGGGAAGTGAAAGATGAAGCGGAAAGATAAGGTTATCTTGTGCTAGAAAGCAAATAAATGCTCAGAGTCTAATGGAATCATATCCAAAGGGACAGGACTAGCTTAAAGTCTCCCACTAGTCAAATTTGGGACAATACATATATCAGAAAGAATAATGACTATAATTGATTAAAACATTGAATAAATAAAAATCCGTGAATCTCTAGTGATACCCCAAAATGGAGGAGGAAAGTGGAGTGGTGGATGGAGGAGAACAGTTCTTTACAGAAGAATGCTGTCTGATAAATGTAGAAGGAAGGGCCACTTAGAAGAATCATCATTTTTCAATCCTTAATGTAATAATTGATAAGGATCATCATTGGCTACCTAAATAATTATGTGAAAAGTTGAGTTGTTGAGGAGCACATTATTTTCATAGTGCCACAGTTTTAGACCACAGATTATTTACTGATTGGAAAAAAATGTACTTTCCAATAGGAAGATGTGGAAATTCATCTCCCTATTTAATCAAGTTATCAAATCCACATAGTTAATAGTGGGACATAATATACCTCTTGATAAGATATAATATGAAGAACACAAAATCTATAATGCCTTCTTGCTTCTTATAATGCCTACTTAGACCTAACTTCTAGTGTACAATAAAATAAGGGGACAGAGGAGTAAATTAAATACCATGAGGAAATAATCAGATAAATCTACAGCGTAGAACAATTCTACAAGGCAACTATCTTGGACACTTCAAAAAGTTTATTTCACAGAAAAAGAAAAGCAGGGGATCACTTTTAAAAAAATAGCAATAAATTCAATCCCCAATACTTTTATGCTTTTGTATTATAGCAGCCAAATACATATTAACTTAAGCCCTTTAAAAGAGCTAATTTATTGAGCAGTAGGCATCACACTATGTTAGTCTTCATTAAAAAATTCTGAAAAACATCCTTAAATTATATGTTTGATGTTGATTATCAAGTATTGGACTAGTAAATCACATGGCTCATTTGGATTTCATAAACTGTATATTTTGTTTTCTAACTTTGATATGTTCAGAAATGGGCTAACTTTTGCAGTAACATCTACATTTTTAATAAGGTACATGTAAAGAAGCATGTGTATAGTTAAAATAAAAAGTCATGATAATGTTAAAATTAAAAAGGGTAACATAGTAATCTACAAGTGCTACCTGGTCATATAGGAGCAACTTTAATCCTTAGACACCATAAGAGAAACTGAATGGAAAAGAGGAAGCACATTTAATTCAGTAAACATGTTTGTATCGTTTTGAGAATTTTTAAAGCAATTCTTTGTCATCTTGATTAAACCATATTTTTACCCAAATAGCTCTGTTAAGTATAATGAAGGCAATCTAATACCTAAGTGATGAAATAACTTATCTAAGTTATGTAATTTACGAGGCCCCTAATCTTTTTTTTAAATGTTTTCTTTTTCTCTTACAGCATGCTAGTACTTTAGCAGATCTGGACAGTGGAAATATGGAAAAAGTCATTCAAGATGAAAATGTTACTCTATATGTGTGGGCAAACCTCAAGAAGAATCCAAGGTATTCCCATGGGTGATACTGTAGTTGAAAGACATTAGAGTCACATCATGATGACCAGGAAGATGCCTGTTGAACAATAGCATGGCATGCTTGGAAAAACTCATGTTAGGAAGTCAGCCAAATAGGGTTTGAATTATAGACCTGCCATTTACCATAGACAAGTTACTTAGCCTTGTTGAGCTTTAGTATATCAATAGTAAAATGATGATTATATTACTAAATATGATTGGGTTGAGGATTAAATATTAATGCATGTAAGGTCATGACCTATCATCTAGTACCAATATATGCTGAATAAATATGAGTTTTTTCCCTTCTCTTCACCCACTTAACTTCCCTCCCCACCAAAAAACGTAGAAGAGGTAGGGGCATTTTACAGGGTAATCTGAAATTTTTTAAAAAATTATTATCTTTGTGAACTGTTAAAAATAATACTTTCCAAAAAATAATACTTTCATCTTTATTAATTCTTTTAGAGATTTAAGGGGTGTTTCCCCAATTATTTTCAAAAAAAGTAACAGCTCTCTGAAGAATGATAGTGGTAATGATAAATTCATAATCACTTGGCTGCTGCTTGATCTTAAACATGTCAAATTAATTGAGTTTGTGTGATGGTGAGTTTTAGGGAAAAAATACCAGAATAAAAGTTAGGAGGCCTAGGTTCTGGTCCCAGCTCTGAAAAGATGAGTCATTTGACAATGGAATAAGATAGACTTTATTTTTTATATTTAGTTAAAGGAGGAGCTAAATATTTTCCACATTTCATTTGCTACAAAATACTCTGGTTTAAATCTAAATCAGAGATAGTATATTAATATAACCTTTTTTTTTCATTATAAAATATGTTATATACAGAAGAGTAAAGGGAATTGATCTGTATAATTTTAAAAGAATAAAAGTAAAATGAATAGCCCTGTATTAACTACCCAGGTCTAAGAAGAGAATTAGGTGGTTCTTTTACTAAGATAACAAATAGTGGAGGCAGAATAAGTTCTGTTTTATTTTGATGATGAGGAGATTTGTAAGGATGGACTTGGTGAATTTGAAGTACCTATGAAATATCAAAGTGCAACTGTCTGAAAGCATTGAGAGAAATCAGATAATTTTGGGAGTCATCAGCATATAGATGAGGAGTTCTTAACTTTTGGGGTGTTGTAGAGGCATTTTGGGGCCTCTTAAAGTTCATCCAGGATGTTTTTTCCCTACCTAACCCAGGAAACATAGAACTTATATTAAAAACTTCTGATAATATAAATAATAATTGAAGCCATAGAAATAATATCTTTGTAGACTATGTAGAGGAAGAAAAAAAGTCCTAGGATGGAGAGCCAAGTAATATTAATATTTAAGGGATAGTTAGGAAGAAGGCCATACAGAGGAAACAAAAGGAGCTACCAGAGATGGATCCCAAGAGAGTGTTTTGAGAAGAATAATATTATCAACTGGGTCCAAATCCTGCAAAGAAAGCTAGTAAGGGTCAGGATTTGAAACTGTGACAGAATTAAAGTACAGAGAAATACTGCTTATGTGTAAATTTGCAACAGACCTAGTTTCCTTAGACCTCATCCTCTTTGTTAAAATTATTAACAGATACAGAAGTGTCAGATTCTCTGAAACAAAAACTAGATTTGAACTTCCAAGGATATTAGCAACGAGTGACATTGCCCTACGACTCCTGCATACCCACTATGATCATGTCACGCCACCGTTCCCTGTTCGAGGATTGTTACGAGAACCCACTTCCACAGAATCTCACTTTGCAGAAGGTGAAGTTAATGTTGTAGAAACAGTAATCCCTGAAGATTTCGAAGAAGAGCATAAACAACAGGAAAATGAGTCTATCTCAGTTCATGAGGAAGAAATAAAAGTTGAAGAACAAGTTGATACTGAAGTACGAATGGTAGGACACTTTGAATGTTTACATTTTTTCATCATGTAATAAGTATTATTAAATCCCCTTGAAGCATTCTCAAATTTTTCCTAAACAACTAGAAATTGTCTGAAAGCCACTTTCTTGCCAGTGACCTAATTTTGAATGTGAATTTTTCTTCTTGCCTTCTATTATTAGCCACTGATGATAGTTGAGCCTGTTGCTTCAACATTCTAAAGTTCAGTATAAGGGTCGATCATTTTTATATTAGGTACACTCCTGAAAAGCTTTGAAGCAATTTAAATTTTGTGTATTTATTTTATTTCAAACTCACTTAAGGGAGTTTGCCATTAAAAATGGAAACTTGCAGTAAATACTTTTACAAACTGAGGGATTATGTTACATTGTTCTATTACTTCCTAAGCTTTTGGTTTTGCAAGAACAAATTTTATAAAGTAAAATTAATTTTCTTACACTATTGCGCTTCTCTCTTAAAACTTAACATCTTTAGATATAATAACATATTATTTGAGTAGTTTAATAATCATATTCCTTTTAGGTTTCTACTCTGTTTTCTATTCCAGGATTTTTGAGCTACTTATTATGTTAGAACAAGTTGTCTCTTTAGAATTTTAGTAATACTTTCTCAGAAGTAAGCAGCTTTTTTGTTTGGCCATAGACAATTTGCATTTTAGGAAGGATCAGAGGAAATAACGGTTTCCTACAAGTGCTTAAGACATGAAATATATTGGTTTATTTTCTTTAAACACATGTAAGGTTAAGAATTAGATCAAATACAAATTTCAAATTAAAATAGGAATTATTAGATATTCTAAGAACATATTTAATTGAACATTTCATTCAAAATCTTACCATAAACAAAAATCATAAATGTTATATAACGATATAGGCTATGGATATGACATGATAGTTGTTAGTACAAAGAATGTAAAAATAACAAGGCTTAAGGGGAGGAGAACCCAGAAACCTGTATATAGCTGATATTTTAGATGGAAAATAAAAATTTGTCACTTAAAAAAAAAACTGTTCTCAGAGCAATTTGATAGCTTTTAAAATAAAAAATTTTAGTTAACCTCTCAGATATACTTTTTAAACTTTTAAATATTGAGATATAATTGACATATTAGTTTTGAGTATACAACATAATGATTTGGTATTTGTATATACTGTGAAATGGTCATCACAATAAGTTAATATCCATTACCACACAATTTTTTTTTTCTTGTGACAAGAACTTTTAAGATCTCTCAGCAGCTTTCGAATATACAAAACAATATTAACTATAGTGACCATGCTGTACATTACATCCTCAGGACTTATTTATTTTATAATTAGAGATTTCTACCTTTTGGCCACCTGTACCCATTTTACGCCCCTCCCCCCCACCACCTCTGACAACCATCAAATATAAACCTGTATTTATAGGTTTGGTTTTTTGTTTATTGACATTTACATATTTATTCCCACATATAAGTGAGATCATCTGATATATGTCTTTGATTTATTTTACTTAGCCTATGTCCTCCAGATTCATCCACAGTGTCACAATGGCAAGATTTCCTTTCTTTAATAGTAGAATAATATTCCATTATATATATGTATATATATCTATACACATATACATATATATATATAAACACCACATTTTCTTTATCCATTCATCCCTGATGGACTCTTATTTTGTTTCCATGTCTTGACTATTGTAAATAATACTGCAATGAACATAGTGTTGTATAGATCTCTTTGTTAATGTTTTTGTTTTTGTTTTAAATAAATACCAAAAAGTGGACTTGCTAGATCATATGGTAGCTCTATTTTTAATTTTTCTGAGGAAACCACTTTTCTTCAAAGTGGCTGCACCAATGTACATTCCTCCTAACAGTACACTAGGGTTCCCTTTTCTCTACATTCTCGCCAACACTTGTTATGTCTTATATTTTTTACAATAGCTGTTCTGCAGGTGTGAGGTGATGTCTCATTGTGTTTTTCATTTGCATTTCTCTAATGATTAGTGATGTCGAGCACCATTGCATGTACCTGTTGGCCATCTGTATGTCTTCTTTGGAAAAATTGTTTTTTTGTTTTGCTTTTTGCTACTGAGTTGTATGAGTTCCTTATATATTTTGGATATTAACCCCTTTTCAGATATTTGATTTGCAAATATTTTCTCCCATTCAGTAAGTCGCCTTTTCATTTTGTTGATGGTTTCCTTTGCTGTACAGAAGTTCTTTAGTTTGATATAGTTCCACTTGTTTATTTTTGCTTTTGTTGTCTTTGCTTTTGGTGTCAGATCCCAAAAAATCATTGTTAAGACTGATGTCAAGGAATTTATTACTTGTATTTTCTTCTAAGGGATGATTTCAGGTTTTACATTTACATCTTTAGTATTTGAGTTAATTTTTGTATATGGTATAAGACTGTGGTCCAGTTTCGTTCTGTCGCATGTAGCTGTCCAGTTTTCCCAGTACCATTTAATGAAGAGACTATTCGTCCTCCATTTCATGTAATTGTCTTTTTTGTTGTAAATTAATTGAGCATATATGCGTGGGTTTATTTCTGGACTCTCGGTTTTGTTCCATTGATTTATGTGTGTGTTTTTATGCCAATGCCATATTGTTTTAATTACTATGGCTTTGTAATATAGATTGAAATAAGGAAACATAATGCTTTCAGCTTTGTTCTTTTTTTCTCAAGATTGCTTTGGCTGTTCAGTGTCTTTTATAGTTCCATATAAATTTTAGGATTGTTTGTTTTCTTTCTGTGGAAAATGCCATTAGAATCTTGATAGGGATTGCACTAAATCTATAGAATGCTTTAGTTGGTACGGACATTTTAACAATATTAAATCTTCCAATCCATGAGCATTTACATTTATTTGTGTCTTCCTCAGTGTTTGTCATTGATGTCTTACAGTTTTCAATGTGCAGGTCTTTTACCTCTTTGGTTAAATTTTTTCCTAGGTATTCTTTTGATGTTATCGGAAATTAGATTGTTTTCTTAATTTCTTTTTCTGATGTTCATTATTAGTATATAGAAACACAAAATATTTTTATGTATTGAGTTTGTGTCCTGTAACTTTTCTGAAGTTGTTGATAAGTTCTAACTTTTTTTGGTGGAGTCTTTAGGATTTTCTACATATAATGTCATGTCATCTGCCAATAGTGACAGTTTTACTTCTTCCTTTCTGTATGGATGCCTTTTATTTCTTTTTCTTGCTTAATTGCCCTTGCTAAGGCTTCCAATAATTTGTTGAATATAAGTGTCAGGAGTGGGCATCCTCTTTTGTTCCTGATCTTAGAGGAAAAACTTTCAGCTTTTCCCATTGAGTATGAATTTAGCTGTGGGCTCTTTACATATGACCTTCATTATGTTGCGGTGTATTCCCTCTATACCCACTTTTTTAGAATTATTTTTTAATCATAAATGATTGATAATTTGTTGAGTGCTTTTTCTGTATCTATCGAAATGGTCATATGGTAAAAATTTTGTTAATGCGGTGATCGATTTGTGGATGTTGAACCATCCTTGCATTCTCAATATATATACTGCTTGATCATGTTTTATTATCCTTTTAACATATTGTTGAATTTGATTTGCTACTATTTTACTGAGGGATTTTGCATCTATATTCATCAGGAAATATTAACCTGTAATTTTCTTTCCTTGTGATATCCTTGTTTGGTTTTGACGTCAGGGCGACACCAGCTTAGTAAACCAAGTTTGGGTGTGTTTCTCCCTATACTATTTTTTTTAAAGAGTTTGAGAGGATTGGCATTAATTTTTCCTTAAATATTTGCTAGAATTCACAAATGAAACCATCTTGTTCTGGATTGTTGTTTATTGGGAGGACTTTGATACTGATTTAATATCCTTGCTAGTAATAAAACTACAGATTTTTTATGTCTTCAAAATTCAGTTTTGATAGGCTGTTTGCTTTTAAGAATTTATCTGTTTCTTCTAGTTGTTAATTTCATTGGTGTATAATTGTTCATAGTAGTCTCTTATGAGCCTTTGTATTTTTGTGATTATCGGATGTAATGTCTCCTTTTGATTATTTGATCTTATTTGAGTTCTTTGTCTTTTTGTTCTTGGTGAACCTAGGTAAAGCTTTTTCAATTTTGTTTATCTTTTCAAAAGAAAAAACAGCTTAGTTTGATTGCTCTTTTCTACTGTCTTTTTAGTCTCTATTACACTTATTTCTGCTCTGATCTTTATTTCCTCCCTTCTACTAATTTTAGGCTTCATTTGTGTTTTTTTTTTTTCTCTTAGTTCCTTGAGGTATAAAGCTAGGTTGTTTCTTTGAGATATATCTTGTTTCTCAATGTAGGCATTTATTGCTGTGAACTCCCCTCCTACAACTGTTTTTGTCGCATCCCATATGTTTTGATGTGTTTCCATTTTCATTTGTCTCAAGGTATTTTTTAAAAATTTTCTTTGACCTATCGGTTATTCAGTTACATGTTGTTTAATCTTCACATACATATTTGTGAATTCTCTTCTTGTAATTGATTTCTAATTTTACACAATTGTTGTTGGAGAAGATACTTGATATGATTTCATTTAAAAAAAATCTATTAAGTCTTGCTTTTGGCTTAACACATGATCCATCCTGGAGAATGTTCCAGGTGTACTGGATAAGAGTATGTATTCTGTTACTTTTGGGATGGAATGTTCTGTATAGGTTCTTTAAGTTCATATGATCTAACCTGTTTAAGGCCAATGTGTCCTTATTGGTTTCTGTCTGGATGATCTATCCATTGCTGAAAGTGGTGTATTAAAGTCCTCTACGATTATTGCACTTATATCTATTTGTCCCTTAGACCTGGTAATAATTAAATACTTAGGTGGTTCTATGTTGGGTGCATAAGTATTTACAAATGTTATATCCTTATGTTACATTGACCCTTTTATCTTATAGAATGATCTTCTTTGTCTCTTATTACAGTCTATGTTAAAGACTGTTTTGTCTGGTAAAAATATCACTATCCCAGTGCTTTCTTTTGGTTTGCATGGAATAGCTTTCTCACCTTTCATTTTCTGTCAGTGTGTGCTTCATCTGAAGTGAGTCTCTTGTAGGCAGCATATAAATAGGTCTTTTTTTTTTTTTAATCCATCAGCCACTCTGTCTTTTGATTGAAGAATATAGCCCATTTACCTATAAAGTAATTATTGATAGGCATGTACTTACTGCCATTCTTTTCATTATTTTCTGGCTGTTTTGTAATTCCTGTTTTTTTTTTCTCTCTTCCCTTGTGATTTTATGATTTTCTGTAGTAGTATGCTTAGATTCTTTTTATACTTCGAGTTTTTGTTTTTGTTTTTTGCTTTGTGGTTACTGTAAGGCTTTCATAAAACAATTGTGTAAGAATATTTTAAGTTGTTTATGACTTAAGTTTGAATGCATTCTAAAGCTCTATATTTTTACTCCTCCTGCCATTTTATGTTTTTTGATGCCACAATTTACATTTCTTCATCTTGCATGCCTCTTAAAAAATTATTATAGTTATAGCTATTTACACTACTTTTGTCATTTAACCTTTATACTAGCTTTATAAGTGATTAACTATCTTTACAACATTAGATTCTGAATTTTACATTAGATTCTGAATTCTTTCATATATAGTCCGGTTACTAATTAGTGCTGTTTCATTTCGGCTTAAGGAAATAGTAATGAATTCCTCTTGTCTGGAAAACTATCCCTCAGTTCTGAATGACAGCTTTGCTGAGTAGAATATTCTTGGTTGGCAGGTTTTTTTCTTTCAGTACATTGAATACATTGTGCTCCTCCCTTCTGGCCTGAAACTTTCTGCAGAAAAATCTGCTAAGAGTCTTATAAGTGTCCCCATGTGCATAACAAGTTGTTTTTCCCTTCTGCTTTAAAAAAATCTCTCCTTGTCTTTATTTTTTAACACTTTAATTATAATGTCTTGGTGTGGGTCTCTTTGGATTCATCTCTTTTTGAACTCTTTGTGCTTCCTGGATCTGGATATCTGTTTCCTCTCCAAGATTAAACTTTCAGCCATTATTTTTTCAAATAAGTTTTCTTCCCCCTTCTGTCTGTCTCTCTCCTCTTTCTGAGATCCCTATAATGTAAGTATTGGTCCACTTGATATGTTCTTGCATAAGTCTCTTAAGCTATCTTCAGTTTTTCTCATTCTTTTTTTCTTTTTCCTGCTTTAATTGGGTGAGTTCCACTGCCCTGTCTTCAAATTCACTGATTTTTTTTTCTGCTTCATCTAGTCTTTTTTTTTTTTTAAATCTCTCTATTATATTTTTCTGTTCAGTTATTCTTCAGCTCTGTAAATTCTACTTGGTACTTTCTTTTATTTTCTCTGTGTTGAAATTTTCACTTTGTTCATCCATTCTTCTCCCAAGATTGGTGAGCATCCTTATGACTATTGTTTTGAACTCTTTATCAGATAAATCACTTATCTCCATTTTATTAAGACCTTTCTCTAAGGTTTATCTTGTTTTTCATTTGGAATATAGTCCTCTGTTTCTTCAATTTTTCTCACTGTCTGTGTTGGTTTCTGTGCATTAGATAAAACCACTTTTTCCATTCTTGAAGGAGTAACCTCATGTAGGAGATGAAATTTATCGTTTAATCATTTTCTAACACTCGAACACTTGGTTGTCTTTCAATTCTTTGTGATTGTTCAAGCAGCCTACTTTATTTTTAGTGGCTCTCAGTAGTTGAGAGTGTCCCAAGACCTGTCAGTCCCCAAGGGAGGATCTTAGTCAGCACCTAGATTCAGGCTGATTGGAAGCCAGACCTTCAGGCAGCAGCTTTTAAAGTATGAAAACATATGTCCTTCAGGGGAAGACTAAGAGATAAATGTTTCTGTCTGCTCCCTCTGAGCTAAGCCCTAGGGTGATAGTCAGTTAAGAACTGTTTCTTTCTTTACTAATATCTCATTGAATTCACGAATACAAGCCCTCTGGCTTCCAGAACGATGTCATCAAGGGACTTCTCCTGGGCAGCAACAATAAAAAGTGGAATGCCAGACATAAAAAAACAGGGTACCAGACAGGTGTAGAGGCTCCCCTCCAGGAGATATGTGTGCTCTAGATTGTAGCAGAAGGAGAGCACAAAGATAGTACCCACTTTCTGATGTCTCTGGGGAAGATTACAGTTAGCTCTTAGATGTGTATTTGATTAGAAGCCTGTCCCTCAGACCACAGCTATGAAGATTCACTAATAGACCTCTTTCATAGAAAGAGCAAGCTCTTTGGTCTGTTGCCTCTCCACTGTGCCCTGGCGTGGCAGCCAGTTAAATACTCTTTCTCTGTTTGTTACAGTCCTGTGGGATCTGTGAGTATAAGTCCTACTGGTTACCAGAGTGAGGGAATCTAGAAGTGTCTCCTGGGTAGCAGTGGCAAAAATTGGGGTTCCAAACGAAGGTACAAGCTCCTTTCTGGAAGATATCAGCAACCTAGAGTGAGATAGAGCACAAAGATAGCACCTCTGTTTTTGGAGAGTAATTCAGTAAGACACTAGATGTGTGTTAAATTAGATGTTCACCTCTCAGATCTATGCCTTAAGATAAACAAATAAACCTCTTTCAGAGAAAGTCTTGGCACTTTTCAGAGCATAGTTGGCTGCCTATCCTCTGGGCCCTGGGATGGGTGAGTTCATGCATGCAAGCCTTTTAAGAACTGTTGTGGGCTGTGTGTATGCAAGCTCCATTGGCTTCCAAAGCTAGATGTTTTGGGGTTTGGTATCTCGGGTGCAAGTCTTAAAAATTGGGGTGCCAGACATGGGATTCAAAGCTTTCACTTTTCAGGGAGAAGCGTGTATTTGCAAGTTTCCTCTTGACTGTGGGTCACTACATGGGGGTGCGGTTTATGGTGAGATTGTGTCTCAGCCTCTCCTACTTGCTTCGATGTGGGTTTTTTCTTGTTTGCCTGATATAAAAGAGTCACTCAGCTAGTTTTTTTATTTGTTTCCCCCAGAGGAAATTGTTCCATATGTAGTTCTGTATTTAGTGTGTTTGTGGGAGGTAGTGGATTCAGGATCCTCCTATGTCACCATCTTCAACCGGAACCTGTATACTTTTATATGGAAAGATACCTAAAATGTATTGTTAAGAAATTATTTCTAAGTAACAAAACTGTGTTTGTAATAGGATTCTGTTTTTGTGAGTGGAAAAATATACTTATTTGTAAACGTATAGAAAAAGTCTGGATGCTTGGTCATCAAACTGGTTATCTTGGTGTGTGAGAAATGTAGGTTAGTGGTGTATCATCAGCGATTTTATTATTCTCTTTACATTTCTGTATTAATTTTTTTCTTAAATTCTGAACATACTTTACATTTTTAATAAAACAATATGTATCGCTTTTTGGTTTTAAAGGGAAAAAATCATGATAGACCTCTGTGATGCTCCACATGCTAGTGTGTCATTGTGAAATTCCCTTCCTCCCATCATCCTCATCTACTCTATCTAACTTCTACTTGTCTTTCAAGACTTAAATTTTACATTCACAAAGTTTGCCTGTGATCTTCAGACTAAATTAGATATCTCCCTATTGTTATTATTCTGTTTAATTATTAAAATTCTCATCTTAAATACTAAATTATGATCTTGAGGAGAAGAATATCTTGATGGACTTCATATTTAGAGTAAGCACACGGCCTAGTATGATAAGGGCTCAATAAATGTTTATTGAATGAAGGAATAAGTGAATGAATGGATAATAAGAGATGTAATGTAGGTCATGTCTTGAGTCTAATTTGCTGTGAACAACTTACATAAGAACAGTCACCCATATCAAGGAATTCAGTCACTACCCATATTAAAATTATTCGGTTTTAGAGATACTTAACACTCTTTCAATTACAGTTGGGTGTCCTGAGAGCCATTTCTGCTATGTTTAGGGACTCTTCAAGCTTATCACCAGGGATTCTTGTGACCCTCTTTTTAACAGTTCTGAACCCTGCTGTTCTGATAAAGTACAGTTGGTGATAGGCTTTACTTCCACTACCACAATGGCCTCAGGAAATGTGTGCTCCTTGCATTCCAGTTGAAGTTCAGTGAACTTGAAGCAGTAGTTATAGATGTAGTTAGGTTTATATTCCTTTATAATCACAGCAATATAAGGACTATCATAACCCTAAATGTCATTCATAACACTGGCTTCTTTGGCAAATATATTCTAAATGTTTAAAACTGGCATATAAATTCATGAAATTTAACTCGTGAGTGTGTGTGTTCATATAAGTATATGTGTAAATTAGGGACTACCTGTAAGATCAGTAGGCAAACTTACTATATTTTCATTTTAGAGGAAGAGATTTCTCTATTTTTACAACTTCTTTTTTAGGGTAACTTGCTTACCTTTATAATTTTAGGCTAGCATATTTTAATATAAATATTACATTTCTCATATCTTTTTACTGAATTTGGAGGCTAATGGCAAGACAGTTATTAGTATAATAAGGTAGAATTGAGTTGTACTTGATATGTGATATGATCACAAATAACAAGTATCTCGTACTTTGTTAGTATAAGAATTAATCTCTTAGAAGACGGTCTAAATTCTTTCCTTTTTCATGGGTCGATTAAGAACTTTGCCACTAGAGGGCTCTTAATACCATATTTTAGTTTATTTAAATGTGTAATAATAATACATTACTATTGTGGATATTGGGTAATACTGTCTTCTCAATATATTTTATAAAATATTTAGAAGAGCCTTATTTAAGTGTAGTATATGTATGAGAAGTGTTTTTTAAAAGTGAAATCAACTTCAGAAGTATTTTAGTGATTAAAGGGGCATATATGATAATCTGTGGGCCTTTAAACTTTTAAAAGTCCAAATTAAAAATAGTCTGTCTTTAGGATACTCTTAAACACATACAAGATTTAACCTAAATATGAGTATATATTATACATACTTAATATGAGTGAATACATATACATATATTTTCTAAGTACCTTCTATAAGGAAATCAGCATGATCACTGTTTTCAATGTACTGGGGAGGCATGAGAGGCCAAGGTTACTTTGACAAAGGTGGTAGTAAGAGATGTGGAAAGGTAGATGTGTTTGGAATATGTTGTGGAGGTAATAAAAACAAACCCTGTTGAGTTTTTATTTTGTGAAACAAAGCAGATGGTGGTCCAATTTACTGAGATAGGCAGGAATGGGCTTAATTGGTTGATAATGACAGTGAAACAAGAGTTTTGTTTTGGGCATGGTAAATTGGGGACACACAAAGGGAAATGTCAAGTAAGCAAATGTGAACCCGAAGTTCTGAGGTAAGTCAGGCACATCTACCATGTCTGTGTGCAGATTATGCCCTGCACTTCCAGAGTTAAGAGTGTGTGTGTCCTAAAGAGCATCATTAACACAGATTTGGGAACCACTGGCTTAGAGATGGAATTAAAGTCACAGGAATGAATGAGACTTCAGCAAACTCAGGGTAATCAAACTTTTATTCAAAATGAAGCAATGACAAATTCACCTTTAATTCCTTATCGGGAGCCACTTTAATTTATTCCAAAGCTCTAGTTCAATTTAAATTATCTTTTGATGATAAAATTGAATTTCAGATGAATGAATTCTTTTGTATAGGTCTTTGATGAACAGTAAAATTTAAGACATTCTATCAAACTTGGAAAATATTCAGTACCGATGTTTTGCAGATATACAATAATGTCACCTACTTCATTAATAATTGGTTATACCAATTTCCTATGTTTTCTTGAAATACTTCTGAGATTTTTGTGGCCTTTGATTAGTTATATCTTTACATTAAATTTTTTATCAATCTGGAATTTATTTTAGTGTAAAGTGGGATGAAATAATCTAAACTTATTTCAAATCTTAGCCCTCTCAAAACACTTACTATACAAACCTAGGCTTTTCTTATGGATCTGAAATGCCATATGCTAAATTTCCAAGTGGATCCTGAGATCTAGTTCTGGAATCTCTATTCCGTTTCCAGTGATCTTATTCATGATCCAGGTCATTTTTTTATGTCAAATTCAAATTGCATATAATTTAACGGAGCTTCCATGTTACATTACCTGTGCATTTATCAAGTTGCAGTGAAAAATACTCTGCTAGTGTTCCATGAAGTTATTCTATGTTATAAAACAATTCCTATATTTGTTGAGCCATATGCATTGAAAAGTTAAACTTTAGCTGTCTTCTCTGCTTCATATTCTGTCAACATTTACAGGCAAGTAAATAAAAGATTATAAAACGCTATTAAATTTTGAAGAAAAATACATGAAAAATAGCCAGTTATAAAACAATTATGGAAAAAGAACTTTTAATTACCAAATATAAACATAATGATAATATGAAGAAAAAAGTATTTTTTCGGCTTTATTGCCAAGAAACAGAAGGAGCTTTATAATGTATAAAACTATGAAGAATTATATTGTCAATAAATGTGGTTTGGAGTTTCAGTGTTTTGTAGGAGACAGTTCTGATGATACAGCTGAAATGACAGGAAGATATTCTCGAGCAGTTATCAAGTTGAATGAGCTTGCACTAGAATGTAAATGGGCACATTGCTTCCTTCATCAAGAAGCCTAACTTCAAAAAAGTCAATTGAGCTAACAAGTAACAAAATAGTAAAAGTTTTGAATTACATAAAGGCAATATTAAATACAAGATTCTTCTCTCTATTATGTGATGATATATAGAAACTGATAAATTCCTGCTGTTGCTTGTTGAAGTACTGTGGTTATTAAGAAGAAAATTTTGTTGAGAAAGTCTAAATTCTTAATCTTCCTGCAAGGTGTTAAGAAACTAGTTTTGTCTAAACTCTGAAGAATTCTCAACTCTTTGAATCTGTGAATTGGAAAGGCTGAATTGCTTATTTGTCTGATATCTTTGTTGTTTTTAATGATCATAATCCCTGTAAGAAAGAGATGCAGCTGCCTTTTTAATGATAGATAATATCAAAGGTCACCTAGATGTCCCATGGGCACCTCAAATTCAACATATTCACAATCGAATTCAGTGCTTCCCCTGCCACCAAATCTGTCCTTCCTCCTTTCCTTGATAATTAATTGTACCGCCATCCACTTTAAAACCAGATACCTGAAAATCAGTGTTCACCTGTCCTTTACCTTATATCTATTTCCAGCTGCAATCCAAGTTATGTTGGTTTTACTTACTTATCATCTTTCATATACACTCCTAATGGGGGGATTGTTTCTACCTTGAGTTAGGCCCTGATCCTCTCACCTAGGACTTCTTTCTCTCCATTAAGCAGTCCATTCAATCAGCTGTTCATCAGAATATTCCTTCCAAATGTACATTTCTTCATCTTTTCTATTAAAAGCCTTTTATGAGCTCTCCTTTACCCGTAGGAGAAATTCTAGTCTTTAGAGTGGCACCCAAAGCTCTCCACATTTGGACCCCGTTTCTCTGCAGCTTCAGATCTTAACACTCTCCCAGAATGCCTCACTCCAGCCATACCTAGCTGGGAGTGCTTGGAACCTGGTTTTGCTTCAAGCTTTTCTGCCTTCACTCACACTTGGAATTTCTTCCTACAATTTTTTTGGAAGACCTAATTATCTTTCAAGATTTCATTCAAACTTTCTCACCATTGGGTAGCATTTCCTATCTTCACCCACGCACAGAACTGACTATTCTTCCTTTGTATTCCTATTGTGGACACCTTTACTTTTTGCTATAGCAGCCACAATACTGTATTATAACCATATGTTCACCTACTTCCCTAGTAGGCTGGAAGCTCCTTAAGTCGGAGACCTTGTCTTTTTTCTTTTTATTCTAGTATCTAAGCAATGCCTCTACAATTTAGGCACTCTGTAAAAACTCTTTGAATGAATGAGTTAATGTGAGAAGTTTCAGAGGCACAATGGAAAGGGTTGGCAGAGAATGCAATAGTGTTAAAACTGGTTCAAAGGAAAACACAGGGCAATACAGTGATGAGAGTAAGGGGACTTGGCTTTGTATGGTGATTGAAGATGAGAGACATGGTAGGATTTGCTGGCTTTAAGCTTCTGATTAGAATTGTGGAATATGGTTAATTGCCATAGAAGTATAGGTGGTATTTGAAGTCAAATGAAGTTGGCTGGATGTCATCCATTTTGCAAATATTAGCACACACATACCAAATTTTTATAGCAACACTGCGTATAGCTAGTGCTTGACAGTATATAAAATACTTTACTTCTATGATTTGACTCTTAGAGAACAGTTATCTTCAGTTTCCCTTTTTTTTTGTAAAATGAAGATAATAGCTATCTCTTAAGATTGTTTATGAGATGTATTATATGTCTGGCACTCAGTTGAGTACCAATTGTGTTGTTAGATCAGAAATTTGAAGCCCATAATGGTTAAATGACTTGCTTAAGGTCACCAAAGTAATTTAATGGCAAATTTAGATATAAATTCTAGATCTTACTGCCCTCCTGTTGTAATATTCTTTTTTACTAGAGTACAATAAGAGATCTTTTATTTACTTGGTGCACAGCATCTTTAATTTATTTGAGAGGCTCACCCAAAAGCAGACTTTCAGATTACTGTCAGAGAGCCAATTGCCAAAATCAAACAAAATTTAAAACTCGGCTAAAACCAAAATGCTAAAATAAACAATATTTTTTTAGCTTGCTTTGCTTCCTACTCTATTTTTCACTTCAGGGTTTTCAGTAGAGGATCTGAGCAGGCTAGCTTCTGCCTCCGTGAAGTTCTGTGGAGATGTGCTCTCATTTTAGTTGATTTTTAAAATATTGTTATTAAGTCCAGTTTTATGCCAGAGCAAGTGTCAGTTTGGGGCCCTGGAATTAAAGTAACAGGCATCTGGAGTAGGAAATGGAACCGAAGGACAATGAATCTGAGCTGAAGCAAACACTGACGGTCTCACCAGTCTGTCCTTGTGTTTTCTGTAGAGTTCTGCCCAGGAAGAATCTAAAGCCACAAAATGTGATCTGGAGATGAAATTATTAAGTGAAACGGTTTCAGCAGGTATTCTTCTAACTTACATTTTTAGATTTAATTTTATTTGGATTTTCTGCTTACAAAAGAAATTGAGTCATTGTAAAAAAAAATTTGGATGTTGCAGAAATATATTTAAAATGAAAATTCTTCATAATCCCTCTTCTGAGAACTAGTGTTAACAAATTTATTTGTGCTCATTTTCTCCCCTTCTCTCTTGATTTTTAATAAAACCATAGGATCATATCATACAGATATTTTTGTTGAAAATTACTTTTTTTCACTTAACATTTGTTACTCTACATAACATTTTATATACATACATTGAACACAGTACATATTCTACTTAAATGAATAATATTCGATGTTACTCTAAGTCAGAACACATTAGGACCCTTACTTTTTTTAGTAGCTGTATAATTCCACCTAATAGTGGAATATTATTTAAAGCCTTATTGATAGACAGGAAGGTTACTTCTAATTTTTTATTACAGACAATGTTGCAATGAACATTCACACACACACATATATACAATCAGAAATTTCTCAGCACTTTATATTCAGTCTTATCCTGGCAAATAGCAATTGAATATAGTTTTAAAATGTCAATATGGCAGTGGTGTTTAATTTGCAAATCTTTTAGTTTAAGATTTATGTATATGTTTTCCATTAACCTTATAATTATGCTTCTTTCTCAGTAACTTCCAAGGAATCTATTTTCTACATATTTCTTAGCATATTTTTTCACAACAGGCTACTGCTTTACTTTTTTTCAAAACACTCTTGTTTCTGTAGTCAACTAGGTCTATATTTTTATAATTTTCTATAACCCTTGTGAGGTAATTTTCCTGTTAGAAATATGATACTAAAGTCAATTCATAAACCTCTGTCAGTAATATCAAAGTTTTCTACAAGATAATTCCTGAATAATGCCTATCATAAATGTCTAAATTTGGATACACTATTTTTTCTTAGTTTTTAAATAAATTATTTAGATACACTTGAGAATTAAAGTCTGCATATTATTGAATGTACACAAGGAGAAAAGTGAAATTGCTTAACTGGAATTTTCTTGAGCTATTTTCATTAATTTTCAGTGCCTGAATCCAGGGGTTAAAATCAGTGCCATCGCCATGTGCTTCTTTTTATGGGGGAGGGAAATTGTAATAATAAATAATAAGGCTAACAGTTCCTGAGTTTTTACAATGCCTGGTACGAATTCTGAGCTCTTTATATGGATGAAATCATAATTCCCCCAAGTAGTATAAGATGCTACTATTAGAACCATCTTGTAGAGGAAGGAACTGAGAGTAGGGATGTTAATTAGCATATCTTGCATAAGGTCATACAGCTAGTAAAGGGTGGGACTTGTAAGTGGTCTGATTTCTATTCCTTATCCATTACACTATATTGAAATAATTTTGGTAAAAGGTGGGAATTGGGAATGGTCCCAGTGATGTGACTTCAGATAGACCCCTGATTGTGCATTGCAAATTATGAGATCATAGAATTTCCCCCTAAAATTTAAAAAAAAATAAGAGATTATCCAATCCAGTTTCTTTGCTTTCACATCCCCATCCCTGTTTTTCTTTGAGCTGGGACTATTTTTGTTGAAGAAAATTTAGCTTTAATTTTCTATATGGACCATTTTTTTTGTTCGTTTGTTTTACCATTTCAGATATTTAGCCTCGTAATGTCCATTTTTAAAAAATTAATTTGGCAATTATCAGATTTCATGTTAAACCATTTTTTTGATCTTTTCAATTGAAGGGTAGCAGAATATACCGCCCCCAAATATGCCGCTTTGGCATGAGGATTATTTTGAGCCGTAAGCAATTGAAAAGACATAGATGCAAGAAAAGCTCCCTGTCCTTTTTTCCTAACAGCAGAACACAGATTTTCAAAGGTGTCTCTCCTCGCCTCTCTACCAGGAAAGACAAATCTTAATTCACACAGACAACTTCAGACCCTATCAGGCCGGAGAGGGCACCACAGGAATCTGCATAACAGACTTTTCTAACTAGCCTTTATACTCACCCTCTGGAAGCCTAAGCTGCTTTCCTCTGTCCTTTCACAACAAATTTATTGTTCTTTGTTGAAAATGCTATATAACCTGAAGTTCTAGGCTACCTCTTTGAATTACTCATTTTTCCCTGGGGCTCTCCCAAGTTAGTAATCAGGAGGCTATGTGCCAATAAACTTCTGTTTTTCTCTTGTTAATCCTTTATTACAGGACTCTCAGACAAGAGCTCAGAAGGATAGAAGGAAATTTTTTCTCCCCTACAATATGTTTTTTAAGTTTTTATTTTAATTATGACATATGCTTATTATATACAAATTCCTAAAATGCTAGTATATAAAATATAAATGGAGCCTTTCTCTGCATCCTACCATTACACGTCTGTTTCCAGTGCAGAGGTTAGCTTTGTGAAGGGTTTTGCATCAACCACTTTTTGAAAAGTTTTAGTAGCTGAATAACAAACTTTCTTTAGCAGTACTAGCTTTCATTTCCCTTCTAAGAAAATACAAAAATACAATGATCTATTTAGTAATTAAATTAATCTGATTAATTTTAGCACAGTTGTTGCTGATAGAGAATACTTCTGAAAAGCTTTATTTCTTTGAAGATGATGAGGTTGATACATGCCAATTCACAATGCTGGGTGGAGTGTATCACTTGGACATTTTGGAGCTTCCCCCACAGTGCAAACCAGTGAAGGGCTGGATGATTATGGAAGTAGGTTGATTCTTAAATCGAAATTTTTAAGTAAAATAATTTCTCACATTTTTACATCAAATACTCTAACATCTGATGAACTTTATTAAGCAAGCACAAAGGAAAAAAATCTAATTGTGAACCATCTTGGATTTATAAAATTTGAATCAACACTAAAGGAAAGTCATCTAAAACTAGAATTCATGCATGTTAATTGTAAACCTATAGCACTATGTTTAGATTTGGCCTTTAATGAGTCTATTTCAGAGACCGGAAATTTCTTCTGTAAAGGGCCAGATGGTAACTATTTTCTGCATTGTGGGCCATGCCAGCTGCCTTGCAACTCCTTAACCCCACCATTGTATCACTGAAACAGCCACATGCAAATGAATGGGCATGGCTGTTCCAGTTAAACTTTATTTACAGAAACTGGTGATGGGCCAGATTTTCCAGGGACTATAATTTGTGGACTCTGGTCTAGATTAGCAGTTTCCAAAGTGCAGTCCCTTGATCAGAAGCATCAGCATTATCTGCTGTCATCTGGGAATTTTCTAGAAATATAAATTTATGGGCTGCACCTCAAGTCTTATTGAATCAAATTCTGGAAGTGTGAGGCTCAGCTGTCTGTGTTTCAGCAAGATGCTAAAGTTTGAGAACAATTGATCTGGATCCTTGATATATAAAATCTGGTCCATGACTCAGCAGCGTCTGAGAATTTATTATAGATGAACAATTTGCAGCTTCACCTTAGATCTACTGAATCTACATTTTAACAAGACCTCAGGTGATTCGTATACACATTGAGTAGTGCAGTTCCCACCCACAATCCCACCCATTTAGGACGTTGGTACATTCTTGAATTAGAGCAATATATCTCAACATTTTCCCCCCATTATAATATCTCTGAGGTGCTTTTGTAAACATTTTTTTCTAACTTCCCCCCTCCATGAAATTTTAATACCACAGATATACTGTATATCTGTGTATGTGCTATATATATATATATATATATATATTTATGCTTTACACATAAAAGAATTTTTCATAATCCCCCAAACTAATTTTTACCTTATTTGGGGATGATATTGCCATTTCTTTGCCCTTCTCCCCACAAATGAAAATGCATTTATTATAGCAAACCTGGGGGAGATAATCTGGTCTATAGCCTCTTCAAAGAATCTATTTGAATCTACCTTCACTACATTGGGAATACTTGAAGGACAGTGTGGAGTCCAAGAAAGACATTCCTTTGGTGATGGCAGGCCTTCGAAACTCTCTCTTTACAGGTCTCAGCCTGAATTAGGGTTTTCAAGGATTCATCTAAAGGTCTGTTCTTGAATTTTGTCAGAACGTCCTAATACCACCACGCCATGCTCTCCATGAGCCCAAAGTGTCCTTCCTCCATCATACCTGTTTTTCTCTCCTGCATCAGAGAGGCCTTCTTCCTTTTTTTTCAAGTATCTTTTCCATAATTCCCCCTTCATCTAGAATTTTTCCCCATCCAGTTTTTTCCTCTATTTTGTAACACTTTTAACATTTTTAATCTTCTCCCTTCCCTAGAGCCTTCTTCTGTTACATTCAGATAATGGACAAATCTCCTTTATCCCAGAGAAACCTGCTGTGGGTTTGATTTACTTTTTTTTTTCTCCCAGCATTATTGAGATATAATTGACATATAACATTGTGTAAATTTAAGGTATATAATATGATTTTTACCTTCATCCATTCATTTCTACACTTCTCAAAAGGTTGCTTATACTTTTCTCTTATACTCCCTAACCAAAGTATAGGAGCATGGAATTTGGGGTCCTATAGCTGTTTTTGAGTTCTGATGCCTCCTTGAAGTCATTTTGTAATCTTTGACAAATTATTTGATTTATCTAAGTACCAGTTATCTTCTTAGTTAAATATATACCTTATATGCTTGCTTGGCAGAAATGATGAGTAAGCCGCAACATAGAATGTGGCCCATGGCAGGGTCCTGAAATTACATTTAATTTAGTGATTTTTTTCCCCAATCATGATGTTAATTTTGTTGACATTTTGTTAGCCTATAGTTATATAGGACCAAACTTCAGTGTTAATTAAAAATAACTGTGTAGTTTATCCAGCAATGTTTACATCTTTAACTATTACCAGTCAGCTTCTAACTTGGTGGTGTTTTGGTCACTTTTAATAGATACTCAAAGAAGGATTACAGAAATACATATATCCTCCAGGAACTACAGAAGACTTTGAAACAGAAAATGCTTTCCCACCAGTAGAGGTCATGCTTGAAGTTCATGAGAATGTGATCTTTTTTGAGAACCCTATGGTTGCAAGGTGGGATGCTGAAGGTACAGCAATGCCTTAACCAGCTTTGATAATGATGTAATGGAAAAGGTAGAATAGATATCTTTGAATCAAAACAGAAAATAAGTGTGGAAACTAAGTTTCTAATCTTACACATTTCTATGCCAATTCTAGGGTCTTTGTTTTATTTACTTTTGATGAAAATGAATAGGGATTGGAATTTTAAAATTTATTGAATTTTATAACTCCTAGTTCCAAAAGTGTTAATATTTGCCATAATCTAAATAATTACTTTATGGTTGTATACATTTTTTTTAAAAAAAGAAATGAACAGAAATATCTAGTTAGTATAGCAAATCAAAAACAAACAAATGAAAAGCCCACTGTGTCCTGAAATGACTAAGAAATTCAGATTGGGATTAAAATTTGATTATTATTTTTTAGTAGCTTTATTTAGACAATTCACATACTATAACATTCACCCTTTAAAGTGGTTTTTAGTATGTTCAGAATCGTGCATTGATCACTACCTAATACCAGAACCTATTCATTCCCCACACAAAAGAAACTCCCTATTAGCAGTCACTCCTCATTGTCTCCTCCCCCACCCCCAGCCTCTGACAACTACTAATCTCTTTCCTATTTTATAGATTTTCCTATTCTGGACATTTCATATAAATACAATCATATAATCATATGTGTGACATTTTATATCTGGCTTCTTTCACATAGCATACTATTTTCAAGGTTCACCCATGTCGTAGCATGGATCAGCACTTCATTCATTTTTATGGCTAATATTCCATTATATGAACATGCCACATTTGGTTTAACTATTCATCAGCTGACGGACATTTGGGTTATTTTACCTTTTGGCTATGATGAATAATGCTGCTATGAACATTCATGTACAGGTTTTTGGGGAGGCTTATGTTTTCAGTTCCCTTGGGTACACACTTAGGCATGGAATGGCTGGATTATGTGGTAACTTCGTTTATCCATTTGGATAACTGCTAGACTGTTTTCCACAGGGACCGCATCATTTTACATTTCTACCAGCAATGCACAAGGATTCCAATTTCTATAAATCTTTGCCCACATTTGTTACTGTCTTTTAAATGTTTATTTTGCAAGCACTGTTGAAAATTTTGATTCATGTTAATAATTTATAAATTGCAAAGCAAGTATTGGAGATGGGACATGAGTAAACGGGAAACCCAAAAGAGGAAAACCAGCTACTGTAAGCCTCTTTATTACTTTCGATTGTCAATCCATAGGAAACCATTGCTTATTCAAAATGTTAAATGTTTCAATAAATCAAAAATACTAAAAGAAATACAAATGAATGATTCACTAATCATGAACGAATACCTGTATTGCATTGGCTGGCTAAAATTTTGAAAGGTCTTGGTCTTGTAAATTAATGTACATAGTTTGGGATCCTAGATGAAAGCTGAATAGCTCTGTTTTTAATGTGAGTTATTTTACATCCATCTATTTGTGAAAGGACTTACATATTTGGTGATAGGTTGGGAACAGTTAAGATCACTAAAACACTGAGTTATTATTTAGTTACGGGAGCAGAAAATTTTATAAACTTTTTTATGATTGCTATAATACTGCACATCATTGCTTGTGTAAACATAGCTACAAGATATTGTCTATATTCTAGAAATAGTTTATTATAAACAGTATATTTCTATCGATACATACATTAAACTATAAAATATAATGAACAATTGGGTAATTTCTTTTCACACTGCTTTAGAGATTTCTCTTTTTCTCTCCTTTAATGGTAATGTTCCTAATATTTATCAAATTAAAAAATTATTCACACTAAATTAGAATTAGACAAGGTAAGTTATCCACACAATTTAGGGAAATATAATTTGTAAAATGTGACTCCAACCACAGTAATCAATCAGCTTACAACTCCAATATTTTTAAAACTATGGGGAAACTATTTGCCTGGAATTACTAGAAATTTGAAGAATCTTTTTAAAGGCAATACTTAACTTTTAGATATTAAAATAATTTTGTTAATGTAAAAACAAAGAATTATAAATAACTTAGTTTGTCAATATAATTGTATTTGTTATATCAAATTTAAGAGTTAAAAATAGTCAGCAGACCCCTGCATGTGAGGAGAAAGAAAGTGAGAGGGCATTCTAGGAAAAGGATTCATTCATTTGTTCCACAAGTATGCTAAACAATAGATAGATAAATGGGCTCTTTCCTCTGTGAGTTTTCAAAGTTACAAGAGAGGCAGATTTAGAAAAACATCATAGTACAGTGTGTAAGGTGCTATTATCGATAAAAGTTATATAGAGAAGAACTGGGTCAATCGGGAAGTTCACAGAGGCTTCTTATAGGATGAAATTTCGAACAGGCCTTCAGAGACAGATCATTCACATGGACATTTTTATGTGTGCATGTTTTCATTTCTCTTGGGTGAATACCTAGGAGCAGAATTGCTGTGTTGAATGGTAAATTTAACTTTTGAGAAACTACCAAACTTTTTCAAAGTTAGCAGTACCAGTTTACATGTCTGCCAGCAATATATGGTTTCCATTTCTCTACTTCCTCGCCAACATTTATTATCATCTATGTGTTTGATTATAGCTATATTAGTGGATGTAAAGTGTTTTGTGGTTTTAATTTGTTTCTGTAATGACCAATAATATTGAATCTTTTTTATGTATTTACTATTTATGTATTTATTATTTTATGTATTTACTATCCTGCCATATATTGTCTTTGGTGAAGTGTTTATTCACATCTTTTGCTTTTTAAATCTGGTTATGTTTTATTATTAAGTTCTAAGAGACACAGAGACCACCTATTATGTGATAGCATTTATATAAAAAGTCCAGAAAAGCAAATCTATAGAGATAGGAAGTATACTAATGGTTGCCTGGGGCTGGAGGTGGTAATGGGACATGAGGGAACTTATTAGGGGACTAAAAATGTTCTAAAACTGGATTGTGGTGATGGTTGCACAACTGGGTAAATTTACTTAATTTAATTGTATACTTAAGACAGGTGAATTTTGAAGTTGTTTTTAAAAAGATGGAGATGTTCTCTAAAAGATTAAGGAAAAATACTCTAGGAAGAAAGAACTGCATGTTCAGAGGGATAAGGTTGTTGGGGAAGGGGAAAAAAAGGTGTGACTGAAAACAGATGTGAGAAGTAGTGAGGGACAAGCCAGCAGTGCGAGTCAAAGCTTCATTTAAAAGTCTTACATAGTGTGCCAAGTAGTTTGGACTTGATCCTGTAGACAGGAAGAAACGCCCAGCAAAGTTGGCTTTTTGTTGAGATTCTGTTTTAAATGTAAAAGATCAATTCATATTATATTGCAGTCAGGGGTGGTTTCATTTATCTTATTTTTGTATAGAAAAAAATGAAACTAATGTCACTTTATTATCATTAAAGGTAGACACTGGAAAACTGATGGCATCAGCAATGTATCTTACAAATCAGGAGAAAGACTTATAACATTCAGTCTGGAAACTTTTGGCCCTCTTACCTTGATTCAAGATACGCATATTAACATGCCATACCAATCATGGGAACTAAGACCTCTTGATGTGAATAAAGTACTTTTGACTGTGATCACAGTGTTTACTGAGATTCAAATACAAATTAAGGTAAATCACTGTTATAGCAAGTCATATCCAAGAGGTAAAGCTCTTTGATGACTGAGAATATGTCAAAGGAATCAATTACTGATGATTTACAAATTGAAAAAGGTCTTTTATAAATATATTTAACATATACCTTGAGCTGTAATTTCTAAATTAAATATTAATTGGATAGGAAATAACATGTAAAAAGTGAGGCACAAATTCATACCCTAAAGTTACTAGGAGTAGAATTAATGAAGCTACAAGCCTGGTTGTAGTATGAGACTTTTTGACCCACTCTCTAGAGGCTTTCTGATCTTCATCACTCAGCCATTTGAAATCACCTCTGAGGTTCCTCTGAATGAGCCTCATATTGCTCATCAGTCAAAAATTACATCGCCTGAAATTTAGACAAAAAGTAGATTAGTGGTTGGTTGTCTGAGTCAGAGGGTGGGAACAGGGATTAACTGTGAATTGGCATGAAGGACCTTTTTGCGGTAGGGGAGATGAAACTGTTCTAAAACTGATTTATGGTGTTAGTTGCAAAACTCGGTTACGAAAAGTTATTGGATTATGTACTTGAAATGGGTGAAATTTTATGACACATAAAATATATGTAAAATTATTTTAAGAGACAGCCTGAAATTCCTTATGAATCTGATAGGAAGACTAGAACATCATCAAACTTTGCTAACTTTAAAACTGGATAACAGTTTTACATTATTATGTTAAATCTTGTATGTGTAAAAAATTCTGCTCCTTAAGTTTCAACGATTGCTATCAAATAGCTATTATGATTCAGTATGAACATATACAGTTAATCTTAGACCATAACTCACAAAATAGGAGGAGACCTGCAAGATCCTTTAATCCAATCCCTTTATTGTTGAGATAAAGCCTCAAAAGAGTTGATAAACTGCTTAAGGTAACACAGAGACTATGGCAGAGCATTTGGATTGGTCCTAAAACATATCTGTCCTGCATTCTTTTTAGTATAAAATGATATAGGATTTTAAAAAGTGGTATAAACCTAAAGGCTGGAACCAGAATGATAATGAAGTAATAATTTTTTAACTTACTCATATGAAGCTTCTTTTTCTTATTGAAACTAGGAAGACCTCTGCATGTTAGCTTCAATAAAACTAAATAACAAAAAGCACCCCTCTGTTTTGGAAGGAAAATGGATGAATCCTATTTCTTTCATTATTGCTTTGAAAGAAGCTGGACTGAATATCTTCCCTACTGGACACTCTCATTTTTATGTTGTTATAAACCATAAGGTAAGAATGAATCTTTCCAAATTTAATGTAATGGACATTCAGAATTCTAGCAGGTGCTAACTTTTATATAAACCTTAAGATACAGCATGGGTTTTCTATATTCACTTATACAAGATTATAGTTAAAAAGGAATAAATGGAAAGTCCAGAAATTCATGGTTCTCTCAAGTTTAATAACCTTCTCCAAGAAAGCAAGCCTGTAGTATGATCTTCATATTGACAAATGGAGCACATCCAGGGCTGGTTGGTTTAGTGCAAAAGCAATCTGAGCAATTTTGCTTTTTGTACATATTCTTTCTTCTTCCAGACTGGATATATATAAGATTGTTTAAAAGAGTAAATGACTCAGCAGTTTCCCAAACATAAGTCAGGTGAAATCATCACATACGAACAAGGACCACTGTATATATAAAACTCACTTCCTCCTATTTTTTGACAGAGCCTCCCTGCCAGCATAGTGCTTTGTGTTCCTCATAGGTCTTTAGTTAAGTGAGATGCTCGAGGGTGGGGGCTGTTTCTTAATCAGCTTTGATTCTTCTAGCACCTATTGTATTCCTAGAATATAGATGTATGGTATATATTTATGACACAAAGACAAAGTAGCTTCTAATCATGAAAGGTCTTTTGGGCAAAAGAGTTCTATACTCAAGAACAAGTTTATAATATACCATAAAATGACAATATAGGTAGACATATAACATCTGAGAATAATCATATTGATAACAGTGTATACATATATGTGTAGGAGAAAAAACCTTGGTTTTAGTGACTCAAATTGCTAGCTACTCTGCAAATGCTGACTGTAGTGTACTATTCATCTTTTCAGAATATTCAAGAATTTCTTTTTATGAACAACCTGTGTTCTATATGCTTAGGATATATTAGTGAATAAACAAAGGTCCCTGCCCTTGTGGAGCTTATATCTTAGTAGAGGGAGACAGAAATAAGCAATAAACATAAAAAATTATCTCCTATGTCAAAAGGTAGACAAAGTACTAAGGAAAAAATAAAAGGTAGAACAGAAATACTGGGGTTAGGGCAGCATACAATATCAATTAAGGTATTGGTCAAGGGGGGCTCAATGAGAAGGTAAGATTTGAGCAAAATGTGAAGTTGGGGAATTTAGCCAAGTGGGATATCTCAGGAAGCAGCTTCCAGGCTGAGTGGCCTGGTGTGTTTGAAGATTGAAAGAACAGCAAAGTGGCCAGGTACGTGGAGCTGGGAGAGCACAGGGAGAGAGGACAGTCATACAGATAATGGGGTGCATGTGAGGGAATGTCAGATCACACAGGCCTGGTAGATCACTGGGTTCTATTCTGAGAGAAAAGGAAAGCCATTGCTCTGTTTTGAAAAAGGAGTCATATAATCTTACATTTTAAATGCCTCTTTCTGTGTTGAGAATAGACTGTAGGAGGCTGAGGATGGAAACGAGACTTGTTAAGAGGCTCTGTCATCAATTCTGTTGGTTTTCATATTGACAGGTTCCTTTGGTAGAAATGAAAGCTTGTCGACAAATGGCCCTGCTAAGTTCCGCTTTTGCATTTGGTTGGAGCAGGTGGAATGCACATTGTGATTCTCAAAAAGTTGTCCTCAAGGTATAGTATGCAAAAACCTACAAAACTACTTTGCTCCAAAAGAAAAGGTAATCAAAAGCCAAATGATTATAGACCATGGTTTCTCCTCTTAAAAAGGTGAAAATTTTTAACATTTAAAATGGAGTTTAAAAACATTTTTTTTAAATTTTGTTTGAAGATATAAAACTAAACTATGTAAAGAGATTATTCCTTCATTGTCCATTATGGTACCAAATACTCTTGATATCAGGCTAGAGTCCTTATATCTCTTTACAGTGACTCAAGCCAAGAACAAATGGAAGCCTTTAACGAGAACATGTGATTCATAAACTCTGAGGTGAGGCTTCCAGTTTAACTTTCTGGCACATTTACTATTTGCCTGATAAAGAAGGCACCTTATCAATTCTAAAAGCTAACCGATGAATGTTTTAGCATCAATGAGCCGCCATATTTATTAATCTTGTTTATTGTGTTTCTGCCACTAGAATATAAGCTCCTTAAGAACAGGGTTTTATTGTTCCAGTCATTAGTTATTTACTAATGTTTGGTTGTTTTTGTTTTATTATATCCCCAGCACCTAGAACAGTATTGGGTACATTATAGCTACTCAATAAATATTTGTTGAATGAATTAATACATTTCGATAAGCTCCAAAAACACCAAAATATAAAGTTTCATGATTTAAAAAATGGGACATAAAGAAGACTTCTTCTAATATTGATAATTTGGGGGACTGAGTTGAGCCCTTCAAATACTCCTCTACTGCTGAAATATTTAATAAAAGAGGAACTATTAACAGATTTCTCTGATTTTCTTAAGGTGATGGAACACCTTGCTAAAGAAGAACCTATTCAGAATCCTGATTGGACCCTTTTAATGTTTAGTGGTGATAGAGCACAAAGGCTCAAGATTGATGAATACAGTGAAATGTTCTCTGAAGCCCTTAAAGAAGAAACTGAGTTTCATTCTACTTTATATCACATGGTTAAGGATTTTGCTTCTAAGGAAGCAATGGAGAAAATTAGGAGCGCCAAATGCCAGTTTATTAATTCTGTATGCCATATGCTACTCTCGATTAGATTACTGAGCTATTCTTAACTCCCACTGATAAATTTTGCTCAGTATGGAGAATCGAGCAATTTGAAGAAAAATCAGGTACTTATTCAATAAAATGTAACAAGTGAATATATTTCAAATAGGCTATTAAAATGATCTAATCAGCATTTTAAACTCAATTTTTTTTTAAATGTTAGGGTTTTCCCTATGAATACAGGCCTACTGAGATGTTTAATTTTCACTGTATAAAGATTTAATCATTCTTTATTTCAATATATTTTAACAAACAATATATAATATCACCTTTAAAAGATCATAGGTAGGCTTCTTCCCCATGGTATTTTAGTTAGGGAGATAATCACAAAAAGAGGGAATTTAAAATATCTTACAGTCATTCTGAGAACCTCTGGTTCCAGGCTATAATTTTTCTAGCTAAAAGTTACTAATTTACACAGTTTGGATACTGAGACTTTAAAAATCAAGATACACACGTCGGGATGTGCTGCAGTCATACTGGCGGTGGCCCATTATGTTCGAGTCTGGTATATGGCCATAAGATATGTTCTAGAGACATCCAGGAGTCTCCATCCTGTGTGGGAGCGGCATCCACAGACTTTTGGAAAAATCGGCCTGTGAGGAAGCTCATCAAAGCTGCAAACAGTACAATTAATGCAACAGAAAACCAGAGTGCCTTATTAGCCTTTCTGACGGAAGTCTTGAGATTTGTTGCCCAGGAAGCTACTGTGTCACAACTATAAGGAAAACACAAATTCAGAATTTGGTAATCACAGTAATCTGTTATTAGAAACACTCCTTTTGCCAATGATACCAATCAAGTCATCGATCTGACGTATGTACCACCAATACTGCTTTGTAATAAACTAAACAGTGTGATCTATTGTCTTGGTGCTGGCCACAGTCTACTCCTCCCTCTTATAATTTTTAGAATTAAAGAAATGTTATGGTGAGAATCTGAAAATTATGTGATTTAGAATAACTCCTAACAAGTACATGTGAGTACTTATCTCATTCTTTCAATCAGGTAAGGCAACATGTTCCTATGGTGGAAACAAAAATATTTATTGGGTAGAAGAAGAAATATGTGTATGTACATATATATGTACATATAAACATGTCACTTATTTCTCACCATACCCTAGACTTTTGCTGTACTGAAATTTAAACTCTTTTAAAATAAACACACACACACAAAATATTATAGTATCATTTAAGTCTTTGAAAATAGTAAACTCTGGGCTAGGCACTATTTACACAAGCTAATTAATTTAATTGTGACATCAAAACAATGACACAGGCACTATTATCATGCCTATTTTATAGATGAAGAAATTTGTGCCCAGGTCACACAGCTAGTTAGAAAGCTGCAAGCTGAGCCCAGGCCGTCCAGCTTCAGGGCCGGGTTCCTGACACCGAATTCTGCCCGCTGTAACTGGGTTCAGGGATAACCCCTGTAGACCATATGCCGTTTGTTATTCATCTTAAATTGAACAACTTGACAGGTCTTTCAGTAAAATGATTTAAGTAAGAGTAATACCATTAACCCTGTCTTACTTTCCCCCATTCCCCCAAAATGGTATAATTTAGCAAGTGGACAACTTACACAGAAGAGACATCCCATTTTGATGGATTATTTCTCTTTTCAGAAAGACTTGGCTTTCTTGTCCTTTCTACGATTTCTTCTCCAGGTGGTTCTGAGTCATCTTTAGTTCTGTAAAAGTGTTTTTTTTAAATACTCAAAACTAAAGATAATGTGCTATAATTATAAAATATTTCTAAATTTTACTGTTAAAAAAGATGCTTACAAATATCTGTTTTGCTTTAGAAAGCTTTGATAAATATCTAATTCTAAAAGTCAAATCACCAAATTTATATATTTAACCATTTTATTATTTTTCTACCTCGTGTTTAATAACATATTAGCAGATAATTTTATTCTTTAGGTTTTTTGATCAATACTAAATTGGAGTAACATCGATATTATTTCTCTAAAAATCTTAATTTTAAAACTGTTTATGAAAATGGTCTTAGTTTAAAGCCAGTTAAAATAAACTAGTATTCAGTGATCTGGCAAATAGCAACTGCGTTGACTATATTTTAAATAAAATATTATCTATAGAGGGATTTCCTTACCTGAACAAAACTAGTTTCATCATTATGTTCACTGATAGGTTTCTACCGGGATTTGAATTTTGATATCTCAAGCTCATAATGCCCTCAAAAAAGGAACTATGTCTCAAAGGGAGTTTTTTGTTTGTTTGTTTTTTTTTTTTTCCAAGCATGTACAGGGAATGTATGTGGTAGATTTTAGTTTAGTTTTTTAAAAGAAAGAAGACCTCAAAGCCAGAATTAGCTTCATTCTTGTAAGATTCTCAAAGTTTCGGTCTTTTGTTTACACCGATTTCTCAGTAAAAATCATATCATACTAACAAAAAAGCAAATAATATATTATAATCTTTGAAAGAAAACTTGATTTTTTCCCCTACTCCAGAGGTGAAAATATTATGTTAACTCTGAATTTTCATCACATGTAACAGGCTCCCAGGATTAAATAAGCACACATGCACGCACGCACACACACACACACCACAAAAAACTTTAAAGGTAAGTACTATGGTCTTTCTTACTTATCTTTATATCCCTTAGAATTGAGTGTAGTGTCTATCACATAGTAGGCACTTAGTGAACATGCATAACATGAACATAAAATCAATTCATTAAGATCACTATAGATAAGAAAACTGAGACCAAGTAAGGTTAAGCAATTTGTCCGATGGCACCCAAGGATTTAGAGGCAGCATTTCTTCATGTCCCTCCTTCTTAGACTCTCTTTTGATACAGAAGTGTATTTAATTTAACTTACTAGATAAAAAGATAGAAATGTAGAGTTTTATGTTTCCTTTCCATTTCTTTAAAGGGAAGATCTATCTAATGCACATAGATTACTTATATGCCTATACATTTTATATATACATCTATTATATATCTAATTCATGTATTGTTTTAAATTCTAAGTAGATGGACATTTTACTTCTATAGCTCTTTACTGACCCTTCCCCCATGAGGCCAGGCACCTACCTATACAGGAAAACATTACCTGATCAAATCTGACAAATTCCAGGATCTTTTCTAACTTAAGACCTCAAACCCTGCAGTTCTGAGTGCTATAAAAGTTAATATATTCACAAATAACATTTACATGTGCTTAACAGTTTATAAGTCTTCAACAATTAGTTATCTTTTTGATGATATAGCACTGCTCTTATCCCCACAGCATGAAAGTGACCCCCACTGTTTATTCCCCAGCTCACATCAGGTTAATAAACACCAAGCTTCACCTACTTTAGTTCACATTTTTCTTCTTCAGCATCTGCCCAGGAATAGGTGCTGATAAATCGATGTAAGGAGGGACGGTGTTCACTCTGCTTTGAGCCCAAAATACGCCTAAAGATGATAATGACCACTTGTCAAATCAAATATATCCACAGTTGTTTTCAATTTATTTCCCACTACCTAAATCAATACAAAAATTATGTTCTAATTTTTTCCTTGGCACTTTCACATAACATTTATTTCATAAGGAAACAATTTCATGATCACATGCCAACTTTTATAATTATTCTGCTTACACTATTGTGTTTTAAACCTATTTTAAACATTTTAATTTAGCCTGGTTATGAGTAAAGTTCCCAAAAAACAACCATAAAATTATACTTACCAACTGCTTGACCTCCTACTGAATCGGTCATTATTATCTATCCCAGCCACCTTTAGAGTTCAAATGGTAAAGAAATGATAAATATGAATTTAGTGAAGTTTATAATTTTGTCAGATGAAAATACATTTGCTTTTGAAAGAGCATTTAGAAATTTGCATACCATTCCTGTATTTCCAATATTTCTGGGTAAAGAGGCAATGGTCACTCTTCGAAGAGAAGATGGCTGTTCAAAGGGTGAAAATGTAAATTTAGAAAATTCTTAATATTTTATCCTTGTATGCAACATCTATAAATATCCTTGTACATTCATATCCATACACTTGGTTACTGCTGAGTTAGACATTTTTAAAGGATTTTGTTATGGTCAAATTGCTTTCCAGAAATATTCTATCAATTGATAGTCCGCCTTCCCCAACTCAAAGTTAATATGATTTTTGCCAGTCAAATAAGGAGTATAAACTTCCTTGTTTAGGTTTGCATTTATTTGGCTATAATAACATTGAACACATTTTCTATGTTGAATAACCATGTATATATATCTGCTCTGAGAAGCACCTGTTTGATCTTTGCCCACATTAATTTTGTGCATGATTTTTCAGGTAGAAAAACTTTTTCACTGTTAATACAGCAAAATCCATTAATCTCTTTCTTTCTTTTGCTACCATTTCTTTTGCTTAGAAATATTTTCCCCTAGTCATGAGGAGAAATATGCAGCCTTATTTATAGCCTTTTTTTTTTCACAGCTTCTTCCATTTAATACATTTAAGGATAGGCATATTATTTTAATGAATGGATGTGTTTATAGATCAGCCTTGAGATATGCACAGAAAAAATGATATAGTATTATATAGTTCTTAAAGTTTAAATAAGTATAACTTCAGAAAATAAAAACATTTTAAATGTAGGAAATACAATTTTATGTGAATCCTGTTCTTAAATGACCATCCCTAATTTAATTTCATAGATTAGTTGAGCATCAGGAAGATCAAGTTGTGGTACAATACACCTGGCTTCTAACACTACGTGACATAACTAATCATTAACTTCTGTGCTTCTCCCTGTCCTCATCTGTGAAAAAGAGATTTGGATGAAATGATTTCAAAGTCACTTGCTCAAAAATTCTATTACAAAATTCTGTGAAATTCCGATTTTCAAATTGGCAGAAACTGCTGGTTTTAATATCAAATTCTCCCTTTCTTATTTAATAACAAACTCCTTGATTATTCGTTAGGCATACAGCCTCCAGAATAAAAACTGTATTTCCAGTTTTATGTGCAACTAAGAGTGAAAATGGAAATATTATCTGGGACTTCTAGAAGTTATCTTTACAAGGAGAGGGAATACATGTCTTTGATTTTTCCTTTTTCTTGGAATGTGACTTGATGCTATGACCAGGACTTGGTGCTGAAACCAAAGAGGACACCTTAGGCCATAAAGGAGAAGAAAAGCGCTGAGGGTGATGAAGCCCTGAGAGGGGGAGACTGGGCCCCGGGAATTTCGGGAATTTCGTGAAGCTTGTCTACCATCCTTGGACTGCCTATTTCCAACTTTCGTTTTACATGAGAAAAACTATTGTTATACTGGCTTTCCTCTGGATGCCAGGTGAACAATCGATATGCTAATATAGCAGGAAATATGAAAGCAGACATTTAACAAAGATACACACATGTGAATTAAAACTGTTTTGCGATTTACATTTAAAGCTATGTTGCTTCAAATATTTTAAAACCATCTCACTTGTAACTTATGATATATGTGTTTTAAGTGAATCAGTAAGTGAATTAGGAATTACCTTGGAGTTTAGAGAAGATGAGCGTTTTTTAATTTGGCAGTCATCTGAAAGGAGAAGCACATTTGCACATTTTAGAAACTACTTTTCTAATTTCTGTTAACGTAATGGCCTTAATTCTTTACAAGGAAAAGCAGAGGTCAGAAAATATTTAAGACCATGGAAACTATTAAAGATAAATATCAGGTTGCCATTTATTTGGTGATTTATTACAATTACCACCTTAACCAATGGAATACAGTCCTCTATGGCACTGCAGATGTCCAGAATGCTGACCTCCCACACAGTAGGCACTACCTGAATGTCTGCTGAATAAAGTAATCCGAAATTACAGATAGAACGTTATCAAATATGGTTACATTTCTATAAGAGGAACAAATGATTTAGAATTTTCAACAAAGCGTATCCTGCTTATTACAACATTTATATAAACTTTTTCCCTTTTAAAATTGCTTTTATTATGGATATAACATAACACTCTGGAGGAAAATACATCGGGTAATGTATATAAACTTTATATTAAGATATTTTCCATGGCCTTATAATGCACCTTATTTTTCAAGGTGCGGGTCAGCTTGCTGTACCAGGGTTATTCCTTTTATAAGGATACAGAACCACTGTTGATGGGAGTGGCTCATTTAAGTTGCTGTGCCTCGCTTTGTGTGTGGAGAAAGAGCCAACTCTTAAGATATCCCATGTAGGAGGTCACCAAGGTCAACTTAATAGGTTGGATTAAAGATTTCTCTGATCTCAGCAATTTAAATTGATTTAATGAATTTTTGATGTCGTTATCAAAGAATCTTCCTTGTCTCCCAGCCTGTTATCTAACTGACATCTTCCTTTGGGGTCTCTGACAGGAATGAGTTCCTCTTTCCATACAATCTTAACCTAACAGTTCTATACTAGAAACATGATAAGAATTAGTGAGAGAGAGAATGAAGGAAGCGAATGTTAGAAAAATATAACTGGTACGGTGATCTTAAACTTTTATTACCTTCATCTTCCAGAGGGTTAAAAGACCTTTCATTTTGCAAAAGAACCTGTTTCAGTTCTTCTAATTCAGCATGCTCTTTTGCATACATTCTCTTCAGGTTTTCCACATGCTGAATCATCACTTCAACTGCTTTACTAACTCGGCTTTCCTAGTAGACAAAATAAAATTTACACTGAAAATACTGTTTTTGATATGCAGTTAAAAGATGGTGATTAGAAACATACATTTATCTTCACTCCATCCCTAAGTCCCACTAAAATGACAGTAAAAGTATTTTTTTAAAGAAGGCATGAGTCCACAAGGGCAAATAGAACAGAAGATATAACAACAAGAAAAATTTAAAGCCTGCTAGTAGAAGGACTAGTGATAAATGACTAAGACCAGAAAAAGCTAAATCCCTCAAAATGCAGTAAGAAAAATTTGGTTTCCACCACAGAAAGTCCCAAAGGCTCAAGAATTAGTGATGCCTCTAAAATTAAGCTTGAAAGATGGATATGTGAACAGAAGAAGTTTGAAAATCTGTGTAAAAAAAAAAAAGGACAAACAAAACAAACTCATAGATACAGAGAATAAGCTGACGGTTGCCAGGTGGGAGAGGGGTTAGGGGGCTGGGTGAAAAAGGGGAAGGGATTAAGAAATACAAGTTGGTAGCTATAAAATAGCCACAGGAATGTAAAGTGCAGCACAGGGAACGTAGTCGATAATAATGTAATGACTACGATGTCAGGTGGGCACTAGACTTACTGGGGTGGGGGAACACTTCATAAGTTATATAAATGTCTAACCACTCTGCTGTACACCTGAAACTAATAAAATATTGAATGTCAACTGTAATTGGAAAAAAATTTAAGTGATTAGAAACACAGACCGCCTCCCTTTCTTGGGCTAACTGAGCAACTTTCCCTCCATGCTTTGATGAAAGATACAAAAGGCTGACTAGGGAGAGTTAAACAGAGGGTCTGTAGGTAGGGCGGTAACAGTTGTTGGTGGATCATACTGAAAAGAATAGATTTAAGCAAAAGTCTGTATATATATCAAATCTTTAGATACCTAGCCTTATTATTCCTTCCTGCTCCCAAACATTGGTAGCCAGGTTTATACCCTAAAGGCGGGCAGCTGTAAGATTTTCCTCTGAGGAAGCTAACATCTCAAAATAAAAGTCTTTAAACTACTGATACTAAGAGTACTCCAATGACACATTCTACTTTGTGTGAAACTCAGAGTTAATAAATAAGAACCTTCCCTACCCATATACAAAGAGCTCCTTATCATCTGTATAGTACCTCCTGAGATGCTGGAGGAAAGCCTCTAGCATAAAAGGAGAAAACAAAAAGAAAAAGCAAGCTAGAGGAAACCAGAAAAACTGAAACTTCAAAGAAAGTATCAATATCTTCAGAGAGTAAAGAATTAGTATTGCATCTGTGAAATGAGAACAAGGTATTATTGAAAAACAATATTCTGATAATAAAAAGTGGTCTGAAAATTAAAACTATGACAAAAATACATAACAATAGAAGAGTTTCAAGTTAAGATTAAGACACTCTGAAACTAGAGCAAAAAGACCAATAGGTAGAAAAGCAACGAGAAAGGATCAGTTTGAGATCCAACGTTTGAAGCATTCAAGAAAAAATAGAAAATGTAGAAAAATTCCACAACATGTAGAAAATGAAATAATTCAAGGAAATTTCCAGAACTCAAGAATATAACTTGCCAGCTAGAAAATGTCCACTCAGGGCCTAAAACAGTAGATAAAAATAAACCCATACCAGAGAGGACAGGAGGAAAAAAAATATCCTAAAAACTCTGGAAAGTAAAAAGAGGTTATAAACAAAGTCTCAAGAGTCCAGATGACATCAAGCTCTGATAGCAACACCAAAGGCTAAAAAGAAAATAAAGCAATGCAAGAAAAATTCTAAAGGAAATGATCTCTCACCTAGACTTTCTCACCCAGCTAGACTAAGAATAGATGTGTGACTATATATCACATTTTCAGTTATATAACATCTCAAAAGTTTACTTCCTAGTCATTCTTTTTCTCAAGAAGTTACTGGGTGAGATGTTTCACCAAATGAAAAAAAAAAAATCAACAAAGAAGGAGGTATAGGATTTGGGAAATAGTATTCGACTCAATCAAGAAATGAAAGGAAAAGTTCATTTAAGCGTTCCAAAGACTGTTGCGGTGAGCCTAAAAACAATTAGTTCAGATTTGAACAGGTCAGAAATTTCTGGAAGCAACATCTCAGAAAAGAAAAAATTGACAGAATACCTAATGAGTTTAAATCTATTGCAAGTTCTAGACTCTCCAGGAGAGGTTAGGAATAAATTAGTTAAATGGAAAACTAAGCAGATAACAATCATAGCAAAGAAAAATGATTGACTTTGGGAAGAACATGATTTTGTTCAAAGAAGGGAAAGTCATTATAATAGATTTTCTGCTATGAATAGAATTCACACGGTCATAATGTTTATACATAATGTTGATCTAACTAACATTATTCATTGCACTAACTTACTCTTTAATTAAAAAAAATATTATGAAAATTTAGAGGCAAAAAGTAGACATGTATCCATCAATCAGCTTCAAGAACCATGAACATTCTGCCATATGAATTTCATCTCCTCCTCAGCTTTGAATACTATTTCGTTTAAAACAAGTGTTAGACGTCATGTTGTTTCACTCTTAGATACTTCAGTAAGTATCTAAAAAACATAGTGTATTTCCTTACGTAATCGCATCTAATAAAATTAACAGAAGCAACTTAATGTCATCCAGTCCATATTTAAATCTTCCCAATTGTCTCAAAAACATCTTTTTACAGTTTTGCATCCATTGGAACCACTAAGTACACCGATTCTATTTTTTCTTTTTTAAAATATTAATGAGTAATTCACAATTTAAAATTACCTGTTTTAAAGCGAGCAATTCAGTGGCACTTAGTACATTCACAATGTTGTGCAATCTTCACTTTTATCTAGTCCCAAAACATTTTCACTACCCCAAATAAAATACCATACACATTAAGCAGTTAGTCCCTATTAACCAGTCACTCTAGCCCCTGGCAAGCACTAATCTGTTACCTTTCTCGGAAGATACTATATATATATAAAAAGAATCATACAATATGTGTCCCTTGTATCTAGCCTCTACATTTAGCATAATGCTTTCCAGGTTCATCTACATTGTAGCATTTATCAGCACTTCATTCCTTTTAGTGGCTAAATAATATACTATGTTAATAATATAATAATAATATTGCAATTTCACAAGCTCCTCAATGACAGTTATTTTCTTTCTTTCTTCCTTCTCCTTTTTTAATTATAATTATCCTAGTGGTATTAAGTAGTATCTCACTACGATTTTGGTTTGCATTTCCCTGATTCCCTAATCTTTTTATGTGGTTATCGGCTATTTAGAGATCTTTGGAGAAATATCTCTTCAAGTCATTTGCCCATTTTTAAATTAGGTGGTTTTTCCTTCTATTTAAGTGTTCAGCGTTCTTTAGTCTGTGTATTAGACCCTTAGTAGGTATTCAATTTGCAAATATTTTCTCCCGTTCAGTGGGTTATCTTTTCATTTTCTTGATAATGTCTTTTGATACATAAAGGTTTTTACTTTTGAGGAAATCCAATTTATACATTTTTTGTTGCTTTTCCTTTTGCTTCTGATGTCATATACTCACTCATTTCACAAATATTAAGTAGCCACTATGTATCAGGCACATTTCAGGCACAGAGATACAAGCAGTGAGCCATACAGACAAATATGTCTGCTTTTGTGGAGCTTATCTTCTAGTGGGAGGAAGCAGACAATAAACAAGATGTCAATAAAATATGTATTACATTACGAGGTGATGAGTGCTATGAAAAACAAAAGATAGGAAAAGAGGGCATGAGAAGCTCTGGGGTGGGAGGGATTGAAATTTTACATAGGATGTCAGGGTAGGTCATTCTGTAGAGGTGAGATTTGAACGAGAATTGAAGGACATGAGAGCTAAGACATGCAGATACCTGGAAAAATAGTATTTTAGGCAGCAGGAACCGCTAGAATTAAGGGCCAGAGATGGCAGTATGATTAGTGGAACATATTGAAAGGAGACTAGTGTTGTTGGAACACAATAATTCAGGAAGATAGTCAAAGGAGATAAACTCCAAGAGGTAAAAAAGCAGGGGAATCAAGAAAATGTATTATTTAAGCCATCTTAAGGACTTTGGTTTTTATTCTGAAAAAAGTGAGGAGCCACTGGAGGACTTTGAACCAAAGATTATTCTGGCTGCTTTATTGAGAATAGACTATGTTGGGAGAAGGATGGGGTGTGGATGGAAAGAGGGAGACCTAATTTAGGAAGATATTGTATTAATGTGGGAAAAATAGAACAGTGGCTTAAATCAAGGTAGTAGCAATGGAAAGAAAAATAAGTAGTTAGTTAAATTCTGCATATATTCTGATGATAGAGTGAACAGGAATTTCTGTCAGATTGGATGTGGAGTCAGAGAAAAGTGGTGAGAATCACTCCTGAGGGTTTTCAGACTGAGAAGTTGGAAAGACAGATTTAGTTGCCCTTGACTGAGGTAAGGAGATTATGCATGAACAGGTCTTGGAGGGACCATGAACAGTTTATTTTTGAATATGTTAAGTTTGAGTTGTTTATCAAACATCCAGGTAGAAATGCTGCATTAGCAATTGCATATTTTAGTCTAGAAATCACAGTAGTGGTTTAGGGTAAGCATGTGAATTTGGGAATCATCAGCTGATGACAGAGATAGCAGGGGGATTGAGTGAAGATGGAGATCAGATGTACAAGGGTGAAACCCTGGGGCCCATCATGACAAAGAGCCTGGTGAAAAGGCTCCTGTAAAAGAGCCTGAAAGGGAGTGACCTGTGAAGCAGAGAGAAAAAACCGGGGAATGTGGTACCTGGAAGCCAAGGGGCAGTATAAGCATGTTATTTAGAGGTATGGATACAAACACAAAACAAGCCAAAAGAGTTGACAGTTATTGCTCTTTAACATGAAACATGGGATAATACGCCTTATAGAACTACTCAACTTTTTAAACTATGTACATAAGTAACTTTAATAAAAATTTTTTAAAAAAAGAATATTATTCTCTAGTGAGGGGATAAAAAGGAAATATGATACTAAAAATGTGTAAAAATGATCAAACTAAAAGTACCACCACGATTAAATTTCTCCATCTTAGGAAAACATATTTAACAAGTTCGTTTAGATAGAGATTCAAAAAATTAAAATTTCCCCACATTTTCCCACAAAGAAATTTTGAAATTCTACTTTTCTATGAATAAGTATTCAAAACTTCATGTACAAGGATAGATATTGTAGCATTGTTTATAATAGCAAAAAAATCAAAAACATTCTGAAATAATCAAATAGAGGGGATTGTTAATTGATGATGTATTCAGTCAATAGAATATCATAAAATAATGATGTGTGTATAAATTTGAATCACATAGAAAAAACTATGCTATATGTTGAATGAAAAAGCAGATTATAACAGTATAAAGGGAGTGTGTAGAAGAGTATATCACAAAATTTTTATAATAGTCACTAGCTAATGCTATGAGAGATATTTTTACATTATTTGCATATTTTCCATTTTTTTTTATTAAACAGACATGCCTTGTACAATAAAGAAGTATTTTTAAAAAGTTCTTCCTAAAAATGTAATCCATAATTTCAAGGAAAATGATCTTTTTAGTAATTTCATTGTAGCTAGAGAAATGGAGAAAGATTACCTGATTAATGGCTCCCAACATCTCGGCCCTACTGGCTACTCGTGCTGTGCACTGGCTAAGGAATGTTATACTCTTCTCCAGCTTCTTAATGATTTCCTGGGCCTGGTTGTCATCTTCACAAAGAGGTGTTAAAGACTGCACAAAAAGCAATATATTAAGAAGTATCCAACCCAAAGTTTCCACTCCTTCATATGTATTTATATTTTTCTTTTACAATAGGATGTAATTAATTGGTAAAGAAATTATGCTTTTAATGAGTTGAATGTCTTATATGAGAACAGTTTGAACTTTTAAGAAAAAGAGTGAAAATATACTGAAATTAGATATGACTTTGACTGCTGTTGCTCTTCTGTTGATGACAAAGTGTGATTGGGCTGATTAGGTGAGTATGCCTTCATTGCTTTATAAATATTTCTCTCAAACTTGAGCCCTTCATCCAAAATGATGCCCTTACTGCTGGAGGAGCATCTTTCTTACAAGGGTGGAGACAGAATTAAGAAAACAGTAGATTTGAAAGCAAACAAGCCATTGCTCATTAGCTGCATGATCATGAGCAAATTTTTAAGAATCGACCAAATCTAAAGCACCATAAATTCTGTATATCATTAAGAAATGAAAAGTTCTGCAATAAAACTATAAGGCACCATTGACTGTAAATTGCTTCCTACATCCAGAAATGTTATAATATCAACCCTTCTGATTTTCTATTTTTCTTCATCTGTCAGAGGGAGACAATTACATTTCCTTTCCACAAATACTGTGACATGAGTGGTAACAGATGCCAGTTGCTTGTCACACAGTAAGTGCTCGGCTCCTGAAGCCAAGCGATACATATCAGACAAATATATATGAGCTGCTAATCAACTAGGATGGCCATTGTCAGACAGTTTCCTATGGTAGTTTAAATAATCACCTTCAGTTTGGAAAGGAAAAGCAGATATGAGTTGTTAGCCAAACAGAATATGGTTGAACAAAACTGAATTGTGAAGAAACAGAAAATTTGAATAGATCAAAAACTAGTAAGGAGATTGAAGCACTTATCAAAAATCTCCCAACAAAGTAAGTCCAGTATCAGGCGTCACTGGAGAATTCTACCAAATATCTAAAGAAGAATTAACGCCAATCTCCCTGAAATGCTTTCAAAAAACTGAAAAGTAGGGAATACTTCCAAGGTAATTCTCTGAGCCCAGCCTTAAACTGATACCAAAGCCAGGCACTACAAGAAAATTATAGACCAATAACCCTTGTAAATATTGATGTAAAATTCCTCAATAAAAATACTAGTAAACTAAATTTAACAGCACATTAAACGGATTATACAGCATGACCAAGTGATATTTATTCCTGGAATGCAAGGATGGTTCCACATATGAAAATTAATCAATTCAAAAGACCACACTAACAGATTAAAGGATAAAAAATGCATTATCATCTAAATTAATGCAGAAAAGTATTTGACAAGGTTCAACACCATTTCATGATAAAAAAAAATTCGAAAAACTAGAAATAGAAGTAAACTACCTCAACATAACAAGAGCCAGAAATGAAAACCCCACAGTTAATATTGTATTTAATAGTGAAAGACAGAAAGTTTTTCCTATAAGATCAGAAATAAGACAAGGATGCCCACTCTCGTTACTTTTACACAACTTAGTACTGGCAGTCCTAGTCAGAGCAATTAGGCAAGTAAAAGAAATAAAAATCTACATTGGAAATGAAGAAGTAAAATTATCTTTGTTCACAAATAACATGATCTCATATACAGAAAACCCTAAAGATTTCACAAGAAGACTGTTAGAAGTAATAAATGAATTTAGCAAAGTTGCAGGACACAAAATCAACATATAAAAAACTAGTTCATGTGTATACACTAACAATGAACAATAAAAAAAGGAAATTAAGAAAACAATTCCATTTACAATAGCAATAAAATACTTAGGAATAAACCTACCCAAGGAGGTGAAAGATTTGTACACTAAAAACATTGCTGAAAGAAATTAAAGAACACATAAATAAAGGGAAAGACGTCCCTTGGCATGAATTGGAAGTCTTAATTTTGTTAAGATGTTCATACTACCAAAATCAATCTATAGATTTAATGCAATCCCTATCAAAATCTCGATAGCATTTTTTTTTTGCAGAAATAGAAATATCTATCCTAAAATTCACATGGAATCTCAAATAGGATCCCTAATAGCTAAAACAACTTTTAAAAAGAACAAAGTTGGAGAATTCGCACTTCAAAATATATTACAAAGCTACAGTAATCCAAACAGTATGGTACTGGCATAAAAACAGATACATAGACCAATGGAACAGTATATAAACTTACACATATATGGTTAAATGATCTTTCATAATGGTGCCAAGATTACACAACAGGGCAAAGATAGTCTCTTCAACAAATAATGTTGGAAAAACTCAATATCCACATGCAAAAGAGTGAAGTTGGACTTTGTCTTACACCACGCACAAATCAACTCAAAATAATTAAAAATCTAAATGTAAGACCCAAAACTTATAACTCCAGAAGAAAACATGGTACGGGGACCTTCAAGACAATTTGACAGTGATTTCTTGGATATGACACGGAAAGCACAGGCAACAAAAGCAAAAACAGACAAACGGTACCACATCAAACTTAAAAACTGTGCACTGAAGGACAGAATGAAAAGGCAACCTACAGAATAAAATATTTGCTAATTATATATCTTATTAAAAATCAGACAAAGAACTTGAATGGAAATTTTCCCAAAGATGATGTGCAAATGGCCAATAAACACATGAAAAGATGCTCAACAATACTAATCATCAGAGAAATGCAAATCAAAACCACCTTGCACGCATTAGGATGGCTACTATAAAATAATCAGAAAATAACATGATGGTCAGGATGTGAAGAAACTGAAACCTTTGTGCAGTGTTAGCAGGGTCATAAAACGGTGCAACGCCCATGCAAAACAATATGGTTGTTCCTCAAAAAACTTAAAAATAGTTCTTCATATGATCCAGCAATCCCACATCTGGGTGTATTTCTAAAAGAACTGAAAGCAGAGTTCTCAAAGAGATATTTGCACATAGTCATAGTCATAGCAACAATGTTTACAACAGCTATGAGATGGAAGCAACTCAAATATCCATCAATAAATGAATGGATAAACAAAATGTGGCATATACATAAATGGTATGTTTTATTCAGCCTTAAAAAGAAAGGCAAACCTGTCATATGCTACAACATGAATGAACTTTGAAGACACTGTGTAAGTGAAATAAGCCAATCACGGAAAGACAAATACTGTATGATTCCACTTACATGAAGTATCTAATGGTCTAATTCATAGAAACAGAAAGTAGAATAGTGGTTACCAGGAGCTGAGAGGGAGGAAAGGGAGTTGTTTAATGGCTACAGAGGTTCAGTATGCAAGATTAAAAGGTTCAGGAGATCTACTTCACAACAATGTAAATATATTTAACATTACTGAACCATACACTTAAAATATTTAAAATGCTAAATTTTATGTTATGTGGTTTTTTATAACAAAATAACAAAATACAGAATATGGTTTCTAAATTTCTATTTTCCTTTTCCAAAACTAGCCCTCTTAATTTCCCAACCCATCTCTGTATTTATGGTGACTTCGAAGAATGGAAGAATAATAGTTGTTATACTGCTATGTACCTTACAGAAGGCTTGCCCAACATCTGACAAGACTGAAATCGGTCCCCATTCTCTTTTTTTCAGTTAATTAAATGGACATACTTTTAATTCTCTTCTTTGAAACTTAAAATTGATATCTCCTATTGCTCAGTTTTCTGCAAGTATTATTCTTCTTCCTGAAATCTATTTGAAAATCCAGAAAACAGATGACTCATACAACTACTATAAAAGACATTTATTGTTTTATTGCTTATATTCTCTTACTAGTGAATTTTTTATTTTACCCTGATCTTGAATTATTACCTCCTATTAATTTACATTGGAGTCAGGCAGAGCTTGGTATCTGGTGTTGATTTTAGTCATAGAAGTAAACTTATGTGTAATTTGGAAAATATTATTAATAATGTGACCAAATAGATAGTCCCCAAATGTTATGATTCTTACCTCCAATAGCTTTAAACAGTTAGTGATTTCTGTCTTCAAATTTTCTTCTGCCAAGTCACGGGATCTTTCTTCAAGCTTTACTCTTTTCTCCAAGGTGAACCAATCACACTTAAATCCCAAAGATAATCGGAGAAATTCAGCCTGTTATCAAAATAATATGAGGGTGAAGTGAGAAAACTGGATGTAATCAAATATTTCAAATATTTATATGAGGCATTGCTTTCTCTTTCCAGCAACTTAATGTTGGCATGCAAAGGCTTTATCCACACTTTGTCATTGTCAAGCCAGACAGACATCAAATGTATAAGAGCTTGTGCAAAAGCATGAAGCAACCACAGGCAAGTGAGTCTAAAACACTTATTTTTAATTAAAGACAAAAATATTTTAACTCACCTCCACCTCCTTCTCATTAGCAGAAGAAGTGCTGTAGGATAAGACAAAGAACTTACTCAAGCATAGTTCAACAGAAAAGCAAAAAATGTTAGCATACTATGTGAAAAAAAGCTTACTTGTCACTTTGTCTAAAGTTAACTGATTTCACAGTTGTTACAGGAAGAGAGGAAACAGCAGTGTCTATTAAAAGATAATAAATATTATTTAGTTAAAAAGGCTTAACAGCTAAAGGCACATTCAATCAACTGTTATGTTCCTTCTCCACTAAACGAAGGCATTTCATTGACATATGTCTGAGACAACAGCCAATGAATAATGCATTTGCTGAAATGTAAGATAATATGCTACCCTTTTGGGATCATGATGACTAAAATCATAGGCTCATACTTCAGCCTGTAAATAGTCTGAAACCTGAAAATGTCTCAGAGTCAAGGGATAGCCCAAGTTGTTTGCTTTGCATTTGAATGTTTATTTAACTTGAACTCTTGGCTACATGCGATCCTTCCTCTGGCACCCTGGTCCTCCTTTGGATCAAGGCATTAACTAGCAGCAGTGGCAGTAGTAATAGTGATTATAGTAGTAATAGTAGTAGTAATAATAAATAATAATAATGTATAATAGAAGAATATTGGTAACAATAACAGCAACAATATACCTGCCCTCAACCATTCATTACGTGTTTACTATATGTCAATCTCACAACAAGGCTCTTAACACAAATTAATGATACTCTTAATGACAACTTTACAAAAAGGACAATATATTAGCTACAGGAACATTAGATTTAACATTGAAAAAACCTGGTTTAACTCTTGGCTTTGACCCTTATACCTATGTGAACTGGAACAAACAACATCAACCACTTACAAAATCAGGATATATATTTTCTTCTATAGTGTTACTGTCTACAGTTTATAGGCTATGAAACTGAATCACAGTTTACCTATCTCACATAGATATTTGGGAAAACTAAATAAAACTATGCACATAAAGAATTTAACAATGCACATAGCATATAGTATATTCTCAATAAAGGGTATTTTTTTTTTACTCATTTCCATTTTGCAGATGACAATAATTGATATTTGTGTTAAATAACTTTTCGAAGTTATAGCTAATCAGAGACTGACTCCAAAGCCAGAATCCTATTTACTACTCCCTCCTAATCAAGGTGAAATGGGAAGGGAAGCATATTAGCACTTAGTCTTTAAATGTTGGCTTATTTACTTTTAGATGGGGAGATGAAAAAGATCTCAAAGTAGAGCTCAGAGTTCAACTACCAACATTGGTGTGGTTCTTAGTCACCATAAGGCCATAGTGCTCTGGGGTTTATGTTATGGCAACAAAAATTATACCAATGAAATCAAGACTCAGTTCTGCTGGCTGATTACCTATAGAGATGCAGAATTTGCAGATACTATATCTTTACTCAGAGAGATTTCACCCATAAAAATACTAGCAGGGAACAAAAATTCATGTGGGGGTGGGAGAGAACATTCCTTACCTCCCATAGCACACTCTTTTTTATGCTCATCTATTGTTCTTGGTTCCTCTTTGGCTTCCTAAAATCATAAAGAGATTTTATTACTGTACAGAGAGTGGATATCCTTTATAACCAATCATTTCCCAACTTCCCGTCCTCTCCTAAACCTACCCTGTCAAAAACACTCTATAGCGTTCAAAGAACTGTACTAAGGGCTAAAGAAACAAACAAGATTGGCTCCAGGGCAGATTCCAATCTAGTTGCAGAATAAAGAACAGAAATATATGAATAGCTGCAAACATGATATAAGTTACCACAAAGCAAAGTAAGATTAATTGCCAAATAAATGGGATATAGACAAGTGCTCTGCAAAGGGAGAGGAGAGATAGCACAGCTTGGATAGCATGGAAAGTCTCTGGATAGGATGGATGAAGAGGCAAAGTGGGAGTGATCCAGGACTATCACGTGCAGCTTTCTTGGTGGGTTGTTGGGGAAATCATGGCAAAAATAGCTGATAAAATAGTGTTACATTAGCCTTTAACTCCATATGAATATATTTTAAGGTCATTGACCAACTGTCTTACAAATATATCTATATAACAAGAAACTCCATAATAAGAGGGTCGTAGTGTGCTGCCTGGGAAATCTAATGGGAAAGGTATAAGTATGCAATCATTTTTATAAAAATTGTTCAATATTCTCAGAAATTTTCCGTAAAAATAAATCTAAGACAAATTTGTTTCGACAGTTGAAACAAAGACTTTGATGAAACATAACAAATGCAATAACATGAGCACTGGATCATTCTTAACATTTAAATATTCTTAAGTTTTTTGAATCCTCCCTCAACCTATGACCTCTTCCTGGTATGGCATTTCCTCCCTCTCCTGCCCTTCATGGCCACACTTCTAGGAAGAGTTATCCGAGGTTGTGTTTTCCAGTTCTTTGTCTCCCATCTGTCAGCAATAAATTACTCTGACCCTACACCCTCCTAACTGAGGAAACTGCCTTTCCCTGTTATCATCGGCAACCTCCCTACTGCCAAATTTTGTCTTTAACTTACTTGACCTCACTATTGCATCTAAAATGATCTATAATCCCCTCCTTCTTGAAGGTTTTTCTTCCCTTGGTTCTGCTCTCCTGCTGTTCCCCCATCACAATAGCTCTTTCTCATTCTCCTCTGCCATTGCCTTCCCTTATTAGATACTGGAATCGTCAAGAGTCAAGTGTCCTCAGTGCTCTCTTCCTGACTGCCAAAGTCCTCGGGAATCTTATCTGCACACTTGGTTCTTTGCTGATGACTCATGAATGTGTGTCCACTGCTATAAGTCTCATTGGTAAGATTAAGAATATGGGTATATAACCATTTATAAAATCTCCTTATAGACTATTGATGTCTCACATCAACCTGAAACTTTACTTATCTTGAACTGCTCTTATTTTACCCCACAAATTCTATTCTTCTTATTCCCTCCCTACTCTCATGTTATTCTATTCATATCTTTTCCATGACACCTTTTCTAGCCTCTCGCCCTAAGAGATCTTTTTTTCATGTCTCTAATTCCACTCTAATCAGAGTAATTGTATGTTACTTTCCCTAATTAGAACATATATTTAAGAGACATTTCATGGTTTTATTCAACCTTATTAATGCATTAATTTACTTACGAGTCCTCTGTTAATAGATATTTAGCTTGTTTCCAGTAGACTTTTGATGAATAAATGACTGAATGAATGACTATAGTGTGACCTTGGACAAGTCACAGGGATGCTTTGGCCTCAACTTCATATATAAAAATATTGGTATAATTAGATTATTTTAAATTCATAATATTTTAGAAAGATAAAATGACATAGTGCTTTGAAGAGTGTTTCTGCAAACTTAAAGAAACAGTTCTACCATTGTAACATATCATTACTTTTACTGTTAACATGTGTATATTTTCTTACCAGATTTAACATGATTTTGTCCTCACTCACAGAGCCTTTAAGTACAATATTCTCATGAGCTGGACTTGTGTCTACAAGAAAAAGAAAACACACTAAACAGTTGGGGCACAGTAACAAGTAAAAAAGGAAGAAACAGCAAGGGTGACAATATAGGCAGACTAGTAAGAGGCAAAGGCCTTACTTAACATGTGAGATAAATTATGTACTACAAAATTTTAAATGTGCCCACTGATTCAGAACCAGGACTGGAGAAGCTAAGATTACTAAGGAAGCTAGCCATATAAGATTTCTTAATAGAAATGAACATCTGTATAAATGGTCTTCAAATAGTCGAGTTTTTAAAATCTTTTTTAAGATTGCTACTGTTTTCTTTTTATTGAACACATTACTGGTATAATTATGGAAACGGGACAAAGGAAGGATGATCAATTTTTTAAAAATTATATATGCAAGGCTGATAACAAAATATGGCATCCTTTCAAAACATGGAATCTTTCAAAATGTCATCAAATTAAGAAAAAATGATGCACTTTTAAATTATGTCATTCCTTTTTATAATTTCCCTTTTCATGTACTTTATTTGTATTATAATGACTTGATAATGATTTCCCTTTTTACATGATCCACTGCCCTGAAATTTGTTAAGTACAGGCTCAAAAGTCAGCAGTTATAGGTAGGTTTTGTTTCTTTCTTTTTAAGAAAAAGATAGTAAAAGGATGTATTATATTTTTAAAATTTATATGGAAATGAAAACAAAATGGTAACCACTTTCCTCAGTGATATAAATTTTCCCTATGAAAATTTTATTTTCATTTTTCTTTAAGTTTTAGGATAGATAATAGATTCATATGGTCTATAAACTTAAAAATGTAAAATGTTTTACAGTGAAAATTTTCCCTCCCATCCACGCCAGCCAGAAACCTACTTTTCCTCCCCATAGACAATGTTATTTTGTCTAGCCTTCATGCACATACAAAACTTTTTCCTATTCTTTTTCCCATAATTTTTACATGTAACACATAATATTTTGTACTCATTGGTATTTTTTTAAAGAAACAATAGTTTTTCAATATCCTTCCAAGAAAAAAGGTTCCTTAAATATGTTTTATGAATACATATAAGTATTTTGTTACATGGGCATGCCAAAAGTCTTCTATTGATAATTAACTTTTTTCTAATGTTTTGTTATAATAAACAATGATGCAGTGAATAAATTTACTCATATGTCATGTAATATGTATTTTAGATCTATAGGATAGATTCTCAGAAATCAAATTGTTTTATCAAGATATATACATTTAGCATTTTGGTAGGTATTGGAAACTTCCCCTCCATATTAATTACAATAATTTATTCCCTACAGCGATGTATGAGAATTCCTTTCCCCACCCCTCAACCTTACCAACAGAGTGTAATCAAATTTTTGCGATCAGTTGAAATAGTATCTTGGTGCAGTTTTAATTGAAATTAATTAATATTAAAATTTTTCTTATTTGGTATGAGGTAGAGTATAAAGATATTCTTCAGTTAACTTAAGGAATGGATTCCATTTCTACAATTTTATGGCCCTTCTAAGGCAGTGCCTATATCTCAAATTTAGCTGTCGAGTTCAAACAATTACATGAATTTTTCTTGTTGATTGCTTTGACAGTCCCTTGAGTATCAACTGCAATGGTGTCTCACTGGGAATAGTTGAGAATAACTACCTTATTTTCAGAGTCAGGTGGCAGAAAGGCTCTAACATGTCATCTAGTTAATTATTTTGCCTCCTGAATGGACCATCATGAATTCATTTATTATTCTAATAGATTCTAATTAGGATTCTAAAATTTCCTAAATAGTTGATTCCACACCTGTGTCACAGGTAAGACCCAGTTGTGTTCAATCAATCTTTGCCATAAAAAAATATTTAAATCACATTAAAATATATTGTCATTTATGTTATATCTACAGAATTGAAAAGAGTTGGTCACCTCTTGGACTACTTTTCTTTGGACTATGTCTCCAAATTTTTTTACAAAGTAATGCTACTGAGGATAGTTACTCTACTAGCTTATAGGTTTGTTAGTGTTATAGAATGGAAACTAGAATATTTTAAGAGCTCACCTTTGATTTTTATCACAGTAGAAGCTGATCTTGTATCCTCCTTTTTTTCACAGAGTGATTTGCAATCAAGGTCACCAGAAGCCATATTCAAAGTTTCTGATCGAGCATCTATCAACAGGAAGACACTAATGGCATAAATACTATGCAAAAGGAATATTTGCCTATGTTCTTTTCATTTGCACACATCAGCAGGTCACAGAACTTCAAGCTTATAGTTATAAAACTAATGGTCTATATTATATCTTTTCCAAGTCCACTCACCACTTGAAGTTACAGTGCTCTCAGTGGATGAAGTATGTCCAGGAGAAGGCAGTGTGGAATAGTCCCTGCCAAAGAGTAGAAGAAATATTTTGGGGTGTCAGGTCCAAAAATTCTCTTAAAAACTAAGTGAATGTGTGTACAAATTTACACATACACAACAGACAGGCAAACCTGGACTGTGGCAGGCTCTTAGAATCCAAATGTTCAGCACCATTCTCCTTAAGGTAAAAAAAAAAAAAAAAGAAGAAGAAATAAGTTCAACAATTTGACATTTTCCATTTCAGAAAGGTGGTTTTAAGCAAACATTTTCACATAAATTTAAATGAACTCATATTTACTTTGCCCTTTTGGAGAGGATATGGGGATGGGATCGTATATGGCAGATTGATATATATACTTCCTCAAAGCTGTACTTGCAAAAAAATCCAACTTTAAGTATACTTACAAGCTTAATATTTAAAGAAAACCTGATAAATTCTTTGGAAAAACAAATTCTAAACTTAAAGGGCAGATAGCGTTTATTTCATAAACTTAAGTCAAGTTTCCCTTAAACAGAACATTCTACATGGGTATAAAATATTCATATTTATGCAAATACTACTCAACCTAACTTTTTTGACCTGGTGATTTAAAGATGGTTCTCAATTTTCTAGGCATACAAATCGTACATTTGAAATTTAATCAAATTCTCAAAGATCTGAGGGATGATGTGTAAGTCAACACCTATTACTTGGTGCTCAAAAAGAGCTTAATCAAACTATGGCTGCGGTCTGCTTGGGCAAGTGTTTGAAAGTCTCATTTGAACTTCTTAGTCTCTATCAGAAGTTCCTAATTTGAGGTGAGTTGATTAGTTCACTTTATTTCAAAAAATACAGCGAGAACATGGGTTTCTCTTTAATAGTAAGCTTTTCTAATAAGCATTTTTCATTATTATTTGATCTATTTAGAAAAATAAATTAAAATTTAATAAATCAAAACTGAAATCACTTGGACATAATCACAAACCTGCAGAGACAATGCAAAAATGAAGACATTTAAGTATTACACAATCAAACATAGACCTTCTTATTAATTGCAACCAACAACAGGTTTTAGTGAAGGGCTGCTCTATTATCATTCACAATATTTAGAATCCATCCAAGATAATATTGATTATAGCCACAGAAAAGTAAAGATCTAGCAAGAGTTTGCTGCATATGTAGTTATCCAGTACAATAATGGTAGCTTATATCTGTGCAGCATGTTAAAATTTACAGAAGCCCTCATCTCGTTTAATTCTCCCAACAACCTTATGCAGTGGGTTTTAGCAAGAAAATATTTACTTATTTTAGGTAAGGAAAGTAAAGCCAATATATAAAGTAATTTCCCAAGAATATTCAGAATAGTGGTATCAGCATCTAAATCCAGATTGGACTAAATACATTGTCCTCTCTGCTCTAAACAGAATTGTCCCTGAGATATCCCAGACTGCTTGAGAGGCAAAGACTTCCCAATTATTACGTTAGACTGGTAAATGATTTAAATATTCACCTTGAATGTTTAGAAAAAACCCACAAATTTGAAAAGCAAGAATTCATACCTGATCCTCTTATACATCAGTGTTGAGCACTCTTCTCTTTTATTTCATTTCATCTCTGCTGTAAATGTCTTTGGATCAGACTATGTGTGTCAAAAGCCCCTCATGACATCAGCTAATTTAATTCAAGAACTGTCATCGAAGGCCTGCTTTGTGCCAGGAACAATAACAAAAGCTAGAGACATAGAGGAGCTCATAGGCCAGTCATGAAGACAAATATGTAAAACAAATAGGTCATAAATTATATGCTGCATTCCAGAGAGAAAAGTAATATTTTTAAAACATAACAGAGTGGGGTAATATTTAAATTAAATTTTGAAGAGAAATTGTGCCTTCTACTATGCCTTATACCCTACAGGAAGTTAAATAATGATGGCCCTAACCTTAAAATATTTAAATAAATTATATTAGTAATTATTATGTGCTTATTAACGATATTCCTATATATAAGAAATAAAGCTAGAAAAAAAATTAAATATTCTTCAGTTTCATTGAGTATCATACTTCATAAAAGTCAACAAAAATTCTTTAATAAAAAAAATCAGGCCCATTTAATATTCCCTAACATACAAAAATTTGTTATTATGTGTGGCTTGAAATAACACTTATTACTGTGCTATAATCAATCATGTATATCACATATAATAATTATGTTGCACTAACTGAAAAGCTAATTTTGTCAGAAAAAGACTTCTTGTTATATGAGGGTCATGGAAACTTGTATTTGAATTTTAAAAATATAAAAGAAATGCAGTTATTTCCTATTTAATCAAACTGATTTCCAATATGGGGGAGGGGAGGAGAATGACCCATCATTTCTGTAAACTTTGTTTTTTTTAAAAGACTCTTATTTAGTGTCAAAATAATGAATACAGCAGAAATACGGTTTGCTTCTATTATATTATAAATGTCTCATTTCTCATAATGCTCTGTTGTAAGCCATTCTTTTGTCCTATACCTCATATGTGAAACATTTTAGTCAGAAGCCTTTTGATAAACATGAATATATATGTTGATTAAATAAGTAATAATTCTGTGATTTCAGAGAAATGTCATTTATTTAGTAGTCATATATATGACTGCATTGTTCTGGAATAGTTGCAAGGTAAGCAACTAGCTATTATTCGCAATTCATTAATCTTATAAATCTCACTGATCAGAAAACAACCCAATATATATATAACATAATTTAGTCATAGATTTTCATAAATTTGGTCTAATAGCATTTTTTCCCTTCTTACAAAAATAACCAGACAAAAAAAGATTTTTTTTTTTCAAACGTAGGATTATAGTTAATGAAGGTTGGAAATATAGCCTCTTGTAGTTTGTCTGGAGTGTGGTGGGTGATAACTCAGCAAAAACTTTCCATAATTGTGCTCTTTTCTTTCAATTTCTAAAGTCATCCCAATTCAAACCAGTATCCTGGACCACAGGAAAACCTAACCCCCACCTGGCAGATCATGAAAACACTATCCTACTGGATGTATTTTAAAACCAAGGAAAATAAAGAAATTGACTAAAAGCAAGCAAAAAATAAAGTTGAGATGAAAGACCTACTTACATGTAGAAGAGTGGCTCAAGTCAATGAGTCTAACACATGTTGACAAAATAGAGCAGGAAGAAGGTTCTTCCCGTCCAAGCCATTCAAATATCAGCCTGCATAATATTTACATGAAAATCCATGGTCCAGCCCATTTTCCTTTGACAGTAAGAGTTTAATGGAGGGTGGGGTAGTCAAGGTGCTCAAGTAATAAACAGACAGATTCTTTCATGGGTTGGGTCAACTAATGCTAACACTACACACACACACACACACACACACACACACACACACACACCAGTATTATTTCAATATTTAGAAAAATATGAATAAGAAATAACTTTTAAGATATTAGTAATGTCAATTAATAGCCCTAGATAATCTCCTGGGTTACTTTATTTTTATTCTCCTAGATGAAATGTTACTTTATCTATAGATTTTATAATCAAAAACCCTTCCACTAATGAACATTCGTGTTACCAATGTAATTCTTTACTATTAGATCTATTTTAGATGATGTTACTTAAATAAGTACTATTTCTGAAGAAAAAAATGAACAAAAGTTGTCTTCGTTCTAACTTAAAAAAAAAATATCTTTGGCTCCATGTTGGTTTCAACATTCTAACAAAAGAAGGAAAATAGAATGATGAAAGCTTATAACTGCTGTAACCTAAACAAAACTAAATTGCCTCACAGGTTTTTTTTTTTTTTTCCAATTCTAACTGAAAGGACACCACACCCTCAGATCTACAGGACACACCTACCACTTTGAGGTTCATTTATAATTTAGTTATCAATCAACTTTCACATGTCCCAATTTTGCACCTGGCAATGTTATTTATTCTCCAAGGTTATTAATGCTGCACCCACGCACAGCTTGAGAGAACAGGACAGGGCAGACAACAGCCAGAAAATCTGAGGTATTTTAAAACTGAATCTGCCCTTTGCCTCATAAATCACTTCCTCCTAATAATAGTATATCTTAGACAAATATATGTAATAACATGAAGGAGAGCTCAAAGGGATGGCAAGACACTTAATATTTTGTGTATTGTTTTTTTTTAATAGCCAAAGGTAAAACAAATTTATTTTCATACCCCTGACTTGTAATAAGATATCATGTGAGCCTCACACTGCTGATAATTCTGAATCTGGGTGATAGTTACAGCTGCTGTAACTATCTGAGAGTTTACCATGAATCATGTACTTTACATACATTATAGTGTCTTGGCGGGGTCGGATCTGAGATTGGAGTAGGTAGAGGGGAGAATCAGTTTTGTTTTCATAGAATTTTCATGACACTCCAGTTCTTGGAGTATTTGGGGACACACATAGGCACCTAATCACATGTCTAGTTTTGCAAAGGCCTAGAAACCCTTTGGTTGTCATTCGGACTCAATGGTGAGAACAGTGAAGAAAGGAAGAAAGATAGAGACAATTGAACCCCAGAGAGGAATTTCCAAGGCTGAGGAAGAATTAAGGGAGTGGGGCCTACAAACAGCTGGGTCCAGCTATTGAAGGGAGCACCAAAACTCGATTTAGTGGGAGACTGTACCTTGCTGGATTATCTATACACCTGGAAAGGTAGAGAATAATTTTAACAATCATGACACAAGTTTTCCACCCAACATCACAGTAGGACCCTGCTCTGACAGTGCTGAGACAAGTCATCTACTGACCGGGGACAGATCTCTAAAGCTTCAGACACAGAGTTCCAAAGAAGTCAGAAGGGGAGCAGGCAGGGCCCGTAGGCAGTGGGGCAACAAACCAAAGGACTGCAGAGATGTGTCCTTCCCTGGGACCCAGTAGTAGGTGAGGCCTGAAGGACAATGGATTTATTGGTATGGACCCCTGGAGATTCTTGAAAATGTTGAGAAAGACCCCATGAAACAAAAGAGGCTTTCTATTCATCAGTAAGTGGAGAAAAAGAGCATTGAGATTTGTATGTTCTCTAAATATGACCTACTTGGTTTGTTTCCATAGACTGGGTAAACCAGAACTTAGTCATTACAGATATATAGATAGATATAGATATGGATAGATAGATATAGATATATGTGTATATATATACACATACATATAATGTATATGTGTAACATATGTATATGTGTATATGCCTATTTGAATCCTCAAAACATGCAAAGTAATGTCTCTGTTTTACAGGGGACATAAGTGAGAGGTTCACACAGCTAATAAAAAACAGTCAGTCTTAAATTCCAAAACGTTTTCTAAGTGGCTAAAAATTTTCAATCCTTATTGGGAAAAATTTCAAATAAATCCAAAATTGACAGAATAGAATAACTGACCTTTGTGTACGCTTCTACAGAGACAACAATGATCAATCTATGCCCAATTTTGTTTCATCGATGTTGCCTTCCTTCTAAACACACCCCTGTATTGTTTTGAAGCAAATCCAGGAAATCATAAACATTTCTTCCAAAAATATTTCAGTCTGACTTTCTAAAATATAATGACTGAAAATAATTTATTTCCTTCTTTCTTCTTTACACAAAAATACCCCAAATAAATGAATTTCACTGGGTCAGTAAAGTAGCTCTGTTCTCGCCAAGAATGTCCCAAACTAGGCCCCAAATTATGTTACTAACAGATGTTCTTTTTGAGATATTAATCTCAATTAAGTCCTTTGCTCAAAGATCCTCTTACAAATACCAATGTTCAGTTTGGTCTCACACTGTACTTTCTGAAAAAAAGAAAATGGTAATAGATAGCTTCTTCTATGAATATGGGAGAGGAACTAAAACTAAAACTCAAGTTCTCAGGAACACCTGTCCAAAGAAAGGAGTGAGAAAACAATAGAGCAAGGCTATGAATTCAACAAGTTCATCGAGTGTTCTCTCTCAATGTCTTAAATAGATACTGCAGGGAGTACAAAAATAAGTAAATAGCCATTCAACAAATATTAACAGGGAAGCTACTGTATGCCAAATCCATGTTGGGTGCTAGATGTACATTGCTTAATGGCCAAACAAAGGCATTCTCTGCCAAGTTTATAATCTACTACAGGAATAAATAGGAGAAAACAAATAAATACCATGCAACTGGAGTATAGATGACAGAGGGGAGGAGAAAGAGTTACTGGGTCTAAAAGAACTTTTTTTTCCTCAGTAGAAAAGATGAGAAATGAGGAAACTGAGGCCTGAAAGACATGACTTTTCCTTAGTTACACAGAAATCGAACCAGGTGAAGAGTCTTCTCATTTGACTTCTAACCCATTATGATTTTCACCTCAAGAAGTACTTGAAATGCTTGACAAGAAACGTTTCTTGCTATCACAAGAAAGGTTTTATGAAACTGCTGGTTTTTGAAATGGGCTTTGACAATCAAATAGAATTCGAGGAGTAGAGACATGTACAGAGTTCCAGCCAGGAGCACAGCATAAACAGGTTTGTGTGGTGTATTCTGACAATACGCACTACCTGGTTTGGCTGATAGGATATGTAGGGATAAACATAAAGCAGTGATGAGGAAAAGATGGAAAGTTAGTTGTGACCAGATTAGGAAGGGGATTGAAAACCAGGTCAAGTTGTTTGTTATTATGGCTCTCAAGAGTGACAAAAATGCTGTACTTTGAAGACAAAGAGTTAAGAAGACACGTGACTTATTGGTCACTGGGATAAACACGAACTATGTTTTTGTCATTTTTATCTCATATTTCATTCTAATTCCTGTACTTGTTATTAATGAGAATGCTTAGAAAATCATTTTCTAAAAAGAGCTTTCTGTTTAAGAAATTGGCATAGGGGTGGGCATGAAGTGGTGAGAAGTAGGGATTTACTCAAGGGACAGGCATGAGAGAGTGAAGCGTGTAGTGAACGGGCTGTATAGATTCTTCAATGGAGCAGAAACCTGGAAAAGGAATGGTAAAAATTGGTGGTAACAGCCACAAAGTGTAGCCAACAGACTAGTTTCTGGGGACTATAGGAGAAATGAAACAGAAGACAACATGAAAACCTTCAGGAAAACTATACATTACCCCAAGAGCATTTAACAGAAGTTTCTATTATAATCTGTTAGCTCCTATTTTTGAATGGGTGTCAAAACCACAAACAATTTAGTCACATTTCCTAAAAAGAGAAGTAGATTAGGGGGTCTTTTTAAATACATAAACCAGCAAATTTCTTAGCCAAAAACTACTTTCAAGGTACCTACGGGTAATTATTATGATTGAAATGTCTAAATTTAGTGTTCTAAGAGGGGTTGTGAGAAAGGCTTATCCTTTGGAACTAGACAAACCTGAATTTGATTTCAGGTTTGCTACTTACTGATTGAGTAATCTTGGGTAAGTTATTTAAATTCCCTGAACTTCAGTTGCCTCACCTGTAAAACCAGAGAATACTTGCCATTGAAGTTGTAAAGGAATAACATGGCATGTGAAAATGCTTTCCTACAAAGTACCTAGTACACAACTGATGTTTTGTTCTTTTCCCTTCTTGGTGAAATCAGTGCCACATAAAAGGGAAATTGCTAATAACCAAACATCCTGTAAGCTTCCAAGTTCAACTTCCTTTATTAAAACTTTACAAGAACTGCAAATAGCAAAATAGATCAATTTCCTTTTTCTTTTCTTTCCTTTTCTTAGTTACTCAATAGGATCAGTACTAAGAAACAGAATAACGTTAGATGCATACATATAAGGAAAAATGAGAATACCTCATGTGCTCAGTGGTAAAAAGAAAAATAATCCCGTTTTTAAAAAAGAACAAAAGGCTGGGAAGACATATTTCTAAAGAAGATATACAGACGGCCAACAAATACATAAAAAAAGATGCTCAATATCACTGTTATTACAGAAATTCAAAAATTTACAGTCTATTAAAAAACTACTATGAGATACCACTTCACACCCACCAAGGTGGATATAATCAAAAAGACAGACAAGTGTTGACAAGGATGGAGAAATCAGAATCCTCATACATTGTGGGACTACTTGTGGGAATGGAAGTGCAGCCACTTTGGAAATCTGTTTTGCAGTTTCTCAAAATGTTAAACATAGAGATACCATATAATACAGCAACTTCACTCCTGGATATATATCCCAAAGAACTGAAATATATTTTTACACAAAAACTTATACACTAATGTTCATAGTATCATTAGTCATAATAGCCCCAAACTAGAAACAACTCAAGTAACCATCACCTGTTGGATGGATAAACAAAAAGTGGTATATCCACATACTAAAATAGTATTTAGTCATAAAAAGGAATGAAGTACCTATAACATGGATTAACCTTGAAACCATTATACTAAGTGAAAGAAGCCAAGCACAAGGGATCACATATTATATTATTCCATTTATATGAAATATTCAGAATAGGCAAATCGATAGCTACAGAAAGTAGATTAGTGGTTGCCTAGAGATTGGGATTGGTTGAGTGGATGGGAATAAACAGCTAATGGGTATGAAGTTTCTTCCTCTGGGGGTGATAAAACGTTCTAAAATTGTTGTGCTGGCTGAACAACTTGGATATATTTAAAAGTACTTAATTGAACAACTTAAATTGATAAATTGTTTGGTATGTTAATTATATCTCAATAAAGCTGTTAACAAAAAGGAAGATTGATAGATTGCCAGACCCCGAAACAGAACTGTCTGCACCACATGACTGAGAACCTAGTGGAGCTCAGGCTATAGTCCAAGAAGGAGCTCCAGACACATATCCATGACCTGGGGAGCCTGCCTAAGTGACTTCACGTTATTTAGTGTTCTTCTTTTCTTGGGTGGAAAGGTACCATTAGCACCTCACGACAGCAATAAATATTCTCTCTGCGCACTGCCTTACTTTATGACATTTTTTAACAAAGTACCAGCACCTCAAAGACTATCTAGCTTTAAATTCAACTCTTAGAGAGTCCTAGTGAGGACCTGAGAGTTTTTACAACCATTAGTGAATTTAAGTCTCAAACTAGCCTGCCTCTCAAATAAAAACTTCAGCACACTTTATCGAAATCTCCAGTTGGTTATATATCCTTGAGTTTATACTACGGAAGGGGCAGAATGACCCCAAATGACTGAATTTTAATTTCCTATCATCAAAAATTGACATCATTTCTTACACATTTGATTTTTGTGGTTTAAGACTCGTACTTGCTATAAGAGTGTCCATAATACAGTTAATCTTTGAACAATATGCCAGTTAGGGGTACCAGCTGCTGCACAGATAAAAATATCCATATGACCTAAGTCAGTTCTTTGAATGTGTGGACCCCCAACCACCAGTATTTAACAAATGAAGGAAGGAAGGAAGAGAGGGAGGGAGGGAGGGAAAAGAAAAGGAAATACCCATAGAAGAGGACTACTATACAGTAATACTAAAAAGGAGTTGAAATATAGTCACTTCCATACTTACTTCCATACTTTGGTCATCATTCATCCTGATGCAACCTGAAGGAGCTGTTCCTGGGTGGGGACCAGCTGTAGGGCCTGGGAACCTGGCAAGAGAAAGTAAAGTTCCTTATCACAGATAGAAACTCTGCAAATTTCAGCAGATACCAAACTGTAACATAGTCTCCCTCTCAAGTTTTACCAAATTTCTGGTTAAGTTCTATGGATTCATGGATTAAGTAGGACATAATAAGAGAGAGCTCCAAACTCCATCAGAGAGAGGTTACAAACCACAGAGAATCTAGCTAAAAATGAAAATGAATAATTTGCAATTCAAAGTCTTGCTTCCTCGCCTTCAATACAGAACAGAAATTTCTTTGGGTTGGAAAGTGCTCATAAACGCCACTGATATTTCTAAACTTTTCCTAGGGAAGATGAGTCTGTGTACTAAGAAAGGCAAATGAGAGCAGATGAGCTTCAGGGGGTGGAGGTGGGGACAGGGATGAGATCCCAACACCTTGATAACTTTGAGTCTGGAGGAAGAGAAATATGATCAAAATCTACCTGAACAAGTTAACTAAGCAGCATATAGCATATTCCTAAAAAGTGGGAAACATTTTATGTAGCCTAATTTGTCTCTTACATTTGAGAATGGATATAATAAAATTCAAAAGAGCGAGAAAACTATACTTCAAGAAAACTATATTGATATTTGTTTTAAAATGCTCAATGCTCAGAAAGTTTGAGAATTTACACAATAAAAGTTCTACAATAAAGATGTTAGAATCTCAGGATATGAAAATCTAACTTGTTGAAAGCTGAGGCAGTAGGAACAGGCTATCCATAAAAATGATGGTAAGTTTATCCTGTTCTTTAACTTACTTGTGTCTTCTAGTCACATCCAAAGCACCATCCTCTATTTCTCCATGTTTGAGTCTTTCACATGAAGCATGGATTCGGTTGGCCACACATGAGAAAGGTGTCAATGCCAGTCTTGGAACTGGTATAAGACTATCCAGATGCAAGGCATCTGCAGTAGAACAGAAAAGAATAAAAATAGAAATTTATTTCCGATTTAATACACACACATACACACACACACACATATACACACACACACATACACACATATATTCTTTACATATTGGGAGACTGGACCATTTCTGAAAAAGCATAAGTAAATTCAATTCTATTAACATTTTAATATAACCCTCCCCCCTTTTGATGCCTAGTTATACGGGGTAAAAATGCTAAAATTTCCTTTTTTTGAAGCGGGGGGCAAGGGGCTGGGGCGGGGGCAGAAAACCCTCGCCTACTAAGCAACTGGAGGGGTAGGTGATCTGTAGTCAGAGGGCAAAATCCAACCACATGCCTGTTTTGTAAATAAAGTTTTATTGGAACACAGACACACCCATTTGATCAGTACTGTCTATAGCTGCTTGTATGCTACAGCAAAGTAGAGTAGTTGCTGCAGAAACCATATGGCCTACAAAACATAAAGTATTTACAAAAACAGTTTACCATCTCCTAGAGAAAAAACCATTAAACATTGTGATTGGAACCTGTGAGAGTGGTGCAGGAAATCGGGTGACAAACCATTTGTGGGGAGGGGGGACCATCTTGTTATTATTTATTTATTTATTTATTTATTTAATTTTTGAGTATAGGAAGCAGCAGATTTCGTTAGGGAAAAAAAAATACAGGCTTTGGAGTCAATCGCAAATTTTTAGTTCAGATTCTGACTCTGCCACATACCAGTTGTGTGATCTCAGATAAATAACTAAATCACTCTGGGGCTTAGTTTACTTACATATTAAGTGATACATGACCTTAGGCAAATTACTAGCTCATATACCTGTGTTTCCTTGTTTCCTTCTCTTTAAAATGGGAATTATATTAGCATCTATCTCATGGGGATGTGGTGAGAATTAAATGAGTTAATAGATATGTTAAGAGCAGAAAAATCATCTCTATAAAGGACAATCCAACAGAAAATGGTCATTACATTAGTTTTCTCTTCTCTAGTTGAAATGATCCACAAATCAATCTGCTTTCTTTTTATTCCTTCTTAAATTTATTTTGATAATCATTTTATTTCTGTTGTCATTTTGGAACCAGCCATTAATTTTTGCTTTCAACTAGGTTGCATCTCCTAAAATAGAGCTCATTTTCCTTAGCCTGGCATTGAGTCATGGCCCACAATTTGACCCACAACCTGCTTCAAATTTATGTTCTACTGTATCCTCTTGTTTCCAAAATGACTTTAACTCTTCTTCAAATACTTAAGGCTTTTGCCTTCTTACTCCCTACATACACGTCATTCTCCCAGTTGGAATAGTTTTTCCATGTATTTTGCTTTTCCAAATACAACTCATGTTTCAAGGCCTGGTCCAACTCTCATTTCTTCTATGGAGGCTTCTGAGCCCAGGTCTTATTTCCCCTACAATTTGTAAGCTGTTTTAGGACTTATTATCTCTTATATGTAACATGACGCCTTACACAGAATAGGTGCTCAAACATAAGTTGATTGACTGAATTCAGGGATAAAGATCCAAGTATTCAGCAACTCTTCCTGTTCAAATATAATTGTGATTAATTATTTTCCCTTTCAAAAAGGACCCTACTCCCAGCTATGTCTGAGAGGGTACAGAGGAGCAGCTGCCCATGCTTACCCAGCAGAGGTGTGTACCAGCATCTATGTTTCAAAGTTAGGAGAGTCTGATGTATTCTTGTTTCTTCACCATTATATCGTTTATGGTAACACTGCTTCTGAAAAGAAAATCAATATAAGCTATCCAAAGGTGGGGGTGGGGGGGTAACATAACATATTTTATAATCTACTCTCTTCATATCCAAAGGTAGAAAGAATATCACTGATTTCACTCAAATAATCCTGCAAGAGAGGTCAGGAAGAAAATAAATGATGCCAAGTATCAGGCTTTTGATCAAGAGGTATATCCTATGAATAAAGTATAATTCTTATTAAAAGTCACAGTATAATAATTTAAAATAATAATATACATCAGTAATTCCTAATAATCAATAATTTCCTATAAAAGGCCTTGAGGAAAAAGAGGTATGAGTGAGGAGCAAACTTAGCTATTTAATTTTTCATGAAACTGTAACTGAAATATTTTAAATATTACCATGTCTTAGGGTCTATCAGAATTGTGTATGTGATAAAAGGAAAAAAAAAAAACATAGAAATAGATACCCATGGCTTCATCTGATTATCTATCAAAGAAAAACAGTACAGAGTTCTCAGCATTCCATTTTAGCACATTAGGTGATTCATAATTGGCACTTAAATCGTTTTAAGAAGCTTAAACTTACCAGTTGTTCTTGAAGATGTTGAATTCTATCTGTGCATGACAAGAGATCATAGTGAGGTAATTCCTCATCTAAACGGCTCTATCATGAGAAAACAATGGAGCATATTCAAAGACAGAATGATTAAAGAGTCAAAGATACAAAACATATTAGACTTAAGAAATAATACTGCCTAAGGAGGATAAAATTGACCAGTTCTTTATCTTGTGTTCTACTTTAAGGGAACAAGTTTATAATCGTTAACCTCTCTTCATGTTTTCCCCATTTCTTGTTCAATGAATAAAACCCAAAGACCAGGGAAAGGAAACTGAATGTTTTTGTCACTAAAATCTTTAGGCAGAGGCCAAAGAAGCTGGTTGGAGATATAATCCAGAATAGCAAAAAATGGTGCCTGTGAAAATTTTATAGCAATAAAATTGTGGCTTTAGTCCAAGTGGTAGCTACATATCTGTCATAGTTACATTATAACATAGTTACATTATGCTGGTATTCTTGAAATGATTAAAGCATATTTAGATATGGAGGTTTTTCTAGTTCAACTTATTGTTAGGGGGCTTTTTAGGAACTCTGCCTAGCTTAATCTCCCACGTGAATAATTTTTTTCCCCTGCTTAAACAGATGTGCCTACATTATGCCCTGGAAAAAGATATGCAAATATCACCCTTCCTTCTTCCTTCCTCCAGCAGCAACCCTGCAGTTCCTTATGTTCTTCATTTATGAACAAAAAGAAGAAATTCACCAAGTACCATAAGGAAAAAATACATTAAACTCTACCATGGATATCCTGAGGTATTCAAACAGAAAGAGTTGAAAGTTTTAATTCAAACAGAAGAAAAAAGAGGCAGTAACAATCTAAGCCCATACAAGGAAGGGTACACATTCAAGAGTATTGGAAGGGAGGTCCCTAAGACTAAAAACTGGCCCTTTTCTGATAGATACAGTAAATTCTGAAATGCTTCTTCTTTGAAAGGGGTTGTTAGGAGCCACTCAATGTGAATTTTTCTCTTTTGTTTTGCTAGATGCTTTTAGTGCCTAAGAGAACAAAGCCTATCAGAGCATTTTCTTCTCAGTTGGTTACATAATTATATGATTAAAGTTACATCTTATAAATTAGCTTTAAAACCTTATGTAATTTGGACATCATCCCACACCAAACACACATCACAGATATATATATAATTTTTTACCTGAAACAGTAAGCCATGGAGTCGTCCTTTTACTAACTTCTTTCTTAGTGACTTGATTGTTGCTATAAAGAGAATTTATAACCAGCTTAATATGAGAATTTATAACCTCCTCTTACCTTAATTCATTTCATAAACTTTTAAGAGCTTTAAATTTGGTGCTTGCAGAAAGGAGAGAGAAGACAGTGACTTCTGAGAATGGCATTACAGTTTCTGACTTGTGAAAACAGAAATGCAAGAGAACAAAGCAGGCCAGAGCAGCTAAACCGTCATCACCCTTGGGTATTTAAAATTAACCTTGATAAATGCAAGTGAATTGCCTTCTAGAAGTGACTCACAGACTTATTCAGTCTTAAAATGGGAATACACCTTAGAGGTCGTTCAGTCAAACCGCCTACCAAAGTGAAAATTCTCTCTCCAATACGCCTCTGCTTGAGCTACAAGTAATGAGAGCCCTGGAAGTGGCAGGCTAGAATCCCAGAATCGTGCAAGTAGGTCTGAGATCACGAGAGCACTGACTTCCAGAGGATTTAAATGATAACTGGTTATTCATGGAGCTGAGATCAGTCATAGGACAGTGCTCGATTCACTATACCTGTTGTGAAATTAAAAATATTTGTCTTTCTGCTTAATTGAAATTCACTCCCTAGTAATTTCTAAATTCTCATCTCTGGAATAACGGAAATGGGAAAAAATACCTATTTAATTTTTTGAGTTACATAATAACATTATATTTCACAACCGATATCCTTTGAAATATAGACAAGAACCAGAAAACAGGATCGAATCTTTTGAACAACCAAAATAGATGTCGATATCCATGCCCTTTATTCACGTGGGAAATCCTTACACTTTTACTCAGAAAATGGGCTCTGAATTTATACATAATTCTCACAAGCTCGATTGTTTTCTCAGCCCACACGGATGATTAAAAACAAAACTTAAATGAGGGTAGAAAACTCTGCTAGATGGAGGCGTATTAATAGCTGCCACTTTTTTTTTTTTTTTTTAAATCACTAAGAGCCAGGAAAATTAAGAGCAGATCCTCTTGTGTCCAAAACAAAACACACAGAAATCTGGTGCTTCTTAATTTAAATACCAAGTTTGATATCTCAATAGCCCTAAGAAATTCTGAGCCATGAAAATGCTAATGTATGTTAAAAGAAGTACAAAATCTAATTTGAAAATTTTTTTCAGGGAAAAAAAATGTTTAAAAAGCTTCAATTATACAGAAAGTTACCCATGTAAAATTCTATTTTGTAAGAATTTTTTTTTGTAAAAATAACTTGTCAACTCAGCTTGAGATAGTGTTACTAGGCTCACTAAGAGGAAACTATATATTTAAAAAAATATTTCTAACATACATAAGTAATTTAATTTTTTAAAATTCTTAATACTTACAGCTCTAGTAAAGATTCCATTAAAAAAAATTCTCCATGTTAACTGTATTTAGAATAAAGCCTTGTCCTTCTCCTGACGTACATCTAAGCAATAGCAACCAAAGCTTTTAAACTGGCCAACATTATGTTTCTTAAGGTCGTATATCTCCAAAACACTGTCTTTGAATTTCCAAATTAAGCTTGTGTTTCAGAAGAAATAAAAAAATTAGAAGAAGACTGTCTAAATTGCCCATCTGCTTTCCCATCAGGCAACCTTAGATTTTAGAAATAGTGCATTTCAAAACATTATTTCAACAGAGGTTTTGTGTAATGTGTAGCAACTATTTCCATGTGTTTTATAAGGCAAAACACGCTGGCTTATGATCCTAATTTGCATTCACCTTTGCATTCTTCTTTACATGTTTGGAGCTGGACCTGCCATGTCTCTAGGACATTTAGGTTTCTACATAAAAGCAAGTAAAACAATGGCCATTGTTCTCCCGCAATTGCCATTTGTGATGTAAAATGGGACCATGTGTCTTGGATACACTGCCTTTGAAGGAAGCTGAGATAAAATAACTTTCTGAATTGTGTATTAAGGTTTTCAGGCAAAGGCCTACAATTAAATTGGCTGCTGAAAATCAAAACCATAATATTAGAGCTATAAAAAATGTTAGTTATCAATAATGGTTGACTTTTATGGAGTATGGACTTTTATAATACAATGTATGTGTTACCTATAAAATCGCACATTAAAAATGTCAGTTTTCATTGAAAACCACATACTGGAAAAAATAATTAACAGTACATATATCTGTCAAAGGACTTGCACACAAAATATGTTAAGAAATCCTGTAACTCAATAATGAAAGGATATCCTAATTTGAAAATAGGCAAAAGACTTACATATTTCACAGAGAAGATACAGCCAATCAGCATAACAAATGAAAATCACAATGAGAAACTCAAAAGGGTAATGAAATGTCAATCTTTTGATTGACACCACCAACTGTTGGAGCTGTGGAGCACCTGGAACTCTTGCACATTGCTGATGGGAGTGTGAAATACTACAAACACTATGGAAAACTGCTTGGCAGTTTCTTAAAAGTTAGAGTTACAACTACACTATGACCTAACGACTCTGCTCCTAGATATTTATCCTACGTTAAATAAAAACATATGTCCACACAAAAACCCATACATTGATATTTATAGTGACTTTCTCCTGACCAACCCCACACTGTATATGATTTAGATGTCCAATAGGAGAAAGGATAATCGAATTGTGGAATGTTCATGCAAAGAAATATAATTCAACCATGGAAAGGTCATACCACTGATAAATGCAACATATATTGAGGGCAAGAAGACAGACACACATATAAAGCACATACTGTAGAATTCAGTTCTAGAATAGGCTCAATGAACCCATTGATGATCAGATCAGATCAGTGGTTGCTCTTTGTGGTGGTAGAGGGAGTGAGGGGAGTGCCTGGGAAGGAGCACAAGGGAACATTCTGGGGTTATAGAAGTTCTGTGTTTCAATGTTCATTTGTCAAACTGGTTGAGCAGTACATGGAACATCTGAACTTTTTATGGTATGCTAATTATTCAGCAATATAAAAGAATTTAAAAATATAACAAGAACAAAAATAACAGGGTTTATGAGATAAATAAGGTTAGGTAGAGACCACCAAAAATGTATATATGCCATCATAATCAGAGCACTAAGCAAACACAATTATTAAATTATCAGCACCTAGGGAAGATAACTTGGATCATGGAGACATGCATGTTAAAATGGCTAAAGGCTGCCTCTTGGGGTACTAGAAATGCATGAAACCAATAGTGTGAAAATGCTGGTGACACTTCAAATGGCACAGTGCTGGTGGGGTGCTAAGAAAATGCAGATGAAGTGGAACTCTGAGCCTGTGGGGCTGCCAAAGTGAATGCAGGAGGGAGCCCAATCTGCTACAGCGAGGGTCCTCCGAGGCTGGGGTGGCATGTCTCTGGGGTGGCATGTCTCTGGGGAGCAAGGCCCAGGTGTAGACACTTGTTTGTGATTTTCTTAGAATACAACTGAAAGGGCTCCTGCTGCCTGTCAGCAGCCATGCTGAGAGCTTTTTCTTTTCCTGTGGAAGTTATAGCTCTACTCCTTCTAACGAGATCTTAATCCCAGGAAAACCATAAACGAAACAATATAACTTCCATGTTATGCTAACATGTACTTATTTATTAATCAACCATGAATGAGGTAATTCATGTGATAAAACCTGCTCTAGCAGAACAGACTGTACCAGGTATGACCAAGCACTAACTACTGTTTTGCATTTGTTGTTATTTATAAATTAACAACCGCATTTTCTGGAAGAGGATATGGAGGCTCAGAGAGGTAAAGTGACTTTGCCTAACTGCATCCAGTTTCTCTCTTGTAGACTTAGAATAAGAAAATAGGTTTGTTTAACTTCAAAGCCCATGCTCTTAATCATTATGCTATACTGCCTCCTAGTTTATTTCACCCATACCTGCATTTTTCATTTGGCAAACTTAGCCCTCCATCCCATTAGAGCTGTCAAGCAAGCTATATCTGACTTTGGTTTTCTCCTTAATCCTTACCCCAATACTTATCTTAAAAGTACCTTAATCACCTGAATCCCCCTTTGTTGTCTAATTTCCCTCTTGTGTATTGACTGCTCAAGACATGTGGCCCTCACCTTACATCCACCCTCAAAGCTGCAAGGCTGTTATCTGTTTCATACCTCATGCCCTCCATGCTATTTGAAACCCTTCCCTGAATTATAAAGTTCATATACAGACACTATGTTCAAATAAGGAATTATGATACACAGAAGCTTTTCAGGCTCTCTCCCCAAAGAAACATTTATGATTTCTAAAGGTAATTCCATAATTGTCTATCAGATGAGTGATTCAGTGATAATTTCATGTCAGACAGGGGCAAAAAAAAAAAAAAAAAGTAGTAAAGTTTGGTCTATGTTTCATATACATTAAATTCACCCTAATCTGTTAATATGTTGAAGCATACCCAAGCTCTAAGAAGCTTTATTTTCTTTTTAAAGCAAATATCCATTTATACATCTAGTATTGCCTTAGTTAACATGATATTTAGATACGTATGAAGGTAAGAAGCACAAGAAAGAAGTTATGTAAGTAACTATTCAAGAAATTTAGCAGTTTTAATAGCACATTTCACAGAGGCAAACATGTATGCTAATTACCTCACAAATCAGTCCAATCCTGGGGGAAACTGAAAACTTGAACAATACTATTTATTCCATGTTCAGTTCAGAATCTCTAATCAAGAGTCATGCACAACTTCCCAGTTCCAGTTTGTGAACACTGTCATTGACCTGAGCGTTTGAACAAACAACTGCATTCCCACACAGTTTGCTGGTAAAGCTTCTAAAATGTAGTAGAAAGAAACTGCCTTCAATAGAACTAAGTTAATTTAAATATTTTTATTTTCTGACTCAGAATTCAAATGTCTGACTCAGAATTCAAACAGCATGTGGTGGCAGTGGTCATGGTGTAATGTGCAAGGATGTTTGTGTGATAACTGTCCTACGTCGGTGACATTTGTTCACAGTCTAACTGAAAAATCTGCTGTATATATCAAAAAATATGTGCTACTAAATTTCCCTCTTCTTGCAAAAGTTGACTTTTAAGGCAATTATTAGAGAAATCTTCATAAGCAAATGGTCTTAAGAACAAAATCTTGATCTGCATGCCTCCTTTGGGCAGCAAAAAATAAGTACAGGAGTTCATAAAGCCAGGCAGTTTGTGAGCCAAGCAGCTGAGTTGAATATCTTCATAATGTTAATAATATTTGGATAAATTATCCTGAGGATAAACCGGGACAATAATAGCAAGTTTATAATATCAAGAATGTACATTTTGGGATAAGTTACAAATCTTGACTCAAGAAGGTACTACAATGAAATCATGGGGGATTGGGAGAAGAGATAAATTCTTAGTTTTATACAACTATGGGGTGTATAATATTGATTCAATCAAAAGATTAATATAACTGACTGGAAGACCAGTCCTCTAAGCACAATGTTTTAAGCAAACACACCATAAATCAAATTTGGTATTATTTATGTCTCAATGTAAACACTTCTAATCACAAGAGAAACTTCTCTACAGCCCTCTGAAAAATAACAAAATAAAATAACACAGATTATGTAATTTAAAGCATGCTTTACATTGTGTAACAGAGTGAAGGAAAATAAACTGATACTTAAGAGTTATTAAAAGCTAGTAAGTCCTACAAGGTTTAAAAATAATAAAATGTTGAATAACCACTATTTTAGAACTAGCCAGTTCCTTTAGACTCTTAAACAGCTTTCTCAGATAAATAGTAGAAAGGGTACAATAAATCCAAAACAAACACATGTCTGAAAAGTTCCACCTCTAGCTTACTTGAAGCTTCTATTTAGTGTTTATCACCCAAATCAAAAGCTTTCCATAAAAAAAAAAAAAAGTCATTTATATTGCTGGAACAAGAAGCTGGCTAAACAAAAGCAGTTGTCTGATAAGTGGTCATATAAATAAGCTTTTTTTTTTAACCAAATTATGTTTCTAGAATAAAACAAGCTTATGAAAAATTGACACCTGTAATTTGACGATTGTCTTCTTACCTAAATCCTTAGTAAACACTTATCCACTTTTAAGTAATAGAGAAAAATAAAAAATATTTAAAGCAAAATATATGGGTAAAGATCATTTAAATATTTAGGAAGAATTTTCACACATATTTAATATTTTCATACACATTAAACTCATACGTATTTTGCCCAACCCTAAAATTCCTACTTAAAACAGAGAAGCAGAGCCTTTTCTATCATACGATGGGTACAAACCAGCTAATCAAATCAGGGTAGAATAGGTAAACAAATTGCAGGTTCAAATATCCCACGGGAACAAGATTTTTTCCCTTGTTTATTTTTTATAGATATTGAGACATTTTATTTAATTTTTAAAGAATATCACTTACAAATCCAGCTTGTAATAAACAACAAAAAGGAAAGTTAATGGTTAAATCGATCTACCTACTCACTAGGCAAAGCTCTCTGAAAGCCCACAGTGCTGCCTTCTGAAAGCAGCTGTAATCTATAAAAATGGCTAGAGTCCTTCTGCTCCACCTCGAAGTGAACTAAATTGGGAAATAACAAATATTTGCTACTCACTTTTCAGTTTTCTTGTCTTCTGTTCCAGTGTCTGGCAAGAGTTCACTAACTCGGTATTTATAGTCTGGAGACTCAGTTGTTCTGAAATTGCTTCCTCTAATTTATGCAGCAAAGACTTAGCTTTTTCACTGGCAGAGTGGGCTGTGCCATCTCGATCCTGAACCTAAAGATGTACAGTTAATACTGGATTTTAGCAGTATGGCTGAGAAAGAAAGCAATTGAGCGTTTACTTTTATGCACAGGAAACTGAAAATGTGCTTTTCTTCTCAGGGAAGTGATAAGCCTCTACTGAACTTCTGCAATTCTGTGTTTGCATGGGCTTGTATGCCTGAGCTATTTCTACAGCCGTTAAAGTCCTGATATGTCAAGTTGCCTCTTTCTGCAAAGTTGTCTCTCATCAGTAGGCTGTTGACACCGCCTCTTTTACAACCCCCCCTTTACTTCCTCCACTTGCTAGTCTTGAGGGACTGAACTTTGCAGTTCCTCTTTGGGTTTTTTTCATTCCTTCTCCATTTTTACTTCATGGTTTTAAGAACAGCTGAGGAGACTTCCTCTGAAAATAATGCAGTCAAAGCCCGCCTTACCTGCTCCTCTGCATCCTCCAGCCTGGCTTCTTGGACCTTCTCCCTGAGGATGACTTCCTGGTTGACAGCATCTTCTTGCAGTTGTTTAATGGCTTCTAGTTGTTTCTGTCTGGAGTTTTAAAAAAAAAGCCCAAACCACAAGCTGTCAGTGACATTTCAACTAAGAGTCACCCCTGGGAAGTTGTGACAAATTCAAATTTCATACACTTCCTCAGAGATCAAAGGAAAAAGTGAAAGTGTTTACATACATATAAATACTTCACAATCATAGGATTTTAACTAAAGTAATCATATTGATCACTTAGCTTGAGACCTTCACTTTACAGATAACATTTAATTCTTATTTTATACTGAAATATTCAGTCCCCCACAAGCTACATTCATAGTACTTTGCATCAGTTGGCAGTTGCTTAGAGGATGGCGCTATAATGAGGTCACTGTGCCAGGTGCGATGTTTACATATTACATCTAGCTTTTTCAGAAAAAGAAAAGGTGAAAGGGAAAAAAAAGATATGAGCTTTATTTCATAACCTTAGCCTTTCTTCTCAAGAGTTGTCAATTATGGGATAAATGTGTGCCATGAGCACAGGAAGGGCTGCTCCCAAACACAGATGAAATCTGCCTGTTAGTATTTCCATTGCGGTTGGCAATTTTCTGAAGACTTTCCCCTCCCTTTCTTCCTCACCCCAAATCTCTTAGTGCTGTTATGTTACCTCCCTCTTGGATCTGACCTTAATCCCAAAATTTATAAAAATGCACCTACTATCTGTTAGCTAATGAGATTATTTAAACTACACTATATAACAATGTATCGATGACTATCTGGAAACAATTTGACCTGAAAAAGAACCTTAGCTCAAAGGAAAGAACAACTTTGGAAGACATCGTCAAGTTGAGGCCTCCTGTGTGCCTCTCAAATGTTAATACCTAGAATCCCACTGAACATCAGCATGAATCTGTCCTGATTACAAAAAGGACCACATGAGAGACAAGGATGATCTCATAGAATGTTTTATCACTATGGTAAACCAGCACACAAAACAAAAACTCTAAATGAAAATAAAAACTACCTAAATACATTCTACTGAGCAATGTTCAATAGCTTCAATTTTTTTTTTAACTGTGATAAGAACACTTAACATGAGATCTACCCTCATACACATTTCTAAGTGTACAATACCATTAACTATAGGCACAGTGTACAGCTCTCTATAGCTTATTGATCCTATGTAACTAAAACTATACACGTTGAATTGCAACTCCCCATGTCTTCCTCCTTCGGGCCCTGGAAACCACCATTCTACTCTCTGCTTCTATGAGTTTGATAACTTTAAACTCCTCATTTAAGTGGAATTATCTATATTTATCCTTTTGTAACTGGTTTATTTCACTTAGCATAATACATATCCTCAAGATTCGTCTTCATTGTGGCACGCACCAAGATTGCTCCCTCTTTTCAGGCTGCATAATATTTCACTGTATGCATACACCATGTTTTCCTTATTCATTCAACCACAGAGGAACACTGAGGATTTCCCACATCTGGGCTATTCTGAATAATGTGCAATGAACATGGGTGTGCAAATACCTTTTTTTTTGAATTTGAGATTTTGCTTTGAATTCTTTTGGATTTCTACCCAGAAGTGGGATTGCCAGATCATATGGTAGTTCTATTTTTAATTTTCTTTAGAAACCTCCATGCTGTTTTCCATAACAGTTGCACCATTTTACATTCCCACCAACAGTACACAAGGGTTTCAATTTCTCTACATCCTTGCCAACACTTGGTATCTTTTGGTGTTTTTTTTAAATAATACCCTTCCAGGTGTGACTCATTCATCATTGTGAGTGACTCCTTGTGGTTTTCATTTGCATTTCCCTGATGATTAGTGATGCTGAGCACCTTTACTGTGTCTGTTGGCCATGTGTATGCATATCGTCTTTAGAGAAGTGTTTATTCAGTTTCTCCACCAATTTTAAAACTGTGTTGTCCTTTTTGTTATTGAGTTATAGAAGTTTCTATATTTTCAATATAGACCCCTTATCGGAAACATGGTTTGCAAATATTTTCTCACATTCCAAAGGTTACCTTTTCACTGTACAGAAGCTTTTCAGTCTGATTTAGACCCACTTGTCTATTTTTTCTTTTGTCGCCTGTGCTTTTGATGTCATATTCAAGAAATCGTTGCCAATACCAATGCCGAGATTCCTCCCCAAGTTTTCTTCCAGGAGTTTTACAGTTTTAGGCCTTATGTTTAAGTCTTTATTCCATTTTGAGTTGATTTGTGTATGTGTTATATAAGGGTTCAACTTTATTCTTTTGCATGTGGACATCCAGTTTTCTCAGCACCATTTGTAGAAGAGGTCATTGTTTCCCATTGTGTATCCTTGGCACACTAGTTATAGGTCAGTTGACCATATATGTGTGGGTTTATTTCTGAGTGCTCTATTCTGTTCTGTTGGTTTATATGTACGTCTTTAGGCCAGTACCATATTGTTTTGATTACTATAGCCTATGATATATTTTGAAATCAAGAAGTGTAATACATTTAGCTTTGTTTTTTCTCAAGATTGTTTTGGCTATTTGTGGTCCTTTGTGGTTCCATATGAACATTAGGATGTTTTTTCTATTACTGTAAAAAAAATGCCATTAGGATTTTGATAGGAATTGCACTGAATCTGTAGGTTACTTTGAATAGTATAGACATTTTAACAATATTAAGTCTTCCAATCCATGAAGATATCTTTCCATTTGTGTCTTTAATTTCTTTCAACAATAGTTGGTTGTTTTCTGTATACAAGTCTTCACCTCCTTAGTTTATTCCTAAGTATTTTATTCTTTTAGATATTCTTTTGAGTAGGATTATTTTCTCAGTTTCCTTTTTTGATAGTTCATTGTTAGTGTATAGAGATGCTACTGAATTTGTATGTTGATTTACATGCTGCAATTTTGCTGAATTTAGTTTTAACAACTTTTTGTAGAGTCATGTTTTCTACAAATAAAATCATGTCACCTGCAAACAGATATAACCTTACTTCTTCCTTTCCAATGTGGATGCCTTATATTTCTTTCTCTTGCCTGTTTGCTCCAGCTAGAACTTTCAGTACCATGTTGCACAGAAGTGGTAAGAGTGAGCTTACCTGCCTTATTCCTAATCTTAGAGGAAAAGCTTTCAGTCTTTTACCATTCAGTATGGTGATAGCCGTAGGCTTTTCATACACAGCTTATATTAGGTTGAGGTAGTTTCCTTCTATTTCTAGTTTTTTGAATATTTTTATCATGAAAAGATGTTGAATATTGTTAAATGCCTGTATCAGTTTAAACGATCTTATATTTATCCTTAATTCTGTTAATGTGGGGTATCACATTGATTTATGTTGAACCATTCTTGCATTCAAGGGATAAATCTCACTTGGTCATGCTGTATAACCTTTTTAATGCGCTGTTGAAATTGGTTTGCTAGTATTTTGTTGAGGATTTCTGCATCTACATTCATTAGGGATATTGACTTCTATGTTTTTGTTTTGGTTTGGTTTAGTTTTTTGTAGTGTCTTTGGTTTTGGTATTAAGACAATGCTGGCCTCATAAAATCAATTGGGAAATCATTCCTCTTCTTCAATTTTTTTGAAAGAGCTTCAAAAGGATTTGCATTAATCGTCTTTAAATGTTTCGTAGAATTCACCGGTAAAGCCATCTGGTCCTGGGTTTTCTTTGTTGGGAGGGTTTTGATTACGGCTTCAATCTCCTCACTAGTTATTGGTCTGTTCAGATTTTGTTTCTTCCTGATTCAGTCTTGGTAGGTTGTGTGTTTCTAGGGATTTATTAATTTTGTCAATTTATAAATGTATGACTATTCATAGTAGTCTTTTTATGACCCTTCCCCCAACCCCCTGCCACCACGGCATCAGTTGTAATGTCTCTTCTTCCATTTCCAATTTTATTTATGAGTCTTCTCTTTTTCTTGGTCTAGGTAAAGGTTTGTCAATTTTATCTTTCCAAAAAAAAAAAAAAACAGGTCTTAGTTTTATTGATTTTTTAAAATTGCTTTTTATTCTCTCTGCTCTAATATTTATTTTCTTTTTTTGTGCTAACTTTAAACTTAGTCTGTTCTTCTTTTTCTAGTTCCTTGAGGAATAGCCTAAGCTCTCAAGAGTATCTCTTATCTTCCAAAGCAGGGGTTCCCAGCAGGGCTGTACAGTAGGAGGTGAGCAGTGGGCAAGCCAGAGAAGCTTCATCTGGATTTGCAGCCACTCCCCAGCGCTAACCTCACAGTGGCCTCAACTCCACCTAAAATCGTCAGGCATTAGATTCTCATAGGAGCACCAGTGCCTGGTGCCAAAAAGGTTGGGAACCACTGTCCCAAAGGAAAGCAAAAGGACTATAAGGACCAATAGAAATCCATACTTAACAATATTGAACTTTTGATCACATGCATCTGCATGTATAAGAAAATAAGTTTTATGTACTTTATGAATCATAAATCTTAGAAATAGCTATTTAAAAATTAAATAGGCCCATCTATTAAAGATATTTAGCAGACGTGGAACAACTGAAGATTTTTCTATCATAGAGATTTTTTTGTTATCATGTTAAGAGGTAAGTATTAGCTCTGGGTGTGTGTTTTTAAATTTAACAACTCTCCTAACATGTCCTAATGCTAAATCTAAATTTCTACTGCTTCCAAGTCTGAGTGTCCCCCTAACTTTGCCATCTAAATAGCACTCTATTTATCTAGTTTTCAGACCAAAAACCTCTAAGTCAAGGACCATTCTTCTCTTTTTTGCATTCCCACAACTAATTATCCAACCTCAAAATATAGCTTGAATGCTACCATTTCTTACCATCTTTACAACCATTGCCCTGATTCATGTTGTACCCCTCACCGGGACCATTGCAATAGCCCTTAACTTAGTGGTTATTTTTGATCATGACCCAGTAAATGCTTTATTTTTCAACCTCGTACACACACATACACACCGCTGAAACAAAAATTTTATGAAACATCACTTACTTTTACTATATGCAACACACTCTAATATTTTATATATTTTTTTAAATGGGTCATAATCCAGCGAATTGATTTTAGGATCTCTCATTGGTGATTTATTGTTAAGGAAACTCTTCTCATTACTCTCACTGCTTTAAATCTTGCTCTCTATAGACAATTTTCTGCCCAGCATCCAGAATAATGTTTCAAAATGCAAGCTATGTTACTTCTCTGCTTATAACCCTATGATATTTTCTCATGCACTCAGAATAAAAATCTCAGTTCCTAAACATGAACTGCAAGGCTGTGGACCTGACCCCTACCTATCTCTCTGGCCTCATCTCCTACCACTGCTCAGCACTTGCCTCACCCCAGCCACGCTGGCCTCTTGCTAATGCTCAAATATACCAGTCTCATTACAATCGCAGAGCCTATGCACTAGCTATTTCCTCTGCCTAGAGCACTTGCCAGGTCATCACATAGCTCACTCTCTCACTTCATTCAACCACTCCTTCAATTTACCACTCCTTAAACAGGACTTCCTGGCCGTTCTTTCTAAAATTAGGTCCTCCTGTCCCCTCGTCATTCTCAGTCTTCTTATCCTGCTTTGATTTTCTTCCTATCACCTACTTGGCATTATAGCATACAATTATATGTTTATTTGTGCATTATCTGTGTCCTTCAATAGATGTTAGTTTCATGGAAGCAGGTATTTTTGTATTATTTCTTGTAATTCTCTAGCACCTGGGGGAAAAAAAGCCTGGCAAAAAGCTGGCACTTGGGTGTTGTACAAATGAAGTGCTTTTCGCACAGAGCCCTCTGAGAGCAGTTTTTCTTTCACTGCCTCTCCCTGACTCACTCAGTCCTTTCCATTCTTCAGCACTGGAGCCTATCTATCTTGTACCAGAATAGAAGCCTTCTTCTCCTACGCAAACCGCCCCTGAAAGTTACCTTTAATAAATATTTCCTACCTTATGTAAACACAGAATTCTGTCATCCTTTCACAAAATACTCCACTCATTTTTTTTATGCAGAGTTAAAACTCACAGCCAAATCATTTGGTGTGCAGCCTTTATATGGCTTTGTCTGTCTAGAAGGCAGGAGCTAAATCATCCTTAAGTTAATTAGTAGTATTTTGCTAAGTTTCTGGAATATTTTTAATGAATATTATGTCAGATGTTAATAAGTAGAGAGTGAGAGATTAATAGTTGCAAGAACTTAAGTTTTGAAGTTAGGTCTGATCCCAGCTGTCACTTAAACCCAGCTGGGTGACCTTGGGAAGTTATTGAACCTCTCTGGAATTAAATGTATGCCAAATTCTTAGCATTACATCTAATAAGTTCTCAACAAATTGTACCTACTGTTATTTAACTGAGCTTCTTGTGTGTCTAGTAGGATAATACAGAAGGTTCACTTATTTAGAGATGACTCTAGTGCGGGTCTCTCTCCAAATAGTTCTTTGTTGCTATACAGAAGAATTTTAATACTCCCTTTTGTGGAGATGGTATTTGTGTAAGGAAGCTGCATATCCACTGAACCCACGCCTTTACCACTAAGGGGAAGTCTGGGCTCTCTGCTTCTTAGGGGAAGCAGAAGATCATTTTCTTGAGAGTTCCTTCTGGTATTAACCTCTCTTTGTTATCTAGTTTCCTTATTTGGGGGGAATAAAATAGCTTTTTTTTTTTCTGGCTATTTTCTTTAAGCAATCTTGGTCTCTAATTACATTTTTTTCACTTTATTAAAATTCAATGTACAGCCATGTTCATTCATTCATTCATAAGGCATTTCTTAAGGGAATGCTTAGTACAGTACTACAGCTATATAAATACATGTCAACAAAAGACATAATCACTGTCCTTGTATAGTATGTGGTTTACAAAGTGTACAAACTTCAAGAATTTCCCTATAATCATAGTGAAGGCGAGAGGAAGGGTAAGATGGTAAATTATTTTACATTTAGAGTCGTCTATCCCCTATGACTTTCTTTCTTTTTTTACTTGAAATTTAATGAACTAGTACCCAGTGTGATGCATTGTATACAGAGACAGACCATGAAGTCGATAAGACAGGAGTCAACAGACCTTGTATCAAGCTCTTCCATTAACAGATCTATTTGTGGAATTTCCATTAACAACTCTCAGGTCTCGGTCAATTCATTTTACATCCATCCTTATGCTTCTGTCCTGCATAACATTATGAGGTTTTACTAAATGATCTCTAAGTCCCCTCTGGTTAAAAGAATACTATATTCTATAATTCCGAATTCCTTCTCTAGAAAAAAAATAATGCATTATACCGGTTTCCGCAGATTTTAAAGTTCACCATTTGCAATTTTAAATGTATTAGTCAATTTCGCACTACTTCGCAGTTCATAATTGTCAGACAAAATGTCTTCCCTGAAAAAGTGTTATCTGAAATTAATGTATACAACTTGAAAAAAGTAAACTGAAAGATATGGCACAATCTAAAATGTGTCCTGTTTATAAAGCATGGTTTTCTTATACATTACCTGGAAAGGTATTCTTTTCTGAAGTAAAAATATTCCTGCCTGAATCTCTTCAAAATCTCTATTGATTTATCAAGAGATTCTTTGTGGTTTCCCAAGCTGCTCAGCATTAGCATGCAAAGATTTAGTTTCTCTTCCACGATATATTTGAATTCCTCCAAGAAAAATCAAAAACAAACTTCAGTATTCCAGTATTAAATATAAACACATGACAAGGGTGATATAAAATGCTGTGACCATTCCCTCTCAATAGTATTCACTGTTATTGGACCCTAAAATTCTAACTAAATAGATACAAATTTGCAATTGCCCAGAGACTGGTTATCCTTTGGGTTGATTATCTCAATTTAACAATTACATGTTGGGTACTTACCATATGCCTAAAACTGAGTTTTCTTTTTCTTAAATAGTGGGCCCCTCACTATTTCGTCAATCATCACAATTACTTTAGAGTAGGATGGCATAAATGAAATAAAATCAGTTGTTGAGTAACATATTCAAAAGCAACTTTAAAAAGGATTAGTTTGGCAAAGGGGTTGAAATTAATATTCCAGAGTTTTCAGAATTTACTTATTGCTTTAGCAGCTTAACTTAGGAGACTGAGAAACTTTAGGAAATCATCTGACAGTCAAAGAGGAGAGATAATGTGATGGATAAATTAAACAGCTTTCTTTTTATATACTTCCTAATGTAACTGGGAATAGTCACCTAAAAAGGTCCTACTTTCCCAACATTCTGCTAATTTCCGGGATAATGAAACTATCAGTCTCAGGAATAAGATTCTTTTGCACAATAATTATTCTACCAATGTTAGAGAATTTTAATAAACCAAGGAAAAATTCAAGTTTAGACTAGTCAGATCTCACAAGGATTTAAATAAAATCTTTTCCATTAAATCTTATGGATTTTGTCTAACACATATCACATGTCCTCACCCTCACACTCACACACTTACCACTCACTTTCACCCACATACCACACTCATGAACATCCCTAGACTTAGACAGAAGACTAGAATAATGCCTCAGAAATGGTACTGTACATAAGAAATGTTATCTGGGTTTAAAAAAGAGATGGAAAATCAGGAAATACACAAGATACAGAACACTTACGGTAAACTTGTTCTCCCACTTTTCTTTCACAGTAATTTCTGGATTAGTTACCCACTGTAGAGAGCTATTAATCAGGGTTTCAATTTCAGGAACTTCTTCATGCTGAAAAAAAGTTCCACATCTTCTAGGAATTCAGGCGAAAGACATATGCTATTATGTAAGTAATTCAGAGCAAAATTCTACTATATAGATAATTCAGGAAGACATCAGAGAGAGAGTTCCTTCTCATCTAATGTTACACAGTGACTTCCCTTTATCCCAGGACATTGCCACGTGTAGATGCTAACCCTTGTCAGGTGCTCCATACATGCTGAATATATATAGGTAGAATCATTTTCCAGAACAAAACCTACACATTTTCATTATTTTCTGAAATAGAAACAAGCATTTTTGTGGCTTTTTTCATTCATTGAACTAAATACTACCTACTACAGATGCTAGGCACTGAGAAAGAAACACAAAGATGTTTTTCTGCTTTCTCTGACCATCTAGAGTTTCTAGTCAAAAATAAAAATGGAGAAACAGATGCTAGCCGTAAAAGTTAGAAGGAAACTTTTCTAAAGATACCACATTTTTAGCCATTTTGAAACTAAAGGTTAACCTGTAGGAAAACAAAGCTCAAGCAATCCATATCTAATGGTCAATCTGTTAGTCCTAATTGACACAGAACTAGAAAAAGGAAGTTTGAGAAACATCTTCTCTTTTCAAAGATTAATTTGAGTCTTAACACACAGATACTCTTATGCTCAGCAAACTGGTGGTATCTGAGGACGTTTCTAGCCAGTGAAACACAATAGGTGTATGTTATACGATACCAGCTTCTGAAGCATAGCTGTGAATTCCACTCCCTTTTTTTCAAGTTCTCTCAGTAACAGCAGCATTTCTTGGTCCATCATTGTGTCCAGAGATGACAAACTGATTAAACTGCACTGCCGCTCAGTTTCACTGTTCTGAAACAATTACCAAAATGTCCATAATTTTCATTCTAATAAAGAACATTTATTATTTTTACTCTATAAAAATCATGCTCACAGGCCAATGTACTTGTCCCCATCAAATAGTTCTAAAATAGTCTTATGGAATCCTTCTACATCCCAAATAATCTGTTTACATTTTCTCTCTAGGATGGCTTCGACTTGACATCGATTTTCTTTAAAAATTTATTTATCCCATAGAGAACATTTACATGTGGGTGATATAAACTGCTATGACTCTAATTTTATGAAAATAAGGGAAGGTTAAGCAAGTTGCAGAAAAAAAAACATTGGGGCGGTGGAGTGCTCAATAAATCCCATTAAACATAGACTGGTTTCTTTTGTCTCTCATTCATAGAAGATACTCTCACGATGTTTCACAAAGCACAGTTCTTATACTTCTCTCAAAGTCTCTATCTACTGTCATATTTTAGATATATGACAAGAATACATTTAACTTTCTTCTTGCTGTCTGTTGGAAAAAGGTCAGAAGGATCTTATTTCTGGATTCCAATTAGAAGGCAAACTTCTTCATCCATCAGTGGGTAAACCTTAGGGCCAGAACTTTGTCAGTCATTTAACCCCTGTTTAGAACTACAGAATTTTGAAGACTGGCATCTTGACATCATCATTATCTCCGAGGACTAAGGATAAAAACACACTGCCGTGGCAGATTTGCCACCATTTCATTCAGTCTGGCGATTTGGCTTGGTTTCAAAAACACAGTAAAATGATGAGTATTTGAAACAGAATGTCAGGAAAGCACAGCCCTCAGCAGAATGTCCAACGCTGCCTGAGACGGTGTCAGATGAAGGAAGCATATGTTGCCCCTGCATCCTTGGCAGGACAAATTCAAACAGCGTTTGCCCCAAAGACATTTTTCCTCTCCTTTCAAGGTCATACCGCAGCTGTCAACAGGAGGACATTCTGACATATCCTTTATTCACAGACATGGAGAGACCACTGAAGTGGTGAAAAGAAAGCAATTTGCTAATAAAGTATTTCCTAACATAAACAAGCACAAAACTGGAAAGTAAAAAGGAGTAGAAATATAGTATTGGGGGGGGGGGTTCCAACATTTCATCTCCAAGAAGGGTTTTGATTGAGTCTTCCAATGTTATAAAGAATTGGGTAAACCTAACAAATTGAGACTTTTTAAAGTAACAATTCATTTGCCATTTTTAAATTAATCAAAAACATTAAAAATGCTAATTTCTGTTCAGAATGTAATAACTATTGTCATTAAATTGGATTGGTACAATTACTTCCTAAAGCAAAGAAATTTCATGTTGTTTCTGAGCATCTTTAATTCTGGTAGACACATTTACTATGGGGAAATTGGAGAAATACTGAAAAAAACAGTTCATGGATCTCTGCTGCTACCCTTCATATCCCAGGCTGGGGAATATGCGGATAGTTTGGTCTGAAAAACATCAAGAATATAAAGACTCCTAAAATCCAGCTTCACTGAACGCACATTTCCACAGCCCATGCTTGATCCTCACTATAGTTTTCAGGCATAACTTGAAAAAGGTCTGTTCTTCCAGGCTAAGAGACTTTAGCCTTCGATTCTAAAAACTGTCAAGTTTCTCTCAAATTGTCACAAGTGCTATTCAGCAAATTATGGACTTTCATTTAATAGTAAGTTACTGCACATGGTGATTATTTTTTAAAGTTTTCCATTTGATCATAATTACCTACCTCTGCAGACTTAGCAAGAATGAGTTCACAATGTAAAGATTTTTCTTCTTCAGGGATAATACTCTTACGCTCTCCGCGAACATTCAGATGGTTCCCATTCCTTGAAAAAACAATAACAACAGAACTGTCTGATTAGCTGTGCCTCCAACATTATGTTTTAAGACACCAGAACAGGGTTTATCACCCATCAATAAGCAAACGCATGCACCAAGGACTGTATGAGGTACTCAGGAACATGGAGAAATAAGAGAAAGTGTCTGCCCTCTAGGAGCTGCACAGACTAGTGACCCTGGGTGGCTGCAAACATGTAAGCCACATTTTTTTTTTTTTTTTTTTAAGGAACTGGAGCCAATAGTTACAAAATTAGAAACTTTCACTAAAAATCTATATTTCTGGCTTTTCTTTAAAACATCAGAAGACGTGGTCATACTGGGTCCATATATTCTTGATACAACAATTATCTGGAGGTAAGCAGAGTAGGCCTCTTTGCCTTCGTTGGGGTAAATGCACTTTTCTCATTTGCAATTCTCGTAAAGTAAGTGTGTGCACTTACCTCATTGGCTTCACTCATCTTTGTTATCCAAGTGGCTCCTGTGGACCTTTAGACTAGCATACTACACATATTTAGAAACAAATGGTTGTAAGATGATGAGTATTAGGAAAGAATAGCATGACATTCATGCATGTGAAAGGATTAATCTCAAGGTAAGAGAAAAGCAAGGGAAGGTCATGAAAAACTTGTGAAGGAGTTCTCTTGGAGAAAAGTAGAGAAAATATCCCTTACAAAGGCACAGAAGAAAACAGTGTGGCACATTTGGAGAACTGCATATAGCTCAGTAGGCCAATAATGCAGGGTGGTGGTACACGAGAGAAGGCTGGTAAAAGGTTACTCTGTACTTACATGATGAGTTCCTGTTGCAAGTGCTGTAACTCATGAACCAGTTTATTTTTATCTCCTCGTAAATTCTGGAATCACACACATTAGGTTGTACATATTACTTTACTGGAGAATTTACAACCCCACCTTACAGCCTGTGAGATTATTATGGTATACCTCTATGATGCTTCCATATTCTATGATGGTTGATTTAAGTTCTTCTATACTTAAATCCTTCTAAAAAGTAGAAGAGAAAATTAATAGCTAATAAATGTATGAATTTGCCAAATCATATTTGTTAGACTATCAGTCTGAGCCACAGAACTGTAAATGTCCAATGGAAGAGATAAAGTTGGTACAATATTTAGTACCTAGGTCAATGTCTACGAGCCATGAACGATTCCTTTGAAATGTCATAACAGGAAGAAAAAGGAAAGGAAAAGAAATATCATTCTTTCTTCACTTCCCTATCTTGAAATGTGGAAGTTTATTAACTTAGGTTGTGTCCTTCCTGTGTCTCTTAAAGCCACCATAACCAGCATCTCTAGCCAGCATCCTTTGTTATAAGATAGGCTATGATCGCAGATACAAGAATGAATAAAATGATATCTATTTATTTATCTATCTAATCAATCAATCAATCAAACTAGGGAGAAAATAATTTGGGGATATGCTCTTCTACTTCCCTAAAATAAATCACTGCACATTCATTTGTATTTTATGCATTAAAACTGCATCACCAGCATCTAACCAGTGACTGATAAATTGGCACACTAATATTTGTTGCATAGGTTAATGAACATCACCAACATTTAGAGAGGATATGTTAAAACTTATCCCAGAGGGAGAAGTCGGTATTCTTTATTCAGAAAAACATTTTTGTGAAATATTATAAAGGAAAGCCTACTATTCTTGACAGAATATTAACATCATATATTTTAATAGCGGTGAAGTTACACAAATGACCACCTCCTTTATGATTTGGAACCAGTCAATCCCACAGGACTTCATGGGAAGGGGCAGAACCAACCTTCTGCAAACTCACGTCTTTATTAAGCAAAGTATTCTCATATATGTGTAACTGCATCTGAAAAGAAACAAATTTAGGGAAAACCACTGGGACATTGCTTTTGTAAAGGACAGTGCCACGTAATCACTCCAATAGGGATACATGTTTCTGAAGCACCTTTAATGTTCACCTGATTTTACTTTTTAAAAACTTTCACATCAGCCTCACAACTATCTTAGAGGTTGGGGATCACCACCCTTGCTTTACCAGTGAGGAAATTCAAGCCCAATGTCACACAGTTAGTGACAGGATTGAGCCTAGAATATGAGGCTCCAGCCAACTGCCCTTTCTTCCATTTCACACTTGGTATAATAAGAAGACATATAGTCTTTTTTCCCTGGTGAAGATGAAAATATAGATATGAATGCAGACTCCATGTGATATAGAAGACTCTTCCTCTTTTAAAAACTTAAGTTTAAAAATGTACAAAAAATTTGTTAGCAAGGTGAATATTAAAGATATATCAGTTTATTCAAAACCAAAGCAAGTTTGTTGGCACAGGCTTCTAAAAAAACTGATAAACATTTATGCTAATTGGATTCAAAACATGGAAAAATAATCAGCATAGTTGGAAGTAGAAACGTCATCATAATCACATATATTTGATATCCTTTTATGGTTCTAAAGGTATTTTCATATAATCATCTCATTTAAATTTTCAACAAGCTTGAGGATTATGCAAAAAATATCATATCCATTTAGCAGATGATAAAATTGAGACTTAAAGAGGTTAAACACTTGCTCGAGGTTATAGCTTTTAAGTAGAGAAAACAGGATTTGAACCCATGTCTTCTAGCTCTTTTCACTAGCTATGACAGTTATGTTTTCCAAAGACAGTCCTTCTTAGAACAAAATTAATTTTAATGTCTAAATCATAACTGCTCTAACATATGATATATGTATACACACATGCAATTTGAATATCTGCTAGGAAACTTGAAAATTCCATATATAGACACGAAATTTGAGTACGTCACCATTTCAAACATAAACTGCAATAAAATATGTTGCTCAAATAAACCATTAGAGATGACAATAAGCATGACACAAATTCCTGAATTTATTAATAGTTGTCTTCTGTTTCCTAATAAGAATGTATGGCAAAAAGACCAAAATTATGTACTAAACATAGACTTTTTAGATGCCATATTGATAAAAACCATTTCGGTAAGGTATCTCTTAATTTAATCAAGGAAAAAAATCCCTCCCCCATCTTGCTTCATTTTCCATGTTAAGAAGGTACGGTAGCTGAAATCTTTCTTGACTTAGGAAGTTACAAAATCAGACATTATTAAATTAAAAATTGCCACTATAATAAAAAGTATAAATAATAACAAGTATTGGCAAAGATGTGGAGAATTCTAAACCTCATACACATCTGGTAGAAATGTAAAATGGCACAGCCACTTTGGAAAACAGTCTGGCAGTACCTTGAAAGATTAAACATACAGTTATCATGTGACCCAGTAATTCCACTTCTAGGTATACGATCAAGAAAAACTAAAACATTTGTACACATAAAAACTTGGACACGGATGTTCACAGCAGTATTATTCATAATCGGCAAAAAGTAGAAACAGCTCAACTGTCCATCAATTGAGGAATGAACTAAATGAGATATATCCATACAATGGAATATGACTCAGAAATAAAAGGAAATGAAATATTGATATATGCTATAACATAGAAAAACCTTGAAAACATTATGCTCAGTGAAAGAAGCCAGGAACAAACAAATGTAATGTGTATGATTCCACTTACATGAAATATCCAGAATAGGTATATCTATAGAGACAGAAAGTAGATTAGTGGTTGTCTAGGGTTGAAGGGAAGTGGGGAGTGATTACTAAAAGGGTTTCTTTTGAGATGACGAAAATGTTTTAAAATGGATTTTGGTGATGGTTGTACAACTCTGTGAACGTATTAAAAAACACTGACTTGTGTGCTCGCTTCAGCAGCACATATACTAAAATTGGAACAATTTTACATAGATTAGCATGGCCCCTGCACGAGAATGACATGCAAATTTGTGAATCATTCATATTTTTAGGACAATCTGGTGATGGCCAGACGGGAGGGGAGTTGGAGGGCTGGGAGAAAGGAGTAAAGGGTTAAAGAAGTACAAATCAGTAGTTGATAGGTGTTCACAGGGATGAGGAGCACAGCATAGGGACTGCAGTCAGCATTAATGTAATGGCTAGGTGTACAGCTAGAGGAGAGAAAGAGCAAATAGGGGGATCATGTATTAACTATATAAATGTCTAACCAATGTACTGTGTACTTGAAACTAATAATAAAATTAAAAAAACATTGACTCGTATGTTAAGTGGGCGAATTTAATTGCATGTGTATTATATATTAGTAAGCTGTTACACTAAAAAAATAGCAATTGCCTTTTCTATAATTCAGACGTCTTGAGGAGTATGAATTTAAAAATTAATAGCCAAAGGTTATTGTATCAATGAGTCATATATACCTTTATAGAGTAATATTGGGTTGATGGAAGAAAATGTTTTACCAGTATTTGGGAAGTGCTTACTTGGTGCTCTGTCTCAGTTTTAGACAATTCCTCAATCTTCTTTTCCAATTTATATATGTCCATAATGTTCTTAGTATTCTAAAGTAAAAGAAGACAGTATTCTTAGATTTAGACCAAAAAAGAAAAAAGGATATCATTAAGTCTTTTTTAAGAAATAGCATTTTCATCTTTAATGTCATAATCCATTTTAAACTAAGAAATGAAACTTTAGACTTTGTCTAAAAAAATCATGATTCTTTTAACATGACCATCCAAGAACACTCTCTCTGTAGTCCCTTTTTATCTTCTACTCCACCTCAGTCGTTCACTCCCTAGACACACCTTCACACATGCCATTATGAGCAACTGTGATCCCTCCATTATCTTAATTGCAAGCATTTCATTCTTCAACCTCCACTTCTTGTTTGTCCAGATTACTTCTCTCAGCAACAACAAACCTTCAGTCCCCACTGAAGCCTGCAATCCATCAATCCAAACACTTTCTCATTACCCTCACACCTTGCAGTGATTTCAGTCTTCTTTACTCAGCTTAAATTTTCCCATGGTCATTCATTATAGTCACTTCCATATCCTCTCAATTTCCTTGCCTCTCCCCTACTTCTTCTATTTGCTTAATGTAAGCTTGCCACCCACTCTATGCCAGTACCCTTTTAGAGAAACGTTGTTAAAGAAAAATACAAATGGAACCAACAGCTCACATGTTAAATTCATAACCTTTAACCTCAGAGTTTACTTGTACTATCATATAATCCTACTCCCTTCATTTGGCCATTTGCCTAAACCAGGGATTTGCAAACTACACCAACCTCCCCATCTCACTTGCACAGGCCAACTCTAGTTGACCACTTGGTTTTATAAATAAAGTTATTAGAACACGGTCATGCCCATTTGTCTTCATATTGTCTCTGGCTGCTTTTACACGATAATAAGAGACGTGAGTGGTCGCAACAAAGGCTGTTTAGCCAGGCAAGACTAAAAATATTTACTATCAGTTTCTTGTCAAAAAGTTTGCCAACTCCTGGTTTATTTCATCTCTTCTCTCTCCTTGAACTTCCAGTACCTCCTACAACATCCCCACTCTCAGCTAATGACTTTGCTTTGTATTTCACTGAGACACTAAACAATCAGAAGAGAACTTCCATGTTACCTGAATATATAACAAATTGAGACAGATTTTAAAGCATTTGCTTATCTGCACACTTCTCTCCACCTGTTACTGCTTCAGCCTAAGCCTCCATCAGCTTTTGCCTGGATTATTACAAGGGTCTCCTAATTGGTTTCCCTGCTTCTCTTGCCCCACTACAGTTGATTCTACACCCAGCAGCCAGTCTGTGGCCATGCCGCCCTGAACGCACCCGATCTCATTGGATCTTGGAAGCTAAGTAGGTGCAGGCCTGGTTAGTACTTCGATGGGAGACCACCCTGGAATACCAGGTGTTGTGGTAAAAATAAATAAATAAATAAATAAACCCAGAAGCCATTTCAAAAAACAGAAATTAGAACATGTTACTCCCCTGATCAAAACCATCCAGGAGCTCTCATCTCACTCAGTGTAAATAGCCAGAGTCCATACATTGCTAATTATATAAGACCCTGTATGTCTGGCTCCCTTCGGCTCTCTGCCAAACCTCTTGCTACTAGTTTCTCCCTCTGTTCCAACCACACTCGCCTAATGTCACTCAAAAATAGCACGTAGGCTACAGCCTGAGGCCTTTGAGCTTGGCATTTCCTCTGCCTGGAATGCTCTTCCACAGATAAACCTCCTTTCCAATTTTTAATCAAATGATTAATTTCATAGTGCTACTTTCTTGCTAACCACTCTAGTTTAAATTGCTCTCCTCCACAATTTGTTTTCTGCTTTTTTCTCCATAGCACTAATCGCCATTTAACTTGTTAGTTCTACATGGGCTATTGTGCTTAAGCCTAGCTCCTCAGCATCTAGAATAGTGCCTAGCACAGAGGTCTCCCAAAGAATATGTGTTAAATAAATAAGTGAATGAATAAAAGTGATTAACTCTCCAAATCATTGTGCTGTTATCTCTCACAATGCATCAGATTTTTATCTCCTAAAAGAATCTTAGCTAGCAGTGACATTGATGTGCCTTCTCTAATGTAAATCAATAACTGCAATGCAATCGCATGATAAAATTAGTTTGGTACAAACGAATTTTGAGGCTAGTCAATAACCTTAAATATAAGGAAAAAGATATCTTAGATTGGGAGTTTAATTGTTAAGCACCAGTTTCATGAAAACTGGCCTTGTAACTGTAACATGTCCGAATCTAATATACAGTTTCTTTCCAATATTTAATCGTTCCTTTCCAACTCACCACAAAATATTTTTAATGTCTACCTTGCCCATATTTTGAATAACTCTTCAGATTATTCATCACAGCTTAATAAATACCTCTGATTAACTTATATAAAGCCCAAATAAAAAATTGTGCATAATACTTGACATTCAAAATTTCCCTGCAAAATATTACCTTACTAGTAGCTTTGTTATCTATTCTTTCAATGCTTTAATTCTTTTGCTTAAAAAGATATATTGCATAAAATTATTCATTTTTTAGAGATTTTACTAATATTTACTAACATATATGGAATACATTATAGTTAACCAAATGGCTTTGCATGCATTATTTCAATCTCTAACATAACTGAGAGAATAGGTATTATTAACCCAAAAAATATAAATGGCTTTTCCAAGGTTAGACCATCACCAAATTTCAGGTCTTGTCTTAGACTCAAGACTTTTGCCACCTAGTTCAGTGGAATACTAATGGAAAATTCTTAGATAATGTCTGCACTTTCCTTCTTGATTTGTATAATCTTTAGATGGGTTAATTACATTTCATCTTAAATTTGAATTTTTAAAATTCCATTTCTTTCACTGATAAGAACAAATGCAGTAATGTACCCCTGTCCAGATGTGAAAATCCTATCCACTCTTCTTCGTTTGTCATTTGACAAAGAGACCTGTCTTTGGCCCACAGAAGCCTGAACATTTATATGATTATTATTTAACCCAGGGTCAGGACCCATGATTCCCATATATTTAATCTGTACCCATGTTTTAATGATTTCAACATACCTCTTCTTGAAGATTCCGAATCTTAAGAATCAGAGCCCGGTTTTCTGCCTCCTAATTCATTAAAAGAAAAGTAATTTAAAAATATCTGAGAAATTCATGAAACCACATATTTACCTGCAAGTCTATTGACATTCTTTTCCTTTATCAAATTTTAATATGGTATTGACATATCACAAATGAGCCTAGTCTGAAAATATTCTCATATGGGGTTAAGTCTTTGGCTTCCAGTTTTCTGGGGATCTGTGAGAAGTCACCCTTCTCCTTGATTCAATCCATGACAGGGAGAGAAAAAAGAAAAAACAAAGAGCCTAGTTTCTTTTCCTGCTACCTACCGCCATCCACTTACGACAAGTAGTGTGAACTCATCTGTTTAAACAGCACTTTGAAATCACAAAGAGCTCTAGCTTTCTACTTGAAGCTGTCGATATTCTCAGATTCGACATCACCAGAACGTATGAATATCAAAAACTATTGTATAATTAAGAGCCTCAAGTTCAGAACCACCAAAAGAAAAAAATATTCTACGACAAATTACATTAATAGTAAATATTAATAAAATATTAACAGTAAATCTTGTGGATAGGGTAAGAATTTGTGGGATTTCATCTTTTTGTTGATAATATGCATTTCCTTATTTTTATAAGGTGAATGAGTACTATCTTTTAATATAAAAAGGGAAAATATGTCAAGTTAGGGTATCATTGGTATAAAGACGAAGGAACACACCCCTCATAATTGGAATCAGAAGACCTGAGATCAATTCTAGCTCTATCATTTATTAGCCAATTGACTTGGAATAATCAAAACATCATTGAACTTTACCTATAACTTTTAATTTTTTCATGAAGAATAACTACTTAGTTTCTACCTCACAGAATTTTTATGACCAGTGAGATGAAACATTAAAAATTCTTTTGAGATTGTAAAACACTATAAAATGCAAAGAATTAGGGTTGTATATCTAGGACTCTGCACTTTTAATAACAGCTAACATTATCCAGCACTAAGAGGAAAGTAAACACATACTGCGTAACATGAACTAACTCAACTAACCCTCATAGCCCTAGGGTATGAGGACAGAGAGGCTTAAAGAAGTTATGTGGTTTGCCTAAAGTTACACAGCCCTAGGCCTAAAGTTACACAGCCCTAGGCCTAAAGTTACACAGCCCTAGGAGTCAGACTTGAATGCCAGTGGTCTGACTTCCAAGTGTGGGCTCTTGATCATTTCCCTACATTGCCTCCACATAAGAGTTCCTCAGTGGTCCCAAATTGAGTCTTTTCTGTAACACATTGATAAAAGACTTGCAGAGTCCTAGTCTTCACATTTTACTATTGAGGCAAGACCCAAGCTCAGCTGTGTTGGTTGGGGAAGGCCACAAATAAGTGTGACACAGGCCTGGAGCCTATCTCCTGAAGAATTATGGGCCTAAAAATAAATTAGTCGTTCAGCTGACTACCACCACTGGTAGCAATGCCTGGAGTACTGCTGGAATAGATCAGGATTTTGCAAATTATTACTGATGCTCTAGAAAATAGTTTAACATTCACAGAAAAAAACATGATTACGTACTTCTCTCTCAGCTGAGTTAAAGCTTGGTTTAAATAACAATTCGCTCTAAAAATTATAAGCCTGTGCTTATTTAGTGTAAGAGTTGATTTAGGGAGCTTTTTAATAATCTGGAACTACTAAGAAAACGAATTTTTTTTTAAAATGGAGAAAAAGTTGAAAGTTCAACAGAGAAATTTTTAAAGAAAATTCAAGTGGATTTTAGTATCCAATATTCATGAGTTCACCTCTTAACTTCAGGAGGCATTCCAGAGATCTAAGACTTCACGAACCTCTGTGAATATGATTAATTTGTAAAGAATTTTAATCTTGGTTGAAAAGTAAAAAGCAGTTTTTATCCTACCTGCCTTTACTTTTCTAAGGTGTTACCAATTCTTTTATCAGCTTATTGACTTCTGATTTTTGCCTTCAAATAAACTCTCTTAGAGTTCAGTTATGTAAACTATATACCAATTTCGAAGTACTTGGATGACTTACTAATTGTTTGTTCTGTGCTGCAATCATGGTCTTCTCCTCTTCTGAAGCATTCAAACTAGTTTTTAGTTCCTCCAGTTCTTCTTTTAACAGATTTGTTTTCATAATAGCCTGGTGGGCACTGTGGGGGTGGTGGAGAAGGCAATGAGCAAAACCTCAACTATAACTGTCAAAGATACTAAGAAAAGCCAAGGACTATTTTTAGACCCAAGTTGAAAACCACTGAAAACTTAAACCAGATGCAAACAATAGTAAAAATATATCTACTATCTTTCATAGTTCTTAAGAAAAGAAGGGATTTGGAGGCAGTGTGGTAGGGGAAGGGGGTAGAAGGAAACAAACAGTCCTGAAGATAAAGATTTGGAGACTCCCTTTGCAATCCATCATTGTCTGAATCCCATACTTCTTTCCTGCTATTAGTTAGTGCAATTTCGCAAATATTAATTGAATAAGTACCACGTTCCAGGGGCTGCACCCTACAAGGGGACCTATGATGGCAGACAAAAGAGAATATGATCCTCGCCCTTATAGAGCTTACATATTAATGAAGGAGATGATAACTAAATCAATAGTTTCTATATGTTTTACTTAAAAAAGTTTATTTAGCATTGTTTACAATAACAAAGCATTAGAAACAACCTATGTCCAATGAAAGGAAACCTGTTAAGTGTATTATGGTGATCCACATCATGGAATTTCCTATGTGTACTCTCACTAGATTATAAACTGTTTTCTGAGCACCCTCTCAAAGAGAGTACAATTTTTTCCTACTAAGGAATTACACTGAGCATTCAACAAATATTTGTGGAGCTCCGACTCTGTGCCAGGCATTATGCTAGGCACTGGAGACAAAAGTGAACCCAGTCATGAGAACTCTACCCTCCTGGAGTTTATCGTCTAGGAGGGTAACAGATCATCATAATTATAATACAGTGTGATGAGAACCAAGGTTAGAATGAACTCAAGTTCTATAGACACTGTGTAAAAGGCACCTGGTTCAGATAATGAAAAAGGAAGGGAGGGAGGGAGGGAGAGAGGAAGGGGGAAACAGACAGACAGACACAGAGACACGACAGAAGCTCACTGAGGGGCTGCCAACAGTTAGATATTGTTGGAGCCCGGGGAAAATGGGAATTAGAGATAAGGCAACAAAGGCCCTATCATGAAGGGTTTTGCAAACCAGACAAAGGAATTTGGATTTTATCCTGAATAAGATAGGGATCGTTTGAAGTGTTTAAGGTAGGGATGTGATGTAGTCGGACTGGCATTTTGGAAGAGCATTCCTGCAGGTACGGCACAAGTTTTGGAAAAGGCAACTTAATCAGGAGATTGCTATAGTGATCTAGGTGAAAGGTGCTGATGATTTGAACTATGTGGCAGACATAGAAAGAGAAAGAAATAACTCTATTTGAGAGATAAAAGTAGGTAAATTTAACAGGACTTGCTATTAATTTATAAGTGAAGGCTGAAGAAGAAAGGTGACGAAGATTTATGGTCTGCAGGCAACTGGAAAGGTGGGAGTGTCAGTCTACAGAAGACACCACACTAAGCACTAGGGTAACCAGGATGGATAATGAACAGTTCCTCCCATTAACATGGGCACAGTTAATATAGAAGATAAATTATACTATGAAAGGACAACTGTTCAATATCAAAAAACAGACTATGAGCACAAAAAAAAAAAAAAAAGAGGCTTTTCTTGAAAAGGTAGAGGAAGTAGAAAAGAAGACACAAAGGCTTAATTTTGTGCCCATCCAAATTCCCTCGCCTTTCTGTTCTTCTGTGAGTTACCCAATTCCCTTCAAATACATTTCTTTACTGCTTAACTTAATAAGAGTCAGCTTCTAGTGCTTGCAATCAAAAGTCCTGACTGGCACATTCATCTAAGACAGTTTTTTAAAATAGAAAATATGAATTATTATATTTCAAAGAAATAATAAGCTAACTGTGGAATGAAGAGAGCTTAAGGTAGGTTTTGTTTTGGTTTTTGTGTGGTTTTTTTTTTGTAGATTGGTTTGGAGGCTGGACTGGCTAGTCAAAAACTATGAGGGTAAGAGTCCATGGTAAGAATGCTCTACTGTTTTTTCAAATTAAATTAAAACTTTTCTGTTCAGAATGTCTGCATCTAGAACAGCTTAAACACAGATTTTGTGAGAATCTTGTTGCTTTTTTCCAGATGCTCGAGCATTTCCCTGCAACCCATTTTACCCTTATCTGGTATGTTTCTTAGGTCCTTTATCTTTTTTCTACCTTAAGCTAAAGTTGGCGAACTTTATCATCCTTCTAGGCTATAGGTACCCTGAGGGCACATTTTAAACCTGACTCATCCATGAATCTCTCATAATAGCATGGGACTTTGCAAGAGTACAGTTCAACCAAACCACAGAACACTTTGGAGAGGTCCACGCTTAGCCCCTAGGCAAACTGTTCTTTCATGGAGAACACTACCTTGAACGGCAAAGAGAACATCATTGCTAGAAAAGTCACACAGGCATTGCTAGTGGGAATAAAAAATAGTACAGATGCTTTAGAAACCAGTTAGACAGCTTTTCAGATTCTAAGTTACTACTGAGCAATTCCACTCTTGGTATAAATCCAAAATAATTAACAACATGTTCACACAAAAATTTGTACACAAATGCTCACAGAAGCAGTACTCATAAGAGCCAAAAAGTGGAAATAATTCAAATGTCCATCTTCTGATGAATAAACAAAATGGGATATAGCCAAACAATGGATTATTATTCAGCCATAAAAAGGAAAGGAGTAGTAATAGGTGCTACAATATGGACGAGCTTTGAAAACATTATGCTGAGTGAAAGAAGCCAGTCACAAAAGATACATTGTATAAGTCTATTTATAAGAAATGTCCAGAATAGGTAAATCTATAGATTAGTGGATGCTAGGGACAGAAGGGAGGAAGAAGTGGGGGACTGCTTATCTATACGGGATTTCTTTTAGGACTGATAAAAATGTATTGGGGATAGATTATGGTGGTGGTTGCACAAGCTGGTGAATATACCAAAAAACACTGAATTTTACGCTTTAAAGGAGTACTCTTTATGCTACGTGAATTATAAAAATCATATATTTTTTAAAGTAAAAAAGCACTGAAAGCTCCCATATGCAATACTCCACTATGGCTCACCTTTTTATCTGAAGGCGCAATTCAGTACAATCCTCTGATAATTGGCTATTAGCTTCTTCCAAGGTTTCCAATGCCAGCTTAAACTTATTATTTTCCCCTTCCAATTTCTGCTTGTTGAGATGCAGGTCTGCTACATAGGTAATCAAATCAGATACCTCTCTGCAGGTGAAAGAATAAATGAGAATAAATAATCTTCAACATCCCTCATCCTTTCTAATCAAAATAAGCCCTATGGTTACGCTCAAACAGGCTTAAATGTTCCTGTGAGATTTTCTACTTTATCCTCTTCCATCCTCATAAATGTAGTTTATTTATACGATAAATATTTATTTAGCATGTATTATAATAGCATGAAAGATTTTTCCAAAATTGCCAGGTATTCAGCATTTGCCAGTTGCGAAGTCGACTTGCACAGTTTGTGTTTATTCCTTTCCACATCACTCCAACATTTGTTTCCACCTGCAATGAAGAGTTCTTATTTCTGCCTGGGTAATGGGAAATTCTAAAATAAGCTGATCCATTACTCTTTCAGTCAAGGGATCTGGGCAAGTTTTAATAAGCCTTTAACTAGAAAACAATTTTTAGCCTTGTATTTGCAGCCTGCAGCTCACAATTTAGTACTTATCTTTCCTAGTAGTTCATACGACTTGTTAACACTTGTCCCTCTTGCCCTAGACATTAGATTAGAAACTCTTTGAGAGTCTAGACTGAGTTTTCATGGAGTCCCAGGTTGCTTCCTCTTTAAAACCTCAATTCCAGCGCTTAGTACAGGTTGGGTACATTGTTCTTATACCACCTTTTTGTATGGCTAAACCTAAACTGGCAAAGATAAACCAAGGAAGAGACAGAATCACCTCTCCTTAATATCTAAAATGCACACATTTAGCAGAAAACAGCTTTTCTCATTCATTTCCAAAGTATTATTAAAGAAGTGTTTAAAAATAATCCCCCAAAGTGCCTGAGGTCAATGTCACAAGTCTACTTTAAATGGAACTTGTTTTCCATGGAAAATACATGAAGTCAATGAAGAAGAAGGGTTTCATGAGTGAGAAAATGTTAATCTATGTAATACTAGTTTTATATAATTTGTATAATTTGTGATCCTAGTAAATCTAGTTCTAATGTAATTAGGATAGAATAGTTATGAGTTAAAAATAAATTTTGTTAGCTCTACCACAAAACAGGTCCAAGTGACTTAATGCTAAGTAAAATATACAGACCTATGAAATAAATGATAAAACTCGAGGCACTTGAGAAAGTGTTACAAGAATGCTTACAAGACTCCTTTAGACACGTCTCCACCGAAAGCCTCGAAGCTCTGTGACAGAGTCGCTGTTATGTCTGTGGTCATCTTAACTAAAAGACATATGAGAGACTTTTATGAAAAATCCACTTCTCCAAACCACGAGAAAGTGGCAGAATAATTCTGAAGAAACACATACATACTTGCTCCGCTAGACCTTAGGCTGGGTCTAAAAGTTACCTCATTAAAATAAGACCTTTATTGCTCTCATTACTTATTCAATTCCAATGGTTTGGGGTGCTCTATCCCATAATTGAAAGAACAAATAAGTATTTCTTACTATAAAGCACAATATCACTAATGCTAAAATTAGTGAAAGTTTGATGAGGAATAGGATATTTACATAGCAAAGTATGTTCCCATAAATTGTTTATTAATTTCGAAGGAAAAATAGTAACTACCCAATTAGAAAATGGCAGACACCACACTAATCAAGGAATCAAAGTTAAAAATCCAGATATATTGTATTGAGAGGAACATCACTTCAATAATGTCTGTGAAGATGTATAACCTGAATAAAGGGAAAATATCAGACATTCTACACAGTAACTGGCGAACAAGTTTCAAAAATGTCAAGGTCATAAAGGACAAGGAATCTGAGGAACTGTTTCAGACATAAGGAGACTAAAGAGATGTGACAACTTAATACAGGATTGATTCTGAATTGGATCCTGGGCCAAGAAACAAAAAAGTTATAAAGTTCATTATTGGGAAAGCTGACAAAATTTGAATACAGAATTTTAAATTACAGTATTGTATCAATGTTAAATATCCCGATTTTGGTCATTGTTCTGTGGTCATGCAAGAAAACGTCCTCATTTATAGGAAATAAACACTAGTCCCCTTAGGGATAACACACACACACACCCTCCCCCCTTTACTCTCAAGTAATCAGAAACACAGTCAAGCTTTTATCCTGTCTCCCCTTCAGGAAACAACACTCAAGACAGCCAAATAGTTGATGAAGCGGGGTAGAGTTTCTCTTATAGACTATTCCAGCTGATATGTTAGGAAGAAATGATAGAAGATTACCATTGAACACCCAATGAAAGAATAGATTTAGGCCTTCGTCATCAATAGTTTTGCCTTCTGATAAAAATACATGACAGCATTGATGAAAATTCCTACCAAAAATAAAAAAGTAAAACTTTTATCTGATAAAATCCGATGAGAGAAACAGGCACACGATTACCAAAATTCAGATTGGGGTAAACTATGTGATAAAAGAACCAGTTTAGTTAACAAATAACAAAATAGAAACAGAAAGAGATGGAAAGGGAACATAGAGAAAAGCCATACAACTAATTACTATGAACAAACCTTTCTTAGATATTTATTTGAACAGTTAAACTATTTAAGAATAAATAAATTCCTCACACAAATGAGAACTTACGAATACTGACAAGATCTTTAAGAAATTATGTTACATTTTTAGTCATGATAACGACACTGCAGCCGTGGTTGAAATTGGTCTTTTAGAAATATGCATTGAAATATTTACAGATAAAATATTGTGATGTCTTCTATTTATCTAAAAATAGTCCAAAGTGGAGGAGAGGAAAATGAGTGGCATTAAAAATGAGACATAATTGGTTATGACACTTATATAAGGGTTCATTATATTAGTCTCTCTACTTCTGTATATGTTTAAAATATTCTAAAATGAAAAAATTAATCCAAATAAAACCACATTGACAGAGGAAATTGTAGAAGGTTATAAAACAAATCAATAGTTTTGTGGGCAAATAGGATTCCTGATGAACTTTCCCTTTTGCTTTTTTATTACAATGAGCATGAATCATTTATGTACTAAAAATTACTTGTGGAAATTTTAAAAAGAACACATCTCTAAAAAAAGCAGAAGTGAAATCTAAAATTAAAAATTTTGAGCTAAACTTGTACAGTGGTTTTATATATTTGAAGTATATATTTCTTGTATGGCAAAACTGTGAAATGTCAGGAGTCCCGAGCAATGATTCGAGCTGGCAAATCAGCTGATAACCTCAATAAAATCATTCCAGATACTGATAAGATATGCAAAATAGGTACAAAGAATTTATTAAGAAATAACCACTACCTCAACAGCCATCCTTACTCCCATGTTAGGTTGCACACACCACGTGTGTAGACACAGACCCACAGAGCACCACATAAAACCATTTGCCTTTCTCTCACAATAGAAAGTACCAACGACTTGATGAACACTACAATCATCTGAGGAGTTAATTTTCAACTTACCTCTGCATTTTGTGTCACATGCATGAAAAATATTTGTGAATAACTCTTCTTCAGAAGTCCTGTTAGTGCCATAGGTTACACTTTCCCCGTCGTCATTGGTTACTAGTTTCCATCCTATTAGAAGAAAAAGTTTGCAAATCCAGCAATGCCTTTCTGTACTGCAATGATGATTTTTTTTTTTTTTTGGTGTTAATTTTAACAGAAACAACATATTTAAGTGAACAGCAGCTCACAATACTGGCTATTTAACTTAAATAAAGCAAAAAAAAAAAGTGGTCCTGAACGATCTATTCATTTTTAAGTTTTGTAAAAGTACATAAAAAGGAGAGATGGAGAGGGAAAAAAGTTTTTGCCCTGTAATATTAAAATCACTCTGTGAGAAAGCAATTAGTAAAACACAAATAGAAATATTTTAAAGAAAGAGAGAAAGCAGAAACTAGCTATACAGAATGTGTTATTTTACATTGTTTTGTTTTTCAGTTCCTATCATATATGTGACTAAACAGAGTTTCCAAAATTTCAATTGGAATTGGACTGCAGAATTTACATTCTCCTCTGGCCCAAATTGCTGGCTCTACAATGAAACCCGCACTTTCTTACATGTTTTAACTCTCACACACAAAAAATTGCTAAAATGGTGTTTTCAGCAAGGCATCTGGGAACTATATGAATTTTAACTCTCCTCTATCTATGTATTCCCATTCTGCCATTCTAATTTTCCCTGAAGAAAGTTTGTTTTCAGGTCAGAAAAGAAAAACCAATGATTATCATTGTAAATACAATCCAGAATTTCTATCTGGTTTTTAATTGAAAACATAGAAAATACTTATTTTTACATATAAAATTTTTTTTGAGAGAGAAAAAAAAACAAACATACTTAAAAAGGAAAAGTTAGATGTTTCCATCCAAACTTTAAAAATGCATTTTTTGTTTGTTTGTTTGTTTTTTAGTTCAGGTATCCTGAAATAGATATGCTATTGCTTTATAGAAAGAACAAATATTAAAAGATATTTACCATCTTCATTCAGAGATAATTTTTTCACCACTGAATCCTGAGGAGTAAAAATTTCAGAGCTTTGATCAGAAGTGGAATCAAAGTCAAGTGTTAAGGTACTAAAATTGTTTTCACTATGACAGTTATTTAAATCTTTATTACAGAAGGGTGTCCCCTTCCTCATCTGTGATACCAACGATATAGAATTCTGGGAGCATCTTGGCCTTAAGATGTTTTCAGAACTTGTGAGGATTACAGTATAAGTTGCATTCTCAGGAGAGCTGAGATGAGAGAATGATGGGGTTCTTGGAGACACTATTTGAGAAGATGAAATGAAGTCACCATCCTTCTCAGAACCTGAGAAGTGGCTGCCAGGTATAGCAATGTGAGGAGCAGACATTTTCTTCAGTACCTCTTCAAAATCTTTCCTGGTCTTAGCCTGTGGATTATCAAAGCTGCTGGACTGGTAGTTGATAATCTGTTGAACTGAATTTGAAATCTCTTCTCTCTTTTGGATGGCTCTAATTTTTCTGCAAATGCTTTCCACTGGATTATGCCGCTTCTCAGTTACCTTCCTTGCAGAGGCCATTGTTGATTTCCCTTCAATTACACAGATGAAATGGCTAAAGTACAGGCAAAAGCAAACATTGTTTTTAAAGTTAGCATTGTCCTAACATCAATTTAGCAATAGGCTATTTATTCCTAAGTCAACTTTGGAGGGATCAAGATGTCTTTAACTGTCTTTAAACAATTGCTTTAAACAACTTTCCAAGTGTTTAATTTTAGCATTCAAATTTCTAGAAAATAATAACAGCTAACAGGTATAAAGTACTTACCAAGTGCCAGGCATGGTACTAAGTTCTTTATACATATCGACTCATTTTATCCTCAAAACAACTCTATAGCATAAATGTTACTCTTATCTCCATTTTCAGGGAAAGGGAGAAAAAGAGGCATACCCAAAATCACCCCAGATAAATGCCAGAACCCAGATTTGAAACAAGACAGTCCTATTCCAGAGGCTGTACTCCTAACTACATTGCTTTACATTTATAATTTGTCAAATATGATGATAATGGTGAAGAAAATAACAGCTTCCATCTGACTACCTGTTCTGGTCCTCATCTATTGAGAACTTACTAAATATGCCCTATGTTAGGTATTTTATACGTATTATGTCTAAACTTCATACAAACCCTGTCAGATATGTGGAAATATCCCCTTTTTATACATAATAGAATAGGCTCAAAGAAATCAAGTAACTCGCTAATGGTCACATCATTAAGATTTGAGCCAAAGAGTATCTAACCCCAGTTTTTAAAAGCAAAAATTCTTTTAAAAACCCAGATTCATAGACACGGAGAGCAGATGAGTGGTTGGTTGCCTGAGGGGAGGGAGCACAATGGGTGAAGGGGATTAAGAAATACAAACTTCTAGTTATAAAATAAATAAGTCATGGGAATGTAATGGACAGCATGGGGAATATAATCAATAATATTGTATTTCCTTTGTAAGGTGACAGATCGTAACTAGACATTGTGGTAACCATTTCACAATGCATGCAAATGACAAATTACTATGTCGTACAACTGAAACTAATGCCGTACGTCAATTATACCTTAATAATAATAAAAAAGACTTTTTACAAGAGAGTAATTAAGAAATTTGGAAATAAGTCCAAAATTTTGCCTAACTGAAGAGCTAGATTTTCCCCTAGAGAGCCAGAGAACTGAGACCCAGGGAGAGCGGAGGGAACTGGGACCTCAGACTCTCAGATTCTGCCTGCCCAGTTTGGTGACTATTGATGTGGGATTCTGTTCAAGCCACAAAGAAAGGCTCACTTGCAGGCCTTTGTGAATGAGCCGGGTTCATGTACCTACCACATAAAACCCGCATTTCTATTTGCTTTTCCAAGGCATTTTTCTCCTCCTACCATCTGTTTTCTAAACTTTCATGACTCACTTAAGTGAGCTCTGCTCCACAGTTTCTAAACTAAATCTCATCAAGAGTACACTTAAGACACTAATTCTTCAAGAGCTAACAAAACTTTACAAGATTAACTTGTTTTGCTTTTTCTAATGTAGAGCAGAACATTTGTGGGGGTTCGATAAGTAAGATGTGATGATAAAATATTTCAAAATTTATGCTACCCACTCCATATATGGCCTGGAAACATCTCCTGTCTGTCCTGCCCAAACTTCTTTTTTAGTTTTAGATCCTGGTAGAAAAGTTTAGTTTCAATCTGCCATAACACTTAAAAATACAAGTCTAACTTGTTTTATGCAATAACTGTCTTTGGAAAAGTACTAACTGAAAATTAAAAATTGAAAGTTAATTCTACCAGTAAAACCAGTTGCTTGGAGTCTCTTAAAAGAATTTTCTTATTTATCCATTTTAATTGACTGAATATTTACTACATATAGATAGTACACCCATAGACATCTCAATGGCAAGGATTTCTTTTTAAGTTTTCTGAATCTTAGTGGCATTCCATATCATTCATTCCTTTAGGCATTCAACCAATATTAATCAAGTATCTACAAGTACTAAACCTTGTACAGATACTGGAGGTACAAAGATGAGGAAAACAGAGTATCTGTTCTCCTAAAACTTGTAGTCTGTGAAAGATACAAATATGAACGAGTTAGCCACTAGAATCTCCAGATTAGATCCAGGATGCCCAATAAAGTTTGAATTTCAGATAAACAATGGCTAATTTTTTAATAAGAGTGTGTCACAAAAGTTGCACAGGAAAAATATATTAAAACATTATTTGTTGTTTATTTGATGTTCAAATTTCACTGGGCATCTGTTATTTTTATTAGCTAAATCTAGCATTCTTAAAGCCTACAGATAAACAAATAATTACACTCTAGGAAAAAAGGTGCCAGGGGCTATGAGAACATATAATAGGGGGTTATTCTAGTTTGGAAGTGAGAACAGAGAAAAATCGGGGGGCATCAATTATGCATCGTGCACTGTGCATAATACTATACATATTGTTTGCTAAATCCATGGTTATAAACAGAAAATTAAAAAGTGAAACCATAATTATGCTATAGGAATTTCCATTTGTGTTCACATTTGCTAACTGTAATGTAAAATATTATTAGAGATTATCCAAACCAACTATTTCACTAATCTTATTTCTTCATTTCTCCTATTGATTGAACTATGCTTCATTGTTTTGTTTCTAGAATCTGAGTCCCATTATTAATATCATTTGAATTGCCTTGTTGTATATAGTAAAAGTTCTTGTATCAATACTTTTCAACCACCTCCTTGAATCAAAACTATAAAGCAATAATTAAACGTCTCTTACAGCTGCATGGCAGGCAGCACCTATAAAACAAGTGTGATTTGTTTCTTACCTAAAGTTAGGTTATTTCTTATTCAGTTTGCACCAGTGATGTAACTGCAGAGTTCAACACTAACCTCTAAGACTTTTGCATTCTTTAATGAGACTTATAGGTCTTCTACAATTGTTCTGACTTCCTAAAGCTGTTATCAATAGGTTAGAATAAATTCACCATATATAATATAAATAATAAAACAATATTTCAAATTCTTAGGAATTTACAAACAACATAAGGGTATAATTTTTGTTTTTCAATATCTATATTCTTCAATTACTAAGAAACAGTTGAATTTCTTTGTAAAGAAAGACAGAAGATCTTCAGAGATACAAAGTAACATCTTTGAAAAAATTAGCAGATTTCAGGGTGATTCAAAAAGCTCTTTAGAAAGCCTTCTGAAGCAAACTCTGACTCCAAAAAGATTGTTAGCAATGGAATCAACTTTCTCTTACCAACCATTTAGATTTTCTCCTCCTTTACTCATAGTTATTTCTTAAACATTGAACTTAAAAACTTTAGATCAAGTAGCTTATTTTAACAATCTTTCAATATTTAATTATGTAAGCCAGGCAAAATTTTCATCTGGTTCCCACTTGGTTTAATTAAACCCTTAATGTATATAAAAATTTAATATAGATAAGTGTACAGGCATATCTCGGAGATACTGTGCGGATTTGGGAATGTTTCAGACCACAGCAATAAAGCGAGTCGTGATCTTTCTGTGGGTGGTGGTGGGTTCTGCCTTCAATTTGTAGAAAACACAACATCGGTGAAGTGCAATGAAATAAAGTGCAATAAAACCAGATATGCCTGTACATGTACATAGGTAAACAAAGGGTTCCTTTTGCCAAAAACTCCCTTCATTAACAATTAGATGCCAGTAAACTCTTCACTGAAACATAAAAAGAACCATCTGTTCACTGAGGTGTTCCCAGAAAACTCATCTGTAGCCAGCCCAGTGGGAGGGCAGAGCATGGTTTTCTACTTAACCAATAAACTTTATATTTACCAAATTACAGTGTTTTGTAACTCTTTGTAACTTATACTTAATATGTGATAAAATTATAACCCTTATTTTTCCCTTTCCTCTCTAGGATAGGGAACTTCAGCTGTAAAATGATTTGCAACCCACAAGTCCTGGACTAAGTAATGCTCGGCGAGGCTGCCATCTGCAAACCCTTTTGATTACTAATAAACGCAAGCTGGTATAGAATGAAACTCTCTCCTCCCACCATTCCCTTAACCTTGTTATAATAAGCTGTGGCTGGGTCACACTAAACTTATTATAAACATCTCACATTGAAACAATTTCTGAAAAAGCAGTCACACATATGCCTCTGAAAACTGACTATGTCCTTCTGTTTCAGTTCTTATTATATAAAGTCTGATTTTCTTCTTAGAATTCAGGAGAAAACCTATGATAAATCTCCCAACTCCAAAGAACTCAGGCACTCCCACATTATTGCCCACAAAACCACATAACCAATTTCCACTAATACACATTCCAAATGACCAAGGCTGGAAACCACAATTCAGGACTTCGGTATCCAAAAACCTCTTTGAAAACAATTCTGGGATTTGCTTGTGGTGAAGGCACATTTCTGGGGAAACTCGCTGTATCACTTTCAACTACCCATCTTTTTTCCCTGTTTTTTGTTTTTTTTTCAGTGTTTTGGTTTTATCCCTAGATTTAAAGTTTCAGCGAACTCTGTTGAGCACCCAATACAGCCTGATGTTGCAGGTTTGTCTCACTTGCTACAAGGACTTTGAATTTGGGGTTGCCCTAAAGGGACAACACAGCAAGTGCATCTGGGATTATTTCTCCCTGTTCAGGGCAGGACTTTTTTGACCTTAGATGACTAAGGGCCATAGCATCAACTAAAATTTATTTACTTGGGGAAAAACTCACCACCTTATTTTCACTTCACCGCACCAGCAAGTACTCCAAGAACCGTCTTCCGAAAACTGGGAAGTGGTGGGGGTGGGAGTGGGGGCTGGAGCTGCAGGATCAGGTGACCGGGTGGAGCTAACTTCTACAGGGTGGTGTGGAGTGAAGTCAGGCTGGAGAAGCGGGAAGCCACTGATCAGCTACACCTGCCTCTTCGGTTCTAGCCAAGATCGTGAGAGTCCGGGCGCCACCGCAAAGACGCATGGGAGGAATGAGGAAGACTGACCGCTTTGCGTGCATCCACGCCATTTGGGAATACCCTCCGCCATGTGATAACAACAAAATTAAGATCGCTCAGAATATACTCTCTCTTTCATCAGGATGGAGGAAAAGTCACTTTTTAAGTTAGACTTCATACATTTCTATTGGGCAAAGTGCTGTATGCTTTCTAAAACATTAATGCTGTTCATCATTATGTCTTTTATGGGACCATATATGGTTTGGGAAACTCTGCATATTAATTATGGAAAAAGCAATAATTAGGCCTTTAAAGAAGTACATGAGTGGAACATTGAGCTCCAGGGGAGGTCAGGATAGGGTAAGCTCAATGTGCTTTGAGAAGCCTTTATAAAATAGATGGGATGTAAGCTGGGCTTTAATAAGATGTTTTGGAAAGTTAGGGGCTTGGAGAAATCTGGGAGGCAGGTGGCGAGAGACAAAGAATAAGCACAGTGGTGAGACTAAACTTGTTTTGGCAGCACTGCGTCAACAGTCTGATGGAAGCAAGATAGGGGGAGGTTGTGGACTAGTGAAAAAATATGTAAGTTTTCATTGGTGGGATACAAGCAGATTCAGAAATGAATGAGATCTTCCATAATGAAGTTTGCCATCCAAGGAAATTACATTCAACTGGGATAAACATCTTAGAAACAGAACAAAACCTACCACGAAACAAAAAAGCAAACCAGGATCAGGGTTCTAAACACACAGCTAAAAGCGTCATCCCTGGAACTGGAATTTTGTTCTCAAACTGGCAGTTTTACCTACTGTCTAAGGGACTTCTCTGGCCAGACCACTCAGGTCCCTAATCACAAGCTTCATAAGCCTTAGCACCAGTGATTTCCTACTTCTCCCTATTTTCTCTTTCCCCAGCTCCTCCAAGGATTTTTGGACCATCTAGACTTTATGTTTCTATTCCTGTGGGTCATCATTTCTGCCACCAGGTGAGTAGGAAGGACTGTAGTAGTTAAGATTTGGGGCTCTAGATTGAAATGACCTGAGTTCAAATCCGAGCTCTGCCCTTACTAGTGCTGTGACCTTAGACAATTTATTTAACTCTCTGTGCCTCAGTTTCTACATCAGCAAAATTGCATCAATACCATGCGTTTGCTGCAAGAATGAAATGATGCAATTTCTGAGACTCTTAATTTATTCAGATATTAAATGTCCTCTTAAAGCGCAAAATAGTGCCCAGAGAGAAATGACCAGTTAACTCATTTCTCTCATTAGTCTTGCTCTGTTTAATTTCCCAGCAAATGAACTATTATAACATCCATGCTTGTGATCTCCTTCTTATCAATTTACAGATACCGAAACTAGCAACACCCAGAGAGTTTTCCCTCTAGTCATAAAGGAAGAAGCTGTCTGCAGAGCCAGAAATAATATTCAAGTTCTGAATCCACTAGACCATGTCGCCTGTCTGACAAATTGTACTCTTACTTCCTGGTCCAATTAAGTGTATCACACCTAATGTTTCTCAGAGCAGTGAAAGAAATAACCTGAATAAATTCCAACAGCTCTACAATGAATTGAATGAACATGTTATCTCATCACTCATTAACTGATTGCCTTGTGCTGACTCAGCCCCTGGATGGCACTTGTCCTGAAGGCAGCCAGAAAGGCACAGTCTCCACTGGAGCAGCTTCTCCACCCCCAGACAAAGGCTTCCTTAACAGGGGAGTAGACAAAGGGACAAAATGCAGGCTTTACAAAGAGAACCCCAAGATGGGGCTTTGGGTGTTGGATACACTGTAGGTAGAAGCGGTAACATGTTGTTTACTGGGCAAGTCATTCCCCTTAAAGCTTATTAACTAGACAGGCCCCTGGTATTGCCAGACCTGAAAGCAGTCGTCTGTCTTATCATCAGTAGAGAACCTCTAAGGGACCTCACCCCAGTCTTCAGAATAACATGTCAAAGAAATGAAATCCCAACATGTAAAAAAAAAAAAAAAAAATCTGTTTAAATCTCTAACATGTTGTTAGACATGAACCAGTAGCTGGCTCGCTGGGATTAATCTCCTCTAGTCGATCCAGGGAGAGGGTGAGGGGCCCTATCAGAAAAAAGAAAACCAGACAGTGGAATCTCTCTTTAGTATAGGCATGGCCAAACATAACATACATGTTTTTTTTTTTTTTCCCGAAACCCACTCTATGTAAAATGCACTGTTTCTTATAATATATTCCATTGTACTCTTACTGTCTAGGGATCACTGTCATTAAATTGCTTTCCAAACTAAACTTTAAGAAGCAAATGCGGAGTCTTCGGGAAGCCAATTTTTATAAATACACTGTTTCAGAAAAAAAGATATTGGGCATTTTAGTGACCTGTGGGTTTCATTCCAAAAAAGGAACAGCGAAGTAAATTTTTTAGAAGAAAAATTGGCATGATACTTTTGCAGGATGGTTAAAATGAAGGAAGGCCCTGAAGATATGGGCAAGGTATGTATTAGTGGAGTGAAAATCATCTGTTGCCTTTTCAGATCTACCCTCTGGAAATAAAGCAAGATAAGCCGGTCCTTGCTCAGTGTCCCAGGAGACTGACGTCTTTATGGACATCAATCTAGCTCCGCTGCTCTCTGATTCCCATTGAACTTGGCCAGTAGAAGGTAACAACAGAGAATAGATGGGTAGGAGGAGAAAGAGCCCAGGTTATTAACTCTGCTTCTCTTGCCCTGCTGGGCCTGGCAGTGGTTCATGGTTTGCCTCAGCTCCTGTCATGCAGCCCTCTCCTACAGCCAACAGTCCTCACTTGGTTCTGCACACCTTCCCTCCCTGGGCCCTTGCTATGATGGTAATGGCCCCCTAAAGCCCTGATGCCAGCACCACGGGGTTCTCCTGACTCCTTGGTTCCCTTAACCCTGTCCACACCTCCAGGAATGAAAGTCTTTTCAGCCTCCCCTTTTAAAAAAATGTGCCGGCAGTTTCCTAAGAGACCCTGACTGATAAATACTCAGAGGTGTGCTTAGCTGCTGTGTTCATTTCCATGGCCCAGTATGGTTGTTATCCACATTGCACCAAGGGTGTAATGCCTCCCTTGAAATGTTTCGTTTTTGTGTTTAAATGGTGGTGTAGCTTTTCCTTCTAGTTAAGTACATGCAGCTAATTCAAAGAGAGATTTGACTAAAAGGGGGGAAAAAAAACTTCACAAACTTTCTTCTGGAAATTTGGATAGCTATTGCCAAACTGGTTTCCACAGAAGTTGTATCAATTTATCATCTCACCAGCAATCTGTGAGCCTGTTTGGTTCCCCACACCCTCACCAACACAATGTGTTGATCTCTGCCAATCTGATAGGTGAGTTATATCATCTTGTCATTTTAATTTACATTTCTCTCCTTATGAATGTGGTTTCATATGTTTAAAGCTATTTGTATTTCCATTTCTATGTTCTATTTGTTTGTATTATTTAGTCATTTTCCAATAGGAGCTTGACTTTATCAATTTACAAAAGCTGTATGTTAATAAATTTACTTCTTTGTATTTTATGTATTAGAAATGCATTTGTACAATTTATCATTTCCATTTTTGTTGATATTTTTGTCATGCATATTTTCGTCAAATTTCAATCATCTCTGTGTCTCCTCTGAGTTTGTGTTAATGTTAGAAAGCCCTTCCTGACTCTAAAATCATAATAACATTCTCCCATGTTTTTTTCTAGTACTTTTATGACTCAATACATTGAGAATTAATTTTGGTATATAGGGAAACAGAACTCCATCCTTCATTATTTTTCAGATGGCCATCTGTTTTTTTCCTAGGAAATTACCCTATAGATATTCTTGCAAATATTTATAAAAATAAATAAAAATATATTAAAGTATGTTTGAAATGGCAAAATATTGAAAATAAATTTCACATCCTTCAATCGGAGGCTGGAATATTATATATATATTACAGTTCATTAAACACTGGGATAAAATATGGCTCTTTAAAAGAAAGCAATTCTTTAAGGCCTGAAATGGGATCCTGAAGTTATCTGGTCAAGTTACAAATCAACCCTAAGGTGAAGAACAGTGTCTACACCATTTCTGATTTTAAAACATACAGGACAAACCAAAGCAAAACAAATGTACATGTAGGTACAGAAGAAACTGAAGACAATGATAATACTGGGAAGGGAAGCTGGGGGACTAAGACACAGGAATAGAAGATATTTGATTTTTTCTCTGTATTTTTTATACCATATTCATTTATGATATCAATTTGAATGAACAAATAGAAAAAATAATATATTTTTAAAACTCATCATTATATTTTATTGTCTGATTTGTTATCATACAATGTAGATTCATAAGATATCATTCACACCATTGGAATCTGCCCCTTAGTTCAGCCACTCTTTTTATACATAGGTGCGAAATATGGATCAGAAGCACCCTCTGCTGGGCACCAGTTGAAATTCAATGACCCAGAAACCATTAATAAACCTACGGATTTATCTTACGCTTTATTTTGTGATCATTGTATCCTCAAATAGTATATCATGAGCGATATTTTGTATCATAATGTTTTTAAAAAACCGATGGAAATTTTCTAAGTTTAAAAAATTATAGATTTTTGTAGCAATCCACAATTCCAGTGTTTCAACAATTGTCTAAGTATAAAACTCTACTTTTGATGATGTGAGAATATTGAGAATAAAATCATAACTATTTTTAATAATAGTTATCAGCAATTTGTACAAAAGTAAGCAATACTGTATGTTTGTCTTGCCAATTTATGTTTTCATCGTGTTCATTATTATTATAATTCATTCACTCAACAAATATTGAACACTTGGTATACAGTAAGTATGTCCTTGTGCTGTGCTGGGGAAACATTGAAAAAAATAGACAAACTTCCTGTTCTCATAGAACTTACTTCCTACCAAAAGAGACATAAAATTAACCTAACTGACAAAAAGATATAATACGTTATAGTCTTATATGTGCTGAAGCAGAAAAGTAGAGAGAATGCGAAGAATGAGTTTGGAGGGAAGTTTGCTTTTGTAGATGGGGTAGCCAAGAAAGAGCTCACCAGAGGTGAATTTGAACAAAGACCCGAAGGAAGTGAAAGAGCTAGCCAGAGAATATTGTGAAAATACATCCAGGCAGAAGAGCAAGTGCAAAGGTCCTGAGATACAAGTTCGCCTGATATATTCGAAAAACAGTAAGGAGGTCAGTGTGGTTGAAGTGAAAAGAACATGGAAGAGTAGTAGGAAATGAGGTAAGTGCATTAATGGGGGAGAACTATAGGATCTTAGAGTTATAGAAGGACATTGGTTTTTACTCTGAATGAGACGGGAAGCCATTGTAGGATTTTAAGGAGAGCAGGCATGTGCTCTAAATAAATGAATAAACTAAAAGGATTCCAGGGTAGATATAGTGAGATTAGTTAAATGTTCATATCACTGATCCTGGAGCAGAAATAATGACAAAAAGTTATAGACAGATGGGTAGATGATTAGATAGATGAAAGATAGAGAGATGATAGATAGATAGATAGATAGATAGATAGATAGATAGATAGAAAGAAAGATATGGGGAGAGACAGAATATGCTCACAGACCAAATGCTCACAGAACATGAGAGTGACAGAGAATCAAGAACGGCTTAAAGATTTTGACCTGAACGACTGGAGGAATGTAGTTGCCATTTGTTGAGATCTTTTAGAGGGAGGGATGACTATCAGGGGCTCAGTTTTGGAATGTCAGGTTTGAGATGCTATTAAATATTTAGCTGGGTGTTTTCAAATAGGCAGTTGGATACAGTCTGGATTCAGCAGAGTGGTTTGGGTTATGCTAGGAGTCCTCGGTATAAAGGTGGCATATAAAGCTGTGGGATTCTTTGAGACCACTAGGGAGTAAAGGTAGATAAGAAAGAGAAGTCCAAGGCCTAAGTCCTGTGGCATATCAACATTTATCAGCCTGGGGGATGAGATGAGGAGGAATCAGCAAAAAAGACAGAAGGAGCAAGATAGAAGGTAGAAGGTGGGAAATTCGATGAGTGCAGTGTCCTGGAAGCCAAGTGGGGAAAGCGTTTCAAGACAAAGTGATCAACCGCTGATCAAATAAAATGAGAAAACGATTTTGGATTATCAGTAAGTGAGCAGGTAATTTGGTCACCTTGACAAGAGCAATTTCGTTATAATGTGTTCAAATGTGAATGTGAGGAAAGAAATTAGAGACTGAGAATGGACACTGCTTTTTAAGAGTTTGTTGTGTAAAATATCGTGCCTGTAGTTAACAAAATGGTGTTGTGCACTTAAAAGTTTGTTAAGAGGGTCGATCTCATGTTATGTATTCTGACCATACACACAGCAAAGGGACATAAGGAAACTTTTGGAGGTTATGAATATATTTATTACCTTGATTATGGTGATGGTCACAGGTGTATACATTTTTCAAAACTTATCAAGTTGTATATATTAAATAGGTACAATTTTTGTATGTTATCTTGATAAATATGTAAAATAAAGTTTGCTGTGAAAGGAAAGAAATGGATACTAGTAGAGAGAAAAATGGAGTTGAAGGAGTTTAGTGTTTTGGTTTTAGAGTTTCTTTGAATTTGAAGAAATAACATCATGTTTGCATGTTTATGGGAATGAACTGATCCAGAGAGGAAAATTGAGGTTGCTGGAAAGAGCAACAGGAATGTGGAAGCTGTCGCAGAGCATGTGTCAGAGGAGGCTGAGTGTCAAGTGAGGGTTCAGACTCGTTAGCCACAGAGACAGGCTGTCCACAGGACTGGAGAAGGTACCAAGTATGGGCACAGATGCAGATCGACAGGCGAGGTGTGGGGCGGGGGAGTGGGGCGCTGGTGAATATCTCCATCTGATTACTTCGATGGTCTCAGCAAAGCCAAAAGAGAAATAGTGCTGGAAGTTTGAGGAGAAAGGTAAAATATAAAATAATCTAAGAGAGAGATGAGAGAGACTGGATTAGGAAAGCACGATATGATTGTTGGGTAGCATGAGAGACAACGGCACGAAGATTCAGTCCCAAATTTCATGTGAGACTAGCTGGCATGGTTGCATGAGTTTTTTTTTGTTTGTTTTTTGGTTTTTTTTAGCTGCATGGGTGCAGAGACTGAGTAGACAAAGAATTGGAGCAACCTGGGGTTGCAATTTATCCGAGCAAGTTCAATGTGAGACGTGAAAAAGAGTTAGTAGAGTTGAGAGCGTATGTGAAGCACTGACTTGGGATTTAAGCCAGGTAGGGAGAAAACATAAGACGCATCTGTGGGGATGAGAAGGCGATAGTGATGAGATCAATGGATGGAGGATCCTGCTGGAGTCAAAGAATAGGGGTAGAAGGTGGCAGTCGACGAGTAGAATCCGGAATTTGAAATATGACAAGGCTACAGCAATTGGTGGTGACAACGTCAAGGGTATGGCCATGGCAGTGACTGGCTGTTGTAGTGTTCCAGTCACTAGGGAAGCACAAAGTTTATGTTCTTTCTCCAAGAGGAGGCCTCATATGGCATCTAGTGACTGAGCTTTTTGACTTTGGTGCTCTGATTATATATTTGCCTTGGGTGTACTTGGGAAAACAAACAAACAAACAAATAAGAAAACTTTAAATGGTTCATATTTCCACATTAACCATTAGAAAACAAATAGAACACATACCAGTATTTTTTAAATGGAAAAAGCATTTCATTCCTCCCAAATGTGCAATCATAAGACCAGAGCCCTATTTAGTTTGTAAGACAAACATGTTTTTATTTTTCCTGCCTGTTAGATAAGAATTAATGTTAAGGTTGTATTACATACCTATTGCATTCACTTTCTTGTTTTTATGATATATGGAATGAAATCATTTATTCACCAGGGCTTTTACCCTACAAACCTATTCACAAAGTAAGTAGGACAGCAAGTTGAATAATAAATCAAACACTCTATGTAAAACCTAGGTATTCTCTATACACATAAATCAACAGACTGGGCTTTGTCAAGTTGTGGGAGAGAGGACCCTTTCCAGAAAAGACCTATTCCTGAAAATCAGCAGCCCGTTGTGAAACTGTTACAAGGACAAAATAATCCTGACACTATAGTACATATCGGCACCTTGTAGGTCATAAGAGAGAGACATCAGTACGTGTATCTTCATGAAAAGTCTTTCCAACAATTTGCTTATCTATTGTTTACAATATTTTTCTGGGACAACTAAACTGGGCTTAATTTCCTGACACTTAATAAAGTGTTTTTATCATCAACAACCAAAGGGTGCTTGGGATTTTTCTCTTTTTTTTTCACCAGTCAGGTCAGAGTGTTTGCAATACAGACACTGGGGATTTCTTGGTGTCCTCTGCAGGAACAGCACCAGTGTAAACTGCATCTGAGGCTCTGCTAAGACCCCTGGGTGCCTGCTCCCTTTATACTATTCTAAATGCCAGATATAGGTGCATGGAGGTCTCTGTGAAAAAGAAGAAAAAGAAACCAAAAAAAAAAAAAGCCATTGATTTTCACTATTTGTGAAAAATCACAATAAATTTTGTGTTATCTTGGGTCAATCTGTTGATGAATTTATTTCTTCTGAGTGAATTAGTTGAGATGGAAATGTTAATTACTGAGCAAGCAGACAGCATCACAAAAGACCAATGATGGCCATTATCTATCATCTCTATTACTTGGGCTTTCTACCTGGCTCGAAAAATACACTTCCTGACAAAATAGGCAGATTTCCTCCTAGTCTGCTAGTTGTTCTTAGTGGGAAAGGGCTGAGTAATTTCTTTCACGTGGTTATACTTCATAGAGTCAAACTTGGCCTTTAGTGAGCATTTCCAATTTCTGATCTTTGCTCATTCACCCCTCCACCCCTGCTTTCTAACAAATTTGACTCACCCTTCTGCTATAATTAACTACAAGAGGAGCAGTAGAGTAGCATAGCTGTAAAGAGCATGAACTCAAGATCTAGATTGCCCAGGTTTTTCTCTAAACTCTGCTTCGTGGACAAGAAACATAACCTCTCTATGGCTATTTTCTTCTCTGTAAAATAGCAATGATAACAGTATCTAAGTAAAGATTAAATGAATTGCTAGATGTAACATACACAGAACACTGCCTACCATGTCTGAGTGTTAGCTATGTTATTGCCAAAAACATATCAGGTAGTGAGTAGTTTCTCTCGGCTTCTCCGTGTCTTACCCATCTTTGTTAAATCTATTGCTGGGAAGCAAATCACCTGATTTAGAGGCTCAGATCTATTAACATTTATGATCTCAGAGTTCCTGTGGGTTATGAATCTTGGACTGTTTAGTTAGGCGGTTCTGCTTCCAAGATCACTCACATGATTATTGGCAGAACTTCATCCCTGTCCAGAGGGGCCTCTGAGCAGGGCTGCCTCACAGAGTAAGCAACCCAAGAGAGAAGAATCAATCAATCTCTCTCTCTCTCTCTCTCTCTCTCTCTCTCTCTCTCTCTCTCTCTCTCTCTTTCTCATACCCCAGGAATAGCAAGTCTTTTCAAACCTAATTCTAGAAGTGATTTCCCATCACTTCTGCCGAATTCTATTCATTATAATCAATTCACTAAATCTAGTCCACACTTAGGGTAAGAGACAAAGTCAGGGATCACTTGGGATACCCTACCATACCACTGTCTGTGATGTAGAGAATGTCCCTAAATTATTTTGCCAATACATGTATTTAGAGGGAATATTATTTTTACCAATGAGAACCAGTTTTCTACCCTCTTAATAAACATACAGACACTAGTTTTGCCAATAAAAACCCACATTTAACATCCAATATGCTAATTCGCCAAGGCCTGGCAGAGAGCCTGGCTTTGATGGAGGACATAGGCTGGCAGAGAGCCTGGCTTTTCCGTATAGTGCTAGATGACCACCCTGGAACATAGCTGGAGAGCAAGTATCCCTAGAGATACCGCTTAAATAAATTGACGTATAATGCTATTATGCCAACTGCACTTAAGTTTTTAAAAGTACATTAGACTCTATAAAACCTTCCTCTAAGATTTTCTATTAGTCTTACCTAAGTCCTACATCTATGAAAATCTTTATTTAAAAAAATATATTGCTATAAATAAAAGAAATAATAAAAAGAAAATGATAGAACTTACATATTTTTTAAACTTACTTGAGCCTCAGAATGGAAAATCCAGACAAGTGGAATGTCAGTGTTGAATCCCAATGCACAGCAGCTCAAAGCTGAGAAAGTAATTTGTTGACTTAATAAAGCTCTCTTTGGTAGTTCAAAAAGCTGTGGTGGCATTTCTGCTTCACAGAGTTCTGAGGAGTTTATCTCTATTCACTCTCAAATACAATTAAAAACGGTGGGGGGGAGGGGGGGGAAGGGGAGCATCCAAAACTGGTAAAATAGGAATAGTACGAAATAATCTTTAAAGTAAAAGATGAAGGTTTAAAGTAACTAAAAGCAAATTACACATACATACATGTAATCTCAAATCAAGAGAGAGAGAGAAAAGGAAAAAAAAAAAAGCCTGAAAAATAAAAGCTTTATGTGGTGTGTGTGTGCTTTAAATATATGCGAGGTTTACCATACTAGACTTTCAATGTCAATGGTTAATATCCATTGAGTTTAGAAGTCAGAATTCATCTATCCTTGACTAATCCAAGAGATTAACATCTGAACCTAGAAACTTCCTTCGCACTATTTTGTATGCAGTCTGCTTTATTCTAGAACAAACACTGCAGCCATCTAATTTCCCTTAGACTCCACAGTCCATGATCCCTAAGAATCTATCTTTCCTAGGTAGGAGACTGGTCCCTAACTCTTCTGTGGACCCATAAAGCCTGAAATGTTGCCTCTTTTAAAAAATGCTTCCCTAACTGGTAATTAATTAAGAGTTTAAATATGATCGCAAGTACATCATTCCAGTTTTGTATTTCCTAAACTAGAGGAAATTGCTACGGCAAGACACTTCCAGTCTGAAAGCAGACCCCGCATGCTATACATTGGCCTGCAGAGCCGACCAGTCTATTATTTGGAAGCACACTAGAAGTTTTAGAAGAATTTGAACACATATCATTACCTCTGCAGCCCACCTGTAGCTATTTAAATTTAAGTAAAATAAAAACAAAAAATAAAAAACATTTAGTTCCTCAGTCACACTAGCCACATTTCAAGTGCCCCATGCCACACATGTGGCTAGCCCTGACCCTATTGCTGAAGATGAGACTCTCAGGTTGCAAAGCACTCAAAGGGCTCCTGAGGCAAGGTAGGGAATGAATACCTAAAACATTGTTGCTAATGATGCAACTAGACCAAAGCCGAAAGACTGACGAGCACAAAGCAAAAGGAAAATAGGACGCTGCACAACACGTGCGATGGAACGTGGAATTAAGAACCATGAACCAAGGTAAACTGGAAATTGTAAAGCAAGAAGTGGGAAGTCTAAATATCACAGTGCTCAGTGTTCGCGAACTAAAATGGACTGGCACGTACAGAGTTCTACTCTGGAAATGACAGAGTCCCAGGAGTGGGCCGGGGATCTGAATATTCCTGTTGGGAGAGACTCTGCCCTCAGGGGGCGATCTGGAGGAAATCCAGCCTGAGGGCTCTTCCTGCTGATGCAATCTGCCAGAGAGCCAGCATCTCCCTGCAAGTGGGTCAGTGTGCAGTCCCGCCAGGCACGTGTAGCAGCCACCACCCCAGCCTCTTCCCCAGGCGTTCCCACAGCCGCCAACTCGAACACGGCGAGAGCCTGGGACACATCAGGTTTGTCCTCCGTTCAGCTCCAGCAATCTCCACAGCCGAAGGAACAATGAAGGTAACTGCTTATGATTTTGACTGTAGTTTACAAAAATGTGTGTATGGCTTAAGCCTGCGATTCATCAAACATAAAGTTGGTAGGAAGGGGATGGAGGAAGGACCACCGTGGTCTGTGTCCACGCAAATGTTGTAACATTTTCTTGGTCAGTAAGTCATTGCTGGATGCGACCTTCCATTCTTCTGTTTAACCTCCACTCACAGGATAGCCTCATCAGGCTTTTTCACTGCTGCCTTTGTGATCTGAGATACAAAGGCTGCCTGCAGCTCCTTTCCCTCCCTGTTAATGAAGTTTGGAAAGAAAGAGGAAGCTTCTCTCAATTTCTAATATGCACAGGAGGTGGGGGACTTTGAAGAAGAGGTCTGAGTGTCTCGTTGTCTGTAAACAGGGGTTTTCTGCTGGGGGTAAGCAATGAAGGAAGAAGGTGCAGAAAAAGGTGAGGAGGGTGGGTGGGTGGGTGGTAAACGTCCCATCTTTATTAAAAGCAGAAGTTTCTTACTTTGCTACTTCTGGAAATTAAAGCTTCCTTGGAGTTACAAATCACATAAGCCTAAAGGCATTCTTTTTTAAAACTGAGGGAGCACCCTAAAGGCTCTTATTCTTATGCTGATCAAGGATATTTAGCCTCCCTGCCTATCTGAAGGTTTTGCTGTAGGAATGAACTCACAAGTGTTCTATTTCCCTGGTCTTACACTTTGAAAAACTACAATAAAGAGGGGTTGAAACTGCAGCTTTTTCCAAGGAAAGTGAAGAATGGGCAAGTCATCTTGCCATCTACATTGTAGAAGTATTAGATTCCTCCTATAGGCATTCTGAACTTTTAGAAGAAATAAATCCATGTTTCAGTTTCAAAGGAAGGAGATGAAGTATGTTTCTCAACTGTGCTTATCCACAACTTCACTTAAATAATAAATAAATGGTGTGTTTTTTCATCAGAAAAAAATGTCCACTAAGATTAAGCAGGAATGCTGGTCTGTATTAAGAAATTATACAAATGTGCCACAGTGAAAAATTTAGCAACTTTTTTTTTTTTTATAGAGATTCTATTTCTGGCTTGCTAATGTCTAACTTCAGCTGAAAAATACACTTTGCATGTGAATAATGTTAATGAGTAAAAGGAGAAAATTATGAGAATGAACAGTCTTGCTTTTCCAGTTTTTCCCTGTTTTATGTGGAGCTGCAGTTGATTATGTATTTTCGTAAGTTCATGGGTGCTTTAGCATGAGTTCAGGAGCCCCTGTCTCTTTTACAAGGTACTTTTATACACAGAAAACTAGAGGATTTCTTCAAGTTGTCTCATTTCTGTTTTCTGATATTTTACTAAGATTTGGAAAGAAAGATTTGTAGTCTAGGCATGATCTAAGGAGTACGTGAGGGTTTTTAAGTTTGTTTTTATTATTTTCAAAACCTTTCTATTTACCTTTTACCTAAGTATTGCTATCATGATCATTATTATGTTTTTTTTAAATGTGATTTGCTCATGGCGCCATGACAAGCTCTGTCCTAAGCAAATTCTGAAGGCACGGTCTTCGCCTGAGAGCTTATATTTTAAGAAGGACATATACAGAATGAACATGTGGATAAGAAAAATAGTACATATATTGAATAGTATGTACTATTGTGTAAAAACATTACATATATATTATGTCTTACTAGATTAAGATAGTACATATATTGAATAGTATGTACTATTGTGTAAAAACATTACATATATATTATGTCTTACTAGATTAAGATATTTTAAATAGACATATATCCTAAAGGGACAGAGGCAAGAGAAGTCATTGTTAGGGATAAGTGAAGGAAAGGAGAGTACTTAGACTTACTGGAAGGGTTGAAGGCTCTTTGTGTGTTTGCAGGATGCTAGAGGTGAGGCCTGGAAGGAAGAGGAAGTTTACATTCCAGTACAGAATGTAGTCCCTCAGTCTATGCTCAGAGATGCGTAGCCAGTTAATCAGGCCTAACTACAGGGCGTTAGTGGAATATGTAGTGGTGAGAAGAAAGGAAAAAGGGAGAAAAAAAAATAGACAAAAATTTAATTTTGGCCAATATTTCATTCAGTAAGTTTCTGTAATAAATAACTTCATTTGATTTTAGAACTACAGAAAGAACGGAGAATTAAGAGAATTTTCCATTTGCATGCAAGAATTTCTCTTGCCTGTCAGCTCATTGAAACTGAGGTCTAATTATTTGAGATGGATTTAAAACCTTATGAAAGAAAGTTGAAAACAGTCATTTGATTATTACAGAGATTTGTACTAAGAATTAAGACCAAATTATGGTTTCCTTTAGTAGCTGTGTATTTCTCAGTTTTCTTTATTTTGTATTTTGTCTCTTAGTCCAGATCAGGACTTTTAGTTCCATAGGGAAGGAAAAAGAATTTTCCCTCTCCCCCTCTAGGTTCTTAGCTGAGAGTTCCCTGTTATAAAACAGATTAACACAAGAAAAACGAGCAGAAGCTTAATAACCTGTACACACAAGAAATACTCAGAAAACTGAGAAACTCCCTGAAATGGCCAAAGCTGCCACCTTAATATCATCTTCAGCTAAAGGCAAAAATAAAATTAAAAAAAGTTGGGGCAATTGTGGGAGGTTATCAAGCAAAGTAAACAAGGATAAAGATATTATTCAGATTTAAGCAGGAGCGGCCTCTACTGGTTAGTTTCTAGAGTTTTCCTTATCCTCTTCTAGGCACTGAGAGGGAGACATCCTTACAAATGGAGATTTCATTTATAAATGTAAATTTCCTTCAGAAAAAACGCAACTTCGACTCTGTTTTCAGAGATTCTCCTATGTCTGCAGCCATCAAAAGGAATCAGCCCAAGATAATCCTATGTCGGAGACATATAATTTGAGTGGCATATGCTGCTCTCCTTGAGTTTCCTTTATTTCTCATCTCAAGATTTAGACCAGGGAAATGAACAGATGAGTGGTAGTTTTATTAACCCAAGAGGTATAGTAAACTATTTCCATGCATAAATGAAGGCTTTTTTTCTGAACTGTGGCCATCTTGAATGTTTGGATTGGTTCTGTCTTTTGGGGTTTCAGGTTGTCTGCTTCTTTGAATGGTCCCTTCTTAATGGGTGTAGAAAGATGGAAGAGGAGAGAGCTTTCTCTATGTCTCTTTAGGTTTCAAAACCACAATTATTCTAAATAAAAGATACTGTCCTGGGGAAACCCAATGGAATTGTTAGCCTTATGCCGAGGGGGATTTGGTTACCATTTGAGAACCTGGGACTTTCCACAATAGACATCATTATCCCAGGAATCCTCGACTTTCTGTGTAATACTATCATTCTTTTTGAGCACAAGAGGAAACTGACTGGTCCGCTCACTTTACAGTTTAAACGTGGGCAGTCTTTGCGTTGTAACTTTATCCCCTTAACAGCTGACCAAACGTGCTAAATATTTGACATAACATGTGGTAAACATTCCTACAGATGGGTTGTCCTGAGCCTCTATAGCCCATTTGGCAATACATGTCAGTACCCCTCCAAGAGGGACACTGAAATTAGATTCTGTATAAATGTGAAGTGCACCTCGATTTTTAAAAATGTTTCAAAATGAGGGACTTGGGATGCTCAGATTTATATATACAACTTTGCAAATATTTGCAAACATTTTTTACCATAAGATCTAGTCTGCACTTCACAATGTTGACGGTGAATTGGTCTTTTCTATGACACCAAGTTCAAGTGCTAAGTGTACCAGTGGTTCTAATTAGTCCTCTCAAATCCACAAGCTGATAAAATTAACTCTAGAAATTGAATATTTATATTGTTAAAATAACTTAGAAGTTAGGTCAGCTTATCAATATAGCATAGCACATCACATTAACATTTCTCTATTGTCATATAGGCCATGCCTTTTTTGTGAGAAAAGCTATTTTACAAAACATTTTTCTTCTGTTCAGTGATTAATGAGAGAAAGAAAATCTTAAGGAGAGAAGCATGCTCCAAAAATATAGGAAAAAGTCAAGAAGAAAGGGAAAAGATAAGACAAGTTAAAAAAAGAGGAAATTACAACTATAATCCAAAAAAGTCAGACTAAAAAGCACACACTTCTTTGTGATTGAAAAATTTTGAGATATTTATAAAATCAGCTGATCCCGTTAACAATAGTCCTATATTTCATCTAAAAGAACAAATTCTTTATTCTGATATGTACATCTGGATATTTGATCAATTGCATTTAGAGTCTATCCATTAGTTTGGGTAATGTTTTACTATTTTGACCGTACATGGTTATTTGCCTTAGGAAGCCCTAAGAAGCCTAGGACATAGAGAATTCAAATTATGTCTGATGTCAAGGGAAATGGCCCCTGTCCCATCCCAAGGAATTGACAGAATATAGAACAAAGTTGTGTGTCTGGGAATACTAAATAATTCCAATATTGTTTTACATGGTTTTCTTTTGTTGTAAACAATGCCTTTCTTTTTTAAAAAGCAAATTAATTAATGCACACACTGACAAACAAATCTAACAAAAGAGGCGCTTAGAGGCAGTGTTCACTGAATACTGGAATTTTGAAAGAAAAACATCTATTAATTAGGTCATTTTAGGCATTTACTTCTGCCAAAGAAGGATTGTTCTTTTGAGTTTATTTTTCTAGCTTTTGTATCTATTACATTTAAATATCTTAGGGACCGAGACTTCTCAAATCTTCTGTGGAGAGTTCTACTACCTACCATGTTTACTGTTCGAAGGTTTCTCGATAATTAACTTATTCCCTTTTGGTTATACACATCAATAATTTATGCTTGGCTATGCTGAAAGTTTGCCACAAGTCTTTATGCTTATTTTTTAAATATCATATAACATTAAGTTAAGTATGTTTTCTTTACTTTGTTATAAAAGTACAGTGTTATTTCAGTAATGTTAGAGGAAATATTCTATTAGCAATATCAGTAATTCAGTGATATGTAGATACAGGATATTAATAAGGTTTATGCTCCTTTAATAATTTCACATACACCTCTTGCATTAATGCATGTTTGCTGGTCAACCAGGCACATTCTCCTTTTGACCAGTGCTGTTAGAACATTATTTACAGTAGTCCATCAGTCTACCGTTTGATGTGAAAGGGCAACACTTTGAAGATGGGAGTGAGGCGTCATTTGTAATCACAAGAACTTAACTACATAGTTTGAGATAGACTTAATGGCTCAACATCATTGTTCATGCTTTGTTTAATTAGAAGTGCCTTATATTTAAAAGATGTACAAACGAATGTTACTGCAGCATTGTTTGCAATTACAAAAGATTGGAAGTTACTCAGGTATTCATCAGATATAAAAAGGAATAAGGTTAAAAAAAAACTGGTGGAAGAAGAAAAAGCCTCCTGTTTATAAATAAAAGTCTCTATGAACCTTTTTATTGTATATGTTTATGTATTGTTTGATTTTTGACACAAAAATTGAAATTGAAAAAAATGGAAATGTCTTATACTGAAATTATCAAGAAAATCTGAAATACTGGGTAGTTCAGCACAATTTAGTTAAGACCAAAGACAAATATCTTGATAAAATTTCTGTACCGTTATATTTAATTATAACTAACTGAAAATAATTTATTGAGAAAGCAGGTTAAACACAATGTATTCACCAAACTTATAGTGCATGTTAAGAGTATACAATTCTTCTCCAAATCTAACATTTATATATTACAGTACTAACTAAGAAAAAATGATTGGTTCACATTGCATTTAATTGTATAGCTGCTACTAAGACTACCAGGCTTTGTACTAGGTAAAAGGCAAATGGAATAATTCAAGCATTATTCTTACTCTTGAGAAATAACTCTATTTGAGGAGAGAAATATATAAAAATCAAACAATAATTAGTATAACAGTTGCTATAATGGAATTCTGCACAAGGTACAGTGGTACATGAAAAAGATTAGTCAGAGAAATCAGGGAAGGCTTTACAGTGGAGATGATGTTTCAGCAGAACTGTGAAAGAAAGCCAGATAAACAAGAAATCGAAAACATTTTAGGCATATACGTGGTCCACTTTCGCCCAACCCCAGACTTCTGGACCTAGATTTCATCTCTCATTCTCTTATCATAGCACTCTCTGAGAAAAAGCATGCCTCGCCTCCCTTTGAGATCACTGGTAAACCCAACATCCTCCAGGGAATGAACTACTGGAACTCATAACATTGGCAACCCACAACCAGTTTAACTTAAAATGGCCTTTATATTTCAAAGAGCTTTCAAAATTCTCTTTAAAATAGCATCATGTCCTTGTTTCATGGATGAAATATTTTCCTTATACTTCTGAGGAAATTAATTATAATTAAAACTGTTTTCTTCTGCTCTCTGCAGATACCCCTTCCCTAAACCTCTTTTTTTTTTTCCAGGTTTTTTTTTTTTTTTTGAGGGGGTGGGAAGAGGGCGGTGCATTTCATGTAGGAGGCTTTTCTCAAATATCTGGTGACCTGTGTCGATCTATTTATATTTATTAATGAGCCTATACAAAGCCCATAGGAAGCCCTGTGCACATGCTTTGCACCTTCTCTGGTGGTTTCACTGTTACATGCCCACAGGGAAGTGACTAGGCCGTTTCGTCGGAGGACTCCTGAATATACTTAACACTATGTCCTTTTTTAGGGTGTTGTGTAGTTTTTACAGAAAGAATCATCCAGTAAGCACAAGACTTTCTGCCAGTGTCACCAGTGTTGAGACTAGATGTTTCATTATTTAGTGTGTGGATTTTACTTAATTGTCCTGAAACCAGTGTTTAGATTGCCTCAAGCATGGGTCTTTTGTGGCTTATTTCTTTGGTGAATAAATTTCCCATGTCTTGCTGCCATCAAGAAGAGGTAGTTAGTTACCTGGCAGTCCTAGGTGGGCATGGAAACCCACGTACACATATCTAGATGGTACAGTCTGTTTGTTACAAACCTAGGCTATATGGCAAAGGCTACTTACTGCTCTATCAGGGAGGAAAAATAATTTTCCCTCTACAGGAGAAAAACAAAGCTATATAATTTCTGTATATGCAGAAGAGGCTCAGGAAAACTGAGTAACTCACCAAAATGGCAGAAGCCACTATCTTAAATACCCCCTTCAGCTGAAGACAAACAATGTTGTGGGTGGGAGGAGTCAGTTATGAGAGGTTCCCAGGAAAAGCACAATCAACAAGGGTTTACTTCTGCGTTGATAAGAGTTTCTAGAGATAAGGTCATCCCTCTCTTCCTGGTAGGGGAAGAAGACACCCTTATAAACAATTTCCTTTACAAATGTAATTGTAAAAAGGGTAACTTCTACTTGGTTTTCAGAGCTTTTCCCATGTCTGTTGTTTCTTAAATTAACCAGCCTAAAACAATCCTAATGCTAAATAGACATATTTTGGGGTAAAAAATTTTATTCCCCTACAGGTCCTAGGCTACAAACTGGCACAGCATGTTACCATACTGAATACTGTAGGTAATTGTTAACACAAGGGTAAGCATTTATAACGTTTCATGTTATGATGGCTACATCATCACCAGTCTATAGGAGTTTTTCAGCTCCATTATAATCTTATGAGACCACCCATAATATATATAGTCCTTCACTGAGTTACATGGTGCATACCTGTACTTGAATAATTCATGTCTCTGGCTCTTAATGACTGTTCCTATCTTCTGCTTCTCCACTGTTATCAAGGCCTCTGTAGTGTAAGCCCTGCTAGTTGACTCATTTTGTAAAGCTGAGTGTCTGACTTAAGTTTGATTGCAGAGGCTCCTTTCAAAGAGGCATCTACTTCAAGAAAGACTGTCTTAAAATGCATTGCCCGCCACAGGACTAGATAAAGAGTGAGATCACTTCCCCTCACTAAGACTCTTTTGTTTTAAGAGATCTTGGGTGATTCTGATAACTGACCATTTGAACTACTTGTCTTTTTCTCTAAATTCCCATGCTTTAAATTCTGCTCTTAGGTTCTAAATTCACCAATTAAGAGTGAGCCCATGAAACCCTAGGCCCTCATGCCGGATCCCCACAGAAGCAGAATCCCAGATGCATGCTCTCTCTCCCCCCACCCCCCCCCACCCTCCTCCTGTGCGTGTGCCTCTTAACATGACCCCTATGCTCTAGGACCTGTAAGTAATTAACTTTTTTCTTCGGTTTTCTGATGCTTGTTGCTGAAGGGTTTCTTGCAATTATATTAAGAACCACAAGGGGTTAGTCCAATTGTAACATTGATTTAGAAAGGGGTGATGTTGGTGCTACTGGGCCCAGGTGAGTGACCCCCAGGCATTTCTAGCCAAAAGCATTACTATTGATAGGCTGCGGCTGGCACAGAACATCCAGGAAAGAGTTGACAAAGCAGGCTTGAGGCTGATAGAGTTGAAAAGGTCAGCTTGCAAGGTTGACTCTTTGCCAGTGTCTGGGAACTTGGATTTCTAGAAGGTTCCCACAATTCCTCGACAGAGTAACTCACTGTGCCTAAACTATTGTACCAACAATGTGGTTTCTGCTGGATATCTGCTTTCGCCCTGGGAGTTTGGTATGTGCTAGGTAGAGGGTGCCTACATGACTAGGCCCCCAATAAAGACTTTGGCACTCCATCCCAAGCTTCCCTGGCAGACAACATGTCACACGTGTTGTTGTAACTTGTTGCTGGAGGAATGAAGTGACTCTGCAGGAGAGGGCTTTTGGAAGCTTGTACCTGGTTTTCTCTGGACTTTATCCCATGGGTCGTTTCCCTTTGCTGATTTGCCTTGTGTCTTTTTTTATCTTGTGATACATTGTAGCTGTGAGCACTGAGTTCTATGGGTCATCCCAGAAAATCATCAAATGTTTTCCAATTTTTTCATCTAAAATATGGTTTATAATCATCATCATTATCTACCTTACAGTGGTGTTGTGAGTATGAAATGTGCGAAATTAAAGGCCTCGTGTAGGACGCATCTGACAGGGTAGTTGTTATGAAATATGTTAACTGTTCATATCAAAAACATCTTGTGTTTGTGCGTGCTCATGTCTTTTTGTCAGAGTAACACTGACACATTCACTCAAATAAACTAACTCTCAAATCTTGAATGACTCATTTGAAGGAAACAGGTTCGTATAACAATTTGCCCCTGGTTCTTTCACTAAAGTATGTGTGTATGTGTGTTTTACTTTTACCACCTAACATATATAAAATAATTTGGGAGGGTTGTTTTTAATGGTCAAAATGTACATGTTGAATTCTAAACCGCAAATGTAATGGTATGAGGAGGTGGGGCCTTTGGGAAGTGACTAATCTCTCATGAGTGAGATTAGTGCCTTATGAAAGAGGCTCCAGAGAGATCCCTTTCCCTTTGAACCACTTAAGGACACAAGAAGTCTGCAACCTAAAAGAGGGGCCACACCTGGCCATGCTGGCACCATGATCCAGGACTTCCAGCCTCCAGAACTGTGAGAAATAAATGTCTGTTGTCTACAAGCTGCCCAGCCAGTGGTATTCTATTATAGCAGCCTGAATGAAACTAAGACTGTTTTCCTTTCTTTTCTTCATGCTTTCCTTTGATGTGCACCCACATTACATATTCTAATGAAAGTTACAGAAGTAAGGAAGGGGCATGGAGTGGATTTAGAAAGGAACTTTACAGCTTATCAAGTTGTGACAAATGAAAGCTATTAGAACAAAATGTACCATGGATACGTCTTCATTCCCCCTACAACTATTTTTTTTTGTTCATTTGTTTACAAAGTTTGTCCTTTGGCTGCCTTGACGTAGGGGAAATGCTACTGAATGTCTCATTAATACAAATATCTCCAAGGTATGTGCTGTCTCTGACGATCAAGAGAGCAAACCACTTGGTATGCCACATCCTTCAACATCACAAGCACCATGCTGCATGAAAGCTGACTTTCAAGCAAAGTATAAATCACACTCATTCAAGGCAGAATTCCAGGGAAATATTGGCTCTTTGGTTCCAGATTTAGAACAGCCTCATATTAAGAGAGTCATTCATCCTAGGGAATTTTCTGTTAATGCTTATGTAGTTAAGACATGATGGGGAATTAGAGCTCTAGAGCAAAAATTCTCTTTCTGCTCTGTCATCAAGTGATCTGTTCTGTAGGTTGCAGAATTTCTTCCCTTCATTGTCTGCTCTTTCTGGGGTAGGCCTCAGAATGGTGGCATATTAATCCCTCTTCCAGTTCCTCCTGCTTCAACTTACTTTATATATTGTTGAGAGAATGATATCACATATAACTTCTTGATCAAGTACCTTTAAAAAATTTCCCATTGCCCCTGGAATAAATTATTGGCATACAAGCTCCTTAATAATCCTCATGCTACGTCACCAAATTATTTCTCATTAGTCTCCTTTATCTTATATTTTCCCCAACTTCCTATTTCTAAACCTTACATACTTTTTACTGCTTCTCGTTTTAAAGAGTTATATGATGATGAATTGCAGTTTATACCCATTGTTGGATATTTTATTTTATCAGAAATAATTAATGGCCAAGTAGGGTATTATTCTGATGTTTTGAAGTAGCTGGAATCACTGTGTCATAAAACATGTAAATATGTGGCACAAAACATGTAAATATAAAACACATACATATGCTCACACTTTTAAAACCATTTTTTTCTACAGTAGAATATAGACTGGTAGAGAGAAATTTAGTTCTTAACTGTTGAGCCTGTTTTTATATAATAGGATTGCATTATTGTAAAGTCGTACTATCTACTTTTATTCTGTAAAGTAATTACATTCAAATGCACAGAGTGAATTTACTATTTAAAAGCCATCCGTGGCAAAACTTTGCATATTAGAAATCCTATGATATATCTATTTTGTAAATTAAGACTGTCATATATTGGGCCTACTTATCATAGAACAACAACAAAAAAATGTATGCCACCTTAATTAGTGAGAAAGTGCTTCCATACCAATTTTTAAAAGTAAAGAAATAAGTTAACCAGACTTTTTGAGGAAGTGAATTTTAACTTGCTTGAGGACTGCACCAAATCCAAACATTGAGGAAACCTCAGTGGAAAATTACTTTATCTGTGTGTTGCACTAGTAATCTGAGGGAAGGCTAAAAAGCCAGTGATACAATGTTGGCCATATGGGGTGATCAGTTTGCCAAGAGGAATCAGGGAGCATCTAAGATCAAACCGCTGCTTCTCAGCAGGGCACCAGGGTCCTAAGGAAGCCATGTCATAAGGTTTGGTTTAAAGAGAGGTGAAGTATCTGTGGATCCTTTCTTCTCTCTAAAAATCATAAATAATTCAAGTTTCAAAGATGCCAACTTTTCTCAAAAGTCCTTCAGATTTAACATGAATTTTCAACTGTGATTGTTATAACTAACATAGTTTGAGAGCTTACTGTGTACCAGCACAGGCTTCATGTGAATTATCTCATTTAGTCTTCATGGAAACATTTATTAATACCATTTCACAAATGGAGAAATCAAGGCACAGAGAGGTTAGGTAACTAGACCAGGTCTTGCAAAGCTATCAGATTTGGCAGTGTCACTCCAGAGGCTATGTGCTTCACCACTGCATTGTAGGTTCTGCCTATAAGCTTGACAAACTTAGGTGAGAATAAAGAAACAACTGTGACATATTCTGTTCAGTAGTCTGTAAAATTCTTTTACATATTTCCTTTCTACCTTTATAGGGAAGGGAGCCGAGGTTCAGAGACATTAATGTAAGGTTTAGAGACACTAGATGATTTGCCCAAGGTCGTGTATCTACTAGATAATGGAGCTAGAGCTTGAAACAAAATCTTGTAATGAACTCAGAATTCATGGCTAAATCAGATTCAGAAAAAATTCCAAGGGGCATTTCAGTGTCTATCCAGAAATGTGTAAAATTAGAGGAGATAGGCAAAATATCTAGTAAATAGAGAAAGGCAATTTTAGTAAATAAGTTTCAATATCTATGACACAGAGCCTGAACAAAGGATCACATTGAATACCTACTTTTGATTCTTTTATGCCTAAAACAATTGAGTTTCTATAAAGGTATGTTTTCTGCTCTCTCCTTCTCTCCTACATGTGTATATATATGTATAAAACATGTCAGCTCATCTATCAATGTTTAATTTAAACAAAAACATGGTGGATTTATACATCCAATCAATTTATTCAAAACATTTTTTTCAGGTTCTCATTTGTCTGCTTGTGCACTAAGCACTGGAAATCCAAGAGAATAAAGTCACTGCCTAGACAGAAGGGGCTGGTGTCATAACTGCTCCAGTAAACGTCAGGTTAAACTAGTGTCTCCAACCTACCGACTCATACCCCTGAGGATACGAGAAAACTTTCCAAAAGCGTACAGATTCTCAACTTTTATTTAAATCTTTCCCAAGCCTTGCTGGCAGGAAACTGAAGAGGAAACATCTTGCCAGTATTTTTTTCCCCATCTCCCTTTTCACAATGCCCGTACCTCTCACTCTGCAAAAGAGAAGCTTGTCTTTTATCTACTCCAAATTGTCATATTATGTAGCAAGCTACATAACCACCAGAGCAAAAGAAACAGATAATTCAGATTATTGTATCCATAATACTTCCTCTAATCAAGTGGGCAGAAACCAACGATCAGGCTTCCTTTCTTTGTCTTAACGCTATAACTCTCCCACTCTTGGTGGAGTATGGCATTAGAAACAGGAAGTTTTGGTGTGCTTGGTGATACTCTTCATTCTCACTATCTTAAGATGGAGGTACCAGGAGCAATGACAAATTTTGTTTAAAGACCTAGCCTCTTTCATTCTTTTGACTGTGTCCTATGAATCAGCAGTGCTGGTGAGGAGCACTGAAGATGGCAGGCTCTTATTTCATCCAGGTGACAGATACATGGTATGGCTCTGTGCCTTATCTCTCTATATTAAAATGAGAGTGTTTGAGGTTTATAAAAAGCACTAAGGGCGTAACAAGTGTAAGAGCTGTGCCCTTGTCATTTTCACCATGAGAAAGCTTGATGGACTCTCATCCCATCTGTGTCTCTGTCGTATACTTTGAATGATCTCAAAGAGGAGTTGATAAGTGCCCTGCTTACTTCTGGCAGAGAACAGCACATTGTAGAGCAAAAAGGACATATCCCAGAGAAGTTAGTTTTTCCTGAACATATATTACACTCATAGGAAAAGTATTTTCATTAACATTTCCCAAAAGATTACTGTATTTCAAAATACCTAATTTTCCTTGGGTGCATATCTTTTGCTCATTGTCAATCATGAAGCACTCCTCATTTTTTTTTTCTATTTACCATGTACTTATTAAAATTAGTTTATCTTAATGGGAGTATGTTGTGGATCCCATTGTATATAACGCACTTAACCATCATGGATAAAACTTAATACATCTGTTTTGGTCATGGCCCAATGCCTTTTCTTTTTACTGTTAATTTCCTCAAATTAACCAGCACTCTTAAAAGCAGAGCGACTACTTATGTTCTGGTGTAAAACAAAATGTTCTCTAAAGCAATCTAGAATATAATACTCTGGAATTTAAAAAAAAAACAAGCTTCATTTGATTAGGATTAATTTCTCTCAGAGGTTGATATATGATTCTATTTCTGTAAAAAGCAAAACCATAAGCTTGTTTCCAAATATGATATGAATTTCTAATCTTTCTATCTAGAATCTTGGGGTATCTTAATCTCTGTCCATCTGTTACTCCTTTTTAGAGTACTTTGAGGTGACTTAGAGACTCGCAACACTAAGGGTTTCTTCTGTGCACAAAGGAAAATGGGAAGTGCAAATGAGGACAAGGGAAGCTAAGGAAGGGAGAGATAGAGAAAGAATTCTGACAGAGAGTCCCAGGACTGGTAGAGCCCTGCATACTGAGCTGGAGAGTTTGCTCTTGAGATATCCAACAGAGACCACTGGGGTGTCAGAAGTATTGCTTATATATGTATTTGTTTTCTGTAACACATGAGAAAATTAAATTGTACCTATATTTAACTCACATGGATTTATACGGGCACCCTCTGCTCAGTCTGTTTGTCAGACTGTCACATTGCCACAGACTCTGACCAGTGTCTTAGTAGGAGAGAAGAACAGTCCCACTGCTCTAGGGGTCTCTGTGCAGCCTTGCGCTTTCATGCTCTCTCAGCAGGTTGTGGTTGTGGTGGTTTATGTGAACCTGGTTAAGGAGATTTACAGATTATGCCAGCCACTGTTAATAATCCTTGCAAAAATAACTGGCTTTGAAAGATTTCTGCATACAAAACAAACACAAAAAATTAACAGCATAAAAACAGAATAAAAAAATAACAAAAATAAGACAGAGCTAATATTTTTCCAATTCCTATTAAAAGTTCTCCATTATTCATATTCTGAGATAAAAGTATCAATGATTTAGTCAGAACTCACAGTTGCCCACAAGATTTTGGTATTATCAAGAAGACTGTTTAAAAGGGATTTGTATCTATTGTCATTTATGATGACCTGGCCCTTGTATATATTAGACCCTGTGACTGGACCGATATGGCAGGAGTACAGAAGTGATGTTGTTCCAATTCTAGACATACGCATTAACTGGCCTGGCAGTTTCTGCTTCCTTCCCCTTGGAGGCTCTCGGGACTCCTACACTTGGAACGTAGCTACCATGCCGTAAGAAGTCCAAACCCCATGGAGAGGCCATGTGCAAGCTCACTAGTCAACAGTCCCAGATAAGCTTCCAGCCAACTTCCACCAACTGCCAGCTGCGTGAGTGGGCTATCCTGGACATCCAGTTCAATTACGCCTTCACATAACTTAAACCACATTATAGACCCCACAGCTGAGCCAACAATCTTAACAGACCACAAGAAATAATAATACATTGTTGTTTTAAGCCACAGAGTCCTGAGATGATTAGGTATATAGCAGTGTCAACCAAAACAGCATGCAAGCCTCACGTGTTTATTTAGTTATTTATGAAAATAACCTAATGCATAAGTCATACACAAAAATAGGAATAAAAAAGATGAGATAAACATGAAATAATTAGCATTTAAAAATATTTTCCTAATTCTGGTTGTTTTCTTGTAATGTCCTTGACTAAAGGGGACATAAACTCCCACTCATGATGGTGTTGAGCAGAAGAGCATATGCAATGAAAGATAAGGTTGCAGCCATCTTAGAAAAATGCAGCGTGATCCTTGGAAAGTACAATCTGCCATGCATGCTCACATTTTTACTAATAGAGGTATAGAATCATAAAAATTGAAGCCATTGGAATTGTAAACAAGATTCCATATCTTATGGTCAAACTGACTTGACCTACAGCTGTTTGATCTTGGGAAATTTAGCTGACCTCTCTGAAAATAGAATGTATGGTGCATGGTGGTGGTAGTGGTGGTGATAGAGAGGGCTCTTTTGAGTATGAGATAAGAAATGTTGTACCCAAAGTGACCAGAATATCATAACTGACTGCACCACTGGCAGATAATATTCTAGTTTTGAATTGGGCAGTGACTAGTTTAGGAAAAGCTTTCTAAAGTGAATAGTCTGATGACAGCATGGAGGATGTATCAGATAGGGGAGGAAGTGGAAGATCAAGAATGCAGCCGAGGAACCACCTGGGAGACTCTCCATGAGAGGAGCAGCAATGAAGGAGAGAAGTGGGTGGAGGAGAGAAACATTCAGGTAGAAATCTTAGTATGACCTGGTGACTTCCTGAATAGATGAAGAAAGGGAATGAAAAAAATATAGAGCCATGTTTATATGTGATTAATCTTTTGTAGAGTATAAGTAAATTTTATTTATTACGATCCTATTTCCATATAATCATAAAATCCTAATGAAAGGTATATGAAAGTTAATTTTTGTAAATCAATTCTATTAATAGAAAAAGTATTGTTTAAAGTAGAAAACATGAAAGATAGCATGATCATTAAACTTGAGTAAAGTTAGTTAACTGTTACAGGTCGAATTGTGTCCCCCGAAGAAACATGTTGAAGTCCTAAACCCTAGTACCTGTGAATGTGATCTTACTTGGAAATAATGTCTTTGCAGATTTAATCAAGTTAAAATGTAATCAAGCTGAGTTAGGGTGGGCCCTTAATTCATTATGACTTGTGTCTTTATAAGAAGAGAGAAACAGAGATGTATGAAGGGAGAGACAATGATCTCCCTTCAGAGACTGAGTTGATACATCTACCAGCCAAGGACACCTGGGGTTACCAGAAGATGGAAAAGGCAAGGAAGGATTCTCCCCTGCAGGATGGACCTGCCCACAACTACCCTCTAGAATTGCAAGACAAAAAAATTTCTCAGGTCTTAAGGCAATCAGTTTATGGTACTAGTTACAAAGGGAAACTGATACAGTGACTATATACATACTACACATTCGTTCATTTTACTTGATAAAAGGAGGCTTGGCATTAAATAAGTCCGATAGATTTCTTTATGACTCACCTTTCCAGAGACATGAGACAGGGGTTTTTCTGGGCAGGTAGGAGCTGGGCCTCAGCCATTTTTGTCTTCCCAATGCCAAGCAGAAAGCATGCAAACTAGGTGTGCAGTTTGTTTTAATAACCAAACTGAGCCTTTTCCCCCTACACACTTTATATTAAAAGAAACCCTTGATTGAAATGATAGATGTATATTTTTAAGATTTCTCCTTATATACTATTATTCTGATCATTAATATACCCTAATCCAAAGGCTACATATAAGTGAAAAACAATTGTGATTTAAAAATAAAAATAGAAATAGAATAATAGTTAATATTTATGGAACGATTACAGGATGCTAAGTACTGCCGAGTCCTTTGCACCAAATCTTTATGTTGAATCTCATCACTTTCTTATTACTTACTCTCTTTTTAAATTTGAGAATCAGAAGACATTAGTAATCTGCCAAAGGTCATAGAGCTGATAAGTGATAGAAAATACCAACCCTTAACTATGACCAAATATGACAATGCCCAAACCTGCACTTAGGCCATAGCTATACATTTAGCTATTTAGATTTAAGTGCAAATTCATTAAAATTAAGCGAAAGTGAAAATTCATATCTTAAGTCACATTTCAAATGACTTCCCAAGGAAGTGCCACTTTAAGCTGAGAAAGGAAGGACAAGAGAGCGAGGATGCACTAGGGGAGCATGTCAGACAGATGCTACCAGCTGCGAGGAGGCCTGATATCAAAAAGGACTGAAATAAGTCATATGTGTAGCCGAAGAGAAAGACAGTAGCAAAAGGTGAGCCAGAAAGTCAGGGACAGGAGCCGAAATTTGGGATGAGTGAGGCAGCTTGCGAAAATATTTTGTCATAAGAATGATGTAAAGCCCTGAAAAATTTTCAGCCAAGAAAAGAGATGTTCAGATTTTTGGTTGCCATGCTAACAGTAGCTTAAAGAGAAGCAAGGCTGGAGGCAGAGTGGCTACTCAGAAGCCATTTGGTGCTAGATAGTGGTAATCTGGCTGGAGAAACAACTGTCAGGATATTTAGAGTTACAATATGTGGACCTTATTGATCACTTGGTTGTGTTTGAAGGGTGCCCCCTGTGTGTCCAGCTAGGGCAACTCATGCAGTAGGGGTCAGCAGCCTATAGATCACAGGATAAATCCACTGTTCTGTTTTTGTAAACACAGTTTTATGGAAACACAGCCATGCCCATACTTTCACATACCATCATGACTGCTTTTGTTATACAGCGACCGATCTGAATAGTTGCAGCAAAGACCACATGGCCCTCAAAGCTTAAAATATTTACTATCTGGCTCTTTAAGAAAATGTTTGCCAACTAGGGTAGATAGTCATTACCTACATTTATTAGGGAGTAAAACTCACCAGACAAGATGCTAAGTAATTTACATGTTACATATGTTATAATCATCTATCTCAACTGGCAAACATAAGTGTTGTTATTGTCCCAATTTACAGGTGAGAAAACTGAGGCTGACATTTTCATTCACACCCATAACTTCAGCTACCGCCTACGTGCTAATGACTCATCAAACGCTTACTCTAATCCAGACCTCTCATTGGAGCTTCAGATAGGCATATCTCAGCCAGTCTCAGAGGAACCTCAAAACTCAGTATACCCCCAATTAAATCCTTGCTCATCCTCTCAAATGACATTATATCTCCACATTTCATTTTTCTTAGTGAACATAGCCGACCAGTAGAGCAAGCCAGAATCCAAGGAGCTGTCCTTGGCATCTCTCTCTCTCTCTCTCTCTCTCTCTCTCTCTCTCTCTCTCTCCCTCCCTCTCATATTTCTTCTTGTATCCATTCTGTCTAAAGAGTGCTGAAATCTGACTGCTTGTCTCCATCCTCATCACCTATCACCTGCCAAGTCCAGTTTATTAATAGGATCATCTCACAGGTGGGTTCTGTAATAGCTTCCTCCCCACCCGGGCTCCCCCTCCAACCTCCAAACTACAATCAGAATGCACTTCAATCCTGTCAATTCGCCACCTCCATTCCCTACCTAATCCTAACCTTTCCGTGGTTTTTATTTTTAAAAAAGTTATTTTTCAATTATATTAATTTCAAGTGTACAGAATAGCGACTAGATGTTTATATAACTAATGAAGTAATCACCTAGTAATTCTTGTACCTACGTTACACCATATATAATTATTATAATATTATTGACTTTATTCCTTATGTTGTATTTTACATTTCCCTATTTTTGTAACTAGCAATTTGTTCTTCTAATCCCTTTCACCTTTTTTTACCCATCCCCCTCATCTGGCAACCATCAGTTTGTTCTGTGTGTCTGTCAGTTCGTTTCTCAGTGGTTTTTGTTTTTAGGATTCAATGGGCTCCTTCATTGTGTTTTTACGTTGTTTCATTGTTTCTGCAAAATCTTATTGCAAACACGCAAATAAATTATGAAGTTCAATTGACTTCTCTCTCTCCCTTGCTGTGAAAGAAGCCAGTTTTATGTCCATTAGCAAATTCATTTCACTATTCCTGACCTAGAAATGTGTCTATTCTTTGAGTCAGTTTCAACATCTCCCTGGTAATAATTTCACTGAATGGGTTTAAAAACACTATAATACACGTTCATTTTATATCTATATGGCAGTCATGTCTTTACCTTTTTGGGGGAAACAGCCCTTTAACTCACTCTCTAAGGCACTATTAGCCCTTTGCCTATCTCTACACTCTCACCTTGGACTGCACGCCCTCTGCTTATCTCTACCCAGCCCTGGGTCTCTTGTGCCCTTGCAAGCACCATGTCCCTTCTCTTCTCAGACATGTCCTTTCTGCTTGGAACTCACTTTCATCCTGGACATTCTTCACCCCTTCTTCCTATAACACGTTTTCTTATCCTCCAGATCCTTGCTTAAGGGTTCCTTGCTGGAAAGCTTTTCCAGTTCTGAGTCTGTTATGTTCCATTATTAGAGGCTCTTAAAGCATAGATAGCACTTGTGAAATTTGCAATTTTACATTCGTGAGATTATTTAACACTTTTTAACATGAGTAACATTTTTTCTACCTGGCTGGGGGCAATTCATGATAATGGGATGGAGGTGTGCTCATATTGCATCCCCAGCACCCAGCCCAGTGCTTACAAATGTAACATACATCACAAAAACTTTAGACATATTTTTTTTTATTGTAGTATTTATTGCTCAGGAAAGAGGTGGAATGAAAATATAAATATTTGGAAGTTATCAGCATATAGGTGCAGCCATAAAGATGCACAGGAAGCAAAACCATTGAGTAGAACAAAATGAAGGCTACTAGGAACTTTGTTTAGTTGGGATATTGGATAGAAGTCAAACTTGAAGCGAGAGGAAATAAGGATCAGTTGATAGAGAAGGCAGTTTCACAGTTTGGCACTGAAATGGAGGAAAGGTAGAGGTGGCACTGGTCATTCTTTAATAATACTATTCTTGTGTATATATGCTTTCTTGATTTACAGGTAACCTTTAAAGTAGCAAGAAAATTGAAGTTGTGTAGCAGCTACCTTTAAATTAGTAACAGGCTCAATGAATGTCTGGTATACTCACAGTTTAAATCAAACTTGAATATAAATAAGGTGTTTATAATTCTTCGACTAAAGGATTTTTATTCTTAAGCTTTGGATTGGGGTCTCAAACTGGTGGCCCTAAAGTTTACTTAATTTGTCCTTTTTCTTTAATTTTAAAGTTTGGTTTTAAATTTCTTTTAAAAAGAGATTCCACATGTCCAGTGACAGTTGCCACTTTTCAATGACACGTGATCTGCCTGAGCTGTCTCTTCTTTGGAACTCAGGCCTCCACCCCAGTAAAAGAGACTTTTCTGTAGCTTGAAAGGGAGGGAGGTAGGGAGGAAGAACTGAATGTTGTTTTCTGATAAGATCACAACTATATTGTCTTTAGGACTGTATGAAATCAATTCTAAAGTGAGACTGGATTTAACTGCTCTTACCCAGAATAAACTGTCCTCTTTTCAACAGCAAGTCAGCCCAGGTCACTACTTTCTATTAATTTAAAAGCCACATAGTCATAATTTAGACTTTGCCTCAGGAAAATACATCAGAGGAGACAATAGCTATTACAATCTTCCTTTTCTCTTGTTAACCCAAGCTGTGTTTCAAATATCATTTTTCCAGTCCTCTTTCTGAACCCTGCTAACACAGGCCTACATCAGAAAACTGTCAAAACAGTTTCATTGGGAGCTCTTGGTGGTCTATTTTGCCCAAGAATGATGACTAGGTGAATCAAAGTGGCATCAAGGTCTTTGAGCAGAAACAGCTCTAAGGGAACTAACTGTGAGCCTGATAACTCCGCAACACCCTCGAGTTACAAATCTCACCAGTTTGTACATGAGGGTTGGTGGCAGACAACAGCCCATGCACAACTGCCCAAACCGGACTACAAACTCCCCTGGGGCGAGGGGGGAGGGGTGAGAAACTGCCCTTTTTCGGTTTGTGGACCATAAAATCTGCCTTAATGTAAATATATTTATTTCCCTTAGGTTGCCTTCGCCTTAGCAGAGGGGCGTTTCCGGGCCGCTCACCCAGGGGTTGTTTGATAAGTAAGGACGTTCGTAAAGTGCTTGCAGTGGGAAAGGCGCTCTCCGGTGGCACGTACTCGGGTGGCCCAGCCTGAGTGGCAGGAACTAGGGCTCTGGTTTTTCCAACTGAGGAAGGACACGGACCCGACGGGTGGAGGCTCCTCCTTCAGTGATGCGGGGGAGGGGGGTGCTGCGTGGTTCTCTGCGCCTCGCCCAGGCGCGGGGTCCCGGGCGGCGGCAGCCCGCGCGTCCCACCGCCCGTTTTCGCGTCCAGCCGCGCTCTGAGCGCCGCCGCCGCCTCCGCCGTCCGCAGCCGCGCGCTCCCGGGGCAGCACCATGGCCAGCTTGCCCCGCGCCGCCGCGGCCCTAGCCCACCAGGTAGCTCCATCGCGGGGGTTTGCGGAAAAGCGGAGGATTAGACCCAGGGTGTCGGGAGAGCATTGCTGCTGTTTCCTGCACCATCCTGCTTTGCCTCGCACCGCCGTCCCGCCCCCACCGAAGCGTCTCTTCCCCCAGCCCTGCCCGAAACCTAGAGTCTCAGCCTGTGAACTCTGCCTTGGAGGGATCCCCGCGGGCCAGGTCGAAAGCCCCACCGGTGGCCCGCCCCGGAGCGCCACGCGGACCGCCACCGGGGACGTGAGGGTTGCCATGGAAGCTGCTCTGGCGAAGGAGGCGGGGGCGGGATTTCTGGGCTTCCAGAACTGACAGTCACATTCTGCGTGCCTTTGCCCCCTCAAAATATTTGGCCGCAGCCTTTTGCCTCCTTGGATCCCTTTCTGCCCTCTCTCTCGTAGTTACTTAGCAGATTAGGGTTTTTTTTTTTTTTTTAATTTTTTTTTAAAGGTCTGCAGGTCTTCACCTTTTTCAATTCACCCCTTTTCCGTTGTGTCCCTGGGTATCTTTTAAATGAATTACCCCCATTTCCATGATGTTTTGTCCTTTACCAGTAGGGTTCGATGTGCGTGCCCCTGCGTCGGAGGACCCTGCCCGTGGAGAAAATGGTTTGCTCTCGTCCCCATCCATTTTCCAGGCTTGCTAGTGTGCGCCAGTGATTGACAAGACCACGAGGCTGAGCGCGCCTAGGAGGTTTTTCTATAAATGGCTTAAAACCCTAGTCTAGACTATTTACTCGGCTATAAGGGAGACAGTTACTATCTTGTTCTTTGCTGGTGAACCGTGGTTCTGTAGGGCGAACCTGGAATTTAAGCAGACTGCCCTAAGCCAGCGGTGGAGGACAAAAACAGCCACGACCTCAGACTGGGTGGGAAGCTTAGGGCAGCACTCACAGGACGCTCCCATTTGGGGCCCGTGTGTGGGTGTTCGAGTCTCCTTTTCCTAGTTGCTTGGGTACCTGAGCAGAGCACGCGTTGTAATGGTGAGTGATGTTGATTACCCCAGGCCCCAATTACCCACCTGGTTTACTTAATGGATTTAATTCTTCTTTAAGGACTGCAATAATGGATGCGCGGAAGAATGTGCCAGAAAAGCAGGATCGAAGGAAGTGATGGAGACCTTTAAGGTAAGTTATTTGCCAGAGATTAAGTGAAACAATAATTCAGCTGAATAAACCCATTTCCTGTTGAGATTTGGGGCAATTTTCACTGTGCGGGTTATATAGTAGTTAGATATACTGTCATGCATTTTATTTTATTTATTTGTTTGTTTGTTTATTTTTATGTCATGCATTTTAAATTCCACTCTTGAGAAAATAATTAGGGGAGCAATAGCATATTCATCACATCTAAAATTTCCTGGCTGTTAATTGCTTATATTATTTCAGGAATCATAAACTTTTCTTGGAAAGTAATCGATTTATGACTTTTCATTCACCTAAAGGTTTATCTGATTGTGTAATAAGTATAACCCTCGCTCCATTTATGAAAAGTTAAACTCATGAGTTTTCTCTTTAAGCAACACCTGACGTTTTACAATAAAACTGTTGTATTTTCTTCTTTTCTTTCTGAATTATGGAGTTTATTAAATCTCATACTTCATGGAGTAATAGTGAGAAGCAAATGAGAAATAATCTTGTAAAATTACTTTGAAAATCTTAAAAATACACATGTGAGGTGTATTTTTTTCCCTCTATAAATCATTATCTCTACCACTCCCTCTCCCAACCATGGACATTTTTGCTTCTCCTCATGATGCCTCCCTCTGCTCCCCCGCTGACTGTTTCAGTCACTGTCAATTGTCATCCATAGCATGGAATGTCCCAATGATCTCACATCCTGGCAGAGTTCAGAAATGGAGTGAAACTGGACTCATCAATTTTACACACACAGCCAGCTCTTACTGTGTACCAGGGACTGTTCTGGGCTTTGGAAATCCAAAAATATATTCAAGATAAGGTCCCTCCTTTCAAGGTATTTAAAAAATCAAAACAGAATATAGTAATTTCCTCATTAAAATAAATTTGCAAATTTTATTTGTCCATATTATTTCTGATCCTTTAAAGACAAATATCCTTTTTAAGCCCATAGCTAATCTATTTTGCTAGTCTTTGAAAATGAAGCTCTAATATAGTTTGCGGACTTAGATAGTGAGATATCCGAGGTCCTTAAAAAAATGTAATAAAAGGGACTACTACTTAAAAATCTCTAAAGGTCAGCTTATACAGTGAGTAAATTCCTCAAAGGGTATAGCTAAATATAATTTTTTCCCAAAAGACCTTTATACCTTTATGCATAGGATAATTTTGCAAAGTAAAGAATTCATAATGTAAATCTTCTTTATTTGTTAATTTTGATTTCTATATATTAGATTTCAGTTGGGAGGGTCATATTGACATTCTCCATTTGTGTATTTACATATCAAAACATGAGTTGTAATGGTGGTTGTATTCATAATGCATATATAATCAGGACAATGAAAAATGAAATTGATAATTTAGGGGAGAAAATGGATTTTATAGGACCATCTTTGCTTTTGACATAATTTTCTTTTGATTTATCCCTTTAATAACTTTTAAATTGCCTTTGGGTCTCTCATGGTAATTTTCATATTACATCCCATTCTCCATTTTGATGTGGTCATTTTACAGTGAAAGTACAGTTTTCCAAAAGGACTGACCAATGAGATGCCTTATTACTGGGGGATCCTGTGCGATCTTTTTGTGGACTCCAGACTGTCTATGTTTCATAGAGATCAGCTGTCTGTTTCTTTCCATTCTCCTTTCTTTATAGATCTCCACAGAACGTGACTCTCCAAATCTGAAATCCTCTCCTCCTTATTAGATTTTAAGAGTGTCTCTAAAATATAATGAACATAGCACCTAATGCTTTCCGAGTAAAAATATGCACTTATTGTAGAACAAAGTTAAGCAATTTCTGATGCAATTGTAACGCGGAGGTAGTCTTTGAATGTATAAGTGTTGTGGCCAGTACAGAGATGTACAGAGGCAATATTTAGTGGTGTACAAAAAATGTTGCCTGAATGCTGACTAATTTAAGTCCTCAGGCGCTCTCAACCAAGTTGCACTAGCCTGCTACAGGCTTCCCCATTGCAGAGCGAATGGGTAACCAACCATACATTTTGAGTTAAGAAATTGTTGCTTTTTAATATACCCTGTTTTCAATAATATTTGCCACTTCACAGTCCAGTCATTGTTGTCTTCCAGATTTTTCCACAAGCATATGGTATGAAATATCCTGACTTGAAGTCATCAGGGTATATGGAGTATCAGAGAGAGGCAGGTTAATTAGGCAGGAGAAAGTATCATTTTATAAGTAGTTAATTTTTATTTGTCTTTGGAAAGGAAATATAAAAATAGAAATTGGTTTTTAAAAACACTATAAAAGTTGTTAATAAAATTTGTTTCTTTTATGGAAATGATTCTTTTCCTTAGAATTGCATTTCATACCTGCTCAAAACCAATATACAATATACACCTTTAGTTAATACTGTTTATTTACTTTTGACCTTTATTCAACTGTATTATCTAATTGTTTAGATTTAGTATACTTAGATAATTTCTCTTTGAGCTCAGGTGAAAAGCTATTATTTTTAGTTTCCAGAATTGCAGGAATTTTTTCAAATAAAGGACAGAGGGATGAAATTCTGAAGCTACTCAATAGTGCATTATTTTGTAAAACTTCATATAGGGCAATCAGAAATTTAGAGAGTTGCTATTTACATTGTTAAGAAATTGCATGTCTTACAAAAGAATGTAGTGGTTTACTAAAACAGAACTAGTACCTGGTTCTATACAATTATTTCAGTTTCCCAAAACTTAACTAGTATTAGCAAGTTATTATTATAAGAGCACTAAGTTGAGCATAAAAACACTTTATTCTGTATCTCCATTTTACCATTAACTAACTTACTCTCTCTGGGCCGCTGCGGGTGGTCCAGAGATATTTTAAGAAGAGTCCTCAGAAAGGTAAAAATTATATACTGGGCCATGATCATTCTTAAAGTTGGTTTTTTAAGGGTTTGTAACAACAATAGAAAATTCTTTTATGAACTATAGTAAGTACAGGTTTTTTTAAAAGTAAAAACTAGTAGTCTATTATGTTAATATCCCAAACCATGAAGAGCAATCCAAGTTTAGTGAAGTTCAGAAGAGAATTAGACATAAGTGATATCTATAAGAGTTACTGTGTTAAATGAAAGGCTAACACAATAAAGAAAAATGACTCCCATTTCCTAACTGTTTATATCAATCAAACGGATTTATGGAGCCAAACCAAGCATTTTGGAACGTGAGCTATCCACCTACAGGGGTTATATGAGCAATAAGTAAAGCAAGTGCTAGGCGATTTGAAAGCTGAGGATACAATAACAGATTACTGAACCAGATGGGGTGCTACAGTTTTCAAACTGAACTGCTGGAGGAAGAAAGAAGAGTTTGGACAAACTGGAGGCATGACAAATGGTGCTACAAGTAGAGGAAATGGGAGGGAGAAAAAGGTGATGGTGGAAGGGCGTTTGTAGCCAAGTTTTAGCCTTTTCATCTCTCCTTCCATGTTAGACAAAGGTTCGTAAACAAGAATGCATAAAGACTGGGATGTTTTCAGGCACTGGGCTAATGTGTACCCGACATATAGCCCTACCATGTTCCTTGTTAATAGAACCCTGATTTTGTTTGCAGTCCATTAACCAGCCCTGGGTGGCAAACATGCATTCCTAGCCTCCCTTGCAGCTAGAGAGATCCATATGACAGATTTCTAAACAATAAGGCAAAAGAGAATTTCTGAGAAATTTTTGCTTTTGTGATCAAAAGGAACAGACATGTCTGGTATCGTCCTCCCCACCCTTTATTTGGACTTTGATTAGATTATTAAAACTGCTATAGTTATAGCAGCCTCTCTCTTTTTTTGACCCTTTGGAGAAGGCCAGGAAAATCACAGAATCTTGACATTACAGAGTACTGCCAGGCCTGGCTCCAAGACTTCTTCTGATGTGAGAAAACCAACTCCTATTAGTCTTTGATTTACTTGCAGCCGAATGTTTTGGTAAAGGATAAGTAAAAAGTTTATATAAAACATTAATGAGTAGTAGAAAAAAAAGGAAATTAGTGCCATACTTGGAATCCTTGAATGTGTGAGAATGATAAATGACCTTGAAGGTAATAAAGATGCAAAGAAATATAGGAAAAACACACAATGAATTTGTTAATGGAGGTTATTAACAAATAGAAAGTGGGAATGGCGGTTAGGGTGGTAGTTGGGGACTTCATACTTTTCATTTTTCTTCCCTTCTTTACCGTCAAATTTTTAAATAAAATTATAAATATGCATTAATCTTATTGAATAAATTAAGGGTTAAGAAATAAAGAAGTTGAAAGTAATAGGAATATCAGAAATAGGGACCACATTTTGGAGGAAATATTGTGTTCCTTTTTAGATTCGTAATATGAGCTTTCTGATTGTTTTAGAATACATTTTCAGCCTGAATATTATTCTAAAACTGAAACCGATTATTATGTATAATATATCAAATGACTAAGGCAGCTGTAAGGCGGTGAATTAATCAGATATAACGAAATCATTTAAAAAATAATAAGAGCTGAGGCTGTAAAGTGAAGTTCTGTCTTCGATTTTGGGGTGGGAGAATGAGTACTTTTTTGTATTAAAAGAAGTGGGATTTGACCTTCTTTAACAGGTTGTTCCTGTGCTTAGTTAATATTATAAGTGGTTAGAAACCTCCTTTGCCTGTGGGTTTTTTGTTTTGTTTCGTTTTTTTGTTTGGGTTTTTTTTTTTTGTCAGCATTCTATTGCTGTTATACAGTTAGTGATGGTATTGACAGAGATTTGTATGCTTATGTGTTTGGTCATTTGTAACAAACAAGCTGGCTGCGTGGAGTGGTGGTGAAATGCTGCTTGTGGGGTTGTTTCCTATTACTCTTCTTTATTCTTCTTTCAGTAAGAGGTCCTTTGTTCACCATTTCCTTAACGTAGAACAGAGGATTAATATGTTAGTGCTCATTTTACTTCTCTGTTTTTAACGAGGAAAACAATTGCTTTGCTCTACTCATCTCTTCTACAGTGCACCCTGGGGGTTTAAGTCTTAGATGCAAGAATTATTTGGGGGAGTTGAAGTATAACCATCAGCTAAAAGTTCAATTCTTAATGATGTTCATTTTAGCTTAACAAGTTATTCTTAGTGTTGCTGTATTTATTATAGAAGATACCCCTTTCTTATTTCCCTAGTGCTCAACATGAGCCTTATGATAGATAGTAATGAAGAAGGGATATGTTCTTTTTGCATCATTTTACCCCATCTGCTCTTTTTGTCTCTGTTTCTAAATATCACTGAATTTTGGTCCTACTGTTTACTAGACAGTGTACATTGCTGAGATTTCAAACAACAGGCCAAATTCGGAGAGCAGGCATGATTTGTTAAATTTCCCAGTTAGTTGCCAATATTTAAAAGTCAAGTGGGGTAAGTAGGGGCTGGGGGAAATGAGTAAAGGTGGTCAAAAGGTATGAATTTCACTTTTTAATGACCAGTGACTTAAATTTTATGTCTGTTTACCCACTGTGTCATGTAGCCAGTGTAGATGTTCAGTTACTCTTCTTTACTGATGCTGATTTTTCTTCTCCAGGCTAAAGATCTAATAATCACACCAGCCACCATTTTAAAGGAAAAGCCAGACCCAAATACTTTGGTCTTTGGAACTGTTTTCACTGATCACATGTTGACAGTTGAGTGGTCCTCAGAGTTTGGATGGGAGAAACCACATATCAAGCCTCTTCAAAACCTGTCTTTGCATCCTGGCTCGTCAGCTCTGCACTATGCAGTGGAGGTGAGTACACAGGAATTACAGATTGTAAAATGCTTGTTCTTCATTATAGACACTAAGTAACTCCCCCTGCTAAAATAGCTTTTGGACTTCATCACATTTACTCATGAAGTTATAAATGTCTTTAAAACTGTTCCTAGATAGTCAAGTTGAAGGTAAGTTGTAAGAACTAATTTTTAAAAAATAAACTTGAATTTTCTATGTCAATAAAAAATCATTTAGAACAAGGAGGAAGGACGGTTGGTAAGAAAATTAGCAATCAAAAAGCCTGTACTTTTAATATTTTACTGTCATTTCTCTTCTCGGATCTTCTAATGACTGAGGAGGGGTCCTCTGTTGGTTATATGTATTTCAATACCTTCTTCCATGCTCTTTTTACTCCCTACATAATTTTTTGATGACAGGAAATATACTTAAGTTTTTAAAACTTGAATTTAGCAATCTTTGCTTTATGTTTGGTACTTTTGTATTTTGTTTAAAGATTCTTTTCCTGACCTTTGATTATGAAGATATCTTCTTATATTTTTGTCTTTTGCAGTTAGAACTTTAATCTTAGATTGATTTTTACATGAAGTAGGTGTCTGACCCTCCCTCCCTCCCTCCCTCCCTCCCTCCCTTCTTTCCTTCTTTCCTTCCTTCCTTCCTTCCTCTACAGATACTCAATTGTTCAAGCACCATTTCAAAAGACTGGTCTCTTCCCTCTGACATGTCACGGCACCTCTGTCATGTATGCATACATCTGCTTCAAGATCTCCGTTTTTGTTCCATCATGTAATGTATCTGGGTCTCTATTCTGTTTCAATGTTTTACTTGTGTACCTGCACAAATGCCACACTCTCAATCCCCAAATCATTATAGTGAGTCTTGATGTCTGCTAAAATAAATCTTTCTATTCTGCTCTTCACTACTGCCTTAGATATTCTTGGTCATTTGCTTTTTCATATGATTTTTAGATTTGATTCATCAAGTCAGTCAACTTTCATAATTCAGTTTGTTAAAAGAAAATGAAATACTTTGACATATTGCATTGAATATATAAATCAATTTGGGAAGGACTGGCATCTTTATCATATTAAGCCTTTCCATCCATGAGCTCATGTGACATCGCTTTCTATATTTAGGTCTTTAATGACTTGGTAAAGTTTTATATTTTCCTTATGGGTCTTTTGCTTCTTTTATTAGATTTTTTCCCATCTAAGTAATTTTATTGTAAATGATATTATCTATTAACTGCTGCTGTTTCGTATGAGTATAATTTTGCATCTGGTTACTTTAACTAAACAAATAATTTCAAGAGATTATGTCGTTTTTTTCCCTGGATTTTCTACATACTTAATCTCTATGTTTCAAGGTTCTTGCTTTTTATTTACATTTAATGCTTTTTATTTCATTATTCTTGCCTTATACCGGATGTATAATAATTGAATTAAAGTAGTCACAGAAGGCAATTTGTGATATTCCTAAAATGAAAACGCAAGCTTTAAATTTTACCATTAAGTATGTTTACTGCAAGCTTATTATAGCTATCCTTTATTACTTAAGGAAGTTCTCTTTTTTTCTTAATTACTTAAGGAAGTTTTAAAAAATCATAAATATTTGATTTTTTTAGATGTGTTTATTACATCTAATGAGATGATCATATAGTTTTTTTTTATGTCAACTGTTAATATAATGAATTCTCATTAATTGATTTTCTGTTAAATCAATCTGTATTCCTGGTATAAATCCAAATTACTCATGCTGTGCTACCCTTTTGTATATTTTGCATTTATAGTACATGTGTGGATTTGATGTATTTACATACTGCAGTATGGCTGCCACTGTAGCCTTAGCTGACACCTCTATCATGTCACATAATTATTATTTCTTTGTTGTGGTGAGAACAATTAAGATCTAGTTTCTTAGTTTATAGTACAGTATTGTTTATAATCACTGTCATGCATTAGATCTCTAGGACCTATTTATCTATGAGGTATACCTACCAGCTCTATTTTAGAAAGTATCTGTATGGCATATTGTTTTCTATTTCTTTTTGTTTTGGATGTTTTTCAGATGTTATCAGCTAAGTCCAATCTGACAACCTTGTCTTTTAATGGAAGCTTTACTCCTATTATATTTAATACATTTCTCATATATTTGTACTTACAATATTGAATTTTGTGCTTCTTAATTGTGCTACATGATTTATATTTCTTATGTAAGCTTTAAGGCTATACATATAAGCCTGCTAAAGGCCCTACTTCTCATTATTATTCAATTTAACATATTTTCTAATTACCATTTTTTTTTCTTTTACTCATACTTTATTGAATAATGAGTTTCTTTTCCAAAGTTTGTATATTCTTTAGTTATATTTCTGGTATTGATTTCTGGCATACCTTCTGATGGAAAGCATGTGAAAAGAATATGCATTCTACAGGTGATGTCTGCAGGGTTCTGTATGTTCAGTACGTTAGCTTGTTCCTGTTGTTCAAATCTTCTTTATTGAGCTTAGCCTGTTTATTCCGTTGATTACTTAGAGGACCTGTATTAAAATTTTCCATGAAAATTGCTGATTTTTCTCCTTTCTCCATGTTCGTCAGTATGTACCTACTTGCCAGTCTTTTCACATCCCTGCACAGTGATTTGTTGGAGTCTGCACTTTAAGAAAGATGATTCAGGAGACTGAACCAGCTCTGGTCATATCTAGATTGTTTACTATCCAGAATTTGAATGGGTCAGATTAAATGAAAAGATACATGGGTATTTTGCAGGGGTTGGGGGGGTGGGGAGGGCCTTTGGTTTCCACCTCCATCGTCTGGTTAGTTAGCTCCAGTTGTGCAACTGGGATGCTTTCTTCCAGTCTCCATTAATATGTTACTTAGCAATATGGTTCCTGCTGAGCACAAGATAACTCTGAATTCCCACCAGGTTTTGGTAATACAAGGACTTCTTTTTATCCCAGTTATTATACCCAGTCTTTCAACTCTTGGCTTTCCTAGACTTAGGAATCTCTGATTGAGGTCTGTGTCTACAGCTTTACATGACAGAGATGAGTGCCCATAGATAATTCAGTTTGTTGAACATAGGGAATGTTTTCATTTAGTTAACCTAAATGAACCTTCTCTTTTATCTTCAGTTATTTGAAGGGATGAAGGCATTTCGAGGAGTAGATAATAAAATTAGACTCTTTCGACCAAACCTCAACATGGATAGAATGCACCAGTCTGCTATAAGAGCAACTTTGCCGGTACGTAAATTTAGGCATTTCTTCTGTGTTTCTCTTGATATAATGGTTCACTGTGAGTTTACAATGAAAAGAATCATTTTTGAATACTTAGATATTCAGTACAAACCATATGAACACTGAAGTTATTTCCAATGTACTTTAAGGAAGTAATCAATACCATTTGGCAATTTCACAGTCTATTTCTTTGAGTATCTGAGAGGGGCTAATGCATAGGTGGTAGATAAAAAGATAAGAAATAAGAGAATGTGTCAAATTAAAATAAATAAAATTGAAAGACTTACAAAATTATAACATCAAAAATGGAAAACATGGTGTGCCACACAGTTATTTTGGGAATATTTGCCTAATTGCTTTGGACACTAGCAAGTGTGCACTTATTTAATTAATTGTTAATATTTACCCCAAGTTTTATTTTAAAAAATGACATCAGAATGGTTTCTCATGGCCATTGGATCCTGGCTATACCATTGTTATAGAGCAGAATTCATTATAAGGTGGGTTAGTTTTAGTTGGTAAGATTAACATCTAGGTGGAGGTGACATAGATTACTTTCATTCCCTGAGACATGACCAGGCTGACTTTCTGAAATGGAAGAAGTCCTTTCCTTCTTTTACATAATCTGAGTACTGAACCTTCAGGAATCTAGCCCAAGCCATCTATTAAAGAAGCCTAGGAACAGCTAAATCCAAGTAACTATTACTTTTTAGCCAGGTTCATCCTTCACGCTGTTTTTGTAACCCATGCTTCACCTACTTCCTTTAGAGGCCATAATATGGTAGTAGAAGGGAAATTAGGTAAGTTCTTTGGAACTGGTCCTAGTTTCACTATTCTACCATTATAGACAGGTTACTGGGGAAAACCTTAAAATGGGGACAGAAGGAAAAGCGGGGGACTAACATTCATTGGACATCAACTCTGTTACAAACTGTGTTATGTGGTCTTACATTCTTCATTGCTTTAATCGTAACTGTAAGTCACTGTCAAGAAGGTATGTATTGTAAATTTTAGTAGTGACTTTTTACAGAGAGGAAAACTCAGACCCAGAGAGATTAAAGGACTTACTCAAAGTCTCACAGAATAAAAGGTCAGGACAAGAAATTGGATATAAATTCTAAAATTTCTAGTCAAGTTCTTGTCCCATTAAATCTTATCTCTAGACAGCAGTACCAGAGACCCAATCAGGTGATACATGGTAATGATACATCCTATATAATTGGCAGTCCTGGTTTCTATAATTTTAGTACATTGTGATTGCTGTTAAAAATTAATATTTAAATAGCTAGATCTTGTTATCATGAGGTCTACTCAGATGCACACTTTCGACTTCATTTGTACCTGGGATAACTCATCCATCACATACATTTCTGAAAGTACGTTTCTCTCTCCTGCTAAGTGAGTAGAAACTACTGATTTTTCAAATCGTTGCCAATTTAGTATACGAAAATCTTTTTCTCCTTAGAAATAAACTGCTTTTAGCTTTTTCCTATTTTCCACTTGTGTCATCTCCCTCTTTCTCATTTTGGGGATATGCTAACATATTCCAGTTACGATCCTTTGCTGGTTATGTTACAAATAACCTCACCCAGTTTGCTGCTTACCTCTTCTGAAGAACAGAAGCCCTTAAGTTTTAGTCACATGTTATCCATTTTTTTCCTTTCCCATTTTTGCTTTATGTCTCTTTTTTAAGAATTCTTTTCTTCCCTTAAGGTGACCATGATATGTATATATTTTCTTAAGTCTTAATGTTTTATCACACTTAAGTGTATAATCCAACTATAGTTGATATTTGGATGTAGTTAGAGGTAGGGATCCAATTTTTTATTTTCCCCATATAAGTAATCTATCATCTCATCATAATGTGTGTGTGGGGGAGAGCAACAGAAAACTTCTTGTATGGTTTTATTATTTCTTTTTAACAGTTCATGAGGATTGTTTCCTATTGTTACAATGAAAGAAAATTCCATTACTCATTATGTTTTTCATTCCTCCAGCGATTTGACAAGGACGAGCTTTTAGAGTGTATTCAACAACTTGTGAAATTGGATCAAGAATGGGTCCCATATTCAACATCTGCTAGTCTGTATATTCGTCCTACACTCATTGGAACTGAGGTGACAGCTGACTCCCTGTTTTGGGGTACTGTGGTGGGCAAGTTATTATTGTTTATCCTTGTGTGAAACTTGGAAGCAGCCCCCAGTGACATCATTAATGACTCCTTTCTCTTTTCTATTAAGACCACCCGTCAGCACACATTTTTTTTTTTTTAAAGGGCCAGATAGTAAATATTTTAAGTTTTCTGGGCCCATATGGCTTCTGTCACAACTACTCAACTCTACCATTATAGCCCAAAAGCAGCCATGGATCCAAACGTAAATGAGTAAAGGAATGAACAATGGATGAGGCCGTTTGCCTTTCCCCAATCAAGACTAACCATTATTTCCTTGGTTTACCAATGTAGTGCCTCTGGTCCTGGCAGTACTTCTTCAGGGTCAAGGCGATAATGGTTTTGAAATTTGGAGGAGGGAGAGCTGCTTCCTGAAGTCTTGGGATTACTTGGTAAGGGGAGGGAGTGGAGTGCTGGGCTCTCTTCCCCTGTAATCAATGAGTAGCGATCGCCAACAAAAGTACCGTGCTGCTGGTGGGTGGAAATTTGAAAAATAATTTTCTGTAAAGTTTACATTATTAAACAAAATACTAAACATTAATACAATAATGTAAAACATTTAAATTAAAGCATAAAATCATATCACCAAAAGATTTCTCATTAAGAAAGTATTTTGGCATTTTAATCAATATCTTCCAAAATATTTATTTATAGGGAGTTAAAAACAAAGAGAAACTAAAAGCTTGAGTGCTTCAGTCTATTGCTGATTATGTGTCATTGCTAATTAAGGTAAAATCTGAAATCATAATATTTAGATAAAGAACATCTACACAAACAGATTCTAAATTTTTACTTTATCCTACAAGAAGCTAAAATGATATGACTGTCATGTTCAGTACTGGATACCTAACAACCTTACATCTAAAGAACCTGGGGTTTGCTGATTTTAACATCTGTTTTATCCAACTTTACCCTATTTAGTAATTCTGGGCAGGTACAGCTGTATGAGCACACACAGACACAGACACAGACACACACACACACACACACACGTACACACACACACACGTACACACACACCTTTATTTCCTCGGTAATTCTGATAAGTGTACAGATGCCTTGACCACAGTCATAGCAAAATATGTACAACCACAAACTCATTCCTTTCATCGTTGCTCCTAGCCTTCTACTTTTTCAATTGATCTCAGTCCCATTTCATCCTATTTTCTCCATTAAAGAGGTGGTGGAGTGAGACAGTACTAAGTAAGTATCATTAGAAGGGCTGAGTCTGCTGGAAGGGACAGCTTCCTAGGCTGTCACCATAGATCTGCAAGCTACTGGCAGATTTGACTTTTTCAGCTGCACTCAGAGACAAACTGACTTTAGCTCATTTGGAAGTTGATTAATTCCTCATATTCAATGAATTCATGCTTCCTTACTGGACTGCCCCTATGTAAATACATTAATACATCTTTGGAGTTGAGCTCAACCAAAGAAGCAGTCTGCTTTTGGTTAATACCAGCTTCGGATGCACAGAATACACTTCAAATAATGTAGAAACATTTAAAATCACTTCACATACACATTTTCCCCATCCACAACTTCTCTGGGGAAATCTTTCAGTATGAAATTTTCCTTAGAGCTCGCATTTAAATATCTTGCTCCCAAATGGTGCGCCCCTTGACTTCTGGTTCACTACACAGGGGACTTAAGGAAATATGAATTTATAGACATGACTTTCTTTTCCTTTTATCACCTTTAAAATCTTTATATTGCTCATAATTTAACCAATAATCATAATAGTTCCCATGAAAGAATTCCCTTTATTCACTGCTTTTGTTTGTTTATACTTGTTTATACATCTTATCTTTTCTCTTCACAATTAGCCTCTATAAATGATGGAAGCTGAACAGATTTGAAAACTAGGTGTTACAGCAGCAATCTGTAATCATTAACTGGGGTTTTGCTCACACTTAATGTATTCTTTTGCAACCTTATTTGAGATATATATATATATATATGTATATATATATATATTCATTCCACTATTTAAAAACGATATTAAATTCTCATTTGCATAACTCTGTTAACATGTTTTATATTAACAGCCCCATTTTAGTATCTCAAACCTTGAGTCTGTTTTTAGAGATCCAGCTTATTTGCATTGGTTATGGCCTGCGATAAACAGCCTGTTATTTATCGGGCCACTCCTATCAGTGCACACCCTCTCGAGGCCCTTCTTGTCCATTTCAAGTTTACCACAGGATTGATTGTCGTTATTACACCTGGTTACTAATTATGCGCCTTAGTTCATGGCACTTACTGTCATAGGGCATATGAGATCCCTCTGCTGTTTTATTCCCTTCTGTCTTCATTTCCCACTCATCTCCTCTTCCCCGACTGGAAATCATTCACATATAGTGAATTAATAGTCTTTTGCTATGTATGTGTTTTAAAGTATCTCTTATTAGTGTACATGTGTGTAATTTTAGTTGATATAAATGATTTTGTCCTACAGATTTCATTTTGTTTCTTAACTTTTTCCCTCAGCACTGTTTTTTCATTTCTGTCCAGGTTACTGTGTTTGTATCCAGTCCATCACTTCTAACTGCTGCATAGTTCTCCATGCTGAGCATCTACCACACTCTGTCCCATTCCCTAACTGGGATTCCATTTCCCTGTTACCTCATATAAGACTGCAGTGAGCAGTTTGAAAATACACAACCCAGAAAATTATTGAAAAAATCATTGTTTCTGAGCATGATGCCCTAGGCCCATCTTAACTCTCCATCCCAAGAAAATCCTGCTGTTTTTCAGGAAAGTCCTGGTTCTTTTTGATAAAATATAATAATTCGGTTTATCATCATCACCATCACTGGCATTATGAAGCTCTGAGTGTAATTGTGCTCAGTGCTTTCTGTACACTGACTGACAACAACCCTGTGAGTGAGTGGGTGCTACTGGCATCATTTTAGAGATGAGGAAACTGAGGCCCAAAGAGGTTGAATAGGAACCCCCAGGTTCTTAACCTCTCTACTGCAACATCTTTAATATGTCAGCCACTGTGCTAGATTTAGGCACACAGTGCCGAGCAAACGTCACTTCCCTGCTCCCAGTCTGTGGCAAATCCTTTGTTATATAAATGTATCGCAAGTAGTTTTCCAGTCTATGGCTTCCCTTTTCACTCTCTTACCTGTGTCTTGGTGAACAGGAATACCCATTTTAATGTAATTATTTTTTCTTTATGGATTTTGATATTTATGTTTAAAAGAAATTCCTCCTTACTCTAAGGTCATACTTCTGTTTTAAAATTTTGCTTTTTCCGTTTAAATGAAATCCACATGGAAGTGAACTTTGTGTGAAGGACTCAATTTTATCTTTCTCCATATGGTCACTGAGTTGTTCCATCACTATTTATTGAGTTGTCTATCCTTTCTCCACTGCTTTACAGTGCCAGCTGTTGCTATGTCATGTTTCCATAGATGAAGGCTGTTTCTGGCTCCCTGTTTGTCCCTTTTCCCCTCTGCCCGCATTCCCATTCTTTTTTTCTTTTCTCTCTTTTTTTTTTTTTTACATAAATAGTATGCATACTATGAACAGTTTTGTTTGTATTACTGTTTTCGTGCTTGTAATTTGTCTTGAAGCACTTTCCATATCGGTAAACATGGATCTACCTTTATTTTTTCTATTTTTCTAGCTGTAAGGCATTCCATTGTACACATATTTCATACCTAATTGAATACAAGATGCCATACATTATAATAAGATATACCATTATTGTATGCACTGAAGTGGGAAAATATTGCCAATTAAACCATGACAGTATTTTCCTGATAATCTTGAGCATTTCATGAATTAATCATACCAGCCCTTTTTTTTTTTTTAATGTATGTTTTGTGAGGAAATCTGTGATTTCTCTGCCATCAGTTACCCTGCTGGGCTTGTGATAGGCATTTTGTTTTTTTGCATGTATCTTATGGATTACTTCCTACTGTCGGTCCCATTAGAAGACTTGTTACTTTGCAAGAAAATATTGAATTGCATTTGTTTAATGTTATTACACATCTTTGTTTCACTTCGTATCGATATCTGTCCTGCTTCTGTTCTTGTGCCTTTCTATGCGGTAACCTTTCTTTTAGTGCCAAATCATATCATAACTTTTTTTGAAGGTATTTTAAATGACAAGATCAGCATGTATAGCATTACCAGCACCCATAAGCCATGAACAAGTAATTTCAAGTCTGGCAATCCCAGCTTTGCCATGACTGCTGCTTAGCCAGTAGCAATCGCAACATGCTGAGCCCAGATTTCACACATGTTAAATTAATGTGAACAATAATGGACATCTTAGAATCTGTGTAATATGGTAGCATATAACCAGTGTCCTGTTGATCAGCCATTATGTTGCTATAACAAACATTAGAGCAGTTTTTGGTAAATCGAGTAAAGCAGAAAAAATAAATTTGGGAATCTTAAAAATGTAGGCTTTCTTGAAGAAATATATGTTATAGACATATCTCCTACTGCACATAAAGACACATATTCAAGGATATTTATTGCAGTTCACGCAATTTGCTGGTAGATTGGATGTGCGTTTAAGAGGAGAGATATCAGATTTTCCTTTGGACCAAAGCAACTAGATAGTGAGCGTTTGTTGGGACAGGGAAGAGTGAGGGAGAAGGTTTATTTTTGTTTATTTGTTAGCGTGATGGTGGGTGGAGTCAGTTTATTTTTCAGCATGGTAATTTAAGCTGGTGATATCAAATAGATGGGTAGATTTATAAATTGGGGGAGAGTTTGGAATTTAAATGATACATTTTAATAATTAACATCAAATGCCTTTAAAGCCTAGGGCCTGGGTGAAGTTATCTAGGGAAGAACTGTAGATAATGATGTAAAGATGAGTCTTTAAGCCCTGGGGCAAGCCAGCATTTAGAAGAAAGGGAGCCATATGGAGGATTCAGCTGAGTATGAGAAGTACCCTGTAAGGTGGAAAGAAAAACCAGAGAGGGCTTGGTGCACTTGGTGAAGAACATGGAAGCGATAATCAACTGTGGCAAATTCTGCCCGTAGGACCAGCGAGATGAGGCCTAAGAACCGACTCTCAGATCTGGCAATGCGGAGGTTCTTGGTGATATTGAGAACCATATTTCAGCCACGTGGTAGGGTTGAAAGCCTAAATATGATGGATTCGAGAGAGAATGAGAGGAGGGGAGGTTATCATGGTATGTACGAATTTTGTGAGAAATTCTGCTATACAGTGGAGCAGAGAAAGGAATGGATGCCTGGAGTGGGATATGTGGGTAAGGGAGTGTGTTTGTTTTAGATGGGAAATATTAAGGCATATTTTTAAGCTGATAGAAATGATCCAGAAGATAGGGAAAAGTGATTATTAAAATATTCAAAAGATTTCCCAAACTACTTCTATTGTGGTTCTACTTTTAAGGGTGATAGCATAAGCAGGCAGTGATATTTGACTAGGTGGAGGAACGTCCACACACCCCACCTTCACCTTGCCCTTTAGCTTATAGTTTCCCACACACACTTCTTTTGTAGACAACACTGTCTTTGTGAAAGCTCTTCCCTTGAGTGTGACATCCTTTCCCTTATTAGTGCCCTCAGGGTTCTGTTCCTTACTTGGTTGACTAAGGTGGGTAGGAGTTGCTAATTTGGGATCCATCTTGATGGCAGTTGTCGGCTCCCTATGTTGGTCTTATTTGTCTCTCTGAGGCTGAGCACCGTACTTGGCCCAGTCAATTGAACCAAGCATGTTGGAATCACGGTCTGAGTGCTGGGTCTAGCTCAGTGAGGAGATCCTGATTTTGAGGCCATTCCTGGCACAAGGAAAAGCCTCCTGTAGCATTGTCTTGTCATCTAGAAAAGGGGCTGGCAAACTTTTTCTGTGAAGGGTTAGGTAGCTGCTCAACTCTCAACTCTGCCTTTGTAGCACAAAAACAGCCATAAGGTAACACAAATGATTACACATGTTCCAATAAAACTTTTTAAAAAATAGACTACAGGCTGAAGTTAGCTTACCTTTGATCTAGAGTTATTTCAGAAAGGGAAATGAAGCATGGTTTTTTTAAAGGTGACTCAATTCTGGTTCCTCTTGAGTATTTCCCCATCAGGTGTTCTTGATTAGTTTAATAATCCAGGCTAAAATTTCTGTTTATGATTGAATTCAAATTTACCAACCTGGTTTTTTTAGGTCATCCACATAATAATCTTTGTCTTTTTCCCAAGTACTCATATTTTACAGTTCTAACCCTGAGTGTTGAAATTGGTTCTATGGTCATGTCTACAATCATCTTAATGTCATCTTAATGAGCTATGTGTTGGTACATATTGAATTTATTTTACTACTATTACTATTATCAGTTATTTATAAAGCAATAATAAAAATTGCAATTTGTAAAGTGCTTGAAAAAAGTCAGGCCCTGGGTGCCTTCCACAGATTATCTGATTTAATTCTTATACTAACACTGTGAGCAGTCATCACTGCCTTTACATAAGGTAAGACAGTTATATTCTTTTAGACTTTTTCATCTTATCTTTAGTTTTCTTTTAACTTGTTAAGATTATTCTCATTTAAAAAACTAAAAAAGAGTTGACTGCTCAGGATTTTTTTTTTTCTTTTGGTCAAGTGTTAAATCTATACTATCTCTCTCTTTGAATAGGACTGAAAAACAAATAAACTCAGCCCTATCTCTAACCCATTTTATAGCAAGCTTCAGAAAATTCTGAACTTTAGCTTCCCAGATGATATTCTTTCATTGTCTACATTTTAATTATTAGTCTAGAGGCCAGCACTAAAGGAAATCAGGCAAGAGACAAAGGAGCATTTTCTAAATGTTGTCAATGCAACATATTAGAATTAGCATAAGATTTTTATTAAATCAAAACAATTCAAGTATGGTAAACAGTCATGTAGGTTGTTTTCCTAGAAAACATCTTATTAAAATGGACAGTTGTTTGATAAATATTTAGTAAACCTGGTATAAAAATGTACGATGCTATGTATAGGGGACAAAGAAGATCTTGTACCACATGGAGTGAGTGTACAGATTAGCAAAAGGCGGAGGATTAAATAAGCAGTTGTAAGAATGTGTGATAACCATTTCACCTAAATGTAATAAAGTGCAGGTCGCTATAATAGCACATAACACAAGCACCTACATCCTTGTCTAGAGGTCTCATTTCCTGAAGTGACATTTAAATGATATTTAAATTGGCATTGAAGGGTTTATATTACATAGGGGAGGGCAGGGATGTCTTAGTTTACACCAGCTGCCATAACAGAACACCACAGACTGGGTGTCTTAAACACCAGAATTTCTTTTCTCACAGTCCTGGAGGCTGGACATCCAAGACCAAAGTGCCAGCCTGGTAGTTTCCGGTGAGGCCTCCCTGTAGGTCCCTACCCTACTTACTGTGTCCTCACAGGGCCTTTTCTGTCAGGGGAAAAAGAAAGGGGGCGGGGTGAGGAGCTGAGGCTCATCCTCTGGTGTCTCTTCCTCTTACAGAGATAACCAGCCCTATAGAATTAGAACTCCACCCTTTTGACCTCATTTAACCTTAATTACCTCCTTAAAGGCCTTCTCTCCAAATACAGCCACATGGGAGTGGGGTGGGGTTAGGGCTTCAACATACAAATTCTAAGGACAGACACATTTCATTCATAATGGGGAGAATGTTTAGAGGTAGCAAGGTGAGGAGGAAGAGAAAGGGAACAGGGTTCCCTGTGATTTGAGCATGGGATGCGTAGTGTGACTGCCAATGGGAAGGGAGGCCCCAGTCTGAGCTTTCTTCAGGTTAGGAAATTTCGGGGACGTCACTGTTTTTTTCTTAAACTTTGATATTGTAACAAGAGCTCTGAGTAGAGGATCTAGAGTGTAATTACTGTGAAGCCTTGGGCAAATCATTTGTTTTGAATGTCAGTTTCTCCTACCTAAAAATTATAATTGTTAACTTCCTAGATTATTGGATTACTGTCTCAGAAACCAAAAAGTACTATATAATTCTTGAAGTTTTTTTTTTTTTTTTTTAAATCTTTCACCAAACAAACTAGATTTTCCTACAAAAACAACTGCATGGAGTTGTTTCCCCTTTTGTGACACGCACTCAAGGCCCTGGTTCTCTTCACATCTCTTTGAGCACCCATCAGTCCAATATTCTTTACTGTTTTCTCCTCTAACATCTTTTTTAAAAAATGGCAAGATTAACAAAAAAGTCATACCATTTTTTTCCAAAAAATATTGCCCTGTTATTCCCAATTATGTTATTCCTTGTCTCTCCTATTTGCCTTGCCCAGGCAGAATTATTATTTAGTCTCCACAAAGCTCCTGTGCTTCTCTGCCTTCTGGGCTAAAACGTGTGATTTTCTTAGCTTGCCGAGCTCTTTCTACCATTGTTCAGATTACCGCTGAAATCCTGCCTTTATAAACTTTTGTGTGCTGGTGTTTTAAAAAATGATAATGTTTATTACCACCAGAAGGAGGAGCCCGGCATGGTGGCTGCCCTGGGCTCAGGGTATATGTGATCTGTGAAGAGATGGTGTTGGAGGTGAGGGGGCTGGAAGGAAAGTGGGTGGTGTGGAGACTTGCTTCCAGGCCTCCTCAAATATATTCCTGGAAACTAATAAAGGAGTCATGGCAAGCTACCACCATGCCACCAGTAAAATTAAGACATTCTTGTAAATCTAGCTGCTCATTGCTGTTGACGCCCAATGTCTTCATCATGCAGCAAGGACACCCAGGTCCTCTGGTTCTTCATGAGGGAAGCCAGTTCTGTACTCATGAAGGTCAGGGACTCAGTCTTGGAGAGATTACACTTGTTACCATCCTTTCCAGCATACTTTTGGAAAACATCAATCAGAGACTCGATGAACCCTTCGGTCTCTAAGGCTCGATATTTTTGCCACATTGGAGTAGAGTGAGGTGCAGAGGTGCCGGCAACTCTTATGAACTAATTTTCTGACTGACTCAGACATAAGTGGTACTTTTCACTGTGATGTCTCTCTGTTTTTCATCACACCCAGTGTCTTGTTATTACGTGCAAAATATATACATATTTAATACCCTCATATATGTATTTAACTGTGAGATATAATATAAAGTAAGAAGTGTCTATTGTTACACATCAGAATTTTAATTTCAAACTCATCGTGGTCCCTTGAGAAGTTATATACTCTGCACCTGAGATTTTATATTCCTTATTTTCCATGGGGCTTTTAAAAAGCCCTCTTCGGTTTCTTATGTATTACAATAATCAAAGAATTGGCAGAGAAGAATAAAAAATCAGAGTTTATAAAGAAATGAAACTTATTGAAATCGATTTATACAACTTGTCAGCTGTTGTCTTTCATATCTTCTCTATTTGCATGACTTTTACTTGATTCGATCAGAAGTGTACCTTGCCATGATAGAATTATGCTAATGCCATTTGATTAACATTTTATAATAGATGTTACTCATAATCGCAGCAGTGGCACAAATTCAAATTGTCTTCCAGGACAGAAGGGAGAATTAAGACAAAGAAAAAAATAATGGTTCCTGAGGGCAGAAACCCAATCACCAAGCTCTCTTCCTGATGCAGTTACATTTAATTCTCTCTTTTAAAGCATTGTGTTAGATCATTTTCAGTAAAGTCACAGAGTTATTTTCATGAAAAGACAATCAGTATAAGTAATCATTTAAGGATGAAGGTGACTAAGTTGTGATCAACACAAGTACTTGATGTACTCATGAAACATAAGTTAACAGTGCTTAAATTTTAGAAAATGAAATGTTAGTACACATAAACACATTCTCTCTCAGCATGGAAACACTCGAATCTGTAATTTACCTGTGTGCTAAGAATAAACGTATTACTGAAAGTTTATTGAGATTTTTTTCCAGAAATAGATTTAATTTATAGAATTATTCCCCATTTTCCATCTATGCTCTCTATACTGCCACCTAGTGGAATATATGGAAGTTTTTCAATTAAAATTGGGGGAAGGAAATGAATAGGATGAAATTTATCTCAGAAAAAAAATTTCCATAATGATGAGTTATTGTTACTTTTTTTTAGTACGATGTGGTTTGCAAAAAACGCTGGAGTTTAGAGTGAAAAAAGTCCAGACAATCATATGATAGCTAATAAAATTCTTATCAGATTGTCCATAAATAAGCTGTTTTATTCAGAACCTTAGGAGCTAGATAAATTACTGAGACTGTGTCCTGCACATCATATTTCTAAATAATGTTGAGAGGCTTCTTTTGATTCCTCAATATGAGGGTCCATAAAATTTTTTTAAATATTAAACTTTAAAGCTCCTCTGACAGGGAGGGATCATTGTACTTACTTAACTGATATTTTTATTAAAACTTGGAAAGAAGGTCATATGTGTACATTCTGAGGTTTTCTCTCCCAGACAATGAACCCCAAAGAGGTAAAAGAAGCTTTAAGTCTCTCACTCTTTTACTTGGGGGTAGCCCTGTTCAGCTACTATTAAAGAACAAACACACATAAGCCAAAAACCAAAACCTGTTGCTTGCTGACTAATTTCTTTAACTTGGTTACCTGTCATCCGGTGTCTGTCTGCCCTGTGGGCACCCAGGCTCGGTCTTCATATTCACATGAAATGCAGGTGGAATCACCTTCCCTGTCGGAACTGAGTCTCTTCTCATTCTTTCCATGACAGATTCCTCCCCTATCCAGTTTAGTTCTAGACTCTAGTGAAGACTGGACACATTTTATATCCCGAGACTCTCAATGCAATATTCCTGACTTGTTTTCTTACTTCCTGTGGTCTCGAATGGCACAGGTTGGCTCAGTGACCTTTTTTTGTCCTTGTGTGATATATGGCCCTCGAAAATTTCAGTCCCTCAGTTTTCTTCCTTAACAACTGACAGTAATTACTTATAACTGCTTTTGTGCTGAAATGGAATTTGTATGATTTTGCAGTATTGGCTAATGATTGTTTGTAGGAAAGGCCATCTTCTGTCTTTGTCATTCATGAGACAAGTTCCTGAATCCTTCATCCTTTGCCTTTTGGAGAGATGTTTATTTCGTTTGGTGTCTTTGCCTCTAGTAAAGCTCCACTTGCTATCTGGTACCTGTCACAGTGAGATCTGGTAATGGCACACTCCCCTACACACACCACCTGCTAGAGGCCCTTTCGTGTCCTAAACTAAGCATTCAGTGGTCTGAAAACAGAAGGGGAAGTTAGAGAAGCAAATATTATGTTTCACCCCCAAAGACTAAAATCATGTCTTCCCTTTTTCAATTTCCAGCCATTGCAACATGGAAAGGTGTTATATAGCTGCTAGTAGTTAAAAATTTAAAAATATACTTCTCTAAAAACCCTACTAACAACAACAACAACAAAATTGACACATTTGCTTTTTTCCTCTGAAATCAAAACAACTCAGAAAGCAAAGCAAAATGAAACTTAAATACTCCATTTTTGGTGTTTTCTTCTTAAAAGACTTCTTAAAAGGCTTTGTGTGACTTAATGTTAGAAGTGACAGACAGGTGGCCCTTTTGGGAGACAGTTACTGATCTATTTTAGATTTTAAGACTGGCGCCTACATGTTAAACTAAGAGTTGTGTGTACTTTTACTTTATTGCAGCCTTCTCTTGGAATCAAGAAGCCTACCAAAGCCCTGATTTTTGTAATCCTGAGCCCGGTGGGACCTTATTTTCCAAGAGGAAACTTTGATCCAGTGTCCCTGTGGGCCAATCCAAAGTTCGTAAGGGCCTGGAAAGGTGGGACTGGAGACTGCAAGATGGGAGGGTAAGTCAGTCTGCATTTCTGTCTAAAGGAGAGTTCCTCACTACCATTTTGGTGACACTTCATTTCAATACAAGTGCATATGTTAATATGCCCACCGTTATGCTCATTTTTGTTTTGTGTTTTTAGCTTTCAGTGTTTTTAAAAGTGCTAGTTGTTTAAAGGATAACCTGCGGCCCTTTATAAGGGAGAAACATTGAATGTTATGCATAGGCATGAATTAAAATACGTAACTAAAACAGGGAATTGGATCAGTGCTTTGAATGAACTGCCCTGGATGCTGGTCCTTTGGCTGCAGGCTGATGTCTGGCATTAAAGAGCATTTGGTGCTGGGCGGGAGCAAGGCCCTCAATTGGCTCCAAGGATTCCTCCCTGGGGAAGGTGCCTGCTTCACTGAAGTGCTGTCTTCATTGCCACAGATTGTAGCCATACCTGCTGCCAACTGGCTGAGGGACAGCCCTGCTTTGGCTTTGTCAGGCCAGTCTCATAGGCCATATGTAGCTGGCTGGAAATAAAAGAACATTTGAAAAGTGTTAGACAATTTCAAGGGTGGACTTGGCCGTGAATGGGGAATACCCCTGTGGCTGAACAGGAATAGCCGAGTTAATCAGCGTGGGTTTCTCCTGGTGTAAACCAAATGCTGATGTGTATCACATACCTGGGGCAGCAGCAGTCTTTGGAAGGTGACTCAGTGGCCGTCTTCTGGGCCTGGGTACAAACGTAGATTCAGGAATTCCTGGGAATCAGATGACGTGCTTCTGGAGTGTGAGAGAGACAGCGACAGCTGGCTCTGACCCCTCTGTGGTCTTTCTCTATTTTCTTGCCCGCCCCGCCTCTTCCTAAAAAACATTATAAAATTCTAAGTCCCATCTTCCCTGTTCCCAGTTTCAACAACTGCATTCTCTGAATGGATAGAGAAATTCTAATGGAGTTAATTAAACTGAGAAGTCACTTTTCCTTCTTATTTAGAGCACTCACTCCTTCCTATGTCCTAGGCTAGCCAGGTCGAAATGACTTTTATTTACTCTCTTAATTTCTTTTTTTACTCATTCAGACTTCTTCATATGCACCACTGCATAACATCTGTATTTTGTCGAAACTTCTCTTAGAGTGCACAAAGAAGTAATAATTTGAAATAGTTTTTCTTCTTTAAATCTTGCTTTCTAGCTCCCCCTACCTGCCTAGGGAAAAGATAACATGTGGACATTGAGAAATTGCAGGAAAATCTTTAGTTCTGGTATATAGGCAAGTTTGTTAGCATTATCACAGAATACATGATCACTATAGGACAATTAAAAACTAATACTTTATATTCACCAAGAGTGAACTCTAATGTTACTAGGGACTTTAGTTAATAGTAGGTGTATTAACATTGGCTTATCAATTTTAACTAGTATACTACACTAATGCAAGATGTTAATAATAAGAGAAATTGAAGTGGGGAAATAGGGTATATGGGAACTCTGTAATTTTTGCTCAGTTTTTCTGTAATCCTAAACTGATCTTAAAAATAAATTATATTTAAAAAAATACTTTGAGTCATTAAGCTCAGGTGGACCATGATCAGTGGAAGTTCACTTAAAATGTTTTAGAGAATATTGAATCTCATAAATAAAAACAAAAATGGCCAGTGGGAAGGCAGTATCCAAAGGATGGACTATTGTTTCCAGAAGTCCTAGAACTCTCTACTCCTATACTTCTAACCTGGAGAAGTGCAAGGGACACAAACGATTCTGCATCAAGTATCAACCTATGTAATTGGTGAGGCCATTTGGCGGCAACCTTAGATTTGTATATTATTGCTTATTCTCTAAACCGAACTAATTCAGCATTTCCTTTCCAAGCCTTTTTTAGGATCTACGTCACCCTAGACATTTTTAAATTCTAAGATTACTCCACTGTTTTGAAGCCATCCAAGATATTATCCTTTCATTTCTAAATATATGTGAGAAAAGTAATACAGTGGCACACAGCTGAAGTTCCTACACAGTGGTTCTCACCCGTGGGTGCAAACTGAAACCACCTGGAGAGCTTTACCAACTGCTGATACCTTGGTCCCATGGCCGGCAATTCTGGTTTATTTGATCTGGCATATTTCCTGAGCATCAGAATGTTTAAAATGTGCCCCCAGAGTTGAGAAGCCCTGAGCCGGACAGCTTGTTCTGACCCCTGTGATGAAGTCTTTCATCATAGGAACCTCTTTGTTCCCAAGCAATTTCTTAGGTTCTAAGTTAATTTGGAAAGAATTAGGCCTGCCCATCCTCCCACCTTAATTTTTTTTTTTTTCCTTTTTCTCTTGCACTCTCATTCTGCACTTGAGTACAAGTTTTGAAGTTAGAAAGACCTGGCTTAAAAATCTAACTGCCTCGTTCATGTTACTTAACTGCTCTAAGCCTCAGTTTCCTCATTTGTGAAATCAGGGTAATAATTCCCACCATACCTCTGAGGATTAAGTGAGATACTATAAAGCACCTAGGGCCATGGGTCATATAGAAAGCTCTCAGTAAATGTGGTATAACCTAGCAGTTAAAAGCATGGGCTTGGGAGTCAGAGATATTTGGGAGCCATGTTTTTATATTTGTGTGATCTTACACAGTTAAGTCCTCTTTTCCTGGAAATCCTCAAAAGTATAATCAAATCTAGGGTTGTATTAACATGATTCAATGAAATAATGGGGTTATGTACCTAGTGCCCTGCCTCACCTGGCAGGTAGTAACCTCTCAACAGACAGTTATTATGAGGCTTTCTTTGTTGTTTCGCCTCCTGGACTCTATCTTAGGACAATCAGTTGGATTTCACATAATATAATTTACTCTTCTGGAGAGATGTGTTTACTATCTCATCTCCCAACTATTTATTCTATTTTAAATTATATTAAATTTTTTTCATACAGTTTTCCCACTTTTTCATTTTTCTCTGACCTCCAATGCCACGTGTTTCTCTTCTGAATATTGGCAGCACGTGAGAGGGGATCCGTGTACCGTGGTCTCCCTCACCGTGTGGATATTAATAATGCAGTTTATAGCTAAGAGAGAATTTTGAGAAAAACATGTGTTTAGGAAAAACCGCCACCTATAGAACATCATAATCGGTAAAATAAGCACCAAACAAATAATAACTCGTTTTCCTCTCAGCGTGCTGAAACATTTAAGGTTTTTAATTCTTTCCTGCCCAAGTAGCTTTACATTGCTAACAAACTATAGTTTTTCATTCTTCCAAACTCTCAAAAGAGTATGTTTTTAGAAGCTTCTTCAAAAGCTAAATAATTCACACTGTGAAAATTCTTTTCTTTTTTTATCAAGGGGATTTACTTAGGAGAGAAATCATTTATTTCAAATATGGTAAAATCTTAACACTTGTGTCTGTGAACTAGAGAAAAGTCAATTATAATAGTTTTTTTTAAAACTTAATTTCACTAGGATACGAGGCTTATATAATCTGTTTTTTAGCTTTTATTGTTATTATTTTATTTTTAACACATAGCCCTATGTAGTTTATAAAGCAAGTACTTTTGTTTGCCAGATGAATTCAGTGAGGCAAAAATATTAACTGACTTGCTTAAGTTCACAAAATAGCTCAATAGTAGAAGTGCAGGAGATTCACCTAGGCCTGCTGGCCTCAAACCAGTGGTCTTCCTACTGGATCCCCACTAAAGTCTGATTTATACTTGTTATTAAAAAGTATTCATAATTTAACTCATTTATTGCCTATTTACCATCGATTCTGAATAAAGGTTATCTGACTTATTTTTATTAAACAGATAAAAAAAGAATGGTATCATCTTTAGATTAACAGAAATTTTACATTTTAATATGTGTATTTTGAAGATCTTTTAAATACATTTTATATTACCTTGATGTTTGTAAATGTTGTCATGCCCCAGGTTGCTATAGCCACGTAGTTTAATGCCTATTTCCCATAGCTTTCTAGAATATTTTGATTATTAGTTAATATTATTTCAGAAAACCAACTCAAACCATCTAAAGCAGAAAACAGATTGATTGGCTTATATCAGTAGGGTGGTAGCAGTGGGTTTGCTCAGGGCTCAAATCATGTTGCCAAGTTTCTTTTGCTCTCGTATGTGTCCTGCACCCCACACTCCTTCCCTCCTTCCTTGTTCCCTCCTCCCCTCATGTCTCATCATAGCTTCCATCTGCATGTTCGCCGAGGGCTCTCCCACTTCAGATGCCTTCTGTGAAGGCTGGCAATCATGGACACGATAGACCCCCTGCATCCTAGCAAACAGGACACCACTACCTCTTAAGGGGGAAAATGCGTCTTTCACATTCCATAGATTAAAATGAATGAGTGAATAAACTCAAAGAAGGATTTACATGAGCAGCTTAGATTACATGCCCACCCTTTAATTCAGTTGTACGGGGCAAGATGCTACGACTGTCAACCCCAGTGTAATGACTTTGCTCCACGGGAAGGGCCACAGCAAATACAGTGGGAAGGGAAGCAGTACGGATGAGGAATGGCAGATAGCCACTGTGCTACATGGCTCTTATGCTTAACTGACACTTTTGCTTAGACAATACTATACATTTTAATCTTGCCCAGACATAAAAGAGATCATTTCAAAGGCCTAGGTGGGTATTTTGTGGACATTAACATTGATGGTCGATAGTAGTTATTGGCTTTTTTTTTTTTTTTTTTTAAACGCCTACAGCACCTGGTATTCCAAGGTGGAATCCCATCCAAGCACTAACCAGGCTCGACCCTGCTTAGCTTCTGAGATCAGATGAAATCAGGCACGTTCAGAGTGGCATGGCCATAGACTGTAGTAGTTATTTTTGTATGCTTGATTGACTGCTTGTTTCTGTGTACTTCTGGGGCTTCATAGTCCATGGGTGGGTGTAGGGTTTATTTCCTAGACCTGCTTGTTATATGGTAATGCTTTCGAACTTGTTTGCAAATGTCCTCTAAAGACCGAGGAAACTGAACCAGGGGATGAGGAAGGCAAGCAAGTATTACATTTATTTGAGGACTCTTATGTTTTATTTTAAATATTTATTTATACCTTGTAATATACTCCAGAATTTTCCATTTAATTTTAATAAAAGATGAATTTAAGATATTACCAATATTATTCCAGAAAGATGTACCATTTTCTTTTGATTTTGAATAATCCAAGATGAGGAGTGCAGGTTGAGGAAAATGGGCTTTCAGAATTTTTTTTTTGGTTAAAATCAGGATTTTTGACATTCTGTTTCACCTTTGGGTAATTTAGGCATTGAGCATAGGCATTTCTTGGATATATGGAATGTCTCAGTTAAGAGAGCTCAGGCTTGCTGTTGTGCTACTTAATTGCTGTAACTTGATACAAGTTACTTCTCTAAGCCTCAGTTTCTCATCTGACTATTGGAATAATCATAGGGGCTGACTCATAGTACTGATGTGAGGCTTAAATGAAGTAATTCATGTAATATTGCTTGTTAGGTGGAAAAAACACAGTAACTTTAAACTGTTATTAACTTGGCTATTTACCTGTGTTCTCATATCTCTACTTTTCAAGTTAGAATTCCACAATTTCATTTTTCTCTCTCAAATGAGTGCCATTAGATCATTTAGGTTCTCTAATGACTTTGTTTAAATGTTACACCGTAAACTAGAGAGTATATACACACATATGAAAAACAGTACGTTGATTGACTACATACCCATGTGAATTAAAGACTTGAGTATTTTAGTATGGAAGATGGGGAGTAGGGGTTAACATATATTCATGATCAGTATGTTTCCTCTTTCTTAAAAGGAATTATGGCTCATCTCTCTTTGCCCTATGTGAAGCAATGGATAACGAGTGTCAGCAGGTTCTGTGGCTCTATGGAGAGAATACTCAGATAACGGAAGCTGGAGCTATGAATCTTTTTCTTTACTGGATAAATGAAGATGGAGGTAACCTATTCAGATTTCAGCTCCTTGCCTCCCCACACCCCTCCTTCCCCCCGCCCACCCCCGCCAATAATTTTCAGTGGGATTGGAAAGAAAAGAACTAGAACCTTAGAACAAGGGAATAACTACCACAGACCCAATGGCTAAGAACTACTGTGCTTTTGCTGTCCAAGTAGACACGAGTTTAGGTTTACAGAATTTTCAAAGGTTTCGTTTTTTGTTTTTTTGTTTTTTTTTTGATTCTAGATGTACTTATTTTTGAGATGTCAGTTTATGGAATTTAAATCTCCACAATTTGAATATTTACTACCTTATCCCTTTTGCTGTCTTAACATTTTTCTTATCAGAAATCTCTTGTATTTGGAGATAGGTCTCAGATGAATTCACTGGTCATTTACCATATACTAAGTTGTATTAAATGCTACAGTAATAAACATGGTCTACTGATTACTCTCTTGCTATAATTCTTTCAATAACTATTGCCCTTTATATGTATTTTGATAACATATCAGAAGCTTTCCAGATTTACTCTGGAGCTCAATTTGACTGAAGCGCACTATTTTTAAGAACATACTGCTCTATCTTGGGATTATATTTAGATCTTGATTCATTCAAGTCTATTATATGTCTACTATTAAAATCTACTTCTTTACTACCCTCAATGTTCCTTATCTCTCTTGCTATATTATTATATTATTATTAGTTGACAAAGACCATAATAATTAAGTAAAATGTTGGTAATGGCTGTGGCATTGAATTAAATGACCAATAATAAGGGAAAAATACAAACATTCATTTATTTCCATCATAATTTTAATAATTATAAAAATTTTTTAAAACACATTTTTAGGCTTGTTAACATTCTTAAGCTGTTCATTTTACAGTACTGGGTGTAGAGACTAGAAATGTAAAGTGTTAAGTTTCTGAATACTTATAAAGTCTCAATATTGGTTGTAATTAAATTTTTAAATGAAAATTTTATTTTAAAATACCTAGAGTGGCCTCTATCGCTCTTTTGTCATTTTGCTACAAGTAGAGGAAAATGGTGATTCAGATGTGGCTGACTTCAGAACTATGCACTAAGTCGAGCATTACTTGCAGAGATTAATAAGATGAGCCTTGTATTCCAGTCAGAGGTAGAATAAATAGAAGGTATGGTGAATACACCTTGTCCTGGGGTTGACCATAGATAATCCTTGGCATAAGAAAAGCCAGGTACAAATCATGCTCTTTCTTCCATTCCTGCTGTTTGTACTTGGCACAATTTAAAAACAAAATTTTTACTGGAATATTTGATTTCTAAGTTGAGTTATCGCATGTGACATATATCAAAAGCTGTGCTTGAAAGATGACAACCAGAGTTGAATTCTGCACCAAGAGATAATAGATTGATTTAACTCATTCTTCCCATCTGCCAACTCCTATCCTCACTCCCATCCAAAAAAAAAAAAAAACCCACACAACCCCAAATAAAAACAGTTACATCATATAGAAGTGGCAGTGTCATTATTTATGGATGGGAGATGTCAGGATTTAAGCACAGTCTGAATCAGAGCTGCATGATTTAACTGAAAACCCAGAAACAGTCCTGGTGAAAAATTACTCCTTATCCAAACAAAAAGCATGGACCATTTCCACCATGGCTTTTAAAAGTCAGAACAGAGTAGAAATGAGTGAATTTGTCTTCTGATTCTTACAAAATATACAAGACCTTAAGAGTTGTTGTTTAGATTATGGTTGCCTGTGACAACTTTAGTTTTAATGTGAATGTGTCCCTTCAATTTGAAGGTGTTCATGTAACAGATTAACTACAATTCGAGGTAAAGAGAAAGGAAATGGAATGAACGTTTGGACAGTACTATGAGAGAAGAGCGTTAGGAGTAATCTTTGGGCTAAAAGCAAAAGAAGTCATTGAAGTGACTCCATAGTGACTTTGACTTAAATCATGTGGCTTTAAAAAAATACAAAGAATAATAAATTGAAAATCAGCAAAATACTGATTTTTCACAAACTTTATCAACAGGAGGTATATGCAGAGTTCTTTTGGTAATAACCTGCCATCTTTCCATGAGCACCCACACTTACTGCTTCGTCTGAACAAGATGGCTGCCCAAGAAAGGTAGATAAAGTAGACGATCTGTGTTCACAGTACAGTGAAGTGCAGTGGCTTTATGTGGCACTTGGCCTGTGACTCATGTGGGTTTTGATTCCATTAACAGCAACCTGGTAGTAAGATCACACAGCCTCAAATCTTTTTTTTTAATCTGTTGGTGAGTAATTTAACACACGTACTTCTTTCCACTGTTGGAACAAACAGTTTTACATTGTACTGACACTGGAGCCACCTTGAGAGTAAGACTTAGTTGTGGTTGAGTTCAAAGTTAGTTTGGAAGAATGATCGAGGCAGTGAGTGTTGATGTTACTCAGTCCACTAAGAAGGGCCCAGGAGCCTTCTTAGATAACAAGGAATTACATCAACTTTGCTTGGAACACTCCTCCATCAGATGCCTGCAACATTTGCCGTTTTACTGCCTTCAGGTCTTTGCGTCACACAGCCAATTTTCAGTAGCTCAGCACTTTCCTTGAGCACCCTAATAAAAATTGCAAACTACTTCCCCACCTCTTAGCATTTATCACCTTTCCTCTTTTTTCTCCATAATCTGACATACTGTTTAACATAATAATTGTTTGCTTGTGCCCCTTAGAATGCAAATAGGGAGTTACACCACTTTTGTTCATAAGGTGTCCATAGGGTATAGATAGGCCAACTGCACATGGTAGACACTGAATATACAAATGCTCCTCAACTTATAAGTTGAAAATATCAATAAGTCGAAAATGCACTTAATGCACCAAATTTACTGAACATCATAGCTTAGCCTAGACTACCTTAAACATGCTCAGAATGCAATATCCAAAAAACGCTGGCAACACGGTACACTGTAGAGTATCATTTATTTACCTTTGTGATCACGTGGCTGAATGCGGCTTGCTGCTGCTGACCAACATCACAAGAGATATACCACATATTGCTAGTCTGGGAAAAAACGAAAATTCAAGGTATAGTTTCTACTGAATGCATATCACTTTCATACCATCTTAAAGTAAAAAATTTTAAAAATTATAAGTCAGACCGTTGTTAAATGGGGTCCGTCTGTGTGTTGAATAAATGAATAATTGTGCTGATGGCGTTTAGGGCACTTATGTAAACCACATTCCTGGTTGCTATTAGTGCTTGACTTTGGGATGCCACAGATAAATCCTGCTGATATTGCTTCTAAATTCTTCAGGTCCTAAAAGTGATTTCCCTGTCAAAAACGAGCTGCATTTATAGGCTCTGTTTTCTTCTTGTTGGGCAATTGAGCTAGTTCTGGCTCTCAGTAAACATGTTTGTGGTTGCAGAGGAAAATGAATATTTCTCACCCAAATGTTGTCATGTCATCACCTCTGTCTGGCAACCAGAGAAGCAGATGTTCTATTCCTTGACCTCAGGCTAGTGGTTCCAGTTGGGTGTTAAATACATTTCACAAAACTGAATTTGCACATGCAAGGCTGCTGTTTTTGTTTGCCTTTATGGTAGTCTTAAGAGCTCAGCAAGTTTAGCAAAGGTCCAATTCGGAGGCGCTGGAAGTATGTTTATCTGTATGTGTACGTATACTCACATACGTGTAGATCCATACATTCATATGTTTAGCTAGCTATTGCAAAACACATGTTTATTTTGAGATCAACATTTCTAAACATGATGAAAAGTAGCCCTAAGGACATTTCCAAGAACAAATTTTCCTCTTTCCAGAAAGCAATTTTCAACAGATAATTTTTAGACCCAGAATTCAAAAGAATTATATTGCTATATCCTAGCAAAGATGATTATTCATTTATTTTTTATTTAAAAACAACATACCACTCTGGGCCAGGCAGAGGGATGAATATAGCATTTGGGTTTTTCAGACAGCTTGGTTGTTGGGATGTCTGACGTGACCACAGTGGAGCAGGAAAGCCCAGACCACAGTATAAAGGGAAAGAGAAAGACCCCACTGCTGGGACACTTAAGCTCTGGTCCTGATTGTCCGCCATGTCACCAGTCTTGCAAGTTACTTATTTTTCTAGGACCTCAGTTTCTTCTATAATACAAGGATTGCACTAGGTGATCTCTAAAGCCCCTTTTATCTGCATACCAGTTTGGGGGAGCTCAGAGACATCAGTGTGACTGCTATATAGCTTTTGCTACCTTTCAAGCATACCTTGTGAGTTCTGTAAACACACAGTGGGCCACACATCATTTGTTACAAGGTTTAACATCTTTATAAAGCAATGATTTAAGGTTTGAATTTCTCATTGGGTTCCAATTCCTGGGTACCAGAGGTGGGGAGGTGAGGGAGATATTGCTTACTAGAGATTTCCTATTGTAAGGAGAGTGTGTGTGTGTGGGTGGCAGACCACACTGGTTCTTATAGATGGACCACCGTGCTAACCCTCATGGTGGTTAGGAATGCCTGAGGTCATTCTCAAGTAGACCAGTGTCTTGGCCTTGGTTCTTTTTTTGGTAGCCACATGCATGCTTGAATTTATCCTGAGCCCATTACATTTGAATCTCAGAGTGTGCCATTAGCAACTCCATATAGGATATGGAGACTCCACCAGTTTGAAAATTACTATAGAGAGACTTATCCAAGGGCAGTGTGGGAGCAGTGACTGCCCCAAACAAGAGCGGCTGCTTCTTGGGGATGGGCCCTCCACAGCTTTCTTAGAAGGTCTGGTGATGACCGGTGTTCCTGAGTAGGAGCCTATCTGCATTATTCTAATTACTAACCAGTTTAATCCACTGAAGTAAATTTCAACTTCAGAATTTTCTTCTTAACAGCATTCTGTAACTCTTACCTTTTGTTAGTGGAAAACCTTCTCAGTTTTTACTGGTTAAGGATACATTAAAGATGATTAGATGAGTGCCTTTCTTTTCTTTTTTCTTTTTATTCTCTTTTTTAAAAATAAAGATCTACCTGAAGTGTGAATTAATTTGGGAAATTCAACAATACAGAACAGCAGCATTATATTCATATTTATTGCTAGCAAAGTTTCAAGAAACAGTTTTTTAAAATGGCTATTGACATAAGGCATGGCTAATATAAAGTTTGAAAATATTCCAATTTCTAATTGACAGAAGAAGAATTGACAACTCCTCCGCTAGATGGCATCATTCTTCCAGGAGTGACAAGGCAGAGCATTCTGGACCTGGCACGCGAGTGGGTGGGTGCCTTTGACATGAACATTTATAAGCATGAGACAAAAAGTAATCAAAATAAGCCCGGCTTAGTGTTTAAATTATATGCTGTAGTTCCAACCAATGTCATCAATTTTTTAATCTTAACTTGAGTGTAAAGAAGTCTTCTAGAAGGACTATCTTGGCAAGACTATCAAATAAGTATTGTTTGTAGGGAGGGCAGAGAGAAACCGGTTTGTCAAGTTGTCCTGGTGAAGAAGTTTTCTAGTACTACTCTCGAGCTTTCTATCAAGTGCCTCCTACTAACTCCCCTGGTCTATACTTTGTGTGCTTCTGTTTAGACAGTTCTTAACTTTTCGAGTCTAAGTGTATTGTTTCCAAATGGCAATGATTCGTAGCTCTTCCCCTTCTCTGTTTATTCCACTGGAATCATCCTTGTCACAGAAATTAAAGAACTTAACTGACATAATTACTGACACAACATTACTAGTTCGGCTGCCTTCTTCTTCCCTTCTTCCTGCCCCCTGTTCTCCCAAATTCACATACACGGTTATTTTAAAATCAAAACGCTGGAGCAAATATAAAATTGTTTTCAGTAGACTTTCTGATTCATGTGACATAGGAAAGCATGTTAAACTATTTGGTATTGGAAATGACATAACACACTCAAGATAAATATTGAATGAGTTGGTTATCTGGCAAAAGTTCTTGGATGGAACTTGTGACCCATGTGTTAAAATGATGTCCAAGGGACATGAAAAGGCTTTGAGCATTCTGTGGTCCAACAGTACTAATGGGACAAATGTTTAAAAACACACACATTATCTAGGAGAGAATACCAGCACAGTTTCTCTGGAAAAGACTTTGGAAATAGAGGAAATGTGCTATAAATAATTCTACAAAACCTTCAAGTAGACAAGACCCAACTGCCACATGCTGGCTGGCACATTGGGCATGACATTTACAAACTGTTGGTATAATTTCAAACAGCTTGCCCTGTCCTAAATATGTTTGTAGTTGGAAAGATGTATTTTCAAAGCTCAGTAATTTTTGTTTTATTAAAGAAAAAATTCAACCAAGTACAGAAGGTTTGATGACAAGTTGCAAGTAGAAATGCTTTCCCACACTAATGATTTGCTAGCATGAAAAATAGGTTATTGTGGAGGAAGTTTTTTCTTGACTCCTTAGCTATAATTTATTTTAAAAGCTATTTTAAAACAGTGAGACATAAATGCCAAGAGGCATGTGGGGGGTTACTATTACTTGCCAGACAGGGGAAATTGTCCAAAGATAAGTAAGGGTGAACAGAGGAAAAACAATTCTGTTTATTTACAAGATTTTTTTTTTCTTTTCCAGAACACAGAGCTCAGCTTGTTTTCAGTTAACTTGGCTGATTTTCTGGAATTTATTTATTTACCTTTGAGCAACATAATTGCAATTGCGGGCTGAGATAAATTGAAACTTGCAAAAAGCCATATTTCTATTGCAGGCAGGCATATTTTCCTACCCTTCTAAATATACTTACAGCATGATGCATTCTTCTTCTAATGTTTTGAATCTTGCCAAGGGCTGTGATTTCCATTTTTATCTATTGTGAATTTGTAGGTTTTAAAAAATACTCTCTTATTTAAAAAATCTATTCATTCTTTTGTTGCCTCTTAATTCAAATAGCCTGTTGACAAACTTTGAGTTTTAACCACTAACATAAAAGAATGAGAATTAAACAGATTAAAGAATGAGTATTAAACAGATGGTTTTAACAGATAACTTAAAAGCATTAGATTTTTTTTTTCATTTTCTGTCCTTGAGCAAATAAAATGTTCCAGTAGTTCAGCAGAAGTTGATGAGGTTATACGGATAATTCTATGATGAAACTCAATCTATTATGATACTAAGGAGAAGAAAGAAGATTACTGCTGTAAAATCAACTGGATCAGTAAATTTAGAAAGAAAAAATATATAAAATGTAATTTCTCAAATAAAGTCCAAATATACTTGTCATGTTTTAAATTAATGAAATATTTCAGATATTTAAACTATATCTGTTTTTACTCCATAAGACACAGTGGAAAGAGAAGCAAATTTGGAGTGAGTCATATCAGACCTGAATTCAAATCCAGTTTCTGCCACTTACTAGCTATGTGACTTTTCCTTGACCCGTAATTTCCTCATTTGTAAAATGGGGATGATAATATCCACCTTAAAAATGGGAGAACTCGGCATGCAATGGATGCTCAATAAATGGGAGCTATAATTATTAGTGTAATAATATGTTCTCTTTTATGATAAATGGGCTTTAAGACACTGTCAGTGTAGAGCACACATTAAATAATACTTGGGTGCATCAATTTGTTAGACGTTAGCCATGACAAAAAAAAAAAAGAAAAAGAAAACAGGCATTTATTAAAATATACTGCACATTAGTGATAATCTTATATTTTATTTTCCGATCATCTCTTTTAGAGAGGCTGTGACCTTGGAGTATGTTGCTTAGCACCTCAGTGTGTTTACCGATGTGATGATGTTGCTCTTTCCAGCTTTCCCTCTAAGGATGATTGCCATTACCCAAGTTCGATCAGAATGTAAAGTAGAAAGATAAGTACTGCAGGGCTTTTTTGCATGCGTTTTCCTTGAAAATACATACTTTTTATTTTTTATATTCCAAACAGGGTGAATTTAAGGTGTCGGAGAGGTATCTCACCATGGATGACCTGATAACAGCCCTGGAGCAGAATCGAGTGAGAGAAATGTTCGGCTCTGGCACGGCCTGCGTCGTTTGCCCAGTTTCTGATATACTGTACAAGAGTGAGGTGAGACAGTGTTTCTTCATTGCTTGTCATTTCTAAGCATGGGGCAGTTTGTCCTGATGACCCTGTGTTAATAAATTATTTATTCTCATTTTCCAGTGATTTTGTGTAAGCTTCAACATCGTGGGAGGTCACTTCTGTCTTTGGACAAGTATCATATCTGCCTTTTGTCAATTTAGGAATTGAAGATGTGTCAATAGACTTCCATCATTTCTTTCTACTAGTTCAATAAAGACGTTTCTATAAGTAGTTAGATCTCAATTTCTGGTTCCCAAAAGTATTTCCAAAATATTAGAGTAGGAATGCTAAATAGCAATGGGAAATCCCTATATTTACTATCATCATCATCATCATCATCATCATCATCAAGACCACTCTTTATTTTTTTTTTTTTAATCTGGCAAATCTGGTACATTCACTAAAATGTGCGGAAGGAATTTAAACATTTAGTTGAAAGAAATTTTCTACTCCCAGTCAACTAGCCTGATTTTATATGTACTGTACTTCCATTTTTTGGTCAGATTTTTTTTCTTTCCACTTTATAACAAAGCTACAATATTTGTGATTAACATCATTAGCTAACTTTATAATTTAAAGTCATGTGGGTGTTATTTATAAAACGTGAATTGGCTTAAATTACTCATTAAATAAAAATTCTATTGTTTTAATATTCAACATTATAATTATTTTTCCTCAGCTGGTTGGGTTGGTTTTTTTTTTCCTGCTTATAATGATGGCTGCTTCATTGCTTGAGATTTTTGATCTTGCTTTTAGAGAATAGCTCCTGACATATTTTCATCTGCAAACTATTTCAAGAGAAAATAATTATTCTATTATCATTCAGTACTTGTGCTGATTATAAAGCTACTGTTTCATATTTTATTATGGTAGTATCTAGGTAATGTATTATTGGTCCACTTTTTAACGAACTAAGGTTGTCATTAGGTCAGATATTTTTAAGTTCAATTACTATTTTACCTCTAGAAATAATAAGTTTATAAAGTTTAACACATTTTTAATGGTCTTGTTTTAGAGGGCATTCAGAGCCAAAAGGTACATCTAATTATCCTATTATCCTAAAGGGCATAATAAGAAAGATAAGAACATGGACTGTCTACTAAAATCATACTATCAAAGGCCTGCAAGCCAGCAAGGCATAAATGAGCATGACTGAAATATAAATTAGGGTCACGATATTTCTCTCAGCCCCGAACTTAACCATGCTATCCAACATTGTGGAGGTTGTGGCCCTTGGAGCTTTAACTTGGAACAGACATAGGTCTAGAAGCCCCTTGTGAAGGGATATAAACTTGCTTTAATTTATGTCCCTGAAATGACTTACTTTAATTTGTGACAAAATATTTTGAGTTCTTATTTTCTGCTGAGAGGGTTAAATGCGGAGGCCAATCGTTTATCCTTGTAGATTCTAGGAATGCTGGAAGAGGTAGTATTCTTTTAGGTTTAGCTGCTATTTTAGGGACCCCTAGCTTTTCATTGGTTCCTCAAATCATCCCGAAGAATGGCATATAAACCAGTTGTGCCCTAAATCAATTGATAGGCTATGAACAGCTTATCACTGGCTAGTTAGTTTTTATTCAAATTTGGAATAGAAAAGAGGCTTTGGCATAAGGAACTAACATATATAATCAGGTTATCATAGCGCATTCCTTATTTCAGTGGAATTGCTGAGTGTCTTACTTGTCACTGTATACTTAAACATCCTTAAATTATATTGTGTCTGGTTTGCTTTCATAGAATATACACATTCCAACTATGGAGAATGGGCCTAAGCTTGCAAGCCGGATCTTGGACAAATTGACTAATATTCAGGTAAGGGCTTCTTTCTGTTAAAAATGTTATCTTATTTCAATTAGCACTTAAAACCAAATCATATTTCAATAGAGAGAAGGGAGTAAATACTGCATTTGGGGTCGACAAATTAAATTTAAGGAACATGTTCCTGATACTATATATGGGTATAAGTAAAGCAGAAACGAGGGAGAAGATACATGTTTAAAAAAAAAGAAAAAGAAAAGAGAAAGAAAGTATTGTCAGGGACTCCAAATTACTTAACATTTAAAAACTTTGTAAATTTTGATAATATTTAAAAATCTCATTAAAAAGTAGAACATACTCAAAAACTTGAAAGTAGAAGAAAGCACGGAAGAAAACTAGTATTACCTGTAATTTCAACACCAAGAGATATAACCACTGTTAATTTTCTACATCTCAACTTTTAATATTTTGTAAGCATTTATATATTTTTAGATAAATGTATTTTCTAATACAATGGGATTGTACTAATTTGTTACCTGCTTTTTTCACTTAGTAAATTATTTGCTTTTTTATATCTATAAATATTTTTAATTCCATCTGAAAAAGTTTAATCAAATTTTATTATATCAGTGTACCATAATTTTTAAAGAAATCTTGTTATCGAAGTGTTAAAATGGTATTTTTGAATATTTAACAACTTTTATGCAAAACTAATAATATTAATGAAAGGAAAGAATGATTGGTGTTTTGAGCTATCTTCCACTCTTCAACAAACGTTTTCTACAGGAATTTTTCTGTTAGATGAAGGAATATAGAATATTCCTTTATTCAATATTCCTAAATTAATATTGAAGACATAGACTCTACAGAGTTGTTTTCTACTTTTGTAAATAGAAACAATTAGAAGTAATTTGAAAAATTTAACAGAACTTTCTGCATGGATATTTCAGGTATTTATATATTTTTTAAAGTTATCTGAGTAAATCTAATGAAGATAATGTTATTAGTGTTGTTGCTCAAATAAAAAACATAAATAGAACAAAAATATATAATTGGCTAGATTATGAAAGGCTTTATCCAAAACAGAAGTCGAGAGATTTTTAAGAGAGGAGGAAGTGTGGTTATAGTGATAAGAAAGGAATACCATTTGGAAATTTTTCTGGAACACATTATATAGAAGAGAATTTTTTTTTTCTTTCTTTCTTTTTTTTTTTTTTTTGACCAACAATCTATAGTAATGTCTCGCAAGGTAGTTAAGCATCTTTCTAGGCAGGCATATCAAATACCAAGCAATTCTGGGTCAATTACAAGAGACTGTCCTATAATTTGTAAGCATTTCAAAAAGCTTTTGGAGGATTTCTTTGAGCCCGTTAATACACAAAATGAGATCTCAGGGTTACTTCTTGGAGATTACATGAAATAAAAAAATTTTGAACTGATTCAATTTGCTTGTGAAGGATTAAAAGAAAAGGAAAAGTAGTCAACTGGGCTGAAGGGAAAATCAAATTCTATTAAATTTGAATGGAAAGAAAGATCTAAGTAGATGTGTTCAACAAACATAACCATGAAGCTTTGGCTAAGGAAGGCAAAAGCAGAAAGGTACATTATCACCATCGGGATGATGACAGAATAATGCTTCAGAACCCTAAAGTTTGAGTGAAAGAGAAGCCCAAAGACATAATTTTGGGACACATGAGAAGCCATGGCAAAAGTTATCAGAAAGAACATTTTTCAAAGTAAGATGATGGAAGCCAAGAATGTAGGTGACAAAATTGAATGTTTTTTATTTATTCATTCAACAAAATTATGTATTGGGCACAGTGTGCCAGAGGCTGTTCCAGATACTGGTGATACTGTAGTTTAAAAAGGGACAAAATATTAGAGTAGTCAAATCACACCGATTTAGAAGGTCAAAATAAATATGCAATTTAAATATGAGTCCATGTAAAAAGTTTTAAAAATAAAATAAATATACATAGAGAGAATAGAGAATGAGAAGAAACATTTTCTTATGTGTATATGTTCTCTATATAACCTAGTGCCTGTGGCTAGGAAGAAGTTAATAATTTCTCTTTTTACTTTAGATAGTAACATATAATGCATAATGTACATAACACTAAAAATTAATGATATGTTCAGAGCTCCATACTGAACAAAGAAACAAAGAGATAGAGTTACAGAACAGGAGATAATACAATGATTCTGAATTCAGCCACAAACCAGAAGCACCAGCTCTGCTCCAAATTGTTAGGTAACAAAGGACTGTTCGTGCAGAATTTAAGACCACATCTTTCCTCTTCAATGATTTTATGCTTGTGGGCATGGAACCCAAAGTTTCAGAATTATTCTCTTACAAGATGGCAAATTGGTGCTGTCAGCCAAGCTACTAGGTTATCTGTTTCTTTCCAAGAAAAATAATTTAAGCAATTATTGAGGAAAAAGCATAGAATTGCATCACGGTTCACATTTGATCTCTTTGATATTAGATGGAAATACGGATGTTTCCTACAAAGTGCTCAGGTAAAATGAAGAAGAGGGGGAGCAACAACAATCACAAAACCCTTATGACTCTTGCCAGTATTGACCTCGGGGGGAAATTCCTTTTTAACCGCAGTTTGGACTTTGATTTAACCTGTGTACTTCTGTACATGAGTAAGAATCTCTGAGGTTAAGTGTGCATCCCATTTGGATAATTACTCGTATAGTTCCCTGGGTCTCAGATTGCCCTACAAAAACCTCTTAGGAGGGGAACATTTCAAATAACAGTTTCTTTTTTGCCCTTTCCTTTTTCTCTTTAAGCAACAAAGAAAAACATTTCTGTGTTCTGTGTTCATACTTAACCAAACTTAAACTTGGAAATCATTTTCCATGTTGCCCACGTTTCTTTTCTCTCCCATTACTCTTTGCCATTCCAGTTACATCATATTGACCTTTGCTCCCACCATTTGGGGTCTTCTCTGTTCTTCACTATATCCTGCTCTCTGCTGCTTTTTTCCTTCTACAGTTTGTCCATTTCATAAGGTATTGGTTGTCCTTCAACGCATATGTCCTTTAGGTACCTTTTAAATCTCTCTTGAGCAACATTCCTTTGCAAACCCAATACAAACATACATTCAGCCACTTAAATGCTACTTATTTTTCTGGCTTCCCTATTGCCTGGGATTATCTCACGTGGTCGTTAAATCATATTCTAGACACACACCTGTCTTTATTCTATGGTTTTTTTGAATGTGAGAGTTGTTCAATGTTCAAAGAACCTGATTCAGAACTTTTCAAAGTGACATACGTCAAGACTGCTGTCAGGATTAGCTAAAAGCTGGAACCCGAGTCTTAAAGATCAGGGGTAGCACGTTTGAGTAACTAGCAGTGCTACCATTGAGGTTTCAGGAGGTGAGAAGTAGCGATTGCAAAGACCGAGAGGTAGACATCTTAATAGTTTAGGAAAAGGAAAGCCTGAATAGGATAGGAGCAGTAGTTATCTAAGATGTTAGAGCCCCACCCTTTCCCCTGCTGACTTCTTAAACTATCTTTCTCTTTGTGTGCTCTATGTGCACAGTTGCAGATTGCCTTGATGACTCAGTCCCTCCACCAGCTTTCCAGCCTCCCTTTGTTCCCTAAGACACACTTCTCTACATGTTATGAGATTTTACAGAGCTGTGCATGGCCATCGAGTAGGATTTAGAATAAGAATGAAAAATTATTACCTGGTGGGCAGCACTTAATATATTTTTATTGGCATTGTAGAAAGTAAGTACATGACACATAGATTGTCCTTTTATGTTGCTCAGAATTTTCTGTTGAATGTAAAAGACATTTTAGCAAGGGTTATGAAAAAATGTTTGCCATACGTACGTTGAATGTGAAATAATGAACTTATCATTAATCATGTTTTGGTGTAGTGTTCTAACTGGAATTTGTGAAAAGATGGAAATTCTGCACATTATAGTTTTCCACATAGGTTCAAAGTACCATCTCACAGGCTCAGTGTGATTTGCCATGTTGCTTTAACCCCATCTTTGATTTCAATGAACAAAATCAAGTAAGTGTGACTTATAGCAAGCAGGCCTGCCAGTGTTGAAGGTGTGGGTCTGCTGCTGTGGTTTTGTAATGACCAACAATGGTGTCATGAACACCGAGCCCATGCAGACATGTGTTTGTTCTCTTTTCTCTCCTTCTCTGGACACCTGCTCTTGAGGAAAGAATATAATTTCTGTCTCTCCTAAAACCTGTCATTTCCACTTTGAATTATTTTGCCTTGAAAAATGAAATTGAATGACTTATTATCCAAATGAAAAGTTGGACTGCTAATGGCCCAGGTCTAGATATATGGATTACTTGTATTATCATATCTCTTGGATACATCTCAGAATGCTATGATTTTACATAAAAGTGTAAATTTCAGGATGAGAGGAGTAAAACATATTATATTATCATGTAGGTTTGCAATGTAATATGGCCTATGACTGTCATTTTAACCAAAATTGATTTTTTACTATGTATAAAACTAAAACGACTAATTGAAAGCAAATTTATTTTAACCAATGAAATTCAGTATGAAATTATAGTGGTCATGAATCACAATTTTGTAGAGCTGCTAAAATGTCAATATGCTGACATTCAAGTATTATTAATGGCAAAAATGTCTAATGTGTTAATGGAAACACAAATAAGAGAAATAGCACACATCTTTTGCTCTTACCTTAAGTCGTGTTGACACCATGTATAAATCAGACAGACTTTGGGAATGTTTTATCCAGCATTCATCACGAATCAACAGAGTCGATAGTGGGAGGTCTCACTCCTTAGGCGACTCTTTCTGATGTGGATTAAGCAGGTCACTTACAGTCATGGGGCGTCCTTCATTCTCCTCTTCATGTAAACCAGAAGGTTGTAGGTAGACCCATTTGTGGCTCCTGGTTATTTTCACCAGTTTTCCAGAGTCTACTCACTGAGGTCTTTAAAGCTCTTTAAGGAGAATACAGCATGTGGACAATGTGACTTAGGAGAAATGGCATCCAACAGAGGCAAGAGAGCTGGGCTTGTGATTATGAATGTCCTAGAGCCTTAGTGTCCCTGCATGTAAAATGAGAAGCTTGGCGTAAAAGTTCATTGCTCGATTTTTCAGCAGCAAAACTTTCTCCAAGATAAATTTTTCCTGGAATCCCAATAGGCAAAACCAATAACAGTGGAATTGTTCTGAAGTAAAGAAGTATAACCCAGATCCCCACTTAATTTGGCTCATCCCAATGTGAGGATCATTTTAAATGATCATTAAGGTTCTTAACAATTCAGAAATTCAGATGTTTTGTATTAATTTCATCAGAAGTTACATTAGGACTAAAGAGCCAATTCATGGGAAAAGGGGACATCCTCTGGTTTAGGCAAATGCATAGTGACAGAATTAATGGCATGCTCCTCTGCGTAGGGAAGGTCTGCTCCAAGTTCGCCTCCACAACGTATGACTGAACATGTAGAGCAGAGTCTAGACGGTGGTCTGGAGCATGGAATTTGGCGTGGGAGGCCATGGCTAGAGTCTGGCCTCTACCCTTTACTAACTACAACCTTAAGCAAGTTATTTAATCTCCCCAAGACATCAGTTGCCTCATCCATAAAGTGGGATTGATAATGGCACCTATTCTCCAGAGATACTGTAAGGATAAACGAGGCAGTACGTGTGTAAAGCTCTTGGCATAGTGGTGCTGGCATGCAGTACTTGCTCGTGGGGCGAAAGCTCATTTAAACACAGATATTTGCTGAATCAGTGAATGAATGAATGAATGAATGTAGAACTGGCTTTCTGTTTTTGACATCTGGGATATCTTTGTTTTATTTAATTTAGTTTTAAGTATTAAAATTTAGGTTTGCTAAAGCAATTTATCTGCTGACGCAAATCTAATTGTGATTATGATGCAATTCCATCATTTTTGAAGGAATAAGGAAATTTGGGATAATAACGTAACACAAACAACTTTCATTTAGAAAACAAAGTCACCATTAAGATCTACCAGGCTTGTCAATTCAATATTTTTGTCCAGAAACATAAAATTCTCTCAGGAGTGATGATTTTCAAGCAGTGATTCTCAAACTAGCGCCTGTCAGAATCACCTGACATGGTTGCTGAAGCACAGATGGCTGGGACTCACCTGCAGAGTTTCTGATTTAGGAAATTTGAGGTAGGGCTTGAGAAATTGCATTTCTAACATCTTGCCAGCATCTTGCTAATGCTGCTGGTCTGAGGAATGCACTTTAAGCATCACTTAAAATGAAGATGACAGTAGTTAAACTCAGTTATGCTATTTGGAGACCAGAAACTAAATACAGAATAGTAATGAAAGCATATATATGGGACCTACATTAACTATAAATTTGAGTTCAATAATTATAAAATTTGTGATTCATTCTGGGTATTTGGTTTTTCTCTCAAATCTTATTTTTAATGTGAACATGCTTTTAATATTCAAAACAGAAATGAATCTTTTATATAACCGTTTTTATTATTAAGTTTATTTATAATCTACAGTACTGTTAGCTTGTATACTGAAATATGTTCTTGTTCTTTTTGTAGTATGGAAGAGAAGAGAGTGATTGGACAATCATCATATCCTGAATGGAAAATACAGGATACTATCTGTGTGCTATTGGGATAGACTGTTGCATTTGAATTATGATAGATTCTTTGTCTACCTGTTTTTAGTTGTGCATAATGTGCATAATGTAGTTTGTATTATCAATGTTACCAGGGCGATTGTTTCCTCGTGCCAGAGAAAATAAATTGCAATTTTCAAATGGTGTTTTGTAAATGTTGTAGTCGAAGCTTATCTTCCCTTCCCTTAGAAAGATGATAATGTAAGCCATACAGCATAGAATTTTCCTCAATAATATTAGTACCTCTTCTAGTACTACACTCAGATACAGAAATGTTTGTTTATTCTTTATCATAAATTATATTCTCCTCAACCAAATGAGTTTGTGTGTTTAAAAGCTGATCTGAGTAAAATTCATAGATAACATTTCTTGTGACACATATTCATCCTCAGAAGGTTTTTTTTAAATCAAGACTTTGAAAAACTGAATTTCCTCATGTCACATTTCTTTACAGGCCCCTTAAGTGCCTCTTAAGGTAAATCTCTCCCTACTTCTTGATGTCACAATCAGTTCTAAGATCTCCTTGTGCATCAGTAAGATCCATGCACATTTCCGGCATTGCCCTTTCCACATTGTATTGTGATTGGCTGCTTGTTAGGCTCCACTAAACACTGAGGGTCTTATGCCTTAGAGATCTTTGCATCCCCAATGCCTGGCACATAATAGGTACTCAGTAGATATTGAATAAATGAATATTTACCTTCTATAGAAGTGAACCTTCTTTGTTTCTATATTATGAAACCTCTTTATTAGAATTTGTGATTGATTCTGACATTATGTATGTTTACCTCATATTGTCTTTATTTTCCATGGTCTAAGACATTAGAGATATTCAGAGGCATAGTTTCTTGGAGGAATTATTTCATATGTAAAGACTGTCTTGGAACTGAAGTTATACCTCTAGAAAATGACAAATGTTATATGTTAAGTGTTAAATACAAAATAAATCATTATATTTAGTTTTTTAGTAGAAAGCAGAGAGATATACTGTGGCTTTTATACTCTTGGTTTTATACGGGCTCTTTTCTCCTGAATGGGGATTGGATGAGCACAAGGTTAGGGTGCAGGGGGAGCAATTATAGATGGTATTTTCCTCATTTAGGAGCTCTGTGTTAAAATTGTATCCTGGTTTATCTAGGGGAAAGTCAAATTTTGATAGAAAACATTTACCCTTGGAAGGTCAACCCTCAGATGTTATATTTTGGTTTCCTTCTGTACTAATAACTTTCATCTTGGTGATCATATTTCATTCTCTTTTCAAAGCAAGGAAAAAAACATTCTAAAAATTTGATGCATTGGAAAAATTTCCTTAAGGCATTTAGCAGCACATAGCAAATGGGGCTTTGATTCTTTTTCAACACTTTTGGCCATAGGGTCTTTTTAGATGGGAATGGTAAAAATGAAAATTAGGGAAGTATAAGATGAAAAGGAATGGTAGAAGTATCTTTTAGGGGGCTTTTAATTGTTGATCTGAAGTCTTGGGAGAGTCTGTTCTTTCAGGCCTCGGGTGCTTTACCTGTCCTATACACTCCTTCACCAAGTAGTGTTCTAAGGGTATGTATTTGCTTTAGCTAAATCCTGTGACCTTGCTTTTAATATAGTATTCTAGAAAAAACTTCCAAGTGATTTTAACCTATTAAGCAGCACATGAATGAGACTTACATTCCTATGAGAAATGGGAGTCATTTGTTTGCCATAAATGCATTTTATACTTTGCATTGCTAAATTTATTATGGTAAGACGACATGTCCATTACATACAAAAGTTAGAGAACAATGTTTTGACATTAAGTCTGTACGATTTCTTTTACCAAAACTTAAGAGCATTTTAAGCCCTTCTACCAGATTTGGTGAAGATTAAGGATATAGATTAAAAAAAAAAAAAACTGAGAGGATGTAATCTGCCATTCTCGTTTAAGTAATAAGACAGGAAATTGACCTTAACACTAACTCGTTAAATAGATTTAAAAGAAACATCTGTACATCTTTTTTCCTTGTGCACTATTTGTTTAATTGCAGTAGATTAATACAGCAAGAGTGGCCCATTATAACTAGGTAATTATCCATTCTTCAAGACTTAGTTATTGTAACACTAATTGATCATTTAAGGCGTAAGATAGTCTAGCATTAGAAACATGTGAGGCTAATCTGCTCAAAAAGATCAACAAATTAATATTGTTGCTGATATTTGCATAATTGGCTGCAATTATTTAATGTTTAATTGGGTTGATCAAATGAGATTCAGCAATTCACATGTGCATGAATATAAACAACTGGTGGCACTTAAAATGATAATGATTAACTTATTTTGCATTTTTTTTCTTCCTCATTTTTTAGTTCTTTCATTTCAGACCAAGTTTGTCAGCTTTTACCAAAACATATCAATAGAAACCAAGATTTTAAAATTAAATATAGACAAAACATGAGCATTTCCTAAAGATATTTGCTATTAGAAATGTTCTCTGTTACTGTCATTTATTAAGGATTCAACTCATGATACACCAAAGGAAGACTCGACCTCAGGGATGTGGATTGGACCGTGCTGTCTAGTACTATGCAGCTGGCAGGAAGGAATGAACAATACCCGTTTTAACTTTTGCTTTCAAAAGTACAAAGGGAAAGTGAAATGGAAAGAAATGACTGAGAAACTTTGTTAGCACTTGTTTTTCCTGCTTGGTAAGCACCCTTTATTTTTTTTTCAAAAGATTTCTCTAAGAATAATAACAATTAAAAAAAAAAGATCAGAGGCAGCGGCAAGAAAGTGCGGTGTAATGACAATCATTTGACATGCAATGTCAGCACACTTGAAGATGTGAGAAACCTACATCATATACTCTGGGTTAAAATTCTTCACCATACCAGTTTTGTTGCTTGATAGAATTGTACCTAAACAAATGATCTTGCTTTCCTCAGATTAGACCAATTTTGGGTACTTGAAGACAATTGATGGGTATATCTTAGTAAAAAGGATTGTAGGAGCTCTTTATTGAAGTTGTAGTTTGAACTCTGCTTGAGGGGGTTTGTACTGTGAAATAGGCTGCCGAATAAGCTTACTTATTTTCTCTATTCCCACTCAGCACTGAATCACCATGTTCTTTTTCCTTAAAAAGTTTTTAAAAATTATATGTTTAGTTACTCTTATGATTGAGAAAATGTGTTTTAAGCAGAAAATTATAGCATTTGTTCATTTTAAATAAACGATATTTAAAATATTAGAGCAGTAAATATTTGTTGGATTCATTAAAGTAAACGGCTTCCGGGTTTGAGAAACATTGTAAGGATTCCTTATTTCATGTCTTGATTCTAAACATGATCAAGGAATTCTTTCTTGTAATGTGGATTCTTTAATGTGAATTTGCAAAATCCTATTACAAATAGTAATGCTGTCAGGTAATTTTACTGGACACTATAATACCTGTCACTTTGTTTTGCTACAAGTAGAATTTGTCCAGCTACTTCTTTTCCAGATTTCTCCCCTGAAAAGGAGGTGAAGGGTACGAGCTTTTTGATAATATTACCTATTAATTGACAACAATCATGGTGATTATAGTTATAGTTAACTTGAGCAGTTAATTTGATAAGTGTTAATACCTTGAGTACCTACAAGTGTGCATCTAATATATCTTGCAATAGGGATTAAGAAGTTAGTTTTAAAAAATAGTTTATATATAGTATCTTCATGTTGTTTAGACTATAGTATTTGAACAAATTTTTAGGTGTAAAAGCAATATTTAATGCAGTTAGGTAATGAGATGAAGGCAGGCCAGAGAATAGTTCTTATCAAGAAATCACAATGAATATTTTCATCTCATTTTTAAAGGGTATTTGTTCTTTTTTTCATTCCTTTTCTCCAGTCAAAACTACTCTGTATAATTAGTTTTCAGGGGTCATTCAGCCACTGCTGTGTTATAAATGACCTCCTTTGGTTTACTACTCACTGCCCACCTCTAGTACATTTGTTCACTGCATTCTTTTGAAGCAATTTTGAGTTGTCATGGTCCATCTAACAAAAGAACACCTCAAATGACAGCATCTTTGTTGATCTTAATTAGATAATAATAAAATGTTCCCAGAATAAGTTTTTTGGAAAATGTCTATTATGAATCAAACTATTTAGAGGATCAGCTCCAAAATGATGGATCCAGCTACTCAGAAAATAACAGGTGGGAGACTAACTTTAATATAATGATTATTTACAGTTCGAAGTTTTAAAAGAAAGGTCATTTAAACTATAGCAAAGAGATTCATTTTTATTAGCGCTTTAAAGCCCTTTTAAAAATACAAAGGTAGAAGATAATGATTTATTTTTCATCTTCAGCATCCATACCATAATAAAAGACTTGTCAGATATTTTGGGGGGAAGTTGGTCATGAAACATCAACAAGACATAATAGCGTTTGTGGGTAAATAATTCCTTGGGATCAGATATATGTAAACATATTTGTTTTAATGAATGACAAAGGCATACAATTTAGTCTTAGAAAATGAAGTGGTCTCTAAAATCTGCTGGGTACAAGTATTGAAGTTTTATTTAAGTAATCTTATTCTGTCTGCAAGTGTATTTTTCACACAATAGTAGATCCAGTTAGTAGGACTTAAAACTTGAGTTGCATAATGTTCAACTTACAGACTCTACTTGTGATGGTAAGAAGTGACTGTAAGTTGTGTTATGGGAAAGAATTAAAATGTAGTTTCATTGGCAGAATTATCTGCATAGCCATTATCACTAGGTATGTCATTATCTAGTTACTGAAATATGGAGAAAAAATTAGTTAGAGATGTCATAGGAAGGACAACTAAAGGTAGAGAAAAAAGGGAAAAGGGGGGGGGGAGTGGAGGGGAATCAAACTTAACTCTGCATTGTCCAAAGAAGCTTTTATTCTTATTCTGCCAGCCATAGGCATTTTCAGTTTGAAACACAGGTGCCAAATACAAATGGTGTCAATTAGGAAGTGGCCAGTTCATGAGATATTAGAATTAGGCCATGATGATAAGGTAATAATTTGAGAGTTGCGTTACGTGGAAACCACTTTAGATAGCTACCTATTTGAATAACACTTCATTTTATAATTGCACTGTCTACGAGATCTCTTGTGTCATTTCTTCAATCATTTTATTTTAAGATTTGCGAAGCTTCTTGAGGCTGTATAAAAGACTAAGTGACAAGGAATAGATTGTGACTGGAGTAGATTGTGAGAGGTTTTTTTTCCTCTTTAAGAATAGTATTACCACTATCTTCTTTCCTTGGTATAGGTTAGCTGAGCTGGAATTAGTTGAATATCATTATTTAGTTTTTAAAATGCGCAGTAACATGCAGTTTCCTCAAGCTAATTTCATGTAGTCATTAAAGTCGTTCTCAGAGTTAGGAAAGTAATTCAGATATCTGCCTCAATTTCTACTTCATTGATAAGTTTTTGAAGAATGCAGTAATTCTCTCAAGGGTACGGCTGTGGGTAGATTTTGAATCATTTTAAAAATAAGCTAACTACTCTGCATCTATTATTTCTTGCACTGTTAATTTATGAAAATGAATAATCCTATAATGCACCCAACTAGCTAAAATGGAGCCTAACCTACTATCCTGAAGAATTAGTGCTTACTACATTGGGTGGCTGAGAGAAAATAAGTAGTTTGAGGAAGTAGTTTTTAAATCAGAGTTTATAGATAGAGAAGAACATCAGCCTAACTATGAAATTTTTAGAATGTGTTCTTGCATCTAAGTCTGAATGTAATGAAAAAAACCACGGCCATTGCTCGTCTCAAATTTCTCTAGGTGGGTTGTGATTCTTAAAATTGTTTTTAAGAAAAGTCAAATAGAAGGAAATAAACATTTTGTAAATAAGGCTTGGCTTTCATGAAATATTGTTTAAAGGTTATGTTAAAAGGATTTAGGCTCACTAAAATTATGATGATGGAAATGTGGAAAAAATCGTGGGTAAAGGAAACTACCTCATTCTTCGAAGGTTTTGTAGAAGCACAATTAGACATTACAAAATGGCTTTGTTAAATATGAACCATCTGGTGTGAAAGAACTCTGTAATGTCTAAAGGATCTAGAATAATTGTAAATTGCTGGCAATAGACACATTCTTTATTGTTTGCAGGTTTCTCATCAAATCTTTAATTATGCACTGTTTTGTCATCAATAAAAAAAGGAATCCTTTTTGTGTAGTCCCTTGATACTGGTATTGTTGGATGCATGAAATAATAATCCTTACTTATCGTTTTAGTGCTATTCCAAGGTTTTTGGTCATGGACTGTGAAGGTAGTGTGATATTTTTAAACCAAAATGACATTGAGAGTGAAAAGAATTGAGCACACCAGAAACACCTGAAACCATACAATTGGGCAGAATCTAAATGTGCCTCTTATATTCAAACTTTTGGATAAGAAATACCATGGGCATTTGAGATCATCCTTTTTCCTAGTATGAATCTGTCTTTAGTAAAATTTAGCTTTGTCTTTGGAATTTTTGCACAGAATAGGGGAATAGATTACTTCTCCTCATTCACTGATAATTAAGCTATTTTATTACTGATAGAACAACACACCCATATGTGCCTAACCAGCTTTAGAATAAAAGACACTATAAAGCGAAAGGCATTTGATCTAAATCTAGAGAACACCAATGATACGTCCTTTTAATCACACCAGGCCTTCTATAAATTGCACTCACAAGCATATATTTTAGAATAAAGCCAAATGCAGTATATCTGAAGGCCACATATAATATTCATTTTCTTATGATTTGTTCCAATGATAATTGCGACAAAACCTGAGGTTGTAAACTGAATGTAAAAGTGTCAAAGTTATTGTAAATTGGATGTAAAAATGTCAAAGTACTCAGTGACCCTCTTCTTCAGACCTTGTCGAACTGTGAAAATATTGGCTTTTATCAAGATCTTTATCAAGAAGTTGTATGCAGAGTGTGGAAGGTTCAGGTAAAGGTAGTCAAGTTCTCATAGTGTCAATGCTCAAATCCCACAAGAGTGACAGAGATAGACTTGTCATTCTTGAGGGTGATGGCATGCATTCACTGGACCTAACATGTTTTACCAGATGCGACAGCAGTCTCCTTTAGGGTAGAAAGTGTTTCTTCTACATCGATTTACTAACAGAAGCAGAAAAAAGGAGCAAGGACTTGAAGAGGGGATTTTCAACCTTTAAAATGATTTTTCTGCTAAGCTGAATCAATTTTATTTTAAGCATATTTTTATAATCTAGAATTGATTCCACATACATGACATATCATAGTTGCTTAACACCCATGGTAACTTATCTTTAGATGAAATGGTCTATTGTAGCCTGACTTTTTAATAGTGATGACTTGCAGGCTCACATTTTTATAATGAAAAACCCACAGCGAAGACGTAAACTCTTCTTAAAGTGTATGTAAGAACAGTCATTGAGCTTATATCTGTATGCAACATGGGCAGTGTTGGTTAACACCCATGGTCACTCTCTCCAAAGGTCTTTATCACTAAGTTAATAGGATTTTTGAAAAATCTGTGAGATTAACCTATGGAAAATTTTGGAGTCGCAGAATACAGGCTAATTGTATCCCAAATGCAAAAGAGATGATTAAACAACATTTGTTTTTAAAATAGCTACAATAATCTAGTAAACATTTCTCATCTATATTCGTAACAATAAACAGAGATGGTTCAGCCTTTATTCTCTGGATTTTTCCAAGCCATGGCCAGATGTAACAAAACCTTAATATGCAGGTTGTCTAATCATTGAGAGAATGGTTAAGAACCACCAACTGTGATCTTACCACAGTACTTACACTGGAGAAAAAATTCATAACAGTACCAACCTCACTATTATGAATTTATAACAAAGAATTTATAATAATTTGTAAAGAATTTGTAACAGTTCATGCATAAAGTGGAAGCAGATGGAATGTTATTAAAAATAAATGAATGAACCCGAAGAGAGGGGCAAATAGATACTTCACTAAAATGTAGTGATCAGCCCCTCCCTCTATGCCTGATAGAGGTGGTAAAGGTTCCGATATCCATACCACAAGTGTACCCATGGCACAAGTGGCAGAATTTACCTCAAACTGCTTAAGGTGAGTTGGAAATGTGTGATCTACTAAAGCCCAGAAATAAAAGCCAGGGCTAGATTAAGCAATGATTGATAAGATTATTGAGAAGTAATTAGATGTTTCCCATTTTTAGAAATATCAGTTAAGTTCCATGTTCCACATGAATACAACTGTAATGGTTAATTTTATGTGTCAGCTTGACTGGGCTATGGTGCCCAATCATTCAGCCGAACACTAGCCTAGATGTTGCTGTGCAAAAGGTATTTTTCAGATGAGATCAGCATTGGTAGAATTTGAGTAGAGGAGATTACCTTCCATAATGTGGGTGGACTTCATCCAATAACTTAAGCACCTTAAGAGCAAACAGGCTTCCCAAATAAGAAGGAATTCATCCTTAAGACTGTAACACTGAACCCTGCCTGAGTCACCAGCCATCTGGTCTGTTGTGCAGATTTCGTACTCAAGACTGAAACATCAACTCTTATCTGAATTCCCCACCTGTCAGCCTGCATTACTAATTATGGATTTGCCAACCCCTACAATCCCACAAACCAATTTTTTAAAATCTCTCCCTTTTTTCTCTCTCTCCATATACATACACATATAAATCTCACACATTATCTTATTATTTTAATGTAATAGATTATATATTATTAAAATTAATAATAATATCATTAATTAGTATATTAAACCTTATGGCCATTCTCTCCAAATGTCTTTGTCACATAATAATAATGTGGTCTTCATTTTATATATACGCAAAATATATAACAATATTATATATTATATATGAGTTCTATATATATATAGGTTCTGTTTTTCTATAGAACCCTGATACGACAGTCTTAGGACTCATGTTTTTCTCTTCTAAGGAAGCAAACCATGTAATATATTACTGCCTTTTGACTCAAATATTTAATTTGAGGCATGCCTAGCATTCAAAAAATTGTTAATCACATAAGGCACCAGCAATAGTTTGCTCTAATGCAAACACAGTACTTAAGAGAAAACAAGAATTCCAGGACTGGCAAGGTTGCACAACCCAATCAACTAAATGAAGGCAGCCATCACTATTGAAATTTAAGGCATCAGTGAGAAAAATATTTCTGAGTGTTGGACCACTGAATGTGTCATAAAATACTGTTAGCTTAGTGTTTCTGACCTGAATGTATACCTTGCAGACATAACATGGCCAAAAGTAGGTGGAAAGAACTCTTTTTTTGTTTAATTGAGGGATGGCGTTATTTTGTCAGATAAGCAGCCATCCTGATGACAAAAATCAATTTCATAGATTTACTAAATGCAAGGCTACGATAACCATTATAGGAGTCATCTGGACCCTGCTGACTTCACACAGCGTGACGACCAGATTCAACTCCTTACTATCATACTCGAGTTAGGATCATCTTTGTAATCTTTTGGACTTTTATTTACCTATCTTCCCCATATATTGAAAGACATATTTTTTAAACTCCTGAGTAAAGAGAATAAACTAGTCTGCTTCTCTAGTGAGTTTGACAAGTCAATTTAAAAGGCAATAAGAAGCCAAATGAGGTTAAGTGATGGGGACAGAAATGATCCGAAATAGCTACTCTTCAGTCTGGTTGTTATCGCAGAAAGAGAAAGTGACTTCATATTTCCTATGAGGTGAGAAGTAGCAGTCTTTTTCTTGAGCTTGCTTTTGCCATAATCGCAAGGTTAACGTTTGCATTTCCTGTAAGAGATTTATCCACCAGTTTAATGTAAATTTTCTTTAATGGCAATAATCCTCCTCCTGAAACTATTCGACAGTTATTTTTCTTGCTAATCACTGATTTGAATGGCTAGTATTCAGTCAAGTGTATGAAGGCCACAGACAGTTCTGCTTTTACACTTCCCCTTTTATCTAGGTGACTATGATGAGAACTTGTATTTGTCAATGGTTGACTCTCTCACTAAACTAGTAACTCTTTAAAGGATTACTTTTTACTCATTTTCCTATCTTCCCAGAGTGAAATTCTTTAATCATATGTAAGAAATATGTATTAAGCATCTGGCATAGTGCCTAGCATCTAGTAGGTACACAATATCTGGCAGCTCTGCACCTTCCTTTCTCAAAGCACCACTTAACTCCAGATATTGAACACTTCTCATCTTCGGGCTCATCTCATCCAATTCATGAGTTAATTGGAAATAGCTCTGATAATGCATTAACAGCTGAGGTTCAGGGGCATGAAATTAGCTTTGTTGCTCTAATCCCAGCATCTGGCGTCTCTGACGTCTCTGGCATCTCTGGATCCCACTGAGCTGTCTCCCTATCCCTCAACTGGCATGCCCATCCATCCATCCTGATTTACTGGATTTCTGCCTCCTGTAGCTCTTCTCGCTAAGAGTCACCCTGCCCACAGCCTCAACACATTTGGTGGAGGTCCAGACACCTTCTTAAGCCTGGACTTAGTCTCTTGCTACCTAAATATAGATGGGTCCTGTTTCAATCTAGATTGAAACCTTTAGAACTAATCTTTGCCTCTTGTTCAATTATGGTTATTGCTAGATCCTATCAACAGACTGTAATTCTTCGTTATTGAAAATGGGCTTGATTAGACCTGAGTTTGCCCATAACCCCTTGGACATGGTGCTCTCTACCTCCTCCACAGGATGGAGCCTTGCTTGACACTGTTTTTGTCTGCCAGCTTGCTCTTGAGGTCCCAACTTGTGTTTAGAGGTCATCTAAAATCTTGCTACTCAAAGCCGCATTACCAGATCAGCAGCATCAGCAGCTCCTATGCACTTGCTAGAAATGTAGAACCTCAGGCCCCTTCTCAGACCTACTGAATCAGTCTGCATCTTAACAAGATGATTTATCTCCACATTCAAATTTGAAAGTGCTGACATAAACACTTCTCAGCTGAACAGCCACATCGAATGGCGAGGTTAGAAACAAGAATCATTTGGAAGGTGGAACTAATTTTATAAAATCATTTGTTCCAAAGGTAAAGTGATTTTATAGCACTGTACTCAAGATAGGTTTGAGTTTGCTCGAAACCTAACATATGCAAATTTGATTACAAAACGTACCTTTTAAATTGCTAATTCCTTCTGAGTTTTTTCCTGGCACTTCCTTTCTGTCTCTGTCTTGTGTGAGTGAATTATCATGGTGGTCTCTGTGAAAATTACTGCAACAGGAAACAACAGGAGACTCTTAATTACTGAATTCCTGTACACTATTTATTCTTTATATTTAGAGCTATTAGGGAGCCTCTGGGCATATATAAAAAATTAAACAGATAAACAAGAGTCTCAGCCAAGTTGCAGCTGTTCTTAAGTTTCGTGGGCTACTAACATAGATAAATGCTTCCTTTCACGTTAAAGCAAGTTCTTGGCCAATGATGCTTGTGGCTGATAACCTAAGGGACTTAAATATTCTTGTGAGGTACTGCCCAAACTATCCCAATGAGTTATCCTCCCTTAGTTCTGACTATAGTCGGTTTCCTAGTACCTGAAATTGAGATGCTGAGAGTAGAGTCTTTTAGGTTTAGCTCCTACCAGAATCATAGTTTCTTGTTCCATAGTAGGCCAGAAGTAATTCTTACATTGGGCTGGACAACATCTAAACTGCCACAGATATGAGGAATTTAGTTCTTTTTAACTATTACCAGAATAAGAGAAGCAGCTGGCCCTTTTAAAAGATTGTTCTAATATTTAAAGTATTAGGATTTTTTTCCTCTAAAGTCTAAATCCTTTTTGCTGCCAAAGATATTTTTACATTCTATTTACAGTCATCTACAAACTGAAAAAGAAAATCTAATTTTGCCCATGTAATATTCTTTCATATGATAGAATATTATTATTCAATTATCAATAATTCTCACTTCTCTGTGTGAAATTCCAATTCTCCTTTTCGTGTCTCATTTTTTTCTCTTTAACTTTCATGCCTATTCTCTTAAGCCTCTCAAAGCTCTCTGCTTCTCTCAGCCATCAGACTCTGGACCTGGACAATGAGTTTTAGCTTTTTCTAGTCAATGGAGAGGACATAGTCCTCTTCAGTAACATTCCTTTTACACTTCCTGATATGATGATCATTTTGTGACATTGCTTTGCTCCTTTGGGATAATCAATTACAGTGATTTCTTCTATGTCTTTCTTTTCAGCAGGGTGGCTGTCTCTATTGATCTCTATCATTCTTCCTTAAGATACTTTCTCCAGTTTGCCAGCAAATATCATTTTGAGGTCTACTTCTAAGTCCCAGATGTTCCTTTTGTCACTAAAATCAAATTTGATGTCACCAGTGACCAAACACAAAAGACCTCAAGGAAGTTACTATGTAGTGCTAAGCAACAGACTGAAGTCAGGAGCTCACTACTTCCTCTACCAGGTCTGCTATGAGCTTGAACAGATTAACTCCCCTAAAATGAAGAGTTTTAGTTAGTCGAACCCTAAGCTCTCCTCTCATTCTAGGCTTCCTCAACTCTGAGTGGACTGGGTCTATTCCATGATCCTTTTCATTTCTCCCCTCTCCTTCAATTTTCCTGTCTTAAGAGCTCACTTGCTTAAACATTAAGAGAATCTGAAGGTAATCATGTTCTTTTTAAAAAGAAACTATTAAGAAATATATATAAAATCTAAAACATTATAAAGATTAATACCTTCGTCATCCATGCATCCACCTCACAAGTTTAATAAAGTATTAACATAAAGTTTAATACTCTGGCTATCCACTTATCTATTGCAATTCCCTCTCCACCCTTAGGAAGTAACCTTTAGGATAACTTTTTAGTCTTTAGTGTAAATTTAAGTTATAGCGTTCCTCCTGCAAGGGATATTGTATTCAATCCTAATCGCTAATAATAAAATAAATAAATTGTCTATGACTTTATCAGAATATTTTACAGATGGGAAAGACGTGAGGATCAGGGTGATCTTCCCAGTCGTAATAGCTGTTCTGAAAAACATAATATTATTTTGTCCTCTGTAGGTCAACAAATGGATTTTCCCAGTCTCTGTGCTTTCTTTACATATGTGAGGCTCTAGCAAAAGTTTTAATTCTGTCTTTTTCATTTTGTATTTGCTTAACTTCTTTGTTCATTAGCTTTCTCATTGAAAATTGAGTATAGAAGAGTATGGGAACAATAATAATATATACAGCAGAGAGATAAAGAGTAAACTTTGAGTATCATTAGTTCGACAATGAACTTGTTTAATTTAAAATAAACATCAGTAATTAGGTCAACTCTACCTTCTAGTCAGCTCTAACAACACTTGGAATTATTAGGCTGAGGCTCTGACCACAATGATTCCAGTGTCATTTCTTGCCCCGCTGACAGCTCATAGGCTCTGAAATATATGCAGACTCGCTTCCCTTCAAGGCCGTTTGCACAGGCTGTTCCTTCTGCTGGGAATCCTTCCAACTTGTTCTTTACAACACGAGTCATTTCTCCTCCTTCATCTCCTCAGATGACCACCTTGGCTAGAGTGTCTCCTCAGCCCCATTATTCCCATCTCAGCACTTTCTTAGTTTTCTTCAAAGCAGGTATCACAATTACAATTTTACTGCCTCCTCCGTTAAAATATAAGCACTACGTGGGCAGATACTTTTTCTGTCTTATCTACCTATTACCATAGTCCTTAGCAATAGGAGAGATTTAATAGTATCTTAAAAAAAAAATAAGGTCGGAAAAGAGAGACAGAGAGAGAGAGAAAGAGAGAAACGAAGGAAGGAAGGAAGGAAGGAAGGAAGGAAGGAAGGAAGGAAGGAAGGAAGGAAGGAAGGAAGGAAGGAAGGAGAGAAAAAGGAAGAAAGAAAAAGTGAAAGAGGAAGACAGGGAGGAAGGAAGGAAAGGAGGAAATGAAAGAAACAGAACATATGCTTTATGTATGCATCTTTTGCCATTTTTTAAACTAATTTATGAAAATAACCATTGACTGTGGTTTCAAGTCTTTGCCACAGTGATTTCTATTGCATGATAAATTGGGCATTTTTTAATATATATTATTGAAAGACAATGGCATTTTCAAGTCCATTTAAAAGACTTAAAGCACCAGCACTAGCAGTCAACCATCCTTGCAGTTTTTCTTTAAAATTTTTTTTCTTTTACTTTGACGTAATTATAGAGTCAATGAAGTTATAAGAAATAATTCACAGATGTCCTGTATATCCTTCACTCAGTTTTTCTCAGTGGTTACACTTTATATTACTATACTACATCATAACCAGGAAAATTACTGTTTTTAACAAAGTCACGGGTTTTTTAAAATTCTAATTCTTTATATAGTCTCCATCTCTTTTACAAAAGGGCTTGAGGCAGTTCATGAAAAGAATAAATATAATATTATTTTAAAATTAATTTTAAAGGAGAAAATGAGATTAAGGGCATATAAGAAAATATGTTAACTCTTGCAGCTACTTCAAATTTTATAACCTGGTTCTCTGCAAAATCAACAGATCTGATTTTTTACAAGGGGAAACAACCAACTCTTCAAAAGTTTTTCTTAGTACTTAAAACAACAAGATAGCTCCTATTTCTTATAAGCAACTAAATATACTTATAAGAAATAGTTTTTACCATCTTCCTTAAATTACAGCAAATGTGACAACAAATAGAGAACCAATAAACTAACTCATTAGCTAAATAGCTACCTCCCACCTGGCATTAGATCTTATCAGGGTCACTCATATATAATTGAAACACTCAGTGCTAAATTTCCAAACACCATCAAATGCATTGAATTATTAAACTCCTGTAGGTCAGCCGCAGGGAGTAAGCAGTGTGGTAATAATTAGAGCTATTCACCAATATTGTTTTTTTCTCTTTGGAGGCCTGTTAAAATTGTGATTCCTGACCCTTTGAAGTTAAGCTTGGCCAGTGACTTGCTTCAGCCAATAAAATGTGAGTAGAAGTGACATGTGTCACTTCCATGTGGAAGCATTTAAATGGTGGTGCTCAACTGCAAACTTCCTTTTTCTTGCTTCAGTAATCATAGAATCATGAGTTAGCATGAAGCCTCCGTCATCCTGGTACCTGAGAGACTAAAGTGGAGACCCCTGTTGACCCATGCTGGACACGCTGCGTGAATGGGAAATAAATCTGGATGGAGTTATTGAGCTTTGAGGGTTAATTCATTACCATAATTAACATAGTCTATCTTGGTTGTTATTTAAAAAAACAAAAAATAAAACCTTAAAGTATATTTATTTGATTATTCTATCAAGTGAGGTTCTATTTCTTGAGTCTAGACATGTCTATCTCCTTCCATTGATGAGTATGAAAAGCGTAGTTATAGTATCTATGAATGGATCTCATCACTAATTTCGCCATAAATTTGATTTACTTTTTGTTTGCTCTAAAGATGATACACTCATGACACTGTACATGAAAATGACTCTAGCAACCTACTGAAACTTTGGGGAGATCTCATAACTAGTCCCATAAGAGCTAGTTAACTAGTTAAAGGAAACTATCAATCATGAAACTCAAATCTGGAGGGTCAAGTAACAAAGTGAGGTGGAAGGAAGTTGGCTATGTTTGCCTTTGATATGCCTGACATCTGCCCTTCTTCCTTCCTTGGTGATAAAAGGAAGGAGAAAAAGGTACTCATACGAAGCATTTTTAATTATCTGTTAATTGGGTGAGATGGCAATTAAAGTGCCTAAAGGACATATGCATATTCATAGGTTGTCTTCAAAGGGTACAATTACCAAAGCCAATGAAAAAGATTATGAGTTAATATTGGATTGTGATTTGGGGCAGAAGAGGGTAAGGCATGTTCAGATATCTTCCTCCAAATAGCTGTTAAGATTAATTTATCTCCCTGGTTTTATATGATAATGTGTGGTGCTACAATTTGCCTGGGAGCATAACATGTTTGTCAAAGAAACAATTTCATACCGAGCAGTCATTGGCAATTGTCCTGATGATTCTAGGTGTACAATACACTTTAGGTGAAGGATGAATTTTTCACCCAATATAAAAGTTTAGATAATATTTTCCATTATATTTGTGTCTAGTATTATTTCCATCCAAAATAAGTATTTCTACTTGTGGTAAAGATTAAATATAATATTCCCTTTGTGAATTTCCACAAGAACACAAAAACAATATTTTTGAAAGCAGTAGCAAAATTTCCTCTCAGAGCTGCCAAAAAGAGTATGGAAAAGAGATTTTGGGAGACCATGTTGAAGTTCTTTCTCTGCCTTGAAGAATATTTTGACATTTAAGATTTAATGTTCAAGTGACAATGCAGCGAGCTTAAATTCAGATTCCACAGGGCCCAAGAATGGATGGGAATTACAGACACTACTCTGTTTGCCCTCTTTCTGCTTAGCTGCTGAGGTCAGTGCAGGGGAAGATGTGGAACGGGCGGGGGGGAGTCGCACATCCCCAGGGCACCCTCTAAATGTCTGAGTTTTTGTCACGATTTTCCTGCTACTTCAGATAATGCAAGGCAGCTGGTGAACTACAAATGCTTAGTGACCACAGTTTGGAGATTTCCAAAGATAAAAGTATTTTCAGTTACTTTGTTAGCAGTGTCCATCTGAAAGAGCCATTGACTTAAAAAAATATTTTAAAAATATTTTAAAATAGTAATAGACTTTTTTTTAGAGCCGTTTTACATTTACAGAAAAACTGAACAAAGGGACAGAGGTATTTTTATCCGCCCCCCCACCCCGATTCCCTGTTATTAACATGTTGCAAGGGTGTGGTACATTTGTTACAATATCGATGAACCAATATTGATGCACTATTATTAACTGAAATTCATACTTAAGCTTCACTTTCTGTATTGTTCAGTTTTATGAGTTTTGACAAGTGAATAATGTCATGTACCCACCATTACAGCATCATGCAGAATAATTTTACTGCCCTAAAAATTCCCTTTAAGAGACATTGACTTTTATAGCTATTTTAGAAGTGCATTCCCAGCCTCACTCCCCTCGGGACAGAGTCTAACTCTACAAGACTGTAAGTTGTATACTGAAAGGTGCTCCAAAATAATGAGACATGTGGCATTGGCAGTTAAGTGAATTGGTCCTGCTTTGTCACCACCAGGTCATTTAGCCTCCCTCATCTGTATAAAAAGGGGATAAGAATAGTATTTAATACATGATTATTAAATGAGATTATACACCTAAAAAATTTGGAACACTGCCAGGTAGGTAGCAGGTACTCCATATATTTTAGCTGAAATTGTTATTCTAAAATGAACATAGATATAGAACTAAATGCACGCACACACCCAAACACACACACACACAATATACGCACACACACAAGCATAAGTTAAACTAGGAAAACCTGAATAAAATCAGTGGGTTGTATCAATGTCAATACCCTACTTGTGATAGAATCTCACAGTGTTGTAAAATATTACTTATTTTGGGGGATACTGAAGTGTACCCAGGATCTCTCTGCATTCTTATATCTTACATGTGAATCTATGGTTATCTCAATACAAACCTCAATTTGAAATAATTAACGTGAAGGTGGGGGTGGTATTACAGGGGTTGCTGGAGATTTATAAGGCCATTAGAGAAAGAGCAATAGCAGTGTGGGATCATCGATCACACCCTGGCTAGGGACCAAAAGTGGCTGTCAAGGCCTCTGGGGAAAGTTGGAGAAATTTGAATATGGAATGAGAATTAAATGTTCTTAGGGAACTTTCTTCCTTAGTTTTCTTAGGAGTGATCCAAGTATTGTGGTTAAAGAGGGGAAAAAATAAATTTACTGCCTCAATTCTCCATGGCCTAAAGCCTCAAGTCTGTGACAAGCTGATTATTAGGAAACCTTCTCACATAATTCTTCACTTAGGGTTATAACCACCACCACACTCTCAATGTCTGTTCAAAATTTCTAGAAGAGAGATTCAATAACGCACAGCAGGCCATTATTTTGTCCAAGACCTAAGCCTTCAGATACAGCAAACAAAAAGTCTTTTTACAAGAGGGTCAGCGGCTCTGCAGGACACATTCTCAACAAGGGATTATTAATCACACATTATGTGCAGTCTTTTTCCCAAAATGAACTACCCAAGTATAAAATGGGACAACAAGGTCTACTGAGGATTTGGCTTCCTTGAATTTAAATGCCACAGATGTATTTCCATCGAGAAAAATGAATGAGTAATTATTGCTCCACACAGTGATGGCCTGTGTGTTTTACATAGCCTCCTTTTGCCTTCACTTTAGCAGAGGCATTTAATGCCTTGTTTGTAAAACACTTCGTTCACATAAATAGCTGTTTCTTGGAAATTTCCTTATGGTCCAGCTTTCTGGTTCTTGCAATTGATGAGTACATTTTCAAGTATGAAAGGTTAGGGAATGCCTTTTTACCTATTGAAGATAGTCACATTGCTTAGAAGTTTTAGATAAAAAATGGCTCTATTTCAGCTTCAAAGAATTGAAATAACATGTGCATTCCCCCCCCCCCCTCCGCCTCCCCCCTTTAAGGGGCTTTTGTTAACCCGGCTTCTCTCTCCTTGATCATTTTTGACACAAAGTTACCAGCATGAACATGCTTGTGGTGTTTCTGGAACTGCTACATTAAACCAAAATTTTAAAAGTATTTTGAATTTAAATATGAGAATAAGCTCCTGTGGGGAATTTTTACTTAGTACAAATATATATGTTTCTATTTCTATTCTGAAAATTATAAATTGTTTTTAAATGTATGCTTTATAAATCAGGTACCATTCATACTCTTCCCACAGTGTAGCTCTGAACACTTGTGGAGTATTTTTAATAGACTTAATAGGGCATTAAATCACATATGGGTAACCCAGGCCATTGAATTTAGTTTTCCTCCTGGTTAGTATTGTTTCTTTCAGCAACTTTACCCATATGTCTTGGATTATTTCTCATTTGTTCTCAATGAAAATGTTGTCTCATGCATTACAGGTTATTTTTTTGTTTGTTTTCTAGTCCCCCTTCCTACGCCTCCCCGTCCCCGCCCCCAAAATGGGGAAGTGATTATTTAGGTGATAGTTTAGCCATCCTAAATTTCCCTCTTGCAAAAAAAAAAAGAAAGAAAGAAAGAAAGAAAGAAAGAAAGAAAGGAAGGAAGGAAGAAAGAAAGAAAGGAAGAAAGAAAGAAAGAAAAATGAGCTGGAGAGTTGTTAACAAGCAGCCTCTGGGTCCTCTTCAGTTTTAATATTCTGTGAATCAACTCATTGTAAGTCCAGAAGAATACCCAGAAAACTGTCGGCATGTAATAACTCTTTAAAAATGATCATTTCGATCTTCCCAACTACTCTTTTCAACTTGAAAGGTCCCAGTTGGTTTAGCTTTTCCCTGATTTAATTTTTTCCTGGCACAAAGTTAAAGCTATTTTGGTAAATTTTAGCTCACTTTGCCTTGAAAAGCACTGAAGCTTAAAGGCAGTTATTTTCAGATAAATAAAATAATCATTTCTCTTATGAGTAAATGGACATGAAACATTACTCTGAGAGATGGAAAAGGTGGAACTTACAAATATATTAAGTCAAAAAAGTTTTTGATAAATTGCCAAACAATATTACCTTCATTAGCTATTGTATGAAAAAATTGCCTCTGAGGTAAATCTCCTATCTTTGGAAGTTGAAAGCAAGAAGGATTACTCTATAGTTCTCTCTTAGATTCTCTCATTTAGGACATTTAATTTGAGTGCCTTCCCTACACACACACACACACACACACACACACACACACACACACTTTAGTATTACTTAGAAACTAAATACCTGAATTAAACTGTACAGAAAGATAGATAGATGATAGATAGTTGATAGATAGATAATGGCTATAACCTAGTACTGTGTAATTTACAGTCCTAAAAATGTGGACCAGTTTTTCTCCTTGTGTTTAATATTGACCCTTTAATGGCTTTGGTTGAACTATTTGTTCTCATTTATTCTTTATTAGTTACAGCTATATGACAATCATACCTGTAGATTATTAGATGTTCTTCCCCCCTTCCCCCCATTGTCACTCTTACTAGATTAGTTTAGTTTGGTTTTGGTTGTTAGTCCCTAAAGGCTTGAAGTTTTAACATGTTATTAATAAGTACTATGTTTAGTACTACTGTAATATTTCACAGCTCAATATATTGGGCTTTTTAAAGGTTAAAGAATAAATTTGCTCTCTTCGAAGAGCAAAATATTTCCTCATAAAAATCAATCTTTTAGTAGAGAAATTTGCATTCTTTAATGTGCCGAAGATAATGAACACTTTTATAGATTGTAGTTTCTGTACATTCCTTCATAAGAATTTAAGTTAATGTTTTATTCTGCAGCCTTTCCAGGCAACCCATTACTTTCACTTTATCTTCTTATTTTGGCTTTTCTAAAATAATCTAATTTTCATTGCTTGAGTGATTTGAGCATACATTTCCTGATAAAATGCACTTTCCAACTCTTACTCATTTCACTTAATGTTTAAAACTTGTCTCCAGTGATTAGAGACAAGTCCTTATTGATTTTGGCTGCCAGAATCACTCCAGATTACTATTTACATCAGACTTTGCATAGGTTTTGTTTTGTTGAAGTAGACACAATGACTTTTTCACTCAAAAAGCCACGTAGGCCTCTTCTTCCTGTCTAAAATTAGCTTTGAGGTCTGATTTGTTTCTACCCAATACTAAGGAATATTTCTCCTGCTGTATGATTTTAACTTCTCCTAATCAGTGACTTCTCTGTGTCCTTTATCTATCTTTAAGTTCTAGTTTTTGACAGCAAATCCCTAAGAATTCTTACAGTCTAGTAAACATAAAATAATATCTTTTCCTCAAGAAACTAAGTGTTTTATATGTGGGAAAATGGCAGAGAAAAGTCATGTATTACCTTAGCTTGTAAGCAATGGATAGAATTAACTTAGGAATGCTTCCTGGATTATGTGAATTTACAGTTATAATTTAGGAATATAGGTAGAATGAAAACTTCCTAGAGATTTCTGATTTCCTCATAATAGAAGATTTGTTGAGCTTATTTCTTACATTTATCAATATTGACTTTGCAACCATAATATGGAACTGAAGATTAACTGATATTAGTTTTGTGGGTTGAATATGAAGACCTTCTAGTTTAATGTATATGCATGTTTTTTCCTCCTTTGCAGAAAAGTTCAGAAGACCAAGTTTTATCAATGTGATTTTGTAATTTCATGTTAGATGAGATTAACTCCCTTCATTCTAGGGTAGAATGAGAAATGATTAATATAGAAAGGAATTGAACATCTGAGCAACAGATGTTCCACACGAAATCGTCAACCGTAAACCAAGAAACACAGGAAGGTGTCACATACAACACACATAAGCGGCATGAAAGAACAAATAGATACCAAAATGGGCAGAGGAGAAATGAAACAATGTGCAGTAAAGAGGTAGAGCCAAGTGTGGGAAAAGAACATTTCAGAAAGATGTTTGATTGATTTTGAAGAGAAGGTACTGTTATTTTTTATTAGTTTAGGCTACATTTAGGTGTTAACCTGACTACTTTCACACAAAATAAGAGAGTAAGTCCTTACACAGAACATTTGGCTAATGCCCATACATCACAAATTTTGTGGATAAATATTTCAGAAAAAAAATATTTTCTCTAAAGAGTTTTCACCAGGAGAGCGATTGAGATTTATAGGGATCAACTCATGGAAATTAAAGTATTTTTTCTTGAGCATTTTCTCTTCATGCATCTTCTAAGGCACATACCATTTTCTCCACTCGGTTTTTAGTATCTTTTGCATACCAGGTATTGAACAAGTCCAAGGCTTATCAATACACAATCTCTGTTCTCAAATTGCCTTAATTTTGCCTTAAACTTTTAAAAGGAGTAATTGGTTCATTGGAGTTTTAGAAATATTTCAACTAAAAACTAGGAGCATTGATTAATTTCTGGAGTTGAATTAACAGGACTTATTCGACTATTATTAAGGAAAGATTAGGGATTCCTTTTTAGTTATCGAGAAGTGTTCATTTTGTTCACTGCAGTGTAGAAGCCATAGTCATAACTGGTGTAGAAATAAATGAGAATTCACTTAAAACTGAAATACATAAATGATTTTACTTACAGGATTCAAGTGTTGGCTATTTTTTAACTAAATTTTGATGATATATATATATATGTATATATATAACATGTATGTGTACATATGTGTGTTTATGTATGTGTGTGTATATATATGTGTGTGTATCACTTGAATCATATCACTACACTTACAAAGGAAGAAGGAATAGAAAGCAAATTTTAAAAGAGTGTTATCATACTTTTAAAGTGATTTGATTATATCAGACATTGGGATGGAAATAAGGACATCTTGACCAAAGAAAATGCCATTCTCCGTCTTTTTTGAGGTAGGCAATGATTAAATGCAAAGGAGCAATATTTCTTGAGTTTGATTAAAGAATGCTGCCATTTTACTTGTTCTAAGAAGTTAAACATTTTAAAATTAACATATACTTTTTGTTTCTCACAAACAAGAAATACATCCTCTGAATCCTCCTCTCACTAGCTGATTTTCAAGATAGGTATGTCCTCTTTTATTATTTCATTATGCAGCATGTAAGTCATTTTAAAGTTATTAAATATTTTAAATTAGATGTAGTAATCTGAAAAAAATCTCATAGGATATCACATGGTTTTTTTGGGGGGGGGGGAGGTGAAAGTTTTAGTGCCCAGTCTCCATGCGTTCATGTTTCTAGAAATGTCTCTTATTTTTCAAAATAGTTCGTGAAAAATTTTATAAATAAACATATCTTGGAAGTCTTTATGAGGAAGCTTTGTGAATTTAGGTTCCTACATATATTTGAATCTTTTTCTAATATTGATATGATTTGGTTTATTATCTCTTATGGGTTTTTTTGTCCATATCTAAACTATCTGGGGAATTTTTTCATTGCCCAAGAGGACTTAATTGCCAACTAACTACCTAAGAAAAAATTTAACATGGCTTTGTTAGTTCCTAGATATATTTCTAAAATGTAAATAGTATCCCACATCAGTAAGTATAGCAATCTTCTTCTAAAATGGAAGGAATGGAATGTCAATTTAATTTTAACTTCATTTTATTTTAGAATATGGATCCAGGGATAGATAAGGATCTGGACTTTCTTTCTTTCTTTCTTTCTTTTTTTAAAAAACTGATGGTATAATAATGTCTCTCTCATTTCTAAACATTGCCGTTTTGATGTGTATTTGCATAATGCTGGGGCAGGGTGGGAAGGGCATAGAGGAGTTAAGTTAATGCCAATTACACATGGTCAAGGAACCATCAACTCATATATTTCAAATGCCCCACGGCAATGTTGCTATAACATTTTCTCAAAATGAACTTCTCTTTGCTTGAGAAGATTAAAAGAATATAGTGTCAGCTGAGGAAATTACTATGTGCCCATGAGCCCTGAGAGAAATCAGGTCATCTTCAGAGAAATCAGGTTAGTAAGCTCTTACAAAATTTAATATAGTATTTCTTGCTTTTCAGTTATATTCTTGCTAGACTTTTGTGGCATTTATACTTGTGGTAAGCAATGTACAAACATTTGGCTGTGGCAAATTGTGGACCCTTAACAGCTTGGCAACCACCAGGAGCAGGAGAAAATAGTGGGCGAGTGAGCAGAGTCAGAAGGCATTGAATTATGGAGAACAGATATGAATTTCAGGTGTACAATTTAGCAGTAAGGCATATATATATATCCCTGGGTGATTATCATGTATTCAATGTGGGTACTGATCTCCAAATTGTAGTCTGAAGAGACTCAGGTTCCAACAGAGGGGAGGATTATTAGATGATGTTCTACATACTCTACTTCAACAGGTTACTCCATTTTTAACTTGTTTATACATAGGGTTACACTGGATTTTATTTACTAACAGTTCCACTGATTTTTTTTTTTTAACCGCTACCATTCTCTAATCAAATAGCTCTCCTCAATTCTGTATAATTTCCTGTCTAATTCCTCAATGCTACCACAAAGTTCCAAATGCTGTTCTTCTGCAGCTCAACAGGACATTTCTTTGCATTTTGCACTCCATCTCTTTCTGATTCTCACAGACAACTGGAATTGAGCTGTAAATACCCACCAATTAGACACACACTCCTTACTTTTCTCTTAGCACTGAAATCATTGCATGCATATAATTACAAGATGGAAACACTGAAAGAAAACGCTTCAGTCTTTCTTTGAACAGATTTACATATATTCATGTGATTTTGTTTATGTTTGTCATTTATATTAATATGTTCCAAAACCAAAAGATGTATTATTTAATTTGCTTTGCATAATAGTCGAAGCCCGAGTTAAGAGTACTTGAAAGCCGAGATCACTATGCTAAGGTAATGATTTCTGTTATTTAATAAAACTATTAGGTTTTTTCCCTTAGTATTGATGATTATAGATTGTACCCCTAAGATTCTATGTTGTTAGTCCAAGAAATTAACTAGAGAGTGTCTAAGGAAGGAGAGTGAATGATACAAATTCCTGATGATGGCTGGAGGTGTATTTTAAAGCACACACCAATAATATCATGATCATATATAAGGCACGGAATATTTCAGAATTTTTGCCTGATGAGAATTATATGAACTAAAAATAAAATATATACTATTTTAGTACTATAATGTGTACTTATATAACTTTTATATCTATTTATATGTCTCTGAGAACACTGCAGACACCCTGAAGTGTTTATTTTCCTAACTGATCCAACTGTTTCCACCCTCCTCTTCTCTGTGGACCAAACTCTGCAAAATATCATGCAGCACTTTATGGGCATTATCTCAAACCACCCTCAATATAACAACAAAAGGTAAATAGCATACATCATTCTGTTGTACAGATAACAAGTCTGAGACCTAGAGATGTTAAGAAACTTTCTTAAGGATACACTGTGAGGAAGAAGAAGTTGGATGTAAATCCCAACGGTCTAACTCTAGAAGCTAGTCCTCTAGGGAATCAAATGTCAAATGTCAACTAACCAATTATTAATCAACTCTGTTTTCTCCTTACTCTTTTCAAGGTTCAAGAGGCGGCATGCTCTGGTGGGGTAAGCACTGCCTCTGTCTCTTTGGCAGATATAAGAAATTGGCAGATATATGAATTATTTCAACTCTGCAAGCTTTAGGTCTTCTGAAAAATGGGCACACCAACCCTAGAAGGTTGTTGTGAAGATTAAATTAAATAATATATATGGATGTGCTATACCCAGGAACTAGATAATAGACGTTCAATAAATACTAGCTGGTCTTCTTGTCTACTTTGCTCTTTTTATCTTTGTTATTAGCTCTGCAAAACAAACGAACAGACACACAAACCCTAAACTGTGTTTTATTCTATGTTCATTAAATCCCCATAATTGGAGGTGTTCAAGGAAAAAACAGATGCTTCCTTTATTGAATGTTGTGGCTGAAATTCAAGCCATCTGAGTGATTGGCTTAATCAACACTTAATTCATCTGAACTCTCCAATTATATGATTCCATGGCAAATCACTGATCAGAATGTGTCATTTAATTTTTAAAAAATTTAGTTATAGGTGACTTTCCTTTTTTTAATTTTTTTTTTTAAATTTTGGCTACCTCTTCTAGTGTCAAAAACAAAGCTGTGAAACAGGACAACCCCAACTCAGCCTCACAAAGATGATTGCAGTCAAATGGATAGTAGTGCATTAATTTAATAGCCTGAAATTAAAATTGATAATAATAAAGTAGAATGAAAATACATGCTTTTATATCTATTCTAGTTTGGCTACTGCCCAGATTGTAATTCATAAGTCATCCAAAGAAAGACTATGTTGCAAGAAATTCACTTGTTTATTTGACTAATTTTTCTATTATTAGGCATGTAAATTTTGTATTAGGGTCAACTCTAACTGTGGTACCTTAAAATCTTACTGTCTTAATTCAGTAAAAGTTTATCTCTCCCTTACATGAAGCATAATCTATATGTTCCTTGTCAGAGATAGTGTTCTACATGGTCATTCCAGGAAGGACCAAGGTTCTTTCACCTAGTCAGTATAACATTGTCTAGAAGGGTTTTTTCACTGAATTCTTTGTATCTTACCAACAACAGGACAAGAGAGCATGAAGGATCACCAAGGAGGTATTTATGCACTAAAACTTGAAGTTATTTGTATCATTTTTGCCCATATTCCATCCCTTAGAACATGGTCCCCAGTCATCTCTATCAGCAGAAGAGACCAGGGAATGTAATACAGCTGTATGTCCAGGAGACACAGGAAACAGATTTTGCTGAATATCCAGCAATTTCTGCCATAGGTTATTTCTAATTTATTACTATTATAAACAACTCTGAAATGAACACCACTTTATTTCAATCTCTGTTCACATTCTTAAAATTTTCCTTAGAACATATTACTTACAGTGGAAATTTTGGGTCAAAGCCTTACTTTAATATATGTTTTGGCATTTTGATATAGTCAACTGTCCTTCTGAAAAGTTGGATTAATTTGCTGTACATTAGAATTACCTAGGGAGTTTTTAAAAAATCCAAATGCCCGAAGTTGTACTGTGGGCCAAACAAATAAGAATTTCTGGGCGTGGGAGCCAGACATCAATGTTTTTAAAAACCTCCAAGTGATTCTAATATGTAGCTGAGTTTGGAAACCACTGCTTTAGGAATGCTGGAGCAGAGCTTTACAGGAGCACGTTTCTGACAGTAAGTCCAAGACTACCAACAATAGGACCACCACATGTCAAAAATAGACTTCTAGCTTATATAAGGCTATTATTTGGAGTCTTACTTATATCTATTGAATACATGTAGTAGCAAATAAAAGTGGGTCACTGTCATTAAAACTGATGGGCATCCAGGTATTTCACAGGGGAAAAAATCCTTCACCAGGATTATATGATAGCGATCATTTCTCTGCGTCCTTGTCAATAAGCATACTCTTTCAGAATCTTAGTCAACTAGACACGAACATTAGCTTCTTCAGTTGTAAAATGATATCTGTCCCATAGGGTTGGTGTCATTATCAAGTTAGATGGTTGCAAACGTGATCTATTAATCATAATCTCTGTATACATTCCAGTTATTCTGATAGACCTTGAACAGTTCCATTAGTTTTCAAGCCTTTAAAAAACTTGGTGCCTGTATTTTATTACCAAATTTGAGAAATTATAAAAAAAAGAAGCTGCTATTTTCCAAAAGTCCATTTTTCCCATCCTGAAGTGAGAAACATCAAACACATCTTAGAGTGAACATGGCTAGAGCAAACTATTTTCTAGGTATTTCCTCTCCCCCAGAGATCTTAAAGTGGCGAGTACCGGTTACAAATCAGTGAGGAATCTAACAATGTTGTCAGCCGAAAGTTGCCTTCTGTTTCCAGCTGCCACCAGTGCCTCCACGTCAGAGAAGGAATGGACAAGTCTGTTGGGCATCCTCTAGCAACTGCCCTTGGCCTCTTCTAGATTAGTGATGAAATGCCAGCAGCATCCTGAGAGTCTGTTTTACTGTTATAAATGCAATAAAACTGGATGCTGAGTACTGATTATCAGTTGTCTATCACTAACACATCAATAACATTGCTATAGAAAAGAAATAAGGATAACTAATCACAAACGGCATTTCAACGTTGTAATATGGGTTGGAAAGTTGTCCCATGTACCTGCAGTTTTGCTTTCCATAGTTCGGCAACCTTTACTCAACCACGGTCCGCGAATATTAAATAGAAAATTCCAGAAATAAAAACAATTCGTAAGTTTTAAATTGCACACTATTCTCCCTAGCATGATGAAATCTCGCGATGTCCTGCTCCGTCCCACCCCTGACGTGACTCATCGCTTTGCTTGCTGTATTTATGCCGCTTGTGCTCCCATTATTCATTAGGCATTTAGTAGCTGTCTTGGCTATCAGATCAACTGTCTTGTTATAACACTGCCTGAATTTAAGTTACCCTTATTCTACTCAATAATGGCCCCCAAACGCAAGACCAGTGATGCCGGCGATTCGGATATGCCAAAGAGAAGCTGTAAAGTGCAGTTTTTACAAGAAAAGGTGAGTACAGCACAATAAGATATTTTGAGAGAGACCACACTCACATAACTTTTATTACAGTATATTGTTATAATCATTTTATTATTAGTTTTTGTTGTTATTCTCTTACTGTGCCTAATTTATGAATTAAACTTCATTGTAGGCATGTAAATACAGGAAAAATTGTAGTATATATAGGGTTTGGTACTTTCAAGGATTCAGGCATTCGCTTGGGGTCTTGAAATGTATCCCCTGCCGAAAAGGGGGTGCTACTGTATGTTCATTCAAAACAGAACCCCTTAGCAGAATAGAAATTAAACACTGGAAAATAACGACACTTATTGAACGTGTTGTTATGTTTCTGTAGATGCGTGTATACCTGTGGTGTGTGTATTGGCAACCAGGTTGAAGGGTGAGTGGGGTGAGGGGAAAAGGTTGGTGTTAACAGATAAGAATAAGGACTGACACTTCCCCTAAGGAATATTAAACCTAGGCGGTTCTTAATAGATGGCCATTCTAAGAATACTAACCTACTACACATTAATAAGAGAAAATTAACAATAGCAGCCTGACTTCAGAAGAACTAAAATGATAAAAATGACAGATATTGCAAACAGGAAATGCAGCCTTCCTCTTCGCTGTCACCAATATAAATCATAATATATCACTAACTCCACCAAAAGTCAAGGACTTAAATTTTGGATATTTTCATAAGATTTTTAATTAATGCTCTAACTCTCAGACCCTGTGATAGGCAGAATAATGACTCTCCAAAGATATCAGGGTCCTCATTCTGGGAACCTGTGAATATGTTACTTTGCATGGAAACAGGGAAGTTGCGGATGTCATTAAGTTACAGATCTTGACTTGGGGACTTTATTCTGGATAGGCTGGGTGGGTAGCCCCAGTTTAATCACAAGAATCCTTAACAGCAGAGAACTTTTCTCACCTGAGGTCAGAATCAGAGGAGATGTGACTATGAAAGAATGGTCAAAGAGATGTAATATGGCTGGCTTTGAAGGTGAAGGAAGGGGGCCATGAGCCAAGGAATGCATGTAGCCTCTAAAAGCTGTGTCATCTACAAGCTAGAAAAGGCAAAGAAGCAGCTTCATCTCTAGGAAGGAATGCTGCCCAGCCGATACCTTGATTTCATAGCCCAGTGAGGCCTGTTGCAGACCTCTAAACTACAGAACTTAAAGATGATATATTTGTATTGTTTTAAGCCAATAAGTTCGTGGTAAATTTTTACATTAGTACTAGAAAAGTAATACAAACTCTCCCTTTGAAAGTGTGACTTCGAGAATGACTTTCTCCTTTATTTATCATATAGTTGTTTTGTTCTTGAACAATAGATGGTGCTAAGTATCCATGTTTCTAGTGTTGTCAGCCAACCCTCCAATTTAAAATAATTAGGACCATATGATAACAATGGAAGCAGTTACTCATGAAAGCCTACAAATCACATAGTTTCGGATTCGGAAAACCTTCATCAGAGTAGTGATGAATGCCAGGATGTTGGAGATTTGGTTGCTATAATTCAAAAGTAACTACTTATTAAAAAGCCAAACTACAATGGAATATATATTCTGTTTGCTATATTGAATTGCTTACAGCCACTTAAAAATATTAAAATGTAAACTCCAACTCCCCTTCAAAAACATTGAACACCCTGAGGCCACACAATGTATGAAAGTGAATTGAAGATCAGAAACCACAGGGTAAAGATGTCTGCAAAAGAAGTTATGCTGCTGCTTGTTTTTTCATATATGGTGTGGTGTAACAGTTAAGAAAAGGCAGCGACAAATGCCATTTACGTTTTTTCTTGGAAATTTTTCACTATATATTTTCTTATTAGTGCTGACTTTGAACGAATATATTACGTATTTAGCTCCTCGTGAACATATCTGTTTGACTATTTTTTAATAGTATGAAATATGTGTACATGTGGATTTTTCATATTTGACTATTATAATTTTAAAAAGCATGATCTGTTCTATGATAATATTTCAACCCTAGTTTTATACTCAATTCTCTTCAGTCTAATTTAATAAAATGGATGTTTGACACCTTGGGTTTGATGACTAGTGATGTATAGTGTAGCATTTTGGTTCTCAAGTAAATTCATTATAATAAAAGAGGAAGAGGGTATATTCTGAGGTGTTCAGGGAGCCATGTGTTTGGAAAGATTTAGGAGACTCGATGATCTCGGTATCAATACAATCACTACTTTCATTCTATTCCTTTTCTAAACAGTAGATTAAATACACTAATTTTTGAATAAAAGCAAACACAGTCCTGAAGGATGAATATCTTTCAACTGAGAGTGAAGGAGGCAATACACATCCACTCAGAAAAACCATAAACTCATGGGGACTGAACATTGAACACTCTGAAATTCTGAGACCACTGACTAGAAACATAGATAATGACACAAATGTCAAGGGGACAATATGTAATGTTAAGGAGGCATCTCATTTCTGTTTAGGTAAATAGCTTCTAAATCTCCTCTAAGCACAATTCAGGACTTAATCTATCTGAAAGCCCCAACATTGCTCAAGGGCCTGTTCCAGGGAAGATTTCACTCATTTGTACGGAAAAATAAGGAGCTGAGGGAAAGACTATTTTTGCACAATGTAACTACACTAAGCCATTGTTTATTCTGAGTAAAACTGTTCTATGCTTGGGATCTTGAATTAGTGACATTAAAAAAAGTTTGAAGGGACTAAATTAGGTGACTAAAAAGAAATACAAGTCATCAAATGCCACGAAAATGAAGGAAGATAGTCGTTAAAAATTAAAATTAATTTCTAAAACCAATTTGAGTAAGAAAAAAGCACGAGCTATGATTTCTAATAGAAACCAGGGAATTGGCAATTGTTTTAACTTTCAGCGAGAGTATTTTATTGAAAATACAATGTCATGGGCAAAATGTTCTCACAACCTAACATTAAGAATTTGTAGAAAGTACTCACATTGTATTTATATATATCGTAGGAATGGGTGAGGAATTGTGTATTGCAAAGAGTAGGGGTTGCATAGGGTGGCTGGGTGTTGAGGTACAGAGAAATAAGAGGGCAGATGGTGTGAAGCAGGTAAGGCTAAAAGACGTTATGAGAAATATCTCATTTAAAATTGACTTAAATGACCACCAGAGGGACTCCAAAGTTCACTCATCAATATTGTCTTTTAGGCAAGAAACATTGAAAAAGATTTAGATTTATAAATATATGGTACCAAATAGTTGAAATATAAGTAAAATACAACAATAGTTATTGGCCACTAATTCAGAAGGAGAAAGTCGAGTGCTTAAAATTGAGAGCTTTCAAGACCAATAGTGGGGATAGAAAATAATAATTGATTTGAGAGATTTGTTAAATAGCTAAATTTAGTCTGCATTTCCTGCTAATGATTTAAGACACTTAGATAAGTGCCGTTTTATTTCACTAGATTTTCAGTGTCTCTGTTCTGCCAGAAGGTGTTGCTGTAATATAGCTGGGCTCAGAGGACAAAGTAATGTGGAATGAAATGTGGTCAGACTGGATAAAAAGGTAAACCATAGAAGTATATAGAATTCAGGTACAAAGATAGCCATTATATGTGGAAAAGAGGGCTTTACAGTAGTATGAGTCCCCACTATAAATAGTTCAGCAAAATGTAAACATAAAATATTTCCCCAGTGATATTTGAGGCCACATAAACAGTAGCCCTACTTTTCATTAGCTCTCATTTCTTAATAAAGGGACTTCTGTAGAGTGAAATTCGGGCAAAAATAGCAATGATCCATAACTTTTTATTTTTATTTTTTTGTAACAGGGTATACATGGAATAAAAAATGGAATTTAAAACCAGTAGTTTTTTTTTTTTTTTTTTTTTTTACAGACACATCTTTGCTTGAATGTGTAAAGTCCCATATGTTATAGAAACAAGCACGGTGGGTGCACGAAGGAAGTCAAACTAACAAAGGATTGAAGAGACTGAAATACGGTCCTCTTTTTTTTTTTTTAAGTTAGGATTTCTTCCAATATTAGTAAACAAAACCCAAACTGAATACTTCTTTTAAATATCTCACACAGTCAAATTTTCAAAACTGATTATTAAAATGAATGTCTTTTAACTGACTCCAAATGTATTTTTACTCAAACTTAATACAGAGTATATTAATTTTACTCTCAAAATTCAGACCAGGGCAATTATTTTTTTATGATGAAGCTTATACCATGGGAGGCAACATAAATCAAGCATTTTAAATATGGGACTACAGTTTATTCCAAATGAACTCAGCAAAGGTGAACAGATCAAAAATAGACTAAGACACACAGATAATCCAGCCTCCTTTAAAATACTAGATATCAACTTTTCTCTTGTTCAAATTGATGAAAGTGGGTCAATGGAATTTGTGAATGCCCTTTCCACATTGTTTTGTTCAGTTTATACTTCACTTGCACTGAAAATTTGGCCCCAGCAGAGTTTTGTCCAGAAAGCTTTTTCCGAATCTCAAGGCTAGGCAAACACACCTCATCTGTGTTCCTTAGCATTCTGCACCTGTTTCTACCATTGCTCTTACTGTATTTAAAGCAAGTCCATACCCCTTGGTCTAATGGTTAGCACCAGGCCATCACGTTGGATAAGTGTCTATAGAACTGAAATGAAATGAATTAAGACTAGATAATCCAAAAATCGTTCTTTGGCAATCAGTTTGGGTTTCCTTCAAAACATCAATTGTAATGACTTCTGTAGAGCTTTGTGGAAACTGAGAATTCTGTTCCTTAAAACAAAGCAAGACAAACCCTGTGGGAATCAGCCTGCCCCAAGGTGCTTGAATATTGTGCTGTGAACCAAATGCTACAGAAAAGCTACAGGTCAGTAGGATGGTGTCTAGCCTAGGGTGTGGAATCTTCTTACAGATTTCTTCTTTAGGAGAGAAAGGGACTGGGGTGGGGAAATATCGAGAAACTTTTGTTTTTATTTCATAAGTAACCATTTTCGGCTTTATATGAACAAGTTAAAAACTACAGTATATGTTTATAACAGCTTTCAGTGATTCCTAAAGAAACTCAATACTAGATTTGATTCTGTTTGGGAAGGAATAAATTACATATTTTAGTTTATTTTCTAACCATTTTTAGGCCCTTAAGTATCGGTGAACCAATAATCTGAACCATCAGAAGCACTATTTCCCTCAGCGTGGAGACTGGATCCTTAAGCTAAGGCAGCAGCCAATGAAGCAGCTTTTCTGTATATGAGAAATATTAATAAATGGATAAGTCTGTGCAATATATAGTGAAATGGAGTTTCACACCTGTATTTTTATTTATTTAAGAGAGATCTAATTAAGATTGTGACAAGATCTGGTGGAATTCTATATACTAATTAGATGAAGTGAAAACCAAGCAAATCTGCACCTAACTTTATGTTAGGTAGGCAGGGACTATGCTTTCAACAAATACATTTTGGGTGCCTACTCTGTGCCAGGCACTGTTCCAGGCCCTTGGAATACATGAGTAAATTAAACAGACAAAGATCCTTTCCCCTGTGGAGTTCACATTATAGCTGAGTAGTCAGGGGATGGAAACCCATGTAGTAAGAACTGGGTGAGCAGCAGAGAGAGAACAGAACATAAGGTCTAAGGAGTTTGGGGACCAGATCATGTGGGTCTCATAGCTCACTTCAAGGACTCTGATTTAACTGTGAGCAAGATGAGAGTCACTGAAGAGTTTCGAGTAGAGGAGTGATGCAATCTGGCTTACTTTTGAACAGGCTTCTTCTGGTTGCTGTACTGGGCATATACTGTAGCAGCAGGCAGGCCTGTTAGGAGACTATTAGTAGTAATCCAGGTGGGAGATGATGACGGCTTGGATCAGGGTGGAAGCTGTGGACATGGTAAATAAAAAGTGGTTGAATTCTGAATATATTTTGAAGGCAGAGCCCATAGCATCTGCTGTCAGATTAGATAAGGACTATGAGAGAGTTGAGGGAGGAATTTCTGCAGTGATGTTTTTAATGGGCTAGAGGGACTGGGAACCAGGCTTTAAGTAGAAGGTTTGGCTTTAATAGGTGAGTGGACCATTCATGGATGTTAACTGGCAGGAAGGTAGTTTATGTAACTGAGGCAGGACTGTATTTCAAAGAAAGGTTTTCAGACTCAGAAGGCAAGTTAGCTACTTGCTATAAAAAGGAAGAAAAAATGGAGCTAATCATGGCCTTAAACTACCCACTCAGATGATTTATATAATCTTCATAATCATTGAAAAACAGAGGAGTATCATAATGTGTTGAAAAGCATAGGCATCACAAGACCTTGTCTGATCCTCCACTGGGTGTGTGATTCCATCATTCATAAGGTGAGAATAATATTACTTGTAGTACCCTTATTCTAGAGTTGTGAGAATCAAATGAAAAAATATACATGAAAGTGCTTCAAGCTATACAGAACTATACAAAGCATGGTCAAAGAGTACTGACTGTCCCAAGTTCTGTGCACTTCTTGTTCCCTCTGCCTAGAATACCTTTATCCTAGTTCTTTGCACATCTCCCTACATTTTCTCATTTTTGTTTCAGCTCAGGGAAGTCTTGTTTGACTACTTTAAAGTGCTCCCCAAACCCCACACTCACTCAGTGTTTTATTATCGTCCTAGCAGTTATACATATTTGAAATCATCTCATATAATTGTTTGCTTATGCATTGATTGTCTTCCCTGATGGAATATAGACTCTATATAGGAGGGCAGTCTTTTTTTGAAATTTATTGGGGTAACATTGGTTAATAACATTCTAGACTTTTCAAGCACACGCCATTATAATTCAACACTTGTATACTCTATTGGGTACTTCCCATCTGAAGTCTAGTTTCCTTCTACCACCATATAGTTGACCCCCTTTACCTACTTCTCCCTCCCCCACCCCCTTTACCCTTTGGTAACCACCATTCTGTTGTCTGGATCTATGAGTTTTGAGTTTATTTTTGCTTCTTTGTTGATTCGTTTGATACCTTTTATTTTATATTCCACATATGAGTGAATGGATGGCAGTCTTGTTCACTATTTTTTCCCCCAGAGCCTAGAACAGTGACTTGCACAGAATGGGTCCTCAATAAACGTAATCTAGTAAACGATTGAATGTCATTATCCTAATTAGAAATACCTTTCCAAAATAAAAATACTGAAAAGTTGTTACCATTTTAAGTTTCATTATTTAACTGCACGGCAGTGACTTTCAGTGTAAATTTATAAAACATTTTTCTGAAAATTCTCCTCTTCTGTGATTTACCTTCAGGAGAAAAATCTTATTTGATATGCTTAACTATATTTATTCATTGCTATAAAAAACATGAGAGAGTTTCAGCAAATTGCATGTCTTAAGAAATATTCAATAAATATTAAGCAAAGAAAGATGACCTGCCTCTTATTTTATGAGTGAGAATCTTCTTTCTTAGAGCATGTTAATTTTCTTTTATTTTTTTAGCTTGATTATACTAAAGAAATGCTATGAGGCATGATAGTGTTTAAGAAGGGAGGTGTGCTAGTTTGGGCCTAATACACAGCGGGCTGTTCTCCCTTCTGTAAAGGCTTTCAGAGATAGCCTTTGAACCTCCTTAATCCTTACTAAAAGTCCGTGCAATCGTGCATGACTTCCACGAACCACGTGAACTGCGCTCTTCAGAATGGGAGAATCCTATGCTGCGGTCATTAGGCTTTTGTTTCCAAAGACCCAGTTATTTTTCAGTGGGACGAGTATGTTCCATACACCAGAATTAGTCATGGAAAAATTAACATGCTGCTTCTGCTAATGGTTGGACAGGAAGGCAAGGTGAGAATTGACCTAGTATATTTAATGATAGAAGACTGTGTAATGATAAAGCCATTTATGAAAGGACTGTGGGCTAGCTTTTATTTCCCAACATTTCTTTACTCCCCATGTTAATTGAACTTGTGTGTGTTGTAGTTATTTTTTGTAGCAGAAAAAAATTTTCTCTTGTTCCAAATACTGTAGCTATCTTGCATGCCTTTATTTCTTCCCATCTCCTTCCTTTTCTCCTTCCATCTCTTTCTTTCTTCCCTTTTTTCTTTTTCATTCCTTTCTAGTCTTTCTCAAATGCTCTTTCTGCATAATGAGGCCTTTCAAGGAGCCTATAGTCCATCCTTCTTAGAATTTACCAAAAAAAAAAAAAAAAAAAAGAATAAAGTAATAGAAAGCTCACCTCACCTATATTTCTGTTAAAAAGAGATTTCCATCATCCATTTGCTTTTCCATGTGAGCGTTCAGAGTCTGTGTGCAGCTGCAGAGATAAGAACCGCGAGTTATGCTGCAGAGTTGACTCTGACGACGATGATGGCCCATCAAGCAGCCATGTGAGCAAAAATCACTTTCCCCTTCTTCCCTGCATTAGGGCATTAGAGTCTAAAAGGGTAGGAAATCTTACTGAGTTCTCTAATTTACACAGAAGATATTCCCAAAGAAGGCCATGTGGATTGGAAGCAATGAAAATCAAACTCATTTTTTCATGGAACTATAACGTGCAACTATCTCATTATCTATTATCCATCTTTCTAGCCTTTTGTACAACCTATATTAGTCCTTATCTCTCTGATTATAAATGTTTATCTACCTTACTAGACTATGGGTTCTTAAAGAATAAGTTATTTTAATTACTTTTGAATTCCCAGGGAATATATAGTGTGGAGCACATAATAGTGGCAAGTAAATATTTGAATAATAAGTGAACCATGAATGAGTTACATTAGAATATAATTCTTATCAAATTCTATGGGTTTTTTTTAACCCCATAAACTGTCACTATGCCATAGGCCATATACCGTAACTGCTCCTTCCGTGGCTCGACGTGGAAAACTCTGTGCTGCTTTTTAGCAGAGGCTGATTTGTGAAGGGCACAAGATATAGACCAATTCACATCAAGTAGGCTTGCAAGAAACTTTAACATGTAACCACCAGCAAGCAATGAAAAGTTCCAGAAACAAAATTACAAGTACATTTACATGAAATTTTACTATTTTCAAAACTGCTTTCACTCACAAAGAAAAGGATTTACATTTCAGTATATGTCAATACAAAGGTCATACTCTTGCATAAACACCAAAGCTTCTGATGTCTTCTCCTTCATTTTAAAAAAGGAAAAGTAAAGTCAAAATTATTTATGTAATTCTTCATACACCAGTCAGTTGTAGTAGATGTCAAGGACATATGTTTCTGGTGATGGAGTCAAACTAATTAATAGAACATAGGACAGGTATGATTCAGTAGAGTTAATCACGTCACCAATTCTATTCCATCCTCCAGGTTTGGAAAGGGCCACTAATGGACACTGTATGAAATCGGGGCATGCTGGAAAAAACTGACAGATGAGTGGTAGTATATAATTCTACTTTTTTCCCACCAAACAGCAAGGTTTGGGTCCCTGTATTTTAAAAAATGAGGGGGCAAAGACACTTTAGCACTAATTTACGACAAACTTGCAGAACACACACAATAATTTCATAACTGGACCATTACTTTGTTACCTAATCTTGGGAACAGGAGGCCAATATGATTTTACCATTAAGTCTTCCACACTCAGAGGATGCAGGGATGGATACGTCACTGGCCATATATGGAATAAAAGTAATGATGTTAAATTTTTAAAAGAGAATATAATTGTAAACTGTGACTTCCTCATTGCTTTTGATAGAGGATTTTGTTTATTTGTCACGGCTTTCTAAAGAAAACAAAGTCCAAGCCAATGAGGACGTGGATGGAAGACTTGTACAAACAGTACTGCTTTGTTTGAATTTCAACAGGGCAAAAGCAATTTAGATATTCCAGCCAAAAACCTTCAAGAAGACCCTAATTTATGCAATGTAGATTATAAGGTCAATTGAAAGATGACGAACCATAGAAACTGGCACAGGACATCAGGACATCCTGGGGAATAGCTTAATAAGGATAACTTCAAATTATGTCATATGACTAAAAGTTAAAAACCAGCCACTAATTTCCTTTTTTTCATCGCCTTTCTTCAGCTTCACCTTGAAATAGCAGCAAAAATATTTATATCTACCTTTCCCGAGGACAAATGTTTCGTAAGGGAGAGAGTGTCTCTATATATATATAATTGGGATGCAAAAAATACTTTTTATGTTTAAGAAGAGCCTTAATCATGATGGTAGTTTTTTAAGGAATGGTTTCTGAAGTCCTCCAGGGCAGAACAGCATACCAGTGTACATAGTTTTTTGATCAGATTTACAGAAAGTTAATAGTATGCTCGTGTGGCTCATATAGCCACAGTTATCCAGGTTACAGAATCAGTCTTCCATTTTCTTTTGTCTGAGAAGTAGGGCAGACTCACCTTGTAACGTGGCTCCCCTTGAGGCTCATAGTGAGTGAGGTTACTAAGTAAACTTAAATGTCCCAAGCCCCATCTGTTGAAATGTAGTTTTGGCCAGTGACATTCAATTACAGTTAATTCCTGATTGGTATGAAAGTTGGGAATGTTGATGATTAAGATTGGAATCATTTTATTGTTTTACACTAAAGTCCTTAAGAGAACAGTTTGCAGTTTAGAGCATGATCTAATGTAGCTACTCTAAGAGACATTATTTGACACTATTTTTCCCTAGGATTTGAGAATTATGCTTTCTAGTCTATATCAAATATCTGCTGGTAATACAGTGTTTTTAAACAGACAATTAGATTGCTTTAGTTTAAAGTAAAGTCTTGTACAAATGCAGCTCAAGTCCATTCTTCTAACCACAAGGCTTCCCTTAAGACCTAAAGCTGAGCCTGGGACAAGGACTTGGGTACAGGCAGTTTATTGGTAAGGTGCAAGAGGAGGGAGAGCAAGAAAGGCAGGAAGGAGAAAAGCCAACAGGATGCGTCACTGAGCTGCTTACTGCTGCGGGCAACTGTGACTCAACCCTCTGTGGAACTGTGTATTTCTCCTCAGAATTGTTCCTCTGAAGGAATGGGAGCTGGGACCCTTATCCCTCATTAGTTGTGTATTCTTTCCAGGGGCATGAACTCCCCTGTGCTTGCGGGTCTGCCCTATTCGTACCTTGGTCAGGCTCCTGAGGCTTGGGGAAACAGCTTGAGACAGAAAATTAAGAGCCGTGGTAGTAGCACTGGCTGGGGTGCTGTTAGTTTGCATGAAAACTGTCCTTCTCCTTCAGTGTTGCAGGTGAAATCTGAGGTGAGTTGAGAGAATACCAAAGTCTTGCACTTCATCCTTCTGGTTAGAATTTTTGAGCTATAGCTGAATAAATTTTATTTTAATATATTTTTCTCAATGAACATTCTGGTAAAATTAAAATGCTTCAGGAAGCATGTTTATCCTGTGGTGCTTTCTCTGTAAGGTACATCAGAGCCTTCTTGTGTTCAGGACTACCAGATAGTAGTTCTGGCCATACTCATTTAGAAGCCCAGAAATAAATATTAATTTTGAAATTATAGAGGGAGATATGTAACTTGCCTAGGAGTTTTCCAGTGCGGTGGGGACAGGCAGCACTCAGTGGTGCCAAAAGAAGAGACAGTAGCTTCAAACTTGTTTTTCACCTGTTCCCTTAGCTTTTCCGAATCATATTAATCACTCTCATTTAGCTCCTAAAATATACGGAATGTAGTCATTATATTTTCTTTTATGTAGTTGTTGCTGAGAATTCTTAGGTGCTTGAGACATGACTGGATCGCACATCTCATAGAAGAGCAGGAGCTTGGTCTAGGCTTTCTAATTCCAAGTTTAGTGCATTTTCTGTTAACCAGGGCAACTCCAGATAAACAAAAATTGGTTAATAGTTGGAAAATTGATGTCCAGGTTAAGGTATACTGGATTAAATCGTGTGTTACACACATTACAATGTACTCACAGTCTGGGGAACTATGTCAAGAATAAAGCACCCAGGAAGTGAATCTGAAGAAGGGGGTTTGGGTCTAATCTCTATCATTTAAAGACAGAGGGGGTGGGGGAAAACATTCATTGAGTACTTGCTCTAAGGAAGGCAGGAGTCTAAGCCTTTTATATGTACTCAATTCAGGTTATTTGTGGTAGTTACATTTTATAAGTTGCCGTGAATTCTGAATTAGCAAATAATAAACAGTTGCTCCTAGGGCAAATATAGGGTTAGGTCCCTACAAGCCACTGGTTACAACATTTTTGTCAACTGATAAATACATAACCTTGTTTTATATGTTTTTCTGTTTAAAGATATTTCACATATACTGTCAATTCATTAATACTGAACTCATGGTTGACAGTACTATAACTTATGCTTGAACAAAGTTAGTCAGACATGTTTTCTCTGTAAGGTACATCGGAGCCTTCTTGTGCTCAGGACTACTAGACAGCACTTCAGCACTGTGCTTGGGGGTAATTATAAGTAGTGAAATCATCATCATCAACAACAACAACAACAACAACAACAACAACAACAACAAAAACCTACAAAAACGCAAGAAACATAGTATTAAACAGATGATGAAAAATGTATTTGTTTACAGTATGATAGTGGAAACAAGAAGGCAGAATGTCATCTTGTTGGACCTCTCCTGGGAACACACGTGTCAGGTGACTCAATTTTTTGGCTGCTCTGTGCTTGTCTGTAAATAATCACAAAAACATCGAAGAACTGATTATGGGGTTACAAGCGAATTTTAACAAGTAGGCAATTCACAAATAATGAGGATCGATTATACATATCTATCTCGTTTAATTTTCACAAAAATTCTGGGCAATATATTGCATTTCTCTCAGTTTATAGAAGAAAGTGAGATAACTGGCCCAAAGACACAAAGCTAATATGTGGACAACAGGGATCCCATATCTATTGTGTTTTTCTTTTTTTAATTCAGCTGTAAATAATTCATCATGTATCTTAAAGGTAATGTCTCTTTAAAAAGCATAAACACAATACCATTATCTCACCTAAAGTAATTAGGAGTTCTTTAATATACTAAAAAAAAAAGTCATTGTTAAAATTTCTCCATTTGTTTTATAAATCATTTTTTACAATTGGTTTGGGTCAGGATTCAACAGGGCACACATGTTGTGTTTGGGTAATGTCTCTTAATTCTCTTTTAACCCATAAGTTCTACCTCTTTCTTTTTTTTCCTCCCTTGGGATTTATTCATTGAAAAACTGTCATTTACTTTTCTCTGCATTTTTATAAGCCTCAAAGCTTATAAAAGATTTGATGCTCAACTTTAATAATTAGTAAAGATTTTGTTAACATCATTAACATACATACCTCTTCTAATTTGCTGTTTATTCTTATTTTTCCTCTTATGACTTCATCGAGTTTCTCTGAATTCATTTATATTTTTTCACCTTATTGTATTGTATGTATCATTGTAAATCACCTCAAAAAAACATTTGTTTTTGCTTGTGCAAATATATTTCTACAGACATATGGAAACAAGCCTGAGCAGGTTTGACTCAAAAGCCTGTTTTTCTGTTATGCTTGTTGTCTACCTCTGAGCTTTATTTTCCCTCCAAATTCATCTGGTAAACAGGTATACTAATAATATTTAATCTCCTCTCAGAGCTATACTGAGGAGTAAGGAGATGATATATGAGCCTGACATGCATAATTAAATAATAAATGCTTGCCGAATGAATGACTAAAGGAATGATTAAACGAGGATGTTTTCTTAACCGTAAAACGCTGTATAAATGTTGCTAAAAATTATAAATGATGGATAAAATAATCTAAATAGAGAAAAAAGGAATCTCTCTCAGGCGAAGATTTTTATGGCTCACTTGTAAAGCTAACTTTATTAACAAAGTGGATTATTTAAGGCTTTGGGTTCTTCCCTTTATTCTGTATCTCTGGCCATTTCCCTGTCATTAATACCATCAGGAGAGGATGAGCAATGGAAGGAGGTGAAAAGTCAACTTGTCTTTTTGTTTAGGGATGGAGAAGGAAGTTTTGTCAGGGAAAAGGTATAAATTTGTTGACATCGTTTGTTATTACTTTCCAAATTTCAATTATTTATCTTTTTTTTTTTCTGTCCTTCACTCTGAAATGTAAACTCCATGAGAGCAGGAGTTTTTGTCATTTTGTTTACTGCCCTATTTCCTTACCTAAAATAGAGCCTAATTGGTAGGTGCTCAATAATTATTTATTGAATGAATTTCTAAGTATCACTGATATGTTGACTAGAGTTAGATTTGGTTCATAAACACTGTCTCAGTCAGTTTGGGCTGCTATGACAAATTATCATAGACTGGATGGCTTAAACAATAAGCATTTATTTCTTGCAGTTCTGAATGCTGGGAAGTCCAAGATCAAGTTGCCAACAGGTCTAGGGTCTAGTGAGGTTCCACTTTCTGGTTTATAGATGGCTGTCTTTTCGTTGTATCCTCACATGGCAGAGAGCAGAGAAAGGAGCAAGCTCTCACTAGTCCCATTCATGAGGGTGCCACACTCATGAACTAATTACTCCAAAGGCCCCCATCTTCTAATATTATCACATTGGGGTTAGGATTTCAAAAACTGGATTTTGGAGGCACACAAACATTCAGTCTATAACAAATGCGATGAATAGGTTAGTCACAGTGGCAGCCAAATCCACCTTCCTTTCTAAGAGAAATTGTTATAACCATGGTTCCCTCTACTAAGAAAGATGTTTTGAGCTTTTTCTTAAGCAGGGGTGGCCATATTTTATACCTTAAATGTCTTCCATCTTCTATCTAGACAGACCAAAATTAGCCAAATCCATAGTATGCCAATGATATATGATATGATGGTCTGGCACAAAAATGCTGCCTAAAGAAGATCAGTGGTGGGCATGTCACGAAGAACCAAGAGAAAACTAAAGCAATGTGTAAACACAGTTATATGTATGCAGAAGCTATCAAAAACAGGAGGTAGCAAAGAAATGACATTCATTCTAGGGTGACAATATTGGCTGGTAATGACAGGAACAGAGGAAACAAAAAACAGAGAAGGGCTGAGTGACTTACTGCAAGGCTTTGATAAACTTCTGTGCCTTAGGAGAGGTCTTAGGTCAGGTTCCCCGGAAACACTCTGAAATGGAGTTTGTGTGCAAGAGGTTTAGTGGAGACTGTTCTCTTGGAAATCTATTAGAGAGAGATAAAAGCAGTATTAGGCAGAGGGAGAGACTGAACTCAGATGCAGTGGCAATAGGGTCTCATCTGATTCAATGGGATCTCTGAAACTAGGGTGGCCCATCAAAGCTGTGCCTATGTGAGCCAAGAGGCAGAGCCCTTGAACCCTCACATAGGTCGGTCCTTGCATGAGGGCTGCTTTCTAGCAGGGTATGCAATTTGAGCAAGATGGCTTCTTTTTACCAAGGTCAATTCCTGAAGAGGGACTTAACTCTTCTTTATCAACAGCCAATACACATGGGAATGGAGATAGGGTGGGAGGTGGTAGGGTAGGGGCGACTTCAGTCCTACAAGAGGATCTGGGCAGTGAATCCTGGTATCCACAACACAAACTGACAAGATAACTCATTTTCTAGACCTGTCTTAGATCCTTTTTGTTTTTAAGTTAAGCTCTTCATCTCCATGAAGCCCAGATATATCACTGTTCTTAGATCCCCTAAATATTCAATTTTTCCATGTACATTTACATAGTAACCTTTCTTCTCATTTCTTGAGGTTGTCTGAGCCCTTACCTTACATAATTACTAAGGGGAAGAGCAGGAACATGAAAGGACTAGTGCTGGACGAATACAATCAAGCAGCTTTAATACTAATAGGCCTACTACCGTTGAATTGGTACTGAGCCTCCTATTTATGAATGAATTTACTGAAATCTGTGAATTCAGTACCTATAAAATGGATATTTATTCTTTCTTTATGAGAATTTCAGAGCATGGGATATCTATCCATGAGGGCAAGGTTTGAATTAATTTCTATTAGTAAAAGAGATAATTCTAAGACAGTTGCCAAATCCCTGAAGATGTACAGACTAAAGCAAGGAAATATTTTCAAGGGAAGATAGTCAGCATGGCCCGTTAGCACAAGGGTGATCTTTGGATTTAGGAAGACCCAGATATGACTTCTGGCTCTGTTACTGTGTATCTAAACCCCTCTGAATCTCCAGAGTTGGTTTCTACAACTGAGACTGCAATACGTTACTCAACGTTCTTGTGAGAACTAAATGAAATAATATATGTCTCCTATGATAGTGCTCACTTTATAGAAACCCGTCTATATATGGTAGCCATCCTTTTGCTTTTTGTTAGTCCTTACTTAGCCCAGAATCCTGATTCATCTTAATAGCAGTTGGATATAATTAATACTCATGGAATTGATTTTTCCTTATCCTGCAGCCAAATTCCAGGGACTCTAGAGCTGCTTTGGGAATACATGGGGGGAGGGGGCAGGGGGGAAACTAGGGCTGACTGAACTAGAATTCTTACTTTAGCCATATCTTTCCTGTAAATCAAACCCAGCCTAGGAATTTCTGTGTCTGGAACAATCTTTTGCAAGTGGATCGGACTGAAGGTCTCTGTCAATGGCGCAGTTCTAGGAGGATTTGGTTAATTAAACATCACTTATGAGTTATTGTAGGTGTTCAATACATTTTAGATCTCCTTCCCTCCTTTGGTCCAGTATATCTCTTGAACATTTCAGAATTCCAGGAAGATTCCTTGAAATTTTGTTGAAATCAAAGGGCATTCCTTAAAACAACATACCAATGATTGATTTCCATCAATCATAAATTGTCATAAATTGTCAGCTTCTAGTTTCCCAGCCGTGCCCTTCAGGTGCTTGATTATTATAGTCCCATAGACAGAGTTGGGTCCCAAGGAGTGGGAACTTCTGTCACAAGTTCAGCTCCAGGGAATAATATTTCTGGTTTTAGGTCAGTCTTGTGACAAAAACTATAAACTCACCCCCCCACAACCCTGTCCCCAGCAGAATGTGGTGGCAAGCACTGGCACCCTGGGGGCCATTCCAGCTGCCTGCATTCAAGTCTGTAGTCTCCAAGCACAAAAAAATAATCCTGAATTAGATATGTTCTTATAATCCAGGGAAGGCCTTTAAAAAATGTTGGAACACATAGTGTCCCAAATTGGTTCCGTAATTAAGGTATGCAGAGCTCGGCTTCAAAGATCCCTTACGTCTGTTTTAAGGAATGCTGTTAGTAAGAAGATAATTGTATATCGTAGCTGTAGAGTCATTAGAGGAGTTTAATCTTTACAGAAAGCTTTGGATATTAGGTGCTTCTGGGACATCGTTTCTACAGTAATGTCTCATCTGCAGATATTACCTCAAATGTGCACTTTTTCTCCATTATATTTTATTTTCTAAAGCCAGAGAGTTTGCATTTGGGTACAGTTTTGTAACAGGATGAATAGGTACCCAAAAGATACTTTGATTGCTATGAAAGGTAAAAACATAATGAGAAAACTAATAAAGATTGCGAGGATACAATTCTCATGACCTGCTAAACTTGTGTGGGGTGGGAGAATGGAGAAGCAGTGCCAGGATGGCCCTGGAGTGATAAAGTTACATTTTGTTTAGAGTTAACCACGTGCCAGACACTGTTTTAGGCACTTTATTTTATCTTCAAGAAGTCAGGATAGTAGGAGATAACAAAATTCAAAATGAGTCTGGGAGTTTTGTTTTCCCTCAGGGTTTTGGTGGAGAACAGATTAAACACGGGATATGGCTAAGAGGAAAATATTGAGGACAAGTATTCCTTTTGGACAGTCAGCTTCCAGCCTGTGTCGACCAAAAATCTTTCTCCCCGATTTGTAATAAATGCGTAATAATTCTCAAACAACTGAAGAGTAAAACCAAATCACTTCAAGCAGTTACAGGATTAATAAGAAAAAGAATTCAAATTCCTCTCTCAGCCACTTTAAGTAGTGTAGAGATTTTTATTATTATTAATTTTTTTTAGCATCTATTCATGTTCAAGTCCTTAAATGCCACCCTCCACACACCGCAGACACCCTGCACACACACCCTTTTAACTTTTATAGTCTAATCTTTTGCATAACGGACCACATACAAAGACTTGGTTAAGAAACCTCCTCCCGCCTGTTGTAATATTTATAAAGCCCTTTCTTTTTAACACACTGTGAGAAGGGCTTAGTAAAACAAAGGGCATCATAATTTATTGTTTTAAGATTATTGATTCAATAAATTAACAATAATTTCCATGAAGAGTAGGAACCCTGGTGCCATAAAAGTTTATTTATTCCTACTTTAACTAGCATTGATTAGAGTATTCAAATTGTCCCACTGCTCTATAATCACTCTTTATAGGTGAAATGCCCTCCGCTGAGCAGGAGACAGTAAAATAAACATTCAACCAGAAGTGACAATAGCTCTTTTAAAAACCAGAAACACTAGATTTTTTTTCAAGAGGGAAGGAATAGTCCAGATAGTGCTTTTAATATGTGCTGTATGTACGTTGGGCCCTGCTCCCTGATACATTGCAAGGACGTAGTTTTAAGAGACTAATGCAATTGTTAGCAAACAGGTAGGATCTAAATGGTGATATTTATATCCCATATCTCAAACAAAGAGATCTTTTTGTTGTCGTGTGGGTTTGCATTTAAGAACTAGGTGGATTTTATTTTTTTAACGCAACCATCATTTCAGTGCTTTTGTTCCTCAAGTGGTAACTAAACCATCAAGGTGACTTGGTGAGGGCATTGTAAAACCGTTAATAACTTGAACAAACAAGTACTGCTTTTATTCCATAGCCACAGGGCAGATTAGTTTAAAGAAACTATCTGAAGAGCCAAGAACAATGGGCAAGCTAGCTCATTAGGGGCGCAGACCTGCACTTGGATTTCTTCGGTCCTTGGGATCAGTCCTCCTTTATGGCATACAGATATGATAGGGTCATGTTTCACTTTCATATGTTCACCCATACTGTTTTCCTCTTCTCTTTGACATCTGGATAACATGTCTTATTTTTGAGCTTTAATGCTATATTTTCCAATGTGATTTCTTTTTTTTTTTCCCCACCAACAAGAAATCTCCATGCTGAAATATGATTTAGAACCAGGCATTTGCAGTAATTAATAAAAATGAAATGAAATACAATAAACCTCTAAGTAACCAAAGGCTTATGATTTACATAGGCTTTAAATGATTGTTGGTGTTAAATTGTTTCTCAGAATGCAACTCAGGAATTCGAAGTTGTCAGATTAACTGCTGTATTTACTGGTCTGTTTGATTAGGTGAGCATAGTTTATATTCCCTCTTGGAGACCTAAATAGCAACCATTTCCTACCAAAACAGCACTGAGAACAAAGGCCCCATTCACGGGGCAGTGGGCACTGCTCTGTAGGCCTTTGTATGTGAAACAACATGGTTACTAAGCACCTCGAAAGGAAAAGGTGCAACTAATTTTTTAAATGTACACGTAATAGGAAGAAAAAGAATCACATAGCATACCAGACAAATATATTCTATCAAAAATGAATGGAGTGCTTCTTGTGCTGCTGGCCTTCTTTCCAAGACTGCAATAAAAAACTACTGTGATCGTTTTTGAAGGACATCAGACAACAGAAAGGCAATATTGGCAGGGATAATCTGGTCTAATTTCAACTTAACATGAACACTCAGGATAGATTAATATTCTTTTAGTCAAAAACCCTCTTTCTGAAAAACTTTCATAGGCCAGGCTCTGTACTAGGCATTTGGGTTTAAAAGCTAATAAGCTCCCTTTCTATCTTTCTCCTTTAGTCCCATAGTTCATGTTCTTGAGCCTGGACAATATCATGACACTAATTATTTCAATGACAGAGGTGAATACAGAGAAGCCTGCTTGGAGAAGATGACCCCAAAGCTAAGTCTTCAAGGCAGGACTGGGGCAGCCATTCCAGGGAGGGGCGATTGCCCAGCAAAGTTTGAGAAATACCAGGATCTGTACAGGAAGCTATAAGAGGTTCCTGATGCTGAGTCATCAAATGCAGCTTAGAACTGAAAGAAGAAGAGAAAGGGGAAAGCCTGATCCATAGAGCACTCCCATTGTCATGCTAAGTAAGTAGTTCGAACTTAATTCTATAGGAGATTATGAACCTTTGAAGAATTCTAAAGGGTAGGGAGGCAAAGTTGGCCAGTATGCACAATTCCCACACCAAAATGATTAATTGGTTAGATGTGCATTTAGGGCCCCAAAACAAATCTCATTGTATTAGTAATACATATTTTCTTGACCTGCCTCTTCTCACTTCATTGTCTATACTGTTTGAATTTACCAGATAGCCACTCAATATTTCACTTTTTTTTTTGGAAAGTTAATGCATTATTCATTGAGAGATGTCATTTGTCACTCACAGAGACACACACCAATTATTTTATAAATATGTGATAACTCCAGGTTCTTAGTGTCTTGAGAATGGTAGCCTTGGGGAGCTTAAAGGAAACTCAGAAGCACCCCTCCACCCCAGGGTCATGGGGGTAATGCAAAATTACATAATGAAAGTTTTCAAAAACTAGATGAACACAAACTGGCCTCCCCCATTTCAGCTGCCATCTTTTGGAGTTATTTTTCCTTTAAAATTCAGTAAAGTGAAGAGGATATTTGGTTGAAGCAAACGCTGTTCTAGTTACAGATATTGGGGGGGGGGGGGGGACCAAATCTGGTATGTCATTCCAATGTAAAGTACTTAACTTCAGATCCCAAACTGATCGCTTTACGTAGTCTAGTGACTTGGCAAGACAGCTTTGTACGTTTGCTTAGTCTTTAAGTTTTTAACCTCTTAAGTTGAATCATCGCTCTACAGTGGGGAATACATATAGAGTTGAAAAGAAAATCGACATATTAATCGAGAATGGGCTCTATTTACCTTTATCTCATAGTTTTTGCCGTTTCTACAAGGATAAGAATCATCCTGGATGCTTGTTAGGTTTGCAGATTATCAGACATGCACTCTGTACATTTTAGTTCTGTGAGTCTGGTTTGGAGTCCAGGAATCTGTTTTTGTCAAGCACTTCAGGTGTTCCTGATCTACAGGGAACTTTGGGAAACATTGCAAAAGTGATTAAAAAATTGAGGAAAACAGCATTTTTCAACTCACCATATATTATTAACCTTTTAGAGAGACACTGTAATACTAGGTCTTACTGAGCATCAAAGTAATGAAGAAATAGTTGGGGTCACACATTATATAATTTTGCAAGCCACTTTAGTAGACAAAATGATGGCAATATAAAATGTAACTGTGCCACATTTTTTATCGGTCTCCAAATTATTTTACTAAAGAAAGTGCTGCCAATTAGGTTGGGGTACAAAATTGTGGGTCAGGCTATATTTTCCTTTCATTATAAAGTGAAATAAATTTATTATTGGTGCGTCTCTTAAAAATAAAACCTCTGTTTCTTCTGAATATACTTTATTACATGCTTATGACAATGAAGGTTACCTTTGGGGTCTGTGGTACCTGCCATGTAATCATCTTCATCTATACCATCCCTCTTTACAAAGCCATTCAAAATGAAACTCATTTAAGCCAGAAAAAACATGTTCTCCGGCAATGGTTTTCAAACTATTTTTCTAGCAGCTGAACATTTTTTCCAAACCCTCAGTATCTAAAAGAGTAGAAGCAGCTATGTGTTCAGTAGGAACTAGAGGAATGTGGAGGAGGGACACATTTAACAGGGTTTCCCAGCTCTAAATCAGCACCTTCCTAATACCCTGGTCTCCCTGTGGTGGGATAGGACAGTTCAAGGAGTTAGGATCATAAAGAGTTGATGTTTTATGAAAATAATGTTTTGGTAACTCCTGAAATACTTCCACAGACAGGGCAGAACAGAGTTAAAAAAAAAAAAAAACCCAGAGGTTTTCCTCAAGGATGATAGCCTTGGTTCACTCAGTTTGCACAGTGTCTACCACATGCCAGAAAGGTTTATTACAGGACATATTCAGAGTTTACATCCTTTCACAAAGAATGATTATGACTTTAATAAGGCACGCAGGATAGTGAACAGAAATGGAAGAGAATGTTTCTGCTCAATTTATAAGGCGTGCATGCACTTTCAGAACAATGTCCCACCAGTAAGAGTGATATCCTAACTTTGTGTGTGGGCAGCCTCTGGTGTGCAGCAAGATGGAATGGAGTTGGGAGGCATGACTGTTTTTGTTTAACTTGCTTTGCACTGTGCTTTCTGCAGGTGGGCACTCAACAAAAGCTGCCAGTCTTAGCATCTAGAGATGTGGTTGTGATCAGTCATCATATTAGTGAATTATTCATCTCATATTAAGTGACCACACTTTCAACATTGGCTTCTCTTGATAGATGTACAATTCATGGAGACTATTGGAACTATAATCAGTACGTGCTGTGATTTCATTTGCAGTGCCACTCATAGTGGAAAAAATATGCCACACTTTTTAAAGCAAACAGGCTTCTTTTCACAGTGGACAGAGAATACTGTTAAACAGAGGAAACACAATATCCCTTTTCATAGCAAGAGATCAAATGTCTGCAGAAGAGTTTAATTTATACTTCTCCATGTGCCAGAGCCCAGCCTGAGACATAGCAGCATTTCAGTACTTTCAATCAGGTCATAGTTTCCACCCTGGATGACTTCATTCCTTTTAAAATAGAATAAATGGCATTCCACATTATGCTATGGGTAGGGATTATAGGAAATTAAAAGACGTATAGTGCTCAACACACTAAATAATTGTGACATTGAACTGAGAAAATAACACTTATGCAGCCAGTTCTTCTTGGGTGTTATTTGTTAAAGAGATTTTGCTCCAGCTTTCCAATAGAGCAGAAGAGAAGTATTGCACCGTGGGCCAGGAAGTAAATTCTATGTCGTGCTTACTCAGAGTTTTCCCTTTTAAAAATATATGTAAGCATTGTGTTAGATCAGAGGCCTGACTTGATTTCATTGTCCACCAGCCCTGCTGCTTGATTCTCTTTGTATTTAGTTCTCTGGTTTTAGTGTATTGGTGATAGGACTGTGTTGAACTTAGTTTAGCATTCTGATGTTTGCGTTGGATGCAATTAGAAAGGTTGGGAGGAATCCTGTTTAGCCAAAAGCAGGCTCTGGAGTTAAAATATGATAGTGTGCACTATGAATGTCCTGAAACATAATCATCCTACATGAGCTGAGTTGTTATTATAAAAATTGGAGTTTTTTTGGTTGGTTTATGTAGAAATTACCTAAGAGAAAGCTCTGATGGTCAAAAGTAAGAGGAAGGAAGATTCTTCTCTGGAGGATCTTTTCTTCACAACATGCTTTTTGGCCGACTTTTGACCTTATTTAAAATAGTTTTGTAAGTGAAATAATTTGATGTGTTTCCTGAACAAATGAATATGCACACTAGACGTGCCTGCAATGGGTATATAACACATAAGCTTTCTTTAGATGAGTGATGAAAATACAATATTTTCAATCCGTTGTGCTCTTTACAATCACATTTGTGGCATTAAATGGTTGCAGTGTTGAGATTTGCACGCCTTTTAAAAAGAGCCCAGTGAGCAGGCCTTCCCTTTGGGAAGATTACTGCTGGAAAAATGGGGGTTCTGAGAGAGAGTGAATACAAATCCATTGCAGGTGAGCAAGCACAATTTAATCACATAATATATTTATAATAAATCCCTAGGAATTCATGTTTGCTTTGAATCTGCCTACCAGATAGGCCACAAGGAGATAGAAATGACTTACAGTGGTTTCTAGTGCCTAGAGCTGAGTGTATGCTATGTTTCTGTTCACACATAATCAACAAACAAAGGAGGAGGTGGCAGCTGCTCAAAAGAGTTCTAGGGAGGGAGATGTACAGGTGGGAGTTTTTAAATCTTGACATACTGATAAGATTTCAGCATGGCTTCAAAGCTTGTTCAAAAAAAAAAAAATGACCTACATTGCCAGTATTTCTTTGAAATCCTAATCGTTGCTAAAGCAGAGCAAACCAAGTTCTCTTTTGTGAACTTGAGTAAACACATTCTTCATCCCCATCAAAGATTGTGGCAAGAAGAGAGAAGGACCTGCCTTTGTGATTCAAGAGTCCCTGTCAAGTATTCTGTGCATATTTGTGGGCGCAGTCATATCTTTCAAAGCACAACTCAAACCAAATACTTCTGGTAATCTCCAGGCTTTTAATGTGTGACAAAGCAGGGTATTGGGTTCAGGCATGTTATTCTGAGCCTTTCTGTGAGTGTAGTACCAGATCAATAGCCACGCTTGCTCTTCTGGGGCACCTGCTTATGGAAAGAGTTCAGAATATTGGAGAAATAAGCATTAAACAAACAGATAGGGAAACTAAAGCAATGAAAAGCTCTTGACCTGGCCAAAGTCAATGTGACTGGTCAATGGAGGAGCAGAGAGCGGAGAACTTGCATTGTTGAGGTCTCTGTTAAGACACTATTTACAGAATCCGATGCCTTTGAGTTGGTCAAAAGGGTGATCAGGATCAGTCTTGAGGCCATAGAGACTAATGTGTTTCACTACAGAGAACAGAGTCCCTCCATTTACCCAAATTGCAGTTATTCTTACTCCTTGTCAAAGTTTAAAACAGGAAAAATGAGTTTCTGTCTTGTTAGCAGTTTCTATGGTACTCTTAAAAATGGGAAGCAAATTGAAAATGGGCTGATGATGAATATGATGTTAGTCAGGGTTCTCCGGAGAAATAGAACCAGTGGAATGTGTGTGTATGCACGTGCGAGTGTGTGTGTGTGTGTGTGTGTGTGTGTGTGTGTGTGTGTGTGTGTGGAGGGGAAAGGGGAGGAGAGAGAGCAATTTATTTTAAGAAATTGTTTCATAAAATTGTGGAGGCTGGCAAGTCCTAAATCTGCAGTGTCAACTAGCATGTTGGTGACTCAGGGAAATAGTGAAGCTTTAGTTCGAATTCAAGGGTAGTCTGCTGTCAGAATTCCTTCTTCCTTGAGGGAGGTCAATCTTTTTCTATTAAGGGACTTTAACTGATGGGATAAAGCCCATTTACATTATAGAGGGTGATTGCTTTACTTAAAGTCTACTGACTTAAATGTTGCTCTCATTTAAAAAACAAAATCTTCATAGAAACAGCTAGAATTATGTTTGACTACATATCTGGGTACCATGGTCCAGCCAACTTGATGCATAAAAAACAATCACAGAAACCAAATAGACTAATTATCGAGAAGAGAAACTTCCCAGGAATGCTGTGTGCTAGAAACCTGGCTGCAGTTACAGCACTGTGATCTAATCATATAGGACATGTATTCTCTGATGACAACAGATATTTTTCCTTTTTATCGATTATGGTGGGAAGTTTTCTGAAAGTCATTTAGAGAAAATTTCATACCCCAAAGTAAGTAATATCATGGGAAAAAGGAATACTGGAAGATTATCATCAGAGAATGATTATACACTCTAATGTAGCATGCAGACAACTATATGAACCCACAGGACATTGGCCCCAAATTTGAAGTATGTTAAGTAAGCCATATTCAACTAAAACCAGACAAGTAAAAAAATAAAGTTCAAAAATGTATTCAAACATATAAAAATTCATTAACAAATACACAATTGAGCTTCTACTATAATGTGACATATTATCACGTCCTGATCAATCACTCTCTTTGGTAAGGTTGGTAAAGTTTTAAACACTTTTTCAGCATTGTATGTTAAAAGATGAACTTTAGATACTATTGTTTCAACAAATCCTATAGGTAGGTAAGTATGGATATCACTATATATGTTTATTCTATATTACCTTTACATCGAAAGGTAATATAGAATATAAAATAGTATATGCCAGAGCCACTATCTCTTTGGATATGGATATGCATGTTTACATAAAAATGTACATTTCTCTTTCTTCCTTACACACACACATCCATGTACATATGAACTTGATTTCTATTGTGATAACACTAATCAATTAATAGATATTTTTTGTGTACTTATTGTGTAGTAGATCCTCTGCTAATCTTCAAGAATATGATGAGGAACATGATGAACATATTTTATGTATGTACAAATAGGAGCGTAGGTTCTGGTGGAGACAAATATAAAAAGTAAATGAACAACTAAGTAAAATAATTACGATTAGTGTTTAAGTTTAAGAAGATAAGGGAAAGGTGCTTAAGATAGAAAATAAGACCTACTTTAAATAGAGAAGTCGAGAAGGAAATCTCTGAGAAGGTAATATTTAGCTTGAAATACAGAGAATAAGAGCATTCCAGGTAGAGAAAACAGTCATTTGAAGCATTTTCAGGATAAAGGGCTTGATATATATCAAACAACAACAACAACAACAACAACAACAACCTGGGAAACTAATGTGGTTGGCATATACTAAGGAAGAGCAGGGGCAGCATGAACTGAGACTGGAGTGGTGAACAGGACCTCACAGGCCGTGATAAGGGCTTTGGATTGTATAGCAAGAGTTATGACACTGAAGCAGTGGAATGACATCAAGCAAAATTTAGATTTTAGTAAGATGATTACTGCTCCTGTATTGAGCATGGCTTGATGATGGATAAGAGTGGGAGAGGTGAGATCAATTGAACTTAAAATAGGCAGTGCAATGAGTTGGTTGGCGAACTTATCTAAGGTTGAGGCAAAAGAGATATTCGAACACAAACAGATTAAGATGTATTCTGGAGATGGATTTGACAAAACTTGCTATTATTGTATGAATGTGGGACTTAAGTAAAAGGAAAAATCGAGAATAACACCTATATTTCTCACTTGAGCAATATGGTGGTTTCATTTACAGAGAAAGACTGGGGCTTATGATGGGGAACAGGCTTGAGGAGAAAATCAAGAATATTAGTTTGGATTTGTTAAGTTTGAAGTGTCTGTAAAGTATCCTATTTTAAAAAACAATGTTATTCGTGAGTATGGAGCTCAAAAGTGAGGTAACATTTTGGAGTCATCAGCATTAACATGGATTTAAACCCATGGAAAATATAACATGTCCAAGTAGATTATCTAGGGATGATAAGAGGCTTCCCATTTGAACCTTGATTTCTATTTAAAGGCTAGTTATAGAAGAAGAATCCAATAAAAGAGAATGAAAAAGAATAGCTGGGAAAGTGAAAAAAAAATCAAAACAATATGGTGTTTCAAAAGCCAAGAAAAGACAGAGGTAGTATATACCTGTAACAAATACTGCTGCAACATTGCATATATTGAGAATAGCAAAGAATCATGGAATTGGGAATCATGGAGTACCATGGAATAGGGAATCAAGTGGTCATGCCCCTCCTTTGAAGGTGCTTAGAGAAGAAATCAGATTGCAGAAAATTCATGTATAAATGGGTGGTGAGGAAGTAGAGAGCAATACCATTCCTCTGAGAGATTCAGATATAAATGAGAGCAGAAATATGGAGTAATTGCAGTAAAAAGATGTGATTTTATCAATAGCAGATATTAAGCATGCATGTTTTCTGATGGCATTGACTTCCGATGTGTAAGAAAGTAGAGCTGAAGGAATCAAGAAGTAATGATTCAGACCGAAGAAGAGAAAGAATCAAGGGCACACATGGATAAATTGAATGGCAGTTTGTAATATAATTCATATGGAAAAAACCTGTAATAGACATTCAAACATACTCTTTCCTTTCTAATTTAAAGCTTACCTATACAGATTGTTCAAGGTTTAAAAGAATAACTCAACCTGTAAAATGACTTGATGTCATTGTAGTGTAACCTTTTAGGGAAAAAAAAGTCATTATTGAAAAAGCAAGTCAACTATAATATTTCTTAAAACTGAAAATGTAAGTATTTCTTCAATTTTCTGATTCTTCCCTTCTGAGTCTAGAATGCTCAATTGATCTACCTCAAGAGGCAGATGGCAGAAAAATCTCTTTTCACCCTTTGTAAAAACCCACTATAGCTTGTTGCATTCAGGTCTCAGGCTCTTGTGATTTCGTGTGCTGATTTAAAAATAACCCTATATTAGACAAAATTCTGATCTCCAAACTCAGTGCTCAATTAATGTAATTTTCTTCATTGTTTTAAAACTGAATTTGAGCCTTTATTTGGACAAAAGGCAAAAAGTTGCTCTCAGTTCAAATCAGGGTCTCCTTCATTTGCCTTGGGATTGTTTTTTAAGATCTAGAGGAACCATGTAGGGCCAAGATATGGGGATGGAAGTGAAGATATGCTTTTCTTCTTTGGAATTTACCCATGCTGTCATCTACCGAGGTGCCATTATTGTTATCTGGTATTTGGTCATTAGTCCATACAGATTACTGCTATAAACAACTTGTCTCTTCTGGTACGTGGGTTTTTATGCAATGTCTGAGCTTCTCTTGGATACTGGGAAACATTCCATTGATATCATATACTTCTGGCTGCAGTGAACTCAGAGAGGCTGTCTCACTGCCAAGTGTCTGGACACCTGAATAGGTCTGTCTACTCTAGAGTCATGGGCTACAGAAAAGTCGAAAGCAGATTTCGCTCTGTTCTCACATTCTCAAAACCTATCTGGGAATTCCTATCATCTGCTTCCTCCCAAGAGTTGGCCTGTGGTTAGAGAGTTGGACAAACCAGAAGGCCCCTTTCTAGAACCATACATCATAAACTCTGTACTTTGGACTCTTCTCTTTCCTGAGTCAGAAAAATATTTATTTAGTTCAACTGCAGGGCAGCTTGGTTCTTTCTCTTCCAAATTTGTGGTCTATGGCCTAATCTAAACTTTGTAACTTAAAAAAAGAACAACTTATTTGAGATAATAATTCCAAGACCATACGACTCATTATTTTCAGGGTACAGGTTTTTAGTATATTCCTAGGATCATATGACCACTGTCACACTTTCCACCTTAAGCTTTAGAAACTTTCCAAAGCCAAGAGTTTGTTTGTTTGTTTGTTTGTTTGTTTGCATTACCTTTTTGCATTACCTCTGGCTTTGGACAAGTACCCGAGTGAGGAAAAGAATAAATAAAAAAAAATGTGTCTGGAGAAATTAACATATTGAAATATTAATTTGCCACAATGCATGAGTGTCAGTGGTCCACAGCTGGACTAGGTGCTGTTCCTCAGTGTGGTGGAACTCCCTATGTAACATGGCTGTAGGATGCTGCGTAAAGCAGGGTTTGGCTTGTGTGCAGATCTTCACCTTTCTCTACTTCTGCTCATTCCATCTTTAAGTTTAGAGATATTTCTTTTAAATGAGTCATCTAAATTCAGAGAATGAAGCTACCATTTAGGTCATTTATTCCATCTGCATATTTCTATCACATCAGCCTCAGTTTCATCTCATGTAGAATTTGGTCTAAATTCAAATTCTAACTGTATTTTCTTGTATATCCAAGTGTTGCCATCATATTAGAAGAGCACTTTGGCTTGGGGGTAATTTTCATCTGTGTGATAAGGGTTTGCGGGGTTCCCACTGGTTCAAGAGACAATAAGATTTCAGGAGGCCATGAGCCATGAACTCACCACATGTGTTGAAAGATATGCCTGAAAATACAACAAGGTATTTTTTTCTGCTAAGCGATTTCATATTATGGTTCAATCATGAGGAGCCACAGTGGGAAATCTTGACCCTGCCTCTATAATTTGTTAATTTTCATAGATATAGAATTATCAAGATTTCTTGATGCTATAAAACTAAAGAACCAAAATCTTGTCACAAAACCTTACTTACCTGGTCTCCCACTGATATTTGGCTTAAGAAAAAAGAAAGGAAAAAACAACTCTCTCTTTATGGAAATCTGATGCTTATATTTCTTATTTTACTTGAGAAAGGGAAGTGGAGAAAGAAGTGAAAAGAAATATTAGAAAAACAGCCAGACTAGCCTTTAGCATTTTCTTGAAATCCAAGGAAACTTCTAGCCAAATTCTTTTTTTGTTTGTTTGTTTGTTGTTGTTTGTTTTGTTTTGCTTCTGTCAAAGGTGAAGGCCAGCATTGCAGGTAAAATATTTTACTCTTTGTTTTGCCAATATTTATTCCTTATGCCTGTTGTGCCTCTCCGTCATATCTCAGGATAGAAATTCCCTTATGAGCAACATGATTAGAAATGCAATGAGGACTATTAGATAAATTTGAATACAGGAAGGAAAATTGCCATGCACCCCATCTCAGGAGACTGTTCAAAAGTATGTGTGAGCATGAATGAATCCTGCAGATATGCAATCCGTTCATTTGGTCTTTTTTTTTTTTTTTTTTGTCCTTCCTTTCATGATTAATACCTTCAGTGAAAGTTTAGCCTCTTAGGCCTCCAGCAACCTGACTCTTAAACTTACTCCAACATCAGGAAGCAAACACAGTTGGGAAACGTGAGGGGTGAACGCAAAGAATAGAAAGACCAAGAGGGATGAAATGAGAAACAAAGGGAAAGCTAAGATTTGGAAGGCTTCTTTCCTGTGGTCTTTTTGGAGACAGACCTCTGACACACATAACTACTTCATCGCAGTGGCTCCAAAACCAAGGAAAAGGATTGCCAGCATACCTGTGGTTATTTGATAATTATAAATAATGTTTGGTGACCTTCTAATATGGAGCCAGGGTTCAAATTTTTAAAAACCTCATGCAATGGAAAAATCCAAATTTTATGTTGAAGGCTTTTCAAAAGCAATAATCTAATAGTAACAGCAGCTAACATCTATTGAGTACTTACTGTGCTTAGTGCCAGGATGTAATGACTGGCCGACTCTACTATTATCTCATTTAATCTTTGCAACAATCATATAAGAAATGCTCTATTATTATCCCCATTTCACAGCTAAGAAGCTAAGGCTCCTGGAGATGAAATATTATGCCTGGGAACCCACAACCACTTAGAGGTTCTTGTGCCTACACCGCTCTCTCACCACTTCCTCTCCATAGCTAGCTACTTCTCATTCTGAAGACACTTTTTAAAAAAGGAGAGAGGGGAGACTATTCCTCTCTCAGTTAAAAGCCTTATAGAATGAGCAGTATAAACTCCTGGAATGGAAAGTTTTTGCATGTTCCCAATTAACTTTCCATTTATCATACACTTGAGTGTCACACGGTAACCCAATAGCATGACAAACTAGTTTTCTGTTGGGAGAGCCAGTGGAGCCATTGTCCCACCTCTACCTGCCAGTTCCTCAGAGTACAGCACAGCCTGTGGACAGCCAAGGACCATCTTTCTGAAATTGAAGCACTCTTCCCTGTTTATACTCAACCTTCTTATGAGGTGTGGACACAGCATAGCTTATTTATTTTAAAATTGCTTCCTTGCCCTCCCTCCCCCTCCGGCCCCCCCGAAAAGCCCCAGACTTTGGTGGCTTTAGGGCTGTGGAACAACTGAATATGTGTCTTTACAGATATCATAAAACTGTGGGTAATGGGTTGGAAGTGTGCACACATACACATACGTACTGTGCCTTATGAAAGTAATCTGTTATGAGAGTCAAATGGTTGCTGTCCAAGAGAAACAGAAATGAGGTATCCAGGACAGATAAAACTGAACCGATTAAAATGGTAAAATTTAATATATATATATATATATATATATATATATATATATTCAAAAATGCTCAGACCACCTCAAAGTTGTATTTTTTTCTTCTTATTAAAGTAAGATATATATGCAAAAAGTGCACAAATCATGAACATACAACTTGATAAATTTTCACAAAGTAAACATGTCAATATAACTAGTACACAGATTAAGAAAGAAAACATTACGAGGACCCCTAGAAATTTCCATTTTCCCCTCCCAGTCACTGTCTACCCATAAGGTAACTGCTCTTTTGACTTCTAATTCTACATTCATGGACTCGTACAGTATGTACTTTTTCGTGTGCCCGCCTTCTTCAGCTCAACATTATGTCTATGTATGTGCATATAACAATAGTTTATTCATTCTCATTCTATAGAATTTTGTTTTGTCAATGTATCTCAACTTATTTATCTGTTCCATTATTGTTAGACCCTTGAATAGTTTCCAGTTTTAGGCTATAATGAATAGGGCTACTATGAATGTTCTTGTACGTGTCTTTTGGTAAACATATGTTTCTACTTCTACTGGGATAGCCATAAATGTTAAAAGCAGACTTCTTACCTGTGTTATACTACCTTCTGTGTGATATTTATCCCATGCATTTCTGACTCTATTATTAAAGCAATACAATTGTATTTTTTTCTTTTTAATCTTGCTTTCTTCTGAACTTTGCTTTCCCTCTTCCTGAACTTTCTTTCTTCGTAAAACAAAACTGACCTCAGACACTGGGAAAATTCTAAAATGCACAGCTCCAAGCTCATCATCTAAGACTGTAATAATGACTGTGTTGTTTTAAATTACTTTTCATCATGATCCATGATGCTTTCAAAGGTCAAGACTTCATCCCTTGTGTGTTCCGTGGGAGTACATGGTACATGTGACCAAAAGTAGAGTAGCTTCTAGCAAAATTCAAAAGAGATTCTGGTCTTCTCAAAAAAGTTTTTTTTTTTTTTTAAAGGTAAAAGAATCTATATTTGATTCTCTGAATCTAGCTCATTTTAATATGAGCCATTTTTGTATGCAAAGGACTGCTGACACCAGCAAGTTTTATAGTACTGATTACTATGGAAACATTTATCTATAAATATAAAATCCTTTAAAGCTTAGCCTTTTATCTTTATAGAAAAAGGCCTGTTTATGTCACTTCTAAGATTCCAGCTTTAATGTAGACATGAGCTATTCTAATGCCAAACAAGATAACCTCAGTGTTGGAACTGTGCAAGCTTTGAAAAGAGGAATTTGTGCTAAAACTATTATTTTTTGATAAAATAGTAATAATGAAATAAAAATATTTTAAGATGTTCACTTAAGACTATAGCTCTCGCTTATTGAATTCCTTTTGTGAATTTAATATTGTGAATATGTCTCACATTTTTTCTCTTCTAATTCATTATTCTCCTTCATTCTTTGAGCAAGTATATGTGTTTGTTAGTTGTAATAATGGCCAAAATGAAAGTAATTCATTCATTAACCTTTTCCTTTGACACATTTTGAATTTTTTTCCTCAAAGTTTATGTAAAATCAGATATGATGATGTGATATTTTTGTATTATTATCACTTCCTTTCTTCTTTTTCTTCTACTAAAACATATCATTTTAAATTTACAAGAGGAAAATATTCAAAATGAGAGGGGAGAGATTGACATACGACCCAAATACTTTATGCTTTTCTGTTTCCCATGAGGGTAGGTAAGCCAACTGAGATGGAGGTAGGAGAGCCTTGGGGCTCCTTTTTTTCAGGTAGATCTTCAACTGAGCAAGATAATTATTGTCCTAGCTTCTTTTTCATATGAAATGTAAAATCCAGGAATCATAGTCTTGCTCAAAGAGAATATCTCTCTTTACCTCCACACAAATATCTAAATTTACCATAGATTTTTCTCAAATGTCTTCATGCCTCAAATCTGTCTCTAATCCAACAATCAGTTATGCCCAAATAATTACAATCGTTAAAACCCTCTAAGACACTTCTAAATCTCCATTCACTAATAGAACTCTTAAAAAATTATACAACAAAATACATAATTGTCAAGCTTTCAAACAGTGCCTTATCAATACAGTTTTACAGAACTCTAGAAATGAAAGAAATATATAGAAGAGGAGGAGAGAGATGCCGAGGTGTGGGAGAAAAGCATGTTCTGCAATTCTGTGTCTCTACCAGTTATCATGGAAGAGTTAAAGTGCTGCATGACAAACTCCAGAGGAGCTGCTTCTCATCATAGCTACAAGGATGGGCATGAAATGACAAAAAAGTGTGGTTGTCACAACAGACTTAATTAAATTTTTAATTGCCAAGTTCATACTTATTTATCTTGGTGGTATATAAATAGAGGTTAAAAAGGATCTTTTAGGCACCATCATTTTAGATGTTGTCAGGACCAACTTTAGTTGCTAGACAAATCTTCAGTCTAAAGGAAGTAAGAGCCATTGACAGAATATAGGGGAAGTTATGGCAACATAGAATTATAGAATCACAGGGTTGGAAGAGAGCCAGAGACTTATCTGTTCTGACCACCCACATCTTAACCATAACTTTATAGACACAGAGAGAAAGAACATGTTTAATAGATGTTAAACAATAAGGGCCACAGAGTCAAATCTTTTTTCAGTGTTCTCCTTTGATCTGCTATTTTCTCAGTTCTTTGAGCACCAGGAAATGGGATTCAACTATGGAATATTTGTCTAATGCTCCAAATAGGAGCAACACATATGGGCTATGAGATGCTATTAAGTAGCATAGACAGGACTGACTCAGTGGGTTATGATATAAGAAATGTTCATTGACACACTCCTACTTTCTCTATATCTGTTTGACATAGCTCTCCACATTCTTCACCAATTCCCCTTTCCCTACTCCACACCAAAGATGTGCCTTGCCCCTAGGCTTAATTGATTTTATTTATTATTTTTTTTAATTTCAATTTTTATTTTTATTATGGTGACATTGGTTAATGAAATCCAGTAGGTTTCAGGCATACAATTCAACAGTATTGCATTCTGTGTTCACTGCACATAGATTTCTTTCTGTCACTGCATATTTGACCCCTTTTACTCCATCTACCTCCCCCTCTCCCCTTCCTCCTATCCTCTGGTAACCACTAGTCTACTGCACATGTCCATGAGTCTCTGCTTGTTTGTTTTTTAAGTTTATATCCCGTATATAAGTGATATCATGTGTTTTTCAACTTTTTCTGCCTGGCTTATTTCAATTAGCATGATTATCTTGAGGTCCATCCATGTTGTCACAAATGGCAGTATTTCAACTCTCCTTATGGCTGAGTAATGTTCCATTGTATATATGTACCACAGCTTCTTAGCCAGTCATCTATTGTAGGACACTTCAGTTGCTTCCATGTCCTGGCCACCATGAATAATGCTGCTGTGAACATCAGTGTGCAAATGTTTTTTGGATATGGGTTTTCAAGTCTTTGGGGTAAATATCCAGTAAAGGGACTGCTGGATCATATGGTAGATCAATTCTTAGTTTTTTGAGGAACCTCCATACTGTTTTCCACAGTGGCTGTACCAATTTGCAGTCCCACCAGCAGTGTATGAGGGTTCTTTTTTCTCCACATCCTATCCAACACTTATTATTATTTGTCCTGTTGATAACAGCTAACAGATGTGAGATGGTATCTCATTGGGGTTTTGATTTGTATTTCCCTAATAGGTAGTGATGTTGAGCATCTTTTCATATATTTGTTGACCATTTATATATTTTCTTGGAAGAAATGTCTGTTCAGGTTTTCTGCCCTTTTTCAATTGGATCATTTTTTTTTTTTTTGAGTTGTATGAGTTCTTTGTATATTTTGGATGTTAGGCCCTTATCAGAGGCATTGCTTGCAAACATATTTTCCCATTCAGATGGTTGCCTCTTTACCTTGTTGACGATTTCTTTTGCTGACCAGAAGCATTTTAGTTTGACGTAGTCCCAGTCATTTATTTTAGCTTTTACTTTCCTTGCCTTTGAGGTTAAATTCATAAAATCTTCTTTAAGTCCAAGGTCCTTGAGTTTAGTTGCTATGTTTTCTTCTATGCAATTTATCATTTCAGGTCTTATATTCAGGTTCTGAATACATTTTGAGTTAATTTTGGTGTGTGGTGATAGATAACAGCCTAGTTTTATTCTTTCGCAGGTGGCTTTCCAGTTTCCCAGCACCATTTATTGAAGAGGCTTTCCTTTCTCCACTGTATGTTTCGGCTTTTTTTGCCAAAAATTATTTGCCCATATAAACACAAGTTTACTTCTGGACTCTTGATTCTGTTCCACTGGTCTGTGTGTCTGTTTTTCTGCCAATACCATGATGTTTTAATTAGAGTTGCTTTGTAGTATAATTTGAAGTCGGGCAAATTGATGCCTTCGGACTCATTCTTTATTCTCAGGATGGCTTTGGGAATTCAGGATCTTTTGTGCGTCTAAGTAAATCTGAAGATTTTTTGCTCCGTTTCCTTAAAAAAATACCCCTAGGCTTAATTTAGACTTGAGATCTTCACGTATAACATAGAAATAATGATTGTATGCACTTCACGATGTTGATGAGATTACAGGAAATCATGTCTATGATATCTTTAGTCCCATATCCAGCACATTTTAAGGCCTTAATCATTGATAGCTTTTATTATTTTGGCTAACTGCTAAGGATATAACCTATCTAAGGGTTTTTAGAATGTAGAATAGCACTTGAAGATGGGAAAGGCAAGTAATGGATAGGATTGACATTTACAAGCAGAGAACTATCTGTTCAAAAATTATTAGGAGAGAATCTACTGTGTACCAAATACTCTGCTTTAGGGCTAGAAATAGAAGATTAAAGCACATTAATTTTTCTTAACTTCTGGGAGTAAACGGTCTAATGAAGGAAACCAAACATGAGCAATAACCACACAGTATTTATATAATTACAATTGTAATAAAGACAATGAAGAGGAAAAAAAAAAAAAGGAAGACATGAGCGTGCATAATATGGGGATCTAATTTCAAAAGTGAAGGTCAGAGAAGTCTGTCTGAGAAGTGCCATTCAAGTTGAGTTAGGCAAGAAAAAGGTGGTGGGGTGAGAAAACATTTTTCCTGGCAGCAGAAATGACTATACCTCTTGGCAGACTGGCCTTGAGTAAAGGGGGAGAAATTGTAAAGGGATGCAATTGGACAGTGTAGGGACATTGACCATCTTCCCTCCTCTTCTACCCAGTCCCTACCATCTATTGGTTCACTTGCCAGGCGCTCAAGTTTCAAAGTGTAGTGATTTCTCAGGGTGAAATACAGAGGACTGGGGCACTTCTTTTCCAAAGCAGATCACCACTCCCCTTTTCATCCCTTGCTTAGGAGGCATTGCCTAAAGCTCAGCTTACTATCTCTTTGTAACTTCCAGGCCTCTGAGCCAAAATTTGACCTAAACACACCTTTCAGTCCCAAACCATAAGAAACTGCAAGGTTTACTAATCCTGATGTGGACCTGACTTTATTATTACCTCTTAAGTGAACTGTGAACTGAAGAAAACCTTCAGTTTATGGATCTTGTTTGAGCCAGACCTAAGCTTTTTTTTTTTTTTTTTTAACAAATAAACCAGAACTAAATCATAACATTGAAATATCTTACAACCTGAACCTAAATAATTATTTCATTTAGTTTCATCATCCTCCTGAAGAAAGAATATTAATTATGCGGCCACTGAAATATTTTCGGTGGAAGTTAGTTACATCAGACCATGCTACTAAATGTTTGATAGATTTCAGTATTAGTTTTCATTTTTCTGAAGAAATATTTGGCAAGAGGTATGTATTTCTTTTTGTCAGGTCAGGAATTCTACATTTTCCCATGCAATTTTCAAGTACCTCTAATCCCTATAAGAACCCCCAAATCAAGATTTATGTGAAGGCTAAAAAATAAAAATTAAAGGTTTGATTTCTTCCTGAGGCTCCCCCTTACTCTGCATAGTAATTGTGTTTCATTTTGGATCTGGTAAACAAAATATTTGGGAATGTTTTCTTTCTAGTCAAAAGATTCTTTATGTAAGGAGACATGGAGAAACCTGATGAGATGTGACAGTGTAATAATATACACAAAAATTTTAACTGAAGATATAAAGTTCATTTGAGAGAGCAGTGACTGACACTAACAGCCTTTCTGCATCTAGATATTACAGTGAGTAGCATCTTCTCTCTTCAATGTCAATAAGAGGTAGTTCTACAGACTCAATGATTTCCACTTAAAGCTTTATCACTTGTGAGGTGTTTCATAACTTAACTTTGGGTTTTTTATGGTGAGTCCTGGGTAAAAGTTTCTCCTTCATTTGAATTCCAGTTGAACTGAGCAATAGGGCTTAATGATTACCTCTCAAATAGTAATGCTAACAAAGAAAATTTCAAGTTGAATTACGTTGCATTTCTAATGATCTGAACTAAGAGTTCTGTGTGGGATCTCTCACAGAAAAATTTGGATTCAATTGCAAACAACAGACCAGTTACACAAACACAACCCTTCCAGCCCCACCCCACCACCCCCACATACTCCTCCTACAGAAACCTGTCTTATTTTGGAAAGAAAATAACATTTTTAAGTTCATTAAGTTCCCAAAATGTGCTATATTTTACCATTTAATCCTCAAATAATGCTGTGACGTAAATTTTATTATTTCAATTTTTTCAGATAAGGAAACTGAACTTGCTTTGGGTATAATAACTTTTTCTATATCGCAGGCTAGTACAACACAGAACCAGGATTCGATTTGGTTTTCTGACTCCACAGTTTATTTAACATGATGCCATATGCACAAATAACTCTAGAACAAAACAGAGAGCATAGAAAGCCTTCTATCAAAAGTGCACCACTGTCATGATTGGGTCCTCCATCTTTATTGTAGAATGTGGTGCCCCCATAGCATATCATGTTAAGTTGGTTGTGAGTGCCTATAAGGTTGAACTTAGATTTCCTTTGTCATTACCTTCTGTGCTGGAAAGGACCGGACTGGTAAGAAGTTGTTGCAAAAGAAGTGTCTTCCTTGTGTCCTCATAGCAGTTTGAACTCTTGAACTTGTGTCAATGACACAAGGGGTGGATACTTGGATGTGGATATCAGTATCCTGGTGTAGGGAACTCTGAGGTTTCTCTTCCTTTGTTCTCAAGCATTTCTAAACTATGCCATCTGCTTATTATAATACCTGATGAATCATCACTTTCTGGTTCTCTTTTTCCCTATCTCTTAAATGAGGGCCATACTTCCTAGGTCTTCTTGCCTGTAAATGATGTAGTAAGCTTTAATTTGCCAATATCTATAGTGCTAAACAATCCTAACATTTTATTTTTAAAATAACATTTCTCTAGGAAATTAACAGTTAAATGCAAAACTCTAATATAATAACCTCATGTCAATCTTTACCTACCTACATTAATGAATAAAATTTTATATAGATGATTAATATCAATTTTGCAAATTCAGAACTGAAATTTAATATTTGCATTTTTGACCTTCATTGTTTTTATTTATAAATCTAAAATTATACTGATTGATATATAAAGTTTCCAGCCATAGTAATGTCTAGGTTAAATCTTTCTTCAGGCATTTTAAAGTTATCACCTCTTTGAAATGAGTTAAAGAGGGAAGGAAATTTGTACTTTTGCTAGTTATAAAGTTGGGGACATTTATATTAAATCATCTCGAAGGATTTTCTGTGTACATTAATATAAAGTGATTATCATTTCTTTAAATAATTTAGATGTACCTTTGAACCATTGCTCTGAGGCAAGCAAGAGGATGGGCCACCCTATACCACCACTCACACACAGACACACACAGACACAGACACACACACACACACACACACACACACACACACACACACACGCATATAAATCCTGCTGGAATACCAAAGAGGCAGGGCTCATTAACTCAGTCAAATGTTAGTGATGTAATATAAGTAATAGCACTGCCTTTCATTTGGTGTTGCCAGATACTTTTCCAACATCACATCCCCATTAGGAACTAGCCATTTAAGAATGTACAAAAAGTTTTTAAAGGCCAAATATAATCCTGACCTCTAATTTATACACTCTGTCACCTCCCTTTCAACTAACTTCTAAATTTTGGGACTACATAGCAATGAGACAGAAAATAAATGATAGTGCCTTATATACATCATATACTCAATAAAAGTTTGTTGAGTCAAATTGAATTAAACAGTAACCAAACTAATCCAGATTAAGACATTTCATCCTTTAGCAGTTTCATTTTTGTTGTTGATTTTGGACTTACTTCAGAGAAAAAGAACAAAGTATGCAGTTAGGAACTTATTTTTTAAAGTCTATTGTGGTTTGTTTTAAATCAAATGTGAAACCAAGAGAAGTTTGAAATTATACTTCTATTGCCTTCAGCTTAAGAAATGACAAATCACCTGATGAGAAATTTATCAGAAAAAAATGCCCTTTTTATCACACTTCCTCTTTCTACGTCTTTTTTCTCCACTGCAACATATAATTTTCAGTCTTTATGAAAAAGACTTCTTTCTTTTAAAATAGGTTTGGCCACTAGCTTATGTGGGAGAAACATAAAGCATTTCATGTTTTCTAAGGAAATTATCTTAAAGAGATAAAACCATAGTGGCCAACATCACCAGAATTGGTGCTGGTGCAGGGTAGGTAACAAGGCCTTGAGTCTCAGTTTCCTCATCTGTAAAACGGAGTTAAAGTCTGTACAAGCCTTAGCATTTAATGAGATTAACTCAAGGTTGTAAGACCCCAAACGGCTGAAGTTCAAAGGCCTCCCCAGGGAAAAGTATTCAAAGGAAATGCCACTTGGTATCCACAGCTGCTGCATCTTGGAAGAGAATTTGTTGGGGTGTTGCTTATTATTGGAAAGAAGATTGTGGGACTTGAGAAATCTCAGAGAGATCTTAAGTCATATCTACACATACAGTTTTTATTTTTTTGAGTGCAGAATAGAACTTTTTGTTGGTATGGTTTTTTACAGTGCCATTGTTCTACAGTGTAATAGCAAATCTATGGGTTTGGCTGAAATGTTCAATTTTTAACTGATTAGATGACATTGTGTGGACATAACCTTAGACCTACCTAATTAAGACTTGCTTTATACAAACAATTGAATGTTTTAGTTTGTCTTCTCTTTATCATGTAAGAATCTTAGATTGTAGGAATTAAAAAGTGTCTTAGAGATTTAGTCCACTCTCATCATTTTCTAGTTAAGGAACCTGTCAAGAAAGAGAAATAGAACTTAAATTTTCTTTCACACTAGTTTTATACTTGATTTTGTAGGTGACTCTGGCCACATGTCTCAGGTTTATGTGACTATAATAGTGGGAGAATCTTACATCCACAAGACTGTCACATTAAAAAAAATAAAGATTCTTGCTTTAGAAAAATTAAATTCTTCATAGTGAGATATTTGGTTGAAATTTTGATATTATCAATGGTGGGTTCTAAGGCAATAAAACAAGAAAAGCTTTAAGTCAAACACCAAGAGAAGAGCTGTATTTCATTTTCATTTTCCCCCTTTCCATTTTTCTTATCTTCATGAAATGTTTCTTTCTATCTCAAATGTTTTTCTAAACAACAAAAGAAAACATACACATAAAGCATGCATCTATTCAAATTCTCAAATCCTTACAAAAAGTCATAAATTCGTCTGGCATCAAGAACTGTGAAAGATTTATGAGTTTACTTGCAAGTAAATTAGCCTATCACAGTTTCATGGACACTGGTAGAAGACAAGTCTCTTAGGTCAGAGATGAAGGACAGTTTCATACAGCAACAAAAGCCAGAGCATCAGCATTTTCACTTCAATTTCCTGAGCCCCACTTCTTACAGAGTGATGTAAGAGGGCTAGATAACATCTTTAAGTCAATGCATTATGTTGTAGGAGAGGAGCCTCCACATAAAGAATTTGGTTCTTTTATAATGGACAGTAAATATTTATGCTCTCTCTCTCTCTTTTTTTTTTCCTGGAGGGAAACTATCTTTATTATGTTGAGCTCACAGCTCTACCAAACATATTTCTCATGTTTTTGCTATGCCAAAAGCACTATGTCAAGTGGCAAGGCCGTAATTACTGGCACTTGCTATTTCAAATTTTGGGACTTCTTCACTCTTCAACCACAGACACATTGCTTTCCAGCTAGGGCTGCAGGGTTTATATTCTCTGGGTGATTCAAGAGTGATTTTCACAGCACCAATCTTCTTTGAGAATCCATATTACTCTGGGGGAAACTACTGGCTGTTACCAAGAAAATATCTTAAATTCTTGCTGAGGTTCATCCCAAGAGCTAGGTGCATTTTCCAGGACAATAGTATTGATCACAAGAATTGATGTAGATTTACTTGGGTCAATTTCTCAATCTCCATTGAGTCACCTTCAACAGTGTTGTAAAGCCAACCAGGGCAAAAAAGAACCAAATTCTCCTGGGAGTCTGTCTCAGGGAGATCTTCCTAAATAGGCCAAAGGTCCTTTTTATCAGCCAAGATTTATCGCAAAAAATTATGAGAACTTAACCATCATCTCCAAATAGATTTAAGGTCGGCATGATAACAGAGTGTGAACCATCAGGTGGGCCAACTCTTGACATTCTTCCTTAACAAGTGTTATGCATTCTGCCCCCTAGGATCTAATATATCAGACCCAGTTTTAATGATGTGCCTGGTTTCTAACTATATGGTCAAAAATTTCCTCCTTTCATGCTCGGCGTAGGTGTCTATCTCTGCAATTCTTGTTTGAAAGAGGATATACTGGGATGAATCTTAGTGCTATTTGTTACAGTGAGGGGGACCTGAAGCTGACTGACAGACTGGAAAGGAAGTTGTCTGCCCCCACCTCCCCACCCCACCCCACATGCCTAGAGGAAAATTAGCAACAACCAGAGCAGAATTTAGGCAGTTGTCTTTGAACTATTTCCTGTAATCAACCTTCAACTACTTTCCAAATGCCTTCTCATTAACAGACAATAAAGAGAAGGAACACATATTGCCTGCTAGACCATACAGCTTGGCCAACATAGTCACTACTCCCTCAAGCCCCTTTAATTCATCTATGAGACCTCCTGCCCCACACTTCCTCTTCCATGAAGCCATGTCTCAGTCAGCTTCTTGTTCTCGTCTCTAAAACTGCCAAACGATGTGCAGAGTCTGAGATGTTGTCTCATTTACAAATAAACAAGTTAACTTACCACATTATTATAGATGCTGGTAGAAGACACAGGCCCTTGGATCAGAGACAAAGAACAATTTGTTACTCACAGCAATAGAAGTAGTCAGAGTATCAGCATTTTTGTGTTGGTTCCTTTAGCTCTAATTTCCACAGGTGGATATGCAGAGGCCAAATAATACTGCACATACAGTGGGTTATATTATAGGAGAGGAATTCTGAGCTTAGGGAACTAAAATCTTTTATAATAGTATGCATATTTTCTCTTTGTCTCAGAGGAAAACACTATTTCCATCTTCCAAAGCTGTTAAGTGTCTCTGAAGGGAGACACTGTCTCTATATTCAAAGCCTGTTTGTGATACAAGCTTCCTTGTAAAGATTGTCTGGAACAAAGGTCAGTCAATGCTGCTCTTTCAAGATGTGCAGAAATACAATAGACCCATAGAGAATTATTTCCCTACACTTAGAAGGAAGGGAAAATAGTGCAATTACATGTAGACCTTGTTTCATGATTCTAAGGACCCAACTGAAGACAATAGCACAGGAAAACAAGCTTTGGTAATATTAATGCTTGTTTTTTCTTTTTTCATAGTTGGATAGTACATTTCAATGAACAATATATTTAGTAGTTTATCAAATGTAATATTAAGGTTACAGATTTATAAAAGGTATGCACTAAGATTTTTTCTGTTAGTTCTCATGTGACACATTCACATAAACTCTTTCTAATAAGGGAGACAAGATCATAGCATTTTAGTGAATGCGCCTGGACTCTATCCATTTATTTCAGTGTATTCCTTAGATTGCAAGGAGCCATTGAACCTCACAACAACGGTGAAATCTATATATTTTTTGCATTAGAAATATTGAATTGGGTCTGTAGGGCAGTGGTGACAAACTACTTTATTTTCCTCTTAAAAAATAGAATAGGTTACAACTTAATTTGCCAATTACACCTTAGGATAGCTGATGAAAAAGAAAAAAGAGGAAATATGATATGATTTTGTCTTACTAGTAAAGAGGAGCAACACCTCCTCACCCTGAGACTTCAAACGTACACATGTTTCCATTCAGAGGGGTCTTCCCAATAGCTGAAAATGTTGTGCAAGGTTTGGATAATGGCTAAGTGTAGAGCAATCAAGTGCTTTGCTGTCTAGGTAGGTTTTATACTCTCTCTAGTTACATTAATTATAGGGAATTTTCCATTGCTGAGTAAATTCAGTCAGTCCTATAGTACTAACTGGCTTTGAGTCTTTCACATTCTGACACTCCTAGTTAGTGTGTAAAGTTGAGCAAGTTATGTAAGCCCTGAGCTTTCATCTTCTTTTTTTTCTTCTGTAAAAGCAGAGGATATAAAATCACTTATGAGTGAACTTATGAGGTCTTCTGGGATACAATTAAATAAAGTATCTAAACACACACACACACACACACACACACACACACACACGTACAATGCACAGAATACAGTAAGTTCTCAAGTCTGTCCCCTTCTTTCCTATGTGGCTTAACTGCATATGGACAGAAATTTCTCATTCTTCATTGTCATGTTATTCATTGGTTCACAGATTCTTCATTGAACCAGCAACAAAAATTAATCCTCCCTGAAAGACCTTGCCTTCTTCTACCAGAGAACTGACTTCTCTGCTCACTTCTTTAACATTCTATTGTTTATCATGACCCCCAGGATTGCATCCATGTCGAATAATGAAGACTTACTATATAGACACCAGACAGGTCCTGGGATTGATTCCATGTGAGAGCTCCTAACAGAGGGAAGTGTGTTAAAAAGCTAAAGAACAGATTTGAAAAGCCTAAAATCCTTAGAATCTCAGCTTCAGATCCTGGCAGGATTGAATTCGCTTTTTTTCCCCTGGAGTAGTTAAACTTAGTTTCATGTGTTTTGTCTGAGTACTGTGTGTGGGAGTGGGAATCTATATCATTCAGATGGAAGCTTTCATCTGTTTCAAGCCTGTATGTATATTAAAACAGCCCTGAAATTTTATATGTTCTCAAAGCCTAAAAATATCAGCACAGACCTTAAGAGAATCAGACAGCGGGCTGAAGAAAGATTTAATATTCAGTACTTCTTTCTATTTCTTTTTGCAACATTTTCTAAATAGTTGGGTTGATAGGAGACCTAAAAAAATGTACTTTAAAAACTAAGCAATTGTCCACTTAATGCAGTCTATTAAGATGGCAATGATGAGCATCTTAAAATAAAATGAAACCACAACCTTTTCCTCAATAGCAGGGTTTTAGGGCCCAATTTGTCCAAGTGGGAGACCTAAATCTCCTTTTTATTTAGCTTCTTTTTTTAGTGTTGTCAATGTAATCTTAACTTTCTTTAGTCTAAACATAGCAGGAACAAGAGGAGGAAATAAGGATGCCTCAGAGGGACAAATGATATCTGTGTTTGGGAGTCTAACCTAAAAATAAATGTTTTGGGGTCTACAGTGAGGTTATGTTCCTGGTTCCCAGGTTCTGTATTACTGTAGTTTTTAATAATTTATAAAGTTCAGGTCTCCTTGTTTGCTAAAGAGTGATATAAGTATTGTTCAATCTAAAACAATAAAGGTTGTTTAATTTATTAGAGCTGAATGCAGGTTTTCACCAGCACAGGATACCAGTACACTGGAGAGCCATTTTTTTTTTTTTTTTCTCATATGAGGCAACCTGGAGTCATCTGCATATGAGTTTTGGGCTTCCAAGACAATGCCTCAATGGACAAGGAACTGTAGGTATGTCATTAAACTCATTTATCCCTTTTTCCAATCATCTTGAGAAAACATGTCTTTGCTGCATTCGACCCCACATCTTCCCCTTCTATCTACTCCACACAAAAGAGCTAGAGCATATGAATACCTATTTTTGGTAAATGTCATGGTTTTTCACATCACTAAGCATGAAAATTTCTCTCTAAATATTTGAATCATTTCATTTATAGTCAAGGACACTTTCTCAAAATGAACATTTTAAAGCCAACCAATTTGACTATACATCTGGGTTTGAGCACAAGAGAGGCAGAAACACTATAGTTAATCAAACTAATTTGTATTACTATTCTTATCTGGTGGTCTCACTTTGAGGAAACCACAAAGATGTCATTTTGGGAAGTTCCAGTTTTAGGGGTGGGGCTGAGTTGGAGGTTGGATCTTTTAGTGGTCAATGATTATATAAAACACAGCATGAAATTGTGTAAAAAGATCTGTAGTGAACTTTTTTAAAACACATTTTCTTTTTCAGAGCAGTGATTTTGAATTACGACATTTCGAAAAGAATGAATGCAGTGTCACATCATGCAAAGAACAAATCACTGAATTTTGGGATTAGGATAAGCTGAGACCTAGTCCTGTCTATGCCATTTTTAAGTTTTGTTGTGTTGGGCAAATTGCATACCAATATGGTGTCAATTTCTTCTCTATAAAATAAGGAATTGGCTTAGATCAGAGTTCTCAAAATTTGTATATTAGACTTGTGAAATTGTCTGCAAAAGCAAAATTATAAAATAAAATAAGTTGAGAAATGCTACATTCTATGCCCTCCAAATTTATATTAGCATATTATGAGCTGTGAAAGGTTCTGTGATTAAAGACCCCAACTTAACTTTAGTATTTTCCAAAAAAAAAATCTTTTTCAGTGATGCATCTTAATATCTTTTGGGAAAGAGTATAGGCATATGTTGAAGATATTGCAGGTTTGGTTCCAGACCACCACAATTAAACTTCAAAATAAAGTGAGTCACACAAATTTTTTGGTATCCACAAAATTATGTTTACACTGTACTGTAGTCTATTAAATGTATAATAACATTATGTCTAAAAAAAAAAGCCAATGTACATACCCTTATTTAAAAAATACTTTATTGCTAAAAATGCTAACCATCACCTGAGCCTTTAGCAAGCCATAATCTTTTTGTTGGTGGAGAGCGTTGCCTGCCTATTGAGGACTACTGCGTGATCAGGGTGGTAGAGGCAGACGGTCGGGATGGCTGTGCCAGTTTCTTAAAATAAGGCAAAAATGAAGTGTGCCACGTCGATCGACTCTTCCTTTCACAAATGATTTCTCTGTAGCATGTGATACTGTTTGATAGTATTTTACCCAGAGTAGAACGTCTTTCAAAATTAGAGTCGATCCAAAAAATCTGGTGCCTTATCAACTAATTTTATGTATTATTCTAAATTCTTTGTTATCATTTCAATAATCTTCCCAGCATCTTCACCAGGAGTAGATTTCATCTCAAGAAACCTTTCTTTGCTCACACATAAGAAGCAACTCCTCATTTATTAAAGTTTGATCATAAGATTGCGGCAAGCCAATCACATGTTTAGGCTCCTCTTCTAATTCTAGTTCTTTTGCTATTTTTATCGCATCTACAGTCACTTCCTCCACTGAACCCCCTCAAAGTCATCCATGATTTCCAAATTCCTGCTACTGTTACTATTTCGACCTCTTCTCATGAATTATCTATTTGCCATTAAGAGTGGTGAATCCTTTCCAGAATGTTTTCAATTTCCTTTGCTCAGAACCATCAGAGGAATCACTATATATGGCAGCTATAGCCTTACAAAATGTATTTCTTAATAAGACTTGAAAGACAAAATTACTCCTTGATCCATGGGCGGCAAAATAGATGTTGTATTATCAGCCATGGAAACATCATGAATCTTGCTGTACATCTCCATTGAGCTCTTGGTGACCAGGAGCATTGCAAATAAGCAGTGATATTTTGAAAAAAAAAAAAAAAATCTCTCTCTCTCTCTCTCTTTCTTTTTGAGCAGTAGTTTTCAAAAGTGGGTTTACAAATGTACTGTCATCCAGGTTTTATTGTTCCATTTGTAGAGCTCAGGCAGAGTAGATTTAGCATAATTCTTAAGATGCCTAGGAGTTCCTGAATGGTAAATGAGCATTGGCTTCAGCTTAAAGTCACCAGCTGCATAAGCCCCTAGCAAGAGACTATGCCTGTCCTGTGAAGCTCAGAAACCAGGCACTGACTTCTCTTCTCTAGTTATAAAAGTCCTGGATGGCATCTTCTTCCAGGATAAGGCTGTTTCATTTACATCGAAAATCTGTTGTTTAATGTAGGCATCTTCATTAGTTATCTTAGCTAGATCTTAACAACGTGCTGCAGCTTCTACATTAGCCCTTGCTGCTTCATCTTGCACTTTAATGTTATGGAGATGGCTTTTTTCCTTAAATCTCATGAACCAAACTCTGCTAGCTTCAAACTTTTCTGCAACTTGTCTGCAACTTATTTCTCACAGTCTTCATAAATTTGAAGAGAGATAGGACCTTGCACTGGATTAGGCCTTGGCTTAGGAATTGTTGTGGCTGGTTCAATCTTCTATCCAGATCACTGAAACTTTCTCCATATCAGCAGTATGGCTATTTTGCTGTCTTATCATTCATGTATTCATTGGAGTAGCACTTTTAATTTCCTTCAAGAACTTTTTCTTTGCCTTCACAAGTTGGCTAACTGGTGCAAGAGGCCTAGCTTTTGGCTTGTCTCAGCTTATGAAATGCCTTTTTCACTAAGCTTAATCATTTCTAGCTTTTGATTTAAAGTGAGAGACTTGTGACTCTTCCTTTCACTTGAACACTCAGAGGTCATTGTAATGTTATTAATTGGCCTAATTTCAATATTGTTGCATCTCAGAGAACAGAGAGGCCCAAGGAGAGGGAGATGGGAGAACAGCCAATTTGTAGAGCTGTCGGAACACACACATTTGTCAGTTGAGTTCACTATCATATGTAGACATGGTTTATGGGGCTCCAAAGTAATTACAATAGTAAAATCAAAGATCTTTGATCATAGATTATCATAAAAAATATAATCATAATGAAAAAGTTTAGAATTTTGCAAGACTTACCAAAATGTGACCAGAAACATGAAGTGAGCAAATGCTGTTGGGAAAAATGAGACCTACAGATTTCCTTGACACAGGGCTGCCACAAACCTTCAATTTGAAAAAAAAAAAAAAATCTGTAAAGTTTGACAAAGTAAAAAGCAATAAAATGAGGTATGTTTGTATAATGAATATCTTTTGGAAACCCTGGATTCAATCATCTCTGAGACTTTTCCCAGATAGCATTCAATTATACTAGTTTTACTGCTCTGGTTATTTTTTTATACTTTGTCAATAAGAAAGTTTTTCTTTGTTAATTTTTGGTAATTTCTTATATATTAAGAATAACAAGAGATGAAATGATTTAGTCACCTAAATATTCATTAGAATGAGTCATTGGTCCCTCTACCTCATTTGAGGTGTTTTCCTGTATAAAAGTTTATGATTCTAAGATTCTAATTTGAGACCAGAGACAATTCTTTCTATGAGAAAAATTAATTGCATTTCTTACCTTCTAGAAAACCTTATGTTACTTCATATACCTATTAGCCTGCACAAATGTTTATTTTTTCCCCCAAATAATCATTTCAGTAAAATGATAGATTTACCTATAAGCAATAGAGACACTTTGTAGTCTCATGGCTAATACTTTAAGTGTTTCTGAAAATTAATGTTCCTTATTACATCATAACTTTAATTAAAATTTAAGTTATCTGTTGATCCAAGTTTACACAGGCATTAAAATTTCTGGTTCTTCTCTTGGACATTAGATTAGAGTATATGTATTGTTGATTTTATTTATTGTTTAAAATTTTTTTTTGTTTAAACATCTATACCTTTTGTTCAGACAAATAAAAAGGAAAGAGTGTAAGCCTACATTTCTAAATAAATTTTCAAGTTCATTTACAAAGAAGATAATCTTTGTTTTAAAACATTATATCTTCATTGCGTTCTTTTTATTTCTTTCATCAAAGTAGTTCAAGATGTATTGTATTTTGGTTAAAAAATGCTTCCAATAGTTTCAGCAACAAAAATAAATATAATGTGTCTTATTTATCATAAAAAAAAATAATTAAAAGCTCTTCCAAATACTCCCTAATTGGTCACTCTTTCTAGATATGTATCTAGGTTTATAAAATACTCCCAGTACCCACAAGGTGGCATGGCCTTCTTGTGCAATTCAGTTTCATTTGGTTTATTTCTGCTTTAGCTGCTACTTTATTTTAGCTTCTACTCTTTTATTAAAAATTTGAATTTTACTTTATAGTTTTATTTTTCCTCACTTGCAGCCAGTGTATTTAAGTTTTTAGAGTGAGATGTATTTTTCACAGAAATACTCAACTAAAACTCTTCAGCCTTTTCTATTGTTTAAGCCCACTTTGGAGCTGAAGTTAAATTATTTGACTTTGAATAATTCCTAGTGTCTGTCATGCCTTATAAACACTAGAAAGTCAATATTTGCTGTGGAATTTCATGACTTGCATTGTTGAAAAGGTATTCAAATACTCAGTATTATCAGAATAATCTACAGATGTTTTTTATCATTCTATTTGCTGGTGAAAAGATCTGTCTTCACTGTCCAGGAAATGCTGTTATTTTATGGCATTACGAAAATAAATGTTAAGGTAAAATATCCATCATATCTCAATTGTGAGAAAGGCACGGTTAATTTTAATTCATCCATTTGCTATTTTCTTTGGTAAACATTTGGGCTTGCTCTATCTATATCCAGAACTGTGGTAAGAGCTAAGAGCATGTAGCAGGAGTAGAACATATATAAGTGATTAGGTATTTAGTTACAGTGGCATAATAGCCACACTGGCATTTGTTTGACAAATATTTTATTGAGTGTATCCTGTGTGCCAGGTATTATGGATGATGAATAGTGAATAAAATAGTCAAAAATCTTACATTTGAGGAAGACAAACAACGAACTAGATAAATAAGAAAAGTGAAATACATAGCATGTTTAATAATGATATGTGCTAGAGAGAAAAAAAATAAACAGAAAAGGACCAGTAGGGAAGATTGAGAATACTTATATTTTTAATGTGAGTAGTCAGAGATGGTTTCTCTAAGAAAGCAAACTTGCAAAAAGACCTGAAGAAGGTACAGAAGTGAACTGTATCTATGTGGGGAAGAACACTGTGAGCAGCAAACTTTTCAGGACAGGAAGTACAAAAGCTCCAACGTGGGGATGGGACACTACTTTATATGTATTCCCAAAGTCTTGTGTGAAATGAGATGGGAACAAAGGGGAATGAAGAGCTCGTCGAGGGAAGCTAGAAAGAATTTTACCCAGGACCCAGTGAAGAGAAAGGCACTCTGGGTGGAGAGAACAGCAGGAGCAAAGCCAGATGCATGAAAGCTAAAGTTGTGATCGTGTGGGAAGCAAGAAAATAAGACAGTAAATGGGACCAACACACAATAGTCTTGTATGTACAACTCTACTTAATATCTACCTGGGAGGAAAAACAGTAATTTTATCAGAATAATTTTGAGAAAGAAAGTAGCTGGGTTTTAATTGAGGCAAACTGTGGTGAAAAAAAAATTAACTGACAGTAGATGTGCAGCATAATCTTAACTGATAATTTAGATCTATCTGTTTTACTCTCCAAAGAAATCTGTTTCTTGTCATTGGGATTAGGAAGCTTTGACTTCAGAATGCCTAAAGGACTGAAAGTAAAAGTTTTGAGTGCCCTATATATTCAAGATGTCAGTTCTTCTTTTGAGATAAGGCCCCAGTATGTAGTGTCTACCTTGGAATGCACTAAATTTTAGATTTGTGAGATCTCTCAATGGTTAACGTAAGTCTCTTTTATGAGGGATTTCACCAGAGGGAGAACTCAAGTGATAATATCTGATGGTTTTTTAGGTTTTAAACCTTTAGTAGGTGTCAGATAAGAAGATGGAAAAGTATCCCTTGAATCTGACACATTCAACTATAACAACTGCAATTCTAAATTAATGCCAATGTACTTATGTCAGCTCCCCCTGCCCCTTTTTAAAGATAAATGGTGGGTTTAAATCTCAGGCTAGAACTTCAGGTTTGTAAGTTGTATTTATTTTTCTGAAATTCAACTTAATTTCAACTTTCAGACATCACTCTACTGGCATGGCAAAAAAATTAACTTTGGGAACTTTGGTGGGACTTTTACTTCCTAAAGTCGCAGTAAGTGTTTGAAGGGCATGATAAACTCGAAGGCCCTGTGTGGGGTAGGATCTACTCCACACAGACTGCCACAGAGAAACTGTCAACCATGTGTCAGTCTGGCATTTCCAAGCCTGTGGATATTGTTCTGGATGTATGACACCCTCAGGGACAGGAATTTGCTCCTGCATCTGTAGCATTCTAGGGCCATGAGAATCCTTGCTGGGTGACCCTTTGTCCCATATACCTGAATTCTAATTCACTGCCCAAGTGTATGTTTTCTCTCCTGGGCTTTGCCCTAGACATTTCGGTTAGTATACCCTCAGGGCTAGTTTTTCCCTCTATCTCTCTATCCTACAATCCAGAAAAAACTTCTTTTTTTTTTTTTTTTTTTTTTGAGGCAAATTGTGAAAAAAAACTTTTTGCCTTTGTTTTATCTTCACTAGTTGGCTTGTTCCTTGAATCACCCATATCCTCTGAAGAGTTGGGCTCTTCGAAACCAGGTCTAGGAGAGCAAAAGATGTTGGCCCCTCATGTGGCTCTTCTGAGCCAGTAGCTGGAGATAGATTCTCTGCTCTGGGCAGTGAAGGGGAAGAAATATACCAGGGGAAGAAAAAAACTATTATTTCACAATATTTACATAATTTCATATACATTAAGCCTGTGTTAATAGTCAAAGTATTTATTCATATACATTTGTATGTTTTCTGTGAGATGGCAAGGTGACTGGTCTCTACTGAGAAATCTTAGACGACTCCTTTAACATCTTAGAACACAGGTTTCCTAACAGATAAACAGTGGACACTGCCTCCAATTCCTCCCTGGGAGATTGTCGGGAGGATTAAATGAGGCTGGTTAATCATTATGCATGTAGCACCAAGAGTACATTTCTGTCTTTAGTTCAAAATTCTGTGATTTGAACTTCAAGTGACCCATGGTCTCAAAAGTAGTGAACTCAGTGATGAAACAAAATTAGTAGACTTATTAAATAAAAAGCTTTGTTTATATTTTCTTTCCTAGGAAAAGTAAAAAATCTGATTATTGTTGTAGATCCTCCTTCTTGTCCAAACCATAAATCTCTTCCATTCTGCCCATTTCATTCTTAACAGAAGCAGCAACCTTGTGAGCACATTATTTTGTGGACATCTCTGAGAGTGTTGTAGCATACTCAGGGCTGAAGAATGGCATGATGCATGGAGGTTTTCTGTGCTAAACTTTCTTGAGTAGGGGAGATGCAGCCTGGGGCTTGCACTTGCTTTGGGACTTAGCACAAGACTGAGCACACGCCAGCTTCCATATTACTGTTTCTTAACTGAGAAAACCTTGGAAGCCCAAGTCCCAGACATCTGAATGGGTGCCCACACAGAGGGGCAGCAGAAGCTGGGCAGAAATAGGGGGCCTGGCATCCCAGACATGCAAGCCACTGTTCTCTTTTCTGGCCCTTCTCCTGTCTATGCTCCACCTGCCCCCAACAGATACACGTACACATACACATGGAGCCCGGTGACCTGGCACAACTAGCTGAGCATTTTCAGATACTATTAACCCCCACGATTAAGCGCATGGTGCATTTCAATTCTAGTCTTATTTCTTTTTCGTCTGAATCTTCTTAATTATTTCCTTATTATACCATCTCTCTGAGATAGATGTCAGATTTAATTGTTCGTTTGTTTTGTTTGTTTTACATAGAAAAGTAATAGCACCTATCATATACTGAGCTCCCATTATTTGCTTGGCATTGTGCTGAGCACTTTATATTCATTAAGCTATTTGATTCCTACAACGAACCTCTGAGGTAATAATTACTATTTCCTTATTTTGTTTACAGATGAGGAAACTGAAGCTTAGTAAAATTAAGTGGTTGGCATGAGGTCACACAGTAAATGGCAAACTTACCATTTCAAACCCAGGCTGTCTGATTCTAGAGTTTAAATACATCAGATCCTGTAGTTCTGGTTGCTCAGTGATGAATTAGGACATGCTGCAAGCTTTCCCTGATCAGGAGCCCCTAGTCTTTTTCTACTTATCGTCTGCAGGAGTGGCTCCATGGACCTAAAACTTAAACATTTTTGAGAAACCACTCTTAAAAACTCACAATTATGAATACAAATTAGAAATATCTATCTATTTATTTATTTTTTTACTTAGAATGTAAACTGACATAATATCAAATAATAAATTTTAGAAAGCTGAGTACCATAAATATCTTAAATTTCATAAAAATAATAAAATGTTTTTCTTAATGAACTGATAATTTCCACAATACTTTGTTTTCCTATATTTTTCCCTGTGGAATTTGAATTTTTTTTTCAAACAACAACCAAATCTTTAGGATGGTTAACTGATTTTTTAAATTAATAGTTAATAAGAGGGTTAAAATCATATCAGCCATATTCTCTCATCATAATACTTTGAAACTAGAAATCAACTGCAAAAAGAAAACAATAAGAATCACTATAACATGGAGATTAAACAACATGCTACTAAAGAATAACTGGGTCACAGAAGAAATAAAAGAGAGATCAAGAGATACATAGAAACAAATGATAATGATAGTACAACATATCAAATATTTTGGGACATGGCAAAAGCGGTCATAAGAAGAAAGTTCATATCATTACAGGCCTAGCTTCAAAAATAAGAACGAACTCAAATAAACAACCTAACGTTTCATCTTAAAAAAACTAGAAAAGAACAAATGAGGCCTAAAGTGAACAGAAGAAAAGAAATAATCAAGATTAGAGCATAAATAAATAAAATTGAAAACAAAAAAAGATAGAAAAAATAAATACAACAAAGAGCTGGTTCTTTGATAAGGTTAATAAAATTGACAAACCCCTGGCTAGACTTGCTAATGAAAAAAGAGAAAGGACACAAAAAAACAAAATCAAGGATAAAAGAGGAGAAATTATGACTGACATCACAGAAATACAAAAGATCATACAAGAATACTATGAAAAAGTATATAATAACAAATTTAATAACCTGGAAGAAATGGACCAGTACTTAGAAAAATACAATCTTCCTAGACTGAATCAAGAATTGGAAAATCTAAATAGATTGATCAACAGTATGGAAATTGAAACAATCAAAAACCTATCAAAAAGTAAAGGTCTAGGACCAGATGGCTTCACCAGTGAATTCCACTTAACATTCAAAGAAGATTTAATACCTATTCTCCTTAAACTCTTTCAAAAAATCAATGAAGAAGCAATACTCCCCAACCCATTTTATGAGGCTAATATTACTCTAATACCAAAACTTGGTAAAGATAACACAAAAAAAGAAAACTACAGATGAATATCTCTCATGAACACAAACGCAAAAATCCTAAATAAGATACTAATGAACTGAATACAACAACATATTAAAAAGATTATACACCACGATCAAGCGGGCTTCATCTCAGGGGCACAGAGATGATTTGACATTTGCAAATCGATTAATGTGATACACCATATAAACAAATTAAAAAACAAGAATCATATGATCATATCAATAGATGCAGAAAAAGCCTTCAACAAGGTACAGCATCCATTTATGATCAAAACACTTAAGAAAATCGATATAGAAGGAAAGTACCTTACCATAATAAAGGTCATGTATGACAAGCCCTCAGCCAACATAGTGAAAAACTGAAAACCTTCCCTCTAACATCAGGACCAAGGCAAAGCTGTCCACTATTACCACTGTTATTCAATATAACATTAGAGGTCCTAGCAAGTGCTATCAGGCAAGAGAAAGATATAAAAGACATCCAAATAGGAAACAAAGAAGTCAAATTGTCACTATTTGCAGATGGCATGATTCTCTATATAGAAAACCCTAAAGACTCCATAAGAACCCTACTAGAAACAATATGCAGATACAGTAAAGTCTCTGGATACAAAATCAATGTTCAAAAATTCATAAGGTTCCTATACTCTAATAATGAAACATCAGAAAAAGAAGTGTAAAAGATAATTCCTTTTGCAATTGCAACGAAAAGAATAAAATACCTAGGAATAAATTTAATGAAACATGTGAAGGACCTATATCATGAAAATTACAAGACCCTATTAAAAGAAAGTGAAGAAGATGCAAAGAAATGGAAAGATATTCCATGTTCTTAGATTGGAAGAGTCAACATAGTTAAAATGACCATATTATCTAAAGTATTATCCAGATTTAATGCAATCCCCAGAAAAATCCCATTGGCAGTTTTCAAAGAAATAGAACAAAAATAATGTCATCGGATTTGTGTGGAAGACAAAAGACCCAGAGTTCCCAAAACCATCCTGAGGAAAAAGAATTAGTCTGGAGGCATCACTCTGCTCCACTTCAAATTATACTATAAAGCGGCAGTCATCAAAACGGCATGGTATTGGCAGAAAAACAGACATACGAATCAGTGGAACAGAATCGAGAGTCCAAAAGTAAACCTGTGTGTACATGGGCAAATGATTTTTGACAAAAAAGCCAAAAACATACAGTGGAGAAAGGAAAGCCTCTTCAATAAATGGTGCTGGGAAAATCGGAAGGCCACCTGCAAAAGAATGAAACTAGACTCACATTAACTCCACATGGATTAAGGACCTGAATATAAGACCGGAATCAACAAAATGTATAGAAAAAAAAACATAAGAACTAAACTCAAAGACCTTGGACTTATGAATTTGAGAATTTTATGAATTTGACCTCAAAAGCAAGGGAAGTAAAAGCTAAAATAAATGAATGGGACTACGTCAAACTAAAAAGTTTCTGCTCCGCAAAAGAAATCGTCGACAAGGTAAAGAGGCAGCCATGTGAATGGGAAAATATATTTGCAAGCGACGCCTCCGATAAGGGCCTAATATCCAAAATATACTAAGAACTCGTACGCCTCAATAATAACAAAATAAAAAAAAAATGATTCAATCAAAAAATGGGCAAGGACCTAAACAGACACTTCTCCCCAGAGGACATACAAATGGTCAACAAATATATGAAAAGATGCTCAACATTGCTAGTTATCGGGGAAATGAAAATCAAAACCACAATGAGATACCATCTCATACCTGTTAGAATAGCTATAATCAACAGGACAAGTAATAACAAATGTTGGAGGGAATGTAGAGAAAAAGGAACCTTCATACCCTGCTGGTAGAACTGCAAATTGGTACAGCCACTATGGAAAACAGTATGGAGGTTCCTCAGAAAACTAAATATTGATCTACCGTATGATCCAGCAGTCCCTCTACTGGGTATTTACCCCAAAGGCTTGAAAACCCATATCTGAAAAATATTTGCACGCCGATGTTCATAGCAGCACTATTCACAGTGGCCAGGACATGGAAGCAACTGAAGTGTTCTACAATAGGTGATTGGCTAAAGAAGCTGTGGTACATATATACAATGGAATATTTCTCAGCCATAAGAAGAGCTGAAATACTGCCATTTGTGACAACATGGATGGACTATGAGATAATCATGCTAAGCGAAATAAGCCGGATAGAAAAAGTTGAAAATCACATGATAGTGCTTGTATGTAGGATATAAAACCTAGAAGCAACACATGAACAGGACAAACAAACAGGGACTCGGGGACATGGACAATGGACTAGTGATTACCAGAGAGTAGGGGGCGAGGGAGGAGGAGAGAGGTAGACAGGGTAAAAGGAGTCAAATATAGGGGTAGGATGAAGTGGGTAAAGGGGATCAAATATATGGTAGTTGAAGGAAACTAGACTTGGGGTGGTAATCACACAATGGAATATATAGATATCAAATTATAATACATACATGAAAATTATATAATTAATTAACCAATGTTATCCCAATAAACTTAATAAAAAATATAAATATAAATTAATATTTGAGATGCACCAAAGATCAAGGAACTGGTCTCTACTGGGCAATCTTAGACAACTTTATAAACAGTCATACTCACTTTGGGTAGAGTCACTGCAGGTTTCTGCCATAAACACACAGGAATTCTGACAAATTCTATTTTGTGAAATTCATATCAAAAAAGAAAAAAATGTGAAGTGCATTTGTAATTGTATACACAACATTATCAAGAATATTCCTGACAGGAGAGAACTTCTATTATGACTAAGCATCAAGGAGAATTCAGTTTCCTACTTACAAATTTACATGTTACAGGGTTATTTATAGACTAACTGCTAATTCGATACATCTCAAACCTTGGATGTCCTTTCCTTTCTACATAATTCCAGTGCTAGGTGTTGTGGGACATGTTTGTATCATGATAGAACCTCTGACCCTATATCTTCATGGCACAACACCAGGAGAGTCAGCACAGTAGGAAGGAGGAAGCCTGGAACTCAACACTAACTACACTGAGATCAATGGCAGGACCCCAACTACACATAAAAGTGCCTGGGAACCACGTCAGTATATCCCAATGAACCACAAAATGTGTATCCACAGCCCCATCTCCCCTTAGCAAGATCCCAGAAACACCACGTTAACACTGTCTGACTGAAGGAAAGTGGGGCAGAAAATTGGAGCAGAAAGAGATAGCTGCCTTAACCAAAACATCTTTGGTTTTGATGTCTATTTTTTCAAATTTTACAAAACCTCATGGCCATGTGAACACATCCTATTGCCTGTCCAAGGGCCTTGGATGTAAGCTGCATAAATGAAGGGGTCTGAAGCTTAAACTTCATGAGCCTTTTTGGGCAAAGGAAGGCTTTTCATCCATTATAATCTCTCTCTCTCTCTCTCTCTCTTTTTTTTTTTTGCCTGTGAAAATGATACATGATTGTACTTCATTTTTGTACTGTATTTAATGATCAATGTCTCAAAGTTCTTTGTAACAAAATCCTTGACTGTTCAAGATTTATTTGCACTTAGTCCACCATTAGCTCTAGAGATATCTTTTGTATACCTTAAGGTTTCAAACATATATAGCTTCATGAGAATTAAGTAAAGAATCACAAGACCTTTAAGATTCTCAATTTATTTCTCTGACCCTGGTTTTTAAAGAAAGCAGAGGCAGAGTTGAACTTGGCAAGCAGACAACCACAGTTACAATTATAATACTATTTAATTATGACATAAAAATGCAATGAGTCACAGTGGGACACCTACCTAACTTATTAAAAAGTGAAAAAGTTGTTAACTAGTTGTTTTGTTTTCCCAAACAACTGGTTTAATTTTCCACATAGGATAAATCCATAAGTTTTCTCATCTGTAAATGAACATAATCTAACCTCCTTCTAGATGACAAAATTAATGAAACAGAAACTATGTCTTTTTAGCTTACTCTTATACCTTCAATTTCTGGAGTATTAGAAAAGATAAAGTAACTAGCATGGAAATATTTGGTAGATGAATGAAATCAAAGGATATCAGTTATTCAGCTATGGCACATACCAATACAATTTTCTGCTGCTGTTATAGCAAATTATCACAAACTCAGTGGCTTAAAACAAAACAAATTTATTATTTTACAGTTCTGAAAGTCAGATTCAAAATGAGTCTCATGGAGGCAAAATCAAAGTGTCAGCAGGATTGCATTCCTTCCGGAGGCTCCAGGGGAGACGCAATTGCCTTTTTCAGCTTCTAGAGGCCTCTCACTTGCCTTGGCTCATTGCCCCTTCCTCCATGTTCAAAGCCTGTCACTCCAACCTCTGGTTCTCTTGTCTCATCTTCTTTTTCTGACTCTGATTCTATCATCTCCTTCTTATAAGTACACTAGGCCCATTGAGATAATTTCAGATGATCTTCTCATCTCAAGATCCTTAACTTAATTCCATATGCATATTTCCTTTTGCCATGTAAGGTAAAATGTTCACAGATTCTGGGGGTTAGGATGTGGACATCTCTGGGGGCAATTACTTTACCACACAGAGTATAAAAATCATTCCCAGAATATTCCTTTTTAGGAACATTTACTGGAACCCGTAGAGTTTAGAGCTGACTTCTAGGCTAGTGTTTGTTTGTTTGTTTGTTTTGAAATAGTAGAAAGTTTTACGAAAGTAGAAATTTTTAAATTCTAGTGTCCAAAAAGATTTACTGGACACAAAGACCACAAAAAGTTCTATATTCATACCAAGAAGTAGTACAGATGATGAGGAAATTAGCTCTGTAGCAAGGCTCTCTTTGTCTTAGCAATTTATAATCTGGATGAGTGGATGTAGAACAGGTATAAGATTCTCACCACCCCTGCCCCGTCAGTTCTTTCCTTATTGCTTATTCAATTCTGGGAAAGATTCAATATGCTCTATTATTAAGAACTTATTTCCTTTTCTCCATTGCTTCTCCTTGTCTTATATGAGTTACACAGAAACTAACTTGACTTGTGACAAGAATAAGATATTTGTATAATGATGCTTCTCAGAGAACTGATACCTTAATAAAAAGTGTATATTATAATAACTGAAAATGTTTTTAGCAGAATATGGTTTGCAGACTCCCTCAATGTGAACTAATAACAGAATTTCTGACACATCCTAGGAGCTCAATATATATTTTTGAACTAATTACACATTTATAGATAATGAGGATAGTATGGAGATCATTTTAATCCCATAGAGCAGCTAACTCCTTATAGATCTCCTGACTGGGGTATAACAGTGATTCTAAAGACACAAATTCCATGATTAAATAAGGAAAAAGTAGAAACAAGAAGAGAGTGGTCCCAGGATCTAGTGAGCACCTTATAGACAATAGGTGTAAAAAACTTTTTTGAATCTTAGTTCACTATTGCACATTAAACCATTACAGTGTTAGTTCCCAGGTCTGACTCAACAAAGTGCCACCACTGAGTCATCTGACCACTTCCTGGGTTTTTCCCCTTGAAGCCTTCACACCCAGGGTCTTCTTGCACCCCACCCTGATGGGTGATGATCTCAACAGGGTTCATTAACTAAAGCCTTGGCAGACCCTGCTTATGTCATGGTCCCTGTGGAAACCAAGATTCCATCTCTGGAGGCTGACACTAGAGAAGGTTTAAACAACAGCAATTAGTTGGGAATTTTCTCCTACGAGTCATCTGTGAGAACCATCTGACCTCACAAGCAAGATTCTCTGTGGTGAGAAAGGGTGGTATGTGCCTTACAGGAAATGCAAAAATGACTTCAGGGCAGTACATACGTGATTAGCCAAAGAGTAATGTGTAGCACTGGAATATTGTTTTATAATTTGAGAATAGGAAGGTAACCAGGGAGAAGGAGAGACCAGAGATCAGTGATGAAGGATGGGGTTGATGAAACAGTCTAAATTAAAAAGAGCTCTTGCAGGCGTACTCAGTTATTCAGCAGATAAGCACTGAGCACTTGTAATGGGGCAATCGCTGCTCTGATCCTTCCTCCTCATTGCCCCTGTTTTCTCCTGCTGCCAGCTCTCTTTTTGTTCTCAATTTGAATATTTTTCATACTCAGAGCTGTATAAACTTCTCTTCATCACCAGAGTCTTTGATCTATGAACAATAGCAGCCCTTTGAATAGCAGAATAGGAATATTTGTTTCATAATTTCACTTTTTTAAGAGACTTTGAACATAAGCATGTCAGGATAATTTAAAGTTAAAGGGTTCTCATGGTTTGACCACACCCTGACCTTTTTTTGGTCCTCTTATTTCCTTTTCATAATGTTTTTATTTTTTACCCAATTTGGTCACACTCTTTTGAGGCTAATTATATACTGGCCTTGCAATCTTCACAAGATTTGCACATGACAAGTTCTGATTTGCTTGTTAGTTGGTGAAGGCAATCTTCAAAATGAAGCTTCATAAATAACCAAAAGGAAGATTTTATACTCAACAGTAAAGCTAATTTATACTTATGAAGATTTTTTTCTATGATGCATTATACAGTGTTAGGCATAATATTTTAATCTCCTACACTTTAACACGCATTTCAGCCATCCTGACTTTGATTGACCTATGGCATCTGGATGCTTCGTAATATATTGTGAGACATAAAGCACTCCATCATATTATGGGCTGTAGTGTGTTATTATGCAATAGCTTTAGATTTTTCCCTCTCTTTTTTTACGCACAAACCTGCATGCACACACACATGCATGCACACACTCCAATGTTTACCTTTAGTGGTCCCCAAAGTTAAGTAATATTTCTCCCTCTTCTATTATCCACTGTTTACCCTGTTAATGGAACAAAAGCAACTCTGTTCATTTCTGGGAGAGTCTAAAGTTGTGTTTATATAGATAGCAACACATGCCAACAACCCGATATAGAAGACTTTTTCCTAAGATTCTCTTAGCACTCATCATAAAGTACCACAAATGACCCAACCAATAAATAACCTATCAGGAAAAAATGTGTTATGAGAAACAAGGTGCATAGAGATGTGGGTTCTAGAAATAGTTTAACTACTAATTAGTATTGTGACTTTAAGAAATCATTTTACCTTTCTAAACCTCTTGAACAGACTATTACCTATCCTACCTACTACCTGGGTTGAGGACAAAATAAGGTAACACATGCAAAAAGCAGCTTAAACAATTTAATCTTTTTCATAGACAATTTTTAAAGTCAATTATGTCTCAGTTTGTAGAGTTATTTTTAAGGAAATTATTTCTTTCTTTGCTTAAGTATTTTACTTGTGAAACCATTTTAAAAATGGGATTAACTTTTAAGACAATCAACCACACTTATTAAAAGAAACTAGATGAGCCACTAAAAAATTTTTTTGTTTATATTCCAAGATTCAGATTGAGGATCCTTATATAACACTCAAAAGTCCTTACCTTTACACATAATCAGACTTGGACACTTGGCAAACTACTGACAACTTGAGACAGCTGTAAGTATAACCATCCTTCAAAACTCCAGGTGGGCAGAGACTTAGCTTTTCATCTGATTTCCTACATACACAGCCAATTAAGAGATTAAAAGGACATACCAGTTTTAAAATTTGTTATTTACTGACACTGGCAGTGTGCTAGCATTGTGTTTTGACTGAATTGACAGGAGCATATTTATAGGGAAGAATTCTACCTAGATTCTTTTGTTCTGCTCATTACAATTGATTTGTTACTGGTACCAACTCAGGGTTATTATAATAATTAGCACAGACATTAATGTAACAAAATAGTATTCCAGTGAAAGTAATATCCAAATACAAGTCTGGTTTTCTACAACTGTTAGTGAGAACCTTCCAACACTCTGATACTGAGCTCATTCTTAGTGTTCCATATTAAACTGAGATTCCTTTACTTTTATTCTTTTTTGGTTTCCATATTAAAACTTTTCAGGTCACAATTATGTCTATTTTGTGCCATGCAATGCCAGTGAAGTGATAAACACTCTCACATAAGTCAAAGGCAGGATTTGAAGAGTGCAGGTGTTGAGAAGATTACACACCATGCGATGTTTGACTGTGGGATTCATTACAGCTTATGGGAAGATAGCAGCACTTGAAGGACTCAAATGACAGAAACATGGTTGCAACTTGCTGCCAAGCCATACAGATGTGGGGGGAATGTTTAAATTCATCTAACAGAGACTCATTCAAGACCACCTGAGCCACCTCTGTGGCTCTTGTCCCTGGTTTGTTAGAGCCACAGGCTTACACACCTGCCAAGAAGTGTGAACACCCCTCTAGGTCTTTGTAAAATGCATCTGTGTGCAACTTTCAATAGCTTTTACAAAACATGCAATTACTGCTCAGAGTAACTTCCCTTCAGCTGCTTTTTAGTCAAGAGAAGTAGGTATAAACATTTCCCAGCAGGTTAGAATCCCAACTGCCACTTGGATCCTGGGCCAAGGGCCTTTTTATGTTGTTTGTGTATGTATTCAATGTATAGTCCAGCTGCAAAATTAAGGATTGAAGGACATGTAGTCTGGGGGAAAAAAAACATAGGTTTGTGCTAAAAATTCACCTTTGAAATAATTTTGGGAATGGTCATTGGAAGTAAGCAATAATAAATGGTTCAATTGTGGTGAACAAAATGTGGCAATATGCTTTGATACTCCTATTTAGCAATATCAATTGCCTTTTTATGTATAAAAGTCATGAATAAGGAGATTTAGGGGAAATAGGAGTGATATGTTGAGTTGCACACTCATTAACTCTTGCCTTTTGAAATGGAAGAAAATGATGTTCAAGTGGCTGTAGCCATCTTTGGAGTAAGGACCATGATGACAAAGCTTAACACAAACTCCTTCCATTGCCTGAGGACAAAGACCCTGGAACACCAATACCTTTATCTAGGACAGTCTCCTGCCAGGCTGGCCACCTGAGCAGAGGCTTTCCTAGTATCAGAGGCTTTGGAGTTCAAATCAAATTCTTCGCACTGAGACAGAAACTTTCATCATCTTCAGAAGAGTTGAGCAGGAACAATGGTGACTTTTATATTAATTTATTTTGATCTGTGCTTAATCAGTTCTCTACCAGCTTCCCTAAACACTGGAATCTTTTGTTTCCACGAATCCTTTCTTCTGCCATGTAAACCCTCTTTCCTCTTACACTCTCCAGGTCTACCTCTGGCTTTTCTCACTTCCCTTGCAGGCCTTTCCTCCCCACAGAAGCTACTCTGTGATGGCAGTAGAGTTACATTTGCATTCTGTCCAGATGATGTGAAGATTTTTTTTTTAATATGGCTTTCACTTTTCTCCTTTCACCCTCCTTTTAGGAAGCCAGCACTGGCACAGTCCTCTCACCTCAGCTTTCACAAATCAAACTACTAGAGATGCTAAAGTACGAATTAGACAATGATCATACAAAAAGTGCTTAGAGAATTCAGCTCGGAAGATACCTTATTTAGATGCTCTCCTTTTCTCTTTCCCTTCTTTCCTTTCTTCCCTTCCTCCCTTCATTTCTCCCTCTTTTTTCCTTTCTTCTTTCCTTCCTTCCTTCCTTCCTTCCTTCCTTCCTTCCTTCCTTCCTTCCTCCCTTCCTTTCCTCCTTCCTTCTTTTCTTCCTTCCTAAATGTATTGGCATGTCCAAAGACAAATTGTACATTCAAATGAGGTGATTTGCATCAAGTTTAATAAATGGGGAAATTTGCCAAGGTGTAGGCTGGGGTTAGGACACTAACAAGGTAGAGTGTAAAACTCTGGATCTTAGTAACAGTGGAGATCCACTTCTACCTCTAGGCAACAATCCAAAGAGGTTGTTACAACCCAGAAAGGAAAACTGCATGGAGAGGGCCTCCTGAGAGGAACCATAGCCATAAAGAGAGGGATACAGTCAATTAACAGCAACTTGGTTTATTTTCAGATCTTATTCTCTTCTTATCTTCCAGTCTTTGTTAGGGGCCTCCCCTAGGCCTACACAACTGGCAGGCAAATATAAGAGAGCCCGCAATTAAGCCTTCCAAGGCACAAAGGTGGGAGATGGGTACAAAGTGAGTGGTGGGTGGGGGACAAGCTGAGTCCAGCTGGAGGACACCTGGTGATAGAAACATGACAAAGGCAAAGCTCTGCTATTCAGGAAGTTTATATCCTCAGTGGGGGCAAAAGAAAACATAATGGAGGATTTCAATGTGGGTGCAGAGAAGAGAGAAAAATTTAAACCCAATTGAAAACTGCTATGGCAGGGAAGGAGGGTAATATTGGGGAACACTGTCATCAAAGGCTTCTTAGAAGAAAGCATGGCCTTGGCTGAGCTTTTAATAGGATGTAAGTAGAGATAGATGGTAGAGCATTAGAGCAGATGGAGCAGCATGTACGAAGGCCAAGAAGTATGAAATGGATTATGTGTTGCAAACCCAGGACAATATAATGGAAAAGACAAGTGGTTAGAGATGTAGCTGGAAAACAGAACTTTATTCTATAGACAATAGATATCTTCAGGAGGTGAGAGACAGAACCAAATGTCACTTAAGAAGATTACACTATGGGCAGTCATATAATATATGTGCTGTTCGAAGTGAAGTAAGATTGGAGCCTTGAGACGAGTTAGGAGTCTAATGCAGTAAAACAGCAGAGGGATGCAAATGGAGGGACATACAGAGAAAACTTCTGTCCAAAGTTCTAAGCCCAAGCATTCTGGCTTTCCTTTTCTGAGTCCTCAAAACATACCTATTTCCTAAGGATATATAACAAAGAGAGAATTGGTAGGATGGTAAAGGAAAATTATATAACAGTTGTAATATTCTGGGCATGTATTTTGGGGCTTGATAGTTTATCTATACTAGTTCTAATCCTCGTCATAATCCTGTAGGGCAGATATAATTTTTATCCCCATTTTATAGGTAGGTTCACTGAAGTTCAAAGCAGTTCTTCCATTCAGCAGACATTTACTGGTCCCTATTAGATGGTGGGCACTGTGCTAGTTCAATACCTTTCTCAAAGCTACTCAGTACAGTGTATTCTGAACCCTCATCTGTCTTGAGTCAAAAGACCGATTTTGTCACTACATATTTTTCCTTTTTCAACTCACTGGGTTGTAGCTTTGGAGCGACGTTTTCTTAAATCTATTGTTTTATTTTGGGGGCACCATTTCCTTGATTCTGTTGTATTAGCATAACTGTAACTTTTTGGAGCACTGTGTTGCTACAATATTTTCAGACTTACAGGTTTCAGATAGCATCTAAACTAAATCTCCCAGCATTTTAACACCACACCAGCTGAAGTTGCACCCAATCTAATCCAGCCTGGAGTGCCATTCTCTATGTGGGCACAATGCATACGTGAAGGCTTTCAGTGGGAGAGAGTTAATTCTCGACACTTTTAGTTATGTTCTTACAGGGACTTTAATATGTCCTGAGTTTTGATAGAGCAATTATAACATGCATATTAGTTATTTCTGTAATGAGTATAGTCACAATGGATACCTGTATAAACTTTGCTCTTCTTCATTCTGTCCTAACCCAAAATCTTCTCTTCATGGCTTCCTGTGGCCTGCTTCAAGGTGATTAATAAGAAAAATATATTCCCTTCTCATACCTTCCTTAAGTTTTTTCTTGACTGGGACTTCTATGACTGATGACCACTAGCTCTGATATTACGTCATGTTATTTTCAAAGATCGTTGAAGGAAATGTGGGAAAAGGTCACAATGTCCACTACTGCATGCTTAGTTGCATATATGGCCAGGCCAGTTACAAGCCATGCTAGAAAGAACACTTTATTTTATTTTATTTTATTTTATTTTAATTTTTCAATTACAGTTGATATATAATTTTACATTAGTTTTAGGTTTACAACATAGTGATTAAACATTTATATAACTTACAAAGTGATCACCCCAGTAAATCTAGTACCTATCTGACACTATATATAATTATTATAATATTATTGACTATATTCCCTGCGCAGTACTTTACATCCCTATGACTGCTTTTTAACTACCAATTTGTACCTCTTAATCCCTTCCCACCCTGTACCTGTCCTCCTAACCTCCTTTCTATCTGGCAATCATCATAGAAAGAACATTTTGAAAACAAGCTCCCAGAGAGTGAAACCTTGGGTTTGATGATATCAAACCTCTTTCCCACCACCAAAGATAGCTCTCTGTGAGCAAAGAATTGGATTTATAATTAATTTTTGTTTGTCTAAAAAGTGATGAAAGATCAAGAAGTGGTTGTCAGGAGAATTAAGAATTTGGTGGAATTTGTCCTCGGTAACCTAGATCCTTTAAGATGGCCCCATGTATCTTTCTTCAGACACCCTTTTACCCTAGAATTAATCTCCTGGACCAGTGCTGGAGGAACTTCATATTTTGTCATTATTGTTTTGCTTCTTTTCCCCTCTCTTTCCAACATGACCTTTTTTCTTACTCAGAAAGTTACCTGTTTTGAAACATATTATAAGTTTCTACATTTTCTATTGAATAAATTGACATAAAATAAAAATAAGAGCTTTTTTTATTGAGTATTTTTGAGCACTTACTATGTGATAGACATCATGCTAAGCAATTTACATACTTTATCTCAGACCTCATAACAACTGCTATACTCTAACAGAATTTAGCCATTCATTTATTTACTTATTTAGTTATTCAAACAATATGCCCTGAGTGTCCACTCTATGTGCACTAGTATTCTAGGCCTTGGGAATACAGTGTTTGATAAGACACTGGTCTGATTGAGCTTATAGTTTAGACAAGGAAACAGGCAACAAATAAGAAGATAAATAAGATTGTTTCAGATAGTAATAAGTGGCATGAGGAAAATAAAATAGGAGAGTGTAATAAAGATGGATATTAAATGGAGTAATGAGAGAAGACTTCTTTGAGGTAGTAATTTTTAAATTCACACCTAAATGATAAATGAGTTATGCATACAAGTGTCTCATAGAACATTCTAGAAAAAGGGAACGGTATGAATAAAGGCTCTGGAAATGTAAATAAACTAAGAGAAACAAGAAGAAGGCTAACATGAGCAAAGAGAAGAGTTAGATTAGAGAATGAGTTCATAGCTGGATGTCAGCACATATAAAGCCTTGTAGGCAATGGGAAGGGGGTTGGATTACATTGCAAGAATCAGAATAGGAGAACAACATAGTCTGATCTATAATTTAAAAGATCACCATAGAGAATGGATTGTAGGATTCAACAGTTATAAATAGACATGTTACAAGACTATTGAATAGTCCAGAAAAAAGATGATGGTGACTTAAATGCTAGACGTAGAACTGAAAGTGATTCAATATTCAGGACAGATGCAAGAGAACTTTTGGAGGTAGAGCTATTAGGTAATAGAATGAATGTGGGCAAGAGTGATGGGAAGAGAAATGAAGGATGACTCATAGTTTTTAGCTTGAGCAGTTAGGTAGTGTCATGATTGAGATGGGGATGAATGGGGGCAAAAGTGGGTTATGGTGGGGTTTTTTTTCCTGATGGGGATTGGATTGAGGGAAATTCAGAATTTTGCTTGGCATGTCTTTTGACATTCAATAAAGATGCCAAGTAGGATATGAGTCTAACATCCAGGAGATCAGTCAGGGTAAGACATGTAAATTTGGGAATTATTAGTATTTTAGCTTATGGGTGGTATTCAGTCTTAGGACTGAATGAGATATCCTTCAATATAGAAAAAGATGAAAAGAGAGTTCAGGCCTGAGTTCTAAGTCACTCCAAGACTTAAAGTTTATGTGGAAAGAGAGGATCCAACAGAGGAAACTAAAAGACAATGACCAATAAAGTAGGTAGGAAATTTAGAGTGAAGTCATAGGCAGCAAAGAGGAGAAAGTATTTCAAGAAAGGAGCATGATCTCCTGTGTCCATTGATGCTGAGAGTTTGAATAAGATAACAACAGAGAATGACCACAGAATTACATGGAAGCTAAGGAGATTAAAGCCTGATTAGAAAGAAATGGAAGGTTAGGAAGAAAATCAAGGCTTAGAGAGAGAATAATTAGTTCAGAGTTTGAACTCAATTCTAGAGTTGAACCCAAGAAGCCTAACTTCAAAGCCAGACTCAGAACTTATCTCTGTGTCAAGAAAAAAATAAAGGCAATACTTAGTCACCTCTTCCCCCTTCTTTTCTGAGTAACCAGTGTTCTGTGACCTCAGGAAGCCAGTGATGTGTGGATGTTTCCTGGTCCAGAGAAGGGCTGCGACTCTATGACCAGATGGGTAGTGGGAAGGAAAGAGAGCATGCCAGGAAAGGTAGTGTGAGGGGAAACACTTCGAGAGAGTTTCTTTTAAATTATACAGTTTAATTATTTACATATGCATAGTTTTTTTTTTTTATATTTCATGAAGCATTATACATTCTCTCATTCGATTTCTATAGCAACTCAATAAATTAGAAATAATTTTAACATGTCAAGAAAACCTATACTTGTATGGAAATTCATAAGAAATGCAGGGAGAGGATTATAATTACAAAGCAATCATTTGAAATATTAAATATTTTTTTTATTTTCAATTAGCAAAGCTATTTGATCTCTGCCTTCATATGAATGCTTGAAAATCCTGTATTACACCATGCATTCATCTATTCATTCATCCATCCATCCATCCACCCACCCAACCACACATCTATTTATCTATCCATCCATATACTCATTCATTCATTCATTCATTCATCCATTCATTTATTCATTCATCAGAACTATACTGCTTTAGGCTTGTCACCAGAGCTTCATCATCAAATCATGGAACTTATTCTTAAGAAACTTACGTTTGCTCGGATGAAAAAGTTACAAAAGTAGATAAGGGCAACATTTGCTATGATAAACATAAGCACATGTATTATGCCTCACAGTGCCTGGGTCAATACTTATTGGAATTTGCTTGTCAGAAGAAGTGTTATAGGGCTAAAAGAAGGGATCAGTTAATTTGCTCTGGCTAAGGTAAAATGGCTTCATTAAAGTATTACCAGATTGGTTTGGAGGATTCTAGAGCACAAGTTTAAGAACAAGGAAAGGGGAAGGTTGCAAGATATTTACAACAGATTCTTCAGACAGAAGATGTGATATCAGTAAGGGCACAGAGAGGTGAAACAATATTGGTATGATTGTGAAATTTCAATTAGCTTACTATGGCTGAGCACAGTTTAGAGATAGAGGATAATTAAAGTGAGAAATGAGATTAACTAGCTATTAGTAATAGCTAATTATTATATACAAGAATTACTTCTTTGAAATTTTGAACAAACTCAAAGATATACATACTATTGTTACCTCATTTTACAGATGTTAAAATCGAAGCATTGAGATTTTAAGTAATTTGCCATTGATCACAAAGCTGATAGATGGCCGAATTGGGATTTGAATCCAGGTAATCTAGCTCTGAATCCTGTCCCTCCAATGCCACACTGAGGGCCTATTATGCAATTCTATAAATTTTGGGCTTTAATCTGCAGGAAATGGGTTCTGGCAAAACTTCATATGCCATCACTTCCATAGAATTTCATGGTTCCTTGGATAGAATTCATCCATTCCCTGGGTAGAATTCAGGGGATCTATGAATTTGGATGGAAAAAAATTACGTCTTTATTTACCCAAATGTCTAGCTGTATTGTAGCATTTCTTAAAGTATAAGTTTACATAACAAACCTCAATAGTACCTGTGGCTGAGATATTTTCACATCATATCATATTGCAGGCATCTTGAAATATCATTTACACTCACTGTTATTCAAAATTCCAGTAGTTATTGAGCCTGCTGCTACGTCTTATTATTTAGTGCATTAATGGAGACATGTATTTACTATATCAGAACTGTTTTTAAAAATTTGATGAGTGTTTTTCAATATGATTGGTTTCCTTTGTAATCCTCTGCATTTAAAAATCATTATTAAGAGCAGGGATCCACAGGCTTCTCCAGACTGCCAAAAGAATCATGGTACACATACATAAAAATAAATAAATAAATAAATAAATAAACAAATAACAAACAAACAAACAGATAGATAGATAGATAGATAGATAGATAGATAAATGGTTAACAACCCTGACCTAGCCTAAGTTCTCACGTAATATAGGAATTCCCTGGTTACATTAATGAGAGGCAATTATGTACATTTTTTTAAATATTAATGATTGGAGAGGTCACTATTCAATAAATGAATACTTGTTGTTTCTTTAAAGCTTGAATTTTTTTTAAATTCTTTTTTATGTTCAAAGTAATAACTGCAAATTTAAACTTTCTCCCTCCTCTTTTTAGCACTGCCCTTTCCTCTCGAGCTACGTTCCTTTTAAAAAATGTGAACACTTTTTTGTCTGGTTTCTTTGAAATCTGTTTTCCTGAAGACCTCAGTATGTTTCTGACTCTTCTTGTTATTCTCACCCCTCACTCTTACGAATCTCCAAAATATCAGGGTACTCATCTCATAAGTTTCCTGTTACTGAAACATTACTATGTAGTCTTTCCCTGAAATTCACAATTGAGTCGAGTTGCAGTTCTTACTGCTTCCTCAACCATGTGAAAGATGAAACTGTTAGTAAAGCGAGTCAAGATTTTATCAGATACATGCTTTTAGCAGAAAGAAACTTTCAGCGACTGTCTAGATAAAGCCTCAGCTCTACCCACATCGCTTCTGGATGTTGTTTCTGTGTCAGTGTTATGGCTGCATTCAGAAAATACCATGCATCTCCTGTCTTCAGCAATTTAGTGTAGTTTATTTCCACGACAGTATCGATTCTATTTCTCTCTCCTTTTGGCATCAATGGCCAAATGGTCTCCACCATACTTCTACACTTTGCCTCATGAATTTTTATATAGGTATACGCCTTCCTGTTTAGATCCATTTCTTTTGAAAATGTATCTCTTTCCACTGCCACCTTCCAGTTGGCAATTGTCTCCTTCTTTCCATCAAGTCACAATGATTTCTGTTTTCCTTGGCTGCCACTGCAAATTTACAGAAAGGAAAAAATTTGCCATTCCTGGGGACTATCTATGCTGAGTTGGGTGTAACCACAGAGTTAGAAAGGACTGCTACAGGCACCACTGAAAGGAAACTTGGCAACAAAAATCCATTTCCCATCCCCTTACCACAGCTGTGAATGCCATTGTCAAGCAATTTATACTGAACTTTAAAAAAGTGTTTAAAGACAGAAAACTGTAGTGGGAATCGGTACAGTCAGTGCTGTTTTTACACTTCTTATTTGTTCTTTGGTGTCTGATATATAAGTTCACTCAAAAAAATGTTAAGAACCAGTTTTACTCCAAATGCCAAAAGAACAGCACTCTTAGTTATTTTCAGACTATAAAGGACAAGAATATTACATAAAAGAAATTCATCGATACTATTCTTTCTCTTCCATAAATGTTTCCATTTTTAAGTCTGGGATAAAATGTTTCAGAGGAAAAAAATAAAAAAAGTAAAGGGCGAAAATCAAAGTACTTAGTTCTAGAGTCCCTGACCTGAAGTATATATACTTTTTATATAGTATTAATAGTATTTCACAGTATTCTTGAAGTTAGATTTCCAAAGAACCAGTCCATAGCATAATAACTTTGACTTTTGCTTTTTTTTTTTTTTGTAGAGACTGGGATAGAACCATTATAATTTTTAAAAGTTAGGAGCCTCAAGCAATAAGATATCTTATGGCTGAGAATGTCTACATGACTGGGAAGTTTGAGCATAGAAGGTAAGTAAAGATGTTGCCATTCTTACTGGATAAAACTTTGTGAAAGCCTATTTGAAAGGTATTAGGAAGTAGAAGCCCAGTAACGATCAAAAAATGAATACTGAATAAGCTATTTACTCTGAGGTAGTGAAGTTTTTAATGTAAATATTTAGGCATCTAAGACATATTCTTATCTAACCTGTGCGTTTAAAGGATTAGAGCTGTCAGGCTATAGAACTAGATGGTTACGAAGTGATGTGAGATCACAGGGCTCCTAACTGCCAGTCTCTTGCTCAACCTACTGCTTTGAAGGAATTGCTGTATTTGACACTGTTGTTCATTCTCCTTCTGTCCTTTAGCTTCTGTAACACCATTCCTTCTTCGGTTTCCTCTTGTCTTCTAACCATTCCAAGTCTCAGTCATTATTTCTTAAACCAGATCATCCTGTTCCTTAAATGTTCAAATTCCCCAAATTTCCACCTCTGGGTTTCCTCTTTTCTAAATTGACATGCTCCTTGTGTGCACGCTCGTCTGCTGCCATTGCTTCAATTACCACGGGAGACAGGGAAAGTGAGCAGCAGTGTCAAATACTGCAGAGAGCCTCACTAAGGATGGGAAATAACCAAAGAGTTTGGCCAAAGGAGTTATTTATGACCAAATTTCAGTTTAAAAACTGTTGTTTCATAGATTTGTCCATAGTTGCTCATAGTGGGAGAGTAGATCAGGTCCCAGTACTGGCAACTGAAATCTTAGTACATGACATTTTTGAAGACACTATTTTGACATAACTCCTTGAACATGATAAAAATTAAATCATCAAAATTATAGATTTTTATTGTTACTTAAAATTACCAACGGGAAGAAACAGACATCTTCTCCCCATCCTTCTATTATACACATGTCTTAATGCTGAAGAGAAAGATGCTGATGGCTTGGAAAATGGGATAAGAGTCAGAGATAGTGTGATCGACAGAGTACTATTTAAGCGAAATCTGGCTGATGAGCCAAATTTAACCAAAAGTTATTTATTTGCCAGTTTTGCTCATTTAAGAAATTGTCATCAATCTCTCTAAGCTTTTTTATATTAAAATATAATTAACATATCATAAAATTTACTTTGTTTAGTATATTCACAGTTGTGTAGCTATCATCACCGTCTAATTATAAAACATTTCATCACCCCAAAAAGAAACCCTAAACCCATTAATAGTCATTCCCCATTTCCCTTCCCATTCCAGCTCCTAGAAACTACCAATCTACTTTCCATTTCTATAAATTTGCCTATTAGATTTTCAGATAAAATGGAATTATATAATATGTGACCTTATGTGTCTAAATTATTTTATTTAGTACAATGTTTCAAGGTTCATCTATGTTTTAGCATGTATATAACTTTATTTCATGGCTGACAAGTATTCTATTATATGGCTATATCAATTTATTTTATTCATTAATCAACATTTGGATTGTTTTCACTTTTTTATTTTGAATAATGTTGCTATAAACTTTCATATGCAAGTTTCTTTGTAAACATGTTTTCATTTCTCTTAATAGTCGAATTGCCAAGTAACATGGTAACTCTATGTTTAACTTTTTGAGAAACTGCCAAACTGTTTTGCAAAGTGGCTACACCATTTCATATTCCCAGGAGCAATATTTGAGAGTTTCAGTTTCTTTAAGTCCTTTCCTATACTTGTTAGGGTCTGTGTTATTGGTTATAGCCATCGTAGTGTGTGTGAAGTGGTATCTCATTGAAGTTTTCATTTACATTTCACTAATGACTAGTGATGAACATCTTTTCATTGGCCATTTGTGCATTTTCTTTGGAGAAATGTCCACTTAAATCCATTGCCATTTTTTAATTTGGTGATTTATCTTTTTATTGTTGAGTTGTAAGAGTACTTTATGCATTCTGTATACTGGTTGCTTATCGGATATAGATTTGTAAATATATTCACCCATTCTGTGTATTGCCATTTCATTTTCTTGGTGGTGTCTTTTGAAGCACAAAAGTTTTAAATTTTGATTAAGTCCAACTTATTTTTTACTTTGTTGCTTGTGTTTTTGTGTGTCGTGTTTAAGAAACCATTGCCTAATCCAAGATAATGAAGATTCATGCCTATGTTTTTTTCTAAGAATTTTATATTTTTAGCTCTTACATTTTAATCATTGAGCAATTTGAGTTATTTTTTATGTATGGTGTGAAGTATTCTTAAAGCAATTTGAATGTTCTACACTGCTATTAATATTTTGAATGGTCTACCTCTTAAATACTCCAATTTATCTCATAAAGTTACAAAGATGACATTGCTTTACTTTTAGTTAACACATCAATCTGTCTGTGTAATATTCTACTCTCTCTTTTTAAGTATAAAGAACGGACAAATCAGTATTTTTTAAGCTTTCTCTTTTTGGCATTTTTCTTTTTTTGGATATATACTAAATAGTAATTATGGCCACAATATGTTTCTTAGTCTCAGTTACAGGAAATCCTCAATTAGATTCTACATAGCTCTCTTAGTCTACCATTAGAAGATAGATGTGATAACATTTTTTTAGAACTTAGCTCTAGAACACTGTTACATGTATTTTTTCTGAATGTAAAGTTTATTTATATATTTATAGGAGTCAAATAATTGAAGTGTAAACCCCAACCTTCCTTAAATCAAAATGGTTGTTAAGGAAGAGCAAGGTCAATAGTGTCTTTTTTAAGCATTACTTTGAGATTTAAAAAAATAAATTATTTTTAAGTTGCTGTTTTACCATAGCTGCATCAAAATGGCTTTGTGGAAATATCCTTCATTAGCAATAAGACTTTTTCCGAATATTTTCTATGAAGCTCATTTTAAATGACTTCAGTATATTCCATCAAGTGAACATGTCATCCTATAGTTAATTATTTTCTTTTTGTTTTAAAATTTTATTCTTTAAATGGGTTCCAAATTGATTTGTTTTATCCTGTATGAGTATGCCTAATGTTTGGGTTAGCTCTAGCTCAGTTTATTGACTAGAGGTATAATAATGTCTTCTCTCTCTCTCTCATGGTCAGTTTGTAATGCTCTTTATAAAAAGTAATTTTTTCATTATTTACTTTTTATTGATTACTTTAGTTACATATTTAAAGAATATTTCATTGTATTTAAAGAGTCATTTATAAAACTTGTTATTTTTCTAAATGTGAATTTCTATATAGTTTATTTAATCATTTGTCTTCTTATGTTCCAAAGTGAGTGAGCTAAATGAAAACATTCTATAAAAAGTGGGCCTTTTGGACTAAAAGAACAAAAAATTATTTGTGTATTTGGCAAAGGACATAGAGATATTGTTTATTTGGATGAGGCAGCCACCAGTGAATATCAAATAATAATTTTTTGAAAATTTCACCATGTCACTCATTGTTCTCCCACACTTTGGAGCAGGCTCTTCTTTGACATGAACTTTCACACTGGTCTTCAGTCCACAATTCAAATCATAGGTGCTGGGACAGGTTGTCCTGTGAAACTATTCTAGTAGAAAGAAAGCAATGTAAATGACTAATATATGAAAAGAAAAGAGTGAAGAAATACTTAAGCTCTCAACTTAAAATATGCAGGCCATTTGCTCATTTGCTTTGTCAATATTAGAGAATTTTGTGTTACAGGATATTCGCTGAGGTCAAGAGGCCTTAAAAGGCCCAAGTAAAATATTAAAATCAGTTAATATTTAAGAATCATTGAGTTCTTTTCCTTGTTTTTTAAGTCATATGCTAATCTTCAGTTGGAATCAAGTATTTCCTCTCATGGAGTACTATTCTATAGTTAAGTAAAAGATAGCATTTCTTTTGAAGTATATAGTCACTGCTTATTACAGGGGAACTGACAAGGAAGGATTTTTTTTTTCTTTTATTTATTTTTTTTACTATATAGAAACTTGATTTAATGGTTCATAAGGATGACATTTATTTTAAGCTATTATATTGAATATAATACTTTCCTAGGGCTGTACTTTTGTTCATTCTTGTTATGTTATCTATTATTGCATTTAATCTTTCAACTCCTTTATTGAACTCAAATTCTGTCATCCACTCAGTAAATTTGCTCAGTAAGCATTTATTGAGTAATAACCAGCACCAGGCACTATGGTCCCTATTGCTCTCTGAGAGAGAGAGACCCTTGGGTTATTTTTGGGCTTAACAAGCAGTTTAGTGGGGGTATAATCAGCCACGTATTCAAAACATAGAATTGTGTGAACAAATTGAGGCAGAGACTGTACTGTATCTCTAGGTATATTGTAGGTACTCAATTATATTTTTGTCAAATTGAATAGAATAGAATTCTAGAGTGTAAGACTTGGAAATGCAACATCTAAGAGGCTCATAGAGATAGTAAAACATAGGGCAATAAGGCAGATTTCCGGGAGTTCCTAACTGGAGTAGCCTCCCTTTTATCTCTGGGGTTTCTGTATAAGGTTTCACTTTTTTTAAAATGCATCTATTGCTAAAAAAATATTGGAAAGTCATTGAAAATTCAACTGTCTCATTTACAAATGAGGTAAATCTATTTTTCAGCAATCTACATCAGTTAAAATTATTTAATCTTTCCAAATAACAGATATAGTTCAGATCATGTCCCCTGCCCTTACTTTCTTTTTTCTTTTAAAAAGAAAGGGAGGTATGGCAGCCTAAAAATAATTTTCTCAAGAAATGATGAAGCAATAAAGTACAAAAGCCTTTGAAGATCTCTAGCAAGCTATGTCAGTGTCTGTAATGTGAAACTGCTTGAGGTCTCTTCAATGCTGTGTGCCCTCACACTGTGAATGAATTCATTAAAAACAATGCAGAATTCATCTGGGGCAGGAAAATAAGGAAACTAATTTTTAAATGACTAAGGACTGAGGATACAATTCTCTATTAATTTCCCCGGCCTAATGGAGAACACACACATATGCTATCAGCTTATCTCTATCATTAAGAATAAGTTAACGCTGAGGATATGCACAATCATATCAAGGCTTGTCAATTAAAAATCAACCCAAGAAAGATGTTTTAGAGATTACCGAGACTGTCTGCTCCCATCACAAGTGAGAGGAGATCTGGAGAGAAAAGCATTGGTTAATGTTGAAATCTTTGTCATAAAGCAAAGCAGAATTGCCTCCTTCAGGTAACTTGGCATTATCTTCTGCAGTAGAGAATACTTCCAGATGATCGATCTGATTATGTGTCATATACTTAAACTTGGGTACTTGGATAGGTCAACAAGACTGATTCAGAAATATGAGGGCTAAATGTCATGAGAGGCGTGTCTCTCCTTTTCGAAGCAGGAAATTACAGAAAATACTCAAATAAGCATTTTTACTACAACTGAGATTATGGATTTTTTTTTTTTTAACTTCAGAGAATGGAATGCAACTCTCTGATGGACTTTTGTCTTCATTTTTCAAAACCGTTTCATAAGCTGAAAATTTCAAAGGCATACTTGAGAAATGTTATTTTTAAACTCCTGAAGCCTGTGAACTTCCTTTGCTTTACAAAATGATCATATTGATCCCAGCTGAATATTTTGAGCTCGTGTGTCAATCAAAAATGTAGGTGAAACGAATTTCTAAGGAGTCAGCTGAGGCCATGTGATTGTTTAAAAACACGATACAAAAGTAGTAAAACAAAGGCAGTTCTCCTGAAACCTTGTGAAATAATAGGCCACCTTTTAGTATTAAACAGTCAAGAAGATGAAGGAAAAAAGTTGGATAGCCTATCAAAACAAAGGAGGTAGCAGCCAAAAGCAAATTATCATTAGTCCTCCATAGAAGTAAAGAGAATAGCTGAAAAGTGGCAAGGAAGTGCAGGAAAGAGACCCACGTGGCAGAAGCAGAGCTAGAGAGTTGTTGAGACAGAGTGGAGAGACATGGTGGGTGAAGAATGGATGCGTGGCCAGGTACAGCGGATGCGTGGCCAGGTACAGCAAAGCTGCATTGTGAAATAAGGGATCTGCATATATAAGAACCAAAGCATTTATTTAGATGGAATTGAGTAACATAATTAATAGGCAAGCAATAGAAGAAGGAAATAGGTTGGTGTAGACCCTCTCCCTTTATTGCATTCTATCACAGTAGAGGGTAAAACATGAGTGAATTGTGTTTTACAGTGAAAAAAGAAATGCCCATTTATACAAGGTATTTATTTCTTGTGTCTAAAATGTGTGTTGCACATGTCTTGGTAAGAAAGAACATCTTGTCCTGGTCTCTTAAATACATTATAATTCTAATTGTATTTATTGCATAAATACTTCCTAAAGGACAACGTACCTTTGGTTGCAGAGCCATAATCTTTGAATTTCTTGTTGAGATTTGTCTGAGTTTTACTTTGCATCCTCCTTTACAAAGTTCATTTTGTAAAAATAAATTTTTAGACTTTAAAAGTTTGCATAGACATACCAAAACTTAAAATAAAGCAAAAACAATGTCTTTTATACTCTTTCAAACTCTACTTTCTACCAGGGCAATCATTTCCAACATAAAGTTTATCTCTATTTCCAAATACTGTGCTTACATGCTGCTGCACTTCTGTTACCCACATAGGTTTGCCTGTAATGTGAATAAGCAGTTTTTCTCATGCCCTTAGAGTTCTCTCTAGGTGGTATTCCGCTGAAAAACTAGGAAGAACACTTTCCTCATTTCTTCGAGTCCTCATGATCTGTGGCACTGGCCCAAATAGATTCAAAGTCAGTTTGAGCAGAATATAATGGTCATAAACCTGGGCTCTAGACATAGTCTCTTGCTTTTCTGGGAGAAATTTTAGATACTACTTGCTAATTTGGATGGTGTTATTGTTATTCAGAGTTCATCCTTCTAATTTGAGTCACATCTGTGACTGCTTAGCTGAACTGGGAGCCTCAGCATTAAGCTCTATCTTCATTTGCTCAGGGGACACATGGTGTGTGTAGGAGCCATCATGCTTTGTTTTTACAAATCAAACTCTTAATTAATTACTGAACATACTGCAATTCACTAATCAAGCTGTATTTTTTGAGACATTTCTGACTGATAAATATCTAGTCATCTGGCTTTGCAATATATCCTCTTGTCCTTGCTTTAGACAAAAATGGTGGGAGTCATCGGAAATGTTCTTTTTATTTGTGATTCGTTCAATGTCACACATGAGCTTGGATGAAAACAGTTTCCCGTAGAACTGTGTATTCTTCTGACCCACATTGAAAGGCAGTGTTTTTGAGTCAGAGGGAGTACTGAATGCAAAATCATCAATCTCTTGGGTTCAAATTCTGATTCTGCCATTTCCATCTTAAACTTTAAATTTTAGTTTCTTATTTATAAAATTTGTTTTGAAAATTAAATGAGAAAAACCATATGAAGCACCTACTACTGTGTTTGGTATTAATGAGCAGTGAAGTTTCCAATTTTTCATTCATTCACTCACTCCTACAAGTGTCTACGGAATACTTATAATTTCCTAGGCTCTTCAGCATGGAGAAAGCAATGGTAGGCATGATAGACACAGCTCTGCTTCACATGAAGCTTAAACTCTGGGGAAGGAGGATTCATAATAAACCAGAAACAAATAAGTGAAATAATTATACATATATTATAATAGCTCTCTGATTTGTTTTTATAGTTAATGTGTACATATCTCATTTTGATTAGTTGGGAAGTTTTGTGAGAACAGTCTCGTATACCCTCTTCTGTATCAAGATCACTATTGCACATGAGAAAACATAGCTATTGAATAAATAAAGAAGCAAATATAAGAACATCTCTAACCTGTCTATATATTTTAAACGGCTTATTGTTTTATAGTAATATTTTAGTAACCACATCAGTTGTGAAATTTAAAGCATTCCTAAGATTCTTAAAGAAGCAGTATAGTGCAAAGGTCAAGAACAAGGAATGTCCTGTATGAGATTTCCTGAGTTCAAATCGCAGTGCCAGTTAGCAGCTGTGTGACTTAACCTTTCTGTGCTCAGTTCCCCCACATGGAAAATGTGGGTAACAAATATCTATATACTATAGTTGTCATGAAGAGTCAAAGAGTTACTTCATACAGAACATTTAAGAACAATGGCACATGGACTTCTGGGAGAGTGGTGTGGCTGTGTGGAGGAGGAGGCAGAACCACCTGAGCCGAGAAGTGAGGAGGAGAGGAGGGCTCCCAATGCAAGTTTTCCCTCTGTGAACAAGAGGCCTAGCAAGGAGGCCAAGAAAAGGCAGTGTAAGAGGAGGCCTGCAGTCAGGTGGGCGGGGTGAGGCCCTTGGGAGCAGCCTGTCTGGGACTCAGCATCTCGTTCTCTCACTCCATCCAGGCTCAGGTTCTGAGGTGGCTGGGACAACCTCTGACCAAGAGATGTGGACAAACATGACAGTCCCTGGCCCCCGCTGGGCAAACTACTACTTCTCCTTCCTACTGCTTCTGTGAAGGTTTAGAGATAAGGAGATTGAAATACTCTGTGAGCAGAGACTATCTTAGGAGGTTTGTTCAGAGGTTGGGTCAGCTCACAGAGTTACGTTTTCTTACTTAATCATTGTGTCCAACCTTTAGTCACTTGCTTTGTGGATTTACACAACCTTTTAGAGTCATTATCTAGCACTGCTCTCTCCCATTATTTGTGCACCACCGACCTCCTGATAATTAGTCACCTTTGTCTCTGCTTGTGTAGATGACATTAGGCCAAGCCTCGCATGTTTGTTTAGGTCAAAATGCCATGGCCATTGCAATGTTAGTGGCTCCAGTAGTGCACCAGCCAGATCTGAAAGATGTTTGGCATGAGAGCCAGCAGAATACCCAGGCTAGAGTAATACCTGGTTCTCCTCTGGCAGAGAAAGGGATTTGGTCGAATGAGTCCATGTTTCTTGGGCCCATGCCTTCTGAGCCTCTAAAATGAGGTGATTGAAAATCTTAGATCAATCTCTTTTGGAACCATCATAGCACATTTAAAGTGTGCCTTTCAGCTTCCATTTGTATAATATCCCCCCATACCCTTCACCAATTCTTTCATCTCCTGACCAGTGAGGAAAGTTTTTTAAGGAAATAAGTGTCAATAAACAGCTCAGCATGTATATTGCATGTATGTTATAATAGCTCTTTATTTTGTTTTTAAAGCTAATGTGTGCACATCTCACTTTCCATTCTATGCAATGGGAGAAAGAACAATGGTACATGGCAAGAACTCAATAATGTTATCAATTTTCTTTAAGTAGAGATCTATTTTTCAAACCAGACTCTATAAACACATGAGAGTAGTTGGGAATACAGAGTCTTCTATTTTGTACAAGATTCAGATTTTGTATTTTCATTTTGTGAAAATTTTAAAAATAATAAAGTTAGCTTATTTTTGATTATCTGCCAAGCAATTTCAGTGTCCATATTTGCCCTTACACTTACAGGTGCTTTGAGTGATCGCCTGACATGACAGTGTTTAACTCTTAGTTTCTCACACTGGGATTGCATATATTCTTGGGAATTTAAAATTTCTCAAGATAGAAAAAATACTATTTTAGAGCATCAAGCACACATGTGCCATTGAGCATCAAGCATACATTGTGCATGTCCACAATGCAAAAATTGTTCTACTTTTCAAATTTTAGCCATTCTTTGTCTGCAACGCCGAGCTGCCCTGCCTACTTATGTTGGACGTGTTAGCAGGCATGGAGAATAGCATATTTGTTGAATTAAGCTATTGAGACTTTCACATTGCTTTTCACCATTGCATCCTGACTAATATATACTCTTATTGTATCTATCGTGTCTAGGACATGATGATAGTTGCTGTATAAATCAAAAGCAAGACAGTCTCCCAGTGTAGCCTTTTCCTCTCAGTTTATACCCTGCCTAATGATATTCTTAGGGCTGAGGTAATGTAAGTCTTCCATTATCTTAAACTTTCACTCAACCTGTAAATTCATCAGGTTCATGTTATCCTTCATCAATAAAGAGAATAATAAAACAACTACAGTCTCTAAACTTCTTATCAGATGCTAAATAGACAGTAAAGATTTACACTTCATTCTCCCAAGAAAAATAGAAAACTGATACCAAAAAATAATATTATTTGGCTGAGTAATATGTAAAATGCATATTACCAATGAGATGATCTCATGCAGCCTGATGTGCTACTCTCAAGCTGGATCTCTAAAGCCGACCCCAGCATATCTCCTTCTGATTCTTTTCCTATAAGACAGTTCCTCACCTCTCTTCTTAGCTCCTCATCATAAACCAAACAATATTGAGGCCAGGAAAACCTATGAACATTCTGTAGTTTACCATAGCTTATTTGCAAGTGAAATCCTAATAATGGACCTAAATTCCAATAATATGATTCTATAAAAATAGTCAAATAGAAGATCATATTTAATTGTTCATAATACAGTAGAACTAAAAGAATATTTATGGTTTAGAAATGTTTATGGTTCTAGCATACAAAATGTGGTATTTTTTTTTGTCTTTTCTATATTTGCAGTTACCAATCCATATCATAGTTCAATCTGTCATTAAGAACAAAAGAGAAACTTTTGTCTAGTGCCTTTCTTCTCTAACTTTAGCTCTTGGCTTTAGTTCATGACCTTCTCTTCATGTTCCATGACTAGAATCCTGGGGTCTTGCCTCTAACTATACAATTTGTGTTCTTGAGAACATGGAGCAACCATCTGCCTTTCTCAGCTTTTTTCCTCAATTATTATCATGGTGAAGATTTTCTCATGTCACATTCCCAGGGCCCATCCATGTCTTCCCCACATATTGCCACTCTCAAGTTAATAATATAAAACTGCACATTTACTTTGTAAGTGAGTGACAGTAAAAATGTCCACAATAGATACTTACGGAACACCATGGAGAAACTAATCTCCCTCTTTAAGAACTGATAAGCTCTTCTCATTGACTGGTGATCCAAAACACTATTTTATGAGGTTGACTGTGTATATGTCAAACTCTAAAACTCTTATAACTTGTATTTTGACTGCATTTTCAGGGGTAACCAGTATGTATTTCAATTTGATTATTAAGGCAGTACAGCTCCATTGCCGCTCATTGCACAGGACGTCATATGTAAATTTGTTACGATTTTATGAGTATGCAAGGCATGTATTTTCGAAGCCAGGCAGAGGGCATGTGTAGACACACCAAGAAACATCATCAGCTTCTCTTCTCAGTGAAGTTTGTTAGAAAAAAAACTGAAGATACAGGTACAAAATGGCTGAGTGATATTTTTTTCTGACCAACAGAGCTGCTCGTTAGCAACTTGAAAGGACGCCTAGATCCAAAATAGTATTAAACAAGTGTTTCTTCAATATGAGATCATTATGTTTCTCTTCTAGATCCAAATACTAATTGCAACCTTGCTGTGAGCATACAATATTAAGGCCATCATAGCCATGGCAACAGAATGCAACATGAAGTGGAATTCTATCATCTGCACAGTGTTGCTAGTGATTTGGGTGGCAGACAAGCACTTTCTTACAATATCTCTAATGTTCAACTCTAAAGAGGGGATTGCATTGCATACCTTTAGGCAATTTTGCAGTACAGATTCTGTTATCTTTGACTGTTTCGTATATCTCTGTAATTAATTTCAATACAGGATGGTTTGTTAATCCATAGACGAAAATACAAGCATGAATTAAAATTTCAACAGGCACTTTACAATGGCTATTTACATTTCAAAATTAAACCCATAATAAAAACTTTTGTGTACTTATAATTGGGCTGATTTTTAACACCCAATGATAAACATCTATGTAAATAGCCTCCCAAAGATTTTTACACTTAAGGAAAAAAGCACTTTAAATGAGCTGCTTAAAGTCACCTTCTCTGCTTTGCATGATAATTGTAATGCAAAATAATAAACAGCACAGAGCAGGAGCACAACACTTCCAGGATGATAGGGTGCCATTTATACGAAGATAATTAGGCATTTAAAACCTACCAATACCAATTTTAAAACCTACCAATTAAAAAAAAAGTGTGCTTACAGTAAACTCATTGAAATAAATTTCCATTCGCCTTTGCTGTGCTTTCATTACAAAAATGTCCACAGCTTGTGTAGCCCCAAGGACTCTGTTTTTGTGTGTAGGAAGCGAGGTGCTGATTAAGAGTTCATAACCCAGCCTATCTTTCTATAAAAACAACAAAAAAAAGTATCTTGAAGAGATTTGCTGTAAACATATGAACCATATGCCATTGTTAAAAAGACAGGAAGCAGTTGTGGAAAGACTTGTTACTATTAGGAAGATTGAGGCATGAACAGAACTCCATACTCATTTTCTCCAAATGATGCTGGGAAGAGCAAAGGAGACAATGAGATCTGCCCTCAACATTCAGAAGCAAATGCTTTGGGCTTTGCTTTCATAGTTAATGAAACACAAGTCACCTTCTCAATAATTCACCTAAAAATGGACCATGAAATTCATGTGCAAGAAATAAAGAGGTCATATAGCTTTCCCAAATACGTAAAACATAATGGGTCACTTAGACAGCAAGAAAATTTTAATACTTGAGCAATAAAGAAACGTCTAGTAGGTAGGTCAATAGATAATTTTTACTATTATTAGTGATACACTCATTTGTTCATTCACTCCTCCCTTGATCAAACATTTATTAGTCACCTATTTTGTGTTAAGCATTATGCCAGATGCTGGCAATTCAAATAAGAATTCAACTCTGAAGGAGATGAAACATATAGGTAAACAAGTAATTTTGATATAATAGGGGAAATTATGATGAGTTCTATACAAAGTGCCTTGGAGAAAGGGGAAAATGACTTAATCTGCTTCTATAAAGGAAGATTTCATAATAATGAGCAATGTTTAAACTAAGTGTTGAAGGGAAGCAGGTGTTTCTTGGAAGACGAAAAGAAAAATAGGCGGAAAAGCCTTGGAGGGCCTTTAGAAACTGAAGACACTGGATTTTGGTTCTTGCAAGTAGTTCTGTCTAGAACATAGAGTGTTCATCTGGAGGATATTTGGTGTTTCTCTATTTACCTTTTCATTATACCTTATTTCTTCAAGCTGGTCTGCAAACCTTTCATACTTGTTAAGGGGGTAAAATTGTTGATTAATAATTATATAACTCAGGAGAATTCTTTCAGGCATGGCTGAATGTAAGTGCTCAGAAGAATCTGTCTGTATTGAATTTGCTTTCCTCAATGTTGGTTCCATTCTCAAGGTTACATTCTATTAGCCTAGCAAACACAGAGAAATTTAAATTTCCATAAGGGATAATTTTTCCCAAAGAAAAAATATAGAATATCCCTGAATTGTTCACCAATTTTCCAGAACCATTTATTGAATAGTCAAAGTTGTTTTATATATACCAAAAAAAAAAAACCAAACAAACAAACAAATAGCTAGTGTTCTTGATTATGTTTTTGATTGAATTCATGAATTAATTGATTCAGTAAATATCTATTGAATGCTTACAATATGCCATGGACTGTTCGGTGATTTATGTGTATATATTTGATGCACTTTTATTTTTTAATATTTGCAATTTGTTTTATTATCTGTTGAATCAATATTTCCCAATATGTGAAACACAGACTTTTGAAGATACTGAAGTTATTTTAGACCCAGAAATAAAAGATGTTGAATCAAGCAGTGTGAATGTTTTTCCTTTTCAGTTCTCTTTAAATCCTTCTAATTATGTCGGCAGAAAGTCTGTCTTGTACCTACGTGTCTACCACATACTTCTCAACAAAGAAAGCTACTGGTAGCCTCAATAACTAGCCAAAATTTAGTGATAGTGTTTAATTTATTTTTTTAAACTTTTAACTATACAACTTTTATGTAATTTTTAACATCATTAGTTTATAAAAAGTTTTATATAAAAATAATTTTAATTTAATTTTTATTTGTATAATTTTATTCTATTTAAGGCAAAAAATTGCTTACTTTATAGTTATATTACTGATATGAAGTTTTTAAAAGTAATTTAATTTAAGTAACACATACAAACTATTGAAAAGAAAGATTTGAAATAATTAACTTTATCAGTAATATGTGAATAAGGTAAAAATTATGATAGTAATATGTAAACAACTGAAATTTGGAATATTCCATAAGAGGACACAATCCTCCTGCTAGTCTAAAATGTCTCATATATTTGTGTGAGTATGTGTTCATTTGCTCATATGATCTACATAATAAGTTTGTCAAGTTCTAAGAAAACTCATTGAATTCTATCGTTAAACTCATAAAATTATATCTATAAATTAATTAATAAATGAAATTTCCTTTGTCATATTTAGTATTCTTTTCCTGGAACATAGCACAGTTCTTTATTAATCAAATCACTTGTGTATCCTAAGAGTCTATCATTTTCTTCACTAAGTCCTATATACTTCCTTTTAAAAGTATACTTAGGTATTTATAATTTTGTTGCTATTGTTAAAAGGTTATATTAAAATATATTTTCTATCTAATTATTGCTTATATATGCTATAACTATTGCTTTGGCATAAATTTTTGTCCAACTATCCTTTTGAATTACTTGTTAGTTGGGATAGTGTTTTATTTCATTTTCACTTTTTTTTCTAGGCAGGCCATCTTAAAATTTACAAATAATAATTGTTTAATCTTTTTCTTTCCAATGGTTACTACCCTTATTTCTTTTCCATGTCATACTATCTAGGACTTTGAAAATAAGTGGCTATAGTAGGTTTTTATCTGCTCTTAATTTTAATGGGGATGCATCTTCTTTTTCACCACTACGTACTGTGTTGGATATTAGTTTAAGAGTTTTTAGGTTATTTTGTCATTTAAGGAAATATTCTTCCATTTCTAGTTAACTCAGAGTTACAGAAGCACAATTTTCTATTTTTATAATACAAGTATAATTCTAGCTTTTAATGTGTGAAGTGTTGTATTTGAACATAATACTGACCAGAAGCAAGACTCTGAATTTACATTGATGGTAGACACATTGTTTTCAAAATAGCCAATTTTATAGCATTCAACTGTCTCCTTCACCCCAAATTAGACTTGATATGTGACAAAGCCAAACTTAATTAACAAATATATTGTTGTCTCTCAATATTTTATTGTGAAAGTGTTTACACATTGACGAAACATTTTTTGTTAAAATACAATGATTGCCAATACGTCTACCATCTAGATTTAACTATAGTTAACATTGTACAATTTCTATGTGTGTATTAATCTATATTTTTTCTTTTTAATTTACAAATGTTTATGAAATAAAAATTTTTCGAGATGACCACTTTAGAAGATTACAGAAGATTATATATCAAAGGTAAAAGTTATTCACTTCTGAAAAATCAGAATTTTTAAAACTAGAATATAATTAGATTATTTAATTAAAACATATTTTACAGATAATCAACAGAGTTCTATAGAGATTAAACTACTTTGAACAATATATAGACTTTATTTTTAAGATCTATTTGCTTAAGTCATCAATTATTTATTTAGTATTAGTCTATTAATTAGAAGGGCAAAATTCTTATTCTTTATTGTTTTTAAATTAACATATATGATGTTCAATCAGACTTTATCTTTCCTAATTTTTATTTTATTGTGCATTATTAATAGTTGGTGGAATAAAGAAAGGTTTTGTCTTTGTTATATTGGCTCTGAGTATTTTTAAACTATTGGGTTAGAGATAACATGATTTTGTCAAAACTTCATTCACTTGAGTAAGGAGAGAATTTGGTGTTTGAAAAAATCTGTGTAGGAAACAGAAGAAATTTTGTAAGAAAGTTGATATGTTCCCTCAAAACGAAGGGATCATGGAAGCCAGCTTCAAGCTATCTAACAGCATCAAATTAATGATTAAAATTAATTAGAACAAATTTATAATTTTTAAAAATAGAAAATCATCATAAAGAGAAAAGTAGTCATTTATTTTCCTCAAATTTTTAAAAAATATACAAACATGTAGACTAATTTACATTGTAAAAAAAATCACTGTCAGGCATTAAGGTGAGAGAAATTTTCTTTCACTATGCATCTCAATGTCACACAATTTCCTTAGCCTTTTAAATTTTGACATATCAAAGAAACTGAACTATTTCTGCTTACCAAATTATTTAGATATTAACAATGTTTTAAACATTAAATTAGCAAGCAATAATAGACTGATTCTACCCTGATTTACTTAAATTATTTTTACATATCTTCATAATTACACTCTATAAGAAGAAAATATAGGACAAATTAAAAGTGGAAGTTTTATTAAATATTAATAATAGTTCGTATTTAATTGAGATCACATCTTTAATCTTATCTTTCTCCCACCAATGCCTCATTTTTGTTATTATCTTGTTTTCAGTCCAGAATTATCACCCACTGGTTTTCGATTATAGAGATGCCCATATTGATTCTACTCTTGATTTTAACTCACAACTGAAAAATTACTCATTTAACCCTAGAAAGCTGTATTCGGTAACTAGTTTAAGGTATTTTTAAAAATTATGTGGACTTAAAATACAGAAAGATAAAACTCATAAACAGAACTGTTCAGTTATATGAAGCTACTGGGAAACAGACTTTAAATTATTTTAACTCAAATCACTATTAAAATGTAAGAAGACAAATAGTAATCAAAAATGTCATCACCATATGGAGGAAAACTTGATGTCAGTCACAGCATTTATAAAGAACAGGTGGCGCTTAAGCAATCAAAAGCCCCTTATGGAATTATACAAATGTAACCTAAATTCCATAGATCTGTAGTAAAGTGATGTACATAAATTAGACAAAAGATCTTTCATTAAAACATACATTCTAAATTGTTTGACTGTAAGTTACAAAGTTTCAGAGGAATGGAAATATTCTCCTGCACATCACATTGTTTGCTTCTACATTTTCTAAGGAAATAATTGCATCCTTTGTTTCCTGTCAAAGACTGTGCATATTATTTATTTTAAGAGGAGTCTGTCTCTGAAACCACTCTAGGTGTTTTAATTCTCTCTGTCTCAAGGATCTGGCAACGAGAATCAGGGAAGGGAGTGGATATTGGGGTCACTCTGATCTTGAAGACCATCAGACTTTAAGTGACTCTGACTGATTCAAAACTATTCAGCCATATTATCTGCTGTCCAGAGAAGCTGTCTGGATTCCCTCAGTCTGAAAACAGTGCTGAGTGTGCAAATCTCAAATCAGAACCAATTTTCCTGAACTTAGATTTTACATGATCATAGGAAGCTATTTGGAGCAAGTGAAAATGTTGAAACAAAACCAAAACTTCGAAATGTTTTGAGGAAGAGCAGATTGATATTTTGACCTGTGCTTTTGTCATACTCTTGTAATAAAATTTCTTTATACTTCGGCATTTTCAAATAACATTGGTGGTTATGTCCATTGATAATTAAAATAAAATGCATTTTGAAAAAACATCTTGGGATTATATTTCATTTGAGGTCACTTATCTGACTTGAGGAGAGCAATTAGTGACTGCAGATTTTCTACTGTTAATAGGTGAGCCTTGTAATTACCTCCAAAAAATTTCCTTTTTATGATTTCTTCTATATTAATCTAACTTCTTGAATTGACTGAGGAGTGCAAAATCCCAGATGGCGGAATAGAGTGCTACTGACTCAGTTTGTTTCACATTTTTATTCAGAATTTACATAAATGTCAACTTACCACTAATTTTTTCTTTAATATGAAAGCCCAAGGTTATATTTTTTGAAAAAAATAAATTAATTGTATTTCTTTCACTGCCCAGATATACTAAGAACTAAAGATCAGAACTAAGCAGCTTCATTTTTTATTCATCTGATTGCTTTTATGTCTACTTTCTTTTTGAATATTTTAAAAATATGCTAGTTGCATTTAACTACCTGATTTCTTGATAGCTTCTCTGTGCTTAAATTATGTCGTACCCAACCACAGATTTACAAAGTAGTTGGTATCACTGAAAGTTGCAGATTCAAAGTAATTTCCCATATATAAAGTCACTTTAATTATAAGGCATAATTAATATTAACATTTCCACATACTAATCCTTATAGCACTTATTCTGTACCTCTCTTTGGGTTTTTGCCACTTTCTGTTTGGCTCAGTGTACGTTTTCATACTCCAGCCGAGCTTCTGTTAGACCCTTGAGATGAGGATCAGGACTTTTTTTAAGTCTCTGTTTCTATACTGTGTCTCAGCATCTGGCATAAAATAAACTCAATAAATATCTATTAAATAAGTTTAAAAAAAAAAAGAATGAAGAAAAGTATGTTACATTAGCCTCCTGTTATTTCTCTAGGGTTCTATTTTAAAATTTTATCAAATCAGATACAACTATTTTTTTCAGTTGTGAATGAATTCGTTATTTAGCTTTTGATTTGGGGATAACATTGAATATCACTATGTAGGATACGAATTCTTACATCAGAAATAGCTTTATTCATATTTCTAAATTTATTTAGGTAGATTCAGCTTTAACATAATTTTTTATTCTACAAGTTGAGTGTACTACTTCCTACGTAATATATTCATAGTAAGTGAGGAAAGAAGGTCTTTTTCTAAATTATATAAAGCATCTTTAAATACTATTTATGGCGAAGGAAGGAATTGCTTTCCCATTTTTTTTCCAAAATATTTCATGTCACACCGAGTTGCTAAAATATAAGTAAATAAACACAGAAATGTAAGTATGAATCGTATAAAACAAAAGAAGGAAAAATTGAAGATAGGAGTATACATTCTCCTATTGAAACATATAAAAACCAGAACTATAATAATTGTTGATATTCAGAGTTGACAATTGTTCAGAACACACTGTACTAAGTGCTTTATATGCAATTTCCAACTTAATCCCAACAATCATTGTATGCTATGGATACTATCATCATCCTTTTTTTCCATATAAGAACACTAAGGTTACAGAGATTAAATAACATATCCAAAGATTATAGATAATAAGCAGCAGGAAAAGGATTCAAACCCAGGTAAATCTCACCCAAAGCCTTTATTCTTTACTTTGCTATGTGGTCCCTATACTGGTATGTGAGGTTGCTGAAAACACATTAGCATGACCAGTGGGGGGGCATCATGTCTAATTAAAGATACTTATGTGTATTTCCTATGTTAAATCTTCCTCCTTCATTCACCCATAAATATTAGGCAGTCGATGCCATTTGATTGCCAGTGATATTTCAAATAAAATCCCTTTATGGAAGTGTGCAGTAAAGTAAGAGATTTGAGTGTCACTGCCTCATCTAAAGGGTATAGAGCTGGTACCCTCCTTTAAGAAGCAGGAGGAATTTGAATCCATCTGCAAAGTAACCTTTTTCTGGTAATCAGGGGATCTTCCCCCACTGAGTTCAAAGGGCTTCCCTCTGCTTTGTTGTGCAATTTCGAAAGCATTGTGCAATACACGAAGAAAAGACCAAGAACATATCATTGCCTTGGAAACTGCTATGGAATTTGACAGACTGTAGGTTGTTCAGAGCAAATGTTCTGTTGCTGCACAGAGTCCATGCAGTAGCAATGACTGGCAAAGTGGCTGAATGCTCATCTGCTAATCTTGATGTCAACTTAACTTGTCATCCCTGCCCTAAGGATAGGGCGGGAAGTTTGTCTTGTTTTGCTTTCTTTAAATAAGGACATTTGAATTATTTCATTCCCAACTGTCAGTGATGAAATACAAAGATAAGGGCTAAAGACAAAACAGCAGCTTTCTGGGGGTAGTTATCCATTTGGAGATGAGAATTCACAACCTATATTTTTAATAAATGAATTCTAACTGTGTAATCTTGGGAAACAATACTGCTTCTTTTAAACATAATTATGACTATTATGCTGCATTCGTAATAGCAAAGGGTTAGGGAAAAAACCTCCTGGATTCAAAGAATGCCACTCACTGTGGTCCTTTCTAATGAATGTCTGGGAAAACAAATAAAACTCTGTATAAAATAGTAGGGGAAAATTAAGTAAGAAATGAAGGTAGGAAGTCAGTCCTTAGGAGCTGTTTCCCAAGAAGTAAATATGACTCTGGCTAGTTCTAGCATTTTATTTATTTGTTTGTTGGTGGAAACACTGAGAATAAAAATAAAAGTGATCCTTTTGTGATCCTGTTTGGCCGTGACAGATTCCTTCAGCATTGCCATAGTAACTGAAAGAAGTGCATTTATGAATAGACTTAGATTTCTAAGGCTTGAGTTTCCTGCCAAGAAGAGAACATAGGGTGGAGAAAACAGAGGGAAGTCAAGGCAAAGGGAAAGAAAACAGATTGAGGTGTTGATTTCCAAGCTCTCTCGCTTGGAGAGTGCAGGCACACACCAGGTCAAGACAATCTCACCTTCTTGGGGCTCCTGAGATTTTCAGATGTTGAAATTAGCTCTCTTTCAGCAGAAAAAGTTTAGGCAATTTCTTCAGCTCCTTTTGATTCCGGGAAGGGGAAAACAATACTCTGGATTAATAAAATGTATACATAAAAGGAAGGAGAATTCTCTCAGATATCGTTAGATAAGGACACGGAACAGAGATGACAATTGCAAATGCTCACTGGACTAGGCAAGTACCACTCGCACTTAAGTGAAATGACCCTAATTAAAGAAAAATCATCCAGCCACCTTGTCCTACTTTTCACTTGCTAAGTGTTTTGAGAAATTTTTCTTTTAACGGAAATAAAATGAATAATTAAAGAGAGGTGATAACTGGTAATCGACACAGTTCTGTCAGAGAGAACAGAGTTATGAGGAGAAAACAGTACAACACAGTAGAGAGCACAGGCCTCACATGGGCAGCTGCTGAGCAGCTCCAGCTCGTGTCTGGCAAGAAGGAATGTGAGCTCAGTGTTGCCAGATCTTCCTATTTTTCAAGGGAAGCTGGAAGTCAGGATTTTTACATGAAGTTATGCTCAAAGATTTTAAAATATCAATAGGCCAAATAAAATATTTCTAGAAATTACATTTACTCATAGATTAACGGTTTGTGATTCCCAGAGTCTGAATCTAAACTCAGTCATGTCTCTCTAGAGTATGAGCCCGTGGAACAAGGAAGTAGCCGGATGAGAGATTCAGAAGATGGAGGTAGGCAGAGGGGATGATGCCACATGAAGCCCAAAACTATGACTACATTGAGAGTCAGATACTACCAACTCCGGGACTTGAGGAAGGAAGCAGATGCTTTGGGCTTTACATTTTAATATTCAATATTTGTTGAATGCCTGCTCCAAGTCAGAAAAGGTGCTGAACATAAAACTATCCAGGCTGCTTGGTTTGTCAGTTTGATTTTTTTAATTTATAATATAATTTTTATTAAGGAATAGTGAACACATTTAGAATTAAACATATTCACACATGTAGGATTATGTGGAGAATATATACACAAAATTTAAAAAATAGTAATAAAATGAACAACTATCCACCTCACAGTATAAGAAACAGATCATTATGAGGATTTTTGAGACTCTTCATATGCTCTTCCCCAATTGCATCTCTCTCCTGCCTAGATATAAGGTAATAGTTATCCTTAATTTTGTGAAATAGCTCCCTTACTTTTTTTCTTTTAGTTTTTATAGTCTTGTGTGATTGTTTATATATGTTTCTATAGGGTTATTCCTACCATAATTGTTTATAGCATAACATGCTTCAGTATATACATTATATATTATATAGATTATGCTATTATTTTCAGTGTAGTATTATATACATATGATATATTTGTTTATAATAGCTTTTTATAAGCATTATTTTTCCCATATTTGAGTTCTATATATATTGAATCATACTTTGTATATTTTTCTAGATTTTTTAAATTAAAATATAGTTGGCATGCAATAGTATATTACTCTCAGGTGTACAACATAGTGATTCAACATTTATATGCCTTACAATGTGATCACCACACTGAGTCTAACCATCTGTCACTGTGTCAAATTATTACAATATTATCGACTACATTTCCTATGCTATATACTACATCTCTGTGGCTGATTTATTTTAGAACTAGAAGAACATACCTCTTATTTTCCTTCACCTTTTTCACCCGTGCCCTCACCCACCTTCTCCTCTGAAAGCATCAATTCGTTCTCTGTTTCCATGAGTCTGTTTTAGTTTAGTTTTGTTTGTTCATTTGTTTGTTTTTTAGATTTCACATGTAAGTGAACACATATGATAGTTGTCTTTCCCTTTCTTAGTTCACGTAGCATAATAGTCTCTTGGTCCATCTATGTTGTCACAAATAGTGAGATTTCATATTTTTTATGACTGAATAATAATCTATTGTATATACGTACTCCTCTTCTTTATCCAATCATCTGCCCATGGGCACTTAGGTTGCTTCTATATCTTGACTATTGTAAATAGCACTGCAGTGAACACAGAGGTGCATATATCTTTTTTAAATTATTGTTTTGGATTTCTTTGGATAAATACCCAGAAGTGGAATTGCTGGGTCGTATGATAGTTCTCTTTCTAATTTTTTAAGGAGCCTCCAAATTGTTTTCCATAGTGGCTGCACCAATTTGCACTCCCATTAACAATACACAAAGGTTCCCTTTTCTCCACAGCCTTACCAGAACTTGTTTTTGATTTATCGATGATAGCCAATCCGACAGGTGTGAAATGATATCTCATTGTGGTTTTGTTTTGCATTTCCCTGATGATTAGTGATGTTTATAATTTTTTAAAATGTCTGTTGACTATCTGTATATCTTCTTTGGAGAAATGTCTATTTATGTCCTTTGCCCATTTTTTAATCAAATTGTTTATTTTTTTGATGTTGAGTTGTATGCATTATCTATATATTTTGCATCTTTACCCCTTAGTGGATATATCATTTATAAACATCTCACATTTAGTAGTTTGTCTTTTAATTTTGCTAATGGTCTCATTTGTGGTGCAGAAGCTTTTTAGTTTGATGTAGTCCCACTTGTAAATTTTTGCTTTTGTTTTCCTTGCCTGAGGAGACATACTCAAAAAGATGTTTCCAAGACCAATGTCATAAAGCTTACTATCTGTGTTTTCTTCTAGGACATTTATGGTTTCAGGGCTTACATTGAAGTCTTTAATTTGTTTTATGTGTTGGTGTTATTGTTGGTTGTTATTGTTGTTGTTGTTTCTGTATATGGTGTAAGAGAGTGGTCCAGTTTCCCTTTTTTCCATGTACTCATCCAGTTTTTTCAATACCGCTTGTTGAAGAGAATATCATTTTTCCATTATTTGTTCTCTGCTCCTTTGTTATAGATGAGTTGACCATATAAGCAAGGATTTATTCCTAGGCCCTCTATTCTGTTCCATTGATCCATACATCTGTTTTTCTTCCAGTGCCATACTGTTTTGATTGTTATAGCTTTGTAGTACAGTTTGAAATAAGGGAGCATGATACTCCTAATTTTGTTCTTTCTCAAGATTGCTTTGACTATTCAGTCTTCTGTGGTTCCATACAAATTTTAGAATTATTTGTTTTAGTTCTGAGAAGAATGCCATTGGTATTTTGATAGGGATTAAATTGAATGCGTAGATTGCTTTGGATAGTATGGACATTTTAACAATATTAATCTTTCCAATCTATAGGCACAACATATCCTTCCATTTATTTGTGTCCTTTTCAATTTCTTTCTTTAATAATTTTCAGAGTACAGGTCTTTAGCCTCCTTGGTTAAATTTATTCCTAGGTTTTGTTGGGATTTTTTTAATGCAATTGTAAATGGGATTGTTTTCATAACTTCTCCTGATGGTTAATTATTAGTGTATAGAAATGCAGTGGATTTCTGTATATTAATTTTGTAGGCTGCAACTTTACTGAATGCATTTATTAGTTCTAATAGTTTTGTTGTTGTTGTTGTTGGAGTCTTTGGGGGTTACTATACACAGTATCATGTCATCTGCAAATAGTACTGGTTTTACGTCTTCCTTTTCAACTTAGATGCCTTTTATTTATTTTTCTTGTCTGAACTGTGGCTAGGACTTCACATATTACATTGAATAAAAGTGGTGAGAGTGAACATCCTTGTCTTGTTTGTTATTCCCATATTTAAATTCTACATAAATTGTTAAATACTCTGTATATTTTTCTACTTTTTTTTTTTGGTTCAATAATATTTTAAAATTCACACTGACATTTATAACTATGTTTACTCTACTCTCATCACCATTGTATTTATTCCATTGTGCCGTATTATGGAATGAGTATATCCATTCTACTCTTAAGAGTCATTTGGGATGTTTATGGTTTTTGTTGTCACAAATTACATTGTTATAAACGTTTTCACCCATGTTTTCTCTATTAGAGTTCTCCAGAGCAATAAAATCAATAGGAAAAAGAGACACACACACAGACAGAGGCGGAGACAGAGAGACAGACAGAGAGAGTCACACACAGAGAGAAATTAGTTCATACAAATACGGAGGCTGACAAGTCCCAAGATCTGCAGTCAGCAAGCTGAAGATCCAGGAGAACCAATATGTAGTTCTAGTCTGAAAGTTGTCAGGTGTAAGACCAAAGAAGACCTGCTGATGTTTCAATTTGTGAATTAAGGCCAGAAAGACCAATGTCTTAGCTCAAGCAATTAGACAAAAGAAATTCCCTTCTACTCTTGGGAGTGTGTGTGTGTGTTATGGGGGAGCGGTAGCCTTTTTATTTTATTCAGACCTTTAGTTAGAGGCCTATTCACATTAGAAAGGGCAATCTACTTTACTGTACCTACCAATTCCAATGTTAATCTCATCCAAAACACCCTCACTGACACACCTAGAATATTGTTTGACCAAATATCTGGGCACCCTGTGTCCTGGTCAAGTTGACACATAAAATTAACCATCACATTTTCCTGACCCACTTATGTGAGAATTTCCCCGGAAAATATATATAGGAATACAATTTTAGAATCACTAACTATGTGCATATTAAACTTGAATTTGTTTTTCAAAGTGGTTGTACCATGTACATTTCTACTAGAACTCTATGAGAGTTGCCATTGCTCCATGTGCTTGCTAACATTTTTATCAGCCTTTGTGACAATGTGGTGGACGTGAAGTGGAATCTTACTGTGGTTTTGATATGTGTAAGCTAAGTATCCTACTAAGAAAGTAGAAAAACAAAAGCAGAATATGCCCGAAGAAAATAAAATGGAGGAAATAATAAAGATAGGAGCAGGACATTAATACAGTACTAAAACAAAACAAAACAAAACAAAACAAAACAACAATAGAGAAGAAATAAAGCCAAAAGTTGATGCTTTGTAAAGCTGTTCAAAAATGTCTTCTAGCTAACATTATATCAGAGTTCCTGACCAGCAGATATGTCAAGAAAAAAAAAAAAAAACAAATTGTCAAGGAAAATAACTACTACTATTCATATATGATTTGATTGTCTACATAGAAAACCTAAAAGACTCCATGGAAAATTTATTAAAATTAATAAGAGAATTTAGCAAATTTTTAGGTATGTAATTAACATATATACCAAGTCAATTATCTCTCTACAAATTATGTAAAAATACCTAGAAAATGCAACAAATGAGAAAATACTAAAAATAGTAACAAAATTTTAAGCCATAAAGAAATAAATCTAATATAAATGTTCAAGAATTTTAAGTGGATAAAATTTAAACTTTATTTAAAGACATGAAAGAAGATACAAATAATACAGAGGCACATCATGTTCTTGGCTAGAAAGACTTAATATTCATTATATGTGTTCAATATTATCCCAATTAAAATCCTAACAGATTATTACAAAACTTGATTCTAAAATATATGAACAAAGGGTCAAGGATAACCAAAACACTGAAAACGATGTTCTCCATCGGAAATCCAAACTTGCTACTACAGAGTGGCTAGCATATTCTGTATTCTGGTTGGTGACCACCAGTAGTTATTTGTTTTCTGGCTTCCCAGAATCTCACCTAGTACCTACATAGTTTAGTATTCAGTCACAGACTCAAAGAGACCTCTAAGTATATTTTTGGAGCTCTTTGTCTTTTTAGCTACTCTCTGGTACTCAGTTTATCAAATTCTAGCTTTTTGTTCATCTACTTAACTTTTAATCTCTGTTTTTGGAACTCAGTGAGTCTACTGTGTTCTTCTTGGACTCCCTTTCTGTGCTTCCTCTGGAAAGTGCCTCTAGATAAAAAGTTTGAGAGGTTCATCTTGTCTATGTTGTTCTTGAGAATCTAGTCCTGTGCTGAATGCTGCCCAGCATCTGAAGAGAGGTTCAAATACTGTGGGCTGTTTTTCATATGTTTATAGCAGGAATTTCAGTCCACAATGCCCAGACTTTGATGACTCCTTTTGAAATCTGGACGTTTTTGCTAGCTGGTATGACAAGGTACTCCAGGTTAATCTTTTATAAAATTTGGCAGCATATCTGGCCCAAGTTTTTTTTCCCTAAGGAGCCCTGGTTCCTTTGATCAGAAATGGTATTTGAAGACCGTAATCAGGATGTTCGTGGAATTCATTGCTACTGAGTTATTTTTTGTTTTATAGATTATTTCAGTTGCCAGAATTAGGATTTATCTAGATCTGAATCTCTGTCTACAACTACATCTAGATCCACAATAAATTTTTACTATTTTTTCTTCAACTAATTCCATCAGGCTTTCACATTATCTCTATACCAACATCAGTGTCCTTTTGTTTACAAAATCCCATAGCAATCTTCAGTCTTTTATCATTTTCAACATATCAGCAGCTTTTGACACAGCTGATTCCTCTCCCTCTTCTGAAATACTTTATATCCTTATCATTCAGGACATATCATTTCTATTCAACATCTCTACTTGGATAGCCTAAAGGTATCTCATTTAACATGTCCAAACTCAGTCTCAAGATTTCTCTATTGAAATTTTCTCTTTATATAATCTTCTTTATCTCAGTAAATAGTAACTCCACCCTTCCAGTTTCTCAGGTGAAAACATTGCAACAAGTCTTGACTCTGCTCTTTCTTCCAGACCCCAAATTCTATCTATCAAATCTGATAACTTTGGCTTCATCATCAAAATACATCTAGGCTCTGACCACGTCTCACCACTTGCATCACCACAATCCTGGTACAAGTCATCATTATTTCTCAACTGGATTATTGCTAATCTTCTAACTTGTTTCCTTGTTTCCACATTTACCCCCTAGAGCCTAGGCAAAAATAACACCACTAAATATAAGTCAGTTTACATAGCATGACTCAAAACTCTTTAGCATATTCAAATCATTGCAAAGTAAAAGACCAATGTTATTAAAATGTCCAACAAGATTTGGCATGTGTCACCTCCTCTGACTTTACCTTGCTCTCTCCTCACTCACTTTTCACCAGCCATCTGTCATTCTTGCTATTTCTTGAGCATACCAAGTAATTTGTTCTTGCTATATCTGGCAAAAGGAGTTTTTCGCCAGATGTTTTCATGGCTTACATTCCTCCTCTCTCCATGACATTTGTCATTATATCTCTATTATTACATATATTGTGCCTATTTATTGGTTTATTATATCTTCTTTGTCACTAGACTCTAAATTCCATGAGGACAGAAACTTAATATATATTTTGTTTAAGAATGAATAAACAAATATTTGCCAGGCAACAAGTATGTGTCAGGGACTGTGTTACTTGCTAGCACATGTGGTATATAATCCCTTCCCTCAAGAGAAGTGGGAGAGGCCAATAGTTAATTTCCTTATAGAACCGCTGATACTAGTCTTGCACTTCCATGAATCTAGTCTATAATTATTCCCACACACTTTTTAAAGTTTATGTGCAAGTATCTTTGATATATTATTGTCCTGTGACCTTTGAGAAAACCATGCTCTAAAATTAGCGCATAGGACCAGCTCTGAGGAAGCCACATTAACTGATGCCACCTCTCTTTGTGCCTTTGGGCAAATCCAAGAGTCTTTCTGCTTCTGTTTCCCCAGCTGTGAAATAGGATTACTCGTTTCTGCTTCATGGGAGTCTTTTGAGGATTTTTTCATTCATGTAGTAATATTTATTGAAAATGGTAAGTGCTAAGTAGTATTATGCCTAATTAATTAAGTCCTCATCTCCCTGGTGTGGGTTATGGTGTCTGGCTAGTCATTAATAAAATATGCTGGAAGCTTTGCAGATTTTCCTTTCAGAGCTCTCCTGATAGCTGCATAAACAGTGCATGAATTGGGCATCCAACCTTGTAGTTAAATACATACAGCTGTTTGAGTTCTACCGTGCTCACATTTATTTAGTTCTCAGACAATACAAAATTGGAAGGTGCTGAAAACACCAGTTAAGAAAGATAAATACTACAAAGGATCCTAGGGTGGTTAGTATTAAAGCCAGAAAATAAAACTAAGAGTCAATTTGGATTTGCCAGAGAATGCCAATGGTAATCTTAATATCTCTTCTGAAAAAAAAAATCGAGTGTTGTGAATTAATAGTGAAATAATAAGCAATATTGTAACTGGGTGCCATGGATGACATTATAGGGGAAATTATACAAGGATGTAGGATGACTTCACTAATGAATGATATTGATATTATTGTTATATCATATCATAAAAGCAGATATTTTTTGAGAATATACTCATAATGAAACTGTTGTAATCTGAGTTCCCCATAAAGCAGTGTCTAAGTGCTCTTATTTGAAAATCAAGTTTAATCCCAGAGGGCAGGAGTGAGGCACAAGCAAAGTGAAGCACCGAAGGAGAGAAAAGCAATACTAGGATGTGCTGCTGAGCTGACCACTGCTACATGTAAATAATTGTTCAACACATGGGATGACATCCTCCTGGATCTTCTGAGGAAACATAATATGGGAATGAGATCTCAGGATTGATACCACATATCGAGTCAAATATTTCCACCTCTCTGAGCTTTCTAATTTTTTTTCCATACTAATGTTGGTTATCATTGCATCCAAGTTTCAAGGGGCCATTCAAATAAACTATTAGAATTGGTTCCAGAAATCCTCAACAGAATATTGACTTCTGAGTACACCCTGTCAATAAAATCTCTCCTGTTCAGCCTTATACCCTGCCCATTCCAAACCCCCTCGCTCTTCCTATGTTAGAACATACTATCTTAGAAGTGGAAGGATAGACTGAAAAGATTGTTTAATGCATTCTCTTACCTAATAGAAGAATTCTTCAAGAACTGCTATTTAATGGCAGTCTTCGCATAATTCAGTGACAAGGTGTTCAACTCATAAGATCTGTTCCCCTTTTCTACTGTTCCTATTAGATAATTTTTTATATCGAGCACTAAAACCAATCTACCTATAATTTATATAATCATATTCTCACTGTTTTCTTTACTATTCATGGTTTATTTGACTTCCCTTCAGCTTTGGACATTATGTCTGAAACTGTTTTAGAATTCTATCCACCCTCAGCTTTTGTGATAACTGAATTTTTTTCTCCCAATATTTACAGCTATTCCTTATCAAGTTTCATTTGTCAGTTTTCCTTCCTCAATCTGTCTCTTATGTGACCGTATTTCCTAGGCTCCTTTGTGAGCATCTATTTTTTTCCTTCAATACACAAATATTGTGTATCCTCATATAAACCTCTGACTTCAGCTATCAACTCCCAGTCCTTCATTTCTAACCCAGTACACTCAGAGAGCTCCAGCTCTGTAATTTCAATTCTCTGCTGAACATCTTTATTTGGATGTGTCTCAAACAGAACTCATCTTCTTTTCCTTCCCAATTCCTTCTTTCTTGATGCATGAAACTATCAAGCAACCATCTACCCAAACCAAAGATCTGGAAACAAAATCTAGATACTTTTCTTTCCTCATTGGTCTGCCCTGTACATAAATCTCCAATAAATTCTAAATCCTTAAAAATCTTTCTATTCAATTAGGTCAGTGCTTATCCTTCACAAACAGATTTTTAGGAGTAAAGTTCATTATGCTTCAAAAACCTATTTTCCAAACCAATGTCCAATGTGTAGGTATCTCTAGCCATTGATTGTCTTATTATCACCTCCATATTGCTTTATACTTTGTTGGGCACATCCAGATCTCTACTTATTCCCTGTTCTCTAAACCTTCCCATAATGCTCTCTGGGACCGAGCATCATAAAGAGCAAATTTCAAGATATTACCAAGCTCTTCTAGAAATATGCCCCATACCGCCACTGTCATATCTGGTATCTACCTATTACTAAAGAATATACCTTTCCCTGCAATTTTCTAGCTACCCTGCAATTTTCCCTTCTCACCCACATACCTAAGAGTTGAGAGGCTCTACCATATTCTTGGTTCTTGGCACTAAACTTTATGCATGGTTAAAACTCAAGAAATACTTTGAGTAAATAAATAGAACCCCTTCACCTATCCCCACTGCTGCTGCCTTAATTCAGGTATTCATCAGCTACAACTTAGATTACTAAAAGTATAGTTAATCTTCATTATTTCTGGATTCCATGTTTAAAACTTCTTCTACTTGCTAAAATTTTTTACAAACCCCCCTTCCCCCAGTCAATATTCACAGGCTTTCACAGTTATTCTTGGACATGCTCAGAGTGGTAAAAAATTTGAGTCGTCCAGCAAGCATGTTCCCAGCTGAATATGGCAATGCTCTGCTTTCTTGTTTTAGCTCTCATACTGTAAACAATTATCTTTTCGGCAATCTACTTAGTGCTGCAATTTGTTTTTTGCATTTTTGTGCTTTTTAAAATTTCTAGTGATTCTGTTGTGTAAAATGACCACCAAGTGTATTGCTGAAGTGCTGGATAGTGTTCCCACGCTCAAGAAGGCTGTGGTGTGCCTTATAGAGAAAATGTGTGTTCGATAAGTATTGTTCAGGCATGAATTAAAATGCTGTCCATCAAAATTTTAATATTCATGAATTGACATCACGATTCAAACAAACAAACAAAAAAAGACGAATTTGTTGATCTGTACATGAGGTGCTCAGAAAGTGCTACTGTAACATCTGTAGTATTTGATGAACTATATAAAAGATGGAAAAGTGGTTGAATTTGTTGATTCATGAGATAATAACCCTATACTTTACCCAGAGGCAATGACTCGGTATTCACTAATTCAGTATTCTCCATGACTTTATAGAGCATAAGTACAGCAAATAATGAGAATCAACTGTACCTCCTAACTGTCCCTAATGCCTCCAGCCTGGCACCATTTTTTCTTGAGGGATCTTTCTAAAACTAAAATCTAATTACATCACTCTCCACTTTTTAAAGGCTTCAAGGCTCCACATGGCTTCCAGGATAAAGTTCAAATTCCTTAGTTTAGAGTACAACTCAGGCCTCATTTCTTATCAATGCTCCCACACACATGTTCTTTCTTCCAATTATCATAACTACTTGCATTTTCACCAATTCTTTTATGCTCTTTTGATTTCCCTATACATTCACACATGCTGTTTCCTCTGCTTGCAATGTCCTTACTTCCTCCCCCTACTTCAGCTAGTTAATGCCTATTTATCTTTCTAATCTTATCTCAAGTGCACTTTTCTCTGGGCCCTTCACTGACCCCACAGTCTGATCAAGATGTCATTTCTCTGTGCTCCCGGAATACTTGTAATATAGTACATACTGTGATGCTTGACTTTCTTTTGTCTGTCTTTCTTACTAGACTAAAGAGTCTTTCAGAATAAAAAGCATGTCTTTTTTGATATCTCTTTCTTAGTACCAAGGACAGTGCCTGACATATTTGTATATAGCAAAAGCTAAATATATATCCTCTTGTTAAATTCAGAATGAATAAATAAATTACTGGTTTAATGAAATCTACATACTGCAAATATTTGAGGAATTGACAGACTAAACATTCTAAGTTCATACAACTCTTTCTCAATGAACATGTTATCCAGAACTTTTTCCATTTTTACTCACTAAGGCCATCCTGGGTCACATTCCAATTATTCAGAAGTTCATTTTAAACCACCATGCATTTGAAACATCGTGATCCATATATGAGATATGATATGAAGCATGTGGAATAAAATGGTCTTTTATTTCCTTTCATTAGCATACCTTAAATAGAAATAAATGAGTAACCGAATGAGTACTAATGCAGCCTTAAGATATCTTCCTTCTCTCACTTTCTTTTGTCCTTATGTCACTCTACTGACTCCTATCGAGGTAGTTATTAATTCAAATCCCTTGTTTTTTTTTCATATATTGCTGGTAAACCAAATATCCTCAATATATGTTTTGAAAGAGTGTTTTTTTCTATTCTGAATGCAGGATTTATTATTTAAGTCCTATTTAATTTTACCCGGGTAGTTTTGGTTCACTGATACATCTTATACATTTTAAAATTTTTATCATTTATTTATTTATTAATGGAATGCTTCACGAATTTGCATGTCATCCTTGTGCAAGGGCCATGCTAATCTTCTCTCTATTATTCCTGTTTTAGTATATGTGCTGCTGGAGTGAGCACCTGGTACAGTCCTTTAACTATGAATTCTTTCACATAAAACATTAGCTATTCTCAACTTCATGACATGTTTTTACCCAAGTCATTGATAATAACATTAAACAAGTACAAGGACCCTGGCCTGAGTTTTATATCTAAAATCTATCAAAAAAAAAATAAGTACAATTATTTACTTATTTAAAAATCCTCCTAACCATATTATCAACTGGCCCAAATTTATACATATAGTTATGATGAATACTGTGCAGGACAGTAGAAGACTATAAGTTTAGAGCAGACCCGCACTCATATTCTATCACGACCTCTTACTAGCTGACAACTGGCAAATTACTTAACCACTCTGAGCCTCACTTTCCTCACTTATAATTTGTAGATATTTTACCAAGGGGGGCTTTTGTAAACTTCAGAGATAATGAACATGAAATGCCTCTTACGATGTGTGTCATATAGTTTATAAATGACTAAAATAAGAGAATTATTAAATTCCTTCCTGAAATCTAGGTATCTACAGCATCACATTAAACTTCAATTGGTAAGCACATTAAAAAAAATAAACTAATGAGTTTAGCATTCAACCTGTGTGATCCTAAGAGAAACTTGCCTCCTGATCAATTTTTGCTTCTGCAAGTAGTACAAATATTTTTTTCAGAACAAAAATTGTGGATTAAGATAATTTATTGCTCTGGCCCAATTGATTATTGTTTAATATTGCTTGAAAATAGACCAGAGAAAAATGTGCACTTTGCCCTATGTGATTAACACATGATAATGACCATGTACTTGTGTGATGGATCTATTCTTCTGAATTACTGACCCATGCTTGCATCCACTTTGTTTCCAGTCTGACATAAGCATATTTTTGCTTATTTTAACATTTCATGCTAATACTCGCCCAGAATATCTTTTTCCTTTCCATAACTCGAGCTGGCTGCTTGCTTTGCAGTTTTTTGTTGGTTTGTTTGTTTGTTTGTTTCAGCTCATCCCAATTTCACCATTAGCAAACAGTTACTTACAACCCAGGAGCAATTACTGATTTGATCTCCCATTTACTCTACACCCCCCGCCCCCTTTTACTTTGATTTTTTTAGACCGCTATTAATCCCACTCTATTCCTTCATCTTGTTTCTAACAAACTCCACGAGGCATTTTGCTGTGTTCTGGTCTTAGCAAATCCATACTGAGTCCCAAAGATTACCGCATTTTTCTCTATGTACTTTAAAAACAGCCTTTAAATGATATTTTTTAACACTGTTCCAGGGATTATTGATAAGAACAGCATTCTGTTGTGTTTGCTATATACCATTTTCCACTTGTAGAAAATCAGGACATTTACCCATTTCCCATCACCTACCATCACATCTCTTCTCCAGAAATACTCAACATCTGCTGCTGACAGTGTTTCTAAGATCACACCTGTAAAGTTCCCCAGTTCCCTGAGAATAATTTTCCTAAGTCTGGGGACTTAAATTTATTCAAAACTATGAGGTGCTCTCTCATCATCTCTTCATCTAATTTGAGTGTTATTTTCCTCTTAACCATGTTTCTTCTTCTTTTTTTTTTCTTGAAGATCATTTTTCTTGATAGAGAAAACAAAAACTTATTAGATGAGTTTTTTTCTTGCTGTAATCGATCAGCATAGTAAGATGAAAATCAAACACTAAACTTTTTTTTTACCTTGCTCCTTTTTCACTTTTAAGGTAGCTTTAAAACTTAAACTTATTTCAAAGTTTGGTTTTCTTAGTGAGATTTTCTATTTTTCTCTTTTGTTTTTATTTTTGGTTATATGTTCTTCTCTCAGTCTTTTACATGTGTTCTTTTTAAACATGAACCCAACAAAACTCCCCAAGTCACCTAAGTAGTTTCATTCAATTTTTATCTTTTTTTGTCATGTTTATATAATTTAAAATTAAATGTGAGATTTTTATATTTGAATGTGTACCCATCCCCACTAACTTGAGTCATAGAAGCAGATCGCTCTGTGGTGGGGCCCCCATTCTGAACTTAAGCTGCCACTAGAATAAATCTTGTAAATCTGATAGAAGTCTATTCAGTGAGACACTCAGGAGACCGCAGTGGAGAAAACTTATGAAGAGATAGAGACAGACATGTCGGCTTGGCTCAATAACAAAATCTCTGATGAAACAGACTCTGTTCAGTAAACAAAGAGTGATTTTGAGTATAAGGTAGGATGGTGGTTGTCACTTGAATTCATTTCTGTCCTTATCCAGTTCTCAGAAAGAGAGAGATAGAGTTCTTAGCTGGGGCAATGAGATATATAGATAAACTTGGCTCACACTCCCATTTCTATGACAAGGGGAAATCCAAATCCCTCTTTCTGATTTCTGCAAATTCCTAGAATTGGGTCATTTTCTGAATACTCTAAGAAGAGTGTGTGTGTGTGTGTGTGTGTGTGTGTGTGTGTGTGTGTATGTGTCTGTGTGATGTGTGTGTTGGTGGGGAAGTTGCAGAGTCTGACCTCTTCTGCAAGCAGCTTAGAGGCTAGATTTAGGGAAATATGAGTTATTAACATGATACCATTGAATTCACAGCATAGTGAATCTAGGGCAGAGGTGCAGAGTTCTGGTTGTTTCTTTGACTTTTTAAAAAGTCTTCAGGGATAAAGACTTTACACACACACACACACACATACACACACACACACACACACACACCTGGTGAATAAGCAAGTATAGCACACAGTAGGTAGTTGATAAATATTTCTGATTTAGTAAAACCATTTAAATTGGGGGCATAAATATAAATATACATGACATTACTTTATTTGGTTGTTATGAAATCTAAAATGACATAATTCTTTTCTCTCAAATTCCACGTGATCCCCACTTGACCAAGTAGCTCTCCTTTATATTCACAATTAGTTTCAGCGATGGAAGCTCCCTCTGTCACTACCTCCTTTTTCTGTGAAATGACACAGTCAGCAGGCAAGCCAAGAAATTATCAGACATTCCACTTTTAGCAGAATGATTTCCCTAGCAGCTCCCTTGATAATTGAAGTCTCTTCATACCACTACATTTGATCTCCTTGCCAGTTATGTTATATGGGTTAGAATTACATTCAGAGTCACATAAGTGAATATTTAACACATTAAAATTAGAAAAATTTTTATTTACCCCTGTTTTTCTTTTTAATCCTATTATGTTTGAAATAGCTTCACATCACCATTTTTGTATGTAACTCTATAGAATATTAGCTGTTCCAAAGAAAATGTCTAGTTCTCTCTTTTGTACATCATTTTTGACATATTCTCAACCAGGGAGTAAACTTCATATTGGAAAAAATGCATCATCTTCAAGAGTTTTTATTGGTCTTGCTAATTGACTCAAATCCAAAGGTATATGTAAATGAAATGTTGTCCTTCATCACAAGCCCTCCTTATCTGCATGACATACTTATGACCCATCAGAACCTAAGTGTTAAGATGTCCTTGGGGAAGTTTTTCTTGTACTTTCTTTGAACTAATACTCATCCTTACATATATTTCTATAACAAGACCATTAACACTATTTCATGATACCTTTGTGTTAGGCAAAAAAAAAATAGTATGTAAATAATTCCATCTTTTCTCACACTCCTGGCTGCTAGAGATTACTGACCCAGCCAGATCTTTTTTTTTCCTCTTACTCCTAAGATTCTCTTGAGCAGGTTTAAAGCTGAATTAGGAGATAAAGATGTTTTGAAGCAAAATTTCGTGGGAGTTATGGAATTGGCAAGGGGAGGGGGCATAAAGAAACATTCTGGGAGTTTGGGAGAAAAGCAGGAGCAGCTGCAGTGAGAATAAAATGGATGAAAATGAGAATTTTAAAGGAGGATATACTTCCTTTCTTAGACTTTGAGATATACAAATTGACTTACTTTAAAAGCACTGATCATGCTTCTGTAACTGCTCTGAAACTGTTCCACATGAGATCATGGTTTCCATAAAGTTACATTTGGCTTATTCACCCTTCTGATCTCTTCTGTAAACTCCTTGAGGGAGGGGACTATGCCATTAATTTCCATATACCCAGTCCTTAGCTCATAATAGATATTTAATAAATATTCGTTGAGTGGAAAACTAGAAGTGTTTCATTTAACAAATGGAGAAGTCAGGAGGTCCCCTAATTCTGTATAGCTGTGCCCTTTGACATTCAAATGCCATTAACACCTAATTAAAAATTTCCCCTTAACTAATGCCACTATGATGCTGTTAGTTTTAGTAGAAAGTAAATCAAGAGATCTTCTGATAAGATCCAACATTATGCTGTAATGAATGATTACAATAGGAGATTTAGGAAGAGATACACGAGAATTTCTGACCCTAGAGCCAGTTAAATATAATTGTTAAACATATCGGCCCTATGACGCACTGCTCTCCCTTTCCAAGAGCAGTTCTGTTACCTGAATGGTCTTTCCAGTCAGTTCAGTAGAGGTTCTATGCACTAAAATGTTTGGGACACCCCTCTCTCCAGCAATATAATAAGATTTTTAAAGCACTAGACCAAAAACCAAAAAGAATAACAAAGTTCTTATTTTTCCTGTGATATATACTTGAATTTTTAAAAACAATCAGGTATAAAAATTCTTCACAAATTTTTTTAATGTTTTTGATCCAGCTCTGCTAGTGCCCTCCCCATGAACACGAAATGTTTCAAAATGAAAGATGGCAAAATGTTCACCATACAACTAACTTTTTATCACCTCTTATTAATGAAGGAATGGTGAAAGTTCATAGTAATGAGAAACATATGCATTTGAGTTTTGACAAATACTTTTTCAGGCGAGGAATTTGAAATCTAGAGAGACTAAGACAAGATTTTATCAAATACCATCAGGTCTGTGTTCAGAAAAATAATCTAGACTTTTAGACTTCTAGTCCAGTATTCTTTCAGTCATACCCAGTATTTCAATACAATTCTAAATTTTCCAGAGAAAAAATATAATAAAGCCTTCTTATGCTTTCTTTGATGTTTTCCCTTATATATAGTGTGAGGAGAAAACATTAATCACTCAAGTATTTATTGAATCTCTACTACATAATGAGAATTATATGAGGTGTCTAGAGAAATGCAAAAAAAAAAAAGTATTATTCCTGCCAGCTCTAAATTTATTGCATTGTTGCTATTGATTATAGAAAAACTGTAGCTGTTTAGAGGCTAGAAATAATGATAATTATGTTAATGATCATTAATTATAATAATCATAATACAAACTCTCATTTGTATAGCGCTTTAGAGTTCACAGAAACATAGTGTAATTTATCCTCATAGCCCTATGTAAATTGCTGTATAAGTGGTGAGGAAACAGTCTCTGATTGTCTCAAGGTGGCAGAATCTAAGCGACAAAGGGGAATTGACTAGTTAATTTCTATTCGTACTGTAGAGCCAACATGAGGGAAAATGCTTAAAAATGAGAATTCTTTTAGTTAAATATGGAAAAATTCTATAGTAACTTAATATTGAAAGGTTGTGATGTACAAGAAGGTTGAATGTCAACAAATATATAATGTTAAAATGATAGAGTACTCAACCAACTGAGGAAACTTCATTTTATTTTTTTTAAAACCTTATTATAGTGATGGCATAGAATAAATTGTGCATTTAAAAAGTGATGACGAATATTAACTAGGCTTATTGTGCTAATCGTTTCACAATATGTACAAATATTGAATTGTTATGTTGTACATCTGAAATTAATACGATGTTATATTGTCGATTATACCTCAATTTTTAAAAAATGTATGATTTGGTGAGTTTTGACATATAGTGTATATATATCTGTAAAACCATCACCACAGTCAAGACAATAAAAATATCTATCATCCCCAAAAGTTTTCTCCTACCTCTTTATGGTCTCTCTCTTCTGCCTCTTTCCACCAATCCCCTTCTTTCTAGGCGACAACTGGTCTGTATTCTGTCATTATAGATCAACTTGCTTTTCTATAATTTCACAATATACCACCGCACACTATATAGTATTTTTTTTCTTTGGCTCATTTTACTCAGCATAATGATTTCGAGAGTCATCTGTTGTGGCATGTATCAGTACTTCATTCCTTTTCATTGTTGAGCAGTATTTCGTAGGATGGATACACCACTGTTTGTTTATCCATTCGCTCATTCATGAATTTTTGAGTTGCTTTCAGACTTCAGGTATTACAAGCAAAGCTGTTATAAACATTTGTGGACAAGTCTTTACATAGATATATGCACTTATTTCTTTTGGGATAATACCTAGGAATGGAATGGCAGAATTAATTTTTTTTTAATTTTATTTTTGAATTAACTTTTTAAGACACTGTTTTCAAAGAGATTATACCATTTTACATTTCCACCAGCATTAAATGAGAGTAACAATTCTTTCACATTTTCATCAACACTTGGTATGGTCAGTTATTTTAATTTTAGCCATTGTAATAAGTATATAATAGTAACTCACTGTGATTTTAATTTGTCTCTCTAAGAACTAATAAAATGAGCATCTTCTACTAATATGCCATTTGTATATCTTTTTTGGTGAAGTGTATGTTTAAATATTTTGTCCATTTTTATTGTTTTTGTTTTGTTCTGTTTTCTTATTGGCATCAAGTTTTTACATATTCTGGATACAAGTTCTTTATCAGATATATAATTTGAAAATATTTTCTCCCAGTCTCTGCTTTGTCTTTTCATTCTATTAACAATATTTTCAAAAAGTGGACATTTTAAATTTTGATGTAGTCCAAATGACCAATTTGTTTTTTAATGGATAGTGCTTTTTGGTATCCTACCCAAGAAATATTTGCCTAATCCAAGGTCCCAAAAGTTTTCCCCTATGTTTTCTTCTAGTTGTTTTACAATTTTAGATTTACCCTTTGGTCTATAATCCATTGTGAGTTAACTTTTGTATATTATGCATAAAATCTCTCTTTAATATAAGGTAATTTTTCCAATTCAACTGTGGGATAGTCTGCCAAAAAGAACTGTAGAAACTGTTCTGTTGGATAATTTTAATATAATTGGAAAAAGCATTAAGGAATTGACTAAAGAAACAGTCTTACCTGTGTGCTTCTATTATGCCATTTGCCTATTTTCTGAATCTTTTCCTGTTCTTATGAAATAATTTTGATCTATCTAGGAAGCTAAAACCTATAAAGCTGAATTTTATGTAATTTGGGGTTACTGAATACTATTTTCATGCATATTCCAACTGTTATTTATTTATTTTTTCCCCTTGGAAATACAAGAAGCACAGATTTCTCCCAATTCACTAGAAAATTCTGAATATCTCATTTGAGTAGCTTATCCCTTCTATTTTTGTGACACTCTCATTGATATCTGGGGTGATATTTTAGAGTTTTCTTTGAATCCATTTACTCCATTTTTTCAAGAAGATTCTCCTGCATACTAGCCTTTATATTGGGTTTTAACTGGGAGATAGTATCTTTTCAAAAATGATAACTTACTTTCATATCCATTGTTCCACATAGATTTCTTTTTTTTGTAGTTTAATCTTTATAATTAAACATTTAACTAGGTGAAAGATAGCTACCAGAGTTCTATTTAGAATAATGACTTATGTCGTCTTATTCAAAATTGAAGTCATGACCCCTAGGAAGTCCTAGAGAGACTTTTGGGAAATATGGAAATTTCCAAAAGTATCTCAGAAACCCAGGTTTTGCAGACTATTTAGCTAGCTTGCATGTGACCATTAAGGTAATGTACAATTAGGAAAAAGATGGCTTTTCCATGTCTAGGATCTTTTCCTATTCTTTGTCAGTCCCTGCCTTGAGCATACTTTAAGATACAGATGCAGGTCTTAGAACTGAGACATTCAGTCTTACCTTTCAACTACTTTTACCTGCAAAATGAATTGTTTGATTTTTGTGTGAGCTTTCTTGAAATAAAATACAGATTAGAGGAGACTACATGGGAAAAACTATAAAGTTAAATATTTATGTATAAAAATTGTTTATGTACATCCAAGAATGCCAAATTAACATCAAGTAATTATTTGTTCAGTTGAATTAATTTGCCAAATTAAAATTTATTTAATTTTTGTAGAAGTTTTGCTGATAAGCACAGTGGTTCTACTGTCCATCGTACTCCTTTATTTCCCTCATTACAGGGATAGTACAAAAACAGAGAGTGTACCTTGGCTGTTATTTCTTTATAACTTCTTCAGGGTAACTAATAATACTTTGACAGAGGCTGCTAGATGCTTCCCAGTGTCTATTCTCCCTTTCTTTTTTAGTAACAGAAGCTCAAGTTCTCAGAGGGACAGTGTATCCAGCCAGAAGACTATATTTTCCCACCTCTATCTAGCTGAAAGCATGTATGTGGTTAACTTCTGGATAATGAGATATAAGCATAATTGTTTTCATGGGAATCCTGAGTAAGCAGTTTAAGAATTGGTTGCCTCTTCTTTTCTTTTTCATAAGAGGGTGCTAAACTAATTTCTTTAAATCACTACATGTGGGGTTTTCTGTTATTTATAGCTGAACCTAACCTAATGATACCAGATGGAATTATGATTATAAGCATATATTCTAAGAGGAATTGGTAAAAGGGCAATACCAACTTCTCAGCATGTCCTGGGGGGCAACCCTGAAAACCCTCTTCAATCTAAAGCTTTTGTCTAAACTTAATTTGAGTCTTTCAATCCATGTCTAGAGTCAACCAAGGGGAAGTACAGATGCTCCTTGATTTACAATGGGGTTACATCCTGATAAACACATCGTAAGTGGAAAATACTATAAGTCATAAATGCATTTAATACACTTCACCTATCAAACACCATAGATTAGCCAACCCTACCTTAAGCATGCTTAGAACACTTACATTAGCTTACAGTTGAGCAATTACTTCAGTTTCATCTCAAGAGTAATTGCCATCTTCTAATCAGAAGCAGGCGACACAGACTGGTGTTTTAAAGACATGATAAGTTACAAAAACACAAAACACAATATCCAAAAAGTGCTGGCAACACAATACACTGTAGAGTATTGGTTGTTTACCCTCATAATCACGTGACTGACTGGGATCTGTGTCACCACCCTTGCTCCACGTCACAAGAGAGTACTGTACTACATATTGTTAGCCTTAGAAAAGATCAAAATTCAAAATTTAAAGTGTAATTTATACTGAATGTGTATTGCTTTAGTACCGTCATGAAGTCAAAAAATCATTAGTTGAATCATCATTGTCAGTTGGTATTGTCTGTATTGTTCTAAGGAATGTCTGTGCAACTATATTGTAGAAACACAGTTTAATGCATATTTTAATTTTCTTTTTAATTTTTAGCTTGACATTCAGTATTATTTTCTATCAGTTTCAGGCATACGGCAGAGTGGTTAGGCATTTATATAATTTACAAAGTCATCCTCCCAATTAGTCTAGTACCCACATGGCACCATACATAGTTATTACAATATTATTGACTATATATTGTACTTTACATCCTCATAACTATTTTGAAACTGCCAATTTGTACTTCTTAATTCCTTCACCTTTTTCACCCAGCTCCAAACTCCCCTCCCATCTGGCAATCATCAATTCATTCTCTGTGTCTATGAGTCTGTTTCCGATTTGTTTGTTCATTTATTTTGTTCTTTAGATTCCACATATGAGTGAGATCATATGGTATTTGTCTTTGGGTTATTTCAAAGTATAATTCTCTCCAGGTATATTCATGTTGTTGAAATGGTAAGATTTCATATTTTTTATGGCTTAGTAATATCTCATATACATACCCTTCTTCTTTATCCGGTCATTTATTGATGGACACTTAGTTTGCTTCTATATCTTGGCTATTGTAAATAGTACTGCAGTGAACATAGGGGTGTATATATCTTTTCAAATTAGTTTTTTAAATTTCTTCAACTAAATACTCAGAAGTAGAATTGATGGGTCATTAATTAGTTCTATTTTTAATATTTTAAGAAACCTCCAAACTGTTTTCCATAGTGGCTATACAAATTTGTAGTCCCAACAACAGTACACAAGGGTTCCCTTTTCTGTGCATCCTCGCCAACATTTGTTGTTTTTTAATTAGTTGGTAATAACCATTCTAAGAGGTGTAAGGTGATATCTCATTGTGGTTTTAATTTGTATTTCTCTGATAATTAGTTACACTGAGCATCTTCTCATATGTCTATTGGCCATCCATATGTCCTCTTTGGAGAAATGTCTATTTAGATCCTCTGCCCATTTTTTAATTGATTGGTTTTTTGCTATTGTTTTATGAGTTCTATATATATATTTTGGGTATTAATCAGATGTAGCATATACAAATATCTTCTCTCATTAGTAGGTTGCCTTTTAGTTTGGTTGATGGTTTCCTTTGCTGTGCAAAATCTTTTTAGTTTTGTGGTCTCATTTATTCATTTTTTTCATTTGTTTTCTTTACCCAAGGAGATATATCAGAAAAAAGTATTAATAAGAGCAATGTTGGAGTCTTTCATGCCTATGTTTTCTAGAAGTTTGTAGTTTGGGGTTTTACATTTACATCTTTAATTCATTTTGAGTTTATTCTTGTATATGGTATAAGAAGGTGGTCCACTTTCTTTTCTTTTCTTTTTTTTTTTTTTTTGCATATATCTGTCCAGTTTTCCCACCACTATTTATTAAGTAGACTGTCTTTGCCCTATTGTGTATTCTTACCTCCTTTGTCATAAATTAAATGACCATGTAGGCATGAGTTTATTTCTGGGCTTTCTATTCTGTTCCATTGATATATGTGTCTATTTTCATGCCAATATAATGTTGTTTTGATTATTATAGCATTGTAGTATAGTTTGCTATCAGGTAGTGTCATACTTCCAACTTTGTTCTTTCTCAAGATTGTCATGGCTATTTGGGGTCTTTTATGGCTCCATATAAATTTTAGGATTATTTGTTCTTGTTGTGTAAAAAATGACATTGGTATTTTGATAGGGATCACATTGAATCTATAGACTGCTTTGCATTGTGAAAATTTTAATGATGTTAATTCTTCCTATCTATGGGCACAGTACATGTTGCTATTTATTTGTATCTCTTCAATGTTTTATAATTTTCTGAGTGCAGGTCTTTTACCTCCTCGGTTAAATTTATTCCTGGGAATTTTGGTTTTTGATACAATTATAAATGGGACTGTTTTCTTAATTTCTCTTCCTGCTAGTTCTTACTGCTACATTAAAAAAAATGCCATTGATTTCTGAGTATTAATTTCGTATCCTGTTACTTTACTGAATTCATGTATCAGTTCTAATAATTTTTTGGTAGACTCCTTAGGGTTCTCTTTATATAGTATCATGTCAACTATAAATAATGGCAGTTTTATTTCTTCCTCTTCAATTTGAATGACTTTTATTTCTTTCTCTTGTTTGATTGCTGTGGCTAGGACTTTTAATACTGTGTTGAATGAAAGTGGTGAAAGTGGACATCCTTGTTTTGCTCCTGATCTTAAGGAAAACGATTTTAGGTTTTCACTACTGCATATAATGTTAGCTATATGTTTGTCATATATAGCTTCTATTATGTTGAAGTAAGTTCCCTCTACCACTTTGTGGAGAGTTTTTAATCTTAATGGATGCTGAATTTTGTCAAACATTTTTTCGCATCTATTAATATGATCATATGATTTTTATCTTTCAATTTGTTTATGTGGTGTATCACATTAATTGATTTGTGGTCGTTAAATCAACCTTGCATTTCAGGAATAAATCCAGCTTGATATAATATGTGATCTCGAGGTATGCCTGTATTGCTATGAATTTCTTCCTTAAGACTGTTTTCATTTTGTCCATATATTTTGGGTCATTTTTCTCAAGGTATCTTTTGATTTCTTCCTTGATGTTATTGTTAACCCATTCATTGTTTAGTAGCATGTTAGTTAGCCTCCACGTGTTTGTGTGTTTTTCAGTTTTTTTTATTGTAATCGATTTCTAGTTTCATACCATTGTAGTCAGAGAAGATGCTTGATATGATTCAATTTCCTTAAATTTATTGAGACTTGTTTTGTGGCCTAATATGTAGTCTATCTTGGAAAATGTACCAAATGCATTTTAAAAAATCTATATTCTGATGCTTCAGGGCAAATTGCTCTAAAAATATCAATTAAATCCATCTAATCTAGTGAATAATTTAAGGTCACTATTTCCTTGTTGATTTTCTGCGTGGAAGATATGCCCATTAGTGTTAATGGGGTGTTAAAGTTCCCCATTCTGACTTTATTATGGTTGATCTGTCCCTTTATGTTGGTCAGTATTTGCTTTATATATTTAGTTGCTTTTATGTTTACCGCATACATGTTTACTAGGGTTATATTCTCCTGTTGGATTGATCTCTTTATCATTATATTATATCTTCGTCTCTTATTATAGCCTTTGTTTTAAAGTCTATTTTGTCTGATGTAAGTATTGAGCATCCTTATAACCAGTGTTTTGAACTCTGTATCTGGTAAGTTGCTTGCCTCTATTTTATTTAGTTCATTTTCTAGAGTTTTCTGTATTCTTTTACTAGAGATATGTTTTTGTATTTTTTAATTTTGGCTGCCTCTCTGTGTTCATTTCTGTGTATTAGGTAGATCTGCTATGTCTCCCAGTCTTGGTTGGGTGGCCTTACATAGTAGGTCCTATATGGCCCAGTGGTGTAATCTCTTTGATTATCTGTGCCAGGTGCCCCAGGAGTATCACTTGTGTGGGTTGTAGGTGCTTTCCTGTTGTAGTTGAGGCTTGATTGCTGTTGGGACATCAGGGGTGGGACTGACTCTCAGGCTTATTGGCTGTGAGGATTGGCTGTGCCCATAGGGTATGAGCTGCCATGTGGGGGATGACCCCACACAGTGGGATTTGCTCTAGAGAGCTCCCGTGCTTGTTGAACTCACCCTTTGGGTATGTCACTTGTGGGGCTAATCAGGTAGAGCTTTGTTGTATTTTGAAGCCAGCCTCTGAGTGTGTTGTTTCTAGAACCCTTTACAGGCCTGTAACTGGCCAGGGATACCTGGTAGAAGCTATAAAGCTATCAGTGGTCACTGCCTGTGCTGGACCTGAGGCACATGAGAGAGGCCACACTGCAAACCGAGGCTGGCTGCCACCAGTACCAGGCCTGAGGCAGCTCAGAAAAAGACTCAGGGAACCCCAAGACCTGAGGCCACTTGCCTGCTGTCCATAGGCCCAGCTACTGAAAGTGCCTCTATTGGTATACAAGTTAGGTGGGGCAGGGTCTCAGGGAGTCACTAGGATGGAGTGAGTGAAGTTCACTAGGCCAGTGCATATTCAGATTTGGCTGTGTAGGGGGAAGGCTCATCATAGGCAAGATGGTGCTTACCTGTAAGCTGCATAAGAGGAGGACTCAACAAAGAGATAATGGCAGCTGTCCCTCCAGTCCTCACTTGAAGCCACACAACTCAGTCTTTCTCTATGTGTCTCTGGCACCTCTTGAGTTTCTATTTTTCCTCCGGAGCCCAGAGTGAGTGCCTATGAGTGAGCAAGTCTGTGTGTGGGCCCTTTTCAGTAGCCTTTCATCTTACCTGGTTGGTTGGAAATCCCAGTGAGTTTCACAGCCAGATTTTGTGGGGACTCCTCTTCCTGGCACTGGGACTCTGGGATGGAAAGCCCAGTGTGGGGCTGGGTCCCCTTGCTCCTCCAAGGGGACTCTCTGTAGCTAAGATATGCCTCCTGATATTCAATTGCCAAATATGGGTGGAGGGTCAGCCCATTTTGCATCTCTGCCCTTCCTACCAGTCTTGATGTGGCCTCTTCTTCATATCTTTAGTTATAGGAGCTCTGTTCCACTAGTCTTCAAATGGTCCTCCAAGTTGATTGTCCTATGCTTTCGTTGTAATTTTAATGTGGTCATGGGAAGAGACAAGCACAGCATTACCTACTCAACCATCTTGACTAGAACTCTTCTATCATATGTTTCCTTTATAAAATTAGTGTATACTCATTATAAGTGATGTAAGAAACAGAAATATAGGAATAAATGGAAATAGAGAAAATAACCAATATTTCCACTGCCTAAAATAATTATAATTAATATTTTAATATGTTTACCTGGGGTCTTTTTCTCTGCTGAATTTCTATAACATATAAATATACTTCATATGTAATTTTGCGCTCTGCTTTTATCCTCTTAAAAGATGATAAAAATATTTTGATGGTTGTGTTTTATTGAGTGGATATAGCATTATGTCCCTAATCATTCATACACTGTTGGACATTTTGGTTAACTGATAATGTGATATAGCAATAGGAAAGAAGAGGTGTACAACTCTACTGAAGTGATGAGTCAAATAGATTGTCCCCAGATCTGTGTGCATTTAGAGAGGTATAATCTAATAAGCAATGGGTAATTTAAAAGGTATTCCATTCTTTACTCATATCTCTTAAAGCAGTCTTTCTTAAACATACACGTGCACAGGCTCATTAAAATTCTGATTGCTCGGTCCCACCCTCAGAGATTCTAATTCACTAGATCTGCAATGGGATCTGAGAATTTGCATTTCTAATACATGTTCAGTTGATATCAATGCTTCAAGAATCAAGTTCTTAAAATCACTTTAAAAAACCAATTCATGTCCTCCTTTACATTTTCAAGCTCTTTCCTCCTCAGTTCTCAATCCCTAAATTCTCTAGTATTCCTTTTACTAATAGTCACCCTCCTCCCCCAAAAATGAAAACTTCCAGGATCAAACTGGAAGTTTTATTTTCAAATTTTCCATTGCTCTTATATGATGTTCAAAAAGCAAGGCAAATTCCTAGTGCCTCAGTTTACATTTATCAAATGTGTACATAATAAGAACTGCCTATGGTTGTAATACAACTGAGTCTTGCGATTCACAAAAATAAACTTTCAAACTCTTGGTGAAATGTACCATAAACTGTAAAACATATTTGATCATCTACTTATTATCGATGAAATCAGAATAGCTTCAAAATTACAAACAGTAATTTGTTTCAGGAATGGCAAGTGAGGCATCTATTGCGTACATTAAAGTCTATTATTCGAGAGAAACATAAAGTAAATCTTGTGAGCTGAGTCAATTTTTGTCTTACCACACAAAAAGGCAGCTGGATAAAGAAGATGACCTTTGTTAAAAGGAAAAAAATCTTCACTACCTGGTGTTCACTGCCAGTGGGTGTTCTGGTGTTGGCTCTTAAAAGAAGCAGGAATCCTATTGTCATTTCTTTTAGCTTTAATGATGAAATTTACTTTCAAGTTCGTATTTCGTCTCAGGCTATAAAAGTTTAGTACCTCCCCAGCACTTGATTCTGGGTCATTTCTTGGGGACCCTCACCATACTCTGAGATAAAATAAGCAGCTACAGATAAAAAAAAAAAAAAAAAAAGCTCCTAGTTTCAGCAATGAGAGTTGAAACCGGTACAAGAGCAAAGCTGTTAATAGTAACCAAATTGATTTTGAACTTCGGGAGATTTGCCTTCCCTCTGATTCTCAAGGCTTGGTTCTGACTTAGATTAAAGCCTTTCTATTTAAATAGACAGAAGCTGTACTATTGGAGAGGAAAGGGAAAAGAGAAATAAATTATGAATTATAAAAGCACAAATATGTGTGCAAAAACATGAGGGGTTTTGATGGAAGAATATAATTTATAAACCATCCTTAAATATTAAGTCTACATTTTTCTTAAGAGTTTTAGAAAGAGATTAGAGTTGAAGTGACCCAGCTTATTAGTAACTGAAGACAAATAAATATCCTTAGTCTGATAAAATATTCATGACTCTAGATAACTATTTTAGGAAAGAGAATGGATTGTTCAGTGAGCAAAATTTTTCCCATTAAAGACATGAATGTTCTGGAAACCTCAGAACTGAAAGATCTTTCATAAGACTTTTAGGATATTAATTATGACTTCTCATCAAGAAAACATTGGTGAACACTGGTATACTGCATCCTCTCTCTCAGGCTCTTTTTTCCCTTTGGCAAATCATGGAATTAACATAACTGGCTCAGCTATCTTGTGAGGGTCCAGTATACAGTGGTTCATTCATCCTTTTATTCATTCATGTGTGCATTCATTCATTTAAATAGATGATTTTTTAATTCATTTAATTAAAGTTAATACTTTACTTAATTAATTAACTTAATCAATATTTTATCAAATGCTTGATACATACAAAGGACTAGAGATACAAAATATCTGCCCTCGAGGAGTTTCTAGTCTGTTGAATGTCAGGCCAAGTTTTCTAACTCTTCTATTTCAGAAGGCCCCCAAAAGGTCAGCAATGCTTTCAGTTTATCTTCTTACCACACAGGTCAGGAATTAATACTCAGGCTGCTTCCTGTAGCATAGGGGTAGCTTTTGCCTAGGAGTTCACTTATCTCACTTTGAAGCCAATCTAGATGAAAGGAAGGAGGCCCTTTATCCCTCTATCACCACCCTCACCCCTCATGCTACCACTTTTGACAGGTAGAGTTTGGATACTTGTGCTAGTTCTCATACGAATATAGAAAATGAAAGATGGCTTCTCTTTAGGAAATAACTGGGAATCTCTGTTCTAGATACTACTTTGTCTACCCCCTTCTCATTCTTTCTTTCTTTTTTTTTTTTCTTTTTTAACTTTGGGAAATGAGGTATATGTAGTAGGAAGACACTGCAACCATTATGTTTCAAAAAATAGAGACAGTTTAAAGTTATTAGGTGAAGACAGGTAAAGGAAGCTCATTAAAATCCTAACAATTATAATTTGTATCAAAAGTGAAAAATGTTTTAAGTCAAGTAATGGAATAATTCTTAATTGCAAGAAAATGATAATTGAATATTAATAACATGATACAACATCCATTCTGAAACTAGAAAATAACATTATGCATTGTTTCCACTGTAATTTTAAAATTTGTTGATGATAACAAAATTAGACTTTAAATGCTCTAAGAGTTGTGTGACTAATTCAACTTGGAAAATCTTTTCGTATTTAGTTAAACTTTAATGTGAGCATAACTTTCCTACTACAGTTTGGAATATAAGCATGGTAAAACATGACAGTAATAAGACTTTTAATCAGATTTTGGATTCTGGCAACAAAATTTATTGTTTTAAATTTAAATAATATTGAAAATGCATGTGTATTGCAGAAAAATAAAATACATAGAAATATATTGATCAAAAATCAAAGACCTTCTTCACTCCTATTCCAAATTATTCTGTTTCCCTACTCCTATGCCTCATTTCCTTTCCCAAGAGGGAACTGCTATTAATATTGTGGGGTATATCCTTTTTAATGGCATTTATATGTCTGTGTGTATGTATATATATATATTTATATATATGCATTTGTTTTACTTGAATTTTTGTAATTACTAATTATCATTTAATTTTACATTCTATAAATACATGTTTTTGTCATTATACACATACATATGTTGTGGTTCGCTTATATGTGTTCTTTTCCCATTTTTCTATTAGACTGGCTTTTTATTATTGATTGTGAATTTTAACCTTTTGTGGATTATATAGTTCTATTACGTTTTTCAACTCTGTCATTTGTCTTTTTTCTTGAAGTATGGTATTGAGGCATGCAAAAATTTAACATTTTTCGTGTAACTAAATCTGTGATTATTTAAGGCCTCCGGATTTGGGTTTTGCTTTATAAAAACTTCATCACATTAAGATTCTAAAAATTTTCTCCACACTCTTTTAATATGTTCATTATTTATTATTTTACATATTTTGTTAAATCCACTTTTAATTTATTTTTTCGTGTTTTGTTATGTAGAGATCTAACTTAATTTTTAATATAAATTTCAAATTTTGAAACACTGTTAATTATTGCATAATTTATCCTCATTCCTAATGCAGCCATTTCTAAATGTCTATACACATGTAACTCTTTCTGACTTCTCTAGTCCATCAAATAGATAAGTGTTTTTCCTTTTGCCCATTTTATAATTTTACATGGTCCATAAAATAAGGCAAATTCCCAGTATTGATTTTTTTTTTCTTTTAAAACTCCTTTGGTATTCTTGTACACTGTTTCTTTTTTGTGAATTTGGGATCATTTTGTCAAGTAGTATAATAAATTCTGTTATGCTTTGCATTTTTATTAATCAGTGTTTTTAAAGATCACAGAAGCTTGATTAAACATTAAAAATGTTGTTTAAAAATTATACCTCGAAAGAACTTAACTGTAGTTGGAGAAAACAATAATTTCTACAAACTTTATGAACAATTTCCTAATAAGGTCAAAAAAACATTTATCACTTGCCTCAAGATCACTTAAAATACTAGATACATTTTAAGTAGTAAGTAGAAGTCATTTTTGAAAGCATAGCAAAACTATCTCCAAATAGTTCCTCCACCTAGGGAGTTTAAAATATCTTGAGGAATAATATTACCAATATTGTTTCTAAAGTATTAGGATGTGTCAAGCCAGTGTGAATATCTAAATGAATTAATCATTTAATAATAAGTTGGTTGTATGTTTGATCAATTATAGTTTTCTTAAAGTTGTTGATTAGGAGACTACATACTCCTTCATGAAGCCATGAAACAACTACAATCTTAATGTTTCAACATTCTGCCTATGTTTGGCACATAAAAAGATTCCTTACACTGTGTTTTAAAAGGCAATGGAGAGGGAGAAAGTTCCAAGATGACTTGATTCATCATATCATACATTTTAAATTATACATTATGTATTTAGATAATAACTATAATTTTTCTGGTCACCAAGTCCCTCTATATAACCTAATATCTATATCCTATATGCTCATAGCCAACTATGCACATACATATATTTTTTAAATAGACAAAAATTTACAGATGGACATATACATATATGCATATATCAACATACAAATATATGCTCTGCCACATGCACATGCATACATTGGAAAGAGTAGAGCCAACAAACAAAACAAACAAGCAAAAATAAAATTAAACGATGAAGATACATATAGAAAACACTGAGGAGGGAACCATGGGTGCATAGTGAAAGAGAGTATGGAAGAGAATGGATATACATAGGAAAGGCAGAGTGCATTGGCAAGAAAACTGTATAGCAGTGGAATCATTTAACACCAAATGCAGCTACATTAGCAAGTATTGTATCTGACCTAGACTGTCTTGACCTTCTCACCTTCCAAAATTAAATGCAGACATAGAATTTTGAAAAGGAACACATATATTTTTTTTTAATTGCATCTAGAATGAGTTTATTAAACTTATGAGAACTTCTTCATTTGGTTAGGAGTGAATTCTCATGTTTGCTATAAATGAGCATAATATACATACCAAAAAGGAAACAGAGTTGTTTTAGAACATTGTTCTATATAAATATGATAGTAGAAAAACAATACATGTTTTGGGAAGGGAGCATAATGTACAGCATCTAATGTCAGAGAATCAGATCTAAATTTTCATACTTCAGATGATTTTTCTTATTAAGAAAAAAATAAGTGCCTTTATCAAAGTTGCATATAGTGCTAAAAGAGGCACATAGTTGGGAAATTTGATATTATTTAAATAATGGAATTTTACACATTTAGCTCACTATTTACCTATATTACAGAACCTCATTTTGTATACCTGGAGTAGAGTACTTTTCTGAGTAAACACAGCCAGATATATAGTCAGTATCTGGAAGATACTGTGTTTCTGTGATGAGATGCTATGAGAAATGTGCCCCCTGATATAGTCATCAAAGGTTAAGCATCACACAAATAAGATATTTTATTTAAGGGGCAGCGTTTGGCTAAACACCAACTTTTGCCTTCCTAAAAGTAATTCCTATTGATACAGCAACTTGTATGAGAAATTAATGAAGTGATGAATGATCATCATGGGGCCATCCATGATCCTTTTTTTCCCAACAAAGGGGAAGAAGATAAGAGTAACATGTGAAGGTGATAAATTAAGAAAAGTTATCACAATGCTTCGAGAATTAATTACTATATAAACTTCTTGTTGGCTTTCCTCCATCCCTATCCCCTGTTTATTTCTCAGAAATGTAGAGTAATTCAGGCTATTTGCTAATGCACATAGTATGGAGATTTACATCAATCCTCCTCATTCTTTATTTGACAGCTGTTAGAATCTTCTCAGATCTTAAGCAGGAAAACAGGTTCTTGTGCATAGCCCCTAGGTAGATTATTTTTTTAAATATCTAACAGAAATACACAAATGTGGCTCTACTTCACAGGAAGGAATCACCTGCTCCCACTGTCTGATAGTATTATATGAGGGGAGGGCTTGTTTCTAGGTAACATGAAGGATTTGCCATCCTTTTTCTACCAGAAAAGTACAAAGTAAAGCTAGAACATACAAATACAAATGCATTGCTCCCAGGACAACCCCTTCCTCTGGAAATTTTATTTCACAGAATACAATGCCACACTGCCCTCTCCTCCCCTCCTGGGTTGAGCTGCAATACCAGTAATTGTAGACTTTAAGCAAATGTAGAAGAGAACCGATGACAGAAAATGGAGTAGCCTCTTTAGAAATCAGTTCCGGGACATAGCAAGGGTGTGGTGGCTGCCTCATTTTCAAGCTCTGTTTTATGGTATGATTGGGTAAGTCGGGGCTAGAGTGAAACTTTTTTCCACCTGGTTTGATTCAGCTGTTTCAGAGATCATTGTGATTAATAGTAATTTCATACAGAACCTCACTAGTTAGTAATCATTGGTTAATTCAACACATATTAATTGTTGACCTAATATGTGAGTCACTGAAAAGCTAATAGCCTCAGTGTTAATGACTTTGTGTGTTTTGTGTGCCTTGCTGAATACTTTTATGTAAAATTAGAAGAGGGAGATTCATTAACTATTAGCAATTTGCCACTTAAATGTTAAAGATCCCCATTCTTTTATCTTAAAAGTCATTTCCTATTATTAGCTATTACAACTGTCTGGTAAAAAGTGGCTTATGGTAATGCCATAAGGCAAGAAGACAGAAGGTATACAGATTGGGAAGGAAGAAATAAAAGTGTATTTGTTTTCAGATGATATGATTGTGTAGAAAATCTGAAAAAAATTGACAAAAAATTTCTGTAACTGATAAACAATTACAACAAGGTTGCAGGATACAAGGCTAATATACAAAAGTCAATTGCTTTTTAAAAAATAATAAACACTTTTTTTAGAACATTGTTCTATGCGTATTAGTAGAAAAACAATACATTTCTTGGAAAGGGAGCATAATGTAAAGAATCACTATGTCAGAGAATCAGATCTAAAATTTCATACTTCCAAAAGATGTATCCAATTAAAAAAAATAAATATTTTTTATTAAGGTTGTATATAGTGCAGGAAGGGACACTTGGTTGGGAAATTGGTATTACTTAAATAGTATGCTTTTACACACTTAGCTCATTATTTATCTACATGATAGAACCTCATTTTGGAATTAAAAACATATTACCATTTATATCAGCATCAAGAAAAATGAAATACTTAAGTATAAATCTAACAGAATGTTTGTAAGATCTATGTAAGGAAAACTACAAAACTAAGTAAGCAGAAAGACTAAATAAATGGGGACTTTCCATGTTCATGGACAGGAAGACTAAATATCATCAACATGGCTGTTCTTCCCAACTTGACCTATAGATTTAACACCATCCCAATCAAAATCCCAACAGGGAATTCTAAAGTTTAAATGGAGAGGAAAAAGACTCAAAATAACCAACTCAATATTGAAGAACAAGGTCAGAGGACTAACATTACCCAAATTCAAGATTTACTTTAAAGCTATGGTAAGCAGGACAATGTGATATTAGTGAAAGACATAAAAAAAAAATAGATTAATGGAATAGAAAGAATAGAGAGCCCAGAAATAGACTCATAAAAAATAGTCAGATTATATTTTACAATGAGCAAAAGTAATAAAATGGAGAAAACAATCTGGACATTCAGAGACTTAAAAAAAAAAAAGAATCTAGGTACAAACCTTACATTCTTCATAAAAATTAACTCAAAATGGATCATAGACCTGAATGTAAAATGCAGGACTACAGAAATTCTACATGATAATCTAGACGACATTTTGTATTTGGGTATGGCAACGACCTTTTGAATACAACACCAAAGGCATAAATCCATGTAAGAAATAATAAGATGGACTTCATGAAAATTAAAAACTTCTGCTCAGTGAAATGTTTAGAGAATGAGTAGACAAGTCACAGACTACGAGAAAATATTTGCAAGACACACCAGATAATGAACTGTTGTTATTCAAGATAAAAAAGAACTCTTAAAACTCAACAATAAGCAAACTAACAACCCAATTGAAAAATGGGTCAAAGAATTTAAGAGACACCTCAACTAAGAAGATACACAGATGGCAAATAAGCATAGGAAGAAGATGCTCCATATCATATGTTATCAGGGAAATGCAAATTAAAAAGCAATGAGATACCTATCAGAATGGCCAAAATCCAGAGCATTGATAACATAAAATACTGGCAAGGATGTGGAGCAAGAGGAACTCTCATTCATTGCTGGTGGAAATGCAAAATGGTACAGCCACTTTGGAAGACAGTTTGGCAGTTTCTTTAAAAACTAAGCATACTCTTACCATATTGCATTCCTTGGTATTTACCCAATGGAGTTGGAAACTTATGTCACACAAAAACCTGCACATGGATGTTTATAGCAGCTTTATTTAAAATTGCCAAAACTTGGAAGCAACCAAGATGTCCTTCAGTAGGTGAGTGAATAAGTAAACTCTGGTACATACAGCAATGGAATATTCAAGACTAAAATATAAATGAGCTATCAATTCACAAAAAGACATGAAGGAATCTTACATGCATATTACTAAGTGAAAGATGTCAATCCTGTATGATTCCAACTATATGGCATTCTGAAAGGGGGAAAATGTGGAGACAGTACAAAGATCAGTGGTTTCCATGGGTTAGGGAGAGGGAGAGATGAATAGGCAGAGCAAAGAGGATTTTTAGAGCAGTGAAACTATTATGTATGATACTGTAATGGTGGATACATGTCATTATACATTAGTCAAAACCCACAGAATACATAGCACTGAGAGTGAACCTTAATGTAAACCCTGGACTTTGAGTGATAATGATGTGTCAAGGTTGATTCATCAATTGTAACTAACGTACCACTCTAGTGGAGGATGTAGATAATGGGAGATATTGTACCTGTGTGGGGGTTAGGGGCTATATGGAAACTTTCTGAACTTCCTGCCTAATTTTGTTGTGGACCTGAGACTACTCTAAAAAATAAAGTCTGCCTTTTTTTAAAAAAAGCAGAACTGAGATAAAAATTTTCTCTATCAAACTAGACAAAGAATAGCCCATTACTATTCATAATGGTAGAGCAAAATGGACACTTTTATAAATTGTCCATTTCTAGGATTTTTTTCTTTATAATTTCCTGTTTTGTAATTTTTCAATGAGTAACATGAAACATGCTTAAAATAAAAAAGAATATTTTAAAAAAATATTGGCTTAAGGTATGAGGAAAAGCTTAAGTAATTTACTGAAGGTTGTGTAAGTATTCACTATGGAACTGAGACTAGAAACCAATTTCCCAAATGTTTTCCAGAGTATCAACAGGTTTCAAATAGTCTAAAAATAGAACAAAACATTTTTTTTAACCGATGGCCTTTCCTTTCTTTACCAACTTGTGAAAATGTGGTGAAAACACAGTTAACTTATTCTCTCTAGCAAGAACCTGACATAATGTGCTGCCATTATTTTGGACGACAAATAAAGAGGTAGTAAAATTAATATTCTGTTATGAAAATTAGAAAATCTAACAGGATTCGACTGAATAAAACTTCACTTACATGTATAGCAAATATAAGGATTTTTCTCAAGAAATATTCACTAAAGACCACAGCACTCCATTCTGGAACACACGGCAAGGATTAGTGAGCCTGGAAAATGTTTAACGTGTTTGATGAAGTAGTCCCAGGCATCCCTCTAGTCATAGGACAGCTTCAGTAACCCTCAGTGAAGAGTTCTATGAAACATGTGCCTCTGCTATGGTACTGTCTGCTCTGCAGACAGTAAGCCTGCATCACTAAATAAATTTACCTCCTGTATGGAGCTTTGTATATTTAACTCCAGTGTGTTGGACACTATTTGCCAACCTTGCGTTTGTTAGATAATACTGGTTATAATCCTTCTTCTTAATAAGTAATATCGGAACTATTTATCTCTCTTTTAGTAACATTCCTGGTTAATTCTCTACCTAAAAATAGATATTCAAGCTATGTACTATGGCAAGTATCCAGTTCAACTAAAATCCATTAATAGAGAAAAAAATTAATGTGTGTAAAATGCATTGTGGTGACTTGTTTCTCTTCTTTGGATGCTTCTGTAACTCCTTATTTCTTGCCCCGGATGTCTCAGATCACTCTGCTCATCTGATCTTTTTTTTCCTACCTAGACCTGGCTTGTACCTCTTTTGTACTCCAAAATCAATGTTGCTTTAGTCCCTCACTTGCTCAGCAACATCTTATTTTCGTAATGCATGTGATGGATTAGATCATTGAATTAATTCATGTTAAGGTAAAATGCCTGATAAAACTAAGTCTCCAAAGACATATTTACATTTTAAAATAGGTTTTTATTTATTCAAATTAATCTCTAATTATAAAATTAGACATTTTCCCTTCTTTCTCTCTCTAATGATGATGTATATTCAAAGATGTCAATTCTTGTGAGTGTAAAACTTTGGTGATGTCCTTTTAATTTTGGAAGTCAGATTTTTAAAAGATCCTCCAAACCTGCAATTGTCTTTCTTTATACTATTGGAAGTAGATTTGAGGCTCAAGAAGGTGGTATCTCCATTTTTTAAAAATGATATAGTTGAAATAAAATATTTGTTAGAAGACTCAAGTGCAAAACAAATTCTTTTTTTCTTTCCCTATAGCCATCGTGTATAACATTCTTCTTATTTTTGATAAATTACAAAGTTTCTGTCTTTGAATTTAAGAAATGTATTTTAATACACATAATTTTTCCCTCTGGGAGCAATAGATTGAATTTGTCTAAATGTTCTAAGAACAAATTCTGTGTATTTGGCCTTATTGTGGCATAAGTTGAAAACTACTACTTAGAGGCACTGCTATTGTTATCTTCAAAAGAGAAAGAAAGGAAAGAAAAAAAAAACCTTTGTTTTAAAATGTGCTTGGGCTGAGCACAAGGAGTCTATTTCCTGAAGTGTGGAGTGGTATAGACTGCTACATAAATAATGAAAGTTACTGTAAAACCTGTATCCTGCTAATACTCCCTTGATTTTAAACAAGAGCAGTTTTGTCTTTAAAATACCAACCCGTTTTTTTCTTATAGCATTCAATCTCTTCTAGGAATTTCAACCGCTTTTGAATTTATAGATTGTTTCGGATTATTCACAGTAAGTGGCCTGTTTCTGCCAGAGTTTCTTTGAATTGAGAAGCCCCCAGGGATGCCAGAAGAGAAAATAAAAAGGGAACAAATCTGACTCACCATAGTCTAGTTCATTTACAGTTTAAAGTGAGTAATGGGGCTGCATGACCAGAAGCATGACCTTTACCTAGTAAGGGCTCCTCATGGACTTTCGGTTAGAAGCCTTTTAATTCATGCTCTAGTCCTGTCCAAAGCAAGGCTTAATTAATCCCTCTGTCTTTTTGCAGCCTAACTTGGAACAATAATACTAACAATTTCTGGAGATGCTGTATTAATTTAATCCATGGTCTGTTAAATTTCATCATTCAAGTACATTAGTGTTAACTCATTGATCCTGTTTTTTGGGATAGTGATTGAATACACACACACACACACACACACACACGTATCTGGTATTATCGTCTATCATGAAATTTTCACTCTGACATGGTTTCACTCTTTATTTTAAATGATGAAGTGCTTAAGAGTTTAGAATAATGTGATTTCCTCCATGCTCACAATAAAACCAATGTTAAAGAAGGAATACAGTCTTACCTTAAATAATTAAATTGGCTAAAGATCAGTTAGAACAGAAATATTAAATGACAAAATTTCCTCTTCACTCAGCTGCAGAGGCTGGTCCTCACTTCCACTGGAGGAGAAATTGTGTTCATATCATGTTTTGAGAACATCCACTAATTTTACAAAGAATTACCTGTATGTAAGCAATTCTGCTGAAACAACAACAATAAAAAAGTATGAATAGCAAACCTTTAAGAATAGTTATTCTCTATTTTCTCTTGGTTAAGTAACAATCTATGTTTTCGATCACTGTACCTCAAGAGGTATTAAGCTAATAATATTTATTGAATACTTTCAAAGTATTTGGAAATTTTGATCAGAGGAGAACATAAGAAAACAGGATCCCTGCATTCAAGTGTCCCTATTAAAGAGAGACAAGATCTTCTGAGGCTATTGCAGGTACATTTACTTATTGTAATAGTGTTTCTAGAATAATATATGTTAATTTATAGTTCTGTGAATTGAATCAGTTGTTCTTATTTGTTTAAAAGTAACCTTTATACCTGCTTTACAATAGGATTCTAGCTGTCCCTCTAAGCAAATTCCCTACAATTTGAGACTCCACTGATGGAGAACCACTTCAAGGTATACAGAACAACTGATTTTATCACAGTTCTCCCAGTTCTGAGAAGTCTGATGGGCTTGAAAAGAAATCATGGGATTTTCCTAGTTTGCTTCAGGAGACAACCTTGAATCAAGTGAGCCACCCATCTTATATTTCTCAAAGTCAGAATTTGCTCAGTTTGCTTTACTGACATTAGACTTGGAGCCTCTCCATGGTGAGCTGTTGATAAGCCCCTCTGAGGTGGATGAGTTACTTCCCTGCTAGCTTTTACATGGTGATTTCTCCTCTCACTCTCTGAGAGAAACTGCTTGGGCTATACAGACCAAAATTGGAACAGAGGTAAAGTTAGAACCTCTTTCTCCAAAAAGCAACCATTTATGGGGCATCCATGATAATTTCATGGACTCCTCCTTAAGTCAGAAAGCGTATAATAAAACTAAATGTCTGTAAGAAGTGCGGTAGGATGTGGCTACCTCTGAGAGTATTTTCTGTTTGAGATAACAGCATTTCTCCTGAGTGGAAGAAGAAGGACACATTTCTAAATATTCTTTGAGCTCTAGCCAACTTAACTAAAAAGACTTTTATCCTACAAGATTTTCTAAAACTGGAGTCTTACTGTATTTTCACTTAATGGGATTGGCTGTGGCGACTTTCCTAAGCTCTTTAACAAGTAGGTAGTAATCAGAGTACAAACATTTAAATGTAAAAGAGAAGTGTCAAGAAGAGGATGAAATTTTTGAGGAGGGAATATTTCGATCACTTGCAGAAACCACCTAGAGCAGACTTCAGGAATCCGTATATAAAGTATCTGGGGCTCAGAAGTGTCATAATCAAAGAGAGACTGACTCAAGAAGTATATGAAGCAGGCGACAGAATCTGCATGTGAGAAGAGTGAAGATTCAAAATGAACTCAAAACCAAATATAAAAGTTAACTCAAAGTGGATCATCGGCATAAATGGAAAGCCTAAAACTATAAAAATCCTAGAAGAAAACATAGGAGGGAGTTTTTGTGACCTTGAGTTAGGTGAAAAATTTTTAGATAGGATGTAAAAATCACACATCATAAAAGAAAATTTGATAAATTGGATTTTATCCAAATTAAAATATTTTGTTCTTTGAAAGACGTTGTTAAGAAAAAAAAAAGTCAAGCCAAAGGCTTGGAGAAATTTGTGAAAAAAGAAAATCATATGTAAGATGAAGAACTTAAATCTTGAATACACAAAGAATTCTTCAATCTTAATAATAAGAAAGAAAACAACCCATTTTTTTTTAAATGGGTAAAAAATTTGACTTAAAATATCTCCAAAGAAAACACATAAATGGAAAAAAAAATACATAAAAAGATGCTCAGTATTATTATTCATTAAACCCACAATGGGATACCATTATATATCAATTAAAACAGCCAAATTCATAATGACTGACCATACCAAGTGTTGGCAAGAATGCAGAACAATTATAACTCTCATACTCAGCTGGCAGAAATATAAAATGGTACAACCAATTGGAAAAACAGGGAAGCAGTTTCTTATAAAGATAAGCATATACTTAGCTTACAATCCAGTAATTCCACATCTAAGTTTTTACTGGAGAATTAAAAGTATGTGAACACACATAGATTTGTACGTGAATGTTTATGGCAGCTTTGTTTATAATAGCCAGAAACTGGGAACAACCAGGTTTATTAACTGGTGGACAAACAAATTATGGTGAATTTATACAATGGGATATTGCTCAATAACAAAAAATAACAAACTACAGATGTGTGCAACATGGGTGAAAAAAGCCAGACATATGTAACTACATGCTGTAAGATACCAGTTCTTTGAAATTCTAGAAAAGGTATAACTATAGTGAGAGAAAGAAAGATGACTATCATGGTCAGGATATAGAGAAAAGGGCATGAGGGGACTTTTCATAGTGATGAAAATGTCCTGTATTTCAGTTATGGTGGTGGTTATGTAACTGTATTCATTGGTCAAAACTTATCAAAGGTGTACACTCACAATTAGTTAATTTTACTGCATGAAAGTTATACTTAAATAAATTTAATTTTAAAAATCGACTCAAAGTTACTGAATTTGAAACCAAAACCAGTGATGGAAGGAATTCAAGAGACCAGTAAAGACATTATAATGCTTTAAGTTGAGGGAGATCGCATGCTGGAAGAAAAATACTATCTCACTAACTAAACAGGTGACCTTGGACAAATCACATATCCTCTCTAATCCTCAGTTTCCTCAGACATAAAACAAGGAGACTGAACAAAATGACCTTTCTTTATAGCTCTGAAACTGTCAAAAGGTTTTCATGTTTTTACATCAAGGATAGCCAGTTGTGAAAAATGTTTCATCAAGAATTTTGGCTCTATTTTATCAGATTATATTAATACAATGGAAAAAAGGAAATTCAGATTTATGTAGTTTGATAGTATTTCAAAACAAGTTGAAATGGAAAGGTTGAATAAGCAAATACAGGAAAGAAAGTGGCTCCCTAAATAAAGTTTTCATATGAAATAATTCCTCTGATGTACCTCTGTTTGCACAGAATGTTTTAACTGTTCTGAGGATCAGTCACTATCAGCTCAGACTGGTGGAGTTTGGGTATCAAAAACACATGGGTTATTAAGTGGTAGACTTTAAAATATCAATTGGTGTTTGTCATTAAGAAAAAAAGAAACAATAGATGAAGTGTTAAAATGGTGGAAATGTAACAGGGAAACCTTGTGTTTTAAGAGCCACAATACTGAAATAACTTCAAGGGATTGGCTTATACTCAAACAGGAAATTGCCCAAATCAACATTTGGCTTGAGATAATGAAGTGATAAAAGGAGCAGTGTAGGGGGAGCACAACTGTGAGTGAGAAGGAGGCAATGGAAGTTCTGTGTTAACCTAGGAGGCTGTTTCTGAAGTGTTTTTAATTAAACCTCTCCATCCAGTGCTCATGAAACTTAAATACAATACTGAATTAGCACCTTTGGGGAAAGGTATTTAAAAAAACAAAAAAGCACACAGTAACAAATGGGACCAGCAAAAGCGCATCCCCATTTCCAGTCTATTTTTCTTTATTGATGGCTCTATTTCAGGCAGTAACAAGGCAATTAAGAAAACAAACCTATTGTGAAAGCAGATGAATAAGGGACTGAATTGCACAAAAATGCCTATAAATGAGTGCTGCTGTTCTTCAGTCCCCACCTCCCAGTCCCTGTGATTGGGAATGGAGCTGAGTTCAGCTCCAGGACCTTGTAACTAGAATTTGATTTTAGGAGGCAGGGCCTGGTAGCAGGAGCCAGGACCAAACCCTGAGAAGCAGCTAGCCAATGAAGTAGCCCAGCCAGAGCTGAAAAGGTAGATGAGGAGTTCAGCCAAAAAGACCCAGAGTCCAAAACAGAATTAGTAAGTATGCGGAAACAGCCTGAAGTTGACTAATAAGGCTTTCAGAAGTTGCATCAATGTGCCTAAAAATCTTGTCTCTGTCTCTGTCTCTGCCTCTCCCTCTCACCCTTTCTCTTCTACCCTCCCCCTCCCCCTTCTCTTTTCCTACAAGTATCTATTTTCTCATCTAAATCTGAAACTGTGTTGCCACAAATCAGGGTTGCCACGGGTCTCTAAAAGGCATAGGGTATTTTAGTTTGTACGCTGGAGAGTCTTTAAAGTAATAAATAATAATAATGGCTAACTTTTATAGACTACTTTCTGTGTGCAAGGCACTGTCTTGGCATTTTACAAAAGAAAACAAAAAAGCTTTCTGAGATCCCCATTTTACAATGACATAGACATTTAAGTGACTCACCAAAAATGTCACAGAGCTTGAGAGTAAAAGAATAAATTAAAACCTGAGAGAAATCTTGCTTCAACTACGGGACAATGGTATAGCCTGGAAAAAACTCAGATTTGGCATGAAAACCACCCTTAGGTTGGAGCTGACCTCTGGAAATAAAGACTCAAATGCAGGTGCAAGGAGGAAGTTTGGTCCCATGGGCAGAACATGGTGTCCAGAGGGTGTGGCAGTATTTAACAGGTGGTGGTACAGTCCATCAATCAACCCAAAGAGGTTCGGCCTGGGGTTGAGGAGTTCCAACACGTCAAGCAAGAGCATTGAGAGGAAATTCAGATAGGCAATTGGGCAGGACCCTGGGCAACCCCTTCAAGATGGCCCCTGTTCTATAACTAAAAATATTAGAAATGTCACCAAGATAGAACTCAAGCAAAGAAAACAAGAATGAAATAGACTTACCCTCACTATTGAGACTGAAGCTTTCACCATGATACTGAATCAATCACCAGCCAATGATTGAGTTTGGCAAGGATACTAGGCAGGCTCTGTTCTAGGAGGTATGACAATCCGTGGACGACAGATGCTTTGGTTCAAAAAGGCCTTGCAAAACTTAGATGGATTCTGCACAACACTCCTTCCCTCTCTCCTTCACTTAGCATCAATTGAAATCTAATAGCTCTGCCAGCATTCCCACCATCATTCCTCTCCACTTCCCTTCACAGATGTTTACCCTAAAAAAATCCTTGCACCTTTAATTCCATCTGGGCTTCCGTTTCTTGGAAGACCCAGACCAACAAAAGCATCTTACATTTGTTTGTGCTTAACAGTTTACAAAGCATCTATCTATCTATCTATCTATCTATCTATCTATCTATCTATCTATCTATCTATATCTATAGATAGATATAGGTATAGATATTTGCCCATTTGAGTTTATAAGAGTTTTGTGAGCAGGGTATATACAATTACACTCATTTTACAGGTTTGGAAATTAAAGCTCAGAGAATTTAAGTGCTGTTTCTATAAGAAGCAGCCTCTAATATGACCCCTGACTATCCCTGCCTCTTGGTCATCACATCCTTGTGTGTTATCCACCCTCAACCCCTTTGAATATGGGCTGGACTTACTGACTGACTTCTAATGAATAGAATATGACAGAACTAATGGATTGTCATGTCCGAGATTAGATTATGAAAGACCGAAGCTTCGTTTTGAGTGCTCTGTCTTGCTCACTCCTGGATCATTTGCCCTAAGGGGAAACACCTGCCATGTTATAAGACAGTCCCATGGAGAAATTTGCGTGTCAAGGGACGAAGGCCTGCCAACTGCCATGTGAGCGAGTTTGGAAATGAACCCTCCCTTTATATCCACTATTAAAGCCTACAGATGAGACCACAGCTCCCACTTACAGCTTGACTGAAATCTCATGAGAGATCTTGAGCCAGAGACTCCCAGCTAAGCCACACCAGGATTCTTAATTCACTGTGATATAATAAATGTTTATTATTTTAAACTGCTAAGTTTGAAGACTAATTTTTAAGAAGCAATATTAAACTAATACAGTATCCAATGTTCAGAGTGAGTAAGGGGCAAACTATACCATTGAAACTTAACCCAAATATACCATTGAAACTAAACCCAAAACTTAACCCAAAATATACCATTGAAACTTAACCCAAAACATTTTATTCTTATCTCTACTCCCAATTTGCAGTACTGCCTTTTACAAATAAGCTTGAAACATTTATTCTTTTTTTACAGTATAGCCTATTAAACAATTTTTGCTGAGGTAGTAAACACCCCCTAAATCTCAGTGACCTTTTTTGGTTCACAGGCCTGTCCATTGGATATGGCTCTGCTGGGCCTTTCTCAGGCATGTTTAATTCTGCTCTATATTTTTTCACATCCCAGGCTAAAGCACCAAGGCTAAAGGAGCTGTCCTTACCTGAAAATGCTGTTTTTATGGCAAAGGCAGGAAAGCAAGAGGCCAAACTGAACCATCCAAATACATTTACAGTTTCTACTCAGAAGTGGCATAAATCATGTCTATTCACATTTCATTGGCCAAAGCCAATCATTTAGCCAAACGAACAATGTGATAGGATAGTACATGCTGCTGTGAGAGGCATGGGAAGTTACAAGACAAAGGGCATAGACTTAAAAAACATGGGAACTGTAGTTGGGAAGAATAATATAATCAACCACATATGAGTAGTTATGAATTTGGGTTATATCAATGGTTGAAAAGTTAATACTTAGAAATTTAAAAAATTAAATTATTAAATATAATAAATTAGTCCCATTAGACTACATTATGAAAATGCCAATGCTCACCGAAGTCCTTGAGCAGAGGCTAGAAAATACTAGACTGTCATTTGGGAGAAGAATTGGCAGAGCAGTCACATCCAAAATGAGTGGCTATGGTTTAGTCAGGATATCTTTGCAGTTATAAATTTTAGAGATGAGCAAGTGGTTCCTTTTAATATCATCCTCATTCAAGAGGTATTTTTCTACTCTGTTTTTAAAATGGGTATGAAGTCCTATAAAAATATGCTAGGCAAAAAAACCCAAAAGTTAGATCCCTTGTTTAATCCATGAAGTTGTTACCACAACCTATCAAACCTAAAATGGCCAGTAACATTATTAGAATTTATGAAAAGTTGTTAGCACTATCCCTTAAAGGAAAAAAAAAAAAAAGAAGAAAATGCAAATCTTTTTTTTTAACAACTAAACGTTCCGGTAATGATTTTCCACTCTTTGTCTATCTTGATGCTTTAAATAGATTCTATGTTAAGAAATATCTGCTATAATAAAATAAGAAATAGGCAGCTAGCAAATTAGGAAGTAGGCAAAGCTAATTAAAACAATTTTGAAGACTATTGATGGCATAGTTCTACTAGATTTTTTTTTTTTTTTTAGAAATGTCAATGTTTCAACCTTTTCTAGACAGTATTTTCACAGCTGATTTTGAGATTAACTTAAATGGCACTATCACACTTTTAAACAAAAATATCACAGCAATGATATGTGTTGATGCCTGGCAGTTCTGCTTATGCTCTGGCTATATGCTAACACATTCCCTGTGCTTTCTGACAGCCCTATATTAAATGTACTCTAATAAGTACGGTGGACACATAGGAAAAAATTAAGGGTTTGATGAACCAGTGGTACACCTAGATAGATATACAATGCAAAATTATTCTGCTTCAAAGGGATAGCCCTAAGAGAGAAGATATATGTTTATATATACACATATATATGGTAAACTCTCTCCTTTTACCTTAAGCTACCTAAAGCTGAGAGAGACCGGCATTTTCAGGTTTGTATGAGTTTAATTTGAAACTTCCAGGTCATAGGTTGGACCATCATGGTTTTTTGTTTGTTCGTTTGTTTTGTTTTGTTTTGTTTTAATGGTAAGAGAAATAGGGAATTTCAGTTCTGTGAGCCACTTCAGCCTCCAGTTCTTTCTGAGCTAGTTCATCTGAGTGAGATAACACTTAGGTGTAACTTACCTGTTTATGCCCAAGGTTATAAAATTGAAATGTAGTTTTTGAGTCCTACAACAACATTCTAAAACAATACAATGAAAATGTCGTTTCCCTGAAAGTTTCTTAGTGTGGCTTGTTTACTCTTTCTATCTTTTTTCTAAGTTCTTCCTCAGGTCATTGGATCGCTAACTTTCCTTCTATTTTTATTTTCTCCCATGTATTTTACTTTCCCAATATATATTCTTTTATGTTTTTCACACTTAATATTGAAAAGCAATTTATTTGTTACGCATATTAGCATTTCAGACTCTCTTTTTTATAAATTCGTAGTGCAGATCACCAAATTTTATCTTTAAATATACGATTTCTCCTTCTGTGCCTTATTTTTTATTGTTGTAAGAGGCCTGATCAGTAGATTGCAACATAAAAAAAACTCTGCTGTTTCCACAACACAACAGAATTGAACACTGGGATGTTGACACTAAGGACCTCCAATAGATGTCATTCTGAATAGCACTTAAACATTAAACTTTTTAATAAGTCTTATGTTAAATGAGATTAAATATGTTCTATTGAGTATCTTATTCCATAAAGAGCTACATAGTTTTCTAATGTTTTAAAAGTATTAATACATAATAATATATTTTAAACTATCTTTAAATAAGTAAGCCCATATAGTAATTTTGGAGACTGACTAGATAGATAGATAGATGATAGATAGATAGATAGATAGATAGATAGATAGATAGATAGATAGAAGGATAGAAAGATAGAAAGATAGATAGATATCTCTGTATATCTGTTGGGATATACAACTTTAGACCTCAGTTTTCTTCTAAAACAAGATAGGTGACTTAAACAAACTTCAAGTTCTATTAACTTATTTTATATTTTTTAAAATTCATCAAACCATCTTTAATAAGTCACATGAACTTCAGTTACTCATTCTTTGAGCTTTGTCATAGGGTGAATTGTAATAAGTTCTCAGATTTTAGAAAGATGCATATATTAAGTAAAACTACACATAAAATTACATTCTAATATTTATGGTTATGATTTTATTAATTAATATTTTGTTATACTTGAAAATGCAAAAATTATTATTTACCCAGTTCTATTAAATGTATTTAAAATGCAAAGAAACATAAATATACACAGTGCTGAACATAATTTTGTGTTATAAGACCCACATATGGGTTACTGTTTGTACCTTTGTACTCCTTTTAGAGTATAAAATCTAAACTCATATATGTTTGGATGCTAATATTGCATGCATGGATTTAAAAAAAATATATGAACTTATTATTTTAACCAAGAATATGAGTAATAACAACTAGACAGTCACCCAGGGAATGCCATTACAATCTAACATAACAAATAGAAAATTTTCATTCAAATTCTTCAGTGACTCAGAACATTTGATTAAAGCTCTTCCGTCCTCTCCACAGTGTTTCCTGTTCTTAGCCAGATGCACAGCCAAAAGCAGAAGCACCAAAAACTTTAAGAAAAGCCATTGTTGAAAAGAACTGGAAACTGAGTCATTCTCCCAAGACTTTCAGCCACAAATTCAAAATTAGAGGGATTCAGAGACATGAAAATCCCTGGCTATCCCCTAGAACTGTTTCCAAATATTTATTATGCTTCTATCCATCACTGATTATAAGAAATGTTACTAAAATGTTTACGTGAAATGTTTACATGAAAGCAATAAAAATCAGTGACATGAACATTATCATTTATTTCTATGTGCAGCACTACTAGAAGCACTTGAAATTTGGTTCTGTTTTTAGTGGAGGCTCTCTCTTCAACGACTGACTCAAGCAACCGAAACCCAAATTAGATCATTATATTGATGGTCCCTGGCTATGCAACTTGACAGCTCTAACAAGAGTAGCCTCCTGGCATACTGGACAGGACAAAACTGACATTCATATGCAACCTGATGCTCAAGTTGCCTATTGTAAGATGAACTTTTGAAGGTAGAACTATATTTTAAGCCCAAATACTGATTCTGACTGAATACTATCCATTATACAGAATTTTCTTTTTATGTAATATAATTTTATTTCACCAACAGTTGTTAAATAGTGGATGACAACCAAAATGAGGACCACTGTTAAAAGGAGCCAATCTTGTGTGTGGATGACTTTATCATATAATGTAAAGTTGTAAGCCCTTGCTCTCAAATTCTAGTCTCTAATGTTTTCTGAAATCTACCAGTAATAATTTCTTCCATTGGAGCACAGTCGAGTACAGTAGTTCTCCAGATGGCTGTTTTCAGTATAGATAATTTGGGGAGGGATGCCCAAATTAAATACCCAAAATCTTTGAATGAACAGATTTGTCAGATATTTTATTCATTCATTAACTCTTCATTCATTCATCTCATTGATTCTGACAATTGAAATTTATGGAGCATCTTCTACATGCTGTTGAGCCCTCTTCTGGGTGATGGAAATCTTGATCAGAGCCCTTGAGTAAATCACCACCTCCCGACACTCCCTACCACTGTTGGCAACAGAACACTGAGTTGATGAGAGGACCTCAGGGAAAGAGGCACAGGACAGTGAAAAGAGATTTGCCAAATCCAACTCTGCTACTTGACAGTTTTGCCTAAAGCTGGCACTGGTGGTACCCACAGGTGTCCAACCTCAGCCACAACTGGTGAAGTGTGCAAAAGCTGCCTTGAAAAAGGGAAGTTGACTTCGGAAATACAGGATTCCCTAGAGTCCATGATATCATTTGTTGAGAACAAGTTTTCCTTAGCATTTGAAAAATGTTATATAGTAAATGCTTTAGTGGCAGAATCTAATTAGTCTCCCAAAGAAGCTGTTCAACATATTAAGATGCATATGTTCAGCAAATCTAAAAATGAAAATTTCATCTTTCTGATCAAGCCAACTGCCCTATTTTTGTAAATGGTACCAGACACAAGACTTAAAATCACGAAATCACCTTTGACTAAACACTTCAGTCCTCTTTCTCACCTCCCGTATTGCATTTTTGGCCATATACTTTTCATTCTCCATTCCTTCTTTTCTATGTTCCATCTCGATCCAAGCTAATGTATCAACAACTTCTCTTCTCCCTGCCTTCTGTATTTCCTTCCCTTCTATCCATCCTGAAAACTGCCACTATAACATCATTTTGATTATGTTGTTCATGCCATTGGTGCAATCAATGTAAAGACTCCTAAAACTTAGCTTCAGGCCCTCATTGTACTTCAATTACAATTTGTGCTACAAGCAAACCATTAATCCTGCCGAGCTTCAGATAAAATCTGAACTCCTTAGCTTGATAATAAATTTGTCCTTAACATATCTTTACCATCTAATAGATAACTACTCATTTTAAGGCTTCTATTTCAGTGCAAATGGTTTACTCACCGTTCCTGAACTGCTCTTCATCTTCCACTTCCATATATTTACTCATAATGACTTTACAGAGAGAGGGAGAGAAATTTAAGCTTTATGCTGCTTCTTACCATTCTTGGAACTTCTCTGAGCTTGATTTTCAACTGTAAAATGAAGTTTTATATAAGTATATATATATAATGAAGTTATATATATATAAATAAAATGAAGTTATATATATATAACTTTATATGTATAGAAAAACTTCATTTTAATATATATTAAACTTCATATATAAATATGTATATTTATTTTTATATTTTGGTTAGAGTTGACATTCAATATTATTGCATATTAGTTTCACTGTAGTGGTTAGGCATTTATATAATTTACAACGTGATCCCCTTGATTAGTTTAGTACCCAACTGGCACGATACATAGTTATTACAATATTATTGACTATATTCCTTCTGCTGTACTTCACATACCCATGACTATTTTGTAATTACCAATTTGTATTTCTTAATCTCTTCATCTTTTTTACCCCCAACTCCTTCCCATCTAGCAATCACCAGTTTGTTTTCTGTATCTACGAGTCTGTTTCTGTTTTGTTTGTTCATTTATTTTGTTTTTTAGATTCTACATATAAGTGAAATCATATGGTATTTGTCTTACTCTGTCTGACTTATTTTACTTAGTATAAAACCCTCTAGATATATCCATGTTGTTGCAAATGGTAAGATTTTATTTTTATGGCTGAGTAATATTCCATTGTATATATCTATGACCTCCTCTTTATCTAATTATCTATTGATGGGGATTTAGGTTGCTTCCATATTTTGGCTATTGTAAATAACACTGCAGTGAACACAGGGGTGCACATATCTTTTCGAATTAGTGCTTTGGTTTTCTTCAGGTAAATACCCAGAAGTAGAATTGCTAAATTATAAGAAAGTCTATTTTTAATTTAATATCTATTCTCTCAACCATATAGGGTCTTCATGAGGATCAAGGGAACTAATAATATAGGTAACATCTTATCTTATTAAAATATTCCAGTGAGTCTGTGATATAGGTAGGTTTTATTTTCATTTTGCAGATAAGGAAACTGAGGCAATAATTTGTGTGCAAATACTTTTCATACTGTGAAACAACTGAAAATGTTTATTTTTGTCTGTTTGTGACCTTCTATTAAATCTTCTATATTATGCAATCTGCAACAACATTTTAAGTTAAAGGTATAAATGATTTTATATATTCCTTTATAATGCAGACTCTCATGATAGTTGCTAGAGTTAATAATTGCTTTGTAAATATTTTCAAATTTATTTTGATATATAGCTTATGTGACAGTTGATTACTGATTTCACTTTTCCATCAGAGGAGGTTAAATTTTTATTTCCTCTAGTTTTGCCTATTAGATGGCAGCCACATACCTGATGTTAAAGAGGCTAAAGAGGGCTTACCAAGGAAAAGAGATAAGCCTCACTTACGTGGGCTGCCTCAGGAAGTGTGTACATATGTATAAATAAGATTTGTTCTATTTGCAAATATTTCAAAATATATTTACATAAGTCAATCAAATCTGACCTAACAAAGGGGGAAATATTAAGAGTAATTCAAAAGCATCTGCAGCACAATTAAAAAAAATCTGTTAATGACAAGGCAACTGAGGATAACCTCACTTCGCAAATGATAAATACAATAGACGAGATAATAGCAGACACTCATCACACACTAGCTTTGAAACTTGGCTTTGATGAATTAAATAGAGAAAGTAAAACCAGTTTATGCTTGAGCAGTAATTAGTTTATTCTATTTATTTGAAGTTAAAGCCAACCATCGTATTAGGGTGAATGACCTTAAGGCTCTATATTTGAACAGACGTAATGGACCAATTTTTTATAGATGAATTCCAGAAAATAAACCGAGTCCCAAATTTGTGTGTATGTATGTATATGTGTGTGTACTATAAAAACTGTATGTTAGGCTGCTCGACTCTAAAAACAAATATGTTCCTTTTATAGAAAAATTTAAATGATAGGTTCTAAGCAACTTTCTGTATAAATAAAGATGCTAGAAACAAAGGCTGACTCATTCAATTTGATTTTTTAAAATGTACTTTAGGTATACCTAATGATGAAAACTTCTTGGTAAAAGAAGTGAGTTTGATTTCTGTTATTTTTTTTCCTCTGGTTATAAAGAACATGTTTTTTATGGTGCTTTGCTCACTAGAAGTAAACATTTTAGGATGATGTTCTCCATATCCATTCTTTCAATATGAAACAGGATGCTTAGAATGAACCTAATTCCCTTTACTATACTGTGTTAAATTCCAAATACTGGTATTCCTCTTCATATAAGAAATATATATGATATAGCACCTTTTCCAAGACAATATGCTTGAAATAAAGTATGGACTAGGGAAATTAATCCATCAATTTATTAGATGATGACAATTTAAGGAAACCCAATCTATCTTTTCCACCCATCAAGGCCATGTGTTTTGCCTTTATCCACTAGAGGGGGTAATGTTCTTCCATCTAAAATGACATGGAATTATCCCAGCAAGATTTAAATGCACACAGTGGCCTTATTTCTTTTGAAACTAAGTTGATTAAATAATACAACATAATGGATGATGAAAATATCAATGAAAGTTGCTTCAAAAATATTTGTGACACAAAGATCAGAAATAGTTATTCTTGTCCATCCTAAATTTTTGCAAAATCAGTGGTTATAAAAATGGGTTAAATTTATTTTAGTTGAGAGAAGGAAATTTATACAAAGTACTGTTTTCTATGACCACTCCAAAGAGTATTTTTTATGTAATTAATTTTATGTAATTAACTTCAACATATTAAAGTTGATGCTTGGATTGTTGTCTGTTTGGTTCAGCAAGGAGGCAAATCACCTCTATTTTTTAAGGATGTATTTAAGAAATAAGGGGGAAATTAAATAGATTTATAGAAGTTTATGATAAATATAAATGCATTAATTAGAATGGTATAACATGGATGAATAGCAATACAGGGTTTAGAATACTTGAAGATCAATAACATATATACATAACTGTGTTTTTTAAAAATATGAATATGCAATTGCCACTGTTTATCAGGGTAACAATTTTCCTTTAATAAATTCCAAGTCAATAAGACAAAAATGTTTTTTTCCTTAAACCTACTGAAAAATAGTTTGAATTGCAGAATAGCCAATCATATTGGTTGTTAAAAGATAATCAGAATAATTGGTTAGAAATAACCAGTTGCCAAACTGATGAGATGTCATAATTATAATTAACTGTGCTATTAGGTCAGTTGTTTAGTTATTTCTATGAATAAGAAAAAGCCTAATCAAAATGCAGAATAATTAGTTCAGTTGAAAAGAAGAGATATAATTTGTGAAAAGCAAGTACGTTACATGAACCGTATTTTTCGTAATTCTAATTATTTTCTAAAATAAAATATATTTCTAGTTCCTGGAGATTATTCCCCTCGAATAATAGCTGCAGCAGTGGTTTCAAATTGTGGGTGAATACCAGCCTCACCATACAAATTTGAAAATATTCATGCCCAGAACCCCCCTGCATGATGCTGATTCAGCAGGTATGGAGTAGGATCTCAGCGTGGGGACTTTTAAAAAATCCCCATATTCTAACATGTAGGCCTGGTTGAGCATCACTGAACTGCACAAAGAGTTAATTATACCTGACTGGGTTTTTCTTCTTGCTTTTTGACCTCTAGAAGGTATAATATTAAAAAGTCTTTAGAGGCAAATGAAGCAAATCATAGTGAATTATTATGACTTTTTACAGAAAAATATCCTATTGTATGAATGAGAGTACAAAATACCTATGTGCGATAGGGAATTCCACATTATAGCGCAAGTAAATATGCTTTTGAAGTCCTGTATTGTTTCTTAGTAATTTGTGCTGCCTGGAGATCTTCCAAATACAGCAAACAAAGCCTTATAGAAAGGACTTACGGCATCATAGAAAAATTTTTGCTATAGATGAGAAAAAATATTTACAAACAATAATTCCAAGTAGGCAAAAAAAAAAAACCCCTATACATAACTATTGTGTTCTTATAAATAAATTTGCTTAAAAATACAGTTATTTAAAAAGTGAGCAATATCTCTACTATATACATTAAAACAAATTATAGTGAGGTCACACCTCAAACAGAGATTTCACAATAACTGCGAAGTTAAATTATATATCTCTAAAAAGAATTTGGCCTGTTTCATGATGAAGTATGTCACCTGTAATTTATTTTACTATAAATAGGATTTTCTATATATATTATAGATACTACTGTTAACTTACAGTACATGATTTACTTTAATCCATATGGGAACAAACTTACTGTAAAATAGAAAAAGATCCATTTTTTTTTTCTCCTAGGGAGTCTTTTCTACACATTATAAACACTTACTGAAAAGACACTGTCACCTCAAAGAGCAATAGGGCACACATCAGAGGCCAGTGGAAGGAATTAGTAAGTATTTTAAAAATGTGGTGTAGTAGCACATTCTGTATATATTAAAGATGTTTGGAACTATGTTTCCCAGAAGAAAAGGTATGCAAATCTGCCTGAAGAAGTCTAGAGGTGGTGAAGATGATAGCTGTGAACAATCATTGAAGAGTCAGAAATGGTTCCAGGATTCATTAATTTATTCATTTTATCAAAGTTTATGGAGTACTTATTCTGCAAAGACATGACATTTCCTTCACAAATCAGATAATCTCTACGAGATATGTCCAAAATTGCCTACAACAACAATGCAGAGTATGATGAATGACGTGTGGAGTTGGAAAGTACTATAGAGGGTTTAAAAGAAGAAAAGATCTCCAAGAAGTATGTGTCATTGAAAGGTCTTTGAAGTCCAGGTAGGATTATTTCTGGAGAAAAAATTAATTATCAGAAGGCAGAGGCAGGAAAACCTGGGAAAGACCCAAGGAACCTTTGTTTCTCTAGTTTTTGTGGAGAATGTATTTTGTCCCTTAAACCTAGATATTATCCTCTACTTCAGGAATAATTCCTAAGCTGTTCCATTGAGATATCAATTGAAACCAGTTAAACATTTAATCATATGCTATTTTGCATTGTTTTTAATCATTGATTATATTTTTTTAACTTCTTAACCCTTTACATTGTAAATTCTTTGAGAATAAAAACTGATTTTGTACACTGGCGGTATCTTTCACATTGTCTATGATACTATTTAGACTCACGGTTTAGATTTAGTATTTGTTTGTTAACTGGTAATATGACTGATAATATGGCTTGCCAGGTAAAATGTAGGAAACTCTGTTAAGTTTGAATTTTAGATAAACAAGAAAGTTTTAGTATAAAAAATATATTGATGTGACATACTAAAAAATCATTGTTTATTTAAAATTGAAAATCAAATTTAACTGTATGTATGTGTATATATATCTAGATAGATAGATAGATAGATAGACAGACAGATAATAAATAGTTGATTGATAGCTAGATAGACCCTAAATCTGACAGCTCTAGGTAGTGGTATATTTTTTTTATGGCTTTGTCAAATTTCCAACGTACTGAATATGAATTCCTGACCCTTCATCCAAGAATAAACTCACTTCTTTTGTGTTTGGAGGCTGGTTCTTTCCTGAACAAGTGAACTGTGTAAACGAAGAATAAAAGAGGGGGAAAAAGACATTTTTGAACCAAGACCAGTGACTGAAGATGAATGAATGAGAACAAAATTCAGTGATTGAATCAGAATGGATGAACTTGAGAGCCATAAGACTATACAGAAAATAGGAGATGATATAGATTAAAGGAGAAAGTTGTCTGAAAACATAGATAGGAAGATGAAATAGAGTTAAAAACAGGAAGAGATGAGAGAGGCAAGGTTTTTTTTTTTATTTTTTAGAAGCAAAAAAAGAAATAAAAGAATAAAGAGAGAAAAAAATGAGAATGAAAAGTTGATGAAAGTGGAATAGAAAAAAAGCAGAGGCTGAGGAAATAGAATGAGAATTGAAGAAGTACAAGGAGAAACACAGGCCCTCCTCGCCCCGCCTCCCCACCTATGTGCCTTAGCGATTGATCAGTTGCTGCTACTGGTGTTGCCGCTGTCACCAGTCATCCTGGTACACAGAAGGAAGGTTTCACATTGATCTTCTCGGCGCAGCCAAGGTAAAGAGCTGGTCAACAGTTACATAGAAAGGATAGTCAAGTGGTATGAGAAAAAGGGAACAGCAAGGACACACACGCAATAATAACTTGATTATTGGGATTGCATGGCAAAGATAAGTTCTAGGGAAGGAATATGGGCTAAGAATAAAGTCTCTAAAAATAAATTAATATTACAATGAATTATTACTCGACCTTAAAAAGAAGAAAATTCAGCAATATATGACAATGTGGAAGAAATTTGAAGACATTATGCTAAGTGAAATAAGCCTGTCACAGAAAGACAAATACTGCTTGATTCCACTTATATGAAGTATCTAAAATAGTCAAATTCATAGAATCAAAGAGTGGAATGGTGATTGCCGGAAGCTTGGGGGAAGGAGAAAAGGAGAAATACTAATCTAGAGATCTGCTGAACAACATGGTACCTTATAGTCAACAATACCATATTGAGCACTTGAAAATTTGTGAAGTGGGTAGATCCCATACCACGATAAGATAAAATAATAAAATATTACATACCATGAAAATTATAGGCTGTGAGCAAAAGTTTCTAAATTGGTGACAATAATTTGTATTTGTAAGGTAGCTCTTTCCTAATTATTTTAGGCAGATTTCTTCTTTCTAAACTACATAGGCAAGGATATAGAGTACCAAATGTCATATTATTGGCTTTTTTGTGGCCTGGGGGACTTGTCTTTCTTTCCTACAGGAAATGTTGAGACATTAGCTAGCTAACTGTGAAACAGGCATAGATAAGTAACAACTTTAATTCATCTACTTTAAAATTCTGCAACATGTACCCAGAATCCTATATAATTGCTTGATGGGCAGTTTTATAAGCCAAGAACTTGCTTCTCCTTCTTGTTCTGTGCTTACTTCAGTGTCTTCTTGGTCATACCACAATGATAAATGAGATAAATTTTTAAAAATTAGAATATATACTGAAAATATATATATATTTTTAATAACTGATCTATAATATCTATTTTGTGCATGTATGGGACGTATGGGGCAGTGCTGGGTGGGGGAGGGTGGTTCACTAAAAAACTTTATTGTTTTGTTTCCAAAACTAATGAACTACAAAGAAAATCTGTCCTGATGGCCGAAGTTTGTTTTTAGTTCATTCAACTTTAAAGAGAGAAAACCTGCCTTTCTAGTGAACTGTAGGAGGGCTGCTCAACTGTCCTGCCTTGAAAACCTATCTCCCACATAAATCAGTTGTGTTGACAGACAGTACTTCCGTATAAAAAAACCACTATTTCTTCTTCTGTCTACTGCTTATCTTTCATGCATGGCACTTATTAAACCTAGATAGGGTGAAAGAATTATGAGCTACATACCCTTGTATTTTAATACATTATTAGTTATATGTCCAACAAATAGGACTGAAGTATTTTTGTCAACCCAGAGGATGGTCTCTAGGGGCAAGCCTAAGGGGCCTATCTTGTGCAGTTCATTTTTTTTTTTTTTTTTTTTTTTTGGTCAGAGACTTATAAAGGAATGCTTATCAAATTTGCATTGCAACATAATTTTGGGAGTTGAGAGCATTCCATGGATCTACACAAAAACAAAAACTGCAACATATGCAAAGAAGGGTCAAATCTAACAATGTGAAACTTAATATGGGTAAATTTGGAGCTTAGTACTTGAGTCTGTCTATGTCTTTCTCTCACACACATACATGCACACACACACACACACAAACACACATTTGTATGCATTCCTGTAGGCCAAGGGGAACATGGCTTATTGGCACTTGTATATTGGCACTTGTAAAACAAAGATTTATGGATTTATTTCAGTAAAAGCCAGCAGTGTGATGTGGTTGCTCAGAAAGCTAATGCACCTTTTGAGTGTGGTAACAGACCTATAATAATTCAAATGAGTGAAGTGATTGATCCAGGAGTTGGTTAGAACAGTCCTGTTGTGTTAACAATCAGCTCTATTGTCTAGAAAACATAAACTAATAAGACTGGTTTCAAAGGGAAAATCCTTGGATGAGGAAAGTCAAATCAATTTTCTGAGAGTTTCATCTGAAGGAACTGGAAATATTAGCCTAGAGAAGAGAAGATTCTTGGGCAATGATAGTTAACTTCAAATTACTTGTCAGATATCTGAAATAGTATTTAATGGAAAAGAAATCAGACATGTTCTTATGAATGATTGAGCTGGAGCTGATAAGTTGATGTTGCAATGAGATAGATATTGGCTCAATATAAAGAAATTCTGTCTATCTGAACAGAGAGTAGGTTGTTTTAGGGGAGTTTCCCAATTGGTGAAGTTGAAGGATAGTCTGGAAAACCAGTGGATAGGTGTTAGAGAATTCAATATCAGAAGGATAAATATATTATATAATATTTAAAGCCTGGAAGACAGTATACTATGGCCAGTAAAGTTGTATTTTCTGAAGTCAAACAAATCTGATCTAACATTTAGAGTCTATGTGACACTGACAAAGTATGTAACTTCTTTGTTCCCCAGTTTCTTCATCTACAGAATAAAAATAATGGAAATTAACTCAGGATTATGAGAAAAATTGAATGAGAAATGGATGTACAGGGATCAGTACAGAGTAATTAATAAATGACATTTTGTTTTGTCTTAAGATTTAGGTTCATTCCAACTCGGGCAGATGTAAATTATTTGTAAAGAAAAGCTTATGTGTAACTTGGACAATCTTTGCATGAGTCCCCTTTTAAGATTTTCTATAGCTATCATAATTGCTTATCTCTCTCGCTTGTCTGTCTGTCTGTCTGTCTACCTACCTACCTATCATCTACCATCTATCATCTGTCATCTATCTACCTATCATCTATCTACACCACATAGCATGACAGAAGCAATGAAGAAGCCCTAGGACTCATTCACACTCTTCTGGCTGAGACTATAGCATAGTTATAGTCTATCAAGTGCCTAGAAAATTTTTATTTCTTATGAGTATTAATATTATACTAGGATAATTCAGAAGAGAAAGAGTAGATTTATAGGTCTTAATTTCAACCTTATAACAAACTCCTCATATATAATTTGCACCCCATTAATTAACCTAGAGAATTTTTTATCATTACTCTCATGTGGTCTATTAAAATAAAAGGGAACTACAGAATTCTCAAAAGGTGAGGTACAGACAATAGGAAGAGGTGTCCCTTATCAGGGACAGATGATGCAGCAGGCGAGTGGGCAAGCCATCATTAATTCTTGCAGTATCCTGGGCTGTGATTTATCTGAAAGGGCCATCTGAATTATTTTGTGCAATGTGATTGGCTCACAGGGCATCTTAACATTCAAATATGAAACTATGTATTTGTAGTATGCATCATTTTGTCTAAAGATATAATCCTTACATTCAAGAAAAAAAATATATGTGTGTGTATGTATATGTATATAGTGTGTGTGTGTGTGTGTGTGTGTGTGTGTGTGTGTGTGTGTGTGTACAGGACTCGCTTCTTTAATATATTACCTGTACAGGGCTCCGTACTAAGAAGAGTTCTGCACATGGCTTAATGCTCTGCAGCTAAAGTATTAAAATCCTTAATAATTTTCGAATCTAGAGCACACATTTTCATTTGGGGTTCTGCCAGTTAGGCGTGTGTGTGTGTGCGTGTGTGTGTGTGTGCGCGTGTAGTGTAGTGCGTGTAATCCTAGAAGTAAAAGGGATCCTACCATTTGTCTAAGTGAATGTTTCTTCCCACCTCCATTTCTTCTACTCCATGGTTTACTATAACATAGATGTCTCATTATTATTGTTTTTACCTTTATTTTTCATTTTCAAAATAACACATTTCAAAATAGTGAATACTTGATGCATATCTTTCTAGCTATTTTTAAAAAATATACATGAATAAATATGTACATACATATTATTACTTTTTTACATATGAGATCATTCATTATATATTCACTCCTGTCTTACTGGATGACATGCATTAGAGATCTTTATAGCTATGCACATACTGGTCATCATGATTTCTGAAGATTACTATCAGTAGTTTAGTAAGACAGGCATTAGTTCTTTCAGTACCCTGGGCTGTGATTTATCTGTACTGGAAGATATGAATTATTTTGATGCAATAGTTGCTCTCCTGCTATTTCTGCATATTTTAGACTTCAGCTGACTTTTGGCTATGTTTACCCTATTCTTTCCTTTTTGAAGAGTATTCTTTTTTTTTTTTTAATAGAAAGATGGAAACAATATAGAAATGATACAATTCTCCTCCACCCTCTCATCTGTTAAATTATATTAATTATCTTGGGCAAAAGATCTCATTCTTCCTTTTTATTTTTCTGTCGGTAGCTAAAAATATTATTTGGTTGGCTTCAAGCATTTTTTCTTTCCCAATAATCTCAGCTTCTTCTGGACTTTCTGTTTTTCTGACAATATCTTAAAAAATTCATGTCATTCTTTTATATTTATTCTTATTCTACCTTTTCTGTAATGTATACTTTTCTTCTTCAACTCTGAGGTCTTCAGACCATTTCCTGGATTACATTATATGCCTCCTCTGCTTTATCTTCATTGGAATAATTAATACTAATTAAGATAATACTTTTAGAGAATCATCCTCCCCAACTGACCCCTAAATATTTCATCTGTTAGACTCTCTGATATTTGAGTATAACTTTATTTTCTGTGATCTTTAAAAAGTGGATTTTAATTTTTGACTCACACACCCAAAGTAAGCATAAATGAGGTTTTGAGGAGACATTTGTAGCCTAGGCAAGTATAAAAGAACTATATGTGCCTGACTCAGAGCAGGTGCTAAGTAGTCTAGTATTGGTAATTGTACTAGTAGAATGAATGAATCCATGAATGTATATATATACAAATTTAAGACCAGGGCCATATAATATTTGCTTCTTTAGATAAATATATAATCAGCTAAACTTTATAGTTACTACTGTAGAGTTTCTTGCTTACATGGTTCCTTTCTTGCGTTTCAAGCTTGATCAACTTATGGAGTAAAATCCTAAATTAAATGTAAAATTCTTACATTTTTAAAAGGATAGAATTCTTTTATCCATTGTTGGATTCAACTTCCAAATATTTTATTGAGGATTTTTGCTTCTATGTTCATGAGAGATATTGGTCTGGTTTCTTTTCTTATAATCTCTTTATCTGGTTTTAGAATTAGGGTAAAGCTGTTCTCATAGAATGAGTTGGAATGTGATCTCTTAGCTTTAATTTTCTGGAGATTGTAGAGAATTGGTCCTACTTTTTTCTTTAATATTTGGTAAGCATTACCAATGAAACCATTTGGGCCTGGTGCTTCCTTTTTAGGAATGATAGTTATTGATAAAATTCTTTAGTAGTTATAGAGTGATTCAGTTTACCTGTGTTTCTTTATGTGTATTTTAGTAGTTTGTCTTTTACAGACTTCATCCATTTCATCTAAGTTATGTGATTTTTGGCATATAGTTGTCTGTGACAGTCCTTTATTATTCTTTTATCATCCATGAGATCAGTAATGATGATCCCTTTTTCATTTCTTATACTGATAATTTGTATCTTCTCTCTTTAGTTCTTGGTTTTCCAGGGCAGAGGTGTTATCAATATTATTGATCTTCTCAAAGAATCAACTTTCAGTTTTGCTGATTTTTTCTTTTGTTTTCTGTTTTTAATATATTGATTTCTGCCCTAATTCTTATTTCTTTTTTTCTCTTTGCTTTCTGCTTAATTTTCTCTTTTCTTTCTAATTTCCTGAGATAAACTGAAGTATTGATTTTTAGATATTTTTTCTTTTATACCATATGCATTTAATGCTATAAATTTCCTTCTGAACACTTTTATTACATCTAATAAATTTTATTAAGTTGTAACTTCAGTTTCATATAGTTTAAACTGTCTTAATTTTGCTTGAAACTTCCTCTTTGACCTATGGATTATTTGGTAGTGTCCTATTTAACTTTTATATTTGCAAATATTTGGGGATTTTCCAACTATCTTTTCTCTTATTGATTTCTACTTTAATTAAATTATGGCCTGAGAATATACTTATATAACTTTTTTACTTTTAAATATGTTGAGGTGTGTTTTATGGTTAAAATGTGTTCTATCTTAGTAAATGTTCTATTTTAGCTTAAGATGAATGTATGTTCTGCTGAGTTGTTGGGTGGAATATTTTATAAATGTCAATTAGATCAAGTTGATTTCTAGTGCTGTTCAGGTCATCTATAGCTTTGCTGATTTTCTTCCTGCTGGAATAATCAATTACTGAAGGAGGGATTTTGAAGTGTGCAACTATAATAGTGACTTTGTCTAGTTCTTATTTCAATGAAATCAGTTTTTTCCTCAGGTATTTTGACACTGTTGTTATGTGCTTACATGTTTAGGTTGGTATGTGTTTTTGGATAATTGACTTTGTTATCACTATGTAGTGCCCCTCTTTATTCCCGGTTGTCTTACTTGCTTTGGTGTTGGCTTTGTCTGAAATCAATACAGCTATTCCAGCTTTCTTTTGATTAGTTTAGCCTGGTATATCCTTCTCCATCCCTTTACTCTTAGTCTGAGTCTTTATATTTAACTTGAATTTCTTATAGTTATATCTTCTTTATGCTGACAATGTATATCTTTTAATTGGTATATTTAGACCATTCACTTTTAAGGGATTATTAATATAGTTGGATTAATATCTATCACATCTATAATTGTTTTCTCTTTGTTACACTTCTTTGTTTCTTCCCCTCTCCCCCTTCTTTCCTGAATCCTCCGGTTTGAGAATTGTATATAATTCCATTTTATCTTCCCTCTTAGCACATCAATTATACTGTTTTTAAAAAACAATTAATTATTGATAATTTTTCCTAGAATTTAAGGTATATATTTTAAACTGATCTAAGTCAAATAACACTATACTGCTTCACACAACATACAAGTTACTTAGAATAGAATATTCCCAATTCTTTTCTCCTGTCCTTTGTGACATTTCTCATTTCATTTATCTATTTGCCTTAATCACTCAATACATTGTTACTATTATTATGTTATACACAAAGTTGTTTTTAGATCAATTAAGAATAAGGAAAACAAAAGACTTAATTTTACTTTCATTTGTTTGTTCTTCAAGTTTCTTCCTTTCTTTATGTAGATCCAAGTTTCTGATGTAAATCATGTTCTTTCTGCTTGAAGAATTTCTTTTAACATTTCTTACAGGTCAGGTCTGCTGGCAACTAATTCCTTTATTTTTGTTTGTCTCATAATGACTTTGTATCTCGTTCACTTTTGAAAGATAGATTTTGCTGGATATAGAATTCCAGGATGGTGAGGTTTTTTCTTTTAACACTTTTAGTTTTCACTGCATTTTCTTCTTGCTTTCCTGTTTTCTGATGAGAAATAGTTCTTATTCTTGTAGACAGGGTTTATTTTTCCCTCCTCTGGCTTCTTTCAAGATTTTTTCTTTGACTTTGGTTTTCTGAAACTTGAATATGCTATACCCAGGCGTGAATTTTTAAAATACACTTATTAATTCTTCTTGGTACTATCTGTGCTTCCTGGACTTATGGTTTGATGTCCACTAAATTTCTGGGATTGACATAACAAGTTGTTACAAACTGGGTTTCTGATAACAACAGATTTATTCTCTAACAGTTTTAGAGGCTAGAAGTCTGAAATCAAGGTGTCAGCCTTTGAAGGCTGTAGGGAATAATCTTTTCTTGCTTCTTCATAGCCTCTAGTGATTACCAGAAATCTTTGGCATTCCTTGGATTGTAGTCGCATTACTCCAATTTCTGCCATTATCTTCAGATGATCATTTTCCTTCTGTGTCTTTACATGAACTTCTTTTAAGAACAGCATTCGTTGGATATAGGGCCCACCCAAATTCAGTATGATTTCTTCTTGACGAATTATATCTGCCTAGACTATATTTCCAAATAAGGTCACATTCTGGGATTCTGGGTGGAAATAAACTGGGAGGGTGGGCACACCATTCAACCCAGTACAGTGACTATAATTAATTTTGAAAAATTATTGGTCAATATTACTTCAAATATTTCTTCTGCCCATTCTTCTCCTTCTGGTATTCCCATTATGCACAAGTAACATCTTTTAAAATGATTCTGTAGTTCTTGGATATACTGTTCTGTTTTATTCATTCTTTTTTTTTTCTCTTTGCATTTCAGTTTGGGAAGTTTCTATTAACCTATGTTTAATGAGCTTACTGATTCTTTTCTCAGCTATTCCAGTTCCTGATGAACCCATGAAAAGGCATTCATCACTTTTGTTTAGGCATATTTTATTTCAAACATTTTTTTTGGTTCTTTCTTATAGTTTCCACCTTTTGCTTATATGACCCTTATGTTCTTTCATCTTGTCTGCTTTTCCCATTAGAAGCCTTAACATACTGATGATAGTTACATTTATATTTGTCTGATAAATCCAAATTGGATCTCTAATATTTGAATCTGATTATGATGATTGCTTTTTCTCTTCAAACTGTGTTTTTTCCTTAGCTTGTGGCATACCTTATCTTTTTTGTTGAAAGCAAGGCCCGGTATATCAAATATTAGAAACTGGAGTAAATAAGGCTTTGCCGTGAGGATTTTTATTAATATGGTTAGGAGTCAGGCTGGGTTTATATTTGCTGTAGCTGTAGGTGCCAGAAGCTTCAAATTCCTCTAGTGTCCTTGTCTTTATCTCCCCTCCTGAATTTGGGCTCCCCTAAGTACCCCTACTCAGAGAAAGTCTGTGTCTTGCAGCTCTTTCAGCTGTGACCCACTGTTATACTGATGTCCTGCCATAGTGGTTGTAAGGTGTAGGGGAGGGGGAAATATTCTATAATCTTATTAAATCTTGTTTGTTTGTTTTTTGTTGTTGTTGTTGTTGTTGTTGTTTTAGTTACAGCTTTTCCTTGAAGGCCTGTTTGCTATGTTTCTCCTTCCCGTGGATGAGACAGGTGAGACAAGAAGGTTAGAGCGTCCATGTGGAAGGAATGCCCTTTCTCCAGCTGGAATAAAGCTCTGGTAAAGTCTTCTCTCCTGGAGAGTACACCTTTGTAATGGAAAAAGCTCCAAGTATATTATTTCACAATGATTACCTATCTCCTCCCTTTACCAGAATCATGAGGCCGTGGATCTTCTTCATGAGAATCTGGCTAGGGCTCCTAAAGGTGAAGTTCACCAAGTGGAGTGGTGCTGTTTAAGATAGGTGCTTCTCACTCTCACACTAGTTTATATACAGTCTTTAGCAACTCATCAAAATTATCACATAAGTGTTTCCACAAGTTTATGGCTTTAGTATCTTCTGATCCAGGTAAACAGATCTTGACTGTGATTCTTGGGATGTGCCCGTCTCTCCATATTTTGATATGATGGTTTACCCTATGACCTCAGTTCTCTGATGGGACCAAGAAAAGTCATTGAATTTTAGTTTGCCCAGCAGTCTCTTGTCTTAGGAGAGTTGGAGTGATGACTTCCAGAGCTGAACCTGGAAATCCATTTGGAATATATTTAATAATTTATTTCCAGCCTAAATATCTTTTTGCTTTTTTGTAATAATACATTTAAAAATCTTTAATAATGTAAAATAAGAACTGAAAAATTTCTTCACATATTTGGTCCCATTTGGAGGGGAGATAGCAATGCATACCACTGAGGTTTGTTATTGTTCTTGCATTTTCTAGCGTTTCTATTAGTCAGATATTAGTTGTTTGACTTTGGGAAAGTTACCTTGTCAGAGCTGAGCTGATTGAGAAGGGAAAGTTTCAGTGGTGAGACACCCAGTTGGAAGAATGTGCAAGGGACCAACATTGGAATGAAACGGCAGGCACCAATTTTATCGTGGGGATCACAGTTCTATTGCAGAGAGCGGGCTTCTGCTTCTGCTCTTCTTCAGCTCCCCTTCTTGTGCTCCCCTTCTGCTCCCCAGGGGACCGCATAGCTCCACACAGATCAGAGTACAATAGTGCCTTCAGCCACACATGCGTGATGCAATCAGTTGAATTATGTTTACATATTTTAGGCTCAGGGGCCCTACTACACTAATGTAACATGCTAAATCCAGGGTCCTATTCCTAGCTGCGAGCCTGGTTCATGGTCAGACCTGGGACCAGCCAGGCCTGGGACCCACGCCTATCATTTTTGTGCTACAGTTTTATTATTGATGATATAGAGTCTGACTAGTACTTGTCTTTTAGGATTATTGTGGAGGTTAAGTGAGATAATGTATATATGAAGGCTTAGCACCATAAATACCTGGCACATATAAAAAAGTGTTCTCAGTATTAACTTCTCAGTAAGAATTTTGTTGTTAATCAATTTTAATCGCAGCTCTCACTTGATTCTTTGTTTTAGAATTTTCTGAACTTTGACCTGTAGCTGGTGGTTGGGAGGTAGGAGCTACAAACTTTACCACACTGCAACTTGGTCAGATCAAATGCCATCATCCTAATTGTGTGCTACGGCCACAGTTCACTGAATTAGTTCCTCTGAACTCTCCTGTCCCCTTCCTTATGCTGGCAGCATAATACAGCATAAACAATAGCTTCATATCAATCCAACATGAAAGTGGCCCCGGAGAAAAGCACTAAGTATTCTTCATTGCTAGTATCTTGTAAAATTTTGAAATTAGAGAAAAAAAGTTTTAAGTCTCAAATTGTCTTAGAAATGTTATTTTAAAATATTTCGACTGGTTTATTTTAATTTCCCTTTCTTAGGAAGTTATCCTCTCTTTCTTGATTTTGCTAGTATTGTATTATACTGAGGTATTGGTGGTGGAAGAAAGATGGCATGAGCAATTTCAAAAAAGGTCTAGCATGATTTAGAATGGCATAATTGTAAGCTCATTTCTAAAACTCCATTTAAAGCAGGGCCAAGGCTGGAAATTCTGACAGTGCCTTAGGGGAGCATTCTCCCTGGAAAACTGTGGCATTGAATGATGATGAACACCAGTGCAAACCAGGGCATGTTTAAAGAAATTCAACTTTAAAGGATGCCTAAATCTTAAAAAGTCTTTATGTGAACTTTCAATAGACGGATTTTCTGCATTTATATGTAGAAGAGAGTAGAAATCCAGCTTCTATGTCATAATTTCTTATCTTTTTTTTTGTTGTTGTTACATTCAATTCGTTGAGTCTTTTTTTTATACTGCTCTCATTTCTTTCTCCTGAAATTATGGCAAATTTTTGTATACGTAGAAATATTTTAATCTTTAATGCTTTTACTCTGTTAAAGGGACACTTGATAGGACAGTAAAGGGCAGTCCAACTCCTAGTATATTCCAATCTAATATTATACCAAAGACTGAGGTTTTCTAGGCTTTTCTTTAAAATGAATAATAATAGATTTCTATAACCTCTTTATTGTTTTGATAAGTATATAGCATCTTTAATGTTGACAATTTTTTATAATCCAAAGGCACTTGATATAATCATCTTTGAAGGTAACAAAATACTTTTGCTGCCATCATCTCAATTGATCCTTATATAACACATAAAAGAGGGAGGGCAAGCAGCTGTTACTAGAATTCTGATAAATCGAATCTTCATGTTTGTCTAGAACAATGAGGTATCAAAGTGGTGTCTAGGAATAGTTTTTACATAAGGGTCTGATGTTCCCTGGTGAAATGCACAGTGGATTTCGCATTCTATATCTCTAGAACTGTCATGCTCAAAGAGGAAAGGACAAAATTTGCCCTTAATATTTAGTACTGGTCATGTGTAAGGTTGGCTGGGTATGGGGTACTCCAAAAAACAGAGAACTGACCCTGAAGTAGGAGAGAAAAATGACATTACAGTTTTAGGAAGGTCTTTCTTAATTCAAAGTAGTTCCTGGTCCAAAGTAATTCCTTTGGTCGGTGCCTATCATTACACATCTTTTAGTTTCCTTAAAGCAGATACTGCTCTTTGATATTTTTGGTTGCAGTTATTAAATCCTTAGCATTTGTCTTGCTCTTGTAGAATTCATGATTTTGTAGAGCAAAGACCTGATGTTTTTTGGTTGTTACTGAATCCACAGCACCTAGACTAATACCTGACAAAAGCAGGAGCTCCATAAATATTTCTCCTTTTGACATTAGTTCTAGGTCTCATATAAGTTTAAGGGTAGTGTCTCTTAAATGAGCCCTATGCTAATCATTTAAATGTGTCTTAGCCCATTAGGCTGCTATAATAAAAATACTATAGGCTGAGTGCCTTAAACAATGAACATCAAAGGTGCCAACTGATATGATGTCTAATGAGGACCTGCTTCATGGTTTACAGAGTGTGGTCATCTTCCTATATTCTCACATGGTAGAAGGAGTGAGAGAACTCTCTAGGGTCTCTTTTAGGGGGGTACTAAATCTCATTCACGAGGGCTCAATCTTCATGACCTAATCATCTCCCAAAGTACCACTTCCTAATACCACATGCGAGGTTAGGATTTCAACACATAATTTTTGAGGGGACACAATCATTCAGTCTATTCCAGGGGGCTTGCTTCAATTCCTATGTTAGTTGCTATATTTTTACAAATGACAAAAACTGAACTTAAACCACTGAAGCAAAATCAAATTCATGAAATCTATTAGAATGACACTGGAATAGATCAAAATTAGAAGGACTAAAAAAGTGAATAGAAACTAGGGTGGCTTAGATGGCCTCATGAGTTGGAAGAATGGCCTCAAATGCCCTCAGAACCTTTCTCAGTTATTTCTGTGTATCTGACTTATTTTCTCAGGACGATTGCCATCTCAAACTTGGGGTCATGAGTGAAAGCTGCTCCTGGGCTTAAATTCTCACAAATGCGGCCTGAGAAAATACATGGCTATTCTTTCTAGTTACACCTATATCCAAGGAGGTGGAGTATGAAAGAAAAGAATCCTATAAGTAAAGCAGTGGGAAGACCTTTCTTACTTGGAGAATGGAGAGTAATTTCTGGAAGATGAGAAGGATGCTGGACTCCCCCCCTCCCCCCAAAAAATGTTTACTTAGTAAGTGTACTCAGTTCTAAGTAACAAGAAACAGAAAAATTATCACATAAAAATAAAAGCAGTATTTGTCTCACATAACGAGAGAGAAACCCCAGCTAGGCAGTTGAGTAGTGTTGGGAAACTCCCTAATCACTTCTAGAACCCAAATCACTCCCTTATTTCTTCTTAGCCATCCTTAGTATGTGTTTTTCACTCCTGGTCAGAAAACCTCTAACATTATGCCCGTGTTCCAGGTCATTCCAGTCAGGGATGTGCTGTGACACTTGATTTGGATCATCATTACATTACTTTGTTTAAGCCACATGCGGTGTCACCACAAGTTGCAGCCTCAGTGTTATACACGACATAACCCAAAGAAGCTAGGGCATCAGGAGAAGCATATGAATTAGTGTCAGTCGGAATGAAAATGAGGTTGCGTCAATGCGTATGTTTGTCCATATTTGAGAGGAGTCACATCTGAGGCTGATCTTGATGGCATCAGGTATAACAGAAGAGTTTGGGGCCAGCCGGGTCCACATGAGCTTTTCTGTTTTCATAGCACATAGATGAGGATGATGAGCAGCAGTAGGTCAGATCGCCACTGAAGCTGCTTCTTGCCAGACCATGTTGTTGGATCTAGGAGATAGGAGAACATGAGTGGTTTCCCACCCCACCCTTGCACCTCTTCAGATCTAGTTGTTCTTTCTCCTGATGCCAAGATTGTTGCTTTCCTTCCATAACCATGAAATTGGTGTGCCCACCCTCATAGCTATAACTTCACCTGTAGACCTTTTGTCTAAAAGGGTGAGGTGTTTGTGAGATAAGGCATTTTTACAAAACTTACAAGACCCATTATGTCCTTCGTGGGCCATGGAGGGGAGTTCAGTAAGCCATGCACTAACCAAGTGGTATTCATCCCTGTGATCTCAGATCTGGTCAGTCCCAGGAGACATTCTGGGTGGTTGAACCAGAATTAAGTTTGAATTCCCTACATCCACGTTTGTTTGTGCTACCACCCACTGAGTGTACCAACCAGAATGGCCTATCATTGCTATTAGGGAAAGAAAGATATACATTTGGTAGTGAACTCACTCCTGGTTTCATTTTATTCCCCTGCTCTTTTATCCCTTTATCTCATTTTCCTTTCTTTCATTTAAAACTATATCAAACTTTTATTTTTAATAAGCTGGAATTCAAATCCAGGTCTTCTAATTTCAGTGCTCTATATTTTATCCAGTTCTATTCTCTTCGAAGTTGGAGAACAGCTGGTCAATATTTTTATCTTAAAAAATTTGTGAAGCAAGATATTCAATCACCCGTCATCTGTCTCCTCCTCTGTCACTACTGTTGGTTCTGTTTTCAATGGTTTAGTCAGTTTTGTCATTTTCCTCTGTACTCCAGACTCTATAGGAGACAGAAATGTGCATTGTGGAACCCAGAAAAGTCCTGATAAATGCTCAGCATTCAAAAACTGTCTACAGGGATAAAACTTTTTATTGTATAGGTGTTTTATCATTTACTTGTTTATGCAGCAAAAATTAAAAGTAGCTAATCAAAAGAGGTAGTTAAAATAACTGGAAGTGGCATGACCAAATCTGACCATTGGGATAGTGATCCAATTGATTACTGTCCTGAAACAAAGTTACTCAGAAGACATCAATTTTGAACATTCAAAACAGTTAAGTTGAGGATGCAATAATTTAACATATTCTGTTTTTTAAATAAATCTATAAATTAAATTCTAAATTTGATTAAAGGCATCAGCACCAATGAGAAGTCCCAATACCTAGAGACTGTAATTTTACTTTCTTCAAATAATTTACTGTAATTCAAATAAAAACATTTTTTAGTGTTTTATATGCTTCTGTTGACCTTTCATTTTGTTCATTCTTTTACTTGTGCACCATATTTCACACATTATATGCTATAATTGGTAGTACAGTACCAAAAATCTGAAAGAAATAACAGAAACAGGAGTCATCATGAGATCATAGACCCAAATGAGTAAACCTTACTGGGGCTCAAGCTTAAAATATTATTGCTTTGCTTGACAGTCAGTTCCAATACCAATTCTAAATCAGTAAAATATATCAGTCATTATCCTTTTTCTTATAACTAAAATTAATGTATCTCATTGCATACAAACTTCTTTGTATGTATGATACAAATTTTGTAACAACAGAGAACACAGACTATATTGTGAAACTAAGCCTGAAAGAAAGCCACATTTTAAAAAACTATTTTTACATGTTTAAATCACCCCGCATTGTATACTAATTATTTAAAATTAAAGGGCAGAAATCAAATCGAAAAACAGTAAATTAAGAGACAAGATGTGGGGACTACAAGTTGTTTCACTTGAATAGAACCAATCTGTTCTCTCTGGTTTTTCTCCCAGGAAAGGAAAATGTAACAATTAGAACAATAAACACACTTTACTAATAAGAGCAATGCAGTTGTGGATTTGGTTGTGCAAAATGTCTGGGCTTTATACATTATTTCCTTTTTCAAAACTGTGGCTGAAATTTAAAATGTTCATCCTAAACACTTAACAAAATGAGAAAGTTTAAAAAATTAGAATTCACTTTTAAATGTCTATGCTCCCTCACATTTCGGTCAGCTTCAGCAACAAAACCAGTGTTGGCAGTTTTACCAACTCTTTTTAACCAGTTTAGTTCAGTCTGGCTCTCAGTTGTTAATATAGTACTACTGATCCTTAATTTGTACAACCACAGGGGAATGTTTAAATAAAATAACACTCGATTTCATAGTAGTTTTTAAATGAAAACATATGTATCTGTAATAGGGCTTTAAAAGTTTTTTTTCAGTAAGAACTTAATGTGTGGCATCTGTGAAGTATAGAGTGTCTTTTTCTATTTTTTTCTGAAGAGGCATATTAGACTCAGTAAAATTAATAGTTTAGATGTCGCTATCTCAGGAGTTATCAGGATTAAGAATGCCTAAGGAAGGAAGATTGTTGTCAGCTTTCCTTCCATAGATAATTCTGTATGCTACATTTAGGGAGAAAAGAAGAGAAAGAGAAGACCTCAAAATACCTTCTCAAAGCTGGTTGATTTGGAGAGGCTCACGTCTAAAATTTGATATGCATATTGTGTTTGGTGAGAAGGGTAAAAATAGACATGAGATAAAACCATTCATATACCTGGGATTCTCATCAAATATTTTAAGGCTCCTTTAAGTGGTGTCAGTGCTTGAGTCCATAATTATTAAAATTAAATCACCATTTTATAATACACTCTTGTTAATGGAGGGTTGACAAACTATCCTAATTAAAAAAGCAAAATAAAAACAGATAATCATAACCATTAAGATGACATGACATATTTGGTCTCTTGCATCACATAAATTTCCCTCCACTTCTCAGGTCAGAGATTTTCATGTTTATTAGTATCCCTCTCTAACTTCTTTAGGAATTGTAAGTATCCTGCCTCTGCTATTTTATATGTATATGACCAAGTAAATCCAAAATGAATTTTGTGCGAATCAGTTAGGGTCAAATATTATATACACCTAATATTTACTAGTGTTCTCTCAATATCTCCAAGTAGGTCGGGGGGATTGAGATTTTTTCAGACATTTTTAGAGAATCTTGAATACCCTGGACAAATGTAAAGCCCTCTTCCATCAATAATATTATATTTCTAGTTGCCTCAAGAGGCAGCTAGAATATGGGCTGCAGATTGATACAAATCTCAGTTAATAGGCCTTTATGTTTCCCTATCTTTTGAAAGCTGTATATAGCATATATCTGTCCACGAATATATAACATATATATATATATATACATATGTGTGTGTGCGTGTGTGTGTGTGTATATATATATATATATATATATATATATATATAGTATATACATCTGTGTATGTATGTGAGATATATATATCTCACCAGAGTGGTTAAGGGTCTTGAAGCTAGATTACCTTGGTTTGAGTGTAGGCTTGCCACTTGCTAATTGTATAACCTTGGACAAGTTATATAACCTCTCTGTGCCTCAGTTTCCTTATCTATAAAATAATAAAATTATCTACCTCATGGGATGGTTGTGAAGATTAAATGAGTTTATACATGTAAAGCACTTCTTAGAATAATGCCTGTTAAAGTTATAGGGATTCAAAAACTTTAGTAACTTATTATTATATGTCATGTGGACATATGCATATGTATAATATAAAATTGCTTAGCCTACAAAATAAGACAATTTCACATATATTCCTAAATACCTTTTATAATATGTAGTATATATGTATGTATGCTCCATGTGGCACATTTAGATTTTCTTATAAATTTCACATCTAATGACCAATGTAAGTGAAAATACCAACAAAGCTCATGTGTAGACTGTATAGAGTATAAATGTGGTATTTTAAAACTGCCCATTTAATGAAATAAGATTTCTTGCTGGAAAGTAGCCCTTATATGAAGTGTGAGTGGGATCAAGGTGAAGTAAACGAGCACAAGCTTAAAGCTGAAGCAGTCTGGGTTCGCATCCTGGCACAACCACTCGGCAGCTGTGTGATTTTGGGCAAGTCATTTAACCTTTCTGAGCTTTAGTTTTGTCATCTGTAGAAAAAGGGATGTAACATTTCTTGCAAGTTTGTAGTAAGTAGAGGACATACATAAACATAACAAAACAAAACAACAACAACACTTGGCCAAGAGCCTGGCACATAGTAAATGCTTGATAAATGGAAACACTGATCTTTAATATGTTAGTCCTGCTTCATATGTGGGTGTTTTTTTTTTTAAACCCCAGCACAAACAAACATCCCACTGGAAGTTTTTGATCAGCTATGCTGTTGTTATATAATGATCATAGGTTTGTCTTAAAGGCATGTGGTTTCAATCACCATAATGGTTGGAAGTTTTACTGCCCAAAGGAGCAAGAGGGAAGTAGTTGCTGTAATTCAAATTTGACCAATATCTCACCAGGCAGATTGCAACTTTGACCCTTTTCTCCCTCTGCTCAGCCTCTCCTCTCCTGCCTACATGCCCCAAAAGCTATTACAATGAAGAATAGATGCTAAAACCCTGAGGAGGTGGTACCTTTCTGCTTGTCGAGGTGAGGCCAAGCAAGCACCTTTGTCACCCATTCCTTGGCCAGAGACCCAGCGGAAAAGAATTCACTCTGTCTCTTTATTTTCACAGAGTATTGTATAAAAGAAATTGATTAAAAGCTAGGGGAAGTTCACAGTAAATGACTATCTCTTTTCAAACGTTAAATGTTTTTCAAACAACTGGTAGTGAGGGGCCATTTTTTGTAGTTGGGCCTGATTTGCTTCTTGCACATTATGTAAGGACCTGGGCCTGACATAGTAATAGCTAATTGTAAAAAAGCAACTACATATGCATTATGAAAACAAATCACTTAATGTATGCTAGAGACTTTTTAAAATAAAAATAATACTTAAATTCAAGTTACAGTACAATTATTGATGAATTCTTCTGAATTCTTATATTCTTATTACACATGTGCCTCTCACTTGAAGCTTGCATGATATAGGAAATGTGAGAAAAAGTAACATATAGGAAAGGTGTTTCATGCATATAACACGGAGAATTTTTTCACACAGTTGGTGAAGCCACATTGATCCAGCAATTTAAATATTATCATCTGTAGTTTCTCTCTTTAAATACTTGAGAAAACAGTAAAATTATTTAAAGATACACATTAAGAATGCCATATGCAGAGCTATATCCAAGTGGCAAATGATTACGCTGCTTATAAATTCTAGGCAGATGATAATTTGGAGTCCCCATGAAAGCCCTGAGTTTATTTGATTGTTCTGTTAATTACTGGGCTCTATGCTATCAAATATTTGTGGAAGATGAAGCTTTTCTTTGTGGGAGTGGATAATAACCATGTTTACACTTTGAAATTTTTGCTTTGAGTTATTAAGGTTTGCATTTCTCACTTTTGTTCTAAGGAAAGGTGTTTAGCCATTTTTAGAAAGCAGGTACCAAATAATCAATCATCAAACACCCCAGAAAGTTTCCACTCCAGATAAGTGCAAAATCTCAGGTATTAGCAATCCTCCAGAAACAAACCTACAAAGGATGGAAAAGGAGAGAAAGGATGTATCACTTTCCTAGGTGAATATACTGTGATTGGTATGTGTTGCATACATTAAGAAACTATATTTGCTTACTAGGTGCTGTTTAGAAACAAGCCAGAAGTGTGAAAGAGATCGCACAGACAGGCAAGCCCTAAGTCTCCATCTCATGCTGCTTCAGTGCCCTGCTCTCCCAGGCGCGTGAAGAACAAACAGACTGTGGTCATTGATCCCCTGGTGGTGGTGTTGCACTCTGGGAAATGCTGGGGGTGCCCAGGGACGCGGCTCGCTCAATGGATGCGCGTCTAGAAAAAAAATCACCGAGATAAGGAGAGAGAACATGCATATCCATATAAAGCTAAGGAAGAGGAAGGGAACAGCGAGAAAAAGAAACGTGTTGCTCGTATTGTGCCTTCTTAGACCCCTTCTCCATCGCCCTCCTCCGGACCCGCTCGCTGCCTCCCTAGCTACATCTCCCTCAGTGCCGCTTTCGGGATCACCAGTTCTAGGGAGATCAGTTACGATCCGACCCCTGCCTCGTCCACCCTAGTTTAAGATTTAATAGGACTCCCCCCCCCCCCTTCCTGGCTAACCGTCAGCTGTTTTAAGTCAATGAAAGTAAGATTGTTAGAGATAAGCGCCGGAGCAGTCCGGGAGCTGTCAGAACACACACTTAAATCAGCCCCAAGCTTCTGCTCAGGGCATTACCTACGGAGTTTCTGCCGAAGGTGATGCAACTCTGAGGGTCTCTCTTTCGCCTTCACGCGCCAACTTGTGTCGCAGGAGTCTAAGCCCAACGCCGAGACTTCTCCCTCCCCGCCCCCCGCCCCAAATATCGTTGCTTGGTTCTTGGGCATTGGGGTTTTTTGGCTTCATCCACACAAAACAAAACCAGTTCAACCACCCCAGAGGCGAAGATGAGAGAGCCTCAAAACTTTTCTACCCCCCGCCCCCAAGAGTAGTAGGTGGGTGCAAAGTCCCGGCGGCGAGGATCTGCGGGCGCAGAGCCGGGCTCCGGGAGGCAGTGGTCGCTTTAAATTCCGAACCTCTCGCGGCTCCAGCTTCCGCGCAGGGCAGTCGGAGGCTCTGCTCCCGGAAGGTTCGGCGGACCCCCGCAGACCCCCACACGTGCCCTCCGGACGAGCTTTACTGTGTGCAAACCAGGGTTGGGGCAAGAAGGGGCCCCGGTCGCAGTTACAGGGCAGCGGGTGAGGTTCCAGCGCAGGGAAGAAGTTGACAAAGGGGACTTGACTAAACATGAATGCGTATTTATAGACGCGAGCTTCATAGAGATCTAGAGATATCCCACTCTCCCTGCCTCCTTCCACTCCTGCCATTTCATTTTATCGCTCCTTTAAGTGGAGGGCAGATTTTTTTTCTTTTCCTTTTTTTTTTTTTTTTTTTTTTTAACATTCCTGCACGGCGTGGGTAATCACCGTGTTATTTACAATCTAGTTACTCTGCAGCAGACAGGGACGCAAACTCTGGGGCTCCTTGCCTTCGGATGGACCGAGAGGGCGGCCGGGCGGCGAGCTGCAGGAAGGAGGTCAGGGTGGGTTTGCGCGAGCTCGGGGGCGACCTGGAGGGAGCCCGAGCCCCCGGCGCCGCCCCCGCGCCCGCCCCCGCCGCACCCCCCGGGGCGGGCGCCGGGCCGCGGTGACCGCGGGCTGGTGCGCTGCCCTCGCCTCCCCCATTGTTCCTACTGTCTTTTTGCCTTTTGTTATTTGCACTCGCATTGTGTTGTTTGTCTCGGAAGCCGCCTCATGACCAGCAAAGGGATTTCACCTCGTCCTTGAGAGCTACACGGGGAGCGCGAGCGAGCAAGAGACCGGGGGGAGAGGGACGCGCGCGCGCACACACAGACACACACACGCGCACACACACACGCACAGACAGACACACACACATACAGACACACACACACACACACACAGTGAAAAAGGCGAGCCACCAAAATCTATCTCCAGTCTCCTCCCGGGGGCCCCCAGCCCGCCACTGTGCCCCTTTGCATCCCACGCCAGAGGAGACAAGGAGACCCGGTAAGGTGCGTGAATCGCAGCGTTTTAACTTTGTTGTTCGTCCCTATGTTGTTGTGGGCAGACCTCCAAGGCGCAGAGCTCCCCTCTGCCGCTCTCCGTGCCCGCCACTCAGCACTCGTTCCCGGCTCCAGCTGGAGAGCCGGCTGAGGAGGGAGGGGGCCGCCACTGGAGTTTCCTCAAGTACAGAGGGAGGGGGACTGGGCTGGGGGTGAGGGAGAGGCGGGAGGCGGCTCGAGACTTGAAATGGCCCTGTCATCCTCGGGGGGCGCCTGTCCGGGGGTGGGGGGGCTGGAGCGTGCGCTTGGACTCAATTCAGGAAATGGGATAACTTTATATTTTTGTTGGGGAGCCTGCGTGCTATTGCCGGTATTGTTTTGTAAGTGGTGGCGGTGGAGGTGGTGATGAGAGATGAGGGCGGGAGTGCAAGGCAAATCCTAGGCTCGTCTTTGCACCTCGGCTAACGCCAAACGACAGATCCTAAAAGTTGGACAAAGCCCCTTACCCTTCCAAGAATGTCAACGCGACCCTCAGCTCACCCCACAACCTTAATATTCTCCCTTTTCGTCTTTTTGTTTCGCTTTCTGCAATCCCTCTCCCTACTCTTCCCTCCCGCCCAGAATTTCGGAAACAAGTCTCATCGTTTAGGATTCTAGGGATTTCAGAAACCGGAAGCTTTAATTTTAATTGTAACTACTTTTCCCCTTCCCCACGCAGTGTACGAAGTGAAGGCCACTCACGTGTTGTGTCACTTTAAGCGCAGGTTTGGGAAATTTCGCTTGCACTTTGGGGCTACAGGAATAAACAAGGAAAAGAGGTTATACGAGTTGAAATCAAACTGGATTTGGAAATGTTTCCATTTGATAGCAGCAGTTTCTTGTGTATTGATCTGCTGGCATCGGAAGCACTGTTTACATAATAGTAATTTTCCTTACACTTTGCAAAGCGAATACATTAATAAATCGCTTAACCTTGATGAATACCTGAAGATAATGGTTTTTGTGACTAAATTCAGTGTGGTGAATGTGAATTCATTTCAATGTCTTTCCTTCACAAGTAAAGCAGGTCAAAAAGAGGAATTCTGTGGACATGCGGAGTGATATTCTCAGTGTCAGCCAACCCAGGTACTCTGGGTGGCAGTCAACTGTTCCTTTTCAGAAAAGTTTAGGAATTTGTTCTATCCCAGTTGAGATCCTCACAATATCCAGAGATATCCAAAGTAGTTAGTCAAGAAAGGCATGAGTGGATTTCCCCAGAGGCTGGCTTCAGGCTCAGCACAGTTCTTTAATCGAGGGCAAGACCAAGGAAGATCTGTGGGATTTTTGGGTAATAAGTGTGGGAATCTGAAGAGGGACTAGACAGAGTGATTTGTTTCCTTGATGCTCATAAATAATGTCCCTTAGTATCCTTAAAAAAAAAAACTTCACACAAACAAAATAGGCCAATGAAGTAGGCGCGTGGGAGATTCCAGGCAATGGACATTTCAATCAGAAAAGCCAGAGCAGATCAGGATTACAAGAGCGAGGCTCGATTGCCAAGAGTGATTAGGTTAAGGGCCAGATGGTTTTAAAGTATATGGAAATGTTTTTTAAGTTTGACTTTTATAGATTTTAAAAGGAAGACGATTTCTTAGAGACTTTACAGAACTGCTAAATTTTGATCCGTCTAATTTTGACGGAATTCAGCTGTATGTGAACTGCTGTGAGCCGTGATAGGAAAGGAATCTGGTTTCAAATGCAGCTACATGTGACAAAGTTTCTGAGGGTGCTTCTTCCTGATTTAAATATAGCTCCAAGACTGAAGCCTAGATAAATTCAGCTACAATGATTTAAAATCATAAGTACTTACACTGAAAGTTCTCTTAGGCATTGTGCAAAGTTCTCCTGCAAATTATGTCATCAGCTGTTTATTCCTCAGAACTATCCAAGATAAAAATCATAAGCATCACTTAAAACTGATGCAATACAGGCTGAAATCCTCAAACTGGTAGGGATTGCTTTTGTTTGCCTAAAAGGTAAATCTTTCATCACATGAGTTGTTTAAAAACATTTAATTGTGGGGGTGGGAAGGGATGTGCATAATTATTTAGTTATTTGTGTTAATTATATAGTAGCATACTCTCTTGAAATTCTTTTTCTTTCCAGTGGTCTTCAAACAACCTTATGCATGCAGAATTTAATAAAGCTTTTTGTTTGCTTATGGGTTTTTAAAAAAATCTCTTTTTGTAGCCTTTTTGAATGGGCAGCATTGAACCAATCTCACATAGACTTGAAAGAGTAGACTCTTAATGTATGTAAAAAGAACTTCAACTCTTAATACAGAAACCCTGTACTAGTTTTGTTGTTGAGTTTGAACAGTTCTGGTTGAATGCCATGTTATATACAGGATTCAAAACTCTCAAAGGTATTTGGTAAATAACCGGGCATTTGAGATCCAGTGGTTATTTCAAATTAACTTAGTGCTCTGCATGTAAATGCACATCCTGTTTAGACTGACACATGGTTTTGTAAAAGGAAAAAATAAATATACACTTATAAAGATGTAATCTGTTGAGTATATGGAGTAAATAGTAAATAACAAAAAAGTAAAAAAAAGTTTATCTTCAGGTATGATGGCTTTTTTTTTTTTTTGTACTTGCTGGGGGTGAGGCTAGAACTATTGAGTTTAAATTTTCATTTTCCAGTTAAAAGAATGAATTTGAATGTTTGAATAAATTTTTTATAAAACAGATGAAAAATATGATTAAAAGAATGGTGTTTTCTTGAAAAAAAACACCATTCTTTTACTGAGTGATAAGCAATCATCATTTTGAAGGCATGTTCAGGTTACATAAAAAAGATATACAGGACAGGATAAAACTTGTTTTTAGTAATACAAAATACACTAGATTTCAAATAATTTAAAGTTCTAATGTTGGACACTATTTAAGTTTCCAGCAGGTAAAATTGTTGGATACGATTGATTGGCATAACCTGGATGATTCACCCAATATCAAATCACCTCCAGTGGTAGAAAATGCTATAATTAGAGTTTTGAGAATAACCTGGAAAACGTATTTATCTAGACCTGAAGTTAATGCATTTCCTCACACCTTCATCACAATTTTTTAGCCTGAGAAATGTAGGTTTATTTTAAAGGCGAGGAAAGTGGCTGTTTTTTCAAATAAACTGTATCCTGAACTTAGATTTGTAGATAGTTAATAAAGTCTAAGTGCAATTTTGTTCCAAATATTGTTTTAAAACACCCATTTGTAAATTGTCTACATTTGATTTTCATATGTTAATGATTTGGGATCTGAAACTTCTTTCATAAAGGCATTTTGGTTTATCTTTAAAAACACTACACAAAACTGTCTAAACAACTCTGTAAATAAACTGTTCCAAATGCTTCAATCTGATGAATGAATTAAAGAATTTTAGTTCTTAATTCAATTATGATCAGTCTTGTTATTCTATTTCCCATTTGGGAGAGTTTGGGGAATGGGAATGGTTAATGATTCTCAAATGTTAGTGGTATCTTGCTGTTTATTTTCTGTGTGATGTAACGTAAATAATTACTCATACCTAACATTTAGGATAAGGATTTTGACGTAGGGAAGTTATTTAATGATCTTCAATTAAACCTAGAATTTATTTCCATGAAAAATTGTTCTTAATGGGAGAGTTAAATGAAATTTTTAAGAATATAAAACAAGGATCTAACCTTTTACTTAAAAACAATGAATTTTTATGTTTAAAGGCGAAGGAATGGAGTACTTGAGTCTCAGTAGTAGGGCAGACACTCAGGAACTTTTAGTCACTTTTAGCTGGGCCATATCGGGGCATTCCCATGTTACTATTTAATAAACTTTACTATATTCAATTTCCTTTTCTTTAAAATTAAGAGGAATATGCATTTTTGGTTGTTTCCTCCAAAGCCCCATTCCTTTAGCTGTCTACATGGGTGCTTTCAAATGCTCTCCTGATCAGAGAGGGGTCTGAACTTTATGATGGGCCCTTGATAACAGTTCAGTTTGCTTTGATGGACCCTTCTGAATTTCTGCCCTGTTTGCTCAGTTTAACCTCTGGCCCTGAAATTACTTAATTCAAAGGTATTAATAGCGTATTATGGCTTAATTCTCTTGCTTGTTATTGTTATTATTATTGTAGTTTATTATGACCATCTAATTTCTTAGAGATAGACTTGTGGAGATTATAAGTATCAAGTGAAGCTTCTAGGAAGAAATATTTATGAACATGGGGAGTTTTCTTCACTACCATTCAAATCATATCTTATAGTCAAGTAATTATTCTGCTTATAGTTAAGGATGACATTCAGTAGGGGCAGCATATTGATAAAGTTAGAGAGAAAATGAATGCATTTAAAGAATACATTGAATAATTACCCTTTAAAAATTGAGCCTTCAAAAACCACTCAAGGAAAAAAAATGTATTTCCAGGAGTGGTGGTGATGGTATTGAATTCTACAGGTGTAGGATCATTCTTTATTGGTTAAAGTTCATTATAAGTTAAAACAAACAAACAAACAAAACCTGATTATATCCTTGCTGCTCACTTACTCATCATTCAGTTACTTCATGATTATAGGGCATCACATCTCCAAAGGGGACAAATAGTGCAACAGTCAACGGGATGAGAGGGCTCTGGTTTGACTTCCACGTGGCATTCACTAGAAACTCAGGTATTGCTCTGTTACTACAGCACCAGGAAAGAACCAGGACGTGAAGGAGACAATCCCTTTAGCCTTTGGAGCGTCTCAGTTTAGGTCTATTTATAATTCTCCAAGACTTCACTTGGAGTTCCGAACATTCAGTGCTCTACTGCTTTTCTTAACCTCTAAAGCTGGAGATTGCGATGCTTTTTCTTATGGAGAATTACACTAGATACTGTGTCAGTTTCCTAGCAGGGTCTGTTATGAACTAGGTGTTCAGTAAATGTTAACTACACTCTTCTCTTGCTCCAATCAAGTCTTTTACATCATTAATAATGTTTGAAGCTTCATTTTGTACTCGCTTTGAATATTTTCAAGTCCAAGAAGAAAAATGTATCACTTTCTTGAGGTTGAGATCAACACTTTAAAATAGTGATTCAGTTAACATCTATATATGATCTCTGACAATGTGCTTTTATTTGGTGCAAGTGTGAATTCTATCTTTTATTCATATAAGTGTTCCTTCAGTAATTAACATTTTATCCTACATAAAATGTAAAGGCAAACAAAATCCTTAAGACCTAATTATAGATCTGTCTTCTTGTTATCCTTTTTGATTTCCCATTGCAGATATAAACTAGTGAAATTTTACTGTGATTTTATCCATTGATAGTTGTCTACCTCTGGGTTATATTAAGTTATAGTACACCCACTTGGAAAGAGAAATAAATCTGACTTTACAATACTTTGCCCTATGGAATCAACAGTTCCTTCAAAGAGAATAGGTTTGTTTAAATAGGGGGAAAGGAGAAAGGCACAATCAATATATCTTTGCCTGTTTGAAGAGATGACGTATAGTAGTAACATGGAGAAATTAGTAGCTGTTTTCTATTCTCAATGGTACAGAGCATTTCTCTGTAAGAATAACTGACCAAAGATAAAGGAAAGGCTTCTTTGAAAAGCAAATGAATGACTTGGTGTTTGCATTAATTTGGGTCCCTCAAGAAGAAGATGCCAAGCTGGAATTAGACAAGTAAGACATTTATTGGGGGCAATAGCAGAAGGCTAGGATGGTCTTCAGCATTCATCCATGTATAGCATTTATGCAAGGGAGACGGAAGGAAGGAAGGAGGACTGAGTAGGAAGAAGCTGACTGTAACACAGCCCAAGAAAGTTTTGGCGAGGCAGGTGAGGGACAACAGTTGGAGGAGTCCTTTGTCTCTAAGGAATGGCCTCCATTTTCACCCCTACTGTGCTCAGTCATCAGATAAAAGCAGGATCCTGGAAGTCTGGCCTTGGTGCACAAATGATGCGAGAGACATAGGGGCAGCAGGTGGGGTGTGCTGTGTCCATTGTATTCTCAAAACAGGAGATCTGAGTGGTAACGTTGTTGTTTGGCAACATTGCCCAGGGGTTAGTAGTAGACACTCTGGTCAGGTGGACCTATCACTGAAAAAAGACCTGGAATTGTTTTGTTTTTAGCTCTCTGATGCTTTATTTTCCTCTCCTGTAAAATGAGTACAATGATAGTATCACTTCACAGAGTCTTAGTCAAGATTAAATGAGGTTATATGAGATTATATGTAAATCTGTAGTACTGTGTATAGCACAGAGGGCATGCTCAATATATGTTGCATTCTTTTTAATGTACTCATAAAATGCAACTGAGAATAGCTGAATTGGATCAAGTGATTGTAAATATCTTTAAACAATAGATCATGTAATTACAAGGCATTGTTTCTGCAAGCAAATAGCCATAGTGTTTACCTTTTTTTAAAAGAGCTCAGTTAATTTCTCATGCTTCAATCCTTATTTTTAGCAGGTTATAAACCATACAACAGAAAGACCAACTGACCTTGACCATCTTCAGGTAATTTGCCTTAAAGAATGAGGTAGACAGTATGCTCTCTTCGTTTTCTTACTCCTCTAGGCTTCCTATTCAGTTGAGAAGCAACCTGCACTGTAAGTCTGCATTTTATCTTGAGCCTCAAACACCTTGCGAGAGTCTTTGCTCCCCTGTGTTACTGTTCCAAAACCAACTTGCCGCACCACAAAGCACTGAACTCAAGTGGCCCTCAGCGCGAGCTCCTGCTGTGATGAGTCACAGAGCTACCAGCACTTTGTTGCGTTAGATTTGATCACTGCCATGAGCAGTCCTTCGATTGTCAGCTAAGAGACCCTTCAGGGAGTTGTCCCTTAATAGAAAGTCTCTTTTCTTCCCTTCTGTTGTAACTTTAAATTAAAAGAAACTGTAGAGGAGCTGGTGGCATTGCAGCAGTTCATTCTTCTACCCACTGGGAGAACAACATCTGAGAAAAGACGTTATTGGACTGAGAATTGAGTTGTTGCTATTTTTCCAGGGCCAGCCTGGAGGGGGCAATTGCGGTGGAGAATGAAGACCATGCCATTTAGACTCAGTCAGACTGGTTCTCGGTAATATAACGGAGAGAAATCCTTCTGTGCAGACTAGGAAGCATTTTTTGGGATATAAGACATTGACGTAGCATGCCAGTTTCAAGTGGGATTCATGAGGCCACTGGTATTTTTGCCCCTGTTTTTTAGGTGGTTCTGTGTGTTGTACTGTGGGAAACTGGCACTGGGACAACTTCAGAATCCAAGGAGGACGAGAGGCAGGAAAAGAGAGCTAATTTTTGACACATTCCTCAGACAAGTGACCCCTCTGGGGAATCTCTGCCCAGGATAAAGACGCTTACTGTGAGGCTTCTGGCATACTTTTCTCCAAATAGTGAGTGCTGGTTATTTCAATGTCTCTAGTTAAAAGAGCTGATGAACTTAACATTTATGAGGGGAAAAAAAAAGAGAAGATGTTAGTGCTTTTGAAGACATGTTTCCTAAATGGTGTTTCTCACTAAACTTCTGATTTAATTCTCTGCCGAGCCAGGTTTTATACCCTCTGCATGGTAGTTGCTTGTCCATTACTATTCTGGGTTAAGGCCTGCCCTCAAATCTGATGTCTGCTGAGATTTCCTGGTGTAATTCGTGGCTACTGAAAGCTGAAGTTGTTTGATGGGTAGTATCAGGAGCTGACTGAGGTTTGCATGTAAATTCTTGCGATGCTTGGTGTTACTGTGCAGTATTGGCAGGCTGTCATATGTGTCTGGCACAGTGAGTCTCATTATTCTTGCACTAGGTACTACTTTTGAACAAGTGGATACTATTTCTTATAATTATGTCTTGGCTTTTCTTACTTCGCTCTCTCAGCCTCATCTCCATCATACCTTCACTATTAATAGAATAGTAGTGTCTTTCTTACATTAAATCAGGAAACAAAGTGACAATTTTCATGTACACCAAACACACAAATGTATCACTATGTAAGGAAACTTAATGGGCCCATTATTTCTAGGGCCTTCCTCAGCCCCTCAAAATGCTGTTCCTTCCCCGCCTTCCTTGCCCTATCACTGCTTATTAATACCTTTCTTTTACCACGAGGCCTTTATTCTCATGGGACTATACACCACTCTGCATTGTGTTAATCTCGCTGGATGAAGTGAGAAGTAGAAGGTGTGCTAAATACATTGCTGCCTAGTTTGAAAGTGGGTAACCATAGGTTGACAAAACATTTAGAAGGTAAACTCCCTGAGTGTACTGTTATATCTCTAGCACAACTAGGATGCCTGAAACAGGGCAGTAACAGAATAAATGATTACTGAACCAACATATCTTGAGCACCAAGTTTCATTTTGATTCAAAGCAGCCCTGCATGATGGGAAAACTAACAGCAGTTGAGCATAGACTGCATTCCAGGCACCATGCTAGGTGCTTTACATGGATTATCTCATTTAATCCTCATAGCCCACCAATTAGATAAGTTATCACCTTTCCACAGGTGGGCAGACAAACTTTAGTGGGTCAAGTGCTTGCTCATTTTCCTCAGCTAATGAACAAGAGAATCATTCCTTGGATTTGAGTCTTTTTGACTCTACCATTTGATCTTTTTCTGTTATGCTGTGGCCAAGATACTGGTATGGGGTTCCTGTCCACAAAACAGGAGCGCTAACCATATCTTCCCGTCTACCACAGGGGATAGTTAGGAGGAACTGGTGAGAAGTGGTCACTGATTATGATGCCTGAGCTGTAATTTCTAAATGTTGTTTATTATGATCAAGTAACTGCTGATCAATTTATTAATCAAAACAATATTTGTTGAACACATGCATGTTGCTTAAACTTATGGGAAATATTTTCTGATGTGAAGTAGAGATTTTGAGTACATAAAAACTAACATTAAGAAAATTATAGAATGGTGTTTCTCAAAGGTGATCGATCTCCTTAACCACCTAGTTGAAAACCATCTGGGATATTTTTAAAAAACCTATCTCTCTGGCCTGACCCAGACTTAGGGAACCTGAATCTGTAGTTGAATGCCCTGTAACCGGCATTTTTAACACGCATATCTGGCAGTTCTTTTGCACATAAAAGTTTGACAACCAGTGATAAAAATTTTTATTGATTTATTTTGGTAGTAAGTTATATGGCAAGTGGAATTAAAGTAAGATGCTGAAAGAATAGTGGCAGTGCCAAGATAAAGTACTACTGACTGTTGGACTGCTAGAAAGCCTTGATGACGAGGTTTTAGGAGTTTTGAAGTAAAATTTAAAGAACCTTTAGTAAATTTGAGTATATAGAACATTAGCATGCTTAAAGTCGGGGGTGAGGGAAGCTGACACAAAGTGAGTTTCGGTCGGGGGAAGGGTGGCAGTTATATACATTCTAAGCTTGGAAAAAACTTTGTAACAGGACAAATCTAAGGTGGCAAAGTAAACTGAAGACCAGAGGTTGATTTATTTATTCAGTTCTGTATCCCAAATACTTAGAATAGTATCTGGAGCATAGTAGTGCTTAAAAACTTTTGCTTAACCAATGAGTAAAAATAGAGGAAGAGTATAATATGTGGAAAATTACATTAGAGTAGTTTGATTATGATTATTGCAGGTAAAGAAGTCGAGAAAGAGTATGCTGAAAAGGAATCACAGCGAGATAAGACAAAGACAAGGCTTTAATTAGATGAATATGATGCTTACAGGAAAGTGCCTTCAAACGTACAAATAAACAATGCAAAAACAAACCTGAGGTTGTATGGGATCAAACCATCAGGTACTGTTTGTGTGTATTATCTTGGGAACAGCAATTACTACGTTCTTCATATGATTATAGTACTCAATAAATATTTATTGAACAAATGAAAAGATATTCACATGGACTGGGAAAAAAGCTTTTAAATGATAAAAAATATCTTAGAGAAAATTTTTTTTTACAAATGCTAACCATTTGATTGGTGATCATGAAAATAGCAAATCTTCATAAAACTTCATGTTCTTGGTTTATTTAGAGTTTAGTAAAGTTTCCATCTGATTGTTTACCTGTCACCAAGCAGTACTTTGCTGCTAATGCCACTTCCATTTTACTGTCTCAAAAATCCTCATGGTGCCTAGCATAGTGCCTTGCCACTATTAGCTGTTTAATACGTATCTGCTGGATGGTTCAATCAGCATATGTAGAGTTTTGACTTGAGCCTCGGTGTGTGTATATGTGTTGGGGGGCGTGGGTGGGGTGGAGAATTGAAAGCAACCAAGAGAGTTGCCCTCATTCACTTCAAATTCCCAGAGTGTCATGAGATCTAGGGACCTTTAAGTAGGCAGACTTCCCATACGGGTTGAAGCCTGGTCACTGGAATGTTGAGGGGAAGGATGTTTGCTAAGGTAATGACTGCAAAGGTGGGTTCAAAATTATTAGAAAAGGCAACCATTCATTTGATCTGGAAAGTCAGGCTTTAAAATGTACTTGGGGGAAAAGGTAAAAAGTAATTCTAAACCTAACAGGAGTTGCAGTAGAAAAATGGCTCTAATTCAAGCAGTTTAATGTTAACATCAATGCACGTCTCATGGCTCAAGCCCCGCATACTGCTTTGGAAATAAAAGGAGATTGTGTAAAGAATTAGCAATACAAGGCATTTTTAAGTGCTTTATTGCAGAGGTCTGTGATACCCTGTGAAATCTATGCAGCCTCTTTCTTCCTGCTGTGCTTAATTTCAGAATCTGATGCTATTACCTATCCTTGGAGAAAAAAAAAAATCACTCTCTGTTAACTCTTAACATCCAAGTTTAGCATTGCATTTGCTTTCCATATAATCTTTCTGACATTTCTTGGGAAGCGAGAAGTGGTGTATTAAGCTACGGAGCATTTGCCTCCAAGTTTCGTAACTAGGATTATTTCTAGGGGGGGTGGGCATTAGAATAAATTGGCAAGTTGGAAATAAATTTTGGAAGTGTAACTTTAGAAACGGCTTAAACAGTTTGAAGAATAAGGTCTCTGAAAGAGTTGTGCCAAGATTAGGTTTGGCATGAATCCAGATCAAAAGTCAGAACAGGAAGGAGTTAACTCTTTATAGTAAGCGGCTATCTTCTTTTGACATGAAGACACGCCCACCAAAAGTAAGTTCATGGCATGCCATCACTGTGCCCCTTCTCCTGCTTAGCTTGAAGGGATAGTTGTCATTGTTCGATAGTTTATTATTGCCAGGCATTGTGGTAAGTAGTTTGTTTTTATTTTTATTGATTCTTTCCAGTAACTCTTTGATATAGATACAAATGCTGCCTCATTATACAGATAAGGAAATTGAACTTGCCCAAGGTAGCATAGCTGGTAGGTGGTGATGCTGAGACTCGAACCTACAGTGAGTGGTCCGATTCTGAAGACTGGGCTCTTACGCACTGTCGTATAGGTAGCGTGTTTTAATCCCTGTTGAGTCATCTCTCAGACTGACACTTGTATTTTTCCTTTTCTTTATCAGTGAACTTTTACCACTCTATTTCTGGACTATTGCAAAGTTCATCAAACTAGGATCTCTTTTTACAATTTGCTCTATTTACCACTGTCAGGTCAAGCTTCCCGAGATTCTATTTGGATCATGTTGCCCCTTTCTCAAAAATTCAGAGACCGTAAGAACCACACACAGATGGGACTTAGACTTTTAAATCCATTTTTTAAGCGCCTTATAATCTATCTCTAAGTCTTATATGTTTTCTGGATCATATTTTAAACCTTCACTTTGAGAACGATTTGCTTCCGATCTGGATTCACTGAACACAATTTCCCAGGTGATTCCAAAACTGTTTGCAACATGTCAACCTTATCAACTGTTTTCAGAATGCTCAGGCCAGAGGATATTGGCCTTGCATAAAAAGCTACTGCTCACACCCGAACCTTGTGTGACTCAGGGAATTCTTCCAGAGTTGCCTTTTCTGTCTACTTCAAGCCTCCCCATCAGTTGACTCTTCTTGGTTCCCAGTCCACTTGACTCTGTGTTTTGGTTTTCCCTCTTTGTTTTGTCTCTTCATTCATTCAATGACCAAAAAAAATTTCCTGAGCACCTTACAGGAGCCAGATACCCCGTTGACTGCTAGAGAGTCAGTGATGTGTGGAACAGGCATACACATTGTACACAGGATTTAAAGTTTATTAGGGAAGATTAACTTTAATAAAACAATTACCTGCAACTATATTTCACAGAAGTATATATAACATATAGGAAAAGTGTATGATATATTTTGGGGAGGCAGTCAGAAGAGGCAGCCAAAAGGAAGTCACTTTTGAAAGATGGTTAATGAGGTAAAGAGGGAAAGAGAAAAAAGATTTGAGACATAGGGAGTAGGTTCCAAAGAGAGAGGGAGAAGGGCTTGTTCTTGGAATTAGAAGGCCAGCGTGGCTGGAGCAGAGCAATTGGGAAAGGGAGATAGATTAAGGTATAGAGGTAGGTTGGGATCAGATCATTAAGCCTTAAGGGCCATGTTAGAGACTTAAGTCTTCATAATAAGGGTGATAAGAAACCCACTGAATAGTTTTAAGCAAGGGACTAATAAAGTTTATGGATATAACACGTAGGTAAAATTTAAGAGAGACAGGAATGAATTTGGGCAGGCTAATTCAGAGGCTATTGCAGTGATTCAGGCAAGAGACAGAAGATGGCTTGGGTTTTGGACTATACCAGTAGTGTTAGCGATGGAGGTAAGAAAGATTTAGAAACAAACAAATGTGGAGGGATAATTGCCCAGTTTTGGGTGCTTTGTAACACCCCCGTCCCCGCAATTCTTATTCCACCAACCTAATTCCCTGTGGTGATTACCCATTGTTCTCATAGTTCATAGGTTCAGAAAAGAGATGCATAAGTCTTTACCTCTGCCAGGGACTGTGTTGTCGGGACTTGTACCTGCTTTAGCCCTTGTGTATGTAGGCAGAGAGATGTGACACAAAACATGTAGTACCTCCAGTCTCTATACATATTTGCCTTCAGATTTCTGTGCCTTCCTTTTGTATATATCATCTCTTCATATCGATTTTAATTAAAATTTTACTTTTTCACAGTATCCTCACAGAATATGCTTACCAAAAATCTCTCCTTCTGATCTTATGATATTTGTACCTATAACCACTTTTCTGGCTCTTACTCTATGTTGTACCATATCATAAGCATGTTGTGAACATGTCTTTTGAGAGATATTATGAGCTCATGCCTAATAATGTGAATGCTCAATAAAATATCTACTCCTTATTTTTCAATAGTTCCGTGTTATAGTCCTATTTTGGGTCATCATTTACCTCATTCTAACTGGACAATATATGTAACCTCACCCAATCTGTGATTCCTTATCTGCAGAATGGGGATAATTGTATTTACCTAGCCAAGCAGTTGTGAGGAATCAATGAGAGAATTAAAACAATCCTTGGCACATAATGAGCTCTACCATATGATGACATTTTATGGTTATAAATGTTATTCTTTGAAATCAGGAACCTGTATCTTATTACAACTTTGGTCTACTGGGAGCTCAGTAAATATTTATTGAATTCAGATTTGAATTTAAGCATCATTTCTGCCAGAGGATATAAATATAAACAAATCTTTATTCTTGTCTGCAAAAACCTGGATTTGATAGGAGAGCTAGTAAAATAAACTAGTAATTATATATCAGTGTGATAGGTATAGTGATAGAGTATTTCGAGAGCACAGAAGAGAGGTTGGGCAAGATTTTCTAAATATATGAGCTGAGTATTTTATTAATCATTAAATACCCATGAAAATGATGTGTATACATCGTATAAAACTCAAAGCAATGTAATAAAGTAGCACTCCTGTCTTACTCCTGGTTGTGCCTGCTCCATTCCAACCACTTTCAACTTTGTACTTCTAAATAAAATAAAATTACTAATATTAAAAAAGAAATGTTAGTTTTCAATTGGTAACTACTATTTCGCTTTGTTATACTATTCTTCCCCTAGCCATACTTCCTAAAAACATATATATTCTTTTTCCTGTTGTCCCAATATAATTTCATGTTTTTTTTTCTTTTTTGCAGGGGTGGGGTGGGGCAGTAAATAAGTTCATTAAACACAGTTACTTTGACTATGTAAATGCTGTTTATTATGTATTGATTACTTTTACTTTGTACACAACTTATTTAGTTTCCCTGGAGTTAATAATGGCCTATGTTCAAACCTACAAGTTTTACTGGAAGTGCTCAATGTTTTCTGTAATTCCTGAGCCAAGGCTTAAAACAGATGAGTGGCATATCCAGGGCAGCCTTGGGGGCGGTCAGCCCTGGTGGAAGGGACCATTTTCTTACTGATATGGTTTAGAATTTTGGACCAGATGATAATAAGAAGCCTACTGACTTTTAGTTATATTATGCTTCTTAAAATTTCTGCAACATTTCACACCCTTATTGCCTTACTTGGACCCACTGCTTCCACCAACCTGCCCTTGGTAGGGCTCGGAGTTAAGATAAATAAGACAGAGGATGGTGCCCTAAAAAGGGAGGAGGATATTCAAAGCAGATGGGGCGACATGAGTTAAAGGCAAGGAAGTAAGAAGTAGAATGATGTGTGCATGAAATTACAGAGAATTTTGTGTCAATAGAACATAAAGTTCATGGTAGGGAGCAGCTGAGATGAAGCTGCGATGTTTGGCAGTGGTCAGATCAAGGTGATCTTTATATCATAGACTCATGTGTGTCAGATTCTATCTTGTAGGCCATGGGAACATTATAGTGCTGGGTAATGAGTAACACGGTCTGCTTTGCTTGTGAATGAAATAATGATACCTTAGCCAAAAAAAATAGACTACTGGCTCCTTAGGTGAGCAGTTAAAAGGCTGTCTTTGCGTATTTGGTGACAAATTAATACTTTAGGGGTATCCATCAGTAAAATTTTTAGATTACACCTTCCTCCAGATGTATGCACACACATTCATAATTTATGTACATGTGTTGTACTTTAGCTAATGTTCAGGGCACAATAAAGACTTAGAGCAAGGCTCAGGCTAAATTATAATAGAAGTAACAGTGGTAGTACATCAGAGTTCCCTGGAGACCAACTTTGACATATAGATTTGCATGTACTGGGTTTGGTTTATTGGGAGGGCTCTTGGGGATAACACCTGTGAGGGGCTGAGAGAAGCAGGATGGGATGAAGGAGAAGTTGATTGTGATACAGCTGACAGTTCAGCTAACTTATGGGAGGCTCCAGAACTGGATGGCTCCTCAGAGATGTCATAAACTGCGGCAAAGGGACCAGGTACCTGCTTTGTAACCTCATATTCATGTTGGATGTGATCCATCCCTGGGGAGGGTGTAGAACTTTCGATGAGGGCAATTCTCAGGAAGGGTAGATGTGAGCCTTCAGCAGCTGACACACCTGGCAGCTGGGAAATGAGTTCCACAAGGTAGCGCACCACAACATCCACTCAATACAACCTTCCTTTTCCTTTGAATTCTCCTGGATTTTCCTTGAGCTATGGCTGATAAAAAGCTAGCAATGGATCAAAATGATACAGTTCTGCCATTTTCCCATGTTCACTTATATTTGCATTATTAATATTATTTGAAAATCCCTAGATTTTTGTTTTGTTTTCTAGGAAATATTTTTTAAGCCACTCGTTCACTTTATGAGGATTATTTAGCTAAAAATTAGACTCTGTAATCCATAATCCACTTCCTCAAGCATATGAAAACTATAATGTATGGCAAAATGGTGAAAGAAACAAACAAAAAGAGTAGGGAATTAACATGAACTACTTACTGTTGTGAAGTGAGGGCCTCTGTGACAATATATTAGTAGTTAGATTAGAAAATAAAACCATGTGGATCATTTTTAACTTCCAGCCTCAGAGAACATTTTTTTATGGAATGAGATCAAAGGAACATTTTAATTGGAGGTAGGGCAGCTGATTGGATATAAACGTATGTTGGGGGTGTTGGCGTTGCTGTATATTAGTAAGTGGGGAGGAATTCTTGCCCAGTATGTGGATAAGAGTGCAGGCCTAAGTATTTTAGGTGGGCATCTAAGTTAGTGTTCTTTTAGATTTTTTGATCATGTATATATACACCATCAATAAAAAAGGAAATATAACCTTATTAATAGTAAATGCACAAAAATAGAAACTAAAAGGGAACAAAGAATATCTATGAAACAAGAAATGTAATTAGAAGTTATAATATTTTCTTCCAGCATGCCAATGGATTATCTTTTTACTTACTTTTTTTTTTCTTTTCTGCACTCTTCTTGAAGAATTCTGAGCTAGATTTTGAGAGCATAAGTTATATACTAAATGGGGAAAAAATAAGTACACTGGAGACAGATTTTGACAATTTTATGAGTTTAATTTAGGCAACTATTTAAATGAGATAGTATGAACTCTAAGTATTAAAAAATAAATGAGGTTTTTGGATATAGTTGTAATGCTTTAAAATATTTTTAAGATCATAGAGGGAGCATGTGTGTCTGTGTATGCATGTGTGTATTTGTCATGTGCATGTGTGCACTAGCCAGGGTCATGATGACTTAGCATTTCTTCCTGTTTAGCAATTCATCATAATTAACCAAAAGGTTGGGGCCACACTGACACCATCACCCCTCTGTATATTTGGCTCTGACTTATGAGCCGTATCCTGCCTTATATTCCAGAATGCTTTTAAATGTTCTCTTGTTGCTTATTTTTTTTCTGACTCATAAATTTATAAATCAGTTACACGTAATTAAAAGATGTCTTTATTTGTGTCACCTTACTAATAGAGAACCTGAAAAGATAAAACTTTTCATAAATATGTTAAATTCCTTTGTGTCTTTTTGAGATTTTAAATGTTTATAAGCATTTTTCTGACAAAACTCAGCCTGGCTTAAAAGAATTATTCTAGATTCATCTTGTGCCTGAACTTTAGATAGCTTAGCTTCCTTATTAATGTCTTTTATTTTGTTAATAAAAATTCATTTCAGTTGTGTTCTAATTTTTATATTTAGCAACGCTTGCTCATAAGATGTTGATTGCTTTGAATTTATTAGAAGGAAGGGGATAAATATGTTTCAAGTAGCATTATTATTACTTTTCATTATAGGTAAAATTAAAAGGTAGCTGTATTTGGAACCAGCATATAGAAATCTTAATAAAGCTATAATAATCAAAGTTGGATTCTTAAGGAAACCTAATCACGTAGTCTTAAACATAGTTTATAAATTAATGCTAGAGAGTACATAATGTTAGGCTGGAGAGTATTACTTTTAAAAATAATTTAAAAATTAAAATAATTTAAAAATTAAAATTATTTTTAGACATGTACAAATGATCTTTCCATTACTGAGTAAAGGATATATATTGTCTCTCAAGAAAATACTGTGCCTTGATATCTTCAGGTGATTCCATTCATACTTGTTCTTAATCTCTTTGTAATTGTTTGCATATCAATCTTAATAGTAATTTAAAATAAACAATGTTGTTGTGCTTGACTAATCTTAACTATTACTCATTTAAAATATTTTTATTGTGAATCCGTTTTTTGTCATGTATGACAAATCTTGAGTAATGGGGTTACAATGGTAAACAACAGAGATTTGGTGCCTGCCCTTATGAAGCTTCCGATCTAGTGAGAAAGATGGAGGTTGATCAGCTAATTATTTCAAAAAATCGAGAGACTAGAGACATTCTCTTCTCTATGTCATTGTGATTATTGGCTGGACTGTTAAAAATTTGTTTTTTATCGCTAAAACATAGAATCAAAGAAATAGCTTCCTTAAATATTTTAGAATTTTAAACAGTGTATTTTGTCAATGTTTTATTGTTTAACAATGTTTATCAATTTGCCAGTCAATTGATGGATAGATAAGGCTTTAAGTATGGTTCCCCTGAGTTCTTCTTGGGGAAGTTATACCTGTGATAATACTGTTTTTACTTTTCATTAACTAAAAGCTTAAAATCATTTGACAAGCATTCTAAAGTGCAGCATTTGTCTAGGTTTTTAAAATTGTATTATTCTAATTTTATGGAGCTATTTGACACCTAATTTAGTGGATTTAATAAACAATTTACCCCATGCACAAGGCAGCTGCTAAGAGCAGAGCGCAGCAGCTGGAAATTGTGAGGTAGAGCCATGATGTTCCCTATCCAGGGCCTTGCACGGAAGCGGGACCCTGAGGACATGAAACAGAAGATGCTAGAGGATGTGATCTTTCCTATACAGAACATCCTCTTCTACGTGGCCCTGATGCGAGTCACTCCTTTTGTCGTAAAGAATTTGGACAGCTTGTAAAGATTGGACATCCCATATGAGTGCATGATATGAAGAACCTGGTTACAGGTTCTACTCTGCAAATGAATCTGCAAATGAATAGATGTAAGAGACTCTGAAAGGACATAAAACTTCTACTTGTTAAGAACAAGTTTGGCTCTGGTAACTGACCTTCAGAGCTAAAATACAAAACTATTTGGGAGAAATAAAACCAATCTACGTTTACTCCTTGTAAAGCATTCAATCTAATTTCACTAAAAACATTCTCTTTTTTTTGCCCTCATGTTTCATTAGTTATATAATATTTAATGAATTTACTCCAATACAATAATAAATAGAAATGAAATAAACAGACTTGGGGTCAAGCAGACAATTAAGTGGTTAGAGTGGTAGTGTGTGGGTGTGCTCAAGCAGTCTTTTTGCCATTAGGTGTGCTTTATAGAATGAATGCAGCACATCAGTTACTCTGGCGACTCGGTGAATGTAGGTTGACTAAGAAAGTTGTACCTGTCATATTAGTGATAAGGACTAAGGAGTGTCTCATGGAGGAAGAGTACAGAGAGCTCTAAGGAGATATGGTAGCCTGATTTATTCTGCAAGTCACAGAAAGCTTGTATGAGGAAGAAATATTTAGGCCAGGTTTTGAGTAGAAGTAAGGGCTAACCAGGTGAATAAGTTGTGGGTGAGCATGGAGTAGAGAACAGCATGTGCAAAGCTCTGAAGGGAGTTAAAGTTTAGAATACTGAGCAGCTAACTGAAACCAGAGTGGTTGGTGCACAGACAAAAAGGACAAGAGTTATGAAGAATGAGGGTGGAGGAAGAGGCACGACTTGTCTCATGTAGTTGTATAGGTGCTGCTAAAGCTCTTGATTTTTAGCATAAAAAGAATGGCCTTTTCCAGTTCATCATCTGCAGTGGAACCGCAGCCAATATGCAGATTTTTGTGAAAACCCATATGGGGAAGACCATCGCTCTTGAGGTAGAACCTTTGGACACAAAAGCAAATGTAAAGGCCAAGATCTAGGGTAAGGAAGGAATTCCTCCTGATCAGCAAAGACTGACCTTTGCCGGCAAGCAACTGGAAGATGGACATACTTTGTCTGGCTACATTAAAAAAGAGTCTACTCTTCTCTTGTGTTGAGACTTCGTGGTACTTCTAAGAAAAAGAAGGCTTATACCACTCCCAAGAAGAAAAAGCATAAGATAAAGAATGTTAAGCTAGGTGTCCTGAAGTACTATAAGGTGGATGAGAATGGCAAAATCATTGCCTTCATCAGGAGTGCCCTTCAGATGAATGTGATGCTGAAGTTGTTATGCCTACACTTTGAGGGACGTTATTTGTGGCAAACATTGTCTGACCTATTGCTTCAACAAACCAGAAGACTAGTAATTGTATATGGATTAATAAAAGATATGAACTGACATTTAAAAAAAATAAATAAAAGCAATGGCAAGTAATTAAAAGGTCCAGGTTTGCATTTTAAAATGATCACTCTGGCTGATTGAAAAATGGAATGGAGAGTACATAAGTTATGTAGTGATTAGAGTAATCTAACTAAGGAATGTTGGCCTTGTCTGGAAAACTATTCATTCTACCATTTTTGAAGGTCTCATCCTACTCCATGATTAATGGGTTCTCAAAATACCTGAGGAAAAGCAGAACTTAATTTATCACAGGTATAAATCTTTTCAATACCCAGGAAGGCTTAGAAACGGTATTTTCTATACTGTACTTTGCTTACCATTTTCTCCATTTATTTTTGTATTTATATTCATGATTTCAGCACATCATGTTTTCAAGACAATAGGAAAAAAAGGAAAAGTCATTCTTTTAAGCTTGTACATGGTATTGACGTTCTTTGAAAAGACAGCGAGTGTTTGTTTTATCACTATGGGTCTAAAAATTAACCATGAAACATCATTCTCTACTTCTAAATTATGTTTAACAAAGAAATGCTTTATTGCAACTTCATCAATAATTCAAATGTAACTTAAAAGAAAGTAGGGCAGCAGAAGGAAAAAAGCACACTTGTTCCATAATTGAGTCGATTAAATAGTATTGAGTTCCATTGTCATATTTATATTGATGAAACAACTTTTATAACTACAAAGAGTCTAATAAGAAATAAGACCTCAGAATTATAAGGCAATGTCATAGACATTTCTACTTTTTTTTTTTTTTTTGTATTGTAAAATACAAATGGTGAAAGCAACCTTTCACTAGAGTGCAATAATGAAGAAACAGCTTTATAAAGGTACTCTTATTGGGATGTTAGTAGTTTTCAAGGCTGTGCAGTAATAGCCCAAGCTATTTTGGAACTGTGCATACATTAGTGTTCTGGTGCAGCATGATACAATAATGTGTGAAAAAGTATACAATCACACCTTGTTTAAATTTGCAGTTTTTCTGCATAATCCCACAGTGAGCTCTTGTCAGGTTTTGACTATATATGGGAGAAAAAAGTTTATAGGAACTTATATATTGGGGTTGGATGTAAATATCTGATTATGAAAAATAAGGATTTTTTTTGTACTTTTTTGAAGGATCAAAATAGTTAAGTTTATATTATATATCATATTTTGCAAACTGACCTAATTTTAGTTTCACCCAGTAGAAGCTTCAGAATTTACATGTGTATTAAATAAAAATGTATATTTGCTTGATTTAACATTTATAGAGTATAAGTGAAAAGTACAAAGTTTGGTTTTAAAAACAATGATCACACTATAGTTTATACATTCATATTAATGTTATTTTTCCAAATTGTTACCCAGAGAAGCAAAACCCTGATTCCCATGATGCCCTTGTTCAAAACATTTGGAAACTTTCTCTTGGAATTGTCTTCTGAATCATTTGTGAGCCTGATGAAAACATCTATTTCACTACTTTCTTTTCGTATTTTATACCAAGATTCAGCATCCTTTTTTATTCACCAGAGTTGGCTATTAATGTCTGTCTGAAATGATGAAAATAACCAAAATTTGACTTTCAAATTATAAAATTTGTCACCATTGAGGATGTTTAGAAGTATGTATGCATACGTGTGTTACAGACTTAAAAGCAGTTTCAAAGGGAGGTAGAACTACTGTGAGTAATGGTTGATTAGAGTGAGTGGTTGTTCTAAGGTGGCCACTATTTGGATGATATGATATGTTTGTTTAAAAACCAGTCACATTACTCTTTAATGACATTGTATATTAGGTTTTACAACGTATACAAAGAAAAATGCAAATATGTCTTTTGGAATGCAAAGCCAAAACACCTTACACAATTAGTAGCATATTTTATTATTAGGACAATTAAAGGATTGAGCAATGCAATGTAATCCTATGCTGGCAGATTCTTCAGATAATGGTCCTTACGTGAGAATATGTCTATAAAATTTTATTTTATTTAAATACTGTCACTTACTGTCTGATTTATAAGTATGTATTTCTATTAGCATTTTACATAATTCATATTTACACACCATTTGAAAGTACTATTTGATAGCATTTAAAATTTTCATTTCAGTTGACCTCTTATATGTAATTTACTCAATTTTCAGAACTATTAGTGCTTGTTTTCTTAACCATCAGTAAAGAACCCAAATAGTTACATATGCTTGAAATGTAAAATAATTAGATTGAATTCCAAATATTTTCTTAATTTAAGAAACCTGTGACCATTCAGTACGGCTCACACAGTGTTTATGTGTGGAGTGATTTATGAATAAAATGAAAATGAAGTAGTAATGAACATGTCCAAAACATGAACCATTTACCTCCACTTTGACCATGTTTTTGTGTTCTTTTATAAATGGGCAGGAAATGAAAGAAATGATTGCCAGAGAGACAGCTACTCAGTTGAGTAGTTTTTATTTTTTTGAGTATTAGAATTGGAATTAGTGCTGTCTAAAAGGAGAGCAAAAAATTCAACATAACTTTGATGTGACTGGTTTTTGTTACCCTGTACCATGTAGTTTCTGACTTCCAGGTTTGGGCATTAATAATAGGGGTCCAGTGCCTACATTTTAAGGATGTCTTAGTAGCTCTTTGAAAATTGATAGATTGAGGTGAAAACTGGTGTTTGAATATGAAGACCTGGTATATACATTTGCACCACTTTTCAGTATGGCTAACTTACTCTTCGGAGATAGTAAAGATTTGTTGTTCAACATGCTATGTAATTTGTGTAGACTAATTTGTGTCTTACTCATTCTTTTATCCTAGTTAACTGTATTAGCATTCTTCTTTTTTTTTTTTCTAGTTTCATAGAACCAAATGGGTTTTCTTTTCCTGAATGCTTTTGTCCTTGACTACTCTGAAAATTCTAAAGCACAGCGTTTATGCAGAAATTATTCCAGACTAGTAGCTAGTACCTTCTTAGTAAACACCTTCGTTTGTATTAATAAAATGAGATGCTGGTTCATTTTTGGGAAAAACAATAGTTTTCCTGAAAGGAGGAAGAGTTTTGAGGGACTCAATAAAACTGAATGTGTACTGCACCTTTAGTTGTTACATTGTTATGTGACTTTACTTATTAACTGTCATGGATTTTGACAAGTGTAATTTTAGGAATTACATTGAAGGAAAGTATAACATTGTGATGATGTTCATTTGTAATGCAATTATTCATTGAAAATTTCTAAAATCTGTAATAGATTAGAAAATTAAATCCAAGTAGCTTTTTTGTTCCCCATTAGAAAAGTAGTTTCAGAAACCTTGTATTATAAATAAATGTATTACAGTACTACTTACCAAAAGTTAGGAGTTTTATTCTTGTAGGAGTTAGGATAGTAAATAATGTTTATATAATCCCGATTAACATTTTTCCATGACTGAATTTTGAGTGGAAAACTTTGTTTCCTAAAAGGCTCTAAGTGAAAAAAATGTAGTGTCTCCTAAGTGAAAAAAATATATAGGGTTTGTCTTTTGATTGTGTGGTGTGTGTGTGTGTGTGTGTGTGTGTGTGTGTGTGTGTGTGTATGTGTTTAGATCCAGCTTAATACCAACTAATGCCAACATCTGGCAAAGAGATGGAGATCTGGGAATTTGTTGCTTGAAACCCTGGGACAAAGTGTTCTGATCTGACTAGCACATAGCTGTGGACTTGAACTGGAATCTTCAGGGGCAGAAACGTCTTAAGTGTCTGGAAAATTGGCCTGTTGAGTCACCATGAAGGCACTAAAACAAAACTAATTTTAAGCAGGTCAAAGTTCAGTGATTCCCTCTGGAATTCAAACTTTTTTTGAGTCTCATGTTTAAGTGAAAAGGGTCAAAGTTGATGCACTGTTACAATGTTTTGAATGCTTTCCCTTAAGAACAGCCACCCAAGCTGGGATTAGCATGAGGAACTGCAAGGCTGGCACTTCAGCGTCTGGGTTAAAAATATTTTAAAGCAGTAAATGCAGTCAGTTCAGAGAGATCCCTGGGAGCCTTTCTATTCAAAAATGTGTGAGCTCAGGGCAGTGACTGCAATGTAATTTAGGGCAGTCTGCTTCATAGCCTAGGAGAATATTGCTTCCTGCTAATGTTCCATCTGAGGATGGTAGGATAGTAGTAATTTTAGAAGGTGGTATTCCTGTTTATCTTACATAGAAAACTTAAGAATAAATGAAAGGACACATCAAGTGAACAAAAAATGTAACTATGGAAAAGTACTAATGATTCTGAATTCGAACTGAACAGATACAAAATCATCATGGGTGTAGGAATATTTTTAAGGCGGAAGCTACGGCAAAAGCAACTTCGCAGGGAATGGACTGCACAGGTATGTGACAAATATCGTGTGTGACAAATAGTCTGCAGAAACTCTCAAGAAACTGCCTTGTCAACAGTGAGGTGCTTTAACTATGACTAGATGCAATGTTATATTCGAATTGAGGAATTATTTTAGAAAGTAGAAACAGAAGATTTAATTTCAGTAACTAGCATTCAGATGATATCTAGATATCCTGAGGATGCCTAGTAATTAACTAGTCGGAATTCCCTGAATGAGATTGTATTGGGATCCTCTGCCGGCCTCACCCTGAAGTATGTGATTCTAGGACTTTTGATGTTAAAATATTATGTACTGCAGCTTAATGTGATTAACTAGGCATTTTACTCAGTCTGAAGATCTTGTTGCTGAATACAATGAGACCTAAACAACATTCTTAGACATTAAAAAGAGCCTATCATTTTATGGGTTGTGTCTAGGAAAGGGGAGAGGAGCATTTATTCTGTCTTCAAATTTAGAGACTGCTAAAAACTCTAAGCAGCTATGAAATTTGGCTGGTATCCATAGTCTTCTCAGCTCCCTATAAAACTTTGGTTGTTCTTATTAGCTATTTTATTTTTTCCATGATACCAGTTGCAGAATAATTCCATTGCTCTTCATCATAAGCCTGTGATACTCACTTTGAAGAAGCTTCAATTATTTAGTTATTTATTCAGTAAATATCAGTTATTCTGGTTTGAGAAAATACATTTTGCATTGTATTTACTGTGTCTCAAGAGAGATGAACTCAGTCATGCCTGTTTATTTTAATGAGATAAGCCAGACACATGTAATAATTTTTACCAAAACAGAGACAAAATGCATGAGGAAGATGGAAAAGTCAAGTTATTATTGTATGAGATATTATCATATGTATTATTTTATGACTGTTATATAAGAAATCTCTCTTGTACAATTTATAATATAAAAAAGACCTGAGTTGAGCTGAAAGCCAAGATGTTGTGCATATTCTATGTGTTTTCTTTACTAATATTGGTTAATAGGAAGTAGCCTTTGATTTGGATTCTAAAAATTCAGTTATAATTATTAACATTATGAATGCTACTTATTTTAATGTAGTGATGAAGGAAGACGAATAAGAAAGAATCAATATTACAGAGGTTCAATTTTAAAAAGTAAAATAAATGTTTTCAAGAACTGGTGCACTAGGCTTATGATGAGGAGCAGTAGTTTTAGAGTAAGTTTTAATTTTAATTTTAATTTTTACTTTATGTTTTTTTATTTTTATTTATTTTTATTTATTTATTTATTTTTAGGCGAGGCAACCCTTGGTTGACCTCACAGATTGCAAGGACCTTGTCAGTTTACAATCCCCTTATTTTTTTGTTTTTTACTCCTGGTCTTCTTAGGTGTCTCCCATCCAAGTACTAACCAGGCCCAACCCTGTTTAGCTTCCGAGATCTGACGGGATTGGGCTTGTTCACGATAGCATGGCCGTAGACTAAGTTTTTAGATTTCTCTGAATCTTAATTATGGACCAGAAGTTTAAAATTTATTTACTATCTGAACTATATGAAGAAACAGAAACATTATTATATTCAATTTTCTAATTTATTTCAACACGATGAGTTAATAGTTTTATCACAAGTGACCTTTAAAAAAACAGTTGTTACTCTGAACTTCTGTCTCTCTACATGTCTTTACAAGGAGAGCTTTTGAAGGGAAGAGTCTTAAATCTGTCCGATAGTAAAATATCCTGATCCGTTTTCGTTTTCCTATGTCTCCAGGCGTTGTCAGCTGTTAAGCTTGTGCTAGCTGACTGCAGGCTCCACACGCTGTGCTGATCCTTTTGTTTAACTGGCATTTCTCTTAGCTTCCCCACTTAAACTAGCTATCCAAATCCTATAGGTCAACCAGATAGTTTGCCTTATCGTGAGCTCACCTGAAACCTCTTCTGAGGTAGGGCCTATGATTTCATGACAAATAGTCACCTCAGTGGGGAGCTGCAGAGCTCACCTCTATCTTCCAGGGGTTAACAGTAACCTATAATAATAATTTGGTGACACAAAATGCTTCTTTTTATGCATTACCTATTTCCAGACGCCTAATTTAGGTTTGTATCAAAATGGTATCACAAACAGTACAGCTTCCTGCTGAGAAGCAAAGTGCTACTGAGAGACTTTCTGTTATTCTTTTGGTGGCATCTGGGAGGGGTGAGGAAACACTAGTGGGGGGCTGGAGAGTGTGAAGCAATTGTCAGTCGCTTATAATGTAGCTGGGGCAAGCTGTGGTGGAGAATAGTTTTCAAAGGGAGAATAGCTTTATGGAATTGTATCAGGAACTGAACTTTCTTCTGTTGTACTTGATATGAGGCAAATTTTAGAACGAGGAAAACAGCAGAAGTGGTTGCAACAAATACCTTATTTTTCTGTGTTATTTTCATACTTCATGCTCTACCAACAGTGACAGTACCTACCCAGGTGTAAATACAAACATAATAATACAGTGTCGGGAAAGTTTTAAACTTCAAGAGTCTGTTGAAATTCTTAATTCCTCATCACAGAATCCCTGCCTGTGCCAGAGTCAGTCCAATCAGAAGAGCAAGCAAAGTTAATCTACCAGCGTGTCCCATCTTTACCCTTTTACTCTATTTTTAAATTGCCAGTACCTACTCCAAACATGCTAGGCTCCTCTGTTGTCCTAGTTCTTTTCACAAAAGAAAGCAAATGCAAATTTATCATAATTTTTCTTAACTATACCCAGGAGTATTGGTACTTTAAATAGAAACTTATGAAGGGTTGTTTTTTCCTAAGTGTTTAGAGTTTCTGACTCTGCTGGTACTGTGAGTGGGAAAATATAATGATATTATTTTTTAGAAGGGGTCTTCCAGTGAGCCCCCAATTCATACCTCATAGGCTAAATTACCATTAACAACTAAGCCAGGAGCTAATTTTAGCCCAAATATGGGATGGTAATTCGGTGATAAATGTATTAGAATTCAGTGATAAAGGTATTTGTGCATTTCCATGGTTTAAACTCCATGGCAGCTTTCAGCTTTGGCCTTTGCCTTAACTGCCCAGTTTTTGTACCTGGTAAAGGGATGGGAAAACCTCAGGCAGCTGGGCAAATTGTCAAGAACTCCATCCCAGAACTTTAACTCTGGCTCCCGCTTCAACGGTTTGCTCTTGCATGTTTTCTGAGAGTGCAGGGTTTTTCTTGGCCTGCTGCTTCCCCAAGCGGCTAGCCCTCAGCCTCTTCCCTGTACTCTGGGGATATGTTCTCAGAACGCCCATTTCCCAGCTGCCCCTGGGAGCACCACAAAGGAGCAGCTGTCCTTGCTTTCCCACTCCGCCTCCAAGGAGAGGCTTGGGTGCAGGCTTCTGTCACATACTTAATCTGTGCATCTCAAGCACTGTTTGCTCAACTCTGCGTTTTTAACTCAGTGAAAACATGTTGAACATATTCGTATAGGTGTTCATCTTGGGGTTACACTACCATGTAGGGGTAATAGGTGTGGTTTCTCTTTTCAAGGACCGTTTTTAAGAGTATTTAATGGCTATTGGAAAAAGATTAATTTTTTAAAATGTGCCGTAACTTGCTCATGGCATTCTCTTTGATTCTTTAAAAAGCTGTGTAAAAACCAGAATTTTAGGAGTTTCTACCATAAAGACTGCTTTCAGAGACATTATATCTATTTCCTGATTTAACTGACTGCCATTTATTTTGTTAACGTTACCGTCTCAGAGCAGGAAGACTTTCTACCACCATGGTCTAGAGTTTGGTCACTTTTTTTAGGGATTACTCAGATCTTCCTTGTAATAGAAGCTCCCTGAAGAAAAGCAAAAATAATAAAATAAAATAAAGTAAAAGAAAATAAATAAAATAAAAGCTTCAACTGCAGCTTTTGTCCCATTTAAATTGCAATGGCTAATGTCGAAAAACTGTAAGTGGGGTGATGATGTAAGATAGACTTTTAGCTCTCTTTTCAAAGTTTCTTCCAATTTTTGTGCTTATTTCAAAACCTTTACCTAGAATGAGAAGGCATTCATGTTGTTTAATGTCCTTTGTTTTTGTGTGTATGTTTTTTTTTTTTTTTTTTTTTAATAATGATTGGTGGGTAGAAATGTGCCAGGGCCATGCTTTGGGATCTGAGCCTCCTTTGGACCCCATAGGATGTCAATGGACTCATTAGGATTTAGCCAAGTTTTATGCATTATTCATAATATACATTCACAGCGTGCACACTAACGACCGTCTCCTGTGTCTGCTTAGTCAGAACCATTTGCATGCTGTATTATGGAACCATAATACAGAATGCATTTAGCCACATTTTCTGTATTATCCTTAATACATAGTCATCATATTCTGTTATGGGGTATGTGGTGAATGTGTTTAAACAATAGCATGCACTTGTGCATTATGATTCCATAAAAACAAATGTATAATAAAACTCTTGATGGAAGTAATTATTGCATATGTGCAATAATAGTTTCTAAAAAAGCCTTCATATTATTTCTAGTTTGCTTTTATTGTTTGATTATCTAGTTATTTGTTTTATGTTGTTTTATGCTTGCTGGACTGATGTCCTGAAAATTTTAATTTTGAAAACAGCATACCTTCTTTATCCCTCTCATATCTTACTTCATTAGTTTCCCTAAATGAGTATTTAAAAATATAATATTTAAAAGAGACCCAATGATTAGGAAAAGCATGTTTCCTAACTACCAATTAAAGATCTGTAGTGTATTGTTATAAAGAGCCTATGTTCCATGTAGGGACAAGGACTGTGTTATGTATGTAAGATATTAACATCGGATTATAAAGATCAAATTATCTTACAAATCTAAGATAGAAAGATTCTGAGTTCTAAATCCAACAATGATATTAATTCACTTATGGAATTGCCACTTTATCTTTTTATCTCAGACATCTTGCTTGTAAAATGGAAATGACTACTATTTAATAGAATATCAGATACCTTGTCTTTTTTTTTAAGTTAATTTGGAACAGAAAGAAACAATTTAGAAATGTACCTCTTTGTCACAGGTGTGAAGAAAACAAAGAATTTATTTAAAACTTTAAATAATAATTTGTTGAAAAGTTTGTTATAATATAAATATCTTAGGTACAGAATATAGTAAAAGTATTCATTGAAATGAACAGTTTTGTTTTTTTTTTTTTTTTTTGAGACTATTGCTGGTGGTGTTTCAATAGTTTGAAGTCATCTGGCTTCTGGTTAGCTACTAGTAAACTCATTTTAGAAAGTTTATTTTGAAAACTCTACAAATCATTCCACGTCCTCCAAATCTAGTGCTTTTACACATGACCACTTCTTATTTCATTATGAAACCATTTAGGAACAGATTTGGACTTAGAAGCATACAGAAGTTGGTAGTCTTAGTCTGAAGGGCCATTAGTCTTTTTATTGATAATGACACTTTTAACAGTAATCTCTTTTACTTGCAATCAGTCTTACAAAATTTATGTTTTGCTAGAGATTATTGGTGAATTTGATTCAGATAAATGATATCACTGAAAATTTGAAGTGGACCCACTTGATAATGTTGTAAATCATTTCTCTTGTCCTCCCTTTTCAGCAAGTTTGATATTATGCATGCAGATTAAAATGGTGCTTTTAGTAGTGTCTATATTCTTTGGGAATCTGGATGAAATATACACTTGATACAAAATCTGACTGATATCTTTTCTGCTTACTTCAGTATATTATTCTCTATTTCCCTATTGATTTTCACATGGTTGTTTGGGTCATGACTGCGAGTTGAGAAGGCAACAGATTAAAAAAACTTCTGGTTCTAGATGTAGTTCCAGATGTGATGGATTGAATTCCAAGTAGCCAGGCTTGAAAGTAAACTATACAAGGATATGGCTCTCACTAAAACCTAGATATTTTGGTTGTAGGGAGTAATATGAGTTTGTCAGAGAAAGGAACATAAATTGAGTATTAGTGAGGTAGATAAAAGGGTTCACCCCCTTAAGTAGATGCTTTTCTGAAATACAGAGAGGGGAAATATATCATTGGCTTCTGTTTTAACAAGCTGTATTTTTGTACTTTGATTTGATATTTCCTCCCAGTAGGATTACTTAACAAAGTTGATCACTTTGTCCAACTTTTATTGCCAATTTAAATAGTTCTTCTGCACAAAAATATCCTCATATTAATTTTGGTTATTTTTTTTCTTCAAAAAAAATTTAAAAGCCATTAATCCCCAGTGTATATGTCTAGGTGACATGAAATGCCTAAAATATTTCGTTTATATTTTTTACTTATTAATATACATTTATAAGTTAGATTACTAGAAACTAATTCGATTTTTTAAAAAACATTTTGATATAAAGGATTTTCAATGTAACTCAGTGTAGTTACTTTCAAGGCTATATACTTCTTTCAGATATTTCATAACACCTCCTTTGGAGCTGCCATAGAGCCTGAGGCATATTCTTTTGATAACATCAGAGTGGGCAAATTTTCTAACTTTGAAGAAAGACTTTATGCTTCGAAATAGTCAAAAAGATATATTTGAGCCAAGTCTGGTATATAAAACAGGCAGGTAGTCAAAAAGGGAGTGTCAGAGGAAGGCAGCACGAATTGTGGAACTGAAGTAACAAGTCTGTTTTCTTTGGTCCATCATAAACTGAAGGATTACAAAATGGGGCCTCCAAAGGTGTTTTAAGCAACAGTAGCAACAAGGAGACAGGGTATATAGTTTCTCAAGTTTGGTTCTTCGAAGAAGCACTTATTTGTCTGTAAAGTCTTAAAATACGGTTTAATACATATTTAAAATACATTGTATTACTTTATAGTTATACCTTACTTATATAATCATAATAGATTTCATGTCTTTTTGTGTTCATGTGTTATAACTGATGTGCAAAAATGTCTCTATTTTTAGATTGGTGTGCCCACTTTTTCCAAAGTATGAATAATGCACAGTCTTTCAAAACTATAATTCTGAACAAGATAAGTTGTTGAAATGAAAAAATAATTTTAGTTTTTCAGGTTAATTTTTCAGATAATTAAATATTTCCAGAGTCTAAATATCTTTTAAGTGTAGGTTTTTTCCCTGCTTAATATTTGTCAGAGGTTGCTGAATTTTCATAATAATAAAATTTATTTCAGGAAGTTTCTTCATTTGAGCTTATTTGTTGTCTTTTAAAGACCAATCCGGCTGCTTGTAGACTGGTCCGGTTGCTTGCAAATACATTATTTCCATAGGTAAACAGTAAGAAATGTAAACAATTATATATACAATATATACAATATGACTAATTTCCATAGTAATAAATTAAAAGGACCATAATTTTGGAGATTTACTTAAAAATTAGGTAGACATTCACCAGGTCATATGATTTTCATTTTTTAGTAGATCTCGAATATTACCATTCCCGATTCCCTCATTTTGATAATCCCGAAGTTCCTCGGAGTGCTTCACTACCAGGAATATTAGAAGAGTTGATATAAACAAGAAAAGGTTCAATAAGAATGTTTGAGTACTGTTTAATCTTATTGCATATAATTTGAAAACTCAAATTACTTAGGAAATTGCAATATTTTTGAGGAGAGTTAAGAAATAGAATACTTTTCCTAGTGAGTTGGCTAAAGGGGGGAATTCAAATTAATGTGTATACTAAAAATGAGATTTAGATTAGTTTGCATAATGTATTAATTTTTTTCAATTTAAATTTAGTTGGATTTGGCTTTGTAAATAATTTTTGTTACATCCATAATAATGCAGCAAATTTATCATAGATAAACTTTTAAAAGTACCACAGCATCCTGGCAGTTTTAATAGATATTAAATATTTCTGTTTAAATTTCAATGACGAATTTTTTGTTTACCTTTTAAGACCCTACTCTTTTCCCTGTACAATTGCTTATTGCCATCACAATCTCTAGTCCAGAGAGTACTCTCGTTTTAGCTAAATTAGGAAAGTTATCTTCTGTCTTTCTCCCTCTTTCCATTATCCTTCCTTTCTCCCTTCTTTCTGTTTTTCTTGTACTTTAAATCCTTAAGTTGGCTCTTACTGCATATTGGATACAATTGGAGAAGGGCAATAAATATTGGCTTTCTAGGAAAGCTCTAAATATTATTTTTATAAGGATTTTTTCTAGTTTTTAGTGGCTTAAACATATGTACCCACTAGTACTATAATACCCCATTCAGTTCTGTACTGTTACTTCAGAAATAGCATGGTAGGGTGAGGATCAAAAGCCATGATCTGGGTTTTCTTTATTGAGGCCACTGAATTTCTCTGAATTTCTCTTTCCTCACCTGTAAAATTGGGTTTAACTCATAAGATTTTTGTAAGAATTAAGTAACTCAGTTATATGAACACATTTGTAAACTGTAACAGTCAAATAGATGTTAGTTGTTCATTCCTTGATTTGGTGAAATGCAGAGCAGAAATCTTTGTTGACGGATTTATGATCTTTTTAATATGTTGTATACCTTTTGATGAAGTTCAAACTTTATCACTTTTCAGGTGGAATGACAGTAATCCCACAAGTTCAACCCTTGGAAAAAAATTCAAGGTCTACTTTTGGGTTATGTTCATTTTGGTTGTTCTACAGTTTGGAAAAGGTTTCTGATGGTACCACTGAGTGTTGACAGTACCTACCATGACGTTTATACTTGAACTCTTCTAAGATTCTGCTTCTTGTTTTATTTTATTTTTTCCTTGAGTAATGGAAATATAAATTTAATTCAGGCCTAGAGGATGATGTGTGTATTTTCTTTTTGTTAATAGGTATGTGGTATATAAATTGAGTATTTATATCTCATTATTTTGATAACATGCTACAAAGATCCCAGTAGCTGTGTTTAATATTTGTTTTAGGAAATTTGCCACTGTAGACAAATTTATTTTAGACCGACTTCTCTGAAAAACAGTGAATTAAATGGCGGGGAAAAAACCCAACGTGGTAAAGTAATGTGATATATTTTCTGAGTTCATGGAAGACATTTATAATTTTTCTTTCCTCAGAGGGTTTGTTTTTCTCTGCATATTCATTGCTTGCTTCTATTTTCTGTGTAGTAACTGGCCTGTAGATGTGGGATTATACTTATAATTCTCAGTGAAGTGATAAGGTCAAATAATTCTGGGTGTTGGTTGGTGGCACCTCCCTTCTGACCTTAGACAAGCCACTTTATCTCTTTTCTCCTTCATCCTTTTTTCTTTCCTAGCTTGTCAAAGAAATAGTGATAACAGTTCACAAGACTGCTCAGAGTAGTAAATGAGATAATATACATATATAAAAGCTCAAATGTTCTTAAATCAAAAAGTGGCATACTAATACCAGCTATCAAAATACTGAGTATTTGCCTATCAAAAGAGAAAAACTATAATGCTCAGGCTTTCAGGAGTATTTTGCAAAAATTTTTCAAGTTTTAAATCAGCTGGTGAAAATAGAATTTTAGAACTAGGACACTGTTCCATAGCCTATAATTCTTCCTTCAAATCCACTGAAGGAAATTGAGGTCCAGTGATGCTGAATGAGACTTTTAAAGTCACATAAATAAGTGAGGGAATTGATCTTAGTATCCAGGTCTCCTGTCTCCTGTGCTGGGTTGTATTTTGCATTCACAACGTGGTCGGACCTGCCATTTGGCCTCCTTTAGGTGTTAAGATGTCTTTCAAGTGAGAGTGATATGATGTTCTTTACCCTTCCCTCAGAAATGAAAGACTCTGGAGAGGAATTTTCCTTTTGCTTTCTTTTTCCCCTTGTGGTTATTGACAAAGCTTGAGATCATGTTGAAACTTGTTGCAACCACCAGGAAACTCTTTCAACTTTTAATAGTTATCACTCTGCTACTAATTAACAAGTAGCAAGCATGATTATTTAAGTACTAAGTTGGAAAGACTTGTCAGACTTTAATATTTAGATGAGAAAAAGACCTCCAGCCATGAAAAAAAAAAAACATTCCTGTTGATATTTTCCATAAAAGGGGATGTACACTTTAAAACCAGCAGTGCCGACCCTGCCACTTTGTGTAAATGTGATCCTGAAAAATGGCTATGAAGAGAGCACGTTAGTCATGGCTTACATTAACACACAGTGTCCCCTCAGATTCGTTGGCTTCCTTCTCGTGAAAATGCTGCATAATAAGCCATCGGGAGGTATTCTTTCTCTATGTGTTCCTGAAATAAAACAAAAATAATATAAATTATTAAACTTGCATTTCTAGAAGTTTGTGGTAAGGACAGCTTTTTTGTGCATGAATGTTTTGCAAGTATCATCCATTTAATTCAAATAAGTAACGTGCCTCAAAGGAAAAGTAAGTTTAAAAAATCATGTCAACTTAATTCGCCATTTCTAAAATAATTGACATTTACACTTATAACTTGTGGTGACTCACTCACACACTCTCTCTCTCTCTTAAGGGAAAAAAGTTATTTTTTTTTTCATAAGGAATGAAAAAAAGGAAAAAAATCAGTAGGACATTCAGTTCTGAGAAACTGGTTGGTTAAATGCTCATGTCTATATGTATCCCTCCCTGCTCCAAGGTGAAGAGTTGGAACCATGTGATGGAAAATGGTGCTGGCTAATGTTGTTGAGCTTCTTGCAGAATGTCAGAAAATCCCCTTTATTTTTTTTAGATTATATTTAGCAACATTTAAAGAGATGCAAATAATCTAGAATAGAGAAAATGAAAAGAAATACAGCAGTAGAGTCGTTACTTATTTTTTTTTTCATAAACTTTGAAAACTGAATTGCTGACTCAGTGTCAAATCTAGAGGTTAATTTGTCTCAAACCAGGTCATAATTAGTTTTAGTGTTCTCCTAGATAGTCTTAGCAAGACTAACATTGATGCAACAAATTTTAACTTTGCTATTCAAGTGATAATAATAACAAAAATATAACTATATTTATGTACTATGTCACTGATCTCTCCTCAGATATTTTATTTATTTGGGTTATATCAATCTGGAATCTCAGTATGGTGAGAAACCTACTCTAAGCCATTGTCCCATATAGACATTATTTATCTGGGGAAGTTAAACCTTCCTAAAATGTAGCCCATGGGGTGGTGAATCAAGTACCTACTGTGTGCCATGTGCTCTTTTTGGCATTAGAGATAAAGCAGTGAACAAAATAGATAGTCCTTGCCCTCAAGGAGGTTAAAATCTAGTGGGCATGATAAAAAAAATAAACTATAAATAGGATAATTTCATATGAAGAAGAAATAGCATAATATAATAGGGAATAGTTCTCAGAATCTGCTTTGGGTGGTCAGGGAAGAAGATGACATTACAATTTAGATCTGAATGATAAGAAGGAAGAAACTGCATGATGATCCAGGAGAAGAGATTTCTCAGAAAAAGGAATAGCATATGCTGAGGCCCAGTGATGAAGGAATGCCTAGAATACCCTTTTCTCCTCTCACACCTGTTACACTTGTTATGCTTCCTCTCTCATCTGCACTCTTAGTTCATGATCTTGCTTCCTATTCCTTCTACAAAACTAAAGGAACAAGAAGAGGACCTCTTAAAACTTCTGTCACCCTGCATATACTCTGCTTTCTCCTGGTTCCTATGTATAAACTGCTGGTGATCCTAGGAAAGGCTGACGCCTCCACTTACACACAAGGTCCTCCAGTCTGTTCCCTCTGGTCTGCTCGTGTGTTACTCCACCCATGTTCCTCTCTCTTTCCTGCATCATCAAAATTTCCCACTCTCCTAGATCCTTCTCATCAACCTACCAACTTGTTATTCTTCCATTTTAAGAGGAAAAATACTCTTTTGATGCCACTCCTCTCCAGCTTACCCCACATTTGTCTCCATCTGTTTAAAGAATTCCTTGAAAAGTTGTATGAATTTTCTCCAAATTCTTTTTTCTCCTTTTCTCTTGAAACCACTCTGAAGAGATATTTGCTTTCGTCACACTGTGAAAACTACTCTTTATCAAATGGTTGCCTCTTGTTGCTATGCCCATGATCAGTTGTCAGTTCTCACCTTGTTCTATCAGCAGCATTGGACACCGTTTCTTATTCTTGTTGCTTTGTAACACGTTTTTCACTTGGCTTCTATTTTCTTGATTTTCCTTCTCCCTACTAAGCTGCTGCTTTTCTGTTCTTTATTTGGTCTCTCTTCATCATTGTAATCTCTAAACATTGGCATGCCCTAGGGCTTAGTTCTTGGACCTCATCTCTTTTCTATCAAAACAAAAATCTTTGTTAGTCTTTATCCAGTCTAATGGCTCTCAATGCCACATATACACTGATGACTTCTAAATATATATCTGGAGCCCAGAGCTCCCTTCTGAACTTTGAACTCTTATATCCAGCTGCCTACTTGACATCTCTCTCTGAATGTCTAATAGGCAATTTAATATAATAGCTACAAAAATGAGCTCCTGACCTGTCCCCACCCTGAACCCACCATAGTCTTTCCCATTTTATGGCAACTCCATTCTTTCAGTTGCTCGGGCCAAATCCTTGGTCATCCTTAAGCTGCTCTTTCTTTAAACATCCTAGTCTCCTGGGAATCCTATTTTTTTCTACCTTCAAAATATATCCAGATTCTGATTGCTTCTTACCACTTCCTTAGCTACCACCATAGTTCAAGCTATTATCACCTTGCATCTGGATTATTTCAAAAGCCTCCTAACTGATGTTTCTGCTGCTACCATTGCTCATCTCTAGCCAATTTTTAACACACAACCAGAATGACTATGTTAAAATGCAGACAAATTATGTTACTTTTTCGTTCAAGGCCTCCAGTGGTTCCATTTCTCTTATGATAGAAGAGCGCCCTTTCTCAGATATCTGTGTGACTTGCCCTACTTTTGTAGATCTTTATTCAGGTGTATTTTCTTGATGAATTCTTCCATGTCCACCTAGCTAAAATTTAATCATCCTTTCCACCCCTCTCCAAGAACACAGATATACTTCCTTCCCCACCTTCCTGCTTCCTGCTTTATTTTTCTCCTTAGCTCATATTATCATTTTGAATTTGCTATATATTTTCTTGCCTCCCTCAATTGGAATGTAAGCTCACTGAGAAGAGAAATACATTTCTCTTCTGTTCATTGCTATATGCCTAGAACTTAGACAACTTCTCAGGAAAGAGTTTTAAATGAACAAATGAATATAAGAGTATTTTGAACCAGAGAAAAATTAAAGAAGCAAAAATTGCACAATGATTAAATGAGATATAATTTTATTTCTAGGGTCCTACCTAGGATGCAATACCATGTTCAATTTTCCAGCTTAGTCTTGTTTCCTGGGCATAAACCAAGTTTAACTTTAAAAGAAAAATGGTTAAAAAAAAGAATAAATATTTTTAGATCCTCATTTGAAAGTATAATGATCATGCAAATCTTACATACTCATACCTTATTTAAAGAAGTTAGAAATATGTAAAAGAACTATAGAAGATTGCTGTATAAGCTGAAGAAATTTTGTTTCCTAAATATTAACACAAATATCATGTTAAAGAAGTAAAACAATTTGAAGTAATTTTTTTTTAAAGAACTTTCAGGTGTAAAAGATAGGCATATGGTTGAACAGAGATTGCCAATGAAATTGAAGATGATTAACATTCATTAAAACTTTAATTAACACCTTGGAAAATTCCATAAAATGATACTATATGTAAATGACTATGTGTGATATCTTCGAGCATTCTTTTACCTGTTTTACGGAGGGAAAAAAAAATGGATCACAAAACTGCTTATGATAACGATTTTCCTTAGCCCTGGGTTTGTTTCTGGTGTTGTTTACTAGTGTCAATCAGGCCAATCTGAGCTGCCGGTATTCTAAATATATTTGGCTGAGATATGAGAGATTCTTTGTATTCTCTGGAGGAAAGGAAAACTACCTTTTAGTTTCTTAACACTTCTTTTTTTCCCCCAACATTTTCTGATTAAGTAACTATGAGAAAATTTGAGCTTTAATTTTCCAAGTGGATTAAAATTAGGTTCGTTTAAAAGCTGGTTAATAAAATTTGTGATCAGTAAGTCATAGATAAAATAACTGAAAATTGTGAGAAATTGATTTTGCGACAGATTCGTGACACTAAATTACACTTTGTTCTATATGTTCAGACTGCATTGTCAATTTACTGCGGTGAATTCAGAGTTGTTTTCTACTTACAAATAATGGTACTTGGTATAAATAAGGTGTCAAAACTTTTGTGGTGCTACATTTACCATAGAATTTTGTTATTAATTTTTGAGTTCTGCTGAAAGACAGCTTTTTAGTGCTTTGCTGAGAGAGATGTGGTTTAATAAACAAATCTAAGCTTATATAAGTTTACTTACCTGTTGCTAATTTCTAAACCTGGGTCAGGGTGGGGAGGTGGTAAAAAACATAGAATATAATTCCTTTGATGGAAGTTTGCTTTAGTTGTTATTAGATAACATGTTTGGTCAGGGTTAAAGATGCATTGGTGGTCCATGGTAGTCATTAAGGACATGAATTATTCTCCCAAGCTGTCATCTCTTGAGATCCTCAAGGACTGCAAAGGGTATATGACTCTCTCTTTTTTTCTACTGTTTCCTTGCAATTATTGCATTTAACATCCTCTGCTTCTCTCTTTTGCTACTTTCTCCCCGCTCCCACCTCCTCTGTCTTATCTACTTTCTGCCTTTCTCCACAGGGTTTTCCATGCTTCTGACCTGTTAATTTGGTCAATAGAGCCACACCCAAGTGATGGTCCTCATCTTATGAGCTTCATGGTCATGTTGAGTTATGAATGATGTTAGGTATTCTTGGAGATTTCCATTTTTAGAAGCTATTCAGAATTCATTAATTTGCCACTCAAAATGTTTCCTCTGTGGTCAAATGGCAGCAAGGAAAGGGGGATAGAAGTGGGTATTGCAACTGTTTAAGATGGCTGAGGTTTGCAGAATACTTGCTAAGTAAAGGAGAAATTATTGTGATTTAAATTACTAAGTGTGATATTAAAGGATCAGTTTTAATATGATTGCTTTTGAAAGCTAATGTGTATTTTAGGTACAGTATTTAAGTTCTTCAGAATAATTTTTTTGTTCTCTCGTTTATTATTTAGCAAGTATTAAGATTTTAAATCATTCTACAGATTAATTTAAGGAGTTAAAGCATTGAAACTGAAATACAAAAGCTTTGAAGACACAAAAGAACAAATTTATATTATTATTTTTATCTTTTCTAGTGTTAGGAGCCTAAATGTTTTGAAGCTGAAACATAAAGAATGGAGAAAGAAACAAAAAAAATTACACTGAAAATACCAATTAAGCATGAATGTTGCCTGATTTATAATTCCATATATAAAGATTGTAAAGAAGAAATATAGCTCACGAAGGATGAGATGCTCTAAAATTGTAATTCTGACTACATAATTGAGAATAATCCTGCTGAGAAAGAATAGGAGTTAAATAGAAGTTTAACTATGTCAGGAGCTCTTTGATAAACTAAGGATTTTAAAAAATGTGTATCAAGACAGAAGAAAAGGTACAGAACTAGGGCTTTTTAAGAAAGGCAGGAACTTTAGGACACTTAATGATCATGGCCATTCATTCTCTCATTCATGCATCAACAAACATTTAGTGGGAAACCTGTGTGTGCAGATTCTCTTGTTTGCATTGTAGGTCCTAAAATATAAGAAGTCTTTGCCCTCCAAAAATCTACTATGATAACATCGGACTATAATATTATAATTGACAATGGAAGAGCTCCACCTCTGTTTTCTTTCCAAAATAGAAAATGGAGATTCAGCAAACTTAAGTGGAGATGCAAGCCCAGGCTGGGATGAGGACTAGAGTTAGTATTTCTTAAAATGAGTTCAGGCTTCCAGTCCCAGACAAATGTATATTTGAGCTTACAAAAGAATTTACTCAAATAATTGTGAGAAAACATGTTGGGTAAGTAATAGCATGAGATATTTAGGTAGATCTGACAAGCAAAACAACTGAACTCATAGGTAACTGATTCATGGATCAGTGTTAATGGAATATGGTTTCTGACCTTGTCCTTGCTGTTGAGTATTTATTGACAACTTCAGTAAAAATGTGATTACTAGATCTTTAGATGATAAATATCTTGGAGGGGTAGCTTATATATCTGATCGAATAATCAGGATTCAATTCTCAGATAAATGTAAAAGTAGTAATATAAGGCTAAATGGTAGCAATTCTCTTGAGGGTAGTTCCTGGGGAAAAAAAGAATGTGAAGTTTAAATCATTAATAAGGCAGTAGTTTGATGGTGCTATTAAAAAAGAAAAGCTTGGCTGATTACTGCAAGACCCCACAGCTAAACTTGACTCACTCTAGAGGCCTAACTAGGGACATCACAACTGTCTTCAACTATTTGGTGTGCTCTCAAAGAACAGCCAGAAGAGTAAATGAAGATCATTTTAGCACTATAAAATGAAAAACCTTCAGAAAAACTAGAGCTGTCCATCAATGGAGAGGAGGCTCGCAAAGCAGTGGAAGGGCTAGGCCACTTAACAAGAATTGTTTTAGGGAATCTTTAAGGTTTTCTGTCTTTGAGATCGTATAGTTCTGTAATTTCACAAACTTGTCATGACACTTTGAGACGATAAGAGGAATTTGCTCCAGGGGAGATAATATGCATGGAAGTGGGACATTTATTTTTAAAACAGATCAAACTCAGTGGCAATCCTGAAGACTGTAATTAAAAGTCAGAATGGGGAGTGGCTATAGTATTTCTCCCTCAAACATTCTTGTGCTGTTCCCAGATAAGTACAAAAGTATGTAAAGAAACACAATGGTCTGAATTTGACCCCTAGTTTGTTGGAGAGATAAAACATAGACATGTATTGGAGATCCCTTTAATTATTTCCTAATGTTCTGCTTCTCCTTTGATTAGAATAAATACTTGCCAGGTTACAAACAAGAGGTTTCATTTGGGAAGCCAACAATCCTTGCCTTTGTATTGAGTTAAATATGGAGGTTTCATCTGTAAGAAGAAACCATTTTGGGTTCCTAAGTACCTAAACACCACTTCTAACTTTGCTCAAATTAACCTTATTAGTCATACCTGATATTTTTTTTCTATTAAGTTAACACAAATGACTCTGGGCAGATTACAGTTCTTGGTCAAACAGATTCTACTTGAATTTAGAAATAACTTTGTCCACTAAGATCCAGGATTTGAGAAGACCTGAAAGATAACCTAATGTGGAATTCCTTATTTAACAAGTGCAAAATCGAGTTCTAGAGCTATTGACTGGCTTGTCCAAGGCAATTCTGTTTACAAAGTTAATATTAGAACCCAGCTCTGGTGACTTGCAGTGAATTCACATCTTTTTATTGTACCACACTCTTTCTTCTTTTAAACTATGTTAAAGGTATGCATTGCATCAAGATACAGAAGGAAAAAAGGAGCATATATGCATATTGCTTCCATTAATTTCAAGGTTTTATATTTAAGTCTTAAGTAATATTTTTCAGTTTTATTAAAATTTGATCTCTGGAAATGAGTCAGTTGTTAAACTTCTGGTGAAAACAGAAGGGATAAAGATAGGATTCTGTGGTTAATTTCAAAAAGAATTTAGAGTTTATGACAGTCTTAGCGACTTCCCTTAATTATGTAATTACTATTCAAGTAGTAGATTAAGTATCCCGTTTTAGGACAGCTTGTAAACTGGGCAAATCTAAAACATCTGAACAGAATATCACTTCACCTAGTGTTGATTCAGGCTTCTGAACTTTCTGCAGAGGGGAAGGTCAGCATGCTTGAGTATTTTCCTGCAGTCTTTAAGAGTTAAAATTTCTTTTTCTTATGGTTCTTTTGTCTATTCTCTCTTGTGATTGGAATATAGATTTAAGACTGGTACCTCTCTGTTTTCCACATTAATTGACTCAACATTGGATTTAATCATGACAATGGATTATCAGTTAAAATGAATTGCAGTGATCTTTTCAAAGTGGTTTTTATTGAGCAAACTCCTAAATGACTATCTGACTCACCAAAATTTATGATAAAAATTAGAGATGCCCAATAAATGTTTATTGAATTAATTCCATTAAGATTTTGAACATTGAACTTATACATTTTAAAAAATAATCTTTAGAAATAACGAAATTGATGCAATTTGAAGTGACGATGTTTTTGAACTGTTCCTAATCAGTTCATGCCATGTAAATTGACACAGAGATTTAACATAATCATGGGACGTCGGGTATTGTGGGCAAAGAGATATGAATACATTAAGTGGGAGGTGAACAGATTATCAGATTAATGTTAATTTAGAAAATTAAAAATTATATGAATTTAAAGTTGAATTTAAAATGAAATTAGGGTTTTCAAAAGTTGAATTCTAAGGAAATAATTTTTTCTGGTGCATGTGACTTCAGGGAGGAGTACAGAGTAAAGGTAGGGGGAGAGGTTTAGAGGTTTACTTGGAACAAAATAGTTATGGTAATTTATTGCATGTCTTCTGTATATCTAATAAAGTATAAGTCACATTCTCTGGTCCTGTAGAATTTGTTTTCTTTGGGAGTGGAGACAGGGTAAGACACTCACATATGAAGCAATTTGTTGTAACTGCCTAAGATTTGTGTGATTATGAAAAAAGGTAGAATGCACTCTAAAGATTGTCCTTGGCTTTTCTTCCTTCGTGTCTCCTTCCAGCCAGAAATACTTACTGTTCACCATAAGTACTCATATCCTGGGACCAGCTCTTGACTGAGATTCACAAGTATAAGAAATTTTTTCTGGGGCAAAGTTCTCATCTCAGAATTATGCTAACACCTGACACGTGTTCCCTCTCTTCGGATATCCTATCTTGTACATAGACCCCCTTGATTTCAATCCTGGCTAATCATCAGAATCATCAGTGGAGTTTTAAAATTCAGGCACTATCAGAATTTCTGGGGCTGCAGCCCAGACAAGTATATTTTTAAAAGACATGTACATGTGTTTCTGATAACTTTTAACTATCCAACTTCTGGTGCCAGTGATCTGCATCTCATTTGCTTATCTACCTGATCCTTACTTCCTGCCTGGTTATTCTCTTCCTGCCTATATAATGACCCCTCCTTTAGGTGTTTAATTTAATTTGTCTTAATCAACATTTGGGGGCATAATTCTTTTAAGATCATTAAAAAATTGAAAATTGGAATCAGTTGATTGAGTTATAGAGAACCAGACCTCAGTTAAATATCTCTGCTATATGCATAGCATTTATTCTGGTCAGTGGATATGTATTTGTCCACTCCATTCATCCTTGTGTGGAAAATCCTATATTTGTATTTTTATTGTGTTCTGTAATTGCTTCCAAACAGACTTTACTTACCTGTGTGTTGACTGTAGATAGCAAGTTGAATAAATGCGTGTTTTTAGCATGAAAATATGCTTGTTTCTCTGGCTACCTGATTGTGAGATTAATTTGAGAAAAATGATACCAGTCTATTTGGATAATTTCTCTAATGTAATAAACATAAAACTTCTTATTCATATGACAAGTTTCTTCACATTTATTCTTAAAATGGTATGTGAAGCCATTAATACAGATTAAGCGAAAAGAAGTCAGATAATTTTTCACTAAATTTTATGGACGATATTCTCAACATTTATCAATAAAAGTAAGATTAGGAATGTCAGATTCATAGGCTGGTCTTTATAACTGTAAATGGATTTCTGGTTCCAATGTTAATGTACTGTCATTCTAACATGATTTAAATATTTAGTGTAGATAAGACCAAAGTTAACAGATTCACTGGAATAACATGAATTAATTTTCTAGTTATTTTCTGAGCCAAGACCATGATACCACATATAAGTGCAGAGCAAATAAAAGTGAGGGTCTTTATAGCTTGCTGATGAGAAACCAGCACATTCCACATCAGTGCATCTATCTGACTCCCCACAGAGAAGAAGATTCAGAGCTATGTGCTTTCATGATTACTTGTTGAGTTGATGGCATTTTGGCTATCACTGTTAATTACTCTTTATCCCCAAAGAATATTTTAAGGAATTTATCTATTAGTATTTTTTGTATTCGTGAATTACTGGCATAAATAAATGCTGGGTCTGACATATCCCTTCATCTGTCATCTTTTATTTGTTGTCATACATGTTGTGGTTATTTTTATGTTCATATGAGGTCCATCACTTTTACCCTGAAGCAATTTTGAGACCCCTTATAGGAAAAAGAAAAGGTAGAGGCAAAAATGAGGATGAAGCAGACGAAAGGGAGTGAGTAGAGCAGAAGTCCAGCATAAAATGTAATGGATCTCAAACTGGGAACTTGTCTCTTACTATCTTCGGAACACTTTAGACCAAAGGATTTGCTTTTGTAGATTTTTAGAATTGAATGTAACCTTAGAGATAATATAGTTCATAGGCTTCACTTTAAAAATAAGGAAAGAACAGAAAGGTTAAATGATATGGTCCTGGTCACACAAATAGTGGCATTGTCTACTGACTGGCCATCATGCTGCTACTCATCTTTATTTTTAGGATGAGCAAAGTAGGTCATTTGCCTCAGAGATTCAGGAAGTCTAAGATCATCAGGTACCTCAGTTTTGCCCAGTGAATAGGCATTGGTCAAACCTTATATTTTTTTCTCGAAATTCTCTGTTATTTTTGTTTCTGTGGCTAAGTGGTCTCTGTCGTTCCTCTAGTCTGACCTTTATTATTTATTTCCTTCAGGGGACCTCTTTATACTTTCATTCCTTAACATTGGGCCTTCAGAGTTCTGTCTTTAGTCCACTGTTTTTCGCACTCTTCATTCTTTCCTTGGGCAATCTCATTTACCATTTACTTAATACTTATTAAGAGCCCAATACAATGCTAAATACTGTGGTAGATACCAGACATGTCCCCTGGACCATGGAGTGAGTGAGCTGATCAATTCTTGGGGTTTCAGCTGCTGCCGATATTCTGAAGAGTCTTGAATCCACAGCTCTGGTTGTGGTCAAGGCCTTGAGTTGTTTGCATATAAACTAGTTCAGATGTTCTACAAAACCTTACATTTGACATGTTTAAAATGGACTTTATCATTTCCCTTTTCCCCTCATCTCTTTTTCAAAATATGCTTTTCCTTTTGAATTTCATTTCTCAATATCAGTCACTTAGCTACTCCTTCATGAAGTTGAAAGTCAGCCTTGATTCTTGTTCTTTCCCTTCCCATGACTCATTCCTGGCCCCTCTACTATACTCATATTATTCTTTTGTTGTCCCTTGTCTTCAGTTTTGCAGGAGGCTCTTAACTGAGCTTCATTTCTCCAGACTTGCTCCTCTTTCCACCACCATCATGAAGTCCACTCTGCACGGGGCTGCTGGAGTGATGGTCTAGACAAGAGTATAATCTAACCACAGCAGCCACTGCTGAAAAACCTTGCTTGGTTTCCCGTATTCTACAGAGTACTACCCAAGCTCCTTAGCTTGGCAAACAAGGTTTTCTATGACCTGGCCCTACCTATGCTGCTTACTGCTCTCTGATGATGTAATGCTAATTCTTTAGTCAGAGTTCTTGTTTATGCCCTTTGTCTGCCTGGCATATAAGACCCCAACTCATGTCTCCTTACTCTGTTTGTATCAGTTTGTAAACTTTAAAAAGTCATCATCAATCATTGTGTAAACTAAGGGCTTAATCCATTGATGATCGCTGCCTGAATCAGTTATTTTATTAAGGGTTGCATAACATTAACTGCATAATTTTATAATTTCTTTTTGTATTTACTGGCTGTAACTCTTCTATAAAGGAGAATTTTACCTCATCAACTAAGAACATTTGTTTACCCTAAAATTCAGGTCGTAGAGAATAGGACAAGAAAAAATGGTTGCTTCATTTGGATTACCTCGCTAAATCTTAGTCATCCTTCAAGACTCAGGTTAGGGGATTTCGCCTTGTAGGAAATCATTGTGAATCCTGCACAGCCAAACTACACATTTCTTTCCCCTTCTGTGATATTCCATACTCACCTCTGCCATTAGCTTTCTCACAATGTAATGAAAGTATCATATTTTTTAAAATGGAAATTCATTTCATTGTAGGTTGAAAGCAATGCTATGGAAAGCAACTTGGTAGAACACAAACTACCCAAATAATTTGTTCAAAATCATTATTGAATCTCTTTTTCCTCTAGAAGTAGTTTTGTGAACTGATATATACCTTGAAGCATTTTTGTCTATTTTCAGATTTTAAAAAAATTAAAAAATTTTCATTGGCTGTCAGCTGTCTATGCTTACTTCAATGATCTGTAATAGTTAAAAGTTGAAAATAATATAAATGTTTTAAAATGGGACATTGCTTAAGTAAATTATGGTATCCCAAGCAGTAGAGTAGTATACAGTCATTAAAAATAATATTGTGAAAATATAGGTATTAGCATGCAAAGATTTTTATGTTGTAATATGAATTGATAAAAAAAGATTACAAAAATACACTATGGTCCCACTATATTTTAAATTACTTATAGAAGTGTCATAATATTGTTGTTGTTGTTGTTGTTGTTATATCACAAGGAAAAGATTTAAGGTTTTTTACAAGGCAAAAACAGTTTGGGGTCAAATTACTATCAAAATTCCCATAAATGCTCATAAAAATGCAGGCTGCTAACAGTAGGAGGAACACACTCAGGAGGCTGCCCTGATTGGAGTTGTAGACTCACATCTTCTGCCTTCATAGCTCAGGTGCAGAAGCGCTCTGGGTGGAGTGAATGCATCCTGATGCTGTCATCTGCTGGTACCTAAAGGATCTGGAAAGATGTGTGCTAGGATTATAACCATGTTTCCCTGGGCTGAAATTTGGACCCATATGGAAGGCAGAATAAATAAGTTTTCTGTACGAATAAGCTATAAACTAAAAAGTATCATTAAAGTTAGATTTGTGGCACTGTCATGATGTGAAAGCATTATTAATAAAAATTATATCTATGAAGAATTGTGGTCCATATTAAATTTAAAAATCATGATATACAAATAAACTTTGTAAATGTTGTTCTTCCGAGGTGTATGCTTTTGTATTCTGTTTATTTCTTGAAAAGGGATTCTTAAACTAGATCCCATGGATGAATTTCAAGGGATTATGGCTTTCATGAAATTGTGTGTAAAATATTAGGTACACGTATTTTTTGTGTGTGGAAAGAAATGACAGCCTTATTCAGATTCTCAAAGACATCCATTACCTGAAATAAGGCCCCTAGTTTTTGTGTCCATAACTGAATAAAACACATTTCTGCTCATATGGAATTTTGGAAACATCTGCCTGACCTGAAATTTGGTTAGTAGGTCAGCATTGTACACAGAGTAAGATATATTCTTATTTCTCATAACTTCCACTTATGGTGTGAGTCAGTAGAATTTACTGTAAGAGTACCAGCCCAACAAACCCCAATATTACACCCTTTCATTCACACAAGAAATATGACATTTTAAAAAATATATTTTGTGTGTTTGCTGCCTGAAATTATTAAACTACTTCAATTAACACCTCGACTTTTTTTTATACTAGTTCTGAGCTTTCCAATGAATAATAACTAGCTCTTTATTTTCTTATGTAAGTTATATTACTTTAATTATCCATAGAAACTAAACAGATAGGGTAAGAAAAGTACCACACTAACTCAGAGATTGGAGATAGAAATAGGGAATTTTGTCCTCTGGGAGTGGAAATGAGAAGGTAGGGATAGGCCTACTCAGAAGTGGCAGTGAGTCAAAGGCTCAGAGCCTAGAGGTCTAGAGACTGAAATGGGGTTTTTTTAATGACAAGAGAAAGAAATGGGAAGGGCTGTTTGTGCTTTAAACTCATGTTGAATTAAATGAGTCATGTGTTGGTACCATTCATTTACTCCAAAAGACATCATTTAGAAATTCCCAACTACTAAAGAGATAGTAGAAATTTAAGACTATCAGATGTGGAACCAAAATCCCCAAATTCAATTCCAGCTTGACCATTTACCTTGGACGATTTGCTTAACTCTTCTATATCTCAGGTTCCTTGTGTTTAATAATTGATCTAATCTCATAATGTTCCTCTGAGGATTAAATTAATAACTATGTATGAAATGCTAAGAAGAAAGTGCTGTAAACGTGTGCTTCGGTTGTACTGGACAGAGCTGTGGAAGGGCTGAGAAACAGGGAGGATAGAAAATGCCTGAGAATATAGTGGTACGTGTTTGTTGAGAAATTACCCCTCTGTTTGCTGCCGCTACCACCATTTGCACACATACACAGATACCCAATCCTTTGCCCTCCAGGTATGGGAGTAGCAAAATCTTAATCGTAATGACATATACTCTTAGGACAGTTTTTGACATAAAAACTGATATACTCATGGTGCACGTGTTTGAGAAGTTGTGTAATAATTGCTTATAAAATTAAAAAAAAATGTTTTTTGATCCACTTGGCTGGTTGATTGCCTCAGATATAGACAAACTTAGCTGTGTAATAGAGGTGTAACGCTGTGAATAGTGTTTTGTTATCAGAGCACCTGTTTTTCTCTGGGTATGTTTACAAAGTTCTTATGGTTAGGTTTATTTACCTTATGGCTAAATATCGACATATTCAAAAGAAGTTCCATGCTAAAAGCATCACACATACTGACTCTTCTTAATTTTTTTCAGTGTTTACATCATTCAATAACATCTGAAGAAACCACCACCTTCTTCTTATTTTTAATTTCTATGACATCTGTTCTCTTATGTTGATTATATTCCTTCAGCAAGCTTCCTCTTCACTGTCTCTTTTGTTTCTATGGCTTCTGTAACTCAAGGTTTTGTCACATTGTCAGCTTTCAGGTCAAAGCCCAATACTAATATTAATCAGGTGTTGAACTAATTTAGTGGTTCGAGCCATTGTTTCTGAAACTTAAGAAAAAAGTCAACAACAAAGAGGGGCACAATGGGACTTCCTTGTCTTTTCCAGATTTAGGTATAGGTTTATGACATGATCAGGTCTCAAAATTATTTCACTACTGTTACAATTAAATCCTTCAAAAATTAAAGTCTCCTGCAAAGATTCTTTAGTCTCTCCTTATCTGTACTGCCTCCTCTGTATTTTTTTCAAACCCCACAATGGAGACGTAATACTTGAAATAATTTTGATCTTTTTTTTTTTTTTCTCACCCGCACCTCATCTTATCTTAGATGCAGCATGAAAAAAAAAAAAAAAAAAAGTGAGAGCAGCCAGGGCGGTTGGAAATATTGTAATTGCACCTTTTAAGCTAAGCTCTAGGCTCAGTTTACTAGTCTTTTTAATCCACTCACTCATCAAGGTAGATATGAACTCAAAGCAGATAAGGTTTTATTTGAAAAAGAGGGAAAACTAGAGTTAGAATTCATATCACTAGGCATTGTGAGCAAAAAGAAGGAAGAGTAGATTCTATTTGAATATTTGTGTAAAAAATTTATATAATTCTCTATTTTTTCATTTGTCATTAACTTTGGAAACATGGTAGATATTTTTAAAATAATGTGCATGTGCTTTAAATATTGTTTGTCATGAAGAAGATTTTGGCATGCTTGTATTTTTATGGAATATTGTTAATTTTTCTTAAAGGAACTATTTTGCATATTTCATTGATAACTATTTTCACTCTTAAAATATATCTGTAAGTTAGGTATAGTTATAAGTGGAAAGCCTTTTAGTGACATAATTTTTATATATTTAAAATTTTTTTATATTTTGAATATATTATTTTTAAGACTGTAAAATTAGTCCTGGGACTAATTTTTAGAAGACTGACCATGTAATCCTGTAAGAATAAGCACAGTGGAACTGTTAACATGGCCTAGAGTCTGATACATTCAGTTTAAAGACTTAAGTGTTAAAAGTATTATATGCAATAATGATTGGAATAGTTCTATAAGAAAATTAGGTTATGAAGTGACCAATTTAACTCAGCTGGTTATTAATTATATTTTAAAAGATTGCTGTGAAGCAAAGCCATGGGAATAGCCCTAGAGTTAAACAAACAAACAAAAAAAGTAAAACACTTATTCTATGTTCTAAATTTTTGTTGGAAAAAACTTTGTAATTCTAATCTGAGAAATTAAAAATGTGATTGTTCAGTCTGGATGACTATTTAGATTGGTGATTCTACAAGTTTTATCAGTTTCATTGTAGAATCTCTTACATTATCTTCTCTTCATTTTGGCCTATGGTTTAAAAAAAAAAATTTCGAGATGAATTTAGACTTACAAAAAAGTTGCAAAATAAAAGCTAGCTTCCTTATGTCCTTCATTTGGCTTCTGCTAATGTTAACCACTTTACATAACCTTAGTACAGTAATCAAAACCAGAGAGTTAACATCAATACGAAACAGTTTCTGAATACTCACCTTATTCTAGTTTTACTAGTTTTCTTACTGATGTTATTTTTCTGATCCAAGACCCAGTCCAGAATCCCACATCGCATTTAGCTGTTACGTCGCCTTGGTCTCCTCCAGTCTGTGATGATTCTTCAGCTATTCCTTGTCTTTCATGACCTTGACAACTTTGATAAGTACTGGTCAATTATTTTGAGGATATGCACTTTTGAACAGAAGACCACAGAAGTGATGTGTTTTTCTCAGGGCATCATATGAAGAGATATACGATGTTTCATGACACTATGTTTATGTTAATCTTGATCGCTTGATTAACGTGATAGCTGCTGCATTTCTCCATTGTAAATTGACTATTGTTCCCATTGAATTAATAAATATCTTGGCGAGCAACACAAGAAGAGATTATGTAAATATCTTTTTTTTTTTTTTTAAAGTTTTGCCCACCGATTGTAGCACCCTTCTTGCTTACAACAATTATTACTACAATGTTTTAATGATGATCTTGTATTTCCTTCTTTTTTCTTAACTTGTTTGGAATTTTTCTGTAAGGAAATGCTGTTCCTTCTTCCCAGTTTTTTTGTTCCCATGTTCAATGACTAATTTACATCATCAATAAATTTTGTCAATCCCTCATAGTGGACACATGGATATTTATTATTTTATGGTATGGTCTGCTAATATCTTTATTATTTTGTAGCTCAAATTCTTTCTTTTTTGGCCTTTGGGGTCTGTTCAGGTTGATTTCTGTGTCCTGTCGAGAGGCCCCTGTTTTTTTTTTTTTCTAGTACTTTTGTTATTTTCTGGCACCACAAGTTGTTCCAGGCTCATCTTGTTTTTCCCTTGCCTCATTATTGGAATCGGCTACATCAGAGAGTCCCCTTATTTGTACCTACATACCACTGGAGAATTGTATTGAGAAACTAAGATCTTGTCCCTTGAATTTATGAAAAAAAAGACTTGTATTTTTAAGAATATGTTGAAAAGAAATAAATATTAAATAAACAAGAGTATTTAGAGGTGTGTAGCTGCAACCAAGGAGGTTTCCTAGTGTTAGGTCTCAGGAGCCCATACAAATTGTTTTTGCTACTTCTTGGAAGTTCGGAACACCTAACAAAAGCAAAATATAACCTGTCGATTAAAATTAACACTTAGGCTAAAAGTCTTGCATATTACTGTTTGGGTTTTAGGACTATAGAGCTTGTTTATATTATTCTTCCCTGCACTAGATCTTCTCAGTTGCAGTAGTACACAAAGGTATTTATCTTACCCCTTTCCTGGCCCCTCATCCTTGACAACTAAGTGGGCATCTTTGTGGAAAATAATGCAGGGTCAACAAGTTCACAACCTTAGTGCTAAAACTGCTCTTAATGAGGTGCTGTGTGTGAATTAATTAAATTAGTTTGTCCCTCCTGTGGCAAGCTCTGTTTAGTGTTTGTCTAGTTGACTAATTTATGAGGATAAAATTGTGGTACAGTCTCTGCCTTGCTTGTTTTCATCAAAGAGATGGGCTAATTTGTAATGAAACTTTATCAATCAGATCATACAGTTGGTCCACCCTCACAGCTCTGACTAATGAAGTAAGGCTGCTTTTCTTTCATACACGGCACATCCTGTTGCAGCCGACAGGGAAGGGTGCATGGCCTATAGATCAATTATAATATGGACTGTTTCCCCCCCCCCCCAGCAAATAGACAAACACCTTTTCTGTTTTCTGTTTCTTGGTATGTTTATGTATTTATGGTTATCTTACTTTTTTATGTGGGGTATGAATTTAAAGTGGAAAGCATATAAAAATGCTGGTTTCTATTTGTTAGGAGAGACCAAAGATTATGCATTTCATATTGGAACAGCAGTAGCTAAGAACTCTCAACAATGGGAGAAGGAATAATGGTACAACTGGCAGAGAAATGGAGAGTTTTGAAAGGCAATATTCTTCAATGTTGGGAAAGTAATGAAAGGTCAAAATGAAGCTCAATAGAAAAGCCATTATGAAAGGAAGGGGGAGAATTTGGCTTTTATGTTGCTGTCAGGATTTGGGATTTGTTTTCTTTTTATTCTGACAAAACTCTTTTGGGGTATGTTTTTTTCTCTTCAATTCAAACAGTTTATACAAGTGTTATTTTAAACTTCCTTGTGTTTACATCATCATGTCTTTTCAAAGGAAACTTTTTTTAAATTTTGTTATCTGGGAAATTGTAAGGACTGAGCCACTGTTTGTAGGACATACACGCTCACACATATATACATTAACGTGAATATTTCTATTTTTACTGCCAGACTGAGAACTAAATAAGTACAGGATAATGCAAGAATACTTTGCAAGTGATTCCATTAAGAAGTCTATATATGTACTTTGACGTATTAGTGTGATTATTTGAAAATTTATATTACTTTCTAGTCACTGATAATTTATATAATATTCACCATGGAAAGATATTTTATAAATGCAGAAATGACATAAAGCTCCACGTTAGACAGCATGTCAGTGGCAAAAGTGGATTTAGGATTTTGAGTACTGACTTCTGTACTGTCATCAGGCCACTAATCTGCTTGATTTTCTGAAAGGATTTGCGGCCCGAGGAAAGAAGATGCCAGAGACACATTTCCAAAGAGATGAGTCACTTGGGTGGTTTGATATAATAAATCTGTGTTTATTTTGCAAAAGGCTTTTGAACAGATATTAGAGAAACAAATTTCATCATTATGTTCAACTTTATACTTCATAACATTGTACTTTCTGTTCCAATAGTTAGCAGCACCAAGTTCATAGTTCTCTTCCTGTTCTCTTATGAGTTTGCTATTTAAAAAAAAAAAAGTGGAGGTTTTTAGTGTTTCATCAGAGCAACTTAAAACATTATTAGTATCCTTTGCCTGGGCTATTAAATCAGCCTTTAGTCTTTCTAATACTATGTTCCACTTTGCCTACGGCACTTTCTTGTTAAGAAACATTCTGGATCCCTATTACTCACATAATTCTTCTTCCTGACACTGGAGACCTTCTATGATGTTAACTCTATCTACTTTTCTTATGTGTGGACGTATACCTTCCAAATCAGACTATTTCATCTTTCTTGAACATACTCCAGATCTCTCCCTGCTGTGTATTTGCTCACGTTATTCCATTTCCTAGCAGTAACCATAGCACTCATCTTTGCTGATTCTTCAATGTTGCCACGTCTATTTTCAAGTGCATATCTCATGCTCTTGATTTTGTGAAAACTTTCTTGTCCAGGAGTTGTAAGAACAAGGTCCCTGGTCTTATGGGCTTTGACTTCTGGTTATGGATGGGCTTGTAGACCAATAAGCAAGTAAATACAACTTTAAAATACTTAATTTCTGGTGGTGGTACATGCCGTGAATACATCATATAATTATGATGGAATTATACTTGGCACAGGGAGGAGGAGAGTACATGCCAGATTTGATTGAGTGGTTCAGAATAGGTCTCTTTGAGAAGGTGATATTAGACTTTGACTTGAATACAAAGAAGGTGCTAGCCATGGGAAGATGTGGGAAAGGGGAACAGGCACAAAGGTCCTGAGAAAGGAGAAATCTTGGTGAGTTCCCAGAATAAGAAGGTCAAGTTTCTACAGCACACTAAGCCAAGGGATGGTGGTAAGAGATGCTCCAATACAGCCAGGGAGTCTCCAGGCCAGTCCTCATAGGGATTTGTGACCCAGCACAAATTGATTTTGTGTTGATTTTGAGCTCCTGGTAAAAATTTAGGCACAAGAGTGTAATGATCTGGTTCTTTGCAATTCATTTCATTTATTTCAGTGATTTGTATAGTCCTTTTAAAGTAATGGATTATAAGATCTTTTGAGGCAGGAATTATGTTTTAGTTTTGTTTCATAGATAAGAAGCAGTCAGTAAATATTTATTGAATTGCTGAGTGAATGAAGTGAGAAATTATTGTCATAGGTGTTTGAAGTTAATATTTTACCAAAGCAGAAAGAGTCAAGATCATACTCGGCTCTTTACTGGTGGCCATACTCATGATCCTTTGAGGAGGAAGGAGATGTAAAGAGCATAAGCTAATATGGTAGGCACAGTATAGCGAAGGGGCTAAGAATGTGAATTTAGGCGTCAGATTGTTTAAGTAGGAATCTCAGCTATATCACTGACTTACTGGATCTTTGGAAAGTTATTTAATCGCAGACTTTGTTTCCACACCAGTAAAATAGTGATATTAATATTTACATTATTAGTCTGTCATGAGTCTTAACTGAAATCATCCATGTAAAACACTAAGAATGATGCCTGACATATGACAAAGACCCAATAAAAAATCCCCAAAACATCAGAACAGAAGCTTTCCACAGTTTCACTGTTGGAAGGCTCTTGTCAAAATTCTTTCAGGGTCCCGAACAATTCTTGACCTCCTCGCCCACTTTATCTGGGGCTTTAGGATGATTCTGTTCATAGTTATTAAGGTGAAGCCGAGTAACTTAGTCTTTAAAAACTAAAAAGACTAAAACAAAAACTTCCCGAAGTTTTATATCTTCAAGAAGTTTTAAACACTTCTTGAAGAAATATACTTCAACAAATAATATTTTCGGAGAGAGGGATTACAGCCATTTGGTAAACAGGCACAATCTAAACACATCTTATTAATTTTCTTTCACAATTCATTCAATTATAAAATTGTATGAGAAACTATATAATGAACTTCTGTCATTATATATGTTTATAGACATGCCCTGCATTAACATCATAGCGCTATCTTCAGTGTCTTTGTTGAAGGACTGTGCTATAGGTGAGATCATTTTCTAACAGTTTCCTCAGCACAAAGTCCCAGACAGCTCTGTGTCATAAGAAATTTCATGCTTAATGATACTTGTAGAAACCGCAAATGGTGGAGAAATGAGCTTTTTTTGCTTTGGGAAGAAGCCAGTAGAATTTATATATGCATAAAGAGCAAGGTGTTAAGTAATAAATTCAGTCTATGTTCTTTAATCAAATTATATTTTAGAACTTTTATTTCAGGCAAGCTTGGATTACATCAGCCCATTTTTTGGGTGCTCTTTCCTTTTAGTCTCCTTAATATACTGAAGTTTTGGATAGGGAAACATGGTATAAACTAATGGTGGAATTTAGACTGCAGTCCTTTGAGGGTGTGGTTTATTGTTCCTTTTCCAACTCTTAAATAATTCTGAACATTTTAACCAGCCAAATAGAAAAATCCCTCAAGGCTTTTTGTACAGTTGTTATGTTGCTCTTCTGCTGCTCCCAGTAACATTACATAAGTTACCTGGAAATTGTGAAGCTTGAGCGCACTGAGCCAGACAGTCAGAATTCCTGGAATTCTCACTTCCTCAAACATACGAGTAAAGCTGGATAAGTTTTGGAAGATAAGAAAGGATCTGGAAGAGGTGTTAAAAATGAATGATACTTTCTCTAATTATTGTTCTTTTCCAAATAGACAAAGCCAAAAAGGACAGAGGGAAATCATGTCTCCACGGATTTGTAGTCCAATTCAGCTTTTTCAAAAAGTTTGGGTAAACTTTCAATAACCTCTCAATATTTAGGCATTACTCTTTTTTATAGGTATTTTTCGCTAGTGTAGGAGTTACTTGAAAATGAGCAGAAGGTGCAGTATTAAGATTCTGGAATCCCCCCCACACACTCCCCCCACCACCCCCCTGTCGCAGGAGGGGAAAAAGAAAACACATACTTTTTGGATCAAAGAGTTTGGAGACTACTGTTCTTCAACTTCGACTCTGTTCGGTTATGAGATTAGACTGTTTCAAGTTTGTTCTCCCTTCAACAGTTTAGATCACTGTGGCATATTTAACTGAATTTATTGCCACAGAATAAAGTTATGGGATTCATTTTATGTTTATTCTCAAATATGGTGTAAAAATCTAGAGTAATTTATAACACAGAAATTATCCAGAGTCAAATCCTAGCTTTGTCTTTGACCTTGCTAGGAAAGGACTCTCTCAGAACTTCACCCTAGATGTAGGTCTACATTCTTTGCCCTACAACACCCTCTCTAACTCTATGATAATTTTGACTTTTATTTTCAAATATACACTTTCTCTGGTTACATTAGTTAATAAACAATTATTCATAAATGGTACAATTTCAGATGTTAGTGTATCATGAGATATACTTCAGAACTTATAACATTTTCTTAATCAGATCTTTGAACCTAAACTAGAAATCATCTGTGTCTTTTTGATGTTGTTGTGTGGAAGTTGACCTCAAGGTAACCATTTTTCTCAAATGTTCACTCAAACTGGAAAGAAACTAGCATCCAGATTCATTATTGGTTGATACTCTCTGATAAAACCAGGTTAAATTCTCTGGAATTAGGTTTCCGAGGATTATTTTATGACAATCTTTTCTGAATTATTTTCCTAGTACTTTATCTTCAGGACTCATTTATAATTCCAAGTGCTGGACAGAAAAAGAACAAGAACAAGAAGAATATCAGAAAATTATTTCCTTTAAATATTCTAACTCTGTACCTAATTATATTGGCTTCCTTTGATTAGACTAAGTCAATACACTGGGACCATGCTTTATTCCTATAAGATCCATATTCTGGTGCAGTGCCCACAGCAGACATCTAGCAGGTAGTCATCAAATGACTAAATCACTCTGATACTATTTTAGTTGTAGCCGAATTGAACAAGAACTAAATTTCATTTCTTGAGTAAGTGCCAGGTTATAACTAGATATCCTTAATTTGACAATGGTTCATTGAAAGCAAGATGGACTTTGACTCTTCTGTTAGCAACTTTATAATAAAAGTGGCTCGCAAGGTAGATTAGCAGTGAGTATTCCTGCTAATCATGGGATCAGAGAATAAAATGACCTTTTAAAGGCAAAGATATAATATGCAGTATTCAAACCCAACATTAATGGCATGCCTGTCATAATATTTGGAGAGGAACCTATCAAATTCTTTAAATAATTAATTCTGAACATGATTCTGTAAGGAACATTATTTTTTAGTATTTGTTTTCATCACACCGATAATGAGAAAAAAGAATGATCAGTTTTCTCTTATGCTATCATGGCTTTTTCTCTTTGTTTAGCATTAATGTTTTACAGGAAATTGTGGTACATTGGAATCGACTCACCATAGACTTCAGTTATACTTAGAATGCTGTGCATTGAACTGTAAAATACATTAAGATAATAAAATTCTTTTCTTGAAAGCACATTATTCCCAGGTATGAGTTAAGGTAGGAGGTTGAAGTTGAGAGAGCTGGATCCTCACTTTAATTAGGTCACTTACTTATGCTGTAACTTTAGGTAAATTTCATAACCTTTCTATGTCTTTGTTTTCTTCATAAATTATGATGATAATAATCTATGCTAACTGTTTCAGATAGTTGTGAGGATAAAATGAAGTAATGCGAAGGATTTTGAAACTTTCAAGGTATTATTATCTATTCTCATTTTTATTGGCTGGCCTGAATTGGAAAACATATTCCAGTTTCCTGCCTTGGCAACTGATCTTCAGAGAGTAGTAGATCCATCAGGTCCCATGATTATCTTACCTTTATATACTTTATAAGTGCGCGAGGACCTACGCATATATTTTTCATTGTCCTGCCTAGTCCTCTATGCTGTAGAGGGAAGAGAAAGGTGCAGAGTTATTCCCCTACCCGGGTACTCCATGTGTATGTTCTATATATCAGTATGATTTACCCAGATATTTTCCTTCTTTTTATTTTTTTTTAATTTTAATTAAATTTTTTTTTTTGGGTGGGGTGAGCTAACCCTCGTTTGACCTCACAGATTGCAAGGGCCTTGTCAGCTTACAATTTCTTATTTTTTAATTTTTTATGCCTACAGCACCTGGTCTTCCTAGGTGGTCTCCCATTCAAGTACTGACCAGGCCCGACCCTGCTTAGCTTCTGAGATCAGATGGGATCGGGCTTGTTCAGGGGAGGATGGCTGTAGATATTTTCCTTCTTTTTAAATTATGAAAACCTTGAAGTTATTTTTACTGTGGACAGGGAATCTCAATAAGTATCATTATTTCTAAAGAGCTTGTGTCAGTTTTTTCATATTATTTCTAAAGAGATTGTGTCAATTTTTTCAATTCTTTCACATCACCCAATATATTCTACATTTGAAGAAGTTAACAATTGATGCAGGTACTTCTACATTTAAAGGGGATTCAGTTGCATCATTACTGACACCAACTTTTTAAAACACACTTATTGTTTTAGAGGAGTTTGAGATTTACAGAAAAGCTGTAGTACAGAGTTCCCATATACTGTCCCCCACAGTTTTTTTCTATTATTAATATCTTATATCCATATGGCACATTAATTACATTATAATTAAAGAACCAGTATGGATACTTTATTCTTAACTAAAGTCTATACTTTATTTGATTTCTTAGTTTTTCCTTAATATCATTCTTTTTTTTTCTGTTCTAGGTCCTCGTCCCGGATACCCCATTCCATATTATATCTTCTTAGGCTCCTCTTGACTATGACTATTTCTTAGACTTTCTTGTTTTTATGATCTTACAAGTTTGAGTACTGCTGACAATGACTCTTAACCATATATTTCAGGCCTTCTTTTTAGAAGAAAATGATGAGACCCATCCCCCCCCCCACACACACAAATAAAATCCCATGATGTGAAGAAAGATATCCTTATTGGGAGCTGTAATATAGGTAAGGCTCACAAAGGGTAACCAAGGAACTCTAACAAGAGATGAGATTCCTTCAGCACCCTGGGCCCTTTTGGCAAACCAGCTCATAAAGTAGGTAAAGAGATTGAACAGTGGAAAAGACCATGTTATATTATCAATTGTGTTCATGGCAATTAAATATTTTTCTTAATGAAGGAGAAAGAGGGAAAGTAGTCATCAAAAGGCTTGAATATTATTTTATATATTTGAGTTTTATTTCATTTATTCTTAAAATGATTTTTTAACACACACGTAAAACTTTACATCTTAAACCTAATGCCTGAGACCTTGTGTATTGGAATAAATCTAAACTGTTTTACAGCCTATTCTTTCATAAAAGGCCAATTTTCATCAGAAGTATCAAGATCAAAATACATATAAGTATTACTCGTAGACTCCAAGAAGTGATTCAGTTATGGTAACATTGTTTAGCATCACTTGCCAATGACAAGATGGCCTTAAGTGTTTATTATAACCCCGAGTTTCTGTTTCTATTAATACTTGAAGGGATTGAATCATTGACTTTTTGAAGCAACTTCACCACAGTCTATGAAATGATTACTTTTCATCATTTCAGCATCATTATTGGTCTTGTACCTTATGGCCTAGAACCCGTCCTTCACTTTTTCTGCAGTTGTTCAGGTTTACTAAACTTCCTGAAATAGATGTACCATACTATGCAATTTATTTTACTTTAGGCAAGACATTTCCTGTGGGGGGAAATGTCCTTTGCTTCACACCAAAGAAGGTGAAACTTTTCAGGGACTTTTAAATCAGGGGGGAATGTGGCTAAACGATCAGTCAGAAGGCATTTATTTCCTTTAATACCTGACATTTAGTTCCCCAAACCAACAACTCTTTCAGTTGGTCAGCTCACATCGGTGCTACACTTGCACTTTGCATTGAAGCCCCTTTTAGCCAGTGTGAAATGTATGAAGCTATAGCAGGCTAATGTGAGGGGGAGACAGATGGTAGTTCTTCCTTCCTCTTTTGATTAGTTTGAGTTTAAAGATTTCATTCTGATAAAAAATTTGGTGACTGTGTGTATCTGTTTGTAGTTCTTGCTTTAACCAAAGCTGTTTATACTTTATTGCCTCAAAGCAATTAAATGGAGTGAAGATGCTGAGTTCCTAATTTGGCAAATGCATTAGGAACATGTAGTGACTCGCTGGCTCATAATTCACCTTAAAAAAATATTCTACTAGGAGTGTGAAACAACACATTTGTACAGTGGTGAAAGACAAAGCATTTTCTCATGCCATGAGGGAAAACAGAGCAAGGAAGGTAGACTGAGTTTCATTACATACTTTTAGAGTGAGTGTTAATTGCAGTGGACAGCCTCGGATTTGAAATGTGATTCCAGTGTTTATCAGAACTTCCTCTGTCCATTCCTTTGTTCCTTCATCAGTCCTTTATCCCTTTGTTCTTCTTTATAGTTTCCATTATATTGGTCAATTAATTATACTTTGGTTACTTCTGTACTCCAAAGGACCTTTATACATCTTTACTTTTTGATTCAAATATTATTTCTAAGATCCAGAACCAAAATTTATCAGTTTGCATTGCCTGAGAATTTTTTTTTTTTTTTTTAACCAGACACCAGCATGTGACTCTTGCAAACAGTGCTTTGGGGATGGGTGTGGGAGGGATGGTCCGGGGATCATGATTTGTATAATAAAGTACCCTGGCTAAGGCTACAGTAGGAAGAGTAGGTTCTTGCACCCTTCCCAGAAAGCCTGTTTAGGTGCTGCCACAGGCTGGAAAAATTTCCATGTAAGGGCTCAATTCAAGTCAGGGTTACAGATCAGTTGCCTTGGGTTTTACCGCAAATGTAAATAAGAGAACCCACCATACAGAGTCATCTGTAATTTCCCCATTAACTAGTCCCTTCACTCCAAGTGCACACAAGCCAGAATGAATGGCTGCCACCCAGGCAGCAGCCCTGGCATGAAGAGAGAAAGAAAGAGACATTAGGTTTTTGGTTGGTTGGTTTGTCTGTCTTGGTTGGCTTTGGGATGAAAAGAATAGGGGTAGGCTTGTCTTACCTCTTATTACAAATGTACCAGCAGTTTTGGTGTTTGTTAGTTTTTAAATCTTTTTTTTTTTTTTTTCGGTTGGGGGGAGGCGAGGCATTGACATTTTTAGCCATGTGTTTTAGAAACCTGGTGCTAATGTTTAAGTTAAAATAGGCATAAAGGAATATTAGGGTATCATGCTACAAGTAAGCTAGCAAATGAGCAATAGACAATAAAAGGGAAATGAGAGAGTTTCTCCATGCCCGTTTTGGATATTTATATGGATTTTGGAGCTCTTCATGTGCCTCCAACCCACCCACACAACACCATTAAAAAATATGGTGTGTGTATCAAATACAGTCTGAATTTCCATGAAAGCATTCCAAAAGAAACTGTGAGTTGCCCATGTAGCCATTTTTTTTCCCCTGAATTTTCCTGTGTAAGTGGAAAAAAAGAGCTGTTCTGGTTTCAGCCACACTCGGACATACTGGCTTCATACCTGTTTCAGAATGTGCTTGCATAGTACTAACGGCCTTCTTTAAAGAAAGTGCCTCATAAGAAAGGACAATAGGCTAATTTACTTTATAATAAATAGAAGGAAAATGATATTAAAAGGATTATAAAAACACATTATCTCTCTTTTCACCCCCTCTCTGAATATTGAATGCCCATCTCAGGAACAATCTTGGGGAACCACAGGGCAAAATTCCAGGACACAATTCTTTTCTTTAATTAATAAAATCTGATCTGATTCTAGGTGCCCTGGGTGCTTTTCTTGTTCTGGATATTGATAGAATATGTAGCCTGAAGAAAACCGTGCTGTAGAACAAATGGTCTCTTTTCTATTCATTGCAGCGTCTGTCCTGTGGCATCGTTTTGCCATGCAAATGTGACAAAGCAGCAAGCACATGCATGTGTGAAGGCTGCTGTAAACTGCAGGAGGACAAGTGAGGTGTGCTGTTAGGGCTTTTGTCTTTGGGGGCAGTATGAAGTGAACTTGAATTTAGGTGTCTTTACACCACATTAAAAGTTACAAAATGTTTTAGGTGAATTTGTGGCTATTTTTTTTTTTTCATGAGCAGAAACCTCAATGTGTGGTTAGTAAAGTCTGAGGGAAATATCAGCTCCAGCTGATCTAGAAGAGAAAATGAAAGCGTACATCCCTCTATCTCCATCAGAGCCTTCTTATCTAGCAAGGGATACTCTGGTGGTCCTCTTTGGGACAGCAAGGAATATGATATGGCCAAAGGATTTTTTGTGAGTGTATGAAGTAAAATAGCCTGCAACCTTAAGTTAGGCCTTGCCTCCTTTTTCTTTATTCTTCTTCCCTCATTCTCTTATTCTTCCGAAGGAGACGTGCTCTGAGCAGGCTTTATTGGGTTTCTGCCAAGCACTGTGTGAGATTACTAAATAGCCTCCCTGAAGCCCACTCGAACCCTGGGGAATAGAAACAGCCCTCTACTCCCAAACAGATTTTACCACGTGCCTCTCTCTCCCACAACCACCCTCTCATTTGACAAATATAGGCTTGGAAACTTTCCCCTCTCCAGTCTGGCATTCAATTTTGATACCTGACTCTGATAGTTAATCAAAGTGTCCTGAGATCTATAAGCAGGAAATGATTCTAATTTCTCCATCAGAGGCATTTAAGAAAAGGGAGTTGAATTAACTGGAAATCAGAGTGCAAACATCACTATTCTGCTCTTTAAGAGATTTGGACATCTGTGTTAGCGTACAAAGGTCATTTTAGGCCCAGGGGGTTTCACATTGTTCCTTTAAGTTAGACCTTCAATGTAAACTATTTTCAACACTTGCCATGAAGAACAAATGACCTTTAGTTACTTGCCCAGAAGACAAATGGTACATTAACACAATAAATATAGTTTGCGGGGATCTTATCTCATTCTGGCCTTAACTTTCTATTAGAATATTTTAAAACTATAGAATCCTTGAAAACCCTAATGGATTAAAATTAATTTGTGATATCTTACTTTTTGAATTCTGTGGAGATTTTCTTATAATGCTACTTAATGGAAATCACCTAATATCACCTATATGCTTCAGAACACATTTTGGACTTGGTTATTTATAGTGGAAAGACTTAAAACAGGTTTGGGTGAGAATGAGGTTGGGTTCCAGGAAGATTTTTAAGTATTAAGGATTCTTACTTATGGCAAAATGAAATATTTAATATTGAACATCTTCAAAATTAAATGTAAAATTATCTCATCAGTTCTAAGTACAGATTTAGTGATGCTGTGGGTCTTTTTCTAACACATTGAGCAGACATGCATTGTATCTGGGAAGCTGGCAACTCATACAGATATTTAATAAGACACAGCCTATAGTATAAGTAGCTGAGGAATTGTTTTAACCTTAAGCATTTTAAGTCACTCTCGAATAGATTTGTGATGAATCATTCAGTTATCTGAATTTCTTCCCTCTTCTTAAAGTTTACACTTTTGAGAGTTTGACAAAGTAAAAAATAACTATTTTAGTTTTGCTTCAGGGAAATAATATTTCATTTTCCTCTACTATGTTGTAATTGGGAAATAAAGGTGTTCTCCGATGCTGCTATGGGAGAAGGATAAGAGCCAAACTCCTATTATCTGCCGTGCCCTGGGTATGGAATGTACTAAAGCTTAATGTCATCTTGCCTCTATTGAAGGTTTTCCTTGTTGGTGAAAAAGAGGACACTGGCTACTGTGACCTGATGGACAGAGGTATTTTCTCATCTGCTGGCAGCTCCTCCTTTAATAGGGCAGACATTAAAATTTGTAATGATGACAGCCTATTTAAATGGGATCCTGAACTACATATTCACTGTCTTTCCTTGGGAGAAATAGCTCTAAAAGTAGAATATTGGTAATTACAGGGGTAATTTTTGTTGCTCTGGAGTAACTTCTTGTCTTAAATGGAGTATTAAGGAGGATTGCCTGTTTTTTTAAAATGAAGAAATGGGCTATATAAAATATTCAAAGAAATAGCAGGGAAGCATTTGGCTTTATCTTGAGGATCTAGTCTCATGTACTTGTTTTGTGTCCCTTTTAATGAATATTCATGAAATATTCTGTGTCGTGCAGACTTATAGTCTCTTTATAGTATTTACCTTTTGATTTTTGTAAAAGGAACACTGATTATATATTTAGAGAATGCAGCTTGGATTTTGAAAGTTAAAATATAAACAGATATTTATATAAAAAGGTATACAGCACTATAAAATATATAAAATATTATAAAGAAAGATTTTTCTAAGTTTCTTAAATTTAAATTTTATTTTCAGATAAAGGAAGCAAGGCATACATTTTACTTTGGTTCTAATTCTAGGTTATTTGGAAATCTACAGTATTTCAAGGAATAATTTATGGATTTCTCTTACTGCTGGGTCTAGAGACCTAGGCTGGTCAATGATAAACTTCAATTAGCTTTTATCATTAACTTCATCGACTTCTGATTTTAGCAAATGCCTGTGGCACAGTAGTTTGTTTAGTGTTCTTTCCTAGGTGGCATACAGGTAACTCTAACCAGTTTTTATTTTCTTTGGAAGCCAAAGCATCATATAAGATGTTTTATGCTTTTTTTGATAATTAAAAGATAACCTATAGCAGACATGGTTGATGAAGGGAATGCATTAGATTTAATGTGTTTAGATATCAGCAAGGCATTTTTTAATGACATTGGACACTGTAGTATTATAACTCAAGAATGTTGATTGCATGAATCCATGTAATAGTAAAAACTTCCAGTGTCTTGCCAGAGGCCTCTGGTATATGATTCACTCTCTCAATAAGTGCCTTATTGGTAAGATGATCTAAGTTGAAGAACCTTCAGATTAACAGTATGTTGGTTAATAGTATTAGGGTTCAAATTCATCTCAGCAGAATAGAATAGAATAGGTCATTGCTTTGGGGATCAACACAAAGTCCCTACACACTCACAAATATGGTTAAAAAAAAAGTGATTTCCTTGTATTGGAAGGAAAAGGGTTAATGACTTCAGGGGACACAGTATGGGTAAACGTTGTGGTATTGTTAACATTGCTTGGGCTTCTCCCCAAACTAGTGTGGTGTTGGGTGTATCTGTTGATGAGCTATAATGCTGATAAGGAACTGAAACTACTCTGTAACATTCTAGGAGTCTTATTTTTAACTAATTTTAAGTCACATCTTAAAAAGGATTATAGGACTAGCAACCAGAATTAAGGGATTTGAGGAAGAGACAGGAGGAGTTGCTCTCAAATGCAAAAGACCTTTGGACACAAGTGTACTTAGATTTCTTTCTCGTTTGGCTATTGTAGGGAGATGGGTTGGGGCTCAAAGGATAAGAAAAGCCTTTTATGAAACTACTTCAGATTGGAGTGAGCTTTCATTAGAAATGGTGGACTTCTTGGACATCTGCCACAGAGATTGAATTCATTATTTGTTAGGATGTTAGAGAAGAAATTCATACATTTGGTAATGATTGGACCAAGTCACTTTTAAGCCTCCTTTAGGTCCTGAAAGAGATACGGTTGGTCAGTTAATCTAGCTATTATATATGTTGTATCTCAAAATATAATTACAAAAATTGAAAAGGTCTTTAGAAGAGACATTATCAGGAGGCATGTAATGGGTATGCATAAAATATAGTTGATTAATATGAAAATATTATAATAATAGCTGCTTGAAAGACTCATGTTTTTGACAGGTGGAAGAGGGAAGACAAACATTTCAGGGTTGAGAGGATAAAACATTTAACCACATTATACAAAGAAGCTTCAATGTGGGAAAGTATATAATAGTAATAGTTACAAATTATTGATAGCTATTATATGTCAGATTTTTTTGTAGGTGCATTTAAATATATTTTTCTAGTAATCACAAGAAATAGGAAGGGTACTTGATATATAGAGTTACAGATGAAAGAAACAAGTGCAGAATAGTTGCCACATAGAAAGTCAATGGCAGAGACAAAATGAAATCTTTCTGGTCCAAGTCTGCTCTTTCCCCTACACCGCTAAAAAGTCTTTCTAACAATTTGTTTGGACAATTCTGTGCTTTTAATGCCAACTCTGAAGTTCTCATATCCTAATTTGAATTACTGGTAAAGTTACTTTTTTAATAGCCCCCAAGATTGGAGTTTTGATTACGAGAGCTAGAAAAATCTTGAAAATTATTTACACAATTTGAAGCTAAAACCACCCAACCCCAATGTTTTTTGGATTATTTGGTCTATGTTCTCATTATTATTTGTTGGGATTTGGTATTCATATTTTACAATCTTTGTTCTGCTGTGATATATTATTAGTGTCCTATTGAATAACTTGTGTTTACTTCCTTCTATTATTTTACTTAAACCCACCTCAATTTTTCTTTACAGGACATTTCCCCCAGTACCTAACTACTCTTATTTCCTTCTCCACCTGTCAAAATCTTGTCAATGTGCCTTTGACTTCCAATTCCTAAATCTACTGTAATGTTTTTTTATCTCTGAGTTTCCCACTCTTCTGAATACAAAAGCATTTTTTTCTACATAGGTTTAAAAAATTATTTTCAGTAAAAGCCCTTATATTATTTAATTTTACATTTGCTTATTTTTTTCTACCTCCAGATTTAAACTTTTTTGGATTCAGTCCATATAAAGCAGTGGCTGAGAAGAATACATGTTAATTATGGCTATAATCATTTGATGGACAGAATGCTATTAGGGCAAAAAGGTCCTGAATCTTCACTGGAAATTGATTTCAAAAATCTTTTGACACATATGATTTTTTAAAGAAAAATGAGGAATGTTTGTTATGATGCATATACAATGTTTATTTCCACTGGGAAAATGTAGTTCTATTCCTTTAAGAGGATTATTTTATCATAAGGCATTCGGTGGTAGTTACTAACCACAGAACACACACACACACACATACCTCCTTTATAGTTTAAAGGTCTGAAGATGCTCAGCTGTGGTTCATTCTTTCCCAGAAGAAAGAAACAAATGCAGTGTTCCTAATTAATATGATTTAAAACATTGTCCTCTAGCAAAAGGCAAGGTGATGAAAGATTATCTCCAATAAGGCATCTTATCTCTGTAACTTATTTTTAATTCAAGAAATCATAGTCCTTGCTCTCAAGAAGTTTATAATCCTTTGAATCGAAATTAAGAAGAGGGAGAAGTTTTTAGTAAAATGTTACCTTCTTAGTAAACCAACTAGAAGCAACCAGAGACAAGTAGCAAGAAAGATTAATGAGTTGAATGGACTGACTTACAGAGAGAAGATTAGAACTAAATATGTAAATCTTGGTTAAGTGAGTACTATGGTTGTAGACATGATAAATCGCCAGATTTACTCCTTTATGAGACTTTAGAGACCAAAGACGCTCCATGGAGCCGAGATGATGTTTAATACTATGGACGTCATTCATTTCTTGCAGCTCTTTTACGTTAGCAGCATATACAAACTTGAAATGCAATGGACAATATGAATAGAATTGATCTCTGCCTTTGTGACATAATGTATGTCTGATTCAGCACACTTTTTTAAAACAAAGTCTTTTTTAACTTAGGGAAAACACTTTGAAGACTTCATGTGTTGCTTCAAAACAACTAATGAAGAAAATGAAAAAGATTGTAAAGAGTTTTATGTGTGGTGTTTAAACTCTGAAAAATGCTTAGGAAATCAATTTATAGTCAAGTTAGGCTCACTGTGGCCAAATTTTTATCACCCAGGCAGATGTCTTTGTTAAAGGAGGCTGAGAGAGTCTGTAGGTGATCATGCATCCTTAAAACAAAGGAGTTTCTTTACTCTTGCCAACTAGAATTACAGTAAAATATGCAAGTATTCATTTGCTTTTCAGTTTTGATTTAGAAGACTGCCCCCATGATTAGCATCTCATCTGAGAAGAAAACTTATTGTTCATTTAAATAACTAAATTAAAGTGACAAAGAATGGGGATGCCCCAAACAAGGTTTAGTTTTTGTGGTGAGTGATTTCGAGAGGTCCATAAGAACTTTCACTGAAAGATAAAATTGCTATAGAGCTAAGTTAATTCACCTGGTGTTTTCACATCCTAGAAAAATTTTACATGGTGTTGTTTTGTTTTATTTTGTTTAATTTTAGATAAAAGAAAAAGAAGCATTATCTTCTACATACAGTTTTATTTTTGAAGATTAGAAAAGCCTGATGCCTTTTAAAGGAAAATTAAAGTATTTTCCTGAAATGTCTCATTAGTCAGAAAACTGAGGAAATATATATCTTTGTGACTGAATTTGAGTTGTCCTAAACATTGTTTAACTGCATTTTCACTGTGGTTCTCTATATATTTCACTCTAGCTGCTACACTGGTGTTGTAATGGTAGGGAAATGTTTATATATATATATATATATATATATTTATATTTATATATTTATATATTTATAAACATACACATTAAGTAATAGAAACATCCAAAGTTGATTTTCTACAATGAACAAATATCTATAGAAATAAGATTATATCAGTATGTTAATTTGGATCAACCTTTTATTCATGCTATTCTTACTATAAATTTTCAAGTGAGTGTACATAATTATCAAGAGTCCACATTTATGTGGTTTTCTCTGTTCCATGTGGTTCCTTAAAGATACATTCCGCACAAATTTAAAAGTAATATCTATCATAAAATGAAATCACAAGAATGAAAAATTATTCTGAAGTATAATTTTCTAAAATAAAAACTTTGGAAGTCTACTTTTTAGTTAAATTTGATTCATAAACATACTATTTGTAGAATGGTTAGGCAAACTGAAATTGGATTTCAATGAAAAAGTATGACGATTTTTATTTCTTAGAAGATCTAACATTCTACATGGATCAAGGATTACTTACATCTCCACTCTGATGTATATTAATATGTATAATAGTAATAATAGTGAGGAGAATATCATTTCTGGTAAGTGTTAGCATTTCAAAGACTGAAAAAAAATCTATGAGTAAAATTGTTCTTAATATGTTATTATTGCCAAATGAAAGCTGTCCTGATTTCCCCATTCTCTCCTCTGGGGAATTATACTTATCTTTCATTCTGTGTCAGGAGAAACTGTCATTTAAGGGCAATTTCTGTTCCTATGCTGGCATATTTTTCCTGTTTACATTCTTTCTTTTCCCATTTGGGAATCTTTCTCAGTGTGCGAGTGTACAGTTTATCCATGCATAAATGGCAGCACTTGTTACTTCTCTTGTTGTTTTAGGAGTTGTTGCTGTTGAGAGATGCTGCATAGGATGGATGCTGAGGGGAATGGCAATTTTTTTTTAATGTCCGAAGTTAAAAATAGTCTTCTGTTCACACATTGTGTGATTCTACTTAAAAGCTTTCAACTTAAAGGCTTTTGATGACTGTATTAACTACTAATCAAGAGTTCTCCCAGTTCACATTAGATAGATTTACCAAAGGCTATTTTAAGAATTAATTTAAAAATGTTTTTGAATTTAGGTAGATGGGCCCATACTAGCAGATAATCCCTTCTGTACTGAGATTCTTGAGGGTAGACGATAGCCCCATGCTAAGAAAGCAGCATAGTACGATGATTCAGCATGCCGGCTGTAAAGCCAGACTGCCTCCATCCAGAAACTTCTTCTGGATCCAAACTAGATGTGGAATCTTGGGTAAGGTAGCTAGTTAGTTGTTTTTGTACCTCAGTTATTCTCTTCAGAAAATAGGAATTATGTGGCTCTCAGAATTAAGTAAGTTAATACTGGCCAAGTTCTTAGAATCCTGTCTATGGTAGGTATCTATTAGACATTAGTTATTACAATTTTCTTAATGAATTCTCCAGCACCGAGCACAGATCTATCTCATAGTAGGTAATTACATATGAAATAAATATACATAAAATTCAATAAATACCTGGATACCCCTTATTTTTCAATGTAAAATTTTATAGAACTTATTTTTCATTTAATATATCTTTATATGTGCAAGTTAAGTATTGTCTTAAGTACTTCAGAGTTGGAGATATATTATACACGTGTGATCTTGGGTATGTTCTTTATCTTCCTCAACTGTAAAAGGGTTGTTGCAAAGACCTTATGTATAGATTATATGTATGTAGAGTGCTTAGCCAGTGCCTGGTCATAGAAAACAATAGATATTAGTATTTTTTTAGTTTGAGAGGTGAAACAAAAACAAATGTGCTGGGTAGAAAATGACACATATAATAAGGGAGGTTAATGTGTTATGTATATTTCTAATAGGGTGGCAGTGAGGGTGCAGAGGAATGGTCAAGGAGAGTTAGGAGAAGTTGATATTTTACTTGTACATTGAAGAATGCATAAAATTTAAATATTCTCTGTGCAGAGAAATGGCATTTCAGGTAGAGGGAACAACATACGTGAAGACTCAGATTTAAGAAATCAGGTGCTTAATGGGAACAGAGAGAAGTTCTGCTTTGTTAGATTAAAAGGGAGGCATTGATTCATACTATTAATAGGGAAAATAGTGGGAAATAGTTTGGAATGATAATAAAAGTCCTTGAATAAGTTGGATGTTATTTGTCAGGCATTTGAAAGATGTTTAAGATTTCAGAGCAGGAGAATGACATGATTGGAACTTCCCTGAATTCTAGAAAGTATCATTTGACATTTATAAGTAGGATGGGATAGAGATAGAGATATTGGAAATAAAGGCATTTAAAAATAAGATAGAATGGGGAAAGAGTTGGGTAATCATTCAAGCAAGAAATAATGAAGTCCTGAGCTAGTCCTATAAGTGAGAATGCAATGGAAGGAACAGATGAAAAAGAGATTTCAGTGGAAGAATTGTTAAAACTCAGCAACTGGATATGAAAGAAAACCAAGAGGATGGACAAATAAAGCTCCAAGATTTTTAATTTCAGGTGACTAAGAAGATGCTGCTGCCACTAACAGAAATAGAGAACACAAGGCATGGAGTAGCTTTAACAGGAATAAAACTAGTAATGAGCTCCATTTAGAATTTATCGAGCCTGCGATACTGGCCTCCATCATGGTCATCATCAAAGTGGAGAGATCTTTCTTTAAGAAGATGAGAAAGAATATGATTCTTTTTATTAACTGTGAAATCTGTAGATGTAAGGTAAATATTGCAGTATTCTGATAAAGCTGTTGAATTACAGCATAATAGGAGAGCACCTTTGTTTCTTTCAAGAAAATAATAAAATGAGAGAAGTACAAAGAGAAAGATGTAAATGTGTTCTTCATTGATCTTAATAGATAAATGGAAATCTGATCCTTTATGAACTTGGGATTTTAATATCAAATACAATAAACTGTTTAAATGGTAGTAAGGTTTTATGATAAGATACATGAAAGAAAAAAAATTCAAGATTATTTCTAACTCTTCAATAGTAATTTAAAAAGCTCTTTCAGTATACTACCAAATACATTGTTTGGGGTGTGACAAATAGTCCTTGATTCTGGATTTTCTAGGTATAGGACAAATACACTTTTTAAATCTTTATATTTATTTTGAGGGTTTTGTGTTTCTTTTTTAAAAGACTTGCTTTTTTTTTTTCTTAACTGTTTACAAATTAATTTCATAAGTTAATAAAGTAAGTAATTCTTTGGCAAGTTATTCTATTAACTGGTAACTTTACTTAGCTACTTTTTAAATAGACTTCAAGGGAAAGATAAACTATACTGATAATTTAGAATCTAGAATACTTATATTTAAATGATTACTATATGAATCTATATATAAATAGTACAAATGCAAATAATAATAAATAATAGATAAATGCTTATAGGTAAGTAGTATTTAACAAACTCTTCAGTTTACAGTATTATTTGATGCAGATGTGTGAGTATTCATCTCATTTTGAAAAGAACCTGAAACCCAGAGAACTGAAGGCATTCATCTATTTCTTTAAATATAGTTCCTTCTAATCAAACTGAGACTGGAATTCACATACTATAGTGAAGAATTTGTCTTTTTGATGTGTCCCTCATACCCAGAACATTCAATGTTTCTAAAAACTGCCGGACGGTGGTCATTTTCAACACTGAGGTGGTAAAATTATGATTGTATGTGGGTCATAAAATTCTTTCTCTGTGATATGTAGCCATATACAAAAATATTTAAATTCTCACCCTGAGTATACGAATAGAAATGATATCAGAAGGCTGTTAACCCTTTAATTATGGAATGTTTAACCTTAATTTTGAAATATGTCATGACATTTTCTTCAGATTGGAATTGTCATTCTTATCAACCACTGAATCACAGACCAGGAAGATTTTTGGTATCATTTTATTCCATCTCGATGTTAGAGATTTATTTTTGTAGTAAATTTTGTGAGCCTCCACTGTGTTTAGAGACCAGGCAAAGATGAATAAAACATGCCTCTGCCCTCAAGGAACTCCCAGACTAATGGGGAAGGCCAATGCACAGAGGTGCATGAAGGGCAGTGTGATAACGAAGAAGAGGAAAGTGGAGAGCTGTGAGTCCAGGCTGGAGCAAGGGTTCAACTCCTTCTCTTTCATTCCTCCACCTTCCTCTTGAACAATTGCGATAGCGTTTGGTTCGCTGCATTTTTTTGTCAGTCATTTCTACTCTTGGTCAGTTTTCATTGTTAAAAGGCTCTTTTATTTTGTTCTACTTTAATGGTTGACCAAAATTTGACCACCTTAGAATATCTATATATAGGTGCTAGTTCTATTATCCAGAGTAGCATTGCGGTCTACACCAGTGCTTTGCAAATTATCTGTGATGAGGACAAGTTTTTCTTTTCTTTTTTTACTTTTTAATCTGTGATGGACTGATGCTATTAAAAAACACAATAAGAAGATATTTGAAAAGTGGAAAAAAGAAAACCAAAAATATGTAGAATCCAAGCCCTGATTTTTCATTGTTAGATTTAATAGACATAAAAGGACTCTGTCAAATTGTTATGTTTCTGTGTCTTACTCTGAGTTGCTATGCCCCTCTTCTTGCTAACCAGAAACGATTCCTGAAGGGACAGTGGTTCTCATATACAGGCAACACTGCTCAGCACGTTAGGCTCTCCTTCCAGGAAGTTGAATGTAACCTTTTCTCTTCCACTACTGATTAAAATTCTAAAGTTTAGAATTAGCCTGTTAACTTTCTTCTAATAACAAATTATTTTTTTCTGTACTTTATGGGATATAGTGTATCTCTTGCCAGGTACTCATTGTTCCAGTACGCTGATAATACACTAGATGGCTAGAGCCCAGAAAACAAGGAGAGGTGACAGCACTGGTCCTCACAATCTTTTAGAGTGTCTCTCACTCCACATCACACTCATCACTACCACCTTCAACTCAGTTGACAAACATTTTGGTGTGCTTACTTTTTGCAAGATATTGTACTAGATGCTCAGGATGTAAAGACGGATAACATATGATTCCTACCCTCAAAGTACTTTCAATCTTGTTGGAGACCCTGACCAAGTTCCATTTTTATGTATGTTTAATATACTAAATTATAATATACTCTCATAAATAATCTAAATATTATAAACTTGATGGTTTCTTGAATTTTACTACTTTTCACTTCAAAGAAGTTATAGAATTATTTTCAATTTTATTGATATTTTTCAAATTAATTAATTTTTTATGTGTAGAATTAAAAAAATGTAATATAGGGTAAAACACATGGCAATATAAATTATTCCATGCAGAATTATTGTTATTAATTTTTATAATAGAATTACATAAAATTATTTAAAATTATGATATAGTAGTCCTCTAATCTTTTCTTACAGATCAAATTTTTCCCATGATAGACATCAAGACTTAAAATGACATTACATTGGGTATATCATCCAGATGAAGTTAATTCAAACATGATTTTAAGGCACCAGATATTAGCAGCTATTTTCTTAGTTTTTAAGCTGTTATTTTTGTTAGAGAAGTCATTTTAGAAGGGGTCTGTCTATTAAACCTTGTTAAATCAAGCATCTCTCTAAGCCATAGCTAAATATATTTATATAGTATTATTTATATAACAAAATATATATAGAATAAGTATAAAATCTTATTGTTATATTTCACATTAAAAATGATCCTTCGAATCTTATAACTTTCTTCTATATTTCTTCTATATTTACTTTATGTCATGCAGTTATTTAGGCCTTAAGATGAAAATAATTTATGGCATCCTTTATACAAATAAAATATATTTATGTAAATGTTTCCTTAGAAGTTGAGTATGCTATAAAGTGGCCACTTTTATAAGACAAATTCTTGATTAATCAAGATTTTTATTACATATTAAATTATGTTCTAGTTTTCATAAACATTGTTTGCTCTTCATATTTAAATATTCACAAACGGCAGTCAGATATGCAGAATAAATTGATGAATTACCATTAAAGCCACCTTGCTCCTTTTTAGGTTATAGAATCTCAGATATTAGAAAATACATTGAGGTGTTCAGTAAGAACTAGAGAGGCTAGACCTTTGCAGAATTTTTTCTGGCTGAGGGCCAGTACTAATCATTCACGGGAGGCTCAGTCTCATATCTGTACTCACACTCATGAAGAGTATTATTCAGATTGGTTTAAGAGCAATTGTACTATAGTTTTTGGTGGTTTGATCTAGAGAAGAAAACCTAAAAACACTCCCAAGGTTTGTGAGATCTGAAGACAATAGATTGTTTTAGTTTGCAAAATCCTTTATTGATATTTTTTATTAAATTTATTGGGATGACATTGGTTAATAAAATTATAGGTTTCAAGTGTACAATTCAATAACACGTCCGTGTATATTGCATTGTGTGTTCACCACCCAAAGTTAAATTTCCTTCTGTGACCATATATTTGACCCCCTTTACCCTTATCTATCCCCCCACTCCCTTTCCATATGGTAACCACTAAACTTATCTGTGTCTATGAGTTTTTGTTTGTTTGTCTTGTTTGTTTTGTTGCTTGCTTCACAGATATAGATGGTTGAAAACAACATAGTCAACTTAAATCCTATTTCTGGGAATTTGCTATTCTACTTCTAAAGCATTTTGAGTTCAACCAGTGGTGTGACAGAACCAACTCTTGCAGGCATGAACCAGCTTGTGTGAGCCAAATAAGCACATCTTTTCCCCATTCTGTGTTCAGTAAGTTCACGGTGGGGTGTTAGCTTGAAATCTGACGTTAGGGGTATTTCACCATGAAATTTGCAAATGCTGCTAGCCAGGGCTTTTTTCTTTTTCCTCCTGGAGAGTTGATAGTTAAACATATACCAACAAAGCATTGGTTTCAGCTTTAGCCTTGTTATAAATGCAGATACTAGTGTATGCTGATCAGATTTGCTTAGTTTAAAAAGTGGCTCCCCAGACACTTTAGGACGCCCTTCTCTGCATGATACCATTCTAGGAACAGGGATACAAAGATTAATAGAAAGATGAATGTTTTTGAGTAGTCAATATTTTGTGAGTAAGCAAAAGGAATATTTTTTGCAGAGGTTAAAATCATATTTAATAACTTAAAAATTATTTCATGTACTCATTGATATTAGGTATTGTAGGGTGAGTGATGTTCCTATTATATTGGTTATACATTTAAATCGCTCATCATAGGTGATACAGCAGGTATTGTTTTTAAATTATGTTTATTTTGTTTGTGGCTTTTATCACATACATTATATATATGTGTGTGTGGGTGTGTAGTAATACCTAATTAGCATATTATTTATTAATTGAAATAAGGCAGTGTCTTCAGGAATCATTCTGACCAGCTAGAGAGATAAAAATTCAACAAGTACACAAACTCAATTTTTGATGTATAAATAGATTCCCAGTACAATATTTTATATTTATATTAAGGACCACTTGTAGGCCTTAGAAAACACAAATACCTGATTGAGGGCACTTTTTTTTTTTAACATGAAATTCAAGTAAAACATCTGGAACTTAGCGAACCAGTTCACAACTTACTTTTGAATTTTTAGTTGCACTACGTCCTCTTCTGTCAGTGTGTACTAGGGTAGAAGGAATGATTTGTCTATAATGAGAGGTTCTCTCCTAATTAGGATTATCAGGCCTGCTACTGCTTAACACATTATAAAACTAAGGTACAGTCCTTTGTGAAGGGAAATGATGAAAGGATGGGTAGTTACAGGCCATGCACTTCTCAATTCCCTTTAACCTTTGAGAGACTAATCCTCTGCTCCACTGGGCTGTCAATCCAAAGAACAGCTCCGACATCCTCTGGGTTCCTTTCACACACACTTTGCTTATCTGTCTGAGTGGTGTTTGTCTGATCTTTTCTTTTGCATGTTTTTACTTTTAAGATCTTCTCTTTCTTATGTAAAAAAGGCAATTAGACTCGTATCTGTTTATTTTAAACAAAATGGCTGTTAATTAGTGTGATCAAAAACCCTGCCATTGTAGACTATGGGTTCACTTTGTAGTTGCACTAAATTGAGTATGGTTTGGTGCCAGTTGACATGATAACAACTCAAAGTCTGGCTTTTTAAAAATTAATGAACAAACACATTTATGAGGCTTTGTTTTGTCTGGTTTAGATCTATAGGTTCTGAATGCGTCAGAGTTTTTATTTTTTACTAACTAATGTTGCTTATTAAAAGTGCAAAAACTTATCGAAAAACTTTTTTTGACAACTTAATACAACTGATGTGTGAAAGCTACCCTATTTTCATTTAATTGGTTCACTTACGATTTTACAAGCAGGAGTACCAAGTATGCTTACTGTTCCATTGTAAAACATGCTAACATGTTTTTTATTAAGTTATCAACTTATCAGAACTCTAGAAACCTTCAGTTGTCAACCCCGTGAGCCCCCTCTCCCATTTAACATTTAGAAGAAACAAACAGGTTCCAGGTATTTATTTAACAGAAAGCAACATCAAGAGCATGGGTCTATATGAGATGACTCAATCTCATACATCTTTAACATACTCAGCACTTTGCCTCGATAATTTAATGTTCAGAATAATGATGACAGTTGTATTGTAAGAGTCTCTTTTAAAAGATTAATAATGTTTATGATATACTACTTCTAAGGCTGAAAGTCATAACAATATATACTAACATAATTTTTATATTGCGGTTTAGACAAAAGGAAATTTCTACTAAGGTAGACAGAAAAAAAATAAATCAAAGTAAAATATAATTGACTAGAACATCCCAGCTCTTTAGCATCCTGGTTAACTGATTTAAAATTTATAATTTATTTTTCACATTAAAGAGAAAAAAAGAGGATGACAGGGATTTCAGGGAACAAAAGACCCAGCTCTTTGGATGTGTGCAAACTTTATGAATTACATTAAAATAGGAGCACCTACTTTAACTTGACTTTACTAGATGTTTAGGAAGCCTTTAGATTTAAAACATATGCCCCAATCATCTGTAAAACAGCAATGGAACTTGATTTTGATTGACTGCTTTGAAGAAAAAAAATGCTTATAATGTAATGGATCAAAATAATACTCACTAAAGTTATTTAGAGGTAAAAATCTAATAATAATAATAATAATAGCTACCATTTATTAAATATTTACAGCATTCCAGGCAGTACTTTGTGCTCAATGAGTAATTAACTCTTGGATTCATTTATATATTATCATGTTTAAATTTTACAGTTACCCTGTAAACCAAACTCTAGGATACTCATTTTCAGTTGTGGAAACTGAGGCTCCAAAAGTTTAAACATCATGTTAAAGTTTACTCACCTAGTGACAGAAGTGAAATTTGATTTCAGATTACTCTGACTTCAAATGCTTTCCACAACACTGTTTCCTAATACTTGTCTTAATAGTTTATTTTGAAAAAGCTCATTTTCCTATTTTGTGGGGAGATCACATCGTCACCCTATTTCTTTATGTTGAACTTTTCTAAGCTGAAAAGAGAGAATTTCTCCCATTTCTAGCTCTCTCACTATTTGGAATTCTTTATCAAACATCCCATGAATAAAAAAAAATTTTGTCTTAATGGATTTAAGTGTTTCAGTGATCTTCATCACTTATCTTGGAAGGTTCCTTCCTTAATCTGTCCTCACTGTTGAACACTCTTTCTTGGTATTTAGCCTAAATTTACTTCTCTTGATTATACTCATTACTCCTAGTTACCTCCCTTATTGTGGATGTGTCAGTAATGATCTATCTTTAGCCAACTGGCCTTTGTTTACAGTCCTTCCCACAAGATTGAAGCTGATGTTGTAATGATGCTTAGAGATGATATAATATAGAAGTGAGTAATTGGGCAATCAAATTCAAAGTACATTTGAAACCTAGAATTAGTAGGAAAGTAATAAATGGCACTCAGTGTTGGTTTTCTACATCATCTGTACTTTGGTTTGCATTTAAAGACATCTGTATTTGATGCTCTAAGCTTATTTACATGCAGTTACTTTGTATGGCTTAACATATACTAGCCTAATTGATAATTTAAAAGTTTATTATATATTATCTGATTTGACACCACTCTTATTTTTTTTTTAATTATTTTGCATTAAGTCAACATCTCATACAATATAACCTTTGATCACATTTTCCTACAGTTTCCTGCCCTGAAGTCCTTGATTTACATTTCCTTCAGTAGTAATGAGACAAATTATCAAACAAGCTCATTTGAGGAAACTCCAATTGTAATCAGTTAGCTTGATGGAGGAAAAGATTTTTGGTATGCAGCATTCATCCTCCCCTGTGGATACCCAGTATAGTAATTTAAAGCTTAGTATAGTGTACTGAGCACCCACAAAGTGAGCTTTACAAAGTAAAACCAGATTTCTTCATTCAACAGAGAATAGATATCTATTCATAAGCTGCTTGTGTCTGGGGGTTTTTGTTTTGTTTTGTTTAATGTTTTCATAATACACTAACTCAGGGCATCACAGAAAGTGGTTCTTCCTCTGTTTTGGTACAGAATTGAAGCTCTAAAATCATGAGTTAAATAAAAAGCATCACGAAGTTGTGAACCTAGAACATGAGTGCACAAAGGGGTTAAACCGAACCCAGAAATGAAGAGCCGTGATAAAGAAGCCAAGAGGAGAACCCTAAAATGTCAATCAGGAATTAATGTCAAGCAGAAATTAAGGGGAAAAAATTTAGATTACAAAATTTTGGGTGGAAACAGTCCAGGTGAAACTCAATGGAGAAATAATTCATCATTTTTGAGAATGTTAAAATCCCGGAAGACCAAGAAACTGGCAGTGTGGAGAGAGAAATATGAACATTTGAAAATAAAACAGCTAAAGTTATAGATGATAGACAATAAAACATAATAAATACTTTAAGCATTGAGAGATTAGGCACATGAGAATGAGAAATAATAAAAAGCAGTAGCAGTGGGAATAGGAGAGGACCCCTGGAGAACTATTTTGTGGGCTGTGTTTGACTAAACTCTTATGACCTGAGTGTATATGGGAAATTTCTTGATTCTCTGAGGATCAGTCTTACAGATTTCTCATATTTGGGACCAAGCCTGGGAAATCAACAAATCCCAGTAGATAATCACAGCTACAAAAGCTAACACTAACATAGTACTTACTATGTTCCAGGGGCTGTTATAAACACTTTATGTATTATAAATCTCATGTATTTTAATCTTCATAATAACCTGACAAGGAAGGAATACCATTGTTGCACCCCCAGTTTTACAGATGAGGAACATAAACCAGAGAGATTCAGTAGCTTGCCCAAGTTTACATGACAAGAAGATGGCAGCACCAGGTGTTGCAGGCGACTCGGCTCAGAGCCCCTGCCCGATTCTGCTGTGCTGCTGTGGCCCTTTCAGGACCTTGGGAGCCTCATGATGTTGTTTCCTTCATCAGCTCCATCCACTCCTGGCACAACTTCACCAATTCCTGGCAACTCCAGCTCTTAAACATCTGTGAAATGTGCTTCCTCATCACCTAGTTTGTCATGATCTCAATGACCCTGGTGCCCTCAGCATCCACAGTTGCCCGATTCCTAACCTCCTGCATACTGCACAGTCTGACTTTTCCAAAACGTGAACCTGACCATAAAACTCCATTAAAATTGGTCGGTGGCTCTGCATCATATCCTGGGTGAAATCCAAGCTCCCCAAAGCGGCATAAATGGCTGTTTTAATCTAATTATCGGCCCATCTTTCCTTTCATGTTCCCCAACAAAACTCCCCAAAGAGTGGATTTTTTTTGTGGTTCTCTGTGCACACCAGTTTGCTCTCTCCATGCATGTGCACCTGTTTTTTTTCTCTGTACACAGTTTTCTTCCTTCTCTCTTGGCCTGGCTAACTCCTCATTATTCTTGATCCAGTTTAGGCAATGTGCCTTCCCAGAAGTCTTCCCTGATCCTTCAGGAGGAGTTAAGTCCCTGCTTCTGTTTTCTAATTGTATGCCGTGCACAGCTCCATTGTAACACATACACTGGATTGTGTTTATTGTTTCTGTCTCTCTTCCTCATAAGTTATGAACTGCTTGAGTATAGGACTAGTGTGTTCATTGCCAAATACCACGTGACTCTCACAGGGACCGACACAGAGTAGGAGCATAATGAATGCTTTTTTCGGATGAATGAGCAAAGAAATGAATGAACGAAGGTCTCTAACAGTATTAATACTTTTGCCTTTGGTGTTTCAGGTGAGGATATGATTTCGTATCAAACCTTAACCAGTCCTTGAGTATTTTTTTGAAGTAGACTATGTGGGTCAGCTCCTTATCTTCACTGAGGAGATAAAGAAAGGAAATAGATTTAAATTACATATGAGGGAATTAAGCGAGGGAAGTCTTTTCTGGCAGTTTTGGTAACCAAAACGTATTTAAAAAATGTACTGAATATCTTTGGTGTACTTTAAAAATGGATATGTTTACCTTTGAAATATCCTGGGTCAAAAGATCAATCTGACTGTGCATAAGATTACTTGGACATTTTTTAAAATTACAGATTTCTTGGACTTTATCCTCAAAGATTTAATTTAATAGGTTTAATGTAGGGGTCCACACACACTGAGATTTTTGAGAAGCATCATTGGTAATCTGATGTTCAGCTAGGATTTGGAGTTTGTCACTGGGGAATGGAATATTTGCTGTTCAGGGCAGTAGGAAGGTACCTAATATATAATGTTGGATGTTAGAACTCTATGGCCATATATGACCATAGAGACTACTACTCCGTGCCCTTTAATCAGCAGGCTTCTTCCTAGTTATCTGGATTTCTAGTGGAAACTTACCAATATCTGTTCTACAAACTTGTGCCTATGCCAGGATCTTTGGAGGATCATAATAACTTCCTAATTAATAAGAATTTCAAGGGGAAGAGTAGATTTAGAAGGTTTATTAAAAGCTTTTGGAGTAAGATGTTCTCTCTCAGATCTCTTAGTTACTGACTATATCGTTCTTCTCTTCCTTTTCCCCTCCCTCACTTTCAAGGTGTGGAAAAAAGATTCAAGGGAAAAACAAAACACAACAAAACAAACAAAAAACAAAACCTTTTGCTTGGAGTGCGGTATAATTAGAATAGTATTATTAGAGTAAATGCTATTATAATATTATAGTGTTATTGGTATAAGGTATAAGGACATGGTAGGATGTAACATAAGGAGGCATTTTCTATCTGTGTAACACTTCTGTCCTCAACAGTTTTCTGTATGGAGAATCTCTTGAAGGTCCCCTAGAGCTTCTGTGGGGTCAGGATGGTGGACCAGGAATGATAATCAGTCAGCAATTACCTGTTTCACCAGAATTTAGGGTATTGTTTGCCAAACTGATCTGTATCTTAAATCATTTGACCCCAACTGATACCATTTCATTTTGCAATGGAGTTGTTTGCCTAGCTTTTCCTTCACATCTGTGACTATGATACAGCTATGTAGAAAAGATACAAAATCAGCAGTCTGCCTGGGTTCAGGTCTCAGATATGCCAGTTACCTGTTTTGTGACTTGCATAAGTTAACTCTCCTCCTCGGCCTCAATTTCTCATTGGGCTGTAAGCATAATGATGGCAGGAATCAAGTCTGTTTTTCCTCACCATTGCCTTTTTAGCAATCAAAACAGAACCTGGACTACTTGATGTGCCCAATAAAATTGGTCGATTGAATGAATAAATGAATCTCTCAAATTGGAATATAATACAACTTAGAAATAAAATAATGTATAAAGGCACTTAAAACAGGGTCTAGCACTTAAGTGTCCAGTGTTAGCAATTATTATTAATTTGAAGGCAGAACACTAACCCTTAGGAGTGAGCATGTAGTAGAAAGCTTGTGTTTCATTCTGGCTCTGCTATTTATTAGTTGTGTGATTTGGGGTCAGCTGTTTATCCAATCTTACCTTCAGTTTTCCAACCAAGAGGAGAAGGATGAAGATATTAATTACTTCAGAGTTGTTGAACCTTAGATAAGAGGTAAAGCACAATTACAGGCACAGGGCACTCATTCAGTAGTAGATATCATTTGTACATGACTACCAAGGAGGTAACCCCTATTTGTCAACACGTTTTTAATCTTACGAAATTTGAGATTAGTTTTTAAAATTTTATTTCTCTTAAAAAGCCAATAAACATGAGAGCAAATTTAAAGAGCAGTATTTAATTTTAGGAGAGTAAATGAGAGAAAGGTTTGTGTTTCTGGTCATGTAAGGAAAAAATAGCCAAAGAGTACAGTGTTTATTTTTAGTGTTCAAAAAAAAAAAAAAAAAAAAAAAAAGATGCCTGATCAGGATTGTAAGCTTCAGATCAAAAGGGCAATTTTAGAAAATTGTGGTGAGTGAATGAGAGCACTAGTTTATTGAAGAAATCAATTTGCTATCTTAACCAATGGTACCAGTACCATCCCTATAATCTCTGAAAATAGATGCTTTGCAGTTCACCAATCTGTAGGTCACATCTACTTCCTTACACCTGGCAAGCTCACACACCCTTTTCAAATAAGATACTATCACAGGAGCTTTGTGGGTTTATAAAGCCACAAGATTATTAGTAAGATAAAATCTTAGTGTTTAGAAGTTTAAAACTATGTTGTCAAGACATATTTCAGTTATAATGGCAATTTCCGAAGGAAATATGACATGGTAACTTTTAAATCTTGTCAATCTGTTTCCTTAAGAGTGTGTGATTTGTGATAATCCATACATAGCAGGGCTTCCTGTCTTTTTTTTTTTTTCAGTTGTGCATAGTAGCAATTGATATATTGGAAACTTAGAATCTACAAGTGATAAAACACCTCCCGTTGTCCCAAAATTCTTCTTTGGATTAAAATGGAGCAAAAAATTTAAAGGGAAAAATGATATATTCCTATCTTTTTATTTGGATGTTATTGACATATAACATTAGTTTCAGGTATATAATATGCTGATTCGATATTTGTATATATAGTGAAATGATCAGCATAATTAGTCTGGTTAACATCCATCACTGTACATCGTCACAAGTTTTTCATTGTTGTGATAAAAACATTTAAGATCAACTGACTAAGCAACTTCCAAATATACCATACAGTATTATAACTGTACTCACCATGCTGTTCATTACATTTCCATGACTTTTTAATTTTATAGCCGAAAGTTTATACTTTTTAGCCCCTTTCCACCCCCTTCCCCAGAAGCTGGCAACCACCAATTTGTTCTCTGTGTTCATGAGCTAATTTTTTTTAAATTTATGTTTTTTGTTTTTGTTTTTATATTCCACGTATATGTGAAATCATAGAGTATTTGTATTTCTCTTTCTGATTCATTTCACTTAGCAGAATGTCCTCAGGGTCTATCCATGTTGTCACAATTGGCAAGATCTTATTTTTTTATGGCTGAATAATATTTCATTGAATATTATGTATACATTACATTTTCTTTGTCCATTCATCCATCAATGGATACTTAGATGACTTCTGTTATCTTGGCTATTATAAATAATGCTACAGTGAATATAGGGGTGCATATATCTTTGAGTTAGTGTTTTTATTTTCTTCAGATAAATTCCACCCACTAGTGGAATCGCTGGATCATATGGCAGTTCTATTTTTAATTTTTTGAGAAACCGTCATACTGTTTTCTATAGTGGCTGTACCAGGTTACAATCATACCAACAGTGCACAGGGCTCCTTTTTCTCCACATCCTCACCAACACTTGGTTTTTTTTTTTTTTTTTTTTGATAATTATCAGTCTAACAGGTGTGACATGGTATCTCGCTGTGGTTTTGATTTGCATTTTTCTGATTATTAGTAATGTTGAGCACCATTTCTTGTACCTATTAGCCATCCGTATGTCTTTTTATGGCTTCAAATGTGTAATGCCATAGTCAGAGGAGAAAGCAGTCCTAGGGGAGGGTGGGGTCCTCTTTAATACGTGGTTTGTCTCATTTAAATGATCAAAAAGGTCTATAGTAAAACTTGCCAGAACTCAATATTCAAAGCCCTAAATAAGCCTTTTTTCTTTTCTTTCAGTATTTGACTTTAGGAATAGGAGCAAATCCTAAGAAAAAAAAATGAAAAGCAAATTGCAGGGCACTCATATAGATTATGATATTTTCTATCAAATATTATATACGGAACTGCTAAATTAAGATCGATTTTTACTAAGAAATATAGGTATAGAGTTAGGAAAGCTGAAAATTTCCAGTTAATCCCAGGCTTGCTATATTACTAAGATATAAATATGAGTATTTAACTATATTCTTAACATTACAAAATGGTATTTGTGAAAGAGTAACAATAAGTCTTTTTAATGTAATACCATAATGACATGTATCTTGTATATTGTTGGATACTCTTCCACATATATAATTTCATTGTATCCTCAGATAATCCTATGAGGTAAGAAGAGCAAATAGAATAAGCTTCATTTTGCAATTGAGGATATTGTCAAGAGAGAGGAAAATGATGTAACCCCAAATGCTATTAATTAATAACTGAGCTGGAATTAGAGTCTACAAGAGCTGAGAATATTCCATTATATTAAAGTAGAGTATAATTTTATGGAAATGATGATATGATACAATTGGTTTGTGGTAATTATAAACCTTAAAACATAGTGGAGGTTAAGTCTTGTTATAATTATAAAGATTTTGAAAAATTACTAGATATACCACCCAAACCAAATTAGATCTACTGAAAAAAAATTATGGTAAAGGACTATTGTTATTCTAAGTTAGCAACATTGTTTCTATTTTGCCACCATTCAGAAAACAGAAATGTCTTCCTAGAGATAAATTAATTAATATGAGTTGCTATTTTAATGGGGATAGAATATGATGACCCATGGCTTTGTGCATTTGAGCAATAACTGTCAGTCACTTCATATCATGTTGTCATCCTGCCATTTCTCTTACCTAAGGTATAAATCTGTTGACATCTTTCATATTGCACACTGACAGCATCACTAGCAAACTTCAAATTCAGTATGTTCAAATCAAGAATCATAGTGGCCACTTTTACGATTTAATTAAATGACCAGTTTAGAACATGCCCAACTATGTGCAATGAATCCTACAAAATACTCTTTCTTGTTGGGCAGCTTGTACAACGAATTTGGTATGTAGCACTGGGCAAACCTGGTGTACATAGATGTGTATCCTTATTTTTCCTTCTGTAAATGTATCATTTAGTACAGGGTACCCAAATCTAAAGGCAGATATACACAGATACCTGAGAATTCATGCTGTCTTGAGAGAGCAAGACTCACAATCATTCACTTATAGGGAAAGTGCATTTGTTGATATCAGTTTACTTTCTCCAATAAATTATGGTCCAGATTACCCACATCAGTTTGGACTGGCCACGTGGTACCGTAATATACCTAGAGGCATGTAGGAGTGAGTTGCATTCTTCTGGAAGAGTCTGTGTGGAGGAAGCTACCATGAAGAGCTCTTACCCCTGCTGTTCTCTTGTTAGAACCAGTTCAGTGCTATATTCTCACAACTCTAAGATTCACCCTCAAAAGAGGAGGAAAATGCATCTCTGGGGAGGACTCAAGAAAAGAAAAATGAAAGGATGAAGTGTAACCCCATACAAATTATTCCTTATGATGTGAGGAATAATTTGTATGGGGAGATTTCTAAACTGAATAAGTGCAAGTAAAAACAATTCTGGAAAACATCGCAGTTGAAACCTAATCTGCTTAACTTGGTCTGTCTTTAAGTTGCTCACTTATCTAGAGTTTGTTCTTTTAGATGTTGAACACCTCTGTCATTGAGGAGTCGTCAGGTGGACTGTGCTGTTCTGCTTACTTGCTGGCTGAAGTCCTTTTCGTTACTTCTAATGTAAGCTTTTAGAAAGCTACAAAGTACAGTGACAGACACTATCATATTCAATTGGACATGCCTTCTGCAGATTTGTTAAGGATTTACTCTACACATTTGTAGCATTTAGTTGCCATGGAGATGACCTCAGTGGTAAGAGGAACAGCCTTTAGGTTGGACCTTAGATTTTCCTTTCATTTCCATTTAATTTGATTTGACTGCAAAATGTCACTTCCACTGCATTGATTAAGCTTCATCGCTGCCACCAACCCTGTTAGAAAGGTGAAAGGGCAGGCTAGCTGCTGTCATTTTGCACCCCTACCCTTTTCTGATATCAATACAGATAGGCTTTTGAGATGAGAAACTCCTTCGGTACATTGCTGCAGACACAATTTCTCTTGCTCACTTCATGAAATATAATAAAACTAAAATTATGCTAGAAATCTTTATGCAACCAAAAGCACACTCTGTGTAACCTCAATTTTTCTCTTCATGCTCCTGCAAGGTATGACATATAACGTATGAAAACTAAAAATTACTGTGGTTTAGATTTCTCTTTAAAATTCTTTTTTCAGATAAACTCAGCAATTGGCTATCTTGAAAGTGTTCTTCTTTTGTAGTTTAAACGAGTTGGAAATAAATTACAAAACAAAATTGTAAAAATATGAAGCCTTAATTCTTGCTCATCTGGATTGGAAGTGCCATCCTTACGTATTAATAAAGGTAGGTTGAGAGCAAATTGATGCTACAGATGAAGTTTTTCTTTGGCACCCTTTACTGCTTCTATCTACTGTTCCCTTGCCTGACTTTTAATGCCTCAGTAACCGAAAACTCATCCATATCTCCTTTTAAGCAAAAAAAAAAAAAATTTTTTTGAAATTTATTCAACACATATTTGAGAAAATAAATGTGTTAATTTCTTAGGAGTACAGCATTTATATTGAACTGGGGCAGAGGACATTATTTAACACAGCAATGTACTGCTGAGGGGTGAATTCCAGTTATAAGTGTGGAAAGACAATTTGACAGGAAGTTTTCTGGACACTTTTCAAATTCTAGCATCTAGATTTCAGCCTGGAAGTGACTACTTGGTTCTGCAGTGTTTAGGTTTTGTTGCTAGGCTTCTTAAAAATTACCATCATTTGGAAACAAGCACTCAGTCACTTGTTGGAACATATACAAGAAACCTGTGAATTCATGGCTGGAAATCACACAAGTCACTTATCACTACAGATACACCAGCACTCTGGGGGCAGAGCACCTTGACTGGAGCTTAGTAATTTCATTTTCTATAAGAAAGGTAACTTTCTTGACTAGGATTGAGATTAGGGGGGAAATGAAGCAATAATTGTTATTTAGATGTTGCTTTCTTGGTTTGTGGGGTTATGGCCAGGATCAGGTATGCTGTACTTTGCAAATTAATACCAGCATTCTCTCCAGAGTCCCTTAGGATAGAATAGTTCATATGATTTTTTTTTGGAAGTCTAAAGTGATGTGCATTGGGAGAGTACTGATGTCTCCTTTTTGCTCTCTTTTATAATAACTGCCCTTAAGTAGACAAGTTTTGCTATTCTGGAATATTCTAGAATTCCTGTTAATAATATAGTGAAAGTCATAAGTGTGGCTCCATTTAGTTGTTATCTCTAAATGATTTAGAGTAGTGTTTGTCAAACTGAATTTGCATATGAATCATTTGGATATCTTGCTAAGATGTAGGTTCTGATTCAGAAGGCCTGGGGTGGGGCCTGAGATTCTGAGGTTCTAACAAGTTGCCAACTGAGGCCGATATTGCTGGTTCTCAGACCACACTTTGCAGAATAGAGATTTAGGGCAAGTTCTCAATCTCGGCTGCACATTTGAGTCATCTGAGAGGATTAAAAACATCTCTTCCTGGGTCTCATTCTACCCCCAGTGATTAGTATTTAATTGAGTGGCTGGGTAACTGGAGTTTTAAAAGCTCTCCAGGTGATTTTGATGTTCAGCTAAGGTTGAACATGTATTAGATAATGAACCTGTAAAGGTGGTAATGATAATGATAGGATGATAGTGATAAAATAATATTTTCAAAATCCTCCTCAGAGTTTTTATTTTTGCTATTAATCTGAAGTTTTTTAGAGAAGACCACGAACCAAACATGTAAACAAAAACCAACTCATCATTTGTTGCAAATATTAGTTCACGGATGAACATTTAACAATATTATCTTCAGCAATGTCTTTTAATAATAATTTAGGATAGGTTGCCAGATTTAGCAAATAAAAATACAGACTCTAAGGCGCCATCCCAGACCTGCTGAATCAGAACCTGCATTTTAACAAGCTCTTCAGGTGATTCATATGCATGATACAAATAATGCATGGACACACAAAAAATTGTTGATCCGAAATTCACATTTACTTGGGTGTGTTGTATTTTTTCTTGCAACCCTTTTTAGGAAAGAATGAACATTTATTTCATTATGGAGTAAAGATGGAATGTAGTATTCAGAGTTTAGAGAACACTTTCAATATCTTGCCTCTCATTTTACCTTATCTTCCTGTGTCTGTAATGCTTCTAGATTGTTAAGCTTAATATAAAATAAAGCCAGCTGATTGACCTCAAGATGTCACAGTGCATTTTGGAAACAAAGACATATTGTTCTGTGCATGCAAAAGTAGGAGATAGCCGTATCACTTTTAGGTCAATAATTAGTTCACAGTAAAAATTGTTTTACATTTTTTCTTAAGTTCATTTATTTAAACATTTGTCACAGAATTCAGAAGCCACCTTGTTATAAGTAAAGTGTAACAGTTGGTTGTGCTCATAAAACTACAAATACCAGGATTTCCCAGAAAGAGAATTATCCAAAGGCTTATCTTACTATAAAAACACAGTCCCACAAGGCTAAAAATGTTATGTCTCTATTCCCAAATAACAAATGCTAATCTTTTACAAAATTACTTAGATTAGCTAAAATGTCAAAGTCTAGCATTGTTAGAAGTGATTTTATTGTAAACTCACATTTAACCTGGTTCCTGTTGACTAGTTTCCTATGAATCACAGATATTGAAATAACAGGTTATAAGTTTAGTCACAAAAATAAATTTTCAGTTTAAGATTTATTAGGTTTTCCTTTTAACTGTCTCTACTTTTGGAGCCTGTTACACATCGAGTACTCTATTAAGAAAGAAGACATTTATATTCTGGTATTGAATAGAGTGATTTGCGCTTTAAAATGTAGTGTTGAGAACTCTATTTGGAATGTGTTGCTGTATATAAGATTGAGCTTTAATAGTGTTATATTTCAATCTATAAATAACTTTTGCATCCTATCTGACATTAGCACAATGTATGGCATTTGGCAATAAGTAAACTGCCAAATGATTTCTTAAGTGCCTAGTTAAGAGATATGTCATTGTAAATTTTTTATACTGGTAAAAACACTGTAAGAATGTGTCTCAGCTTGACAAATCCTTCAAATTAAATGATTTATTTTGGCACTATGAAATCATAAATGATAATCAATGTTCTGAAAAGTGTGGCATTGTTGATTTTTATTTATAGCGAGTCATGTTAGTAGGTATATTATGTAGTGAAGCTGTACTTAATTAGTGAGAATCAGGAAGGTAAATGATAATTGACTTTTGCAAACATGGCTAACCAGGGGAGGACAGAGTGTGTTTATTTGTAGGCCTGCGGAGGCACTGGAGTGAATGGACACATCACTGGTTTCATAGTCAAATATGCTGTAACTGGTCCTCAGTTTCATCATTTGTAAAATGAGAAAAAGAATATTTCTTCATCGAGTTGTAGTGAAGATTAAGTAAGATAACATGTAAAGGTCCTTATATGGTGCCAGTAGATATTCAGAAAAAAGTTAGTTTTCACCTCAACCATCTTCATCTCCTAAATCCCTCTAACCCCTTGGTACTATTCTCCTTCCTTAGTAGAGCTTCTAGAAATATTGCATAGCATGTGGGATGCTGGAAAGAGATAAACTGTTAATTCTTAAGTTCCAATGTGATATTGTTAGATAAGTGTAGTTAAAGTCCATTAAGGAAAACAATTTCCAATAAAATTGTAAGTCAAAAGTTAAAGGATCTGGTCCTGGGACTAACTGGACATTTGACGTAATGCAAATTACTTAAGATGGCTGAAGTTTCTTTCCTTTTATAAAATAAGTTAAGTAGAACTATGATATTTCTTTGTTGCCTTGTAGCTTCTCTCATAGTAATGTTTCTTGAGTAGGGTTCCCCGAGGTACTGAATTGGAGATTGGAAATGCTCTTAGGATCAACACTTGTGACGGGGGGTAAAGGTCCCCAGAGACAGAGGGAGGAGTTGGTCTGAGGTTCAGCTACAACTCATGTCTAAGCTGATCTCACTGGGAGCTTGGGTGCTGCATGGCCTTTTAGAGTTGTTTGGGGCGATTGCGGCAAGGGTGCTGGGCTTCTGTCTCCCCAAAGCCTTTATGGGGGCATAACTTTGGACAAGGCAACCCCACTCCTTCTCTTGAGGGGCAGGACCTGAGGAGAACCCCCTTGAGAGTTTGCAGTTACCAGATCTCAGAGCAGCTAAAATGAGTGCCCAGTCCTGGAGGGGGATTTGACGCAGCCTCTACTGCATGAGGTAAGTGTCCTAGCAACTTAGGTTTGCAGGCTCCTACTCTGCAGGATACCAGTCTTTTTTGGAGTGCTGTCTTTTTCGGAGATGTCTTAGGGAAATGCTAAGCTTTAGAATCTCTGGGTGTACTTTGGGGTGTTATTTTGAGCATAGTCTCCACTTAGGCATTTTCTGAAGTGAAATTAACCAAATTACGTACTTTGATGTGAAATCTTTGTTGAATTTTGCAGAAGGAGACTTTTTGTGCTAATTCTAAGCCATCACTTTCATAAAAGTCTCTCTGAAGACATCATGAAAAACTGCCTTGGCTTTTGGAGTTTCATTTGTAGTTATGAGCAAAACAAAAAGTGCTCAAGTTCAATACGAGGCATTTAAGAAGTGAGAGTAGTCATACAAGTCACCGAGAAAATCAGCCTGTTTTGGAACTTTAAAAAAAGTTCAGGTACTGTTCTACTTTTGAATAGGGTAATTCTTGTCTCAATGCTGTTCACTCAACTTAAATAGCTGATCATTTTTCAAGTTTAGGATGGTATGTTTCATGGATAATATGCTGTGGATTAGCCCTGTGGACTGGGATCCTACAGTGAAGGAATTTTTATGTTAGTTGAAATGGAGCTGAGTGGATAAGGTCATCCAGAAGATCGAGCTAACTTTATCTACTATCTAAAGAAGTTCAGTATTGAAATATCAGTGCATTCTTTCAGTGGCCTTATTTGGTAGAATAAAGTGTGAACCTCCATATCCCCTTAGTTGGCCTGAAAATGGAATGTCAAACAACATATAATCATCTTTCTTGTTTAAAAAAAGAGAGTGAGAGAAAGCGGTTTTATTTGTGTCAGTTTTCAGATGTCTTAATATTCTTTCCTGTCTAATTTTGCAGAAAGTGATAATAGAGTCCCTGTCAAATTAGAGGCTGCAGACTTTTAACCTATGTCAAGAAAAAAAAAAAAACATTAGTTATTATTACCATAAACATATTTCAGCTAAAAATTTAGTTTTAATACCATTATGTTGAAGGGCGCAATCCAAGCATATAATTTTGCTCATTATAAATATTAAAAATTCAGAACGGCAGTGCATTGAAGAAGAAATAAAAAAAAAGGAGGGGGGGGAGGTTTGAATTGTCTTTTGCTTCCAAAGATGGAGGTTCAATGTAAATTTGCAACTGGAAAAATTAGAATAAAAATGATTCCCATAAAGAATCGTTTGTCTCTGTTACTTATGGAACTCAAAATTATTTTCTAAAATACTGTAACATGCCACATATTTGTATCTGTGAGGCAGAGACTAAAGTAAATAGTGTTGAGAGTAAGAGATTAAAGTGAGGTAAGAAAGAAGCAAACTCACTGTGGAAAACTCACTGTGTCCCACGTTGTCGAAACAGCTATAAGCAAGTGATAATTTCTGATCTTCGATGAATCAATAGTTAAACCTGTTTTAGTCACCTAAGAATTACTTACATTAGTGGTATTGCTGAATGTGAAAATGACTGGATCAATTTTTAGAATTTTTCAGAACTTTATTGAAACTTATGACAATTTTGACTATCATTACATGTTCCAAATGCCAGTTGACAGAGCATACTGTTTCAGTAGTTCAACTAAATACAAGTAGTTCATGCACAAAATATCTAAGCAGGTGCAATTTTTGGTGTGAAAGGGAATTTTTTCAGCCAAATTATTAAAACAAGAAAATGAATGAGAAACAAACAGCAGAACTTTAGAGAAGTCCTCTCTCACATTGCTTTTGGCAGTATTATCAAATTGGGTCACAGATAATTAGATTAATTTGAGTACCCTATGGTTTTATTTGGAGAAATGTAATGTGGCAACTCTCATTGCTCTTGGATATCTATAGGATACAAAAAAATGGAAACACTTGGTCTTCAAAAATGAAAGACCTGTTATGTCACGCTCAATCAGAGAGATGTAGACACTGATAGAGTATCAGCACCTGAAGCCACTCTATTAAAGCATGCTTTCGTATCACAAGCAAAAGTCATAGAAAATTAGCTCTTGTTTTGCCATCTAAGCTTGCTACCAGTTGGTTCCCTTTAATGGGCTATCAAGTCCATTTACCAGACATCGGCTCTGTGTTTGAAGCTGCTGGATGTTGGAGTGATTTACTTGAATGAGTGTGTTCAGTAGAGTTTCAAACATCAGTTTAATTAGAAATTACGAATCATGTGTATCTGAATATTCATACTGCAAAGGAATTTCAAAACCTGCTTCTCAGAGTCTGACTTTTCCTAAAGACAGTATTGGAAAAGAGGGGTCATGAAAGCCTCTGGCTGGGCTCTGGTTCCTAAACTATTATTAAGGACAATTTAAGGATAGAATCAAAGGCATTGAAAAATAAATAGTATGGCACAATGTTTGGTATAGGTATTTTTTCTAATAAATGAATAGCTTATAAACGGACATCTTAATGCCTCTCTGAGTAGGATGCTTTCATGTTTATAGCACAACCACTAAGCGTTCACTTTTGCTCAACTTATTAAGAAATCAGGCTCCCCCCCCCTTATTTGAACTCATAGTAGCTTTCTTTTAGAACAAAAAATTCCAGCATTTAACTTTTCTTTTCTGAACTAACAAGCATTTTGGGTTATCTAACTATTTTAACTATGTATTTCCTGAATTCTGCTTGTCCACTAGTAGTTTTAACCACAAAGACAGATGCTCCCTTTTTATCTCTTTTATAGGCTTTGAATTAGGCCTACTCCTATTATCAGGGGGATGGATAATCTAGAACAAATATTTTTAAAATATAAAAAGTGGGTACTTTAAATGTAAAGGAAAAGAAATGTAGCATTCTTCTGAAATAAGTCTGGTAAGGATTTTAAGTTTTTAAGACTTTCTATTTAATTACTTTGCAATGAAGCCAGCTGGTTTGGTAACTTTCATGACCTTATATTCCCTGAATGTTCTCATAAATCAAAGGAAGAATATGCTCAATTCTAACATTAGTCCTGGGGAAAATTCCATATTTGAAAACAAAAGAAAGAAAGGTAGAATCAAGGTTGCCTTGGGAATTTTGAGGTTCTCGGTAAGGTTAATTGGGAGGGCATAAATTCCTTTATCCTTGGATTTTTCTTTTCCTTTCTCTTCTCTCCCCCAAGCTTTCCTGCCCTCTCACCCATCAATTTCTCTTGCAGCTCGAGCCTTCGCACTTCAACATTGAACTGGAAATATAAAAATATTATAACAGGCAGGGGGATAGCCTTGATGATCTCTTAAAATTATTTTTAGTGCTCTATTTTAAATTCCAATGATTTCACAGAAACTCACAAATGAGCTGGTCCTCTGGAGGTCATCAGTGCAGCTCCCCACATGCAAGATGCCTCCCACCTTCTGGGAGTTGGCACTAACAGATTGTCCCAAGGGAGCTCTTCTTTCCCTGTACTTCTTCAGAACTGCAGACTCTCTCACCTACCAAGTGGGGGAGGGAGGTGTGCATCAGATTGGAGAATTTTTTAAACTATACATTTTACCTTCTTTCTAACTTAGATTTTAAATGTATAAATCATTGCCTTAGTGAGCCAATCTTTTGAAAGAGATCTATGTTAAATATTTAGATATTATGAGGGTGAGTGAGGTTTCTTTTGGATGAGAATTTTAGGAAGTGAGAATCCATTGAGAACAAGAAATTTAACATACATTAATTAAAGACTTTTGTCTAAGCAAGAGCAAACTCAAATGCCTATGAAGACAAGGCTGAAGACATAAATTTATGAATTTTGCGTCCTGCCTATGTAAGGCAATAGAGATAGTGTGAGGCCTAAGGCATTAAAGACCTTGTGCTATCTAAGCAAAATGTCTTTGGACCACATTCTGCTGAAGGCACATTGTGCTGAAGTATTCAGTTTGCAAACCCTTAAGTCTCTTTGCATGATATGAGCTGAATCTTGTGGAAAGTTCACAAATGAACACCTAAGATTTCTGACCTCACTAAGATACAACAGTAATTAAAGTTATTATTATTCTAATGGCAGCTAGCATTTATAGAGTAGTGGCTGCTACTCTATAGCACCATGCCAGTATTATTCGATCCTTATACTAATCCTATGCAGTAGTCATAGTCAACTCTATTTTAAAGGCTGGGATGTGGAGACTTAAAGAAGATCAGTTACTTGCTCATGGTCATTTCTCTAATAACGTTGGAGTCAAGGTTACAATTGAGATCCTCCAACTTGCTAACTTCTAAAACCCATACTCTTAGTTGTTATTCAGGTATATCTCAAGCTATCTTTTGCCATATTTCAGTAGATATTGATGATTCCATAGGCAAATAATGGAAACCAAAATTTGAGTTGCAGAAAGTTAAACTCCACTCATTACTTACTGTAGACTTTTTCAGAGTCTTTTATATTATTGCATGTTGTTAATCACCCAAAGTGGGTATATGTTGCAGTGTTTCCAAAGCTAATGTGAATTTTATGAATTATCTCAAATCCTAGTGTTCTAAGGAACACGCTTTGGGAAATTATCTGTAATACCAGCCCCCTCACTGAGATAAATGTTGTCATTAAGGAGTAAAGTATTTGGGGTGCATACAAGATAGATAATAATTGTGTTATCAGAGAATGCATCAAAAAGAAAGTAGCATTTAGGATTGGTCTTAAAAATGGATAATATTTTCACAGATGACAATGTTTACATAGATAATGTTGGGAGTTAGAGAACATTTCAGGAAAATTTATTTCAGTCAGAGGAACAGTACAAACATATATAGAGACAGGAATGCATAGGGTCAAATCGGGTAATATAGAAGATTGATAGATAAGTGTCATTTGATGTTTCTCATGTGTTAAGCTTATATATTATATCTTATAAATTATATCTTATAAATTATATCTTAGAAGGTTGGTCTTATTTCTTTGAATATTAGAAGAGCTCATTTTAAGATTTCAAGTCAGATAACAAGATGTCTCTTTACTTGTATTATTAAAATTATTAATTCATTGACCAAATATTTATTGACTGATTATTATATTCCAAGCCATGTTTGGGATGCTGAAACTACAGCTGTAAATAGGTATATAAGATTCCTGTTCTCAGACAATGTAGACAGAAGCAATGCAAACATAAACAAGTCAACAAGAAAATGTCATCTAATGATAAGTACTACACAGAGAGGAAAAATAGGCTGCTGTGATAAGAGTGCCTTAATGGCTATTTTAGAATAACAAGAAGGAGCCAGACATTTGAAGATGATGAGGAAAACATTTTAGGCAGAGAGAACAGCTGGTGCAATTTCCCTTAGGGAGAAATGAACTTGAGGTTACTGAGGAATAGAGAAAAGGCTAATGTCGTTGGAGCCTTGGCAAGGAGGAAAATGGTAAGAAAGGTTCAGAGAGATGAAAAGAACCAGACTAAAGAGTAAGGAGTTAGAATTTTTTCCTAAGTGTGATGGTTAACTACTGGAGATGTGTAAGAAGGGGCTTGACCAAATCGCGCGCGCGCGCGCGCGCGCGTGTTTGTGTGTGTGTGTGTGTGTGTGTGTCTGTGTGTGTGTGTGTATGCTCTCTCTGGATACTTTTGGAGAATGAATTGCAAGGAGAAAGAGTAGGCCAGTTAGGAAGTGATTGCAATAGTCTAGGAAGAAGTAGTTTGAACAAGGGATGGCAGTCATGATGAAGAGAAGTGCACAATTAAACATATAGGTTTTAAGGGTGTACTAATGAAATGGATGTAGGGGATAAATGGAAGAAAATTAGGTGTAGATTGGTGATATTTGCTGATGAGTAAGGCTGAGGGAGGTGCAGGTTTGGATGGAAAATCAGAAGTTTTAAAGATACTAAGTTTGAAATGCCTCTTAGATATTCAAGTGGAGAGGTCAAATAAGAAATCGAATATGTGTCTTAAAGAGTATTATCTGGGCTGGAGAAACAGGAATATATTATTCTACATTACATGAATAAAATCAAGATGGTCTACCACAGTTAAAATGTATTTTAAAAGTAAACTAAGAAAAATGAAGCAATGAGTATATTTGTTAATTATAAATTAAAACTGAATACAGTATACAAATTCAAATTACTATAGTGTAGTGTGGATTTTGGGGATTTTGAGCACAACTAGATTTCTCATCATTTCTTATGTGCAGTTAAAGAAGCAGGAAAATATTAAATTTTAGTATCTTATGCTAAAGTTTCCTGGAGTTCAAAATCTATCTCCTCTACAGTGTTCTGAACAAATGCCTGAATTTCAGTGTTGGAAGGGTGGTTGTTGCCTCACAGGGCACACTAATCTAGGTTTATAGTAAGTTCCTTTTCTTGAATAGCTGTTGTCCCACCCATAATCATCCCTCCAGTTTTATGGAGTCCCACAACTGGAGACTTAAGAGAAGGTCAGATCCTCACTCTTTGTAATAATCCCTCATGTGTTTTGGGGTCGTTATTGTCTTTCACGTTTTTTAGGCTAAACACATTCAGTACTTTTAGTTGCTTCTCATGTAACACAATTTAAACCTCTTCTCCTTTATGGTTATACTTGTTTTCAGAGCATTTTTTCTGCATCCTTCTCCAGGCATGATACCTGGCATTCCTGTGTTCCCCACAATACTATGGCTATAATAGCAGGACTGAGTGGAGGTGGTTTTGGCTTCCAATTTCTAGATACCATATGTCTGTTGATGGGAATCATTCATGCATCTATGCTTCCTTTTCTTCTTTATTTTTAAATAAACTAAACCTTTAATTTTATAATAGCTTTAGATTATAAAGTTGAAGGATAGTACAGAAAGTTCCCATATACTCTCCATCCAATTTCTTCTAAGGTTAACATTTTATGTTACTGTGATATGTTCGGCACAACTAATGAACCAACACTGGTACGTTGCTATTAACTAAACTCTGTACTTTATTCAAATTTCCTTAGTTTTTAGGAAAAATGTACTTTTTTTTTTTTGGTTCTAGGATCTCATCCGGGATACACATTACATTTCTTTTTCATGTCTCATTAGCTTCTTCTGGATTATAATAGTTTCTCAGATTTTTCTTGTTCTCTATGAGCTTGACAGTCAGGTATTTTATAGAAGGTCCTTTAATTTGTGTTTGTTTGGTGTTTTTCTCATGGTTGGACTTGGTTTACAGGGTTGAAGGCGAAAGATAACAAAAATGAAGTGCCATTTTCATTACATCATGTCAACTTGACTTATCACTGGTGACACTAACCTTGATCACCTGGCTGAAGTTTCTCATTGTAATTTTTGCTTCATGCTGTCTTTCCATATTGTGTTCTTTGTATGAGCAGCCCACACTCAGGAGTTAAGAAGTTAAACATAAATTATTTACATAAATTATTTGGAATTCTATGTGGGAAACTTCTCTCCCCCATTTATGTATCTATTCAGTCATTTATTTATATCAGGATGGGGTCATGGATACTTATATGATATTTTGGATTATAATCCAATAGTACTTTATTCATTACTCAAATTTCTCCATCTTTGGGCATTGGGAACTTTTTCAGTTTGGTTACTATGCTCCTTTGACATAGCCTCTTCATTTTGTTTTTCCCTATGCTTTTAAAATCTGTGTTGCTACTAACTCATTAATCTCCCATTTTATACTATACTATTCTTTTGGGGGGATTGCGTGTATAAAACATGTCTTATGATTATCCTTACTCAATTTCATCTTCTTAGAGTCTTCCATTACCCTCATCTTTTGCTGACTATAGCAACAGCTTCTTACCTGGTCTCTGAACTTTCATTTCAACCATCTGCACATATTCAGTTCTTTGAACAGCAGCTAGAGTAATCATTCTAAACAAATCAATACATCAGTCTTTTCGTATCAATGCATAAAGCTTTACATGATTTGACTTTTGCTTATCTCTGTGATTGCAATTCTTTTATAAAATAATTTAAAAATTTTTTCAATTACAGTGGGCATATAATATTATATTAGTTTCAGGTATACAACATGATGATTAGACATTTATAAAACCTGCTAAGTGATCACCCAGATAAATCTAGTACCCATCTGACAATGTACATAATTATTGCAATATTATTGACTATATTTCTTATGCCATACTTTAAATCTCCATGACTATTTTGTAACTACCAATTGGTACTGCTAATCCCTTCCTCTTTTTATTCTCCCTCTAACTCTTCTCCCTTCTGGCAACCAAAATGTTCTCTGTATCTATGAGTTTGTTTTGTTTTGTTTGTCTATTCTGTTCTTTAGATTCCACATGTAAGTGAAATCATATGACATTAGTTTTTCTCTGTCTAACTCCACTCAACACAGTAGCCTCTAGGTCCATCCATGTTGTTGCAGATGGCAAAATTTCATTACCCGTTCATTTATTGATGGACACCGAGGTTGCCTCCATGTCTGATTGCAACTCTTAACCCTTATATCTCTCACTAAGTATATTTTACCCTCATGACTGTCCTTTCTATTTTCTAGAACTAATGTCAAGCTTGTTTACATGAGGCTTTTCTAACATTGGGTGTCTCTGCCAGGAATGTTCTTCCCTCATACCTTCAAATAGCTGAGTTTTCCTTGTGATTCAGATCGTAGGTCAATGACACTGTGTCAAAGAGGAATTTTCTTGAATCCAGTCTAGAGTAGCCTCAATCTCTCCCTATCATGCTTTATTTTCTTTATAGCAATTATTGTAATTAGATATTTAAAATAATTTATTAGCTATTATCTTTCTGGTCCTTTCACCATTAGAATGTAACAGGATCTTGTATCTTTTGTTCATGTATCTCGTATCTCTTGTTCATGTATCTTTTATCTCTTGTTTATAGCTGTATGTCCAATACAGAAAACAATTTCTGTCACATAGGAGATGCTCAGTAAATATTTGTTAAATGTTGATTATTAAAGGCCCAGTTATTTCTTCTGAGTAACACTTATCTCTGGGGTCTCCATAATATATTAGTCCTCATGTTGTGATACCTTTGTTATTTCATGTTATCGTCTCTTATGGGATAGTATTATACAACTCTGATTAAGATTATACAACAGTTCTTCAATAATATGTTGTGCCTGTGTAGTGAATTTTCTCATTAGAAAATAAACCTAACCCTATTCCCATACGCATTTGCTTCCAGTCTACCAAGCCCTCCCTGTATGTCCCCATTCCTGTGCAGATCACCAGGCTAAGATAAGAGAGCCAGAGGCAGAACTTGAAGCCACCAAAATTTTTCCTTTCAACTAATATCCATTAAGGTAGCAATTTTCTCTAGATATGATTTTTCAACATTTTATAATCTCAGCTATTTATATTATTATTCAGCTTATATCTCTGTCTTGACCTCAACAAAATCAGTATGTTAACTGAAGCCCAGATATGGTGTATCTAATATGTTCTTTGTGATACCATTGTAAGCCATTCTGACTCCTATATCTCTATTTCTTGTCTTAATGTCCGAAAGCCATCTTCTTAATAATCCATTTTAATCTTTTGATCCACAGGAAACTCAATGATCTGTTACTATAAAATTTACTTTCTCCTTTTACCACTTTTTAAATTCTCCTTGGACTCAGACACAATTACATAATTAAAAAAAAAAAGCAATCTACTCAAGCAAGTATAATGTTTTACCATGTTAAAGAGTATGTAGTTAATTAGACATATCTGATACTGTGAAGATTTGACCACCATATAGCCTACATGAACTATATAACACTTTATAGTCTCTGTAAAATCACTAACTGATAATTCCTTACTTAATTCCATGATTTGTTATTGTTTTGACTGATGTGAAGATAAGCACTTTATAACCGTGTGAATATTTGTGACTTGCTTCCTGCTATAATGGGAATTTCATTAGAAACTAACATTAGCCCATAGAGGTACTCAGTAGAACCAGTTATTACTTTTTAATCTCAGTTCTTTCAAATGGTATGAAATGTATCATCTAGTATTTATTCTTGCTGCGATGTTGTCTTTGGTCATCTTCCTTTGGAAATATGATCTGAATCTCTGATATTTGCATCTATGAGGCTTATTGTGTGGGCTCTTGGGAACGGTATCTATGAGGGACAAAGGAAGCAGGATGGGCAAATGGAGAGATTGAATTGAGATGTGTTTGTAATAGTGGGCTCAACCTATCCTATAGAGAGTTCTAGAGCTGGAATGGCCCTTCAGCTGTCCTGAATTGAGATAGGGGACTGCCCTTCGTATTTCTTCATTGACCAGTCACTAGACATTTGCTGTTTTTGAGGAGGAGTGTAGCCTCCTGTGAGGCATCTCCCTTCACCCAGGCAGTGCCCAGAGAGGGGCTCAGCTGTGAGCTGTTAGCATTTGTATAATGGTTCCCTCTTATCTTCAGGGAATATCTTCCAAGATTCCCAGTGGATGCCCGAAAGTGTGGATCATACTGAACCCTATATATAGTCTATACTTTTTCCCAATACATACCTATGATAAAGTTTCATTTATAAATTAGGCACAGTAAGAGATTAACACAATAACTAATAATACAATTCTAACAATATATAGTAATAAAAGTCATGTGACTAATTCTCTCAAGATATCTTATTGTCCTGTCCTCACCCTTCTTGTGATGATGTGAGATGATGAAATGCCTATATGATGAGGTGAAGTGAGGTGAATGATGTAGGGATTGTGATGTAGCCTTAGGCTACTATTGACCTTCTGACAATAACTTCAAAAGGACGATCACTGAGTCATGACAATGTCATGTATTCCACGCACAAATTTAATGTCTTTTCCACCTTAACTAAGTCGTAATTGTGCACTGTGGCCATAACTTTTTCAGTTTGAGATGCAACAAGAAAACTAGCTAGAATTTTTTTCCTTCTTTATAATTTCATCAATGGACGATTCCTTCTTTCCATAGATCTTAGCAACTTCAGCATACTTTTTTTGTTTTCTTTATTAAGTAGAGAACTTTTACCTTTTCACTTAAAGGAAGCATTTTATGGCTCCTCTTTGGCATATCTGAATTGCCTGCAACACTACTCTTGGGCTTTGAGGCCATTTTAAATAGAATAAGTGTTACTTGAACACAAACACTGTGATGCAGCTACAGTCAATCTGATAACCAATGGCTACTAAGTGCTTAATGGGTGTGGATTCACTAGACAAAGGGTTGATTCATGCCCTGGGCAGGATGGAGCTGGTTGTGTAAGACTTCATCACACCACTCAGAATGGTGCACAACTTAAAACTTATGAACTGCTTTATTTCTGGAATTTTCTGTTTAATATTTTTGGATGGGGTTGACCTGGAGTAACTGAAACCAAGGAAAACAGAAACCACAGATAAGGGGAGACTCCTGTACTGCTGACAGCTGGGGCGGTGAGTACTTCAGGACTAAAGGGAAGATCTTTGGTGGTTGTGTGGACAATACACAACAGCATCTTCTGTAGGCGAATTCAAATTGATTTATGTCCCATTCCTAACTTCCAATTTCTGTGCCATTTGCATTTACCCTCATTACCATACTCCTGTTCCTGCCCAAGGTCCTATATCTACCCTGAATATCTCCTTTAGTTTCCTCAGCTATGGAGTGGGGATAATAATGCATACACATGTACATGTGCGCATGCACACACACACACAAATACAGTGGCCTTTAGGGCATAGTTGAATGCTTAATAGATGTTAGTGTTTTCTATTCAGACTTTGAAATATGTCTTTAACTAATGGCTAAAACCTTAACAGTTAGGTTTCACACCCCACCCCCCGAATGGTTCCCACTTTGTGGATTCTGTACGCATTTCAAGAAGGATGTAGCATTGAAACAAAAAATGTGTTTAGAGAACCTTAAAAAATCAGCAGCCCTCTATCCAGAACTAGTTCAACTCCTCCTACCTCCCCCACATTAGCCTCCTTGTTAAACACTAGTTTAAAAACTGAAGATTTCTGGAAACATCTTAAACTTCTGGATATTATCATTTAATGAATAATAATCTAAGGATTTACTGACCAAGTCCTTTAGTCAAAGCTGACAAGAAAGCCAAGTATTTTTTTGCAGCTATTATATATAGTACTATACTAGAATGTGTATTGAAAAAGCTGTTTTTTTCTTGTTCTTTAAAACATTTTTCCTGCAAGGGAAATGTAGTCTCAACCTGTTACATTGTAATGCACAATAACATCTGATCTGAGGCAGTACTGATTATGCAGCACGGCCTACCTTGAGATATTATCCTTCCTCCAACTACCCAGTCTCAGTGCTTCTTTATCAAACATATCTAAAACTGTGACAACTCATTCTTATTCTAGCGTCTTACATATGCTGAACAAAATAGACATTTGACTACTGTCAACAATGCATGCCCCTTTGCTCTTTGTAGGAACCTAGTTTATATAAAGAAAAAAACTGTCTCTCTAAGATATGACAGAATCAAATTGGTTTGGTATGCTGAACAGTTTTCATTTACTGGCTAGTACCACAAATTCAATCAGTGATTTTCAACAGGGTATGATGGAGTTTGCTGAATTCATATAGCATGTTAGGTGTTCTTTGAAAGAAAGTGAAGTCATGGTGACCATGTTAAATATTCTCATTTCAATCTTTAGTTCATAGATAAATCTTATCATTTTAGGTTTTTGAGGCCTGAAGGATGTTTTAAAAATATTCCTTAAATTTAAAAAGTTTAAGAAACTTACACAGTATAACTGTTTCTGGAAAGAAATGGTTAGCATATGATATCTGTGATCATGTCATTTCGTAGAAAACTCCTGTGGCTTCCCATCTCACTCAGAATAAAAACTAATGTCCTTACTATGCCTGTGATGCCTTGATCTTTCTGGTTCTCTGGTTACCTCTTTAATTAATTATGAATTATACCAGGTCTTACTCAGTTGTCACCAGCCACACTGGCTTCATTGATATTTGTCTAACCTCCTAGCGCAGCCCCCAACTCGGGACCTTCGAATTTACTTTTCCTCATACACTCCTCAGTTAAATGAATGACTTGCTTTTTTACTGTCTTCAAGTCTAATTAAATGTAACCAGACTTCTCATTAAAATTTTTTTCTTGTGGTGTCTAAACTCTAAAACAGCAGACCACTACACCATTGACCCTACAACAATCCATCTCTTGTCTTTGCTTTATTTTTCTCCTTGGTATATACCACCTTCTAATTTACCATGTATTTATTTATTGTTTATTATCTTTGCTCACTAGAATATAATGTTCATAAGTGCAGGGAGTTTTGCATGTTCTGTCCACTCATGTATCTATAGCACTGAAAATAATTCCTGAAACTAAATAAATTTTTGTTGCATGAATGCAATGAATGCAAATGAAGTGGACTTAATAAGACATCAAATACAGGCTGAACTATGACTGAGATAGGATTGCATTCTAACAATATAAAAATGTTTGTCTCTTTTACAAAAATCACAGTACTCAAATAGTTTTTCAGAGGTTCCTTTAGAAAACATATCTATTGAGTATTTACCTTTCTCCGTTGGCTGCTTTTCTTTACTTCCTGCTTTGGCTGTTGTGGCATGTAGTCCAATTTTTCACACCTTGTTTAGACTTACATGTTTACTGTAACTCTACTGTTTTAAGTTTCCTACCTCCTTAGATCCACAAAACACTTCAAGAAAGGATTTCCATGTATTATATTTTGTTGAGAAAGCCTTATCTCAGGCAGACATATTTGCCCATTTTCTTTTTTATTACAAAAAAGTTTTATAATCCTTATACATGCAGAATGCTATTCCAACAAACTGGGTTAGTATCTCTCCATGAAACTATACACAATAAAACAGCTTCCTTAAAAAAGTTAACAATGCATAAAATGCTGATACAGTGCTTCAGAACACTTAATTATTTCTTTTTCCCCCCATTGTTTATCATTGTTTTGTCAACTTTCCATATCACTTCCCACAATGCTTTTGGTTCGGTTTTCTTTGAACATTCCTTTCCTCTGAACTTACCATGAACTTGTGCCTGTAGCATGCCGCCACAGAATGCCACAGCCACTTTATAAAGGGGGGTAAAATCAACACTTTTATTGTAAAAGATGCTGAAAGAAAGCTCAGATGATATAGAGTAGTAAACGAACTTGTCCAATTGCTGTTTTAGGCTGAAGTATGATGCTCGCTTTCAAAGGTTAGCATAATAGTTTGCACAGACTTTAGGAGAATCAGGAATGAAGTTTGTGTAGGGAGGAGGAAGAGAGGAAAGAATTATGTTTCATAAGATTAGGTGGACTGTAGGAGGAGAAGGATTGTATAAATACCAAATATGATACAAGAGAGGACGGAGCCCCTTATCGCACATGCAATGGAGGATGATGTAGAGGATTATTTGTTTTATACAAGACAGGAGGAGGGAGCTGGTTTTTGTTGTTGTTTTTTTTTTTTTCATTTTTGATTATTTCTCTGCTTATAGGGTGACATTAGGAAATTACTGCTTCTCCTATCAAAATGTCATAAGAAGGGTTCTCGTTTGGGAAATAAATCCTAAGTTCTCATCCTACCCCTACCAGTGGATAAAAGTAAATGAGAATATCCTACTAATAATTCTTGCCCGATTTGCAACCTCAGGCGATTATTTAGTAAAAGGAGGATTCATCAACACTGCTTGTGAGTTGCAATTCAAGTCATGACAAAGTCATGTTTTCCAGTAATGTCCCTTATATAACAAGTTGTTACATTTGACTTACCTCATTGCTTTAGAAGTGCACCAGAGCTCCAAAGGACCAGGAATAATGTGGGTCAAACGATCTATTCAGTATTTGCTGAGATTGAAAAATCTCATTTTTCATTTTTTTTGTTTTACTTTTTGCTTTTCATTCACCTGCAGAGAATGTGTGAGGGGTGCAGAGGGGAAGATGCTAATAAGATTGATGAAGAGTGTGGCGTGAAAATTCCTATGGAAAGAGTTAAGAGTGCTGAGGTGTTTCTCTTTCCTCCTTCTCTCTTCCCACCACCCAAAAGTACATATGGATGGGAAGTTGTAGAAATACTCAGGGAGCTTGGTGTGTGTAGCCTGGCCTTTGGGGGATAGGTTCTGGTACCTGATGTAGGCATGCAAAGGTCAGAAGGCAAGTGATCATGACAAAGAGACAGGAATACAGTGAAAATAAGCCCCATTTCCATAACTAGTAGGAAAAAGATGTGGTTTCCTGGAGGTTATATGTGGATCCTGTAGAAGGGAGCCAATTATGACCTCTCCCAACACTGCCTTTCTCCTGGCCTCCACCCACACATACCCACACATTGGAAAATTTCCTGCCATGAGAAAGACAGCTTCAGCAGAAAGATTGGTGAGCTGATGTAGAAGTGAGACGGGTTCTTCAGTCACCATTTATAGCATTACCAGTGCCGAAGAGCCACATTCTGTCTCAGCAAGACAAATCTCTGAAGAAGTCATAAAAACACAAATTATAAGAAAAAGAGACAGCATTGGGACATTGGCCAGTGGCAGAATATGACTGTCCCTGCCAAGGACAATTGCTTTTCTATCTCTTAATTCTTCCCTTCTCCTCATCCTCTATTCAGACAGCAGTCAAAATTTGAATCAGATTTTTACTGACTAAAATTTCAAACTGTCCTGAACTAAGATGTTCACTTATTTAGGAAACGTTTATTGAATAGGTTGTACATGCCGCGTGTCATACTTAGTATATGTATTTCCGGACCTCAATGAATATGTCCTGCAATGAATTTTTCCTTATTCTTGTTCTTTATGCAATTTTAGTCTTCTCAAAAAAAATTCGACATTTGCATAGATAATTTCCAAGTCTGTAAACATAGTTTATAATATGAATATTCTACTTCTCCTTGAGTGAACAAAGTGAGAAGAGATTGAGCTGATAAGAGCAGAACAGAAATAAGCATGCTTAGGACAGTTTCCTTAGATGGAGAAGTCTATAGAGCAGTGAGCCAGGCAACTATATATTATTCATTGTGATCTTCTCATTCACCTGCTGAGTTGTTTAATTTTAGCTCTTGATGTTATGATATAAAAAAACTTCTTTTGCTTGTTTGCTTCTTTAGTAAACATTTATTAAACAGGTACTATGCATAAGGCCTTAAAAGAGTCATATATCTTTCCTGATCTCAAGAAATGTATAATCCAGTGGAGTAGAGAGATTTCATTAGTAGAGACTACTGCAGTATTCAGAAGCATGTGATTAGTGGGATGTGAATGGCATTAAGAATCTTTCATTGCAAATAATAAAAACCCAATTCAAAATAACAGGTAAAGAGGAGATTTTTTTTGGCTCATATAACTAGTAAATGCAAGGAACGATATTTACTTCAGGCACAACTCGTGTCAGGGTACACTTCCCTCTTCCCATTACTCTGCTCAGTTCATCTCTGTATTGGCTTCATGCGTAGGTAGCTTTCTTCTTACAGAAGCAGCTCTAGGCTAGGCCAGTCTTTTAACTAGTATATCCAGAGAAAAGGGTGCATATTTGGGGTTCTTTTTGTTTTGTTTTGTTTTCTTCTTGATAAGCCCAGGAGATTTCTTGTGACTGGCCCACTTTAGAGTCTCTGCCTTTTCTGAATCAATCCCTGTGCCCAGGGAGATGGAGTACTTCCACTGAGCTGCCCTTGGTTAACTACCTCCTCTGATTTAAAAGCCTCCCTCTTTCGGGGTAGAGGTGGCTAGTTCAAAGCAAATTACTTGGAATGTATCTTCCAAAAGGAAAGGGTGTTCTTTCACCAGGAGAGAGCAGGAGAGAAATAATGCAAGCAAAAAATACAACTTCATTAGCTGGTTAAGGGACAGTGCAGAGAAGGGAGGGGTCATTCTGGTGATTGCAGATATACGGGAAGTACTGGCAGTAATAGCTGAGCTTTTTTTTTGAGATTTCAGTAGAGAATTTGGTGGGACATAGAGGGAGGCTTCCCTCTTGGAGGAGCCAATTTATGAAATTTAAAGCTCAAAAAAATTCAAACAACGCCATGTGACTCTTTCTCTATATGTCCTAGCACCTTGAAGGTAATCCATTCTCTATATTATTTTCCTCATTTTCTTCCTTTCTCTCCCTTCCCACTGTGATCACCATTCCACTCATACCATGTCATTTTTATTGCCCCAGCAAAGGTCACTGGGGCAAAGGCGACTTTTTAATCTGCAAATCCTGTGACCTTTTTGAAGTCCTAGCTGACTTGATCTTTCTGAGTGTTTGACATTGTAATTCACATCTTCTAGAAATCCCCTCTCTCTTCTTCAGAGACACTGCTCTCTCCTGGTACTTTTCTGTCCACCTGAGCATTCTTTCTGAGTCACCATTGCTGGCCCCTTTGTTTCTGACCCGTCAATAACGTCTCCTTTCCCCAGAGCTCAAGCCTGGTTCCCTTCTCATTGTGTGTGTGTGTGTGTGTGTGTGTGTGTGTGTGTGTGTGTGTGTGTGTTTTCCTTTTTTTTTTCTGGTCAATTTTATTCATTCTCATGGCATCTATGATCACTTCTATGCTCACATGTACCAGTAGCTCTGCCAGAGTTCTGATCTCTTACTGTGTATCTCAAACTTCATGACCCATAAAGATCACAAATTGGGTTTTTCCCTTATGATATTTTTTTGTCTATTCTCTTCTTACCATTCTCAATGCTGCCGCTCCAAAATTTAAATTAAATTAAAATTTAATTTACATCTTGCCAACAATCAAGAAGGATTTAATGTTGCTCGAAGCCCTGTTTACTACCCTGTAGTGACCAAATTGAGACAAAGTTCATCTTCAGTTAAGCGGATGCTCTGAATATGTTAACTTCCACTCCTTTCATCAAAAAGAATATCACTGGTTGACTGCTTCAAGAAGCATGTTTCAAAGGTTCACATAATAGTACTTTTTCTTCAGTCTAATTGACAATTCTAGTTAAATGAATTTTTCCAATTCATTTTTGTAGCAACATCACATTTCACTATGGCCAACTTCTTTGAGTAGATAATAAGCCATATGCAAGTATATACTACACACCAAATCGTGTATTTTTTTGGTGCTAACAGATGAATTTGTAATATTTTACCCATGTGGATTATTGGAAACAAATATATGTTGGATATTAAAAAGCATTATAGATTTGTCCAGGATATTCAAAATATTTAGTGTTAGTGTTGCTTTATCATCTACATTGCTTAAGACAAAGGCTTAAGTATGATTTTAACCATCTGAGAAAAACACCTCGAATTTCTCCCCTCCTTTTACTTTTAGGGTTATGTCATAAAATCATGATGTCACTAATTTCTGATACTTCACTACTTAACAATCTGTCTTCATACCAATTGTTTTTATTCTATTTTAATTTTTGAAACATGAATATAGTTCTTATTTTAAGAAATTACAAATGAGATATTTATTTATTATAAAATACATGTTCATTGTAGAAGGTTTAGAGAACACTAGTGACCAAAACAGAAGCAAGTGAAATTTTATTCACAAGTAACCACTGTTAAATGCATATAAACCTTCCAGGCTTTTATTTTAAGTAAAAAGCTTTTTTTTTTTTTTTAAAATAATAGTCAAACCAGACAGTGTGTGTGTGTATATATATATTTTCTCTTTTAAACAAAATATTGTGCATATCCTAGATTTTGCTCAAGTATAACTTTTTTGCACCACATCAGAAAATTACTACTAGGAAAAGTGTCCTGTCATCAGAATTGCTATAAAAAATGTGAATTCTCATATTCTATTGCTTTTAGATAATAATAATAATAATAGCTAACTTATTGGGGGCTTCTCACGTGGCAGGTACCATGCTCAGTGCTTCATATATATGGTCACATATATTATTTGCTCATAACATTTCCATAAGCTTCCTAGCAGTATCCATCTTTAATGGGCAAGAACCTTAAGCACAGGGAAATTTATTATTTTGACCAAACTTGTAGCACTAGTAATTGCTAGAACCAAAATTTAAATCCACATCTTTGGGCTCTGGTCTGTGCTGAAAACTACAACACAGTACAGTGAGGATATTTAGAATATATATAGTAAGATATCACACTGAGTGTGCCTGCTTGCTCATGTTCTCCATCTGCCAATTTTTGAGATTCCTGAGGTTGGATAATCCTGCCACGAGGCTCTGATGAAACCCTAAGCCAAGTGGGAAGAGTAGAATGATTCATAGAGAAGCTTCTTAAGTCCTATTAGAATAGCTCTATAAAGGGCATTGTTCTGTTTCTTCTCTCTGCTTGAGTATGGTCACCAAAGCCCACTACCTCTCTGATGGATTTTCAAGAGGTACCATTATCATCAAGAAATGCGTTATCAACTACCAAGTCACTTACTTAATTTCAGCCTCTCTAGCCAACCATCAGCAGCTTGCGTGGAATACTTGAATTTTACTTTCTTGTTAAAGATAAAAACTCCTTTCTTGGGTACCAAGCATGAGATAGAACTTGTATAAAAAATGTAGAGAGTGATGGAGACTGTCTAATAGATTTAGCAATAGAGTTACCTTTCAGTTACAATGGTTCTTAATGAACTTGTTGCTGAGATGGGAAGTATGCAGCCTCATAGTCAGAAAGGTCTGAGTTTAAACCCCAGCTTTACCACTTACTAGCTCTACAATCTTTGGTATATTGAATAATCTCTCTGACTCTCTGAAATCTACAAATATAGATTTATAAATAGAGATAGATGCACACTGTCTGGTCTATAGTAGATGACTAATGAATATGACATCTTTCTTAAAAAACACCATGACCACCTTTTGCTTTGTATTTGTTCTTCTATGGGATGGAGAACGCACTTTGACCATCTATTCTGCAGTAAAAGTGAATTTTAGTTAAATTCCTATATGGAAAAGTGCAACTTAATTATAAGAATTTCAGGCATAAAGAGACCTCAGATATAATCCAGTTCAACTTTCTACTTGCAAAGAAGAGCAGATTTGAGGCTCAGAGCTGGGAAATAAGCTGATTGATGGCAGAACCTGGACTCTACCATCTTATCCAATATCTTGAAATAAATAATAAAGTTACTGCTAATGGCTAAGAAAGGAGATAAAATTTAAGAAGTTTTATTATATGAGTGGTCCTTGAAAATAAGTTACATGCAAGAATGACCTCTGTAATCCAAATAAAAATTCAAGCTTCAGAAATGTAGTTGCCAATGGGTCAATAAGGAGAATGCAATACAGTCCGAGAATGATCCCTTAACTCCTAAGACTGAAATCTTTGTAATGAAGCACATTGTTTCCTTGGCAAAAGATCATAACTGTATATATGTATATGTGATCGTTTTTTTCTGCTTCACCTTCATGGATATTTGTTTTAATTTTATTGATACTCAGGTTTAGTGTATTTTAAGTACACACATCCACATAAATATCATACATATACATTTAGAATTTTCTTAAATTAAATAATTATGTTGTGGATAAATTTTTATACTAGTTTTTGAAAATACACCTTCTTGTCTTAGCGGTAATAAAAATGTAGATTTACCACTTTTCATAATCATATTTTAAAAGCTTTATAGACCTTTAGAGACAGACTCCCTGGAAGCCTTGACAGTCAGCAAACACCCAAGATTAATAACATGAATGATTTGATGATTTTGGCATTTTGCAGAAATTGTACTTTAGATTTTCTTTAAAGAGGCATGACATGTATTTTCCACTTTCAATTCTCTTTTAGCTCATGTTTCAAATAGACTCTTGGTATGTACTTAAATTGCTCCTCCAAGATTTCCAAAAATAATTTGATGAATGATGATAACGTAAATTTTAGAGTAAAACATATGGTAAAAAACTTGTGTTAATGGATCTGGCTTTTTAGAATAACATTGATTTTTCTTTAAAAATTTATATGTCATATTAGTGAAAATTTGATAACTAGTAATTTCAGTTTCACTTCACCTAACTTGTGGAATAGGTGAAAATACCAATGTCAGATAAAGGGTATGAGTGTCTCATGGTACTTGTCTCCTTTATTGAGTTGCCATTTGTCAAACTGAATATATATATGTAATCTGTTGTACTGGATGTTATTCTTATAATCCTTTAGCTCTTTTTGTTTGTTTACTCAAATAAAAATAGTTTAGAGGTTGACAGAAAAATATGTGTGTATTTACCTGTCTTAAATGTTGTAAAGAACATGCTGGATAATCTTTAAAAAAAAAAGTCTTTTTCTAAAGACTCAAATTTTGAAATGGGGGGTTTTGTGCCCATGTAAAATTTATATACATGTATTTTGTTCCAAGAAAATAGATAGTTAAAAAAGCAACATCTAATGAATATATTCTTGTAATTTCTTTTATAGAAGACCTTCTTCTATCTGTCTTTCCTGGCTTTGTCCCTATTTGAAAAATGTTGTTGAAACCAATTAATTTATCTTTAAGTTTTGAGCATTTAGTAAATGTCAGAGAGTACTCTAATAATAAAAATAAGTAACAGCTTTCTCACTACATGGCAAGTAGTATTCCAGCTTTACACACACTAACTCAATTATCTCTCAAGACTACATGAATAAGGCACAGAAGGATATCTTGTCCAAGGTCACATACCTAGTACATGGTAGCACTGGTATTTGAACCCAGGCACTCTGACTTCACTCCTCCACCTCACCTCCAGTGTTAACCAGGTCACTGAATTGCTTCCCCAAGTTGCAAAATACTTTCAGAATTATGGCTTTAATATTTACTTATAAGAACAGTGACATGAAGAGCAATTAGCTTTTTAAAGGAAGGATTTAAATGAACTTTTAATTTTTTTCCATGTCTAATTGATTCTCACTATGAAAGTAGTGCTCTTTTGTCCTGTTATGTCTAGTTGCCACATTGAGTCCATGTTAGTCTTTTACTGTTACATTATATGTGGAATTGAAGCTTGGTAAAGACAGAAGAGTTTGTGTCTGAAGTTTTGAGTAGACGAGCGATTAAAAGTGTGTACTTTCCCAAGTTGTTCAGATTGGTCAGGATGATCAGTATATGTTCTTGTGCAAAATTTTTGCATTTTACACCTTTAAGATTTTTGCATCTTCTGACACTAGCTATCAGCGAAGTTAATGGAGGATTTGTGTTAAGATGTGTAATATGGAGAGTTAAATTATTAGCTAGTCACAGTCCCGCCCCCCCCCCCAACACAATACCTGAAAGATTCGTTTTAACTTTCTCAAAAAAATTCTGGAATGTAATACAGTATTCGAAAGGTTTATAAGCACACACCTCTACTGTTTGTTTTTCAGTCTGTGCAAAACCTTTTCAGTCAGCAACAAAGCCCTGAAAAATCAATATTTAGGCTCTTAGACTCCTGATAGGGGTGTAAGGGCAGGGTTTTCTACCTTTTTAATTTGCCCCCTGATGTTTTCTAGTTTCCTTGTCCTAGCTTTTCCTGTGATGGGAAAAGGAGGACTGTTTTATCAACCCCCGGTGGATAATTCCACCATTGTGGATTTCTGCCTGTTAGTCTTTTACTGTTACACACATTCACACCTCATATATTTTGCTCTAAAAGCAGAACATCTGAGATGATTCTGTGGTTGAAAAAGATCTCAAAGAGATGGAAGATGGATTTAATGTTGCCATTTTTAGATAATGCTGTAAATAGAATGGCAGCTGTCCTCGGATGCATAGCAGATATACACTACATATGCTGAATAGAAACAGATAAAATATTACACTCAATTAATCCTCATGAAAAGTTGCATTTTAGCCATGGACTCAGTCATCGAGTTTTTAACCACAGTGCACTTATTCTACACTCTCATGTGATAAAATCTCACGCTTTGAAGGTGACTTAAGAAGGGAGAAATTTGCTGTTATCTTCAACTAGGTTTAAAGCAATCTGTAATATTTTAGTTATTTGCCTTTTCTCCTCCCTCTCTTTTTTGAATCCTGTAAGCAATTAAAATCTGCAAACATTTCTGGGACACCTATTATGTATAAGACACTCTTCTTGGTGTGATGAGGGGAATGAGATATGAACTATTTCTTGTGCAGAAAATGTATAAGCAGAAGTTTATCATGCAAGATAGAATGTGAAAATTGCTATAAGTGAATTCTGACAGATATCTTTAGTTCACTAAGTTGAACATTTATAAAACAACACTTCTGTTTCAGGTGTATTGCTAATAGGTACTGCTGATACAAGAGAAATTAAACCCAGTCCTCAAGGAAATTTCCTCAGGGAAGATGGCATGTAAAATAATAATTACATTTGATAACTGAATATATAGTTTAAATGTTCAGAAAGAGCAGAGGAAGGGAAAATGAACTCTTCTGGAAGATGCTGGATTTTAGGGCAAGACTTCACAGAAGAGGTAATGAGTGACCAGAATTTGTAGGCATGAATGAGTGTAGTAGAGAAATAACAAAGGGCAATAGAAGAAGATGAGGGCATTACAGTAAAAGGGAATATCACACTCCCCAAAAAGGTGACATGAGACTGGTGTATTGGAGACTCTGAATTGTCTGGGGTCACCCTCATCCTATAGAATTTGTCTGCATCATGGGAGGGTGTCTGGAGTGTTCGGCAAACACAATTATGAAAGTCTGTGCCAAAAGCAAAGTAAATTGTGTATGAAATCTTTATTTTTATAATAGCAACTTATATACTTTCTGAGCAGAGATGGTTTTGAATCCTGACTCTGTAACTTGTTATTTTGTGATCTCAAGCAATTCTCTAAACCTCTCAGACTTCAGCTTTTCAACAGTGAATGAAGGTTCTGATATTTAATATAAAACAATGCATTTTCTGATACCTAGTATAAATTGAGGACTTTAATTATTGTTCTTTTTTTTAAATTTGTTTGTTTTGTTTTATTGGTTGACCATTTTTTGATGGTGTTCCTCACTGGGGAATAAAAACATAATTGCATTCAAATCAATGCCTCCTAATTGCCGTTCTTCCCATTATGTCTGGAATTTAAATGATGTGGGAGAGGAAATAGAAAGAACTTTGAAATGGGAGTTTGGAGAACTAAATTCTAGTTCCTCCTGAACCATAAACTGAGACTGGTGATCTTGACTCAAAATGTGCCCTGTAACTTTATTTTTCAATAAGGGGATGGGAATGGGGTGGTATGAAATGTCTGACTCATGTCCTTGTTGCTATGAGTAGTTACTGAGGAGCAGCCCAGCGACTTGAAAAAGATAAACCACACAACTTCATTCTGACAAAGTCTTTAAAAAATAAGAAATTTGCTTATGCATTTTCTGATTGGGGTTATGGGGTGGGAATTGTCTGTAGCTACTAAACTCATTTTAAAGAATGGTGGTTTCTTCATTATTGTAAAAAATGACAAAACACAGAGTTAATATCTCCTAAAATTCATTAAACTAGCAAAAGGTGTTGGGCCAGCCTTGATATTTCATTTAAGGTCAAGAATTTGAATTGTGGAGTGTGGTTTGATGGTTTGGGTGTGCGATAGTGAGATTGTGGTTAGGTGGGCTCTCAGGAGCATCTCATGCCTGTTGAAAATCTGTGCATTAGAATGTATAAAAAATACAAAGAGTCATGTTAATAAATGATGAAGTTTACATCTTGAGAAAACTTAGTGGTTGTTGACTATGGAACACAGTGCTTCTTTCTATAAATTAATTGTTTTACTCATTAATAATTGTTCATTGACGAAGTCTAGAGAGATTAACATCCTGAAGAATATGTTGTCAGTAAAGCCACAGTCAAGGAGCGTTAACTCCAGATTCCAAACCACAGCCCTTTGATATTACTTCCTCTCATGATAAAATCTAACTGCTATTTTCACTGTACATTAATTTTGATATCATTTTGAAGTAATATCATGTATGGCTCTGTAGTCTCTTAATGCAGACAGTCCTCTCTCTCTCTCCACTCTATTTTCCTTGTTTTTTTTTTTCCCACTGTTAATCTGGTAACCAGCCACTTATTGTACTGATTATCTTGTAATTGAAACTGTAAAAGCCTATGGCAGGTAAACCTATGGCAGGCAGATGGTCTCCCCAGTATGTCAGCTGTCTTGGATGTTTTTTTTTTTCTTTCTTTTTTGGACTACAATGTGGTCTGGGGGGAAAAAAAACACAAAGAAAAAAAAAAATAAAAGGAGCCCAGATTATACAATTTGAAATTTAACAGAATGTATTTGCTAACACTTTCGAAGTTGCCTTAGACCAAAATTCATTATGGAAGCATCTTTTGTGGAGCATGAAGTGAAAGAGAAAGAGAAGAAACTACAGTGTTAGGAAAAGTATGTAGGTTATTACAACAGATTTTCAGCAATGTTTGTGCTTTTGGTCTTTTGGTGGACTTATTCTTGGAGGGGTCAGAAATGTCCCCAAGCTGTTGGTTGCTTCTGCTTGTTCTCATAGCAGCCTGAGGGAAAAAGTGCTTGTTTAAACACTAATATAGCTCCCCAAACCAACAATTATAGCACATTTTTTTTAAAAAAAGAAAATTACATTAAAGATGAATGAGGGTATATTGAAATAATTATGTTTTAAGGTACATAACATTAAAAGATATTGAATAGAATATTGACTGTTTTGTGGAAATAGCAATAATGAGATTCCTGTCACCTAATCTTACAATAATTGGGTTATTACTATGCAAATGAAGGTATTACTTTAAAAAGTAAGGAAGCAAGACAGATCCTTAAGGCAGTTCTTTATCTGTTCTTAAAGCTATGCTGTCAATTCTTCTTAGACTAAAGATCCTGTTCTAAACAATTTGGACATGCTCATTTCACTATTTGCCCTAATTTCACTAAAATTTCACTATAATATTTTTCAGCTGCCACAGGTAGCAGATTGGTAGCTGGTGACTTTGGTTTTTTTTTTTTTTTTTTTTTTTTTTTTTTTTTCAGCTTTTTGTGGAACCCAAAGGAATAATTGTACTGTATAATTATTGCCCACTGTCTTTTTTTTTTAAAGAAATATTTGAATTTTTCTGCCAAAGATGCATGCTAGAGCTCTTATCTCTATTTTCCATGCATCTCTATCATTATTGTGTAGTTTCACATGGTACCTATGCATCTCAAAAGCCACCAGGTCATTTTGGGCTAGCAGACCTCCTAGGATACTTCTGTGGCTGAGGAAGAGATTTCACCATGTCCATTTAAACTCCTATGGCACCCATCAAATGAATAGAAATATTTGGAGCAATTGCCATTTTACTTCATGACCCAGGTAAATAAATACCTGTGTGTTCAGCAGAAAATGATATTTCAAACTGTTGATTCCTGAGGCTTTGGGTAAAAGGTGATTGTATTTCCTGGGAATGTTGTGTGATTTTTATATACTGCTTGCTGTATGAAATGCTCTCTGTATAAGGAAAGGTACAAAGTTCCACTTTAAAAGTTTTCTAGTGTTCCTACATAGAGAAAGCATCAAACAAAAGCCTTAGATTGAGCCTTATTGAAATCTCACAATAGACTTTTTATAGTTTCGATACTCTTTGATAACATATACGAGGTTAATCAGAGCAAGTAGATTTGAGGAAATCATGAAAGACAGATTTCATTTACCAAGTACTTTTTGTTTCAAGCATTTGGAGGTCAAGAAAATATAAGCATTCTCAGTCTATTTCAGAAGCAATTGAAATTTAAGAGACTTTATAAATGTCATCAACGACTGTTTTTTATCTTATGTCCTTTCATTGTTCTTAAGGTAGAGCTAGGCTCAGAGTGGCTACTACACATTATATCTATATCATTCTTTGTTCAGTAAAGAAATATTAGAATAAATTTCTATTTATGTGAGCACAAATTTGCCATTTTATTGTTATTAGGCATGATTTATCAAATATAGTTAACATTTTCAAATAATTCACGAACCTGAAAATATTCTAAATCTTGTATTTCCATAATCCAACTAATTTGGTTGGCCTCAACAAATTAACATATGCTGGCTGGTAGTTTTTGTTAGAGCACCGTGGAAATATATTTGGGAAAAATGCAGAATTCTAGAACATCGCTTGGGTTAGGATATGTCATGCTGGTGTTGTAAACATTCCTAAAATCTCATTTGCAAGCTCAGTTGTGAGTTTAGGTAATTGAGCAGGTCATCTATCTGCCATATGTTGGTTTAGCTTTCCAGACTTTGATTTCATGGTGCCTCCATATATACTTGCTTCCCAGGACAGGAAAGAGAGGGCAGGAGAGTGGAGCACTAGCAATTAAATGCTTTATTACAGAGTGACAAATATCGCATCTCATATTTCTTTGCTAGGATTAATCACATGGTCACTCCTAATTTCATTGGGGTGAAACGTGTAGGGAAGAATTAGATATTACTTGATACTAGTAATATTTATTATATCCAGTATTGATTTATTCCACTTATTGAGAATAATACCTTTAAAATATGAAATATCACTCATAATGTGTGGTGAGACTATAGCAAGGATTATAATGTTTTTCGTTAAAAACGATAAGCATTTTCCTCCTATTCATTGATGCACCCACTTGTCTAGACTTCCATGGACCTTGCTCTTCTTAGATTTTATGGAACAGATTTTACCTTGACTACAGTAGCTTTTCAGTCAGCCTTTACAGATGTGGTTACAGTGAGCTTTTAAATTGTAGCTGTGACCAACCTGCAATAATGATAAACATCACAGAAGAATGCCCTTTGTCCAGGTTTGATAAGGGTTGGTGACATTAAATGCAGCTAATAGTTTCTCAGGTTGGAAAGGAGGTTATTCTGTTTGCAAAAGAAGGAAACATTAGAATCAGTACATTCTTTAACTCATTCTGATAGGATCTACAAAGAAAAGAGAGCACACTTAGTGTAATGAATGCCCAATTATCTTTTTCAACAAAGCTAATAGATGTTAAGCCAGTAACAAAAGTTTGTATCTTATTTAGCTTTTGGGGTAGCAAACAAGAGGAGAACTGGGGTGTGTTTGACCTGGAGGGGAATTATTTTACCACTTAGGTGGAATAACTTACTGTCCTCCTCAGAAAGTAACCAAATAATTTTTTTAAATGTCATCATGAAATTGTGAATTTAAGAATATTTGATTAGTTTGATCTATTGCAATTCTTATCAGTTTTAAGCTCAAATTGTCTCATCATTGACCAATGAAAACCTCTTCAAATTGGCTCCTGAGTACTTTTGACATAGCTGTTGTCATCTTTGATAGCTTGCTTGGTATCTAGTATGTCAAGATGTTCTCGGGGCATTTTGTATATATCCTGTCCCCATCCACTTATCCAAGAAGCCTTATTTTCTGAACACTTTGTATGTTTATTGCTGTTGACTTGGTCACTATTCATAGGCCTAACCAGACAGTGTTATTTTATGTGCTTAGATTTTTCACCTCTAATTTTACTTTTAAGCTATCAAATTTTATGTCATACAAAGGCATTTAAAGTTGTCCTAATGTATATGAGTGAGGTCTAGCAGAAGTTTTAGTAATGTTTTTAGAGAATTACATTTCCTCTGTGGAAGAGCGCCATCTTCTACCTTTCAACAAAAATGTGTACATTTAAAATGTTTCTGACCTGTTTCTTTGTTTTAGTAGTATGGGCTGTCTTTCACATTTTATTTTCATATTTGGTTCTCCTTTGACTAGTGGTGATCAAATCTGCTAACAGTTACTATCTCTATAACCTCTTATATCTAGAGTTCTATTTTTATTTTTTTTTTGTATGATTGTTTTATCTTGATCACCATTTACCAATGTCTATCAGTTGCAGTAATTTCCTCATTAGTGGTCATATACATTATATTACTTATACATTTCTGTAGTTAAACATTTAAAAATTATTTTTTGGAAAAATTAAGGGAGTAAACACTAGCACAATTATCATAATTTTACTGAACTAATATATACTGTGTCATAGTTGGCCTAAATGGTTAATTGTGCTCCTAGAGATTATTCCCCAAAGCACTGTTTGGCAATGAAACATGGAAAGTTACGGAGTCTATAATATTTGCTTGTTCAGAAAACCCTTTTTCAGGCTGGGCCTAATCTCTAAGAAATTTTTTAAACTAATATGACTGGGGAATAAACTGCCCCTACACTTACTAGCAGCTGGGTAGGAGGAAAGATGAAGGGTGGAGTTATGGGATCTAAAGATTTTGCATTTCTTAGAACCTTGGTTAGGTATAATTTCGAATTACCCTCATTCGACAGGAATGCCTGGACCAATCTGGGTGACTTTAATAGCTGACTACTTCAACTTTTCAAAAGATGGTGCTTGCTTAGCTGAATTAGATCACCTGGACTGGTGTTTTTAGATATGTATGGGTCCTCCATTCCACCTGTTTACCTGTCCTGCTTCCCACTTTCTGGAGTCTTCCGGAGGCTCTAAGACTAACCAGAGGGCCATACAATTAGCTGTATTATTGGATCACAGCCATTTGCAAATGTTACATGATTGTACTGGGTCATCAGAAAATTTTTAAAAGAAATAAGGGTAATTTTTGAAAAATGTCCAACCAGATTTAATCATAAAGAAAGATAATATATCAAATACCCAGACATTAGAGTTAGGACAGATTATTGGGCTTTATCTAGTGCTTTCAGCATCTTATCTCTGTAATTCCCTGAGCTCTTCTCTCCACAACTCTGTATGTCAGATTTATTCTTTAAATTTGAAAGCTGATTGCATCTGCAGTTCCAGGTCTGACGACCACAGAGTATGAGGAGACCATCTCTTTTGGTGGCTCTCTCTTAACGATGAGGGAATGTTTTCACAGATGCAAATTTCTTGCATGTTCTTGCATGTTTTATTTGTTCATATAGTGCCATATGCCCATTCCTGGACCCGAATCATGGTTCCAGAGGTATTTCCTTACAGATTAGCTTAGGCCTGGATTTACCAATCAAACACTGGCAAGGAAGATAGTATTACCATGGTTGTCTTAAATTCAGCAGGATCCATCCCAGAAGGTGAGCTCATTTTCTCAAACTGCACAATTTTTACATGCTGAGGAGGGGATATTCAGGAGAGAATATATCTATTATATGTCTATTACATATAATGTTACATCATGCCTTAGGATATATATATATATATATATATATATATATATATATATATATTCATTTGTTCGACTTTAGAATATGAGTAAAATAATGAGCAATTACAGTTGGAGTAAGAAAAAATACAATATGATATAATGTATCCAAAGATGTGTGGTTTGGTTATTAAAATGTGTCAAACTATTCTTCTGGTTTTTATTATTCTTAAAATTTCTCCAAGTATGAATTGCATGAGCAACCCATCATCCCTTTGTATCTCTAGATGAGCTCAGTGAAAATCAACTTCTGTGAAAAGTGATTAAACTTGCTTTTAAGAACTATCATCTGCATTGAACTATGTATTCAGCATCCTGCCATGGCTTCTCCATACAATCCCTCTGTTTTAGGTCAGGGAGTGTGCTGGGCTTAGCACCACCATCCATGTTTTTCTAGACCCATGCCTGGAATATTGTCTGCTTGTCCCTCACACTTTTTAGATCTTTGCCATTCCTTGAAACCCAGCTAAAATACTATGTCTATGAAGCTTTTTGGTAACTGGCCCAGTGCAAGAGGCTTTTCTTTCTCTTTCCTCTGATAACTTTAAATATTATTTTTTATTCAGTTCATTTGTTGGTCAAATCATGTGTTGCTTTTTGAGACTTTTTCTAATCTATGTCTTTGAGCTATTATTAACACCTATTATTGATTATAACTCTTGAAAATAGAAATCCTTGATATCCTAATGAGTCCCATGGGAAAAAATTTTTTGTGTGTCTGTGTAGTCATCTTGGAAAGGGAAGTTTAAAGAATCTCTCATCTGGACATAAAAATAGCTCACATTTATTAAGCATTTGCTATATGCCCAACAGACTAACAAATGCTTTATGGGCATTATCTCATTTCTTCCTCACATACACAGAAAAAAAAAAAAAACTCCATGTAGTTGATTAGACAAACTTGTCTCAAAATAGTTGAAGCAAGAAAAGTGATAGAGTGGTACTCTAACCTTTAATATCACCAGGCATCTTCTCTCACTCTGTCATCTCGTGTCAGCCTTGCTTTCTACTTTGTTGACTTTTTTATGTTTGAATGGTCCTCAGTAACCTCAATCATAGAGAGATGTGGGAGGAGGGGAGAGAAAAGAAGATGGGTGGGGGGGAGAGATTTTTTATATTAGTTGCTGTGGTGATGGAGATCCCCACATAGCTTCCCAGAACTGATCAAAGATTACTCAGGCCTGAGCAGTAATTCCTAAAGTACAAGAGTGGGTGGCCACCAACCCTGTTTGAACCATGAACTTTGCAAAGAGGGTATTATGATTTTTCAATGAGATCCTGAATAACAATTTTTCTGGTAAGTATTATTTCTAATTTATTGATAAGACCTGGGCTTAGAGATTAACTAACTTGCATAAGATCTCCCAGATAGATTCAATCCAGAGTAAATTCCAAAGTTTATGTTAGTAGCCATTTTTCTATAATTGTAGTGTTTTTATTAAACTGTATATGAGTATTTTACATGGGCTAATCCAATATTTGTCACTTGACCAGTCCTGGGGAGAAAAGAAAAAAAGGATAAACTGAGCTGAAGCTCTGATTCTTAGAGTTCCTGAGATGAAAGGGCATGAGTTCTGTTATCTCTGACTCCTTCCAAAATCCAGAGCCTGCCCTGTTCTTGCTTAGGCCTGCCACCAGGCCCTGTTCTTCAGGTTCTTCCTGCCCTTAGTACCTCGGAGAGACCACCCACTGTTTCACTGCAGCTTCAAGTCTTCCCATTCTTCTCCTTCTGACCCAAGAATTTCAGATGTCTAAGATGAGTTTTCTATAATTTATGACATTATTGTATTTTAGTGCTGTTTAATTTTTTTATATATATATATTAATACAAAAGCATATATTTTGTGGTAACAACCCCTTTCCTAACATTCTGGAATGCATTCCTCGTTTTACTTCTACTAATGACTTTCCAACTTTGAAGTAGTTAGATCACAGCTTCTTTATTAATAAGTTTTAATGACTTTGTTTTTTCCACATCATCTAACAAAGTACGTTGCAGATATTGCTCAACGATATGTTTATTTAATTTGACATAGTACTCAGAGATGGGTTGAACTGTCCATCACACTCATACGAGGACCAGCAATTTGATCTTTTTGTAGAGAGGGCTTGAATACTGTTTTACTCTGCATCTTCAGCTGAGAGTAAGAGCTGTAGGATGAGACAGAGTTTACCAGCCTAATCCATGGATTGGTATGTAGTTCTTATCTTCTTTATTCATTCAGTCTTTACTATTTCAGCTGAAGGGTTAATTTTGGATCACTTTTTACTTTTAGAATATCGAATTTGGCATATTCTTGGGATTTTTGCTTGTAATCAGGAATAATGTCTTTGTGTTGTGAAAAACATTAAAATGTTATGTACTGTCTTATCCAAATTAGATGTCAGTTACTTTATACATTTAAATTTATGTGATAGTACTGTGACCAGAAAGGGGAACAAGTCTTTTTATGTTGAAATTTGGCCTATAAGCAATGAAAATTAGATTCCTATTAAGAATTCATTGTCTATATTGAAGATATTTGGGCTATTCACCAAGTGACTTTTTTTAAAGTTTATTTTTCGAGGTGACATTAACCAATTTTATTGGCTAATAAAATTATATAGGTTTCAAGTGTGCAATTCAATAATATGTCATTTGTATATTGTATTGTGTGTTCACCACTCAAAGTCAAATCTATATGTGACCACCTTTACCCTTGTCTACCTCCCCTCACTCCCTTCTCCCTCTGGTAACCACTAAACTATTGTTTGAGTTTTTGTTTGTCTTGTTTATATGTTGCTTTTCTTTAACTGATTAAGTACAATTTTACCTTTGGTCCATGTACATCAGCAGAGGGGTATGTCTATTTTACTTTTTAATGTTATAAACCACAAAGGCTTTTCTAAATTAGCAGGGGGCATTCACACAGCAAACCAGTGAAAAATGTCATGAGCTTTCATCAGCTGTTTTGGTTTTAACTGCCACTTTGGGGCTTTTACACTTCTTTTCTTTTCCTATCCCATCTCCAGGAGGCAAACAAAGAAATATAATTTGCATCAGCTATAGAAATGCCTCTGAGATCACTGCTGTAAGTGTGCTGGGGATTTGGAATAGAAATTTTGAAAAAGAGAAAAAGGCAAGGGTAAATGCTCTATTGACAAGGGAGTTTCATAGGCATGTGGTGAGAGCATAACACTGGATGTGTGAATACAAATTCTGCAAACTTCCTCTCCTCTAGTAAAAAAATAGAAAGTCTAGGGGTGTGAAAGTTCTGTCTGGTTAAAGAGTTGGACACAATGGCAGCTGCATAGCTTAGTTTTTTCTTTCTGAGTCAAGATACTTCCCTTTTAGAGTGCTTGCACCTTCACTCCTTGCCCTCCTCCCCATCACACAAGGCACCACTGGTTGAGAAGAAGGCAGATGACTCTCTGTGTGTGATGCTAAACGATGATGCTGTCATTTGGCCAGCCCACTGGGCTGGAATGGAAGAGCATTTGAATTCTCACGTTGGTGCAGAGCATTAGCACATTCACCCTTTGTTGACATCAGGTCAAGGAACCCAAGTTAGCTTGTGAACCAAGTTTTTCCCTGGAATAAACATAATATGTGTACTTGGCTAGGAGGTCAGCTGTTAAAAATGATTTTTTTTTTTCAGTAGGATCAGGTATTCAGATTTAGAAAACATCTAAGTGGAGCCAATTTAGACATTTAATCAAAGCAAAATCTATTCTAAAAATAATAAGATCTCATTATAGATTCACAGATCTATGTATTTGTGTGCTCAAGGATAATAATAATACTGGGATATGTTTCAGAGAAAAGAGATGAGTAAAAATAAGAAAAAAAAAGTAATGGATTTGAGCCCAAGTAAATTAAACTCTATTATTTAATTATAGTATCTGACTGTGAATATAAATGAAAGATATAGAGCAAGAATTTTTTCTGCAGTTTGGATCATTGAAGATTCATGACTAAAAGGGGAAATCTTTCACTCAGAGCTACAAGCTAGAGATTTGATACTTCACAAAATGAATCAGGGAGTATAAAATATTTTGGGAATTGAGGACAGTCCCTTTTGGACACACTCAAATGTTTTTACATCTAAAGTGAGTAAAAACTGCATACTGTGGAAAATACGCCAGTGTCCTTCAATTTGCCAGTCTGTGGTAACTTGAATATATGGGAAATATTCACTGATACACAATGAAAAAGGACATGCTAACTCTTACAATTTTATTTTTGGAACTTCTTGTGGGCCAGCGTCTGCAATAATATTCGTGGTTGGGCTATTTGTTTGTTATCAATTGATAGTTTTGGCAAGTGGGTAAGTTTAAACTCCGGTGTCCTGGTTAAATTCTCATATAGAAGAGTTATGATGTTCCATCTGCCATGTTCTTATTTTGCCTTCCTTAAGGAAATGAGGCATAACTGCATTCTCAAGCAGATTGTTGACACACTGCAGATTTAAAAAAAAAAAAAAACTAATATTTTTACTGTAGAGTTTAGTAACAGTAATCTCAGTTCTAAGCTCAACTCTGTTACTTTCTTGCCTATGACCTTATTCAAGTTAACTTCATCTCTAAGATGTATTTTATATAAAAGGTGAACAGTAGCCTAGGTAATTGTTAAACCTTCTTATAATTTTAACAGAGTATGAATTATTGATGGTCCTTGATAAATAAAATAAATAGAAAATTTGCCCCAGTGTCAACAACTTTTCAGTTTTGTATTCACTTTAGTGCATTAGAAAACACATTCTCTTAGGCATTATTACCTTTAATGTTGTCTATTCAAAAAAGTATATATCAAATGATAGAAATTGTGGTGTTTCAAATCAGTCAGGTTTTTTCCCCCCTGACTAATCTCAATTAATTTCTCAGTTCTCTTTTTAATGGAGATATGACTGCATGTGTACTTCTAGATGGGGAAAGCAGGAGAGTCTGGGGAGAAACAAGAAGAATATCACACATAACTACTTTTATTATGATGTTTAAAGTTTTAATGTACTAATCTTACCAATTTGTAGAAATATTCAATAGAGCATGCATGGTTCATGGTGCATTTCACTCAGACTGGTAAAATGATGACACCATCAGATTATGACAAAATATGTACATGTAATACCAAACCTAAAGCAACTGCTAAAAAATCTATACAAAGAGATGCTCAGAAACACTATAAATAAATCAAAATTGAGTTAGAGAAAAATATTGAAGGAAAAAGCCAAAGAAATAAAAAATAGAAAAAAATGAAAAAAATACAGATTTTAGCCCTAACACGTTGTTAATTACATTAAATATAAGTGGTCTAAGTACAACAATTTAAAGATATATTATCAGAATGTATTAAAAAATTGAAACCAAATATATACTGTCTATAAGAAATTATCTTCAGTTATAATGATGTAGGCAAGTTGAAAATAAAAGGATGGGCAAAGATGTATTATGCAAACATTAATGAAAAGAAAGCAGGAGTTGTAATATTAATATAAGCAGCAATAGACTTTGGAGCAAAAAATATTACCAGTGACAGAGAAGAGTATTACATAATGATAAAGGAGTTGCTCCATCAAAAATACAAGGTGATCCTAAATGTGGATGCTTAAATTACTGAGTTGCAAAATAACATGAAGCAAAAAATGATAGATTTGAAAAGAGAAATAGACAAATTCACCAATATAGTTAAAGATTTCAATACCTCTGTTCATTAATTGATAGAGAACTAGAGGCAAAATTAGCAAAGATATGGAAAGCTCAACAGCATCTGTAACCAACAGACTGTAATGGACACTTGACTCAGCAGCAGCAGAACACACATTCTTTTCATGTGACTATGGAACATATACACATATAGACACTATCCTGTACCAGAAAACACATCTCAACAAATTTAAAACACATCTCGACAAATTTAAAGAATTAAAATCATATGGAATATAATCTTTGACCTCTATGGAATCAAATTAGAAATTAGTAACAGAAATATAACAGGACAATCTCTGAACACTTGGAAACTAAGCAGCATACACTGTAAATAATCCATAGGTCACAAAGGAAGTGTCAAGGATCATGAAAAAATACATTGCACTGAATGAAAATAAAAATACAATGTCTAAATTTGTGGGTCACAGGTAAGAAGTACTGAAAGGGAAGTTCATAGCACCAAATGTATATATCAGAAAAAGTTTCAAGTCAATAATCTAAGCTCCCACTTAAAGGTCCTAGAAAAGAAAAGCTGAATAAAACCAAAGCAAGCAGAAGAAAGGAAATAGTAATGTTAAGAACAAAATCAATATAAATGAAAACAGAAAAACAATCATTTTTTAAAACCTAGTTATTTGAAATGATCAATAAAATTGACAAGCCTCTAGCAAAGCTAACAAAGAAAAAATAGAAAAGACACAAATTGCCAATATCTGGAATGAGAAAGGGATGATCACTACAGATCCTGCAGACATCAAAAGGGTATTATGGGAATACTACAAACAATGCTACACACATACATTTGACAACTTAGATGAAATGGACCAAGTCCTTAAAAAACAAAAAGTATCGCGGCTCACCCAGTATTAAATAGATAATCTGAATAGTCCTATAATTAATAAGGAAATTGAACCTATAATTTTAAAACTTTCAAAAAAGAGTACCTAGCTCCAGATGGCTTCACTAGAGAATCCTAACAAATGTTTAAAGAAGTAACACCAATACTACACAGTCTATTCTAGAAAACCACTCATTTTGTGGAATTAATATTATACAGATACCAAAATCAGAGAAAGACAGTATAAAAGAAGAAAACTAGAAACCAATATCCCTCATGAATACAAACACAAAACTCCTTATTACAACATTAGCAAATAGAATACAGCAATTTATGAAAAAGAATGATAAAGCATGACCAATTGTTCATTTATTCCAGGGATGCTAAGCTGGTATAACTTGAAAAACTATCAGTGTGATTACCAATGTTAATAGGCTAAAGAAGAAACAGCACTTGATTCTATCAATTCATACAGAAAAAAAAATTCAATACTCATTCATGATAACCCTCAGAAATAGTACTTCCTCAACTTGACATAAAGCATCTATTAAAAAAACTACGTAAAAATCTACAACAAACATTACACTTAATGAGTTTTTTTTTTTTTTCTCTCAGATCGGGAGCAAAGTCAAGAATGTCAGCACTCAACACTCTTATTCAATATTGGGCTAAAGTTTCGAAACTGCAAAAAGATAAGAAAAATTAATTTAAAAAATAGAGATAAGAGAAGAAGAAATCAAACTATTCCTTTTAAAATTTCAAGGAACTTAAAAAAAAAAAAAACCTTTCCAAACAAATAAGTGAGTTCAGCAAAGTAGTCGGATATAAAATAAACATACAAAATAATATTCCTATGTGATTACAATAAACTAGACACCAAAATTAAAAATATGATACCATCTGCAATGACTCAAAAATTAAATGCTTAGGTATAAATTTAATAAAACATACATAGATCTTGTTTGCCAAAAGCCACATATACTTGATGGAAGATCTGAATAAATAAATATGTTTATGGACTAGAAGACTCACTATAGTTAAGATATCACTTTTCCCCAAACCGATATACAGTTTTAACACAACTCGTATTAAAGTTCCGCAAGACTTTTTGTAGACATAGGCAAGAATATTCTAAAATTTATATGGAAAGGCAAAGGAATTCAAATAGAAGAATAAAGTGAGGAATTAATCTACCCAATTTTAAGATTTATTATATAGCTACATTAATCAAAACTGTGTGATATTGGCAGAGAGAGAAACACATATCAATGGATTAGAAGAGCAAACCCAGAAATTGGCCCACACAAATATATAGGACTGATTTTGACAAAGGTGCAGAACCAATTCAATAGAAGAAACATTGCTTTTTCAACAAAAGGTATTGGAGCAATTGGACATCCACAGGCAAAAAAAAAAAAAAAAAAAAAAAAAAAAGTGAAGCTTGATCTAGGTCTTACTTCTTATGTAAAACTTAACTCAAAATATATCATGAAGTTAAATGTAAAACTTAGAACTAAAACTTTTATGGAAATAGTAGAAAATCTTCAGGATTTTCTCAAGCAAGGCAAAGAATTTTTAGAAGTTATATAAAAGCATGATCCATAAAAAGAAAAAAAATTGATAAATTAGACTATCAAAATTTAAAACTTTGTCAAAATTAAATTTTTTAAAAGGATGAAAAGACAAGCTACAGACTAGGAGAAAATATTTGCAGACCATCATCTGACAAAAGACTAGTAGTATGAGTATAAACTATCAAAACTCTGTGATAAAAATAAACAGTTTAATTAGAAAATGGACAAAAGTCATAAAGAAACATTTCCTGGGAGAAGATATTCAGATAACAAACACATGAGAAGATATTTAACATCATTTATCATTAGAGAAAAGCAGAATGGCTAAAATAAAAGTAATGACATCGCCAAACTGGCAAGCATGCACAGAAACTGACTCACTCATGCACTGCTGCCGGTGCGGATGTAAAATGGTGCAGCCATTCTGCAAAAACGGTTTGGCAGGTTTTTAAAGAAAATTTAACATACAACTACCATACAATTCAGCAATTGCACTCCTGGGCATTTATCCCAGAGAAAGGAAAACTTATGTTCACACAAAAACCTGTATACAAATGTTTATAGCAGTTTTATTCATAATAACCCCAAACTGGAAACGACTCAGTGTCCTTCGATGAGGGAATGGTTAAATGATTCATACCATAGAATACTACTCAGCAATAAAAATTAATGAACTATTGATAGACACACCAACCTTGTTAGAGCTCTAGATAATTATGTTGCATTTATGATTTCATTTATATATAATATTCTTGAAATGACAAATTATAGAAATTGTGAATAGAGTAATGGTTTCTAGACTTTAAGGAGAAAGTGGGGTAGGAGGGAAATGGGTGTGGCTATAAAAAGGCAACATGAGAAGTTCCTATGGTAATGGAAATGTTCTGTATCTTAATTGTGTTAATGGAATTGTCTTGGTTTTGATATCGTACTATAGCTTTACAAGATGTTACCTTTAGAGGAAAGTGGGTAAAGAATACACAGGATCTCTTTGTGTTATTTCTTATAAATGCATGTGAATCTACAATTATCCCAAATGAAAATGCTTACTTAAGAAGGAAGACAACCCTCTAGTGGATTTTGGATTAAAATCCAAAGCCTTCCATTGGCCCTTTCCAGCCTCATTCATTTCCTACCTCTCTCTCTCTTTCTCACACACATCATGCCGCATGCAGCTATAGTGGCCTTTTTACTGTTCCTAGACATGCTTAGCAAGCTCTCACCACAAGCCTCAGTCTAGTAGTCCCCTCTTATCTGTGGGGGGTACGTTCCAAAGTGCCCAGTGGATACCTGAAACCATGGGAAGTCCCGACCCCTACATATGCTGTTTTTTCCTGTACATATATATACCTCTGATAAAATTCAATTTATAAATTAGGCACAGTGAAGATTAACAACAAAAGCTAATAATAAACTAGAATAATTATACTGTAAGAAAAGTTCTATAAATGTTTCTCTGTCTCTCAAGATATAGTATTGTCCTATACTCACTCTTCTTATGATGCGAGATGATACAGTGTCTATGTGTTGAGATTAAGTGAGACACTCAGAACAGCATACAATTTAAAACTTATGAACTGTTTCTTTCTGAAATTTTTTATTTAATATTTTGAGACTGTAGTTGACCACTGGTAACAGAAGCCACAGGAAGTGAAACCTTGAGTAAGAGGGAACCGCTGTAGTTGTTATTCCCTTTGTCTGGAAAGCTCCTCTCTCTGGCTTACTCTCTTCATCCTGGTCTCTGCTTAAATGTCACTTTATCAGAGAGGTTTTTTCTTGAACACTCTATCTAAAATAGTGTTTTTGTCACAATCGAGTCTCCTACCTGGATTTATTTTATTTTCTCTCATTAGAAACAGATTTGGTGTTTTTAAAATTCCAACTTCCTAGGATAGAAAACCTTAAATTTCCTGCTATGCCTTCTCTTTTCTGTGTTCTAGGATTTGGAGCATTTGATTTTAAAAACAAACCAAGCATACCGATGTACTCTTGTCTTTCCTTTTGCCGATGGCTCTGTATCTGTCTAGATGGAATTTAAGGGTTCTGTAGAGCATAGTACATGCTCTATATTCTGCCATGTTCAGCTTATCACAATCCACTGGTGCTCTCCCGAATAACTGTTTGAGTCAGCCTTGACTCCTCATGCCATGAATCTGCCTCTAAATGACTTAGCCCTTATTCTCTTCTAGGCTTTTTAATCAGTCCACGGTGTAAAGACACACTTCAAGAGGATCCTTAGAAATCTTGGACAAGCTTCCCCGCATGTGGCAGGTATGTCTCTGTCTAGACGCTGAGTGTGCAAAAAAAAATGTAACTAGTTTTGTTCTTTGTAGATAAATCAAAATTATATATAGATTCTTCCTTTAACTGTGTGGCAACAATCTGAGATTGCATCTAAGTTCTAGGTGAGTTTATGAGGTATCAACTTTTGAGATGTGGTGTATCTCCTCCTTGGCTGACTAAATGGGGAAAGCGGCACGATTCAAGAAAATAAAATAAAACACTTTAACTATTATACTCAATATGATAAAATATTACCTTTCTCTTTTGAGTATCTACCATGTGATTTTCAATCTTTATAATGGCACCGAATCCTTTATATTAAGGATTTGACATTTGAGGAAACCAGGTACATCAGTTCACTACAGCTGCCATAACAATGTGCCACAAACAGAATGTTTTAAATGACAGAAATTTATATTCTCAGATATGGAAGGTAGAAGTCTGAAATCAAGGTGTCAACAGGTTTGGTTCTTTCTGAGGGCTGTGAGAGGAGAATCTCTTCAAGCCCTTCTTGGCTTATAGATATCATTTTCTCCCTACCTCTTTACATCATCTTTCCTCTATGAGTGTGTTTCTATGTCCAAATTTCCTTTTTGTATAAGAATACCAGTCATATTGGTTTAGGGCCCACATAGTGACCTCTTCTTAGCTAATGGTATCTACAATGACTCTATTTTCAAATGTCACATTCTGGGATACTCGGTGTTAGGATTTCAATATAATGAATTTTGGAGGAGATGCAATTCAACCCATAATTCCACAATTCAAAGAGGCTCCCTGGCTTCAATGGCGCACAGAGACCTTGAAATGTCATTGCAGGGATTCTGCACCATGACTGTGTGACTCTAGAGCTCACGTTGGTTCTATTGTATTACATTTCATCTCAGGCAACTCTTGCATGAAGGCTTGTGTGGTGGGGAGAGAGTGTCTTTCCTTTCAACAACCAAACTAAGGCTGGATGAGGTGTAGGTCCATTTAGGAAATTAACTCTTTCTTAGATGTAGGTTGTGATATTGCATGAACTGAGAATAACTTGCCTTATACAAAGGAAAAACAGGATCATGTTTGGGGAGAGATCCAGTCTAAGACCATCATACCATAGCTAGAAAATGAATTTATACCTGAACTAGAGGTATAGATTTTGCCAGGATTCAAATGGCTCTGAAGCTACTAAGAGCATGTCAACTTCAGTTTGGTAGTGTAATTCTTATGCCTAGTGGCTTACATTTTTGGTGTTCTTGACCTGTATTTATATCTAAATATGCCTATGTGTATGTGGTCTGCTTCACATACAGCATATTTAAGTGATATATACTAAACATTTAAATCATGCAAAAGAAAAAGAGAAAAATCTGTGCTATAAAGTTTCTACAGACATTTACTGGGTAATGATAATGATAGCGTCACTAAAGAATAAAATATATGCAGCTTCAATGAGGATTATATTCAAGAAAATTATCAGATTATTTTGTATATTTTCCTATTTAAAATATTTCTTTAGTGCATCCTACGTGGGACATAGGAATTGTAATAGTGATTTGGAAAAGTGGCTTTGTGCATATGAACATAATTTGAGTCTAAAGTATTCATCACTATTTTATTCCAGATGGCAAAATTTTTTTATTATTTCTTTCAGTTAGTGCCTGAAATATATACCTACAGAAATGAATTCATTGTAAGATTTTCTTGCCAAAACTCTAATAGATGCTCACTTACTGAGAAATATGTGTACTGAAAAATATTTAAGAAAAATACCCTTTAATGAAGCTGCACTAATGATATTTATTTAGCTAATTGTGTACAGGGATCTAAACATGATTTCAAGTAGACTGTTAGTCATATAAATAAACCTGGCACAGGTGTGCAGAGTTTTGAGAATTAGATAACAGATCTAATGAAAACTAGAGTAAGCGTCAAAGAAATATTTTATTATAAATTAAATTTCCCATTTATAAAACAAATATAGCCACATAATAAAAAAATATTTTTAAATAAGGGTAAAAAAACTTGCTCACAATTTCCATAAGCAAAAGCAATAAAAGTAACCTTTTGATGTATTTTCTTTTCCTTTATTTTTTTGTTCACTTGTTTAACTGAGGATAACTAGTACTTACTTAATGTAGACACTTGGGAAATAAGGATAGCTGGGACAAGATTTCTGCCCTGAGTAAGCATTGAATTTCTCAGGGAAGAGAGACAGTGAATGAGTCCTTGTAATAGGTGATAAGTGCAATACTGGAAGATTGTGGACCAACAAACTAGATATTGACTCTGTTGTCAGGTCTGGGAAGGCTTTGACAGGTAAGTTGGGATAGAAACACAGGAAGAAATATGTTAGCCAGAAAAGAGAAGATACATTTTTGTTTGAGGAAAGAATATCTGCTAAGGTATAGGAAAATTGAAATAATGTCATAAAGGAACTCTAAATAATGCAGCATGTCTGAAACAACAGAGCATGAGGTTGGAAAATTGGAGATAATATCATGGAAGGATTAGTGCTATATATCCCATTGGCAAGAAAAGTTTTTAAGTAGGAAAAGAATGCTTAGAATTTCATTTTAAAAATTAATCTTTAGCAATATAATTGGATGGATGGCTTAGAAATTACAGACCTTAGGAACTAAGGGTTTGGTAAGGAGCCAGATACACACACACACACACACACACACACACACACACACACACCAAGAAGCTGAAATATAGTTTAAATAAATGACACTTGCATTGCATTGGCCTCTAGCAGTATTCTGGTAGGGACTCTAAAATCTGTTCTCATGGTCATGTTTTATAAAATTTCAAAATGTATGAGTTTTTAACTTCAATTAGTTGTGAGCACTTTCTCTTTCCAAATTTCCCTCCTGTTATGTATGCTTCTTTAAACGTTGGCATTGGTGACACCAATTTTGTATTTACAATTTTATATTCTGTGTCTTTAAAAGGGCCCCCATGTTGTATAAACTTAAGCCGCGCCTTGCAGATTCAGCCCTACGGTGATATTGCAGCAGTCCAGTATAGAAATGGCAGGTTCTTAAACCAAGGCAGTAGTTGTAGAGATGAAGAAGAAAAAGATGAGAAGACAGGGAGAAGAATTGTTGGCTCTGTTGTTGCTAGAGAAGTATAATGCCAAGATTTCTCATTTCTATAGCTTGGTGAGTGGTAGGGCTGTGCAGGGGAAAAAAAAATGGTAAGAGCAGGTCATTATTGTAAATAACAATTTATTGAACATCTTTATGTGTGTGTATGTTTCATATTTTTGGATTTACAAAAGTCAATTTACCATATCATAGTGTATATGTATTTTAATGGATTTTGTTATCTATTACTAAATTGTTTTCCAGGTAGATTGTGCCATCTAATGCTGCTACAGCTAATGTATAAATGAGTTTTCTTGCCTACTTCTACTAGCCCTGGGCATTATAATTTTCAAACTAAATTATTGGGTAAAATCAGTACCTCCTTTTCATTTTACTCTGAGGTGAGACAAATACCATCCATTATTGTGAGCTCTCCATAGGAATCTATTTTCAAGGAGTAGTTATTGTGGTCTTTTCCTGGTAGTAGCTTAGGAAGCATTAGGAGGTAGTTGTAAATCTTTTATATAAGTAGTTATGTTATATACTCTAAATGCATGCATCTATACATATATTACAAAAGCTATAAATACGTGAGGCTAAAAAGATTTTGTAGATCAGATAGTTTGAGACAAGATATCAGAAAATTTTTCTGATGAGGACCAGATAATAAATATTTTAAGCTTTGTAAGCTAGGAGGTAAAATTGAGGATACTATGTAAATAATTTAAGAGGGAAAAAATTTTTCCACAAAATTTTTATTAACATAGTTCAAAGTGTAATAATAATTGAGTAAAATAATGAGAAAAATTGAATTATCTTTTTTTGGGGGGGAGACTTAATTATAGTTCAATGATAATGTTCTCTATCATCAAATCGATTTAAGTGTTAATTCATTAAGCCATTCTTATTTCACAGGTGGTGAGCTGGATTTGGATCACAGGCCAACTGTGCCAGCCCTTGTTTTAGACAGTGATACTTAAAAGTCATTTTTCCATTAGGCTTTGTTAAACATTTTTATTTAATAATAAATTTCAGTTCAGTTGAATACTTTATTTGAACCTATGTAATCTGCAACTTGCAAAACAACCAGAATGCAGGTGCACATGTGTGTATGTGCATGTGTGAGTGTGTATGTGTGTGAGATATGTGTTGGGGCATAGGTGGTTTTATTTTGCATTGCCAGTGATATTTGGTATATATCTGGGGTAGCAATACTATTATACTGAAGCATTATGTCTGTTTAGGTTAAGAGACCAGAGAAGCCAAACAGGAAACTAGACTTGGCAGGTCCAAATTTGGTCTGTTGATGTATGTATTGGAATGACTTGGACTGTTCCCAGTTGTTGACTTTGAGTTGACTATAATTGGTTTTGTTTCCGGAAAGTTTGGGTCGGGGGCGGGGGGACGTTGTGCTTCGGTGTTAGCTTTGCAGTTACTCGGCAACTTCCTAACATGTCTTAATTCTTTCCTCACCCTCCCTCATAAACCTGATATCTTGAAATATTTTTTATAATTCACATTTCATTTGCTAACGTTTTTGGGGGCAAGGCCACCCAGTCCTGTGGTTTAAAGAAAGAAAAGAAGGAGGAATGAAGAAAATAAACAAAATGGAAAGATGCGAAAAACTGAAAAGCTAATAAATAGGTCATTTTACTCACTTCAGAGACTGGGCCATCTATCTTTGAAGGTTCACCTGGAAATTGATTTCTAACTCTAAGACTATTTTTTCCCTTTAAATTCCTAACAAATGGTTCAGGAAGTCTATTAAAAGTTGGATATGTTTAGCTACTTTCATGAGCATGCTGAATTATGGATTGGATTTCTTAAGAACTAAAGATTAGATTGAAAGTTTATGTTTTATCTTTTTAGTCAATACGGGTACATAACCAAAGAGAATTCAAATGAATAAACTCGGTATGAAATCCTTATTTTAAAACTGTAAAAACTTTTATTATATTACTGGTATATAGAATATTTTGATTTAATATTTTGTTCAGTGGTTAATATGTTATACCTATTTATACAACAAATATGGCTATGTGAATTTTTTAGAGATAATGTGTTATTACATTGCAATTTGTTTTTGAGAGTCAGCACAGGAGAAAAATTCCATCAAAATTAAATTTATAGTTATTTCTTTTTCTTATTTATACCCATAGTTTCTTTGGAAAATAAAGTTCCAAATGTATATTTCCATAGTTTTCCTGCCAATGGCTAGCTCAGTCTGCTCTTCTTAACCATTATCTTGTTTTTTAGCTGCAAAAATATGTGCCAATTAAAAAAATATTTAATTCCACATTTTGTTTATACTTTAGATGCAGAATTTTTTTTTTAGAAAATTAGTATTAACAGTTTTATAATTTCAAGAACAAAATTTGCTCCAAACACCATTCTTTTTTATTTTTCATTGAATTCTCCAATTACTGTTAATTACCAATTGGAATCACTATGTCTTAAAATAAATTCTTTAATAGGTATTTATAATCACAACTATTGACAAATATCTGACATCTGTTATTTAAAAAACATTTGCTCAACTAGAAAAGCAGTAAATTGTTTTACCAGAGGAAAAACTAAGCTTTACATCCATTTTCTCCTGAGTTATTTCCCGGATTTGGGGAGAAGCTGTAGGCGGTGGCTTCAAATGACCACATATCTTGTAAAATTTGCAAAGTAAGCTATTTTAACTGCAATCATTTATGACCAGTGCCTCTACTTTAACTTTCTTCATTCCTTTCCTGTTTTGCAGTGGCATTGGAGAGACTATGATTTTGTTTCGGTGTGTGTGGATGGAGGTCCACCAAAGAGGGGATTACTAGGGATGTACTGATTTTAAATTAAGTGGGATATAGTTATGTTGTTTGCAAACACTTCTATATATAGTAAAGGTATTGATGATGTTTGCCAATTCCACTTTGCCAATTCACTAGAGTGTCGTGACACACAGTGAGGAGCCGGAGGCCATATCGTGCTGTGGACACACATCCTATAGCACTGACACCTGACGTATGTGGGTGGAGGAGAGAAACTAGGTTTGAAATATACAGAGCCAGAATCCACTCTGCGGAAAATCTCTTATTATTAGATGTGTAATATTATAAATAGAGGATATGGTTTGTATCAATGCCCAGTCACAATAGAAATTCTTTCCTGGCAGAAATTTAATGACTAATGCAGTTTACACTACTATTAACACATTATAAATATTTTTCTTTTTTGATGGATATTACAGAAATAGAATTTCTCCAATATCTGTGCTTTTACGGCACAAATTTGTAGCAATAATGCAAGCAGCAAGTAGCACTGCGTCCGTGCAGTTGCATGTTTTTTTGAATCCCAACTATTTATAGTTAAAAACAAATTCCGATTAAACATACTAAATAGAAGAATAGATTATCTTTCTATTTTCTCTGTAGAAAATATTTACAAAAGAGGCAATCAAAGACTCTGCAGCCAGTAACTGCAGGGAAAAAAGCATTAGAGAGGTGTGGTCACAGAGCTAATTAATATGAATATTATGGTTTTTTCCATATTTTTTGTGATGTTTATGATATTTCTCAGTGTTTTAAAGAAGTAATTTGTTGGAATTTTTATTGTAAATAAATATTCACTTTCACATTAAATTAAAAATTTTAATTTGTATTCTTATTCTAAAATTGCATAAACTTTGAGCCCTCACAAAACCTGGGTCCACAGAATAAATACTTATTAAATATTTAGATACTGTGAAGGTCACGTTTAGCCTAGCATAGAGCCTATAAAATTATGGTTTATAATTTTCACTCATCATGTTTTTGGGATTGAATGCCTCTTTATAATAATAATTAGTTATTTTCAATGATGACTAGAACTTTATATGGATGTTAAATAATGTCTGTAAGCTGTGGTTAAGAAGAATTTCTCCCTTCTCAGGTGACAAAATCACTCATTCTACAAAGCATTTTCTTATGGGTGAAAAACTTAACAATCCTTCATTTAACCAGGGATTGAATGTATGGAAATAGTATTTAACTTATCACTCCTTCAGCCACTTTTTCTGGTTTAACTTGTTGAAACAGGAAAAAAAAAAAAAAGGAAGAAAGAAGGAAGGAGAACAGGGGAAGGAAGGAAGAGTGGAAAGAGGGAAAAAGAAAGCCTCATAAGTCAGAAGGCATTTTGGTCTAAATGGGATTATAATGTTGTCATGGTAGGAGAGTCTCTAACAAGGGCTTCAAATTCCAAAAAGCAGCCAGGATGCAATTAGCCAATGGTACTCCTGGGAAAGTAGTAGCAAAGTACTGTTAAGGTTCTCTCTATATAAGTCCTTCCATATAGTACATTTCAAAGAAAAATTCATGTAAGTAATACATTTGTTTTGAGATGATGGTGTCTACCTGTGTTTTAAATAACTCCTTGTCACAGGACAGTATTTATGTTTCGAGGAATCAATCCCAACATCTTCCTTTGGTAAATACATTTTACGTTTTAACATTTTAGCTATCATTGCAAAACTGCTATGTTCTAAGCATCTCTGTGCTCACCTGTCTTCCCGTTGTACCTGGAGATTTAGACATACTCTAAACACATACAGACACCCCCTTTTTAAATAATCCATTTTTGGCTCACAGATGAACAAGAGTTCACAAAGATGTATCCAGGGATGACTGTTCCTGCATTATTCACCTGATTACTCCTAGGTGTGTTGATGGATGACTTGAAATGTGTTAGCTGGAGGAAGCCTGAGTGTGAATGCAGGACCAAGCTGGGGTTGCTGCTGTGCCAGCATCAACAGGGTTAACCAGACTTGCCAGCATGAACAATGGAAACAGGACAGCTCTAAATGAAATGAGCTGAATATTTCATTCGGCCACTCAGCTGCCTGCTCCAATTGCCTCCTTTACAAAAATAAGAGCTTAATCTAAAGTGACAACAACATCAGTTTCTGTGTGCTCCAGTCACACTGAACATGACTTCCTTAACATAAACACTATTTACATGGACCGTTTGGATATAGCGGGGAATCAGGAGCGTGCCCAGCTAAGACACAGGGTACAATGAAGGACGAGGAGCAGGCAGCCGAGAATTAACATCAGCAAATGAAAGCCTGACCCTCAGAGGGCATGTCCCTGATACATTTTAAAATGAGAGAGCATTGCACCAGTAACCTTAGTTTTTGTAAAGACTATGCCATTTAAAATAAAATAGCACCTTTCCAGTTTAGACACTTAACCAAATGCATTATGTCTGACCCATTTTACAACTTATGTGACATGAGTGGATGGATCCCTAGCTGCAATTATCAGAATCTTTCAAACAATTGCAACCAATAACCTCCCTCCTCAGACTCCTTCTCATAGCAGTCAGTACTTCTTCGGGATAAAGAGGGCATTTCGTTCGGTGAGGGCAGGCCAAACAGAGCCATCAGGGGGCTGGAAGAGAATATATGACCCTTGAACTGAAGCTTTGATGTCAGTACTAGTGTTACCCAGGAAATCCCTGTTTGAAAGTGGTTTTCAGCTTGAGAGTTCTTGAAGATTAGAAGCAGGAGTTTGACAAGGCACCAGCCTGTCAGGATCCACACAAAAAAACAAAAGTTACTTATTTTCAGCACCAAAGAATAGATAATGAGGGAGATAGCTATCATGAATATACATTATTGATGATATATTTTCATAAGGAGGATGCTAGAATTACTTTCATTATGCTAGTCACACTCTGGGAACTTTAGGGGTTACATAATATAGAAATATTTAAATTAATCCTATTGGAATTATTGACAGTTAACGAGATTCAGTAGTTTCTCCTTCAGCTTCATAGAAAGGGAAAGTAAGACACAGAGAACTTGTTTATTCATTTGAAGTCACACAGCAAATCAGAAAGCAATAGGGAAAGAATTTTTTTACCAATCATTTCTACTCCTTTGAGTTCCCATTAATACTCTCATTTTTAAAATGGCTTTTCTCTTAAAATTCCCTTGATTGAGCCTTGTAGGTGGCTGATACCAGACATTGATTTGTGGCTCCTGGGATCTAAAGACCTGAGGCTGCTGACAACACGGTAACTCTTTTAAAAATATAGTTCATTATTATCTGTTGTCACCCTCCAGGCTTTGTGCCTGAGTGAATGCACCCACAGTCCTCACTCTTGTGTGGGTACATTTTGGAGAAAGCTCTTATTCACTAAGAAAGAGACTGATCACTTAAAATAAGTTGTTTTTTTTTTTTTTTAAGAGAAGTGTAATGAGTGAAAGGAAGAAAAATGGGAGAATTATTAATATCTAGCTGGCCTTAATAGACTACTCATTAATCAACAGGCATTTACTGAGAATCTATGAGATCATCAAGCATTATGTTAGGGGAGAGAAAATTGTCTCTGACTTCTTGAAGCCCACCATCTAGTGAAAAGTTTTATCATAATTTGGGAAAAAAAAAAAAAAAAAACCTTTAGACTTTTGCAGAAAGCCAATAAGAATATTATGGGTGTATAAAAATTAAAATACTGAATTTGTTTGAAATAATGCTCTTCCACTGTGTTTTCATCTTTATTTTTAACTTAAAGGAAATGTGAACAAGAGGACATTTTTTTGCTCACCTCTTGTTAAGCATTAGTCAGCTCTTTCAGATACTAGTCTAGATGTACCCCCAAAAGAATTACATGTGTTTTCTCACAATCTGACGGGATACCAATACTTGTACAAATATCAATTGTACACCTTGGTAAGTACCTTAATAAGACAGGTACCAAATGCTGCAGAGGAGAGGTAGGAATAACTACACCTGTTCTGTGAAACCTCTTCAAATGACAAGGACCTTGACATCTATCCCCAATAGTCTAAGTCTTCGTCTTTGTTTGGACAGTCAACAAATGTCAGCCAGCAATGGCAATGCTAACGGGGATGGGATGCCTTCACAGATTAGGCTTGGGAGGCAGGCTCTGCACAGATTATTGAAGTCAGAATTTGCTGAAGGGACAGGAGCAGCAAATCTGTGCCTGGCACTTCTGTGGTCTGTCTTGGCATCAGTCATTAACAGTAAGATTCTTGATGACCTCTTTTTTTTTTTTTTTCTCAAAGGCTTGCCTTCTCTTGGATGCCTCTACTTCTTTGTTACTCTTAGTATAAAGGGGCATGATTAGCCAGAGAGAAGTGCAGGATTTCTCTTGGTGTAGGTGATAAAACCCACTTTGAAGAATTTCAGGACTCCAATGAGAAAATTCTGAAATAGACTCAGGTGGTCCACTGTCTCTTCCATTTTCTTTCAGTCACCGTTCCTCTAATTTCTTAATAGTAGGCAGGGTCTCAGTCCTAAAATACTATTGTGTATCATTAACCAAGCCATTATAGTTTTATGTTCTTGCAGTATAGGATGTTTTAAGACTATTTTGCCATCCTTATCTTCATGCAGATGCATATAGACCATTTCTTGTAAAATGAATCCTAAAAACCTTTTCTTTCCTCTGGTATTTTCATTTTAAACATCGAGAGAAAGATGTACTTGTTGTGTTGAATCTGTTGTATTTGGTCTTATCTCTCTTCTATGAAGATGAGGGACAAATTTTTTCTCGTGCTAAAATAGAAGATAGTATTGTGTCATAATTTTTTAAAGAATAGAAGACTTTTGCTATTTTTAACATATTTTTCACACTGAGTACTAGGTTTCATAAAAAGGACCATGTTTTAAAGCATAATCCAGATATTGGATTTTATATCTCACAAGTTTCTTCTTAATCACTTAATACTTTATTATACATTTTGTACAGTTAATTACTAGCAAAAGAGTTAAGTTTTCATATCTCATTCAAACATCTAGTGTTTGGGAGAGGGGTGACGGCAAGTAGTAGATTTAGTACAGGTGACCCTCAAGCTGTTTATTCTCCAAGCCCTTGCAAAACCCTTTCCTATAATATTGAGTTGTCATTTTGTTATTTCCCACCTTGATTGGCCAATAATTGTGTCCCATCCGCAAGACCACAACCCAAAAAGTCAGTGTCGAGAATTTGTAGCAGCTGTTGCTGCAGAAGGTAAATGCCGTGCAGATACTGATGAGCTTGCTAATTTGTTTAGTAGACAGAATTTAGAATGGGGAACAGAATTTGTCTGCTAGCTGTCATCATCCATCAGCCCCAGGCTGCCCCAGGCACTGGGTTTGCTTTTTGCCAGATTCTAATTTTGCTTTATTTTCCTTAGCTTCAGTATACTTTATTCATTTATTATAATTGGGACAGTGGTGGTTGAGATAGGAAAAAAAAAATACCCGTGCCTCACACTTGAGATTGCAGGCTCTCATATGCTGCTGTTTTTTGATATCAGAGGATTCAGACTGGACCTTTTGGTTTGTTGATTGATCCAGTTAGTAAATGAAGGCTGTGCTCTCATGTAGGGGTCCCAATGTACTGTGTGACTGGAAGACGCACCAAAACAGCTCTCAAGCCTATGTGTTTCTTCCTGTCTCCACCAAGATCAGAATTTATATTATTAGATTTCTTTCTTTGGAGTTTACATTCAATTCATTTAGAAATTATTGTTTTGAGCATCCACTTTGTGTTAGTTATTATTATAGATGTTAGAAATATATTGGTGAAGAAGACAGGAAAAAAACTCTGCTCTGAAAGTTCTTAGATTTTAGGGTGAAGGTAGAAATAAGAAAACAAATATACCATATTTAAGATAGATAAATTAAATGAAGGAAATAAAATAGAATAAGGAGTAGAGTTGGAAGTGCTGTTTTAGATAAGGAGGCAAGGAAAAGTTCTCCAGAGAGATGACCCCTGAGTCCTGAGTGATAACAAGTTATGTGAAAATCTATGGGGAGACTTTAGGGAGAGGAAATGGTAAAGGTAAAGACTGGGAAGAGACGATGAGTATATTAAGTTTCAGAAACAGCAAGAAAGCCTGTATAGTTAAAGCAGGTGGTAGGAGGAAGGGTGAGAGGGAGCATTTGGGAGATGAAATTAGAGAGGAAGGGAGGATTAGATCACTTGGATTTTATTCTAAGTGTGATGGGAAGCTGGTTGTTATTGAAGGAATGACTTGATCAGATGCACATTTTAAAAAGCTCACTCTGGCTACTGTGTGGAGAATATACTGTAGGGGGACAAAAGTGGAAACAAGGAAATCAGTGGGGAGACCATTAGAGCAATCCAGTGACAGTTGATTATGGCTTGTACTAGAGTGACAGTAGTGAAATGACGAGAAGTAGTCAAAATTTTATATATTTTGCATAGCTCTAGCTGATGGTTTGAATGTGGATGGGTGCAGAAAGAACAATCGAGGATAATATTTAAATGTTTTGATTTCAAGCACCGAATGGTCAGAGTATCCATAATTAACCTGTACATATTAGGAAAGGATATAGATTGGGCTGAGGTGGTTACAAACTAGACTTTGTTGAAAACTTCTGAAGACTCGTTGTTGGTAAAATTTGAAATAGCATGTCGAAGAAAAGAAATGCCAAAAGATTCAAGATGAATAAATGTTACCCTGAATTTAAAATGAGAGAAAAGGTTATAATTTTAAAATGCTATGTTTTAAGGAATTTAGTAAAATTCTAGATTGCATTATTATATAGGTCATTTCTAAACACTTAGAGGGAAAACAATGTTCACCAGAAGCTAGTACACATTCTCTGAGATCCAATAATGCAAAATTAACTTCTTTTTAATAGAGCTACACTATTATCAGATGTCATCATTTATAAAATATAGTTTTATATCATAAAATTCTGAGATTCTAAGAAGGAAATTGGTTTGGTTAAAAGTATGTTTACAGACTAGTAGCTGAAGAACCATATCTAAAGGATATAAATTAGTGTTTGGTTATTAGCCTGAAGAGTGGTCTATAGTCAGGTGCCAAACATTCTAGTCATTGGTTTATCTTCTTTATGTTTTTATTAAGAGCTTTGATGAAGGAAGAAAGACAGCAAGAAAACTAACACTTTGACCTTTTCTGACAAGAATACTTGGTACTTTACTCATTTTATCTCGTTTGGTGCATAGGACGTCAGTGATAGGCTCATTGTGAGCCAAAACTTAACGAGATGAAATTTAATAGTGTTAAAGTAGTTTTACATATAATTTTAAAAAATCAATCGGTTAGTAATAGGTAGGGGATCTCTGAATTGATATTCCATTGTCAAGACATTTTATGTTCAATGTAAGCCATAGTAGGACATAGCTGCTCAAACAGGAGGTAGTGTCAGTTCTAACAGCATTGAGAAAAGAAATATGGTGTCCATAGCCAATGACATAATCGCCTGGTAAAATGTACGCTGGTCAGTTTACATGTGTCACTTATGGGTAAAATAATTGGAAGGGCATTGACAATTTAATGTCTAAAGCTAATGAATTATGTAAATAATTTAGAAATGAATCATTTATATAAAGAGGAATTATATAGCCATGAAAAAGAAAAACTTGGGGAGAGTTTCAAAACAATTCTCAAAAATATGAAAAAGAGACTTTGAGTCAGTCAGGATCTGGCAAGAAACAGATTATGGACTTAAATGAAATGATATAAGAAGAGTTTACTACAGAGAGTAATTATAAGGATATTAACAGGGTTAAAAATACCAACACTACAATCAGATATCAATTCACATTAACTAGGATGGCTGCAATAAATAAGACAGATAATAACAGTTCTTGGTGAGGATGTGGAGAAATTAGAACCTCATACACCACTAATGGGAATGAAAATTAAGCAGCTTTTTGAAAGAATCTGACAGTTTCTCAGTTTAAACCACATGAGTTACTATATGACCAGCAACTTCATTCCTAGGTTCATTCAAGAGAAATGAAAATATATGTCCACATAAACACTTGTACAAATGTTCATAGCAGAATTATTCATAGTATCCAAATAGAACAAAAATAAGCATCCATTGACTAATGAATAGATAAATAAAATGTGGTATATCTATATAATGGAAATGCTATACCAATAAAAATAAATGAAGTATTGATATATGCTAACAACATAGATGAGCCTTGAGAACATTATTCAAAGTGACAAAAGCCAGTCATAAGAGAGCAAATATTTTATAATTCCATTTATATAAAATGTCCAGATAAACAAATCTATAAAGACAGAAGGTAGATTAGTTGCTGCCACCATATGCTGAGGGCCTGGGAAGAAATGAGGAGTAACTGCTAAAGGGTATGGGATTTCTTTTTATAGTGATGAAAGTATTCCAAAATTGATTATAGTAATGGTTTTACAATGTTATGAATATATTAAAAATGAATTATACATATTAAATGGATGAATTGTATAGTATGTGAATTATATATCAATAATGTCATCATTAAAAAGAATCAACAAGGTTAGTACAGTACTCTGAGAATAATAGTAGGGAGTTGTCACCATGCCTAGACCAGAAGTGACCAGGAGAGATGCTGTATGGAGAAACTCACCTGCCTGGAGAGACATCACTAAACTCTGACAGTCACATGTAAGGAAGTTACTGCAGAAATACATATTCTGACCTCCCTCTTCTTTTTCTCTGTGATCTACTGATACCTCCTATATAAAACTCAACTAGAAGCTTAGGAGCTAGAGAGTCTGTTAATGTGATTCACAGAAATCAGCATCCTGGGGCTTTGAGCTGGGTGAAGAGCGGAGCCTGCATCTGGATGTGAAAATACAAGCGATCCCATGTATATTCAGAACTGAGACTAGTGAAGGATAGTTAAAATTGGATGTGTTACCTCAAAACGAAGTGATCAAATCTGAGATAATGATAGTGGAATTACATAGGGGATTCCAGTTTGAAGTGAAGGATTGAATTAATTACTTCTAAAAATTCCGTTGCAACTTTGTTTCTGCCTCTAACAACTGGCGTATTGGCACGATTGTATTATCATTTGGCCAGCTGTGATCTTGAAAGTTCAAGGGTCAGGCTTTGGCTAATAAAATATTGAAAAGGTACATGTTGATGAGAGTGAGAAATCAGAAGGAATATTATAAGTATGGAGTTTTCACCTTGAGTTCAACTTTCCTGAACAAATAAATTGGACTTCAATGTGGCCAGAGACAGTCTGAGGAGAGAAGTGGCAGAAAAAAAAGAAAGAAAGAAAGAAAGAAAGAAGCTTGTCATCAAAGAAGATGTAGGATTTGGAGCAATAAAATTAGGCTACTTAGCTATTTTACTGATTATGTATATTAGCCCTACTTTCCTTTTTAGTTTAAAACGACAGTAAAAAGATGGCACTTTAATATTCTCACTAAGAAAATTATAGTCGGCTTTCATGATGCATGTAAGATGTCAAAAAAGTGTGAGTGCCTTCTTTTCTGCAGAACTCCTTCTGGATGTATAGGGGGTGATAGACCCCCCCCCACCCCGCCCCATGGAAACCACATCCGACTCTGTACTACTCCGAGAAGGCATGATTTATGTGACTCCTCACACCTTTTTCAAAGGCAGGGTCTACTGGATTGGGTTGAATATATGAGAAGAGAGTAGAAGGTTACTCAAGTGATCATGTTAATGGAGATGCTGTGTTCAGCAGCCCCATGGTTTGCAGGCTACTTATGTTGATGACTTTAGGGAAGTTATTTGATGCGTTTTATGGTTTTCTAAAATTGGTACTTTTACTTTGTGCCATGCTTTATATCTACTACATTAAATATATAGCAATATAATCATTTACATGGTCCAGTGCCAAAATACAGAAACAAAGATGCTCATTTACAACTGTGGACAATATCCAAATAAACCACTGATATGCCCTGCCAACTTAAATGGATGTAGTATTTGGAAGAAATACTCGAGACTCTGGAAGTATACTTTTCTATTTATTTTAATTTATTTCTGGAACTCAGATATATCTCATAAATACTTGAGTAGATATTCCTTGGATTTTTAGAAATTACATTAATTTCTCCTCCCCTCAATACTTTGTACAGAAAATTTTACTATTTACTAAAGGCCAATAGTTTCAGATTACTTGCTCTTCATTTCTATAAGTACTATTTTAATTTTGATCAACTTATAACTCAAATAAATTATTGTCAATTCATTGTAATGGATGGCATTTCACTGGTATGAGACATTTGTTTGGGTGTGGCATATTTGGTATAGAATTATTGTTCAGATACAAATGTCCCAGTTAAATGCCAAGTACCCAGGAATGCAGCTTTCTCAATTGTTTCCCATTCCACATGTTTATGTATGTTGTTTATTCTTCACTATTGTTTTTGGTGTTATAATATGAAAGGAGTTTCTCTATTTAGAAGTTTTTTCCATGAGACATCTGGCTTTAGGGTAAGAAATATTTATGAATACCATAGGGTTAGTATTGGAATTAAAGGATTTAATACACATAAAATAATGCACAGGGCCTGGTATGTATGATTATAAAAGTCACACACGAGGCCTAATACCTACTGGGGCTTAATGTAAGATAGCTATGATGATGGTGATGATGGTGATGATGATGATGATTGTATTCTACAATTATCAAAGTCAACTTTACAAATGATTTTAGGGGAAACTTTAAAACATAGAATCTTTAAGTTTATCTTTTAAATTCCACATAAATCGTAAAGATAAAACACAAAACTTAAAATGTGTTCAGCAAGATATCTTATCAGCCAACCCTCAGAAGCTTGAGTATAAGTTTTCTTGCCATTCCTGGAAATTTGTGAAATATGCATATCCAGGGATGGTACTATGTATTTGTTCTTCTGGCTTATCTAAATTCTAGTCTTTATCAAGGAAGGCCACAAAACCTAGGCTGTTACTTTAGCATCCATTACATGAGTTGACAGTATGAATTTTGCTGCCCATGATTTATCAGTATCTGATGAGCTTTAAAGAATCATCTCTATTAAAACCAAATGGCCATATAAAGATTGCTGTACTTTTTAAAAGACTGTTATTGAAGACACTGCCAATTCTGTCATGTCATTTAAATAAAGACGCATTTGAAAATAACCACTTTTAGTGGTCAGAACTAGGAAAAAATGTGTTTGAGAATATAAACTTCTTTTACATTGCAACCACTCTCCTGAACTCCATACGCAGATATCCAGATGGCTACTTGGCAACTCTACTTGGTACGTGTGAATGAGCCCTGGATGTGCCATGCCCCTCACTCCTGCCCCTCTGGAAGTCTTACCCAACTCGGTTAAAGGAAAATCCATTCTTCCCATTGCTCAGACCCCAAACCTTTCATCCTTGACTCCTCTCTTTTATTTATGCTCTCCTTAATATACTTGATAACTCTATCAGCTCTACCTTCAAAATACTTCTGGGATCTGACCACCTCTCCTCATCTCTACTATTTCCTGTCTGGTCAAAGCCACTATCATTTCTGCTTGTGGAGTAGGCTCCTATCTGGACTCCGACTTTTGTCCCCATTCAGACTGCTTTCATATAGCAGCCCAATGAGACTTTGAAGTATAAATCAGGTTAGTCAGATTATGTCTTTCTCTGCTCTGGACTCTCCTTCGGCTTCTTTCCTTAGGGAATCCTTACTATGACCCTTAAGAGGCAGATTTCCTAGTCCTTTCTTGATGGCATCACTTTCTACTCTTCCTCTCATTCTCTGTGCTCTTACCATACTGCTCATAGCTCTTTCTCTAACTTGCTGGGCACCAGCCCCCGAGGGACTTTGCACTCCTGTAAGGTTCCCTCTGCCCGCAGTGCTCTTGCTCTGATACTGCATGACTCATTCCAACACTTTCTTCAGGTCTTGACTCAAATGGTGCCTTCCTGGTGAGGCCCTTCCTTCTAGTCTATCAAAAATCACATCTGGCTCACCCACAAACACTTTCTATTGTTCCTTGCTCTCATTTGTCTCCTTAGTACTTCCCTAACTAACATAGTATATAGCTATTAATTTATCTTGTTTATTTTTCATCTCCCTGAGTAGAAAATTAACTGCATGAGGGTAAGGAGCTTTGTCTGTTTTGTTTACTGCCCTATCTCTGGAGCCTAAGATAGTTCCTGACAAGTAGAAACATTCAGTAAATATATATTGAATAAACGAATAATTCAGGGTTGATTTTGGCTTGTGTTCTGTATTTATGCATGTTGTTTTCTTCTTGAACTCCATGTAGGCAGCTCTAGGGTTAAAGTCAAATTCTCATTAAATTATTATTTTTTCATTCCTACTCTCCCTCAAGTATTTGTCTGCTATGATAACATCTATCATGTCCCTATTAACCACAAGTCTTTTGAGTTTATTTATCTAACTTTTATTGAACACCAAACTGTGTGCAAGTCACTGTATGAAGCTTTTAAGAGACATGATCCACTTTTAAAATACACTTCCAGTTTAGTTAGTAAGCCAAGATTAGCACAAATATAGAGGGGCTATTTTCAAAAATAAGACAGGGCTGTTTAAAGAATGATTCATAGAATATCCAAATGAGATTTTTCAGAAAAATATGTTCTATCCCATCCACTGACTATAAGTTGAGCTATGTGTCTTGGTGTCTTGAGTATTTAAAAAAGTATTTTGCAGGTGAATTCATTAATCCACTCAACCACCCATTAAGAACCATTGATGTAACAGTCATGCGTGTATATACTATGCTTTCAGATGGACAAACACACTTTACGCCATTATCAGGCCTGTCTTAGACACTCTCACTGTAATTGAAAGTTCCTCAACTTAAAGAAACATTCCCAAGTCTATCAATTTGGGGGTAACAATATATATTAATACTAAAAATAAATATACATATTTAATTATACTTGTTTTCTCTTTATGAAATAGTATGGTTCAGTTGCATGTTTTGATTTCTCAGTTTGTCAAAAATGAAGTCACCACTTAATCTCCAGCAGTGTTTGGCTTTTGGGGGATTTGTTGTGAGCAGACTGTCCTTTCACCATTTGTAGCTGAATGGGCATCTATATACTTCCCCAAATAGGTTCTCGTACCTGTAATACATGCCTTCTCCAGGCTGGACTGCTCTTGTATATTCTATTGGTGATTATGACCTCAAGTAAAAATTACGCTAGCAAAAAGTCTGAAGACTGATTTTCTCAGTCTGTTGCATACTGCCCTATTGATGCCCACCTTGGAAGATTTATTTGTTTCAAACTTTGGTAGAAATTTCTGGGACTTTTCTTTTTGATTAGTTGCCTATTACTGAACAAACTTAGAAATACAAAACTCTTACTGTATTATCCTTATTCACCTTTATATTTGGGTAAAGCTGGACATAGAAACTATGCAGTATAAACAGTTTGATATCATTTTGACTTTAGCCATCAAATTCTTTGGTTTTCCTCAGTTTACACTCTTATACATTCTACTTTTTAAACCCTATATCAAGAGCATAAGATAATTAAAAATACTTTCCCTTGAAAATAAAAGTTCCACGAGTCTCACTTTGGGAATGGGTTTCATCCCTGGGTTCTCTGAGCTAGATGCATGCTAATTTACTAGTGCTGGAACCAAATGGGTTGAAAATCCTTGTTTTCCCACCAGATGGGTTATTTTAAAATATCACAAAACTTCTGAGGTTATTTACATTACAAATGTGCTTCTTCACACACATCAAGAATTGAGTACCATGTTTTGACAGTAACTCCTTTATGAAATTATATGTTGCGCAAGTGGAGTAAAATTCAAGTCATTCTCAAGGGAGCAGGCTTATGAATCTGGATGAGGTCACACATCTTTAAAGATGCAGTTTGATAATCCGACATCAAAACAAAGGAATTCTGTTAATCCTCTCACAAAAGTGCAAATTGCTAATCAGATCCCTGGGCTGGGCTGGCAGCTTGGTAAACAATGCGTTTGGCAGAAGAGCAACTTTGGGCGGATAGATAGCTGAGAAGCTTGGGATATCAACTTTGCCCCTGTGTTAGCCCAGTTGTGTCCGTTGTTTCGAAACAATTACGTATGTCAATGGAGGTGGTTCTTGCAGTTATTGTGTTCTTGTGCTTTTCTCCTTCCATGTTAATGATGATGCAAATCAATCTTCCTGGCTTTCCTTTCACTTTACTGGCATATCGGCTTCTGTGCCCCTATATTCTTTTCACTTGGAAGTGTGCATGTGCGTCTTTGAAATTTTCATTACACATTCCTCTGCAAGCACAGAGGGCTTTCCTTCCTTCCCATAAATAGTGTGGTGGTATTTGAAAAAAGAAAAAATCTGAAAAAAGAATCTTCTGGAAGATGTAAAAGTTAGCATTTTTTTTTTTTTTAAGTGGGTAAAATCCAGTTTGAGGCAGCATAAGAAAAAAAAATCTGGAATTTGTTGAGTAAAGGAATACAAGAAAGGTAAAAAACCAAATTGTGGGGAGGCAAAAATGTAGATGGGCCTCAGGAACAGTAGAAACCAGGGGGTCATACTCTGTCAGGGCTTGACATCTTTCTCTCGCCTCCATGTCACTGTAGATGTTGACTTTACTCTTTCTTGCTATAAAATGAAATATCTCCATATGAGAAGAAATGCCACCATTGATGATAGCCCTGGAATTTCATAGCTTGATGCTTTTCCATTCTACTTAAGAGAAGGACTCGATTGACTTTGCTTAGATGAGATGCTTGCCTGGGACTAATCGAGCCTGATATATAACCTCGTTTTTGTCAGAGTGTCGAGGTGCTTGCTATTTGTCTTTCTCTGTCTTGTTTCAACTCAATGAAGCCTGTAACCAGCCTTAAAAATTCTAAAACCTGATGAGTATGTTAACATGTAAAATTCCTTTGCACATCTCAATAACACTCTTCTAACTTGCACTCTGTATGGCTCTCTCGGGATTTCCAACTTTCACTCAAACGTTACTATGAGCTAACTTGAAAGTGAAAAATACAACTTATTCATTCTAAAAGAGGTTTTCATTGAGAGAGTGCCCTGTTTTGAATACTTCTTGCTAACTGTGTCTCTCCAGTTAAGAGGGCATTTGAAAACTGCTTGAGTCCCGTGTGTGCATGTCAAGAAGGAGGGAAAATTATAGTTTGGTTGTGGAGCCATCTTCCAGCAGGTAAGAGCAGCGTGCTTTTGCTGCTGTGCAGAATGGGCTGCAGTTGGCATATTAGTTTTCAGTTAGATGAATGATATGGGACACAAAAAAATCTACATCTGAAAGAGGAGAAACACGTCACATATAGAGGTTTGGGGTAAAGGCTGCCCCAGTGGGGCCATGTTACGCACAGCCAAAGCTTTCTGAATAAGAGCACTGTCTTTTTAAAAGCAATAGGGGGTGAGGACTGAGGGAGTGCTCGCAGCGGTAAGTATAACACAGCTGTGCTCTGTTTATGCTTCGGCTACAATAAAAAAGCTATAAAATGTGAGATGTCATAGCTCCACTTTGCTTTATTTATACTATTTCCTCTGAGCTCTGTCACACTGCACATTCATCTGCTAAGTTGCAGCAAGAATGGAGATTAAAATATCACAGCTCAAAATAGGAGTCAAGCGGAAGGAGATTCATCATAGCCCTATTAAAAATATGTAAATATGGGAATGAAGTCATTTTAAAGCTATACAGCGTGCCTCCTTTAGGAATTAAGATTCCTTGAGTAAGTGGTGAGCTATACGAGGGACAGAGCTGGGGGACTGGGTCCGCATTTCTTCCACCCTTGGAAATTCTTTTAAGATTAAAGGCTGTTTGAATTGCAAATTATACATGTTTTCCTGTAATCATGCCTAAATTAATAATGGCAGGAAATCTGATGCAAAAGGCGAAAACAAAAGGTTGATAATTAAAGGTTATAGACTGTTTACTTGGTTAGAATGATTAAAGTTAATATATGAAGTCTCCTTTTTGCCATAAGCTATTAATGAAGTTTGAGAACCCTCCAGAAGTGTCCCTAGGTAGGAAAGTCCCAAGAAGGAAACTGAGGCTCGGAGACATGATCTAGCTTTCCAATTTTCCTGTACTAAAGCTAAGACTGGAAGCTGGGATTCCTCCCTAAAACTTTGCTAGTACATCATTTCCTTTAGCATTTCCTATCTCCCTAATCCTGACAAAAATTTACTCTCTGTTGTCTCTATGGCGTGCTTAGGAGAGTAAGAAATATAATTTTTAGCTAGGAAGTGTGGAATATTTCAAATGGTATTAAGAAGCCTTTTATGCTCTGTGTGCTGCTAAGTGGCTGTTGATGTTTTGGCCTCCTTATTTTCCAAATGTACTATTATAGTAATAGTAAAGACCAACACTTAAGTACTTACTTAGTACCAGGAACAGTTCGTTCTCTCCCTCCCTCCCTCTCTCTCTCTCTCTCTCTCTCTCTCTCTCTCTCTCTCTCTCTCTCTCTGTGTGTGTGTGTGTGTGTGTGTGTGTGTGTGTAAACTTTTTTTAATTCTCATAAGAATTATATGCACTAGGCATCATTACTTACACTTTACAGATGTGGAAACTGAGACGTAAGATCACACAGCTAGCAAGTGAGAATGGGAATTCCCACTGAGCAGTCTGGTTTCAGAGCCTGCGCTCTCAACCACTGTTACCTTTACCAGGGATTAGAAGAAGACTAAGAAGAGCACTGGGCCGAAAAAGAGGAGAGTTGCATTCCAAGCACCCTCGTAAACCATTTCCTCATCTGTAGAATGCAATGAAGAAATGCTTATGGCCTTTCCAGTGTCAGCTCACAAAAATAAATTTTTTGAGCAGTAACTTCTTACTCTATTCTCATTTACCTTTAGTTTCGGGAATGGTTATGTTAAACATTTCTAATATACGGCGATTCTAGAATTTCTTTGTCCTGCTCTTTTTACTGTTTTAGTTGAGTTTTTTTGGTTGCAATTAATAGGAGCTAAAGAGTAATTAATAGGAGTTAGCTAAATAGGAGTTTCTAGTTGTGTGACCTTCAGCACATTTCTTAATCTTTGTGCCATTTTTTTTCTTATCTGTAAAATGCATATAATAGAAGTACTTATTCCCATGAAATCATTGTGAGAATTAAGCCAGATATTACATGTAAAGACTTATCATGATGACTAGTCTTAGCAACTACTATAAAAATATCAAAGTGTTTGATTATGATTACTATTGATCACCCTGGTGTTATTTAACATTTCTGTCTCTCATTCTTCATGCTACCAGTTCTCCTATTGTGATTGGCAAATAGGTTAACTGTTTTTATGCCTGTATTCATGAATTAGAATGGTTAGGGTACTATCAGGAGTTACCATATAATTGAGGTATACATATCAGAGCAGGGGTAGAACTTTGGAAATTGAATGGGCTAGCCCTTTAATGTGTTGAATGACATACCCTGAAAGATCAAGTGAGTCGTCTAAGAACACTTAGCTAGCTAGGACAGCATGGAGGCAAAGCCACAGACCCTAACTGCGATTTCCAGTATAATACTGCTACCTATGGCATTATTAAATAGAACATGTGAAAGTTCTTGAAATTTAAAAAAGAAACATGAAGCACATTATAGGGGTTTAAATTAGGCAAATTGCCATAGTATCTCAGCTTTATAGCAATTTATGAATTTAGATCATGAGGACTTCACAAGAGGACTTCACCAGGAAACATATTTTAGGCTGGCAGGGGATTATAAGTGGTCATCTTTCTTGTTGACTCTTAAGAAATTGATATTCTTGGTTCCTTTTATATATTGAGTGAGGTAACATGTAATTCTCAATAGTATAAGAGAAAACAGACCTGATATGCTTAGAGAAGGTATAAAAGTATAAAGAAAAAAACCTTTTTTTTTTTATATAGCAATGTAAGTAGTTTAAATAGGGAAATAATCTAATGAAACAATAATTTTTGAGACACATCTAATTGGGTCAAAATTTGTCTACTTCTACGCTAATACACAGAGAAAATGGAGCTGTTTCCTTACTATATTCTTGCTCCAAAGTCCCTACCCTCCTGGGCAGATCGAAAGGTAATAAAACGTGAATAAAAAGTGGCACAGAGTAACTTAGTGTCTTCACTATCAAATCATCTTTTTCTGTTTGCTAGTTTCTCTATTTCCCTGTTCAGGCCTAAGGTGGTATGAGAGAGACATCTTGGGTATAAAATGTAAGGAGATGTTTCTCCTAGGTGGCAACCGTTCACTTACATTACCCTGTGAGGGACGCCTCCTTACATTTTGTGCCCTCCTGGGGGCCTCACAAACCTCACCTTGATGCCAGCCCTGGCCCTTGCCCTGGCCCTGGCCCTGTCCGCACTAAAGAAATGAAGTCTGAGGAGTTTGTGTACCAGGCTGGTGGTGGAGTATAGAGCATCGCATCTGTGTTCCGGAGCTGTGGTTGTCCTCTGTATCCATCTTGGCTTCTGCCATCTGATAGTATCTCTAACCATTGGGGCCTCTGTCCTTGCTGATGTAATTGGATCCACGTGGTTTTTGAACCAGAGAGGCTGCTGCTGACCTCCCATGGCCTTCAGCTTGAGGTCTCTCTTCCTTTTTCTAACCCAAGGCTTACCCAGTCTTCTTCTGTGTCATGCATGTGCATGTGTGTGTGTGTGTGTGTGTGCGCGCGTGCGTGCGCGCGCGCTGGCAATAGAGAGGGTAAAACAGAACATAGAGATTTTCATGTTCTTTGTATATTCACACAACTTGTGAGGAATAATCACCAGTGTTTATTTCTCTCTCACTAGGTTAGACGGATACAAGGCTTACAACAGTGTTACCATTGGGGTTGATAGAATTTTGGTGTCCCGCCAATGCCAGGGGAGTTGGGAGAGGGATAAGGACAGCATAGAAGTGTAGTTAGCATTTTACCTCAGTGCTTCCTCAAGATGCATAGAGGATCACAGGTCATTTATATTTTAGAAAGACAAAGAATGCTCAAGGAGGCACATGGTCCAGGTGCTGTAACCAACACAAAGGTCACAAAAAAGAGAGAGACCCAGAAGTGGGAATGTCTGCCTTATATTTGGGGTATAAGTGATTCCAAAGGCATTGCTAGGTGATTGGCAAGTGAGGCCATTTTGATTGACCCTGGCTGCTCTATAACTCTGCCTGGTGTGCATGTGCGTACCCAGAATTCAGTCTGTTACGATTAGATTCATGAACATCCAGACATAAACGTAGTATTATAATGACACTTAAATTGTAGGTAAATTAGGGCAGTACCTTCTGCACAGGGGTCTGTAGCTGGATTAGGCCAGCTAAGACTATGACCCTCCTGTCCCCTGTCTCTGGGATGCAGGAGAAATTCTCTAACTACCAATAGGGTGTTATTTGGGCAGTCTCTGGGCTGGACCCCTATTCCTTTGTTACCCCTATCACTCATGTCTGACTAGCTACCTAACAACAGGATTCCCTGAGAGGCCTGTGACATCTCCATCTCCCCTCCAACAAGTAACGTCCATGAAAGAGGACTGCCAGCACAGTCTAGGCCTTTATATTGTTTTGATCCAGCTGGTATATTTCTGTCCCACCTCTTTATAGGTTAAAAACCAAGATATGAAGAAAGCCCAGCTCCTATCTCTGAACTTGGCCTCTCTCTGTGCCTTAGACTTTTCTCCCCTTCCTCCCTAGGTAATTTAGAGTTCCCATACTGACTCTACTTGTTTAGGATCCACTTTTTGCTTGTTCACAGGGACTATATTGGAAATCTTTAAACTGCTTTTCACTCTCAAATTCTGTCATTCAAGGTTGTTGTCTCACTAAGTACGCTGATTAATAGCCCCTTTGTTTTAGATAGTAGCTGATCTCCAGATTGCATACTGGAGTGTCTACTTTGGGCCAGACCTCCAGGAACTCAGAATTGAAATAAAAGGTGTGGGGTGAGCCACATGGGGTAGCACAGGTCGTTTCACGGGCTTTCATTCCTTACCTGGTAACCTAGATCCTACTGTTCTCCCTTCATTATGTGTATATCCTGTATATCTCACCCTATTGGAGGGATTAGGTTCAGGTTCAGGTTTTCTCAGGAGGAACTTCTCATTCATAATCTCTTATTAACTCTAGGAATTTGGGGTGCACATGCATCCTGAATTTTCTCCTCATATATATTCTGCTTATAGAGGAGACAGACGTGCGATGGCATGCAATTTTAGTACAATGTAATAAATTTTATTATATGATTAGGTGCAGTATTTTATGCCTGGGAAGGTCAAAGTGGGATTCCCAGAGGAGTGAAGCTCTAGTTAGGGATTAAAGATAATTAGAGTGCTCTAGTCAAACAGGATGGGAAGTGTATTTTTCAAAGAGCAAATCTCAGTGAAGAGCAGGACCTCGTCTATCACATCCTTATAGCCTAGCACAAAACCGAGCGTATTGTACACACTTAAGTATTTACTGCATCAGTGAATGAATGACTTTATCTTGAAGGCCATCGAAACTGGTCATTTTTGAGCAAGGGTACAACATGATAAGATTCTCGTTTAACAAAAAATAATATATCAACATTGTAGTAAATGAATAAAAATGGAATGAGACAGGAAGCAATTGTAGTAGCATGTTCTATGAAGACACCCGGGGGAGAATCCTTTGAAGTGACCCCCAATTTCACTCCAGATACTTAGAAATTCTGTATACTCTGAATTGAACATGTGGTAGTTTCTTACATACACCTTAAGAAGGCACAATCCCTGTCTACTCCCACCCCTTAAAAGGGCCAATAAAAACTTGGAGATAATTCACAGTTACCTTCTCAACACCTTCCTAAGAGAATCAGATTTTCCAAATTATCTATTGTATAGGTAATAAATAGAGCCCTGTATATACAGCCTAGTATATATGAGTTGTTATAACAAAATACCATAAATTGAGTGGTTTATAAACAATAGAAATTTATTTCTCACAGTCCTAGAGGCCAGGAAGCTTACAGTCAAGGTGCCAGCACATTCAGTGTCTGGGAAGAGCTTGGTTCCTAGATGGCTATCTTTTTGCTGTAACCTCTCCCATGGTGGAAGGGGAACTCTGATGTCTCTTTTTTCAGAGCACTAATGCCATTCATAAGGGCTCCCCTCTCATGAGTTAAGCACCTCCCACAGGCCCCATCTCCTAATACCATCACGCTGGGTATTAGGTTTCAACATATGAATTTCAGAGGGACACAGATGTTCAGTATATTACATATAACATATGGCATAGTATACTTTTTTTTTGTATTTCTCATTCAGACTGAGTTCATGAATTTTCAGTATCAGTAGTAGTAATCTGGGGTCTATTTGGTTAATAAAATCTAGCACATAAGTGATACTTGTTTTCAGAGTGAATAATGAAAGAGAGGTCAATAAAATTTGTACGGAATTCTTGGTTCCTGTGTGTGTTAGTTTTCTATTGGTGCATATCAAATCATCAAAAATTTAGTGGCTTAAAATGAGGCCTGATTATTGTCTCAAAGTTCATGCATGTCCAGCATGGCTTGGCTGGGTTCTCTGCTCAGGGAATCACAAGGCTAAAGTCAAGGTTGGCCAGACTGTGCTCTTGTCTAGACTCTGGGGAAAAATCTACTTCCAAAATTTATTCTTGGTGGAATTCAACTCTTTGGTTGTAAGACTGAGAGCCCTGTTTCCTTGCCGGTTGTCAACTGGGGTTTGCCTGTAGTTCCCAGAGGCTATGATGCTCCTTACCATGTGGCCCCCTCTATCCTGAAGTCAGCAATGGTATATCAAATACTTTTTATGCCTGAAATCTCCATCTTCTTCTGTCTTGATCTCTAAACCAAGATTGAAAGGGTATATGGGATTAGGTCCACCCAGATAATCTCTCCGTTTTAAAGTCAACTACCTTATATAATATACTCTGTTCATGGGTGTAAAATCAATCATATTTATAATTCTGAGGATTATGCAGAACATGTTCCCCAGTAGGGGGGGATTTGTGGGGACATCTTAAAATCCTGCCTCCCAAACTATTATTTGTAAAAAAAAACAAAAAAACAAAAAAAAAAAACAAAAAAAAACCCCAAAACAAAAAAGAATTATAAATACCGTCTTGCATACTGCAAACTAAATAGTTAGGAGAAGAAAAAGTTCAGGTATTTCAGCTTTCCAAAAGTTCAGGTTATGCCACTTTGCTTTTATGAAAGACTTATATTAATATAGTAACTGTTTATGAAAGCAAAAATCCTCTTTGGATTTCTTTCAGTTAGCAAAAATGGGTACTCTCTTTACAACATTTCAGCTTTCAAAAGATTTCATAGGATGGCAGGGGAAACTTGCATATGATTTAATCAATATTTGATTTGAAAATCAATATATCTCTTATGAAGTTAATTTTCTAACATCTAACCTTGACAGATCTACTACTACTTATCTTTAGAAATTTTATGTGCATGTGACTCATTTACTTCTAAATAGTACTACTATTCACATTACCAAAACGAAACAACATTTCTATATCTATTATGGGAGTGGGGAGGGACTTTTATTGTTTATGCAAGCAAAAATGAAATGGCATACAATTTATACATAAACAGCATCACTTCAAAGTGATTTTTAACACTAAGGCTTTGTTAAGATCACTTAAATGGTAAAGTAAGATATCTTTCAAAGCTATTGAGCTTTCTAGATTTACAGAAGAAAGGTGTAAGAGTCTTACCACTGTACAGTTAGTTACCTATAAAGTTCGAGGGAGCTGTTCACCCCCAACAAGACCACCTTCATTTCTAACACTAATTGCAAGTTTGAGGGGTTTTTAAAACTACCCTCAGGTTTGACAATTTGCTAGAAGTACTTACAGAACTCAGTGAAAACTGTTAAAGTTTATTACAGGGAAAGGATATAGATTAAAATCAGCCAAGGTAAGAAGTGTATGTTGCTGAATCTGAAGCTCAAAGAACCAACCACAGAGCTTTCATTGTCCTCTCCCTATGGAGTCAGGACATGATACTTAACAAGCATGTAATATGTAAGGATTTTTTTTTTTCTGCAAATTTTGCAAGCTTCGGGACATTTTTTTTTTTTTTTTTTTTTGGACTGGATGAGCTAACGCTAAAGAAAGTTCATGATTTGGAGATTGTTGTTCATATAAACGAATCAAGTAATTAAACTCAGTTTCAATCTTTTGGAGATCTGTAAGATCTGTAAAAACAGGATATGTGACAATATGCACAGAGCATTGCCAACCAGGGAAGTTCATGGGAGACTTTGGTGTCCAGAATTTTTAATGAGACTTGATCACATGCTGTCCACATGGCTGACCTTTAGTCTCTAGCTCCTCCAAGACCTCAGTGTTGGGCTGATACCCTTGTCTCAGGTCCCTTCTGGAGGTAAAATTGATGTGCATAGCCCAGAGCCTCCATCATCAATCACATTGTTAGTATCCCCAGGCCAAAGCTTTCAGGCAAACAAAGACACTCCTATCAAGCTTGACATTTCCAGGGCCTAGAGATCACCTCCCAGTAGCTAAAGGCAAAAGCAAGACCCCTCCTCCTTTAAAGTTAACTCTTCCCTACACAGACAAGGAGGGTGGGAAAGAGGAATGAATGCAAATGATACTTAATCATTTTGAGGGGTCATACTGTGTGTCAGGCAATGTGGTATATACTGTTTTCCTATAATCTTTTGACTATTATTAGAAAGATACTACTATTATCTCTATTTTAAAGGTAAAATGAGATTTAGAGAGATTAAGTGACCCTGTAAATAGTAAATAGTGGAAGCAGGATTTAGACCTGTGTCAGACTAACTCCAAAATTTATGCTCTCAAACACTTCACTGTATTCCTTCTACCAAAACTAAAAGACAATAAAAATATGTAATAAGCATTTAGAAGCAATTATTCTTGAGAGCTGAGTTTTCAGAATAGTTATCATTCAAATGTATAAAAATGTGCACTGCCACTTTAATAATGTATAATATAGAGGAAGAGGTTGATACATAGAATTGTTAGTTCATTAATTAATATCTTCCAATTGGATTATTCCAATCAGTTTAATTAATTCAAAATCATTTATGGAGTGTGCATTCTACCACAGGTGCTGTGCTGGCCACTGGTGACCCAAAGATGATGATAAATATGTTCCTGCCCACAAGGAGCTAGCGATCCACTGGGGTATGTAAACTGTGTATATTATTATTATTCATATCATGTTTATTTTAAATAAATAAAGCTCATTATGTAAGGATTTTTTTTTTTCTGCAAATTTTGCAAGCTTTGGGACTTTTTTTTTTTGACTGGATGAGCTAATGCTAAAGAAAGTTCATGATTTGGAGATTGGTGTTCATATAACAAATCAAATAATTAAACTCAGTTTCAACCTTTTGGAGATCGTAAGAATAAGATAGATTTAAAAGAAGTAAAACTAGGATAAAAAAAAAAAAAAAAAACAGAGCCCTGAGATTTGTCTGTGTTTCCCACTTAAAGAGACAGCAGATGAAGGGAGAATAGGATTGCCAGGAGAACACCTCTCACAGAGCCATGATGTGCATTTTTTCTTCACACTTATAACAGTGACTATTTTGGGTTTTTTTTGGGTTATTTTGGTAATAATTGTTATCTTTTATCTTTTCCTACTTCACTGACTTTTCCAACCGAGCAGATTCTATTTTGGGATAAAATAGGACTCCTTGTTTAGTGCGACTGTTGACAAATAGATATTTTATTTGAGTAATTGTATTTGTTATAGTTTATGATAGTCATACTTACGATAAACCATGCAGTATTCTGGGAGTAGTCCTGAAGAACTAAATACAGTAAATCTGAGGTCTTGAAACCCTGGGCTGCAGACTGGTACCAGTCCTTGGCCTGTTAGGAACCTGGCCGCACAGCAGGAGGTGAGCGGCTGGCAAGCAAGCAAAGCTTCATCTGTATTTGAGGCCACTCTTCAGCACTTAGCATCACCACCTCAGCTCTACCTCAGGTCATCTAGCATCAGATTCTCATAGGAGCACCGATCCCTATGAGGTTGAGGACCGCGGCAGTAAATGCAGTAAATGTAAACAAGAAAAATTATATCCTAATGATACTTTATATATTTTATAGCTCAATATACAATAGAATTAGAAAATTAAATAATAAATTTAAGTGAACTTCATGTCCAGTAGTTCGTACCGATGTTATGCAACATAAAAACAATATATTTGGATACATTTAATAGATATATTAATATGCTATTTAGATTAAGTATTACAACTGGTGAGAAAACAGTTCTGATCATTTTAAAAATGTGAGCAAACTAAGAAAGAACATGTCCTTTTTCTTGGCAATATGACTTTAATTTTTAAAAGCATTTAATTTCATAAGCCATATCCATCATTTTTACATAGATAAATGTTGTGGCAATTTTTTGAATGAACCTCTTGATTCCATAAAGAAATTATGGATAAACTATAAATTTACAAATGAAAGGCCATTTATCAGAGTTATAAATATAAGTGGTTCCTGTGCTGATGTTCAAATAAACTTAAAATGGTTTAAAATCTATCAGGTTTTGCTCATAGTTAGTATGGCAAAAGAATATAGATATTGTCACACTTACATGGTGTGATAACATTGGCAAAGTGTGAGAAAAACGTACAATATTTTTTTGACTGCTTGAATTACTGTTGGCAACAGAACATAAATCAACCTTTCTGATGGATGGTCCAATGATGTTTATTAATCTATTCATTTAATCTAAACACTCACTCTTGTCATTTATAGAGCTGGTTCAAAGGGACGTGGCAAGTGCTTCTAAATCCCAGCAGTTACTTTGTGGGGCTTCATAATTATGTCAGCTAAGTCTGGTTGGAATCAAGATCAAAATGCATGAAAGTCTTTTCCTATGCTAAAGATATTTGCTTAACCACAACATATTTTCTCGTTTGTGTCTAATCAGAATCTCAATTTGTTCGACCATTTATGAAACTCACTACATGTCTCTCTTTTTGCATGTTCAGTTTTTAAAGTCTACTCTCCTTCTTTACTCCCCAACTCCTTCTCTCAAATGGAAAATAATCCTATGCTGTGTAAACTTTGAAAAGGACTGGAAAAGCGACCAAATTCCCGTGTACCAAATTAAGAAATAACATGTAGTGTATGATTTTGACAACATGTAGTGAGAATAAAGACAGGTAGGATGGACAGAAGTAAAGAGTACAGAGAAGGGGATTTATATTAGATAGCAAAAGTCAGAGAAAGCCAATGACAATTAAGCTGAAGGAGACAGCTATGCAGATGTTGTGGGGAAAGATGGCATGGGAGTGTATGTGTGCGTGTTACTTGTTAAAATATGGAGAGTCTAAGCAAAGAGCTAACTTCTGGATTAAAATAATGTAACCAGGACTCAATTTCTCTTCATCCCTCAGTTTCTACTAACATAGCTTCAGTCTCTTGCTTCATGTGGGAGCAAGGTGGTGGCAGTAGCATTGCTTCAACTGTTAACACATCTTCTCAGGCTTCAGATCAAACAGGAAAAAGAGAGTATCTTTCCCAGAAGTCCCATCAAAAGTCTCTTTATACTAATTTGCTTTGATTAGATCACAGACTAATCTAAACATACCTCTTTTAGAGCAGGGGATAGAGTTAGCTTTGTAATTTTCCATGAACTAAGGATTAAATCCCAGAGGGAGATGGGGTACATGGATGCTCAGTAGCAAAAAAGAATGATTTGCTACCAGGAAAATCACAATGCGTATATACATATTTTGTATATGATTCCAGAAATTTATAGATTTCCTAGCAATCCATGAATTCTGGGTTAAAAAACTCTAAAAGTAACATCGAATCAGTGCCTCTGGAACAAACAAAAAACAACATATATATATATATATATATATATATATATATATATATATATATATCTAGGAAAATGAGTTGTTATTGGGATTGTTTCCTGAATAAAGAGTCAAAACAAGTATAATCTATAACTAGTTTTTAAAATGATAATGTTGAAATAAGAATGGAAAAGAAGTTATATTTTGTTAGCTAAGGTGGAAAAAGGTGGTTCAGCCTGGAGTTTTCCAGCGATGGTTCACCAACTCTTATTGCTATGGGAGCCTGTGTTTATGTGCATCCCAACCCTTCAATTTTGTCAGTTCAGTTAAAAAAGTAATAATCGGGTCTGTGAAAGTAATTTGTAAAGGAAATCTTTTTCAATAATTGGCCCAAACTACCTGTTGATTTTGCTGACATTTTTCTCCTTTTAGCTATATTTTATTTTGGAATGTGTTGGTGAAATAGGTTATTTTCTTAAAAATTATTTTTACTTTAGAAATGTATAGAGAATTGCTAGAAAGTATATGTCAATCATAGAAAAATATGGATACTTTAAAAGTGCCTACATGGTGATTGTGTAGTTTTCATTAATATCGGGGAAAAAAATAACCTTTTAACAATATAAAGATTAGAGCAACAGCCACAGAGATAGCAATCACAATGATACTTTATTTTTACAAAGATTTCTCAGTTTATTGACAAGAAGAACGAGTTAGTTTGGGATTTTAAGCTGCCTCACTGAACACAAGGGGAGTTTTTCTAAAGTGAATTAAAATACCATTCGAAAATGGGAAGGAATTCTGTGAATACAAGATATTTTTATAAAATAAACATGTTAAATGAAGACAGTTTCACTGTGTCACCTTGTCTCTCTTCACACAAACAAAAACCTTCTGAAGTTATCACTGTTCTTTTTGCATGCATAAGCTTTTTAACCCAAATCTTCTATTTATAATTAAAGTGAGTTGTCACTGCTTCTTAAGTTTAATAGTCTCAGTTGTGAAAAAGTACATCATATTTTTCCCTACCAATTAATGCCACTGAAATTTTGGAAGCTGCCCGATTTTCAAAATATTCCCGTAAAGGCCTTCGTGTATCTGACTTTCCAGATAAACATGTAATTTTTAAAAATCTTTTCCCTGAAAACCTGTTTATCATCAGTTCTTGCTTTGTTGAGAAGTTTGTGGATCTGTTATCACTCTGTGTGTGTGGTTTTTGTTTTGTTTTGCTTTCTAGATTACAACAGATCTTTACAGAGTGTCAGTTATCTATGACTAGGAAACAACAGGTAGTTCATTCATTGAAAACTGGTTTACAAATTTTCTTGCTATACATTTCTCTCTATTTTTTCAGATTCAGTTTTAGTTTTTACCAAGGTAGAGAGTTGCTTCTCTTCATAGTAATACCAGTGATTGATAGGGTTTGAAGGGGAAGTGGGTTTTTAAAAAAAAAAAAAAACAAAAACAAAAATACTTATTCTCATACATAAGAAAAATGTTATTCTTCCATTTGATCTAAAACAAATCAATGGATATTTTTAAGGCTGTAAATTAAGACAGGAAGAAAATGTCACTCCTATAATTTTTTCTAAAGACAGAAGATAGAGGACCAAAATACTGTAAGAGAAATTCAAAATATATTTTTCTTATATGCTGTCCAATTCAGCTGTGTAGGTGTGAGTTTCAGATAAGATTAAATGCTTTTACAGATGTGAACTGTCAAACCATTGCCTATTATTAATTTTAAGGGCTTTTTAGGAAGAAGGAATGGGTTTAATCAAGATCCCAAAGCATAGATTTCTAAAGACAGCTGCCTTTCTGAATAAGGAGGAGAGAGTGAACACAGGAAGAAAATCCACATACATATTTGAGTTTCACTTTTAGACCTGATAGCTTTAGTCACTGATTGAGATTTTTCTCTCACTAGGAGTCAAAGACACAAAGCAGGTAATCTACATAATCTTTCCCAGGTTTTCTAAAAGTGCCTGTAGATGAAAACATGTCAGACAACTGGTCAAATAGGGCCTTAAGGTTTTCTCTATTTGTTTGTTTTAAATCCATTCTTTACTGAGAAGAAAGAAAAGAAAGCTTGAGGTTGGTGACAGACTTGGGTTCTTGCCACATTCCCAGCTCACTTTGTGGACGGCTCTCTACTTCAGAGAAAGTTAATATTTTCCAGAGATGTTCCATAGGTATTCTAAATCATATTACAGACACCTGCTCCTTTATATGGATATGTTATCCACCTAGGATGAATCAGAGTTGATTTTTATTTTAGCGTGCTATTTTCCAACAACCTCATTAATCTCAGCATGCAGAATTTAGTGGGAAAGTTGTGTTTTGCCAGTTGACACTGTTTAATGTAAATGATTTATGATTATTCCTTATGTATACACAATAGGCACTTTATAAATTAGATTGTTCTAGGAGTAACATGATACATAAATGTTATTGCTATAAATTTTAAAGTTGGCTATATATTTTAGTATCATGTAACCAGTTGACTTATAAATGCTGACTATTCCAACCTGCATTTTCTACTCAATATTGTAAATGGTAATTTAGGTTAGCCTAGCTAAGATATACACAGAGGCGCTCAAACTACACATGAACAGGATACCCTGGAATCTCTCCAACGTGATTTCTGGCTATCTTCCATGGGTAACGGAGGAAAGAAGAAAGAGTGAGAGGAGAAAATGAAACTAAATTATTATTACTTTTTGCCCGGTAAAGTCAGGAGCCAAGAGAGAGAAAAGAGGGAAAAAACATCAAACAAGAAAAAAGCATTAGAAAAATCAATTCAGCAAAATTTAGTGAGCTACCACTTCACAGATATATTTTCATTAAAATAATATTAAATAAAGATATAGGTAATAATAGAATAATAGCTCTGTATTTATATATATTATATTTTTGTATTAATAAACATTATATATTGCTTTCATTGTGTAATACAAATAATACTTAATTACTTTTTTGCACTTCTGTGAATGAAGTGTTTGAGAAACGGAGTTTTGCAAATCGCTTGATTCTGTTAGTGAATCAGGACATTTTATTATGTGTATAATGCTGTTATACTAATAGCCCTCATTTTTTACCATGGTATCTTAGCTTACTGTGACTTTCTTACTGCAATCTTAAAGAATTATTTAAAAAAACAAATAATTGGTCATTTTAGATCCATGTACTTGTTAAATACCCAACTCATCTAAAATGTTGAATTAGAGCAGAAGGAGTAACACCCGTTAAATTGATCAGCCAGATTAATGGCAAGTTTCTGCTGCTCCTGGTGTCGACTCCTTACTTGACCACAGTCCTAGTTACAGGGCTGATTTGAATTGTTCTATGCCCTGATTTGTATAAAGGAGAACTGGGATGTGAAGAAGTGCTATTGTGTTTAGGGTCGCTATTCTGATAGTGATTTTATAGTCTATTTCCTAGACTGTTTCAGTTGATTCCCTTCCCTCATGTCCTCTTAAGTATTAATGTCTACACAATTGATCTGGTTACCCATGAAATCAGTCCAAATCAGCTGTTATAGTGTCTAAAAATACAAGATCAGTAATTTTAAAACCTAGAAGTTCCTGTTCTGCACAAAAGGACTCTCATCAGGCAATCCCCAACTGAAAAAATTATGAGACTGAAACCACTGTGTGTGTGTGTGTGTGTGTGTGTGTGTGTGTGTGTGTGTGACTTATAATAACAAACATTTATTTGGCTCTTACATCAAAGGAAACATCCAAATGTGCTCCTTTATAACTTCTGTAATATACTTTTGTCACACTTTCTATAGCTATCCTAGTTCATGCATGAGAAAGAATATGCATATGCACATAGCTCTATATTTGTAGGTACTATAGTCAAAACAACTTATTTGCCTAGCTGGCTTAGCTGCAAAGCTGACTAACCCACCCACTACCAAACTCCCTAGAGGGCATAAAGGTCAAATAGAAGCAAGAAACCAATAATCTTTTAACAAAAAAAGTTATTTAAGAAGTTCTCAGTGGCAGTGTTCACCTACTAGAAGGGAGAGCACCCCATTTCCTGCCCATCCATGTGTTATCAGGAGTACCTTTGGATTCAGTATATGAGGAGAAAGGCTACTTCTGCACAGAGAAAGGCCACTGCTGTTGGTATACACTCAGGTAAGCCTAAATTGAAATTCCAGAAAGATTGCTATACTGGACTAGACTGCTGGAAGAGTAGAGATCTGATAGAAGACTTTTACAAACCTCAGTTCACTTATCCTGTAGAATTTTAACTACCTTTTAAAATTCTGCTTTTTTTTTTCTTATAGGAGGTTAAATTTAAATGCAAGACCTCCAGATTTAAATATATATGTGTGTATATACATGCACACCCATATATACACACACATACACAGACATATATGTAAAATCAGAAAAAAAAAACCCTCCATCATTTATGTTTACTATCAAATACTTACAGTGTGTTTCATTTACTAAGGACTTTCTTTTTGCCAGGTATTATTCTTGACCTTTGCATATAGTATCTAATTTAAGTTTCCTAAGTACCCATGAAACTGATACTAATATTATACCCATTTTTTCAGCTGAGGGAATTGAAAGAGAAACTTGCCATGACTCAACAGATAGTAAGAAATGGAACCAGGAATCCAGCACAGGCAGAGTGACCCCAGGACTGAAGCACACACTCTATCAGAGCGATTTGTAAGCAATTTGTTGTGCTTCATGTATGAAAAGAATGAAATAGACCATCATTTAGTGGGAAATAGAAATTGAGTTCTTTTTCTTGTACAAATGATCACTGTATGTCCCTCTCAGTCTCTGTTGTGACCGTTAGCAAACTTTATTTGAGATGGCCAGTCAAAACTGAGCAAAATAAGCGATTGCTGTTAGAAGAGAAAAGAATGTATTGGTTAATGCGAGGATATGACCCTAAGACCTTGTTTTCAGTATAACTACAGCAAACAAGTGAGCTAATGAACCATAGATGTGAGTGTGCCATCAGTATCTTGCATTTTTGTCATCAGGGTAGCCACCCTCAAGAAGGACATGTCGAATGCCCCCTATGAATATGTATTTAGTACTAGATACAGCAATTTATTCTTTTGAAGAGCACTTTAATATTTTGGTTTCGGTAAGTATATAAGCAATAATCAGTAGTTAGGAATTTCAGACTAAAATGGATGCCATTATTAGTGACTTAACAATTTTGCATATGAATCTCATGTGTGTCACCGAGATGAGATCATGCTACCCAGAGCTACATATATTTAATTTTTAGAAAAGAATCTCTTGTGCTATGAATCCTTTAGTTCTCAAAACTATAGTAGTCACTAATTTCCAGACTCTGAATATGTAAAACAAAGTACTCGTACAAAAACCTTAGAGGCTGCATAGGTCAGAACATTTGTTTAAACTAATATAGAATTAGCTTTTTCAGTTCCAGCTCCCTTTTTCCTATCTATTTGCCTTGCTAATAAGGCCTTACTTATTCCTCCTGTTCAGTTACCCAACATCACAATCCCTTGTCTTTTTGGATTTTTTATTCTGACTTGAGCAGAACTTTCTAGTTCACATGGAGAACTTACAAATAATAATAATAATAATACTACAGAAAGCCGATTTGGTAAAGGATTAGGGCAACAATTAAACTTAACCCAAACTGAACAAAAGAAGATCTTACAGTACAGAATTCTAATACATTTTAAAAATTAGTCTTTATAGATATTTTTCCTCTGCCTGAAACATGTGTTAGTTCTATTTATATAAGGGAATAGTGACATCCTGTGTGTAGCTAGACTAATCGCCTCTGTCATTAACCTATTTGAGAAGGAAGTTACATAGAAATAAAGTATCATTGAGTACTGAAAGAGGAAATTTTGTCTTGAAGCAAACTTGAAGCTTTATCAAAGGGTGTGGACAAAATAAAAAGATTCTGCCTCCTTCCCTTCTTGTTTTTTCAGCATCTCCCTTCCTCCTTTTCTTTTCATTCTTTTTTAATTCTTCATTTTCTTGTCTTTGTACAATTCCACTAGTTCTCTACATTTTTTCTCTACTGCATTCATTTTTCTATATTATAAGGTAATGGCCTAGTGTTATTATGCACAGATATTCTATTTTAAAAATAGAATTGGGGAAAGATGTAAATGTGGGAAAAGGAGATAGTGTTTTTGTTTTAATCCTATTGAATATCTTTTTTGGGGCAAGGATGGGATATACCCTATATAATCATTTAGGTGTCTTACAGTTGAGGGCAAAAAAAATCTTAGACTTCTTCATCTCTTGATAAAAATGCGTGTTAATTAAATTTAGAGAAGGGTCTAGAAGCATGACAAAGGCAGGGTTTCTCTTGATTTCTTAAACCCAAAAGAAACTATTGGAAGGCAATATATTATGGTGAAAATGTGCAATTTCAGGGGTCAGAGTTACTCATATCTCATGCCAAATATGTGGCCAAAGGGGAACTAAGAGAGCAATTTTTTTCAAAAGTGCCCTTTTCAACATTTTAAAAGAATACATGTTGCCAAAACTTTTGAGAAAACAATGAGTGAAAACAACAGCAAGATGCATGTAAGATAGGTTAGTCAAAGATGTCCTTCTGTTTATGTCCTAACTCACCTACCAAACTTCAGTGAGAACAACTCACAAGGCTTTGCCCAGCCCTAGCCTTGCACATAATTTAACACCCCATTATCGAAATGGTATTTTTTTAGTCAAATGGCTTCTTAAAACTTTTTTTTTTATAAGATAACAATTGTCACATTATAATTGATATATTTTTCCAGTCGGGTAACTAAGTTTGCATTCTGAATGTTACATTTACTTAAAAGAGCTTAGTTAAAAGTTATGACCACTTTTAAGAATTTCCTTGTGAAATACTTGAGAATGATAAGCCAAAGTAAATTTAATCACTGGACTGTGTAATTATTGCTGAGGCTTAAATAGTTGAAATGGAAATGGTTTGGGGTTTCAGAGTATGGTGGAGTTGGATTCCTCAACTTCCAGGAAACTTTTCCTGCCTCAGTTTCTTCACCTGTGACATGGAGATAAATATTCCTTTCATAAGGGTATTGTGAGACTTCAGTGAAGAAACATTTGTGTAACTCCATACCTTGAGCTTGTAAATAAATGCTTTATAAATAGTAGTTATATTATTTTAGATAACTTTTGATAAAGCTAAATGATTTGGATACTAAAGTTTATTGTAAAAAAATTTAATCTTATCTGGTCTTCAAATGGATTTGATTAATGACCTATCTTTGTATATACTGTTCATAATTTTTACATAGTAACCTTTCACTTCTATTGAAATCGATATTATCAATAACTAGATAATAGTACAAGAAAGTAAAATTAGAAAGGACTATTCCTTGGGAAAAATATGAAGTAAAAGAGGAGAGAAAAATACTGCAGAGAGTTTTCCTCTGTATCGCCTTTGTTATTAATCTTGTATTGCCTAATGATTATCAAAATGTGAAAGAGGATCCTATGAGCAAAGAAAACCCTTAGCTCTACAAAAAGGGTCAATTGATCATAGCTATGTTTTGGCAACTGTGCAAATCAAATATTATATCAATGATCACTGGAGTGTCCAGCAGTTTTATACAAGTCTCCCATTAGTTTTCTGGTGATCTTCAATGAGATAGGTAATTGCATGAATAAGATACTCAGACAATCATTCTCGTGAGATTCAGATTCAGTCACTGCTTATCATCACAAGATAATTTGCTCATTCATTTAAGAAATATGTATTGGGTGCACATTACGTGCCACCCACCGAGTTGGTCTTGAAAATACAGTCATGAACAAAGTAGACAAGGCACAGGACTTCACAGATTTTACAACCTGCTGGAAAAGGTGCATAACATAAAACAAGTAATATGATAAAACATGTAAGTTTTATCATAGAGGAGATTTTTTATGATCTTTTAGCCAAACTGAGATATGAATTCCCAATTGTATGATATCACATCTTCCTTTGAATTTCCATAGCATTTTATCTGTGCCTCCATTTGAAAATACTTTCCACCTTGTGTTCTAGCTCTTTATGATTATAGCATCTCTTTGAGACTGCAAGTTCCTCAGGAGCCAGACAGAATACATGTGGGATTCTCCTTGGCGTCTTTCAGAGAACATATGCATGTGTACTGCATATAGTAGGCACTAAATAAATGTTGTTGAGAGAATGAAGCAAAGAAAACGTCTTAGAGGTTTACTTCCATTATCTTTTTTGTTTTAAATCCTTATATATTTCACTTTGAAATTTCAAATTTCTCCTTTGTGTTAATAGTGGTTAGAGGTAAGTAAATAATCAAAGTCATTCTCCTCCCACCCCCACACCTACTATTTTCTCAAAATTTAATACACATCATTGTACTCTGGATGAAGTTAATTAATATTTGTAAGAGTTTCAAAGTTTGCTTTATAAAAGTTTGATTTTAGTTGATACATGAAAATAGTAATGGAAGAAGCGTCTATTGTTTGTGGTCTAGCTTCTTTTTGGATGTCATGATCAACCTTTTTTCTTTTCCATCACTAGATCTATCAAGAGAATCAATGTTAAGTTAATTAATATCTAGTTTTAAAAAGTCAAAACTTTTCATTGGTTGTGAGAAAGACAGAGCATTTAATCAATGGTTTGGTTAGTATTCATTTGCAGTTGCTCAAGTAAATTATGCTAAAAAATAAAAATCTAAAAAATTAAACTCAATTCTGATGGCGTTTAAAAAGTGGGAAAATAAGTAGCTCTTATATGGAAATCCAATCCATAGCTTAAGAAAATGTATTATTAAAAATGATAAAGGAAGGACTTCAGCAAAAAAGACTGAAGCCCTTGCATATTCTGGAAGAAACTGAACTGCACTGAGATTGAGAGACCTGAGCTCAGCGTTGCCTGTGAGCTGGGGTGTAATTTAGTGAGCTGACAGGAGGAGTGAAGTATCTCCTCAATATCTGTGTTTGGCAGAGGAGATGAATGCATACATCAGGAAACAATGTTTAAGTGTTTTATTTCCTTATTTCAGCCTGTCAAACTGTCAGTATAGTTAATGGCCACCAAGAGAGAAAGAGAGAGAGAGAGGAGGGGGAACAGAGAGAAACAAAGGTGCTATGGAATCTGCAAAGAAAGAAACCAGGAAAGCATTTGCATGTTTCTGTGGCGTAATGGTCAGTCAGACAAAAATAACTCACTATGTTCATGTCTCTACGAAAGCCAGATGTGCTAGTTTCCTACCTATAATCCCTGCATCCCTTTCGTGCCTTTGATTATGTCCGTCATAATTGCATCACTTAACTTTGATCTCTGCAACTCTTTCACTGAAATCTAGATTGATTATCAATACTTAAGGGCTTATTTTATGTTATATTGGTAGTATCTAGTTTTACACAGTTTTCAAGTTGACAATCGTGTTTGCATTGTTTGTAAAATTTGGTATTAATGCTGTTTATACAAAAATGTTCAGTTATTTGTATACAACATCCCTTTTTTATTGCGCTAGATTTGGTCTACTGCATCTTTTTTTTTTTTAAGAAAAAGTGAAATGTCTAAAGTAGAGATTTACTTGTAGGAATATAAAACTACTTTAAATTTCTAGAAGAATCTTATCACAGCCAAAGGATTTTTATTTTATAAATGGGAAACATTTATATCAGATCATTTTCTTACTATAAATAACTTATTTTCCCACAGAAATGGAAATATTTTTTATCATTAACATTTCTGTCGAATTGAATTTTAAATCTTTGAATTCACTGTAGTGATGAATACTTTTTCATAATGAACACTTTTAGTTGCCTTATAAACTGAAAACATTTAATTAGGAAAAGTTCTTTTAAATATAAATTTTAAAATCTTATAAAATGGTCTAAGTAAAACTAGTATTGGGATTATTAAATATACTGGATTCTGAGTCTGGCTAATCATGAAGTTACCTGGAAGCACTTAAAAATATAGATCCTTGGGCCCTAGTCCAGATTACCTGGAAGAGCATCTCAGGGATTGGGGCCCCGCAGCGGCTTATCTGAGATCTATGCCCCACTCCCTGCCCTCAGCCCCCAGGTGATGTGTGCTATCAGCCAGGTGAGGAACCACACCGTCCCTGACATGGAAACAGCACTATTCTGGATATCAGTAGAATTCTGGCCGGTTTCTAACATCATCATTTATTCACTGAATAACCTTGGGCTAAACATAAGCTTTGGGGGAGCACATTTTTTTCAACTTAAAACAATTTGTATGATCTTTCCAAGCTCTAAAATCTTGTGACTTCATTATATTAATAAGGCTGAAAAAGTGTTTTAAACTTAAAAACCCTGAATTAAAATACACACATACAGTTTTTTTTATTAGTTTGCATTTTTAGTTTGACTTTTCATTGTTTGCTTCTGTTAACTGAAAGAACCTTCTCTCTTACGTTCAGTTCTTGATTGAAACTTCCCTTTCATGATATCATTCACAAAAATTTTATCATGAAAGTGAAAATTTACCACTTCGTCCTTTAGATCTTCAGATGCAAAACTGAATTATTCTCCACCCACCCAAACATGAGATTTTATCAATGCTCATATCTTAACAAATGACACCACCAAGTGTCCTGTGTCAGATGGAAACCAAGAATCACCATTCCCTCTTATTTATCTTTGATACACTAGGTTGATTTTATCCCCTAAAATATAGTTTGTCAAACTTCTTTTTATTTTCATCACTGTCCATCCTGGGCCAAGGTGTCATTTTTTTTTTGCATTCTACAATAAACTCCCAATTGAGAGATTTTCTTTACCTTTTTTTGCCATCCTGTGTTCTAGTAGATGCTCAGTACTGCAAAAAGACTTAAAAAATTCAAATCTGATCACAGATCTTCTCTAATGCAAACTCATCAGTGATTTCCATTGTACCTAGGATCAAGACCAAAGTCTCTGTGATGGCCTGCGAAACTCTGCATGACCTCACTTATCCTTTCCCACCTCAGTTTCTGCACGCTAGGCACACCAGCTGGCCACCCTTCAGTTCTGGTGCACTCCCTTCCTATCTTAGGACTGTGGGGTTTTCTTTTCCTTCTGTCTAGAGGCCTTTTCACCATCAACTCATCCTTTTTGTATGAGCTGAAATGACACTTCCTCAGGAGAGCCTTGTCTGATGCTGCAGGTATGATTGGATCCACCTGTTATGTGGTTGTGTAGACAACCTCGCATTTCCCTTCAAAGCATTTTTCACAGTTTATCATTTTATATTAGTACAATAGTTTGGTTAATTTTAATTGAATCTGCAAGACTGTAAGACTGGTAAGAGTAGGAACCTCGATGGTTTTGTTTGCCACTGATCCCCTAGTTCTCAAGTGTATAGTATATAGTAGGTTCTTAATTAAAATTTGTTGAGTAGAAGAATAAATGAATCAATTTTTTAAAAGTTCTCATATATGCAGAAGAACCTCCTCCATTCTCACATATATTCTTTCTAATCCTATTGGAATATACAAAACATTATCAATTTTACAATGTTTCTTTCCACTGCAAGGAATGTTTAATCTCTCAACCTGCCTCCCCCTCCTCCCACCCCATATTTCTCATTCTTTGTTCTGGCAACATCTGAACACCTGGCTTCAACCCTTTTCTGCACCTCTCTGAGATTACAGTGTAAAAGCAGTTGCTGTAGGCTTGTTTTTGTGCTCTTTAGATAAGGCCTAAAATTGTGCATAGCTTAATGCAAGAAATACAGATAGAGTACTTCAATTTCTGGACTTCTCTGTTTATGTAAAGAGATTGCTGCATAGAGGGTACACAAATATTAGATCTTTGTGAGTCTGAGTGTGAATCTTTGTGAATCCTGGGGAATCCAAATGTTAGGTTCCTGACTTAATTCAACACATTGACATAAGTTATTGGTAAGAAAGACAGCTTTTGGAGAGGAAGAAGCTTTGAGGTATAGAGTTAGTTAATGCAGGATATTTATCGCTGTCTGCTTTTCCAGGATATTATATTCTTCATAAAATATAGTAATCTAGAAAACTGGAAGCTCTCCATGCACCTCATGCATTAGAGGGCCCTCTCTTTCACTCTTTTCTGGCTATGCCTTTTATTGCCGAGTGGTGAGAAATCTACTAGGCCCTAATCAAAACATGCTCCAGGAACCATACCTTATAATTGTCTGTCCCAAGACCTCACACTTATCGATGAGACCTGTGAAGATTTCTTCTATGTGCGTCCTTTGGAGGTCTCTGCCACTGGGATGTGCAATCCTGGGCCCAAAGATAGCCATAGGGCAGCTGCTGGAGAGGAGGTAGCTGCAAAAAAAAAAAAAAAGAGTGCCTCCATTTGTTCTCCTTTCCTAGGTACACAAATGTTAGGGAGATGCTAGAGAGTAAATAGATGCTTTAGGAAGAAGGTATATATTAAGAAGAGAAGAGGGCAGAGAATAAAACCCTGAGGAACACAATATCGAGGCCCAACAAGCTCATACTTGACCAAGTGGATAGATGAACCAATTAGTGTCTGAGTAAAATAACTTTTGAAAAGAGAACTCAAAAAATCAGAATTAGGAAAGTACAACCTTGATTTTTGCAGTGTGATTCTCACAACGAGTTAGCACCAAGTTATGAATAGTGGGTTATTTGTTCTAGAGAGCTCATGGCAATGATTCATGTCATGAACCTGTTGGAACCAGTTGTCATAGCCCCAGTGGATCTCAATCTGTTATTAGGGGTTGATTTGGTTTCAATATTTGTTTCTCATTGTATAATTAATATATATTATTTTCCCAGAATTTCCAGTAGTGTGATAGAGAGAACTTGTTATTTCCATTATCGAAAGCAAGAATTAACAACTTAAGTAGGAAATTAATAGCACAGTTAGAATTTACTGTCAAGGAAACACGTTCCAATTCATTGCTGTCTTAAGCAAACAAAATCTCAGTGATACTAGTAGAGGAACTCAGAAAAAAACAAAGTGTGGGACTTCTTAGCTTTAAGGTGATTAAACAACTTCATTCAACAGGCAGCTCTTTTCCCTTAAGGCAACAGCTTTCTCTTTCACAGTACCTTCAAAATCTTTTTACAAAGTTGAAAGAGCTGTAATTTTTATGTAACTATTTTATTCGAGACATTAATGACCTGGATCACTGAAAATAACCATGGTAACAGGTGAGAAATCAAAGACAGTTAATTTAATTGCCACAGAAAGAAAATAAGTGCAAATAATCTATAATTCTGCATTCCCAATATGTACGTATTATTTTCTTATTGCATTAATTACCCAATAGTTAGACAGAAATTATCTAGTCGTTGCTTTGTGACTCCCCCATTGCATTCATGTAATGGTTTTCACTCTAATAACTAATCATTATAATTTCTTACCTCAGCAGTTTAGGCTGCTGGGAACTGGGTAACATGTTCATTGAGTTGACATTAACAATTTTTAATAACAATAAAAATGATATTTTAAGTATAGTGGAAAGGAATTAAGCAGTTCTTTCAATCCAGTTACCTAAAGGCCACTCTAGTTCGGTGCCTCTCTACAAACTGCTAATGATCTACAACTGTTCCTTAGATGGAAAGATTTCAAAATTCCTCTCAATTTCTTAACTCTTTTTCTAGGAGTTGCTGGAATATTCCCATAGAACTTCACTGAAAGTAAGAAGCAAGATGTAGAATCCTCTAAGTAGGAACGTATTTAGAATCACTGCCAGGGCTGGTAAATATTTTGTTGTATATTTATTATGTGTCAAATCTTTTGCTAGGCTTGGGGATGCAATGGTCAATATGGCAGGGATAAAGGTACAGATGATGAAACAGGAAATGATGACTAATAAGAAAGTTTATATAGATTTTAATTTTCATTTAGTCCATACACTATAAAAGGCAGGAAATAGGTGGTATTTAAATTTAATGACTGTGTGCAAGAATCTTGTAGTATAACTAGATAGGGTATAATCAGTTGTATAAATAAAAATAATACCTACCATTTTATCGAGTGCTTTCTATGTCCCAGATATGGTCCTTTAATTCTCACACAAATATATAGCCACCTCCGTAAATGCATCTGTTTATCTCCATTTTCACATGAGGAAACCGCGGTTAAATAGTTGACCAAAGCCCATCTGAGCAAATAAGAAAGACAGCATATCCCAGTCAAGACTGGACTCTACTAAGTTCTAAAATTTCTACGGAAAGAATAATTAAGAGCCTTTTCAGTTCTGACACTCATAGCCAGTGCTATTTAATTTTAGTTGGTTCTGTTTCCTATTTTAATTCCATACTAAACCAAAACCATTTCAGAAAGAATCTGTCACATCTTTTAGATTGGATTCTTAATCTTCTTTGGCAATTCTATCTTAAAAACTGTCTCAGAAATAATTTTCACAAATTAATAAATGAACAAAGGTAGATATATGCTTAAAAGAAAATATAGAACCACCTCACATCCATTAGGAAGACTACTATATAAAAAAAAATAGACCAAAAAATAACAAGCATCCATGAGGATATGAAAAAAATTAGAACCTTTGTACACTGTTGGTGGAAATATAAAAAGTTATAGCGACTTTGGAAAACAGTGTTGCAGTTGCCCCCAAAATTAACATGATTTACCATTCCATTTTTGTTTATATATCTAAAAGAATTGAAAACAGAATCTTGAAGAAATATTTGTACACCCATATTAATAACAGCATTATTTACAATAGCCAAAGGTAGAAGTAACCCAAGTGTCCATCAATGAATGAATGAATAAACATAATATGGTGTGGGTGTGTGTGTGTGTGTGTGTGTGTGTGTGTGTGTGTGTGAGTGTGTGTGTGAGAGAGAGAGAGAAAGAGAGAGAGAGAGAGAGAGAGAGAGAGAGAGAGAGAGAGAGAGAGAGAGAGAGAGAGAGAGATTCAGCCTTAAAATGAAAGGGAATTTTGACATATGCTACAATATGGAGGAAACGAGGGCATTATACGCAGTGAAATAAACCAGTCACAAAAAGACAAATACTGTGTGATTTTACTTACGTGAAGTACCTAGAATAGTTAAAATTAGAGACAGATAGTAAAAAAGGTGGTTGCTTGGGGCTGGTTGTACAACAATGTGAATGTATTTATAACTACTACGCACTTACAAATGGTTAAGATAGTAAATTTTATTACATGTATTTCAGCACTTTTAACATTTAAAAATAGGAAATACAGAAGGATGTATGACAGAGAGGACCTGGGAGGGGAAACCTCATTTAGTAAGTTGTTCAGCAAAGACGTGTCCAAGGTATGCACAATACCGTGCATCCAACTCTGCCCAAAGCCAAGGATAGAGCTTTCCACACAGAGAGGTCCTCAAACATTAATCCCTGGTTTGAGAGAGAGCTAGAGGTGTTTGAATGAAAAAGAAGTCAGTCTAACAGCAACACAGTGGTAGACAATAAGCTTGGAGAGAGGTAGAAGGGGACTGATCATAGAAGTATTGGGGACTGCTTTATTGTTATTACATTTTAGCTTTATTTGCAAAAGCTCTTTGTGACCTTAGGGCAGGGGTCCACAACCTCCAGGCCATGGACCACTAATGGGTCCGGGTCCGTGGTCTCTTAGGAACCAGGTCACACAGCAGGAGGTGAGCGACAGGCTAGTGAAGCTTCACCTGTATTTGCAGCCAGTCCCCAATGCCAGCATCACCGTCTCAGCTCCACCTCAGATCATCGGGCATTAGATTCTCATAGGAGCACCGGTCTCTGGTGCCAAAAAGGTTGGGGACCACTGCTTAGGAGATCACGAACTTCAGAGTGTTCATTTTGTTTCGAAAACAGTAATTGACACACTTATTAATGTCGTGATTCAAGTGTCTCTTTTTGCACAGTCTTAAAAAAATATTCAAAAGTAGGAGTATGTTAACTTGGTGGATTTTATTTTTATTTATTAACTATATTTCTGAAGTGACTGCAACCCTCAAGAATTTCCCTTTATAACTACCTTGGTAAAATACCAGGGAACCACTACTTAAAACACTGCATTAATTTTATACTTCAAAGTACTTCAAAATGTCTCTGGAAGTTTTCTGGGGCCAGGTCAGTTCATCATTTCTCACTACAGTGATTTCGGAGACTCTAGAGGCCCTAGCTTAAGCAATTAGTATTGCTAACTTTGCTGAAAACTGTCTAGGACTGCACTTAGCAGTGTCAATTCATGACAAATAGTTTAATACTGGAGTCATATCCTAGAGCTGTTAACACACAGAATTGAAAAGTTTATCAAAATGGTAGCTCTCATTATTTATTTTCTTAAGTGTATCCCAAAAGTAAAAGTTGCGAAAATTCAAATGTGTTATGGTTAAATTCCCCCTGTACATTGATTTCCTTTGGTGGAGAAGCCATTATGTGAATGATTAATAATCTCGAAAACTAAACTATATCCACTTTAATAGTAAAATAGATTTATGCCACATTCTGCATTATATAGTTTTGCTACTTAATTGTGTCTAAAAATTTTATCCTACTTTGGAATATTGTTCTCCACTATTCAAGGTCCAGGATGGCACAGCAGTTCTGAAAGTTTTTATCTGACCTTTCTCACCTGACATTTGTCTCAGATCACCAGTAATGTGGAAAGATTCTGGGGAAATTTCCCTAGATGCATCGATGATATCCATTCCCCCACATTTCACTAGAAGTGAATCTGGAAGATTTAAAGTCTGCCTTTGAAGAAAAGCAGAAAGATAGTCAAAATGAGATGACATGTCAGTTGAAACTTAATGTTGATGAAGTGTAAGTGTGTTTAGACCAGACAATCAACCACTGAGACAGGGCAGTATGAGTGATTTATGGAAGGAAATGAGAAGGACATATTTCTGGGCTGCCTCGCTTGCACTAAAGACAATAGTAGAGCAGAGGGAGTACATGTGCTTAAAGAGCAACAGAACAAGTGTTCAGCTAATGTGAACAAGTCCCAAATTAAGCTGGTAGTACCTCAGGGCTATATATTCTCCTATATGACAGTTCTATCAATGCCTTCAGTGAAGTAGGGATGAACTTCGTAGTTTATCTATGTGCAATTTAAGAATTTAAGTGTTTCAGAGAAATAATGGGGATGAAAATATTTAATATTTTAAAGTGCTTTTCGATCCTAGGACGAAAGGTTAAGTGTGGTAATCGTATCATCATTCTTTTAGAATTATCAATGTTAATTTCGTACTTTTTAGGTTGGAATATTAATATTCATAGTCTTATTATTACAACTACTTGTAATAATTCATATGATCAATAACATGTAAAGGGATGTAAAGACCATGACCCTGTTCTCAATGAGATTTTTTAAATAGTTCGGAATATCCAACTGAAATATGAAATAGAGCAAGAAACTGCTTTTTGGGTGGCTGAGAAATGGAAATCCAGCCAAGAAAAAGGACTGCGTGGGCTGGAGTTTTTGGAGTGGGTTCGGGCACTTAGAACTTGAGCTGGGCCTTGGAGTTCGTGTAGTGGAAGGTAGGCCCTGAAGACTCGGTCACTTGAAGTCTTGGGAAATCAAAGTTCTGTGAATTTTTAGTATTTATAATAAAATTCTATAAATTTTGTATTCTGTCTCGTAACATAGCTGTATTCTTGTTAAAATAATGTTTGCATTACATTCAAATGACTTAATTTTGTTTTTCAAGTCTGGTACACCAGGAAGATAAGGCCTGTTTCACTTACAATATTCTCTCACCCCAGCTCTCTACCACATATCCTCAGGAGTTTGATTGACACTGCAGTTTGAGAAGCATGGCTATACAGGATCACAATGCATTTAAACAGAAGAGCCTTTTCTTGGCCATTAGCAAGTAATCAGGCTGAGTAAATAACAATTTCTTTAATCAATAAAAGATTCTCATACCATGTGGTATATGTACACATTCTTTTGTGCAAGTTTGATAGGCTTTATAAGCAGCCCAGGTTTTCTTTTCATAAGTCTAAATTGGGCCAGATGGTTCCATTCTCTGATAAGAGTACATTTCAATGATATACTGTATGATTGGGTGCAAAATCAACATCCTCCAAGTTTTGCTTGTAAAGTACAAGCCTTTGTTTTGTATTTCTGCCTGAAGCCTTTTTGACCTTTGTCAAAAATATTTTTCAGTTATTCAGAGCACATTGGTGTACTCTAAAAAGAGACCACCCAAGCACATCCCTTTCGGTTGGCAAATTCCACTTAGAGTGAGGAGTACGGAAGCATTCTATAAGTTACGAGAACCATAGAGTCATTAGAATGTTTAAAAAAGGTCAAGACTCTTTTAGCAGCTCCACAGAGGTGGTCTCTCTGGCTTTGTGTTGTCATGTTAAATGGCATGACAGTAGTCATCTGCGCTTGTACCCAGTTTGGAAACTGAGGCCTGCACTAGTCAAAGAGAGCAGTAGTCCTCGGTAGTGCCAGAATTACTCCCTTACAGTGCCCCTGTTTATGTCAAATACCAAATCACAGGCAGCAGTGAGAGCATACAGTGGAAAGGATAAGAAACATACAAGGGATTTTTAAGGTACCATATTTGTTATATGTGATTTTCATTTCTTTGATGAGCATGGCAACTTACTCTCAAGTGCCTAAAATTTTAAACCCTCCAAAGATACAAAGTAGTACTAAAACCTTTATGCCAACAATTCCCAAGTTAACAATTTACAGTGTTGCTTTCCCTGCCCCCACCAAACAGCTCCCTTTTTCCACAGCCCCTCCAACTTCTTACCTGTGCGTGACTTAATCAGAGAAGCTTTTTTTTTTTCTTTTTTGGCAAGGACATTCATTCAATTATTCATTAAGTAAATATTTGTTAAGTATTTGCCAAGTGCCTATACTGTCCTTAGAACTGGGGCAATAACTGTGAATAAAATTAAATCTATCAAATACAAAACTAGGAGCAGATGAAAGACATAGACTAAATGTTCAATACTGTAGTTCAGCTCTACAGATAGAAATATAATCTTTCTATCTTCCATCTGTCTGTCATATACATCTGTATGATATCATTTGTGTCCTCATTTTGTTTTTCCCAAATGGACTACAGTTCAGATAGAAAGGGACATAAATCAGTGCTAAGGGGAGGTAAAGATCCAAGGAGCAAGCTGGTTTCCTTGTGTTACCATGACCTGGATTCAAGGATTATACAGTAGAGGGGACAAATTATAAAGAGAAGAACAAGCAGGAAATGACACAGGCAAACCTACCATAGGGAGTAGAAGGCAACGATGGTGAAAAAGAAGATAATCTGGATATCCAAGGTATTCCATGAGCTATTGGCCTGGCACTTATTTCTGGTAACACTCTAGATCCATCATGTTAACCCCTTACTTTCCTAAGTTTTCTCTGTAACAGGAGAGGAGATGACTAATGGAGCTTGCTATCCAATACAATTGATTTACCAGTTTAAAAAGCTGGGTGTGGTCATTCCGAGTGGCAGGCATTAATAATGTTAATTAGCTGTTAGTTGAACACTTATGGTAGAATGAGTTTGATGTGGCTAGAGGGAAATGCATGTATGGGGAAGTGATGATGCTAAGAAAATTAGGTTGAAGTCAGGTAAAGAAGACTTTATTTACCATTTAGTACTGTATTCTGAATGCTATTTGGATCTATTAAATGAATACAAATCACATGAATGGCATAGTCAGATTTTCAAGATAAATAGATCCCTTTGGTTGTATTGTAGGATTGAATGGAAAGGTAGAAAGACTAAAGTCAGGGAGGTCAGTTAAGAAGCTTTTGAAGTGGCCCAAAAAAGAGATGAGTTTCTAAACTAAAGCAGTGGCAGGAGGAATAGATGATAGGGAAGATATGTAAGAGATATTAAGAATCTAAAATCTATAAGATTTAGTGACCAATTGGATATCAAAGAAAGGGTGAGGTCTTAGGATTATGTCAAAGTTTCTGATCTTCACAACTAGGAGGATTTTAATAACAATCATAGGAACAAATTTGACATAATCGATTCAGTTGGTGAAAGAGTAAATTTGTGGTGCATGTAAGATATCCATTTAGAGCTATCTAGTAGGAAAATGGAGATATACAGGTCTGGATCTCAGCAGAGAGGTGTAGATTTGGTTAGAAATTGATAATTTAAAAGTCTGGATAAAGTCACTAAGAGTGAATGCAAAGAGTGAGAAAAACGGAGAATCAAGACTAGAACCCCAAGAAACATTACATTTCAGATATATGAAGAATTTAAGATGAAGAAAGTCTGAAGATCTCATGTATAACATGGTGACTATAGTTGATAACATTGTGTTGTATTACTGAAACTTGCTTAGAGAGTAGAACTTAAATGTTCCTACCAAAAACAAAACAAAAAAAAGGTAAATATGTGAGGTGATGAATATGTTAACTGAGTGGGGGGGGGGATTCTGTCACAATGTATGCATATATCAAATGATTATACTGTCTGCTTTAAATATCTTTGTCAATAAAGCTGAAAAATAAAAATAGAGAAAATAAGAAAAAAAAAGTTTATGGGCTGAGTTGGTAGTGATGTTTTCTGAAACAGAGAAAGAGAGCTTCTCTCTTTTCCCATTACTTTATTCTGCCAGTTCCTCTCATTGAAAGAATCTGATTTAATACTAGTTAGCAATGGATCCTGGAGAAATAGGTGTGAGATTTACTCCCCTGTGATATAGAGCAGGGCAAGGGTTAGTCTGGTCTGAGAGCAAGTGGACAGTTGAAAGACATATCTGTAAATAGATTTTTAAAAATCATGATTGTAAAAGTATAATCAATAAGATGTGACATTTTATTTTTTATTATTATTAATCAGGTGCTTTTGCTTCCACTTACCTCATCAAACTAAAACTCTATAGCAAGAGTTTTTAAATCACTTCACAACATAAGGACTTTTTATTGTGACATTTTTGTAAGGCTGTACGTTTTTTTCTAGGTTAGTAGGGTCTAAGAACCAAAAAAATGCAAAATCTGATATTTGGTTACCCAAATGGTTATGAGAACTAGAACCACTGAGTACACTAAATTTGTACATTGGATCAGCGTTCTTGCTGAGTCTTCTCCCTAGATTCAGCTGCCTCAGTGGGGATGTGCACTTCGTAAAAATGAATTAATAAAAAGTCCTCCTGACAATTAGGCTTCCCATGCTGAGCTTAAAATAAGGGAGTGTGCAGCTCTGTATTAAAAGGTGTGCTCTTGATATAGTCTTTTTTTGAGGTTCTCAATCAAAGGGCTCCGCTTTTAGTGAGACCTTTAAACAGCATCAGCCTTTCCCTCAAAAGAGAAAGGCTAAAAAGAGTGCCAGACTCAATTGAACTTAACAGAAAATCCATTGGTGACCAATGAAGCAGAAAGGATGTGCTCAAATCGCTGGGTTGAACGCTCTGTTGTATAGATCAGACAAGCCCATTTAGTATCTACTGGTTCACACCGGAGTCAGATACTTGTTCATCAGCTTTAGCTCCCAGATATTTTAATGGAAATGTTTACCAGTTGTAGTGGGAAACCGATGAACGAAAAATCTGGAGGTGGATTAACTGGGTCAAGCTAGTCTCTTGCATGGATCTTAATTCCCTGGGTAGTGAACTGGGTGCCAAAGCTTTGCTGTAATATTGTCATATTGAGTAGCACTTAATTTATGTGGTTCAATCTAATCTTAAAATATCCATTATATAAATATACTGTCTTTCAAAGTAGTTTATCAATTAATGAGTGTGAAATAACTTACATGATAATTTAAAAACGAGCAAGCAGAAAACCCCTCGTTTGCTGTCTTAGGCTGGGTTCTCCAGGAAGATACTGTGAGAGGGAGATTATGTGCAGACAGTTTGTGGAAGAGGGCTATCTAGAACACCTGTAAGATGAAGTAAGCAAGATTAGACAGAGGCTGGTGGTGGCCTGGACGGTAAGCTCTTCATTGTTATCCCTGATATAGGCAATCAGCCTAAGCCCTTTTACCACCTTGCCCTCCTTCTCATATATAGAAATTGGATGCTGGCTACTGCTGGAGAGGGTATTACCTTGGGGATGGCAGTTCCTTCAGCTGAGGCAATTCCACTTTCCAAAAGTGACTCAATTGTGAGCTCTCTGCAGCTAACCTTTCTCTGAGCCAGGGAGATGACTGCCTGGATCCCCAAGGGGGACCTTTGCGGCACGCCATCGAGTCCCCTACGTATGATTACTACCTTGTCCCAAATGTCCACTTGTCCTATCTACTACTGTCATTCCAGGGCAAGTTAACATCTTTTGACTGTACTGACACAAGTTGCCACATAGTGGTATCTTTCATACAATCATTGCTATGTTCTTTTTTCTTCATTTTATCCAAAAACTGTCTTTGGAAAATGCAAATCTGATTTTATCACTTCTCTATGGAGTGCACCCTTCAATGGCTCCCACTGCACTTAGAATAAACACCCAACTCCCTGACAGATTAAAATTTCCTGCTCTGGCTATCTCCGTGGCTTCACTTCTTGCCACTTACATTTTTTTTTTTTTTTTTTTTGCTTTTTGTCCTAAAACTCCCATGTCCTTCTCATCTTAAGGCCTTTGCAACATTGTATCCTCTGCTCCAACTTCTTCTGACCTTCCCTATCATACTCCTGCCTCATTAGCTCCTGCTTTAATATCAGCCCAAAATGCCCTGCCACAAAAACCTATCCTGTCTTTCCAGAGGGATCAAATTCTTGTCACGTATCCTGTATACTTCCACAGTACTATATTCTGTAGTTTTTCTCAGTAACTCTGTGTGTGTGTGTGTGTGTGTGTGTGTGTGTGTGTGTGTGTGTTAGAGAGAGAGACAGATGTTGATTATACATATTTCTGCCATTAGACTGTAAGCTCCAGGAGAGCAGAGAAACTGACCACTTTGTTTAGCACCACACCCTGCATACTGCCTGGCACACAGTACATAATCAATTCATATTTGTGAAATAAATAAGATTGAATAATCAACCTGAAAACAAAATCTGGAGATGACTCTGGTTAACTCAAAAAGTACAGTATGATGTAAAACCACCATTTCAAGCATTAAACATCAGCTTTTATTTCTCAATTACAGGTCCAAAGTATAATATGTTTGTTTTACTTTTCTATATTTCACTATATCCCTGGTTACCTTCATTCTCTTGAATATATATATATGTACATATATATACACATAGGCATATATATATATGTACTCTATATACATAATATGAGATAAACTTTATGTGAGAAACAGCACACGCTCATTTGATTTGGTCTTGTTTTATAGGTATCTTTGCCTCAGCATTTTAGCACATCATAACATATAAACCCACTAAAGATTTCAAATAACTTGTATAAGATATAAAAAACAATTGAAATATCTAAGTAAACCACCAATAAAGTAATAGCTATAATAGCTATAAAATAAAATGCCTTATAAATGTGAAAGAAAGGTCTTTGACATTCACTAAATGAATGACTTCAAATGTTTTACTCCTTTAATTTTACACTTAAAAATAATATGGAGTGCACCTCAGGCTAGGCAAAACAACTTATTTTTTATGCAAAAATATTTGTTGTATCACCTTTTAATTACATGTGACTCAAAGTTCTTACCTCATTTCTACATTACATACCAAATAATTCTGCACAGTTTATATCATGTGACCTATTTACTGTTTGATAAAAACCATATTGAATAAAGTTTCAGTGCCTTAAAATTTACACATTAGCAAAAATTTCCTGCTTTAGTGGCAGTGTCTTTTTTAAGGCTATTTTGTTGCAATGTCATTTTTAAGACCTTAAGTAATACATTGCTACCAAACCAAAAAGAGGCAATATGGGAGTCTCATCTTTTAACAGTCAGATTCAGAAATATAAAGCCAATAAACTGGATAATGGTGTCATACATTATCCAGTTTAAATACATCTGAGAATTGTGAACTGGAAATAGTGTGTGATTAAAGAACTTACAAGAAGTAAAGTGAATGTTGTTTATATGCTCAGGTGTTGAAAGCCATAAAGACAAAGGAAACCGCTAATATTCTCTCTAGAGATATTACTCTCCCTGATTTTTTCCAAAAACACTAAGTGGGTGATTATTGTGTGGGCTCTGGTTAAGCTTTGGTAATGTGATGATTCCCATACCATCTAAATCACTGACTACAACAGAGAGTTCTGAGGTCTCAAGAGTATCCCAGTTTGGCCTAACTTAATCTTATAATGCATACATTTGTTGAGTACCTCCACAAAAATTTTATTTTGCCTAATAGAGTTCATTTTAAAAGCTTATTTGCTTGGAAAATGCTCAAAGGTTTGCATTTGACTGTGAAATATTTGAGCCATATCTTCATTTTCGTTAATAAAAGGATTGTATTTAGTGCTCTATAGCAGTGGTCCCCAACCTTTTTACCACCAGGAATTGGTGTTCCTATGAGAATCTAATGCCTGATGACCTGAGGTGGAGCTGAGGCAGTGATGCTAACTTTGGGGAGTGGCTGCAAATACAAATGAAGCTTTGCTCACTTGCCACGCACCTCCTGCTGTACATCCTTGTACCTAACAAGCCACAGACCTTTCCAGAGCCCCGGGATTGGGAACCCCTGCTCTATAGTAACAGCTATGTCTACATGTGTCCTCTCTCCTATCTCTCTCAGTTTTTTAGTTTTACTCTTATTTCTTATGCCTCCGACAGAGAAGGGAGGTTTTCTTTTTCTTTTCTTTTCTTTTTTTTTTAACAAATTATATTTAGGTTACAAAATAAGATGGTTTATAAACAATGTACTGTGTGAAAGAATTATTACCTCATGAGAATGTCTAAAGTGTTTTAATGCTATATTCAGTTACACCTGAATGAAACATTTGAGTCATGCAAAAGTTTCCTTGACAGTTCTTTTAGAGCTTTGAATGATTGTCTGAATGTTATGCTGAACTTTGACATAAAAAAAATAATATCTCCATCTTTTATTTACAAGTCTGAATTTATAATATTTGTAGCCAATTGGAAATTTGTGCCACAAAAAATTTAATGTTCTGGATATGTAAAAGATAATATTCCTAGCCTAGCCTGGAACCAGCAGCTATTGAAAATATACTTGATAAAATATTTCAATCCCTAAACCTTGAAAATTGGCTAATGAAAACAGACAATTGTAAATAGAATTTACAGAGAATGTGCCTAATCTGAACCCCTTTTATATATGAAGTTAAAGACAGTAATAAAATAATGAGGCTTATGTTGAAGATCATATTTTAAGTTTTCTATACATTTTCAGTATCGCTTGCCTGTCCTTCAAAATGCCGGCACTTGCTTCCTAGCCAGAATCTGCCCCTAAAAAAAGGATAAGCCTCTCAAACCTTATGTGAATAGTTGAATTCCTCTGAGGACATATTTCTTACACCATAGTAGTTTAGAGAGTGGGCCTTGGAGCCAAGCTCCATCTGAATCCCAGTGTCTCATTTACTCTCTGAGTGACCTCCAAGAAGTAACTTAACCTTTCTCAACCTCAGTTTCTTCAGCTGTAAATAGAGAATAATAACGGTTGTTGGGAGAATTAAATTAATATCTATAATGCACTTACAACAGTGCCTAGCACATGCTAAATGCTCAATAAATAATTTATTATGGTATAATAAAATGATAATGAATGACAATTCCCTCATATAGAGAATTTTGGAATCATGTGGTAGATGAAGAGTGATTTGGGAAGGAAAAAGGACTTCTCCCTGCCCCAAGTCTGAAACAGCTACAAGGTAGCTGCATGTGCTGCATGTTGGAATGGTTCACATTTGTTAAGTCTTAAAGAATCTAAGAGGTAGTGGAAAGGAGTTTCTTTCATGATGCTGAGGAGGTGCATTGCTGTGGTTTGTAGTGTTAGAAAGACGATTTGGAAACAAAAGAGCTAAAATCTAATTTTTTTCTTCAAAAGAGTTGTAATTTTATTTTTTAGAATGAAAAACTATTTTTACATTTTAGACAACTTAGAAAATAAAGAAAAATGTAAAAATAAAATTAAGTTATTATCTTAAGAGCCAGCAAAAATTCACTATTACTGTTTTATATATTTTCATCCAGGTCTCTACTTTGGTTTTATACATTTGGGATCATAATTATATATGATAATATATTTTGCATTTATTACTTATTTTAATCAATTTTCCATGAGATTAAATATTCCTAGTTAATGAAACTTTTAATGATTTTTCTTTATGTGGTTATATATTAGTGTATAAAGATGTACTATTGTTTATTTGACCATTATCCTGTGGGTAGGTATTTAGGTTGTTTGCTCAGAATTATATCTTTATGCATAAAACTTTGTTTACATCTTTGATTATTTCCTAAAGACAGATCCATAGAACTGGAAATACTAAATGAAAGGGCACAAGCGTTGTTCCTCAGCCTTTTGGTACCTCTCCATCGGAAGTGTAAAATAGTGCTGGTCTCTCTGTCCCCTTGCTAAGACTGAGCATTTTAATGTTAACATTTAGTAAAATGATAGGCACTGTGAGATATCGCCTTATTTTAATTTGACCCTTCTTTGATTTTTAGTGAAGCTTAATCTTTTTCATATGTTTATTTTCATTTGTCTTTATTAGTCTGTGAATCTTCTGTTCACATCCTTTGTTTTTCTCTTGGAATATATTTTCTACATGATTATAAATCTCTTACTATATTAAAATTTTCCTTATACTTATTATAAATATCTTCTCAGTCTTTAACCTGCCTTGTAATTTTTAGTGTTCTCAATGTAAATTTTAGTTTATGTATTGAAATTTATAATTTTATTTCTTTGATTTCTTCTGTTGCCTTTATTTTCAGAAACTGTAACTACTAATATACACTTTCTTCTAATTTTATTTTTAATCATTTTTTACAGTTAATCTTTTTATGTTCTTATGATTTTATTTGGCATATAGTATAACTTTCCTCCAAAATAGCTGCATTCTTCACTCTATGCATTAAATATTCTATCTGTTAAATTGCTGCATATACTAGAATTTGTTTCAGAGTTATATTATTGTATTAGAATGATACCATTTTGTTTTATTCTGATTGCTGATTCTTGCACCTATAATACCACTCATTCAGTTAATATAGCTTCTTAGTAAATCTAATTAAGGACATTCTCTCTTATTTTATTAATTTATTTTTTAAATTTATTTTTTGTTGTGGTAACATTGGTTTATAACACTATAAGTTTCAGATGTGCAACATTATTAACCATCATCTGTATGTACTACATCATGCTCACCACTAAAAATCTAGTTTTCCTAAGTTTTTTTACTAGATAAACTTTAGACACATTTTGAAATATCCAAAAATGTCTACTGGGATTATTATTATAAGAGCATTAACGACCCCTCCATTAATGATATTGAAAGCTGGCAACCTTGTCTTCTTAGTAATTTCAGTACCACAATATATTTTTTAGGTATTACCTTTTTTTATATTAGCCTGTTAGACTGAAACAGATAACCTCTTTCATGTTAAGAAATTATATATGTCTATTATCAATTGATTAAGAGTTTAGTTTTTGTCATTAACATCAATTGGATTTTTTAATTTTTTAAAATGCCATTTTATTTTACAGATGACCATATACTGATGTGAATTTTTTTTTATTAATGGATACACTAGTAGTCAATAAACTCTTCTTAGGTTAGTGTATAAATCTTTTAAGATAACATTGAGTTTAGTTTGCTTGCATTTTACTTAGAATTTTTTCCATATATATTTACAAGTGAGCTTGGTCTACATGCCATCTCTTTGACCAAAACCTTTCTATTTTAATTTGTTTTACATGCTGAGCTTCCATAAAAAATTATTCTAAGAAAGTATTTTAGTTAGAAATTTATTTAAAATTTGGAAATCATCAATTTATTCTGTGCTGGTTTTGCTAGCAACTTTGTCCAGTTTAGTATCGGCATTAAATAACATAATGAATATGCTAGTTATAATGAATATTGTGCTTCCTATATTTTTTCTATGTTTATATCTTCATTCTTAGAAAGTTTGGAATAATTTATTAGTTGAAAGAAATATGACTCCAAAGCATAATATAACTCTTTAGATATCTTTCATACTTTTTCATATATTTGTTTTCTTTATATTAGTTGAATTTTGATAAATTTTTAATTTCAAACAACTGCAAGCAAATTGAAACCTCTATTTCTTTCTAAATCAACCATAGACGATTTACAGTTACTCACTTTGCAGGATGAGCACATTCTTGTTTCCATCTTTCCATCCACCTCTCTTAACTCTCTTGTATCTCTCAACCTGTTAGCTCTATTATCACGTTTATATTATCATAGTTGACAACATTTTTTTTATTTTCTATACTGTCTCCATACGTCAATCTTGTCTATAGGCTGAGTCTAACAGATAAAACCAATTCATGATTGAGTTGTATTCCTGCTCTCTGGGTTCTAGTATCAATTGAGAATATATTTAGTGTTTATTTCAAATTGTCACTACATTCTTATACTCTGCTTGCCTCTATGACATCCTCTTACTTTTATAGACTCTCAGATTATCAATTCTAACCATTTTCCCTTTTCTGTGGAGACTTTATGTTCAACCTAATTTAAATACAGACTATTTTCTTACTATCGCCTATTATTTAGCTTTCCTCCTGGGTCAGATCTCTTTTTTTCCTGAACTTCCTATCTTCTTTCTTGGTTCCTCTTAATTATTCCCTGAATTTTATTGGGGAGTCACCTTAAAAAACTTTCTAAATTACAAACAATTTAAACTTTTGCATAATCTCGAATATCTGAAAGTTATTCTCTCTCAGATTGGATTAATTTGAGTAAGCGTGGCTGGATTTAAAATTCAAAATAGAAAATTATTTTCTTTCAGGGTTTTGAAACCATGTGCTTTTCCTTCTAGAATACAGTGTTGCTAAAAATTAGATGCCAGGCTAATTTGTGTTTGCTTGAGGACATGTTTTACCCCCTAGGTGTTTAGGATCTTTTCTTTATTGTCAGTATTCTGAAATTTGACCTTGTTGTTGTAGGTATAGATCTTTTTTCACTCATAAGATTTTTTTTCTTGTGTTCTAAGCAATTTCCTGCTCTTTTTCTTCCATAATATTCATCTTCTTATGTTTATTTTTGAGATGATATTGGCCAGCTCCTACACTTTCTGTTTTGATTATGTATGTGACTTTTATCGTTTCTCTCAAATATTCTGGCTCTTTCTATTTATACTATATTCTGAAAAACATTCACACTGTTAACTTCAGACATTTCTATTAATTTTTTTTCCCAGCAACTGTATTTTAATTTCTTAGAATCCTTTTGGTTCCCCAATTATTCTTTTTTCATAAAGCTGCTTTATTGGTGTCATATAGTCTCGAGTGTAATGAGTGGAATTTAAATCCAATATTTTAAAGATCTCATTCTATTTGTCAGTAAATTGCAAAGAGCTTTTGTTGTTTGTTTGTTTATCTTTCGTATTGTAGTATTTTCTCAGAAATTAGATGATCCATTGCCGCCAATCACATTTAAGAAGGAGACAATAGAAAAGCCATTTCAAAGGTTAGTTACAGATATGGGGTTCCACTTAGTGCTTAAAATAACAGGTGAGTTGCCTGCATGACCTTGGAAGACTGCTAAACTCAAAAGAGGAAAACTTTGCTCTGAGATGCTGACTTCCATACCAGTTGATCTAGTTCTTTTTGACAGTTCGGACAATTTCTTTAGTAAAGAACTTATTTATTTATTTTACAATGGGATAACATGGGACCTGGGGAATCAACTGTTTTAGACTGGGCACTTTTGTGAGATCCTTTGTTTTTTTTTCCCCCACTTCTACTTCTTCATGAAACCTACTATCTCCTACATCGAAGCTCTGAGAGTAAAATTGGCTCCCTTTTCGGCTGCAGCCCTGTGTATTTATATTCCGGCTTATGTCTACTTCATCAATCATTACTCTTCCATCTGCTTTCCATCTTCCAGAAATGGTGAAATTGCTTGAAAACTGATAGTCTTCCTCTTTTATTCTTCAGTGTTTGGATTTATAGGTTTTTTTTTTTTTAATTCTTTTACAAATTTCAGTCAGTTTGAGAGAAGAGCTGAATAAATTCAAATGATTGTGTGTAGGCCTCTAACATGCTATATAGACGTAGTCACTTATTTTTCTCATTCATTCATTTATTTATTCATTCAAAACATATCCTTGTCATGCCTGCCATGTGCCAAACTAGTTCTAACGATAGAGCCGTGAACTAATCTTATCAAAAAATACCTGTCTTTAGGGAGTTTACGGGCAGAGAATTATGAAGCTTGCTCTGTAGTGAATTGAGACAAAATGTACTGGCCATGCTATTATTCTGAGAAGTAAAGTAGACCCGTGCAGGATTGATTCCAAGAAAGGAAGGTCATGGCTGGGCTCCAGCTCCACATCCTGAACAGACCCACCCTCTCTCACCATGGTAGAAAGCACCATTCACGCTGCCCCAAGGGCCCAGGTCATCCCTCTACATGGGCATATTCTACCCCTTCTTCTTCTATCTTAAACATTTCTTTTAGGCATACCTCTTGTGTAAACATGGTGTTGAATTTTTTTTCTTAAGCCAACCTGAATATTTTCCTCCTAAAGGGTGATTTAATTTTTCAATTGTTGTCATAATTGATGTGTAATCATAGTTGTCACAACTCCTTTCAGATCTACATTTTCTATTTTTAATACTTTTTTGCCCTTTGTGATACAGGGTGTGTTTATTTATGTTTTCTTCAGTGATTTGGGAGTTACACATTCTATTTATAATACTCTTCCATCTGGGAGTTACGTGTTCTATTTGTAATTCTATTAGTGGTTACCTTTAGGTTTTTTTTAAAAAAAAAAAATATATATATATATTTGAAATATCATTTCTCTTGTTAAAATCAAAAACACACCACCAATGTTTGTTTGAATTGTACTTTTGTTAGGTTAGTAATTCACCATGTTTTTTTTACTCCCCTGACCTACTTCTAAGCCTTTGTCAATACAGAACCAGATGCTATATTCATTTTTCATTTCTTAATTTGAGTGATGTTAAACAACTAGATTGGAAGAGTGAGTGGAGAAATTCCTATTTTATTGTAGTAAACTAATGTGACTTTCTTTGCAGAATAATATATAATATATAAGAACATGGAAATATCTGGGTTTACTTCTTTCTTTTAAAAAGATGAGAGAAACCTTAAGAGTTAAACACATATGTTAGCCTTACCTCTTTGGGAATAAAATTTAATATAAGTATAAATATTTTCGTGTGATTTTTAAGCATGCTATTGTAGTACTGTAGAGCCAAATATTATTAGTGTTTGTGAAAACATTCTAAAAAGAAAATTAACTTGAAATTTTGGTTTCACATTTTAAACCAAGTAAAAGGGGGCTTTAAAGACAAGTAGTTGTATTAAAGCAACAGATAAAACATAGTTAAACAGTTTAGGCAAAATGTAATGATAATAATCTAAGTAGATTGCATCTCCCTCACCTTAGAAACTTGTTTTATTCATTGCTACTGTGTCTTTAAAATTAGTTTTAATTAAGCTTTTGCCATATTCTGACAAGGGTGAAAGAGTTAAATAATTTTCCTTGCTACTCACTTTTTGTGTATATCTGAGTAGCAGCTCCACTACAGGGAGATGTGTGGAGGTAGAGAAATATCAAACTAAGCTTTTGCTTTCTGTGGATAATAAAAATTACCCACTTTCTCACAGATGTCAAATCTGGCAGATTTCCACAGAAAATTTGGATTGAATGTCAACTACCCAAATTATTTTAGTGTCTGCTGAAGTGTGTGCTTGGCAGGGATTTCAGCAGGAAAATAGGAAGTGGGTTTGAAAACATTAATAATATCTGAATACAACTTTTTAAGCTGATTGTTCCATAGATGAACCAAAGCATATATTGTCCCTGCAAACCAGAGCCCTCCAAGAAGTCCAGGTGGACACATTGTTAATGTTTTAAATATGGAAGTTGAGACAAGAGCTTATTTAGGACAAGGATTTGCTACCATGGATAGATCTTTGCCTTCCCCTTGAATAGTTTAGATTGGATAATTAAAAACTAAACATAGTCTACATGACACAAATACCATGTAGGCAATGAAGATACTTAGGTTTTATTGTAGAAAGATAGATTTGTTCAAAAGTATACTGAGGTTTCGTTAGAAGAGATGAATTCCAATACTGACACTGACATTCAGAGGTCATCTTTCTAGTCCCTGGCTTTCTCATCTGTAAATCAAAGAGGGTGAATTAAATTCTTTTTTGAATTGTGTCATCTTTAGGGGTACTTTCAGCATATCTTTGATCTGTATTGATAAGGAAAAATTGAGATGACTCAATGCTAGATAAATCTAGTTAGTTTGTTTCCCATGAGAAGAAACAAATCTCCTTTGCTTGAGGAAGAAATTAAAACCGCAGTATATCAAGTAACATAAAATGAATTCTGAGCATATACATGGTATCAAGAGTTTAGTTGTCATAACATACATTTAAGTTGCTATAAATATGTCTGTTGTTATTCATCAGAAGTATCTTTCCTCTTCCAAATTCTATGTCATAGTGAAATTTATTCATTCATGCAACAAATTTTATTGACCACCTTCTATGTCATAGACATTGTGTTAAATGCTAGGTAGTGAAGAAAAGGGGCAAAAAAAAAATCCCACTTTCATTAAATTTACACTGTACTGGGGGAAGGAGAATGATGACAAAAACCGATATGAACAGTGTATACAATGCATACTATGTCAGACAGTGATAGCTGGAGGAAGAGGAGCCTGGGTGTGCATTGTGTATCTGTGTGTGTTTCTGTGTGCTCACGCATATTTTAAATAGGTGGTTAGGAAAAGCTTTGCTGAGAAAGTGAAATTTGAGATAACACTTAAAAAAGAGGAAAGAGGGAATTCTGCCAGTATCTGAGAGAGAACTTTTGAGGTGGAGGACACAACAAATGTAAAACCCTGAGGCGGGAACATACTAGACATTGTAGGGAATAACATAACACTGCTTCATGCCTTTATTCAAAAATACTTAATCCTCACTGACTGTATGCCAGACGTTCTTTATTTTCATAAAGTTCATCATCTAGTAGAGATACCTAAGCATATAAACAAGAGCAATTGAACAAAAATATGTAAGAGTCTTGAGAGTTTGTTAAGTACGCAGTGAGCCCTCAAGAGGAAGTAGTCAGTTCTGCGTGGAAAGTCAGGAAAGAATTCATACCAAGTCTGTTTCTACTCCAAATTGCATCATAGGTTACTCTCAACACCTTTTTCTTTGCAGATGCTCGGGTTAAGGAGAACTCTCGTATGGCTTTTAATACATAAGGAATGGCATGAATATGTGATGGAGGATTTTTCTTTAGTTTTTGTGGGAGAAAGTAAGTAAAAGGAAGCAACTGTTTAGTAGGTACACACTTTGTGACAGGTGCTATATTAGGCATTTTATACATGTGATTTTATTTTGTTCTCACCAGAGTGCCTGGTCCTTGTTTTAGAGATGATGGAAGTTGGGCTCTAAGAGGTAAAGAGGTTGTCTTCAATTACAGAGTGAATAAATGGTTGAACCAAGATTCAAAGTCAGGTGTTCTTCCTAACTTGCAAAGTGTACATCCCTAGCTTCAGATGTCCCTAGTTATATCATCAAATGGAGACTTGGAGATGTTATGAGATGGGTAGAGGTAACAGAGAGGACTATAAACTCTTGGGACTGAAATTGCCTGTAATAAAGTTTGCGCCTAAACTTGGGAGACTTAAACTCAAATTTTTCTCACAAGTTTTAATAAAATAAATAGCTAATGCCAAATATTGAATACCTAACACACACACACACACACACACACACTCACACTCACACACTCTCCTACTTCTGGGGTGGATCCTATTATTACCCTTTTGTAAAATATTCTCCTATTTAATCCTCACAACAAGGCTGTGAAAAGATTTTAATGCCTTCAGTTGGGAGATAGTTTATACATGTCATTCTGGAACCCTCATTTTTAGTAATCGTGGGATTTATTTCAGTATCTGACAATCTACACTGTTGACAATGTCCTTTTTTGTATCAGATCTAAAATACATCTTCTCCACTGTTATGAAAATGCATCTCTACTTCCTCTACAGACACAAGATAAAGTTATTCTTTACTGTTCTTTATATAATGGTATAAGCTTATAGATGGCTAGATTCTTCCTTGAAAGGCAAGACACTGAGATTTTATTGGCAGTGTCCTATCTTTTTCTAAATCAAGAATCACTTGCATAACCTACCATCTTGGTCTTCCTGTTGCTTCTCTGTGATTCTTTCCTTTCTAATTATTTTATATGATTATCTAAAATGTCTCTGAAATATCATATCTGAGATATGATAAATAATGATTTTCTTAAAAATGTAGGTATAAAAATATCATAAATAAATTGTAAAATATTACAATCATATTTTATATCTATGGATATAGAACTTTAAATTTTCCATAATATAAGCCCAGCTGAAAGCCTAACTTTTTATCTTAACAGTCAGTAATTTTAGTGTGTATAACAGTTTATTATGTTCAGTTAATATTCTTATTTTTAAAGGTTTATTTTTCTCAACTTTATTTTTATAATTATTTAAAACTGTTATGTGATGAGATTAAGTACTTTTCTAAGGTTACACAATTATATGACTGCTAGAAATGTGATTATCTTGCTTTTTAATCAGCAAAACAATATATCCAAATTCCGCTATTTGCCCACATTGGTATCTCAGATGTTTATTAATTGTGGTTTGTATTTTAAGAAGAAAAGAAGAAATATTTACATTGTCACATGCAAGAAACATGAGGCTTTAAAAAGATTAAACAACTTTCCTAGGTATAAAAGGTCCTAACGAAAGCCATAAATAGCCTTTATTCAATATTTTGCAGGAGCGAGGCAGTGCATTAAGTCTTCTACATGTATTAATTCACTGAAAGTTCACAATAGCATTATTAGCTAGGTTTTGTTAATCTATTTTACATCAAAGGAACTGAGGCATACCAAAGTTAGGTAATGTGCCTAAAGATGGATAACAATTAAATGTAGAAATGATTATCTAGATAATTTGTCTTCACATCTGGGCTTCTAACTCCTATGCTAGAGACCTGTCACAATAAGAGAAGATGTAGAGTTTGTAAATAATGATTTTAAAAACAGGTGGAATTTAAGAACTGTGAATATGTATAATACAGTATTGCGAAAATTTTTTTTGTTGTTGAAAAATGAATGAATGTCACAACTACCTGTAGAATTACCCATTCAAAATAGTCCTTCCTTGTACTTAGTTATGAATGGGAAAACTGACACGCATAGTTATTAAAGAAGAATTTCAAGATCAAATAAGAGATAGAAGTAGTTTGACAGAACTCTAATAACAGACATAAGATAGCTTGTCTTGGAATCAATTTAATCTATTTATCCATCTCTTCTACCAAAGTAAATTTATGAAAATGTTTAAACCTCGATTTTACATCCAGAAAGGTAGAGCACTATGAATGTATTGAGTTTTTTCCAAACAAATGATTTAATGAATTAATATCATGAATCATGTTTAATTTCTAATTGCTACATTTTGAAACCAAATTTCAAGCAAAACATTTGAGTAGAATTTGAAGAAAGAATTCTCAAGTCAAAAGTATTGCTTCTTTTCTGCTTAAAGCATAGAATCTGAGCAACTTAACTGACAGTAAAGGACTGTTCAGTCCACTTTTGTTTTAACTGTTTTCCTAACCTTAAGGTCATCATCCTTCCTTTAAAGACAAAAACCCTTCATGCACATATTTCATGGCAGCCGTTATTTATACATAATAATTTATGACCTTTATTTAATAACTGAGACATTCTTCTCTGTTAATTGAACATTTTCCCATAGGCATTTTGCAGTCTTTATCACAAAATTATGTCAAGTTATTCTCCAGGAACTTTTATTGCCTCGCCTTTTCAATTTTAAATTCACTCTCTTTTTAAATTTTTTTTCTTTCTCTCTCATCTGAAGTATAAGTCAACTTTATTTACCTTCCCTTCCCAAACAATCCTTTCACTACTACTTCCCAGTAGCAGGAACCAGCTATATTTGAGTATATGATCTTTTATCCACTCTTTAATATTTCAGACACCATTTATATTTTTTCAACTTAAAAAAAAAAAACTGTAATAAAGCACCCCAAACTTGATAGCAACTAGAAGAAGGCTTTTTTTTTCTCATGAACATTTAAAATGTAGCAGTTTTTTAAAATTATTTGGAACATTCTCTTTACTATATTAATATTTAAAACATAAAATAAAGAGATTAATATTATGAAAAATATGCATTATTTTAATTATGTTTTACCTTAAAGGGTAAGTTGAAGTTATAAATAAAGTTTTAGAGTATATGTGCTAGAAGATTAGTATAATTTGTGTCTGAAGTTTTGAATCTTTTATTACTACTCCGTCATTACTAATTTAATAATATATGTATCTTCATCCTACATTGATGTATCCTTACCTCTTTGCTTTACTCTACAACCTCACTCATTTGAGAGTGAGTGAAATAATTCATGTTACAAAAAGTAATACATTATAATAATGGTGAATAATTATTTGGAGGATTCATTGAAACGGATTTATGGGCTGACCTCCTTGTTTCTGAATCTGTACATTTGTGTAAGGTCTGTAAATACACATAGTAACAAGTTCTCAGATGGTACTTAATGCTGCTGGGCCAGAGACCACTTTGAGAAGCACTACCTTATAAAATTGAATGAGTTTGAAGAAAAAAAAAAAAGAGTAACGTAGTAGTAACACACGTTTTATGTTCGAATGGGGGGAATGGACTTGATTTTAAATTTTTGGAATCTTTGGAGATAATAATGACTAGAAATTGTGACAGAAAATGACAGAAGTAGCATTTGGAGATTATGACATAAACCATTGTTCTATACCACCCCAATCTATACTCCCACCCCATCCTTCTGTGAATAAGGGTTTGATTTCTTCCCCCAGGCATAAAGTTGATTGTGCAATGCAGAATTTCATTAACAGGGGTTTCTTGTTTGCAGGTAGTTTTTTTTCCCCCATCTTCCACTTTTAACTTGTTATCAAAGGTATAACACAAAGAAAATGTGAGACAATTCAGTATAATCTCTGTGAGAAATGTCAGCTCACTGAGACACCAACATAACAGATTCGAACTTTTTATAGGAAAGAAAATTTAGGTCAGCCTTAAAGAAAAATCTATAACAGGAATGGATAATTGGACACACAAATACGTGCACAAGCATATACATAATTTTTCTTTCAAATATGCTATTATTCCCATCACTTCCATTCATAATACCTTTCATTACAATAAACATAGTTCATTGACAATAGTAATTAGCATAGACTTTGCAATTTATTTAGTTCTTATAGCTCCTAAATGCATGTCTCCATCTGAAAGAATGTAATTTTTATAACCTGTCAGAGTGACATCAAACATAGCACCTTAAGCAAGTACTTAGGTATACTTTGCTAATAATGATAATGCATGACAGCTAATGAGAAACAAACATAGGTACACTTAATTTAAATTTACCATCAGAGTGGCATAGGCTGCTATCTTGATATTTTCATCTTATGAATGAGATTCCCAAAGGGCCATGATCAAGCATATAACTAATAAACAGCCTTAGAAATTGAATGATGGATTTGATCTCATTGCTGTTTAGTTGACAGATGGGAATCAAACTGACATAAACTCTGTACTTCCAATTTATTGCTGGGAAGGGAAATTGTGTGCCCAAAATGCCATAAGACAGGTTGTTCTTCCAGCATTTATAGTCTGGTGGGAAGGAGAAAATAAAGGTCCTGTAGTCTTAAAAAAAAAAAAAAAAAAAAAAAAAACAGTTTTAAGCCATTTTTAACAGAATATTTCAGACTTTCATTTTGAATGAGAATGTGAGTATATTAGGGCCAGCTTCTGAACCTTTTGAAGTTCATTCATATAATATAATTTTTTCCAATTTTTGTTTTAATTCAAGGTTAAATTAAATGGAAGATTCTTTACCCAACCTACTGCAGGTGTTCAGTGAATATTCTTACTTACAGTAACCCTGAAGTCGCTTCCTTGAAATGTTAAAATTTGTTCAATAAGTATATATTTTTGTTTTCCATGTATTCTAGCTAGATGGTCCAAATAATTGTTCAAATATGTCGAGTCAACACTATAAAACTAAGATATTCTCTAGAATGGTATGGATATTAAGTGTGCATGTGATAATCATGGACCTGAAATTTTAAAAATATATACATGGAGGCTTATTATCCAGATTTACTGTATTGTATTATTTAGCTCTTATGAGGTAAACCTTTAAATACTTCAATGTGAAAAAACTAATGTTCATCTTTGTGAAGATGCCAATATTTCATGTGCCTCTTTAATTGAAATTATTTAATGTTTAACCTTCAAATTTCATGCGAATATAATTAGTAACAATTCTATCAGTATGATTACCCACTTGAGATATTTCTGCTCCAACATAAATTACAGTAGCAATATCTTAAGTACATAGAATTTTATTAATTAAAGAAGAAATTTATTGAATCACAAACATTGGTTCCTCACCTATTATGAATGAATATCAAAATTGAGGTTTTAGATATTTTTAATGCATGGATAAATCAGTTAGCCTTGCAAAGAGTGAATCTATATGACATTTTGCCTATAGCATTAACCTTAGCTAATATTCTCACACAAATAGGCCTGCTAAAAAGAGGACAGAGTAAGGGAATATAGATGACTTAGTCCAACACAGATAGGGGGGAAAAAAAAGAGACAAAGTCACATTCTATAGATGGTACACTGAATAGAAAATTTAGAACCTGAAGAATGTTGTATTAAATTAGTCACAGACAAGTTTTATGACTTCATAATGAGTTAGTTTAGCTGTACAAATTAAATTATGTCCAGGTTTGTGCAAGAGGAAATTAAATCGGCTGATATCATCCAGGGAAATAGTTAAAGCTAAGAGCAAGGACACTAGATAAGACTTTCCCCTAAAGAATAGAAATATAAATTGGAAAAATTTGGTGAATGAAAATAACAAATTTAGTGTGAAATTATTGAAAACATAAATGGTGAGGTGGGGTTAACAAGGATTCAAGATCAAAGATTTGAAAATGAGGCCTATAACAAACAAACAAATCAAAAGAATAAAGAAAAACTATTACAGCTAGTCATTTGGAAAAATAAGTAGGAAACATTTTATAAAACAATTTTCAGCTTAGTTGTATGAAAACCAGAAGAGCCAAAATGAAGAGCAGAGGAATAGAGTCCTTGTCTATTAAAGAAGTGATTGTTCTGCCTTTAGGGCTTTTGGGCAACTCGTGTAATTTTCTCCAAATATTTTTTATGTATTTACATGCTCATCTCAGTTTTATCATTGTGATATGTACTGCGAATGCAAAGGGAAGGGAAGCCTGTACCTGCCTACACGAAGTTAAGTAGTCTAATCAAAATGTAAATAAAACCACAAGAGCGATATCAGCAACATGGCTGAATAAGACATTCCTCATCATGTCGCTCCCTCAATGACAACAACTTTGGCATTCGTTCATGAACCTAAGTATCTTTGAGGGAGCTGTGGGATCTAGCACCATATATCAGGAGACCTAAGAGCAGTCTCACGTCCCCATGCATCTGGTAATAGGCATTTAGACCTTAGTCCCAGCTGTGGACCCTGATGTGGCCTATGAACCATTTCTAGTCCCTCTAGGCCATGGTCTTGGAGTCCCTGGAAAACACTGTCTCATTCAATCTACATATGAGAGAGCCTTTGGTCCAAGTCAAGAAAAGAACTTCCACTGGAGCAAAAAATGAACATGTTTGAATATATTGAAGAGGAGCACTTATTCATGAGCTACATGACTCAAGGGTAGAAAGCATCTGGGAGAACAGCAGATAGGATTCTAGGAAGACATTAAAAGGTTGTGGATCTTACTGACTACAACATGAACTCCATCAAGAAGCCTATCTAGAAACCACTGGGGACTAATTGCCTGCAATCTCCCTAGGTGGCTGGCCCATGGGCATGCACAGTGCTCTATGTGCCTCACTCCCATACCCTCTACCCTATGGCTGGCTCCTGTGTACACAGTTGACAATGGAGGTAAGAGCAACTTTTGGCTGAAAGCCAGTGAACACACACAGAACGACATCTCAAACTTTTAGGCCAAAGAGGGATCACAAACTTGAGCTTTAGCACTACCCTTGAGAAAGCAGAAGGGAAGCTGTCAGCACCTGGCCTCATATGTTGCAGGATCAAGAGAAGGCACACAAGTTTAAGAATTATGCAACAAGCGGGAGCAAGAAGCAAGGAGCAGACATAACCCTGGAAGGTCCGAGAAAGGTTCAGAATTCCTAGCAGAGCGGATGGAAGGTATTTTTCTCCCAAAGGTAGTCAATAAAGACTGGAGGAGGTGATTGCTACCTTAAATGTGAAGACAGCAATGCAAAACTTGAAGGAACATGAAAAACCAAGAGAACATGACCGCACCAAAGGATCACAATAATCTTCCGGGAACTGATCCCAAAGACATATATACCCAGTATACACAATATACTCAAAAAAGAATTCAAAATAGCTGTTTTGACAAAGTTCAATGAACTATAAGAAAACAAAGAAAGATATTTCTATGAAATCAGCAAAACAATACATGAATAAAATGGGAAGTTTAATAAAGATATAGATATCATTTTTAAAAACCCAGAAAGTCTGGAGGCGAAAAATATAGTAAATGAAATTTTAAAAAAATGCAATAAGAGCATCAATGACAGAATGGATTAAGCTAAAGAATATCTGTGAATTAGAAGACAAGAACTCCAGATGAGAACAAAATAAAAAGAATGAAAGAGTTTAGAAAGCCTACATAATCTATAGGATATCATCAAGAAAGAAAACAAACTGTGACTTGTTGATATTCCAAAAGGAGAACAGAGGAACAGAGAGAGTAGAAAGCTAATTTAAGAAGTAACATCTGAGGACTTTGACAATCTGGAGAGAGATTTGGATATTCAACTTCATAAAGCTCATGGGTCACCTCAAAAAGCTTTTCTCTGAGATGTATTATAGTAAAATCATTAAAAATCAAAGATAATGAGATTATCTTAAAGGCAGCATGAGAAAAGAAACTTGTAACTTACAAGGGGACCCTCATGAGGCTATGAGCAGATTTCTCAGTGGAAATATAATGGGTCAGGGGAGAGTGAGATGTTATATTTAAAGTACTGAAAGAAAATAACTGGCAAACAAGGATACTTTATCCAGTGAAGTTGTTTATTCATGAATAAAGGAGACATAAAGACTTTTCCAGACAAACAAAAGCTAAGGGAGGTCATCACTACTACTCTTGCCTTCAAGAAACACTGAAATGCAAGGGCAATAGTTAGTCATATGAAAACAAGAAAATTTACAATACTCTGATAAAGATAAGCATATAGTTAAATTCAGATTACTTTAATACTGTAATGTGATGATGTGTTAATAACAACTCTAATATACAGGTAAAAGGACAAAAATATTAAAAATAATTATGTTATTGACTTCATAATATAAAAAGAGATAAATTGTGGTGTCAAAATTTAAATGGGGGAGTAAAGATACAGTTTTTATATGTGATCAAAGTTAAGTTTTTATCAGCATAAACTAGACTGCTTTAGCTATAATATATTTTGTGTAAGACTTATGGTAACCATAAAGCAAAAACCTATAGTAGATTGACAAAAGAAAAAGAGAAGAGAATTAAAGCATATCACTAAGGGAAATCATCACTTCACAAAGGAAGTCAGAAAGAGAAGGAGAGAGGGAAAAGAAAATACAAAACAACCAGAAAGCAATAAGATAGTGTGAGTACCTCCTTACCTATCATAATTACTCTAAATGCAAATGGATTAAAGTCTTTAATTAAAAGATAAAGAGTAGCCAGAAGGAAAAAAAAAAACATAAAATTCAATTATATGCTGCATACTAAGACTCATTTCTGCTTTAAGGATACACATAAGGTCAAAGTGGAGGGATAGCAAAGATAATTCTATGAGAATAGAAACCAAAGGAGAGCAGAAGTAGCTATACTTACGTCAGACAAAATAGAGTTTTAATCAAACCTTTAATAAGAGACAAAAACGATCATTCTATAATGATAAGCTGTCAATTCATCAAGAGAATATAACAATTGTGAATATATATGCACCCAACTTTGAAGCAGCTAAATATACTAAGCAAATACTAAGAGATCTGAGTGAAGGGAGAAATAGACGATACGATAATCGTAGGGGACTTCAGTACCCAACTTTTGACAATGAATAGATCATCCAGACAAAAAATCAATAAGAAAACATTGTATTTGAACTCTAATACACACATACACACACACATTATATTTACATAACATTTCATCCAATAGCAGCAAAATATACATGGTTCTCAAGTATACACAGAACATTCTCCAGATGAGCTCTTGTGATAGATCATTAAAAAATCTTAGTAAATTTATGTTGAATCATATCAAGTATCTTTCATAACCATAATGGTTTGAAACTAGAAATCAATAAAAAGAGGAGAACTGGAAAATTCACAAATATGTAGAGATTAAATAACACCATTCAAAAAAAAAAAAAAGCCAATGGGTCAAATTAAAAATCAAATGGAAAAAAAAATCTTGAAAGTACAAATTAATAATTCATAGATGGTAATGGGGTTGGGGTCATGGGCATAGGGAATGCAGTTAACAATAATGTAATGTCTAGGTGTAGAGCCAGAGGAGGAAAAGAGCAATCAGGGGGATAGTTTCATAAACTATATGAACATCTAACCAATGTACTGTATACTTGAAACTAAAAAAAGTTTTAAAAATTCTTGAAACACATTAAAATGGAAACAAACATACTAAAAGTTATGGGATATAGCAAAAGCAGTTCTAAGAGGAAAGTTAATTGTGATAAATGCCTACATTAAGAAATTAAGAAAATGAAAGATTATAAATAAACAAACTAACTCTATATCTCAAGGAACTAGGGAAAGAACAATCTAAGCCTAAAGTTTGCAGAAAGAAGAAAATTACAAAGGTTAGAGTAGAAATAAATTATATAGAAAACAGAAAAAAAAATAGAAAAGATCGACAAAGCTATTAGCTGATGTTTTGAAAAGATACAATTTACAAATCTTTAGCTAGGCTCACCAAGGAAAAGAGAATACTCAAAATTATAAATGAAAAGGAGACATTACAACTGATACCACAGAAATGTAAAGGCCTTAAAAGACTACTATGAACTATTTTTTGCCAACAAATTGTATAACCTAGAAGAAATGGATAAAACCTTAGAAATGTACAACCTACCAAGACTGAATCATAAATAGAAAATCTCAATAGACTAATTAAGAGTAAGGAGATTAAATCCGTCAGTGGGTAAAGAAGCTGTGATATATATACATACCCATTCTTCCGTTAACAGACACTAGGTTGTTTCCATACCTTGGCTACTGTGAATAATGCTACAATGAACATGGGAGTACAGGTATCTCTTTGCAATCCTGATTTCATTTTTCTGGTTATATATCCAAAAGTGGGATTGCTGGTTCATACAGTAGTTCTGTTTTTAATTTTGTGAATACACACACACACACACACACATCATATGTATACATTCTCTTCTTCTCTCTTTCCCTTTCTCCCTCCCTTTCTCTCTCCCTTTCTCTGTCTCTGTCTCTCTGTCTCTGTCTCTCTCTCTCTCTCTCTCTCTCTCTCTCTCACACACACACACACACACACACAGGAATATTATCCAGCCATGAGAGAGAAGGAATTCCTGTCATTTGTGACAACATGGGTGGACCTTAAAGGCATTGTGCTAAGTAAAATAAGTCTGACAGAAAAACAAATACTGTCTTATATCACTGGTATGGAGGATCTAAAAAAAGCTGAACTCATGGAAATAGAGTACAATGATGATTGCCAGGGGCTGGGGGGTAGGGGAAATGGGGTAATGTTGGTCAAAGGTTACAAACTTTCAGTTATAAAGTAAATAAGTTCTGGAAATCGAATGTGTAGTGTGATGATTATAGTTAACGATCCTGTTTTATATACTTAAAAATTGCTAAAAGAGTAAATCTTAAATGTTCTCACCACAAAGAAGAAATGGTAATGCTCTGAGGTGATGAAGGTGTTAGCTAACACCATTTTGGTGATCATTTTGCAATATGTAAGTATGTCAACTCATTACGTTGTACACCTTAAATGTACATAATGTTATATGTCAAGAATATCTCAATGAAGCTGGAAAAAACAAAACAAAATAAAACAAATGACCACAAGAAACCGTGACATATGAGGATGATATAAGCACATGTAACCTGCTGTGTTATTACGTAGAAGAAGGGATTGTTAATTTTGCCAGAAGAGGTTGCCAACCATGGAAAGCATCAGAGAAGGGATAACATTTGGGTGGGGTTTGAAAGATGAACTTTTGTTCAAAGAAAGATGAAACTGCTTATCACAGCATTAATTTGATAGTGCAGGATGGTGTTTTTAGGAGATAAAATGAAGAATCTAATTAGATTCTCTATAACGAAGGGCCTTTTACACCATACAATAGAGTTTGTATTTTATCTGCAGAAAGATAGTTTAATTTGATTTGCAGTTTATAAAGATCACTCTGGTAACCATGTGTAGGATGGATTTCAAGGGAAGAAAATAGATATTTCATAAATTTAGGGAGAATGTGAAGAAGGCTTAAACAAAAAATAGTATCAGGGACAGAGAAAGAAGGATGACTTCTAAGGATTTTTAAGGGATAAAATCAGTATGTAATGATTGATTATGTGACATAAAGGAGGAACATAGCCTAACAGACTCCCAGCTTTTTGGTTAGGAAAATAGGTGACTGGTTGTTATTAAAAAATATAGGACTGGATTTAAAAACAAAGAAATATTTCATGACTTTATGATAGGGATGCAGTGGTGATTAGCCAGACATGGGGATGAACAGGGAAAGGAAGAGAATGTCAGCTCGAGGCGAACGCATGAATATTTATGCTTAATATTAACAGAAACTAGAGCAAGTTTTTCAACAAGAGGGAGATGAGTCAATAGAAAAGCAAAAGTTGAATCTACAAAGAAGGGATGAAATAAGAAAGGAAGAATGTGGCATCCAGAGGCAGACAGGGATATGCCTTAAACGAAAGAACACCTCCTTCTCAGGAATGGCAGAAGACAAAGAGGCAGCGTGAGTGAGAAGACGGAGAGGGATAGAGGTGGGTCACTCTGTATGGAGGGAGTCTAATTCTGGTGGCCTCAGTTTTGTAAATACGAGATCTCATCTGGGGAGATGGAGCCTGGGTAATGGGGGGAAAGACTGAAGAGGGAGTTAGTATGCAGAATAACTATTGAAAGAATTGGCTTAGGAAATTACTAAAGTGAAGGTATGTTGCTGTCGCTGAAGGCTCAATAGTAGTATAAATCCTTATAGTTTTGCAGATTTCCCCAGCAACTCCTGGTTGCATCTGGATAGTGCTAATTACCAACATTTTTGAATGTTTATTTTGTACCAGGCACTGTTAAATCTTTAATATTCAGAACAAATTCATGTGTTATGTTATCATCATTATTCTCATTTTACGCAGGCAGAAAATGGAGGCATTGAGAAGTATAAAAGTGAAGATGACAAATCATCAGCCTAATTAGTTTATCTTAGGTTTATCTTCCAGTAATAGGACAAGCCAAGAGGTAGAACCTTGAACAAGGTAAAATTTCTTTATTCAAAACGTCCCAAGGTTGTCAATTTAGTGCTAATATGAGCCTCTATGGATTCAGGAATGTAGCCTTTTCTATGTCATTCCTGAGCCATTTCCAAGCCTACATCATGATTCAGTATGGCTGCTGGTACTTCAGTCATACGTCACACATGGAGAAAAAAATGAAGAGGACCAGAAAGTCATGCCTCTTTCCTTTCATGTAATGTTTTATCACAGAATTTGCACACACCATCTTTACTTACACTCTTAGTACTTAGTTGCATGGCTATATCTAGCTCCACACAAGGCTTTAAAATATTTTTGTTTAGAATATATAAAATTTGGGAAGAGCAGATAATAGGAAGGTCTTTTACCTTGTTTGATTGATCCAGATTTGGACAATTTCAGGTTATACTAATAGTTTCTTGAGATGGAGATTTCGTGAGAGGGAGTTGAACATTTTGGAGGTAGAGAAGTTATACAGCAGTGGAATGAATGCTCTCGGTATTTTGCTGGTATTAGGTGAAGATACTTAGGGGCCAGGTGGTTAAGGAATGGAAACGAAGATCTTAAATGAATAAGCCAAGAATGCTTTAATGTTTATTATTCAATATATATCACAGTAGTGTTGACAAGGGTTTAGAAAACTGTTTCTTATTACTGGGATAATGATTATACTGTTCATTTTAGACAAATATTTAGGCAAAGTTCAAGTTTGCTTTATACAGATGACATTCGTTAAGTTCAAAATTGCAAGTCTTCAAAATAAATAATGTTTCAGATAACTGAAACTTTTCATTCAATGCAAACCACTCAGATGGAAAAGTTTCTGAAATGTGTTACAAATTGTTTTCTTACAGAACATATTTTATGGTTGACGCTCGTTGTTAAATACAACTGTCAGTTATTGTCCTGGAGTGAGATAAAAGACTCTCAGCTCTTTCTCCATCTCTTTCATTATAGGAGTTCCTCCCTGATGCATTGAAGTTCTATGATTTTAGAGAGCTGGTTTCCTTTCAGCCATTTTAACAGTTTGATTGCTCCCTGGTTCCCCAGAATTAGAGATTGTGAGATGCTGACCCCTAGGTAAAAGGTTACTATAATTTTAAAAAACTAAAACCTATAAAAAGTTTTTCTGTTTATATCATCTTGACTTAGGACCAAATTATTTCATGCCCCACCAGTTTCTTGCTACACTCTAGAAGGGGTTTGTACAAAGGGAAACTCTATTTTGCTTTCAGAAAAAAAAAGTAAAGAAAGACGATCCTACTTAACGAGGAAGGCTTTTTAAAGCAAGCCTCTATTTTTAATTTAATTTTTAAATTTCATCTCCAAATACACTTTGAAATGACATATAGAATTTAAATATAGTTGTGCACTAATTTGTATTTCTGCAGATTTTCTGCTTCCTTTCTCCTTCTACACCCAACAGTTAGAGGGCCAGAATAGGGAATTCCAGGCGCTTTTGATGAGTGAGTTGAAAGAGTGCTGAAAATTTCACCAATTGTAGGGGAAATTGGCAATCTTTGAAAAATGCTCTCACGGCGGATCATTTAGATTGCACCAATGTCGAGTCTCTTGTTATGTCAGAAAGAGGCAAATGAATGTATGCACTTCATTTATTAGGTAAAGTTTTCTATGGGTGGCAGAAGTGGCGATTCCTCTGGGCTTTTGGTTGGTAGGTATGACTGGGTGCCAAGACAGGACCCTCACCCCACCCACTGCTTACTCCAAAGATAGAGCAAAAGATGAAATTAGTAATTTTAAATCATCTTGAGAGAATTCTGTTTTCTGGCACTTCCTTCACATGTTAGAATTCTGGTGATTTTTATTCTCTAATTACCAACCTAGAGAATACTACAAGTTATATAGGTGACGGTACTGGCTTGGCTGTGCCTGCAGAGGCTACAAAGCTTTCAAGGTAATGCAGGCGGCTTCACAGTTGTCTGAGCACAAGTGGCCCCCAGTGATGTGAGAGAGAAGCCTGTGGCTGAAGATCCTTAGCTTTGAAGGCAGGTTCAAAAAGAGTTGCATGCCTCCGTTTTCTGAAGCCCAAGTTAGATGAACAGATACTTGGCACTTTCAAGATTTCTTTGTAGGACTTAAAGTTGCAACTTTCGTTTGTGCCCAAGGCCTTCAGAATAAAGAAGACCACATGCTGGAAAGGTGCAGCATGGATGGTTTTTATCTGAACTAGTTTCCCCTTTATATTTGAAACTAGAAGAAATTAGTGAAGCTTTCTCAATGATTTGCCAAATGATAATTATTTTTAAAAGTTATATTTCATTTTGTTATATCTACTCTTGATTTTGGTAATGAAAATCATAATAAAGCCATAAAAAATGAGGAGGAATCCAGTTGGCTGTAACTTATATATGTATTAATCTGAAACTCTGGAGTATCTATACATATATATGTTTACATAATGGAAATTATTAAGATGTGCAAATAATTTTATAAATATGGTGAACTCATGTTTTCTAAAACTACTAATACTCAGAGAATTGGAAAAAGATTATCTTTTTTTCCTTTTTTTTTAATGTCTTAAGCTTTCAAACATGTTTTTTTAACTAAATAACCTGTAATATATGTTAATTGCAAAGAGTTTTAAATTTTATTAATGTATATAAACAAGAAGAGAAAATAGAAAAAAAATGGTCTTACCTCAATTTAGCTATTTTATAGCTGTTTCTCTCTAGAGAGCAAGAAATGAAAGTGTAACTTAATTAGACATACTTAGTAAAAGCACAAAAGACATGTTAAAATAAAAGGAGAATAGAAGAAATCTTTGTAGAAGTGAAAAAAGAAGCTAAATGCAAGACAGCCAGGGTAAGGGCAAATAGGCAATTCATATTATTTGATTTCCAGGAGTTTGCTTTATGTTAAAATTTTGTTTCTTGCTGAAGTGTTTTATTAGTTCATCGATGAATCCACTACTTCATTTCTTAGTTAACATTAATGAATATTGTGGACAAGGAACTGTTCTTGACACTGAGGATGCGTTAATAAAGAAGAAAAGAGCTCCAAAGTATTAGGGGGATACAGACCTGTTAGCATCCAGCAATAAAGTACTGAATACCTACTATGTTCCAGGCTCAGTTCTAGGTGGCGAGGATATAATAAGGAACAAAGAAGATAAAAAAAAAAAAATTCCTGCCTTCATGTAGAATGGCAGATAATGGACAAAATATAATAAGGAACAGCAAATAGGAACATGTCTGTGGTGTTTACGAAAGAGCAAGTAGACCCATATGGTTTGAGTGAGTGAATGAAGGAGTGAACATAGGGCATGAGGTCAGTGGGGATCATTTAGGCCTTACTTCAGCAGTCCCCAACCTTTTTGACACTAGGGATCAGTGCTCCTATGAAAATCTAATGCCTGATGATCTGTGGTGGAGCTGAGGCAGTGATGCTAGCACTGGGGGTTGGCTGTAAACATAGACAAAGCTTTGCTTGCAGGCGCGACTCTCCTCCTGCTGTGTAGCCCAGTTCCTCATAGGCCATGGTCTGGTTGGTGCCCCAGGGATTGGGGACCCCTGCTTTACAGATCATTGTAAGGACTTTGGCTTTGACTCTGAATGAGATGAGAAGACTTGAGCAGAGATAATTGAATAATGTTTTAGAAGGATTATTCTGGCTGCAGTGTGAAGAGACAGGTTTTGGTAAAGTATGGAAAGAGAGAGGCTAGTTAATAGGCTGTGGCAATAAGCCAGAGAAGAGATCATGGTGGATTAGATCAGGGTGGTAGCCGTGGAAGTGGTTAGAAATGGTCAAAACCTTGATTTAGGGTATTTTAAAGATTCAGTCATTAAGGTTTGTTGACTCAGGTGAATATGGGATATGAGAGAAGGAGAGAAATCCCAGATGACTTGAGGATTTTGACATGAATAACTGGGAATCAACCATTTTCATTTACTGAGATTTGGAGAAGGACAGGTTTGGGGGTAAAGAATAGATTGAGTTTAAACATAAGATTGCAATTCTTATTAAATATCCAAGTAGATATATTGAAAAGAAGTGTGGGTGGAAATATTAGAGTCATTAGCAAGAAAGTGAGCATGGACAAAAATTGAAAGAGAGGGAATGTGAATATAAATACAAGGACAAAATCCTAAAGCACAAATAAATGCAATAAATTGTCACATAATGGAAATATACAATGAGTAGTAGTTCTCTGGGACCTGACAACCCAGAAAAAGTGATTTAGATTTTGTTGCAAATATTATGGGAAATTCTTGAGCATTTTAGAGAGGGGAGGTACATGATCATAAAGCCAAAAGAAAGAAAAGTTGAGGAAAAAAACTAGCAGAAACTCAGAAAAGTTTTTGCAAAAATTACTTATATCCTTTACATTGTAATTTAAATCTAATTCTCATATATCCAGCATAAGTGGGATTTGGAAAAGAATTTGTAATGATATCAATGTAAGTTGAAAAGAAGTTATTTTTTTTTATTCTCTTTGTTAAATAAACTGGTCTTTTCTAAAGTACCAATTTCTTTGAACTTAAGTTCTATAGAAATTTTCAAACCTCTTGTTTTAAAGGGACTATGATAAAACTCTTTAAGCTCTGCATACCTTTTTGAGGGGTGGGGTATAGTTTATGACTTTCATACCTTGATAAATATTTGCACGGGACTAAGCCTGGATTTTTGTTTTGGTCATTTTATATATTTTAAAAGTTCATCTCGGACATCATACTTCGAATGACAGCTTTAATCATAAAAGAATGAAGCAGGTAGTCACTTCATAACTGAAGGAAGGCACTGAATTGAGGAATCTATAAGAGGCCAGTTGTCTAATAGAAACCTCCTCAGTCTTTAGACAGAATTAAATGATGTCAAGAATGAAAAAACTATGGCTACCCATCTTCAAAATTTCTATTAACAGCCTGACCTAAAAATAATTTCAATCAATTTACATAAAATGGTTAAAATCATTCTCTGGTGAAGTTTCACTTAATTATATTTATTTTGCCCAGCTGTATCAGGCTTGAGCTAAAACTAGAATATATTGTGTGTAACATCATGTTCAGCCCTCCTTCTAAAATATCTCATATGCAAACTGTGATTATTTTTTTTTTTCAAAAATTAGCTCAACAAACTCAGCACATAGTAGAGGTTCAATTAAATGTCCATGACATACAATAGTGATATCTACTGTTTCAGAACCATTTTAAAAATCGGAACTATATTCTTTTAAAGCAAAAAAAAAAAAAAAAAAAAAAAAAAAAGGGACAAGAAAAAAATACAAAACACTGAAAGTTCTTTATAGCTCAGATATTTGATCTAAGCTATTAATGAATGTGGTCTGTTTCCCTGACATATTACTTGAAGAGACTGAGTTATCTGTACATGGAATTAACTCCTTGCATTGTTATAACTCAACTCTTCATTACTTCACCAATTCTCTGTATCCAATGACTTCTCCTTCCAGTTACTATATTATCATTTTCCTGATTTTTCCTCCCAAATAGATTTAGTTTGACTAATAGCATAAATTTCATTAAATGAAATGTATAATAGTATTAAGAGGTATAATACAATGGGTTCAAAAAGTGTGTGTGTGTGTGTGTGTGTGTGTGTGTAACACTATCCTGGGGGGCCAGGGATAAGTTGAATAGAGGAAGTTGATTTACATGTTAAAGAAAATTTCTTTTCATGGTGTTAATACTTTCAAGAAACCTTTTAAATATTTATAATGTAAGGGTATATCATTAAGTGGATGCCTCTTGGAGTGATGACTTGGTTTAAGAGCAAGCCCATAGACAGTAATAAATAACACATGAAACATTCATATTTTATAAAGCACTTTACAGATGTTAAATATATTATCTTTGTTATTGATGGATATTGTTTACCTGTGATTCTGTACTTGAGAAACCAAAGTAACACAAATAGAGATTGCCTTTCTCAAATTATATTAGAAAAGGTAGAATATAAATAAATTTTGTAAACTAAAACTACTTATAAGATGTGGAACCATTTTTTTAGCAATATAAATGGCCTTTAAACATCCTCACTCGGATGTAATGGGAAGTAATCACTCGATCTGTTTAAATACCACTTCCCTAACCTCAAAAGCTTGAGAGTTACCATGTAATATTTGACTGAGTATTTCATATCTAGCAATCAGATAGGGCAAATGGTACAGTGAATTAAAAATACCTGCTTTGACAAGCATATCAAAAAGATATCATTCCGGCTCAAATACTAGAACTAGTACTGATAGGGCATGGTAAGAACTTTTAGTTCTCTATGTTACTACGGTAACTCAGTAAATGTAAAGAATAATTTGTCTAATTTGTATCACGTTTCCTAATTTTTTTTACAACTTGTATTTTCATCCTCTCTGTTACTTTGTAAGATAGACTTTTGTTTCTACTTGTTATATTTTCTATGCCGTATATGTACCAGAAGAAAGAAAAGAAAGGAATCTTTTCAAATCTCTATTCAAGGTGAAAATCAAAAGTCTCCTTGTGAAATTTTGCCTTAATTTGTAACTTTTTATGATCATCAGTAACTGGTATTTTAAAGAGCATTTTGTTTTAAAGTTTTTTTTTTTTTCTGAAGGAAGAGCAGTTTAAATAAGAGCTTAACTAGTATTAATAAAACCAACTTAAAAATCTAAGGTGTAATTAAGTAGAGGAAAATAGAGAATAATAACATACTTTTTAGCAAACTACATTTCTGTGGAAAGTGTTTATAATATTTATTAACATACAGAATTAGTCTTAACCTGCTAGAAAGAAGAGAAAATGCAACACCTTTCAAAGATGCAAATTGACAATTAACAAAACAATAGAATTCTAGGCCTTTCTTTGCCAGAGGTGCAAATTGATAATCAGGCTCTGCTGAAAAGCTGGTTGTTTCTATTTAAAAGTTATTTTGAGATGAAGGCTCCCCAAGGAAGAAGAAAATAAGAATTTGACCGTTTTTGTTAAGTAGAACATACAAACTATAGTGATATCATTATTCTACTGCTCTCTGCAGTTTATGTCTGAAAAATCACAGCCAAAAGTGAGGGGAATGTGTGAATTCAGTTTCTCTATATATTTAACAGCACTGCTTTCACAATGATTGCTAATTTCATTCTCTGTTCTAACCTTTTCTTTTAAAGTATTAAATGGTCTGGGACCTGAACGAGAAGAATCTAGTAATACCTACCTGTGTCTCTCTAGGGCTATATTGTGCTATGTATGTGTTTGTGAGTTTCTGTCATGGTGGTTTCTCTATATGCTGAACACCCAATTTTCATGAGTAGACATTTCCTATTCTCTGATTTTCTGTTCCATTTGTCTTATTTACTTCTCTGCAGTTGTTGACTAGATCATCAACTTAGGTTTATTTTGACATCGAAAGTCTCTGGCTGTATTGAAAATTTTTTCTTTCTTTCTTTCTTTCTTTCTTTCTTTCTTTCTTTCTTTCTTTCTTTCTTTCTTTCTTTCTTTCTTTCTTCTTTCTTTCTTTTCTTTCTTTTCTTTCTTTTCTTTCCTTCCATCCTTCCTTCCTTCCTTCCTTCTTTCCTTCCTTCCTTCCTTCCTCCCTCCCCTCCCCTCCATTCCCCTCCCCTCCCCTCCCCTCCCCTCCCCTCCCCTCCCCTCCCCTTCCCTTCCTTCCCCTCCCTTCCCCTCCCCTCCCCTCCCCTTTTACTTTATTTCAGTAGCTATCCCATAGTCAATCTACATTTACTAAATGCTACTGAGTGTCAGGTATTGTGCTAGATGTTGTAAATACAAAGATGATAAAGAATTAGTCTAGTAGTTCTGTAAGCTCAAAAGAGAGCGAAGTTTGGAGTATGAACTCCTCCCTCCTTCCTTCTCTTCTTTCCTTCAACAACATGTATTAAGCATCTAGCTATATAGTGGTAAATGAGAAAGACCCTTGCCTGCCAGATCCTACTTCCTTATATGATCTGTTTATTGTTCAATATTTATCGAGATAGGTTCTATGAACATAAGCATAAAACTACATGCAAATATAGAAATGACAAAAGCATAATCTCTGTCCTCAAGAACTGTGATCTTTTGGCTAAATCTCTGAATCTTTCTAAGCCTCAGTTTCCTCCTCACTAGTAAATAGGAAAAATAATACCTCCTTCAGGGCACTCTGGGGGAAGATGTGGAGATGATATGTATGCAGGTTCTTGCATAGTTTGTACTTAAGAGGTTAATAGAATTCTCCTAGTCCAGGAGAGTTGTGTACATGAACACTATAAATTTAGAAAAGAGGTCAGTTTAAGTCAAGGAAGAAGTTAAGTTAAATCATACAATAGATATTCTGTTTTATTAACATTCATAGTTTTGACTTTTTCCATAGCCTCTGGAGCTCTTTGATGTAGTGATATGTAATTTTACTGAGGCAAATATTTAAAATTTAAGAGTTTTAGAGCAGTAACTGGTGGGGAAGTGGCATAGTGTGGTGGTCACGGACCTTGGCTTTGGAGACAGAAAGACCTGGTTTGAGTCTTTCATTACATACCTTAGGCAGTCTCTTTAAACTATAGCTTCCTCATGTGAAAGGAGATGATGAAACCTGTCTCAAAAAATTGGTTATGAGGATTGCTGTAACACAGAGATGACATAAAGATAATTTATAAAGTGTCTGGCATATGGTCAGCCCTCAGTAAATGAAATCTACCATTAGTATTATCAACTTAATTACTAGCTAGAGAAGAATCCTAACTGGCTACTCAGAATTTGCATCTCATCAAGCAAGGCTTTATTAATTTTGCCCCTGCTGTCCTTCTGAAGTGTGGCCATCAAATGAAAAAATCAAAGTTTAGTGAAAGCTAGAAAGGTTGTTAACTTGTCAGATGGAGTTAAACTTAGGCAATACCAGATTCTCAATAGAATTGCGCTTCATGAACAATTAGCTCTTATATAAATATATCTATATTTGCACAATTGGGAATTATAGAACTCAGGACATCATCCCTGAGACTTATCAAAGATCCACAATACATTTGCAAAATAAAGTTGGGGAACAAAGAGAAATGAAATTTGGATTTGTTATTGGAGGAGAAGTAATGAGAAAGTTTCTGTTTAGCTCTTTTTTATTTATTTGTTTGTTTATTCATTCATTTATTTTAGTTGCTGTGGATTTGCAGAAAATCACACATGCTTATATGAATATGTAAATATACTATCATACTTCAAAATTACTTCAGATAAATTGTTTTGACAATTATCTTCTCATTGACAAATATATACCTACATTGATATTTGTCTTTAAAGACAAACATCACAAATCTTTTGTTTCCTTTTCAATATATATGGCTGGTACTCGATGACCTAAACATGTTTCAATAAATATTGATAGACATCCAAAACTCTTTTATGTGTAACAGTGCAGGATGCTATTCTGTGGTGTTTATACTTATAAGAGGAGTTATTGCCAACCAAGAGCCCCTGAGTGTGGCAATCCCTGAGCAGTGGTCTTACCACAGTTGAATCCATAAAGAAATTGAACCCCATTTTGCCATTGCTGCCATCTTTAATCAGGCTTGAAATCTTGGGATGTGAGCAATGTTCTCTGGCAGAAGATGGAGGACATAATATAAGTCAGTGGAGGCTACCCAGTATATCCAGCTCTCTTCTCTTTCTCGGAGTCCTTATCTTTCGCTGAGTCTGAGAACTAGGCTGGAAATCGGGCACCTTTTTGACATTTGTTCACCTTGAAAGGTAAGAGTTGGAGGAGACAAGGAGCAATTAGGGGGATCGTTTCATAAACTATACAAATGTCTAACCAATGTACTGTATACTTAAAACTAATTTTTTAAAAAAGTAAGAGTTGAAGGTTAGCTACCATCCCCAGCCCATTCTCATCTAGGATCTATTTCCAAAAGGGTATTTTCACCCTTTCTCTTTCCTTCCTTGGTTTCAGCTATCCTGAATGTGAGGAGAACATGGTCTACTCTCTGAGCCCCCAGAAGTTTCCAGATTATTATTTCTTTAAGCATTCTTTAGCTTTCTCCCTGTTGTCGGGGAGGTGGGTAGGGTGTGACTTTTTATGGGCTCTATCTAGGCACAACAAACATTTGTCTTCACAAACAAAGCCAGAAAAGTGATTGCACTTCCTTATGGTTATAGGACTATCTAAATTTTTTTCCTTTTGTGAGGCTAGCCAGAACTCTCTCTGCTTGGAGGAATGATCTTACACTCCAAACAATAGTCTTTGCATAATCCTAGGCCACAACTGCAGTGGAAGAATCATAGATTAAGGGGCAATGCCCCTTTGTCCTTTTGGGGTCATTTTGCTACTGACAGTCTGAAATCATTACAAGTTTTGAACTGCTGTGCCAAGCCCCATCTTCTTATCTCCAGGATCTGAGGTGGTGCTGCAAGCGTCACCCAGTCTGTGCCTGGCTCTCCGGCTCCTCATGTGAGCAGCGAATGCCAACTTTCCCCACACCCCACCCTCCCCATCTTTTGCCAGCTCTGAATTCCAGCTTCAGGAGAATTTTTGATGGGTGTGGGACTCTATCTGATATTGCCAAAGCAGAGCATGGTACTCAGTTTACACCTGCCAAGACCTGTTCTAAATAGGTCAGATCTGCACTTTCAGATTCTAAAGTTCCTTGGGCAGAACCCATCCCTTTCCAGGGAGAGTCCTGGATTTTTGTTTTTGTTTTGTCTTTTTTGTTTGTTTGTTTGTTTTGCTATGTTTTGTTTTGTTTTTAAGGAATTTGGAGTCTGGGTAGAGATCTTAAAAAAAAATGTATTTTCTCACCTCTCCCTCTCCTAGGTATTCTTCTAGGAATTACAGGAAAGATTAATCTCGTCACCCAAATTTAACAAGACTGCCTCGCCTTCCCTCCCTTCTACCGGTCACCTTTTATCTGCTTATAGAATTTAAAGCAGAACTCATTTTCATTACGAGCCACTGATATTTCAAAAATAATATGTTACCACCTCATCTCTGTATACAAAGTGTCCAACAGAATCACAATCACTGTCACCAAGCATATTGAGTTTAGTTCTAAGGATTAACATCTTTCTTTGCTATAGTTATGCATGCTCAAGAATTTTTAGCAATCTTTAAAGAGGTCACCATGCATACAGTAGGTAAACATCAGAATACAATCTCATATGTTCGAGCAATATCATTTTCTTTATTTTCTACTATTCAACATAATTATTGACATTATTATCTTATAATTATAATTAGTCATAATAATGTAATTATTGACTCTCAGGTCACCATTTTACCAGACTAGTGGAAAATCTAATAATATCAGTTGTTCTTACATCTTCTGAACCCATTCTTTTGATTTGAGTGTCATTGTCAAAACCATTCAAGGATCTTCTTCAGGACCAACGTACTGATTAGGATGAAAGACAACCCCAAGCTCAGTTATCTTTATGTTGTGGCAGCAAGACTTCTGAGGACCTGACATAAGCCAATGATACTGGGAATGGAATAAAAGATAGACCAACAATCAATGATCAAGGCTGGATTGATTGAAAGGTGGAGGTGAGGGAGGATGAGATTCTGGAATGCCCAGAGTCTGTCGTGGGGCACAGAATCAATAATGGCACTGGTAACAAATAGAAGGAACATAAGAGGAGAGCAGATTTGAGAGGAGAATCATAAGTAAACTGGGAGATGGGCTAAATTTGCCGTGCTTATGAACATTTAAATAACATATTGGAAATGTGTTTCAAGAGAGAGATTTGAGATAAAAATAGACAACAAGTAGAGAACGTGGCCAGAGAGCGACATCTATAAAACACTAGTGCTGCGGAATGTGCTTTTCTTTCTTTCCCAACAGCTACTATCCTCTTTCAGACCATATTCCTGCCAAAATGCTCACACGTCTTCTAGTAGTCTAGCACTCAGCTCACCTCATGGCTGCCAAACATTTAAAGGTGATCCTCAAACAATGAGAGGTACCTGCCTCATGCAGTGAAAAATCCACTTGTAACTTTTGACTTCCCCCAAACTTCGCTACAATAGGCCCTTCCCATTGTGGATTCAACCAACCGCAAAGAGAAAACGTTCATTTCAATCCCTGAATCCTGGTTGGGAATGTGAAAATACTGTTTTAGTTCTGCTGCTGGTTGAGCCCTAGATGAGCAAGAATCCACATGTGAATGGACCTGTGCACTTCCAACCCTTGTTGTTCAAAGGTCAGCTGTATTTCTGAATCACAGCTCTGCAGGCATTCTTTCTTTACTCAGAAATCTTCTGTGGCTCCTCTTCATTTATTTTAATCTCTTCGATTTGGAATTCATACTCTTCTCTGCTCTTACCCAATCTTCCACTTTAGCTTTATTTTCTGGTCTTCCTCTACCAGACATATCCTTAGTCTTAAACCAAGACTTCCCTACCTCATTGCTTCCCCCTCCCCCTTTTTTTATGTTGTTTCTTTCACATGGAGTTCTCTTTACTCCAAAATATACCTGTTAAAAATCTTATGCATTTACTATTCTCTATATGATATGTTACTTTTCTTCTCTGAGCTCTTGCACTTAAAAATCTCTTTTTAAAGGCATGTATTAAATTTCGACATACTTTTGTCTGGAATATGCTATAGAGTCGTAGATCCATATATTAGGATTGGAAAGAACTTTTTCGATAACCTCAACATTATGTTTTAACAGAACGTGCAATTGAATACTGACTTTCTCCAATTTTCAAAAAAAAAAAAAAGTTAATTCATAGAATTTTCTGACTTTTAAGCTTACCTGTCGGGTAAGCAGCCTTTAAGATGCTTCCTCTCATGCTCTCCACTTCCTGGCATTTATATCTTTGTGTAATCTCCTCCCCATGATTGTGGGCTGGACTTATTGTATTGACTGACTTATATCAAATGTAATACAGCAGAAGAGATAGGATATCCCTCATTCACTTACGTGGGATATAATCATTTATTACACATTTTGAGAAATGTTTCAAAATCTCTTGGACTATCAGAATTATATCTGGAATACCTATGTTATAGTACTTATGACTCAGTTACTCTTCTGCGTGTGAAGTTTGCGATGTTTATAAAAAAGCTAGCTTGAATATGACCTCCTGATTTTTTAGACACTGTACTATATAAATGGAGTCCCTAGCCCCAGTGATTAAGAAGATTTTGCTCATGTCGGGGACAGAATGTGTTTTACTTGACATCCTTCAGTGGGCAAATAGACATGTGCTTTTTGACTTTCTATGAGCATCGCATCTAACTTCCTGTTTCCTCCTCTATACTCTATACTATTTACATAGTATACTACAGTATAATATTATTAACTTTTAAGTAAGACAGATCAGTCACTTCTGAGATATCTGAATATTTGATGTCTGCAAATTTCACATATTCTTGGTGATATTAAAAAAAAAATGTATGTGGTAGCAAAATTTGCCTGGGAATTATACTTTATATCCTTCTTTTTATTTGATATATATTTCTGTTATGCTCACTGTTTTTTGTTTGTTTGTTTGTTTTTTGTTTTTTGGTGCTGTTTCTCTAATAATTTTAGGTGTAAAATCTGCCTCTTTTGTAAGCATTGTCTCATAATATGTATGCTCTTTCCTTTGGCCCCTATAGTTTATAACGAATCTTGGTGTGTACTATTTAGATTTGGTACAATTTATTGAATTGTTTTTAGAAAATTAGGTTTTTGTTGTTATTATTGTTATCCCCCCCCCATAACTAATGTCAAGTCAGCAATTTCATTTTCCTCACTCCCGAGCACTGTTATCATCAGCTGTCCCTATATAATGGCTTTTGATATGTCCCATTGTGACACATTGGACCCTGTCCCTAGTTAATCACTCATTTTAGGAGACTGATTCTGGGCAACAATGATTATATTCCTTCTTCATTTTCACTGTGAAAATCCTTGTCGGTTCATTTTTCTCTATGATTTTCTGTGGGCTGCAACATAAACACCCTGTTACGTTAAAACTCTTAGCAGAGTTAGCAATGCATCTTTTCTGATTACACTGAGATACTTGTCTTTGCTACGCCAATGACTTGGGACTTTGTAATGATTAGAAAATTTTTCAAGTCACATATACACCATCCTTATGTAAACTGTTTTAAAACCTACTTTTCCCATGTTTTGTAAGGAAAGAACCAGTACTTTAGAAAACATATTCTAAGTCCATACTTAAAAAGTGACTCTGGTACAAATTACAATGAAAAGTACTTGTGTAAAGCTATTCCCTGTGGACCTTTGTAGATACATTCAGTAGTTCCAGAAACCAAGATATTCATGAATATATCTAAATGATGCTAAATTTACATAAGTGTATACATTATTATTTTGTTATATCTTTTAATCAAAGGATACCTTAAGGAGCTACATAATGTAGGAGTGTGTGTGAGGGGGAGGGGGACAGGAAAAGAGGGAGAGAGGGAGAATGAGATAAAGAGAGGAAAGAGGGAGGTGGGAGTAAATGAGAATATGTGCATTAATATAGAAACACCTTAGGGGTGCTTTTTTTTTGACATCTCTGAATCCTCTTACATCCAGTTGGGACCATGTCAAAAAGATGAGCACTTTCTACCAGTTGGATTTTAATGTTTTATTTTTTGGTTAAAATAACAAAGAGAAACTTAAAGGAAAAAAATCTATTATGCTAAAGTTATCAAGATTTTATAAAGACCTCATGGATATGTATTTGTATATGTGAATAAGAATAATTATATGTATATAATTGTAGCAAAAAATTACTCCTTCTTCTTGTTTTATCAATAGTGAACCAGTTGACATATATTGCCCAAAGAACAGCATTGAGGAAAAATATTTTTTGGTGTGTTAAAATCAGCTTCGATCACAGTCATTTTATCCCTGATATCTGCTTTGCTTATCAACTTCCTGTAGTAAGAGACTACAAAATATGTCTTTCTCTATCCTCCACCCAGGACAGCATAAGTGTACATGTGGTCACTCAAACTGATTTAAAAAGTAACAGAACAAGAATTACTTCTGAAATAAATGTGTTTTGGTCAGAACCATATATTTCTGGAAACTCTAATAAGGGACTGAAGAATTTGGAATGTATGTCTTACTTTGCTTTATAACAGTATTTTATTAAGTAGCTAATTGTTCTAGCTTTGCTGGAAACTTTCTATGAAGTTACATTTGGCCCCTGCTCTTTAACTTACCTGTGGTGATGGGGAATGTGCATAATTCATGGTTTTCATAATATATCATAAGATATCATAAGAAATATTATGGTTATATAAAATATAAGATATAGTCATCATTATCATAAGATGTATTCATGGTTATTATAAGATATATCCGCTGAGATTGATGTTTTCCATGAATAATACAGACACTTAAGACAAGGCATTTTGGGCAACTTTTTAAGACAGCTGTCATGACATTGCAGTATGAAGTGTAATTTAATTCTCAGAGAATTAAATTGCCTCTTGAAGTGAAATACATTTTTCAATAACTAATATTGACATTACAGTGTCAGGATCAACAGTGACTTTATGAATTCAGTTGAGGGTGAATTGGGAAGCAGAGCTGGCAGGTTTCTTTTGCCTGGGTCTTCTACATGGGAGAAGGTGACAGCTGGCTCACTGCAAGAAGCACCGAGGCTACCTCAGGGGAGTGCTAAGTATCTGGAGACCCTGGAGTTTCGTTAGTCCTAAGATATTATAGTGGCAGTGGTAGCGGTGGAACATTTTCTGTAACACTGTGCAAGGATCATTTGAGAGATGGAGGTCAGCATTCTAGATAAATGCAAATTAAATTACAGTTAATGTAGACATATATAAAATGTGGTATAGCAGAAAGAAATTTTAAAATGTGCCTGATCTCCCCAGCATTAAAATCCTAACACTGGGTTCTCATAATTTATGGCATGTAGACTATCAGTTACCCAAGGACTTGGGGATATCTGAATAGGCACTACACTCCTTAAGACACAAAGTATGAAAGTTGAAGAAAGATTATGGTTTTGGAGGAACTATTACTGGATGGCTTCCTGGAAGAAAGAAGTCGTGAGGAGAAATTAACAGAAGGAATAAAAAGGCTCTTGGTTCACAGACAGAAATCCATTATGCTATAGGATCTTTCCCACAATTTCAGTGGTCTGTTTTACTGCTCACTGGATATGTTGCTTAGTGAATATTCGTCTTGTTGCAAGGATAATGTCCTATTTGAGTCCAAAATAGCTCACACATCTCTCTTGTGTTTAGTAATAAATTGCCACTAACCATCAGGTAAAAGTTCATTTTACATGATTCCAGATGGTATATTTAACACCATTTTTAAGGCTTCCTGTAACTAGCTAATGTGTATAGTTAATGCAGATATATCTGAATTGCAGTATACTTTAATTCTTATATGTAGGGTTTCCCCTCCATCTTTCCTCAGGTTTTTCCCTTTCTGGCATGTTTTATTTTTCTGTTTTTCTGAACCCAGAAGTTACACTGGCAGGATTTCTGTCTCAAATTTCTGTCAACCTTTAAAGCTACAGCATTGTGGCTTTTGAAAGTTCTTTTAAAATAAGTTTTAAATTGTTGATGACAGCAGTGTTTTATTTGGTATCAGGTATTCTCAAAGTTCTAGCATTGTTTCCTTCTTATTGAAGTTTATAAGGAAAAGTTTGTATTTCTGTTTGTTCCTTAAGGAGAATACCTCTTGAGTTTTATTTACCTTTGAAATTATCTTGGGAAAATTAAGGGTTGTTTATTATGCCCTCTTTAGTCTTAGCAAATTAAATACCACCTACAAAGCAGGATAATGTGGTCCTAAAATCATGCAAAGGATGATGATAAGCATCAGATCAGAGGAGAAACATTTTGCCACTGACACTTTTTCTTTGATGCAGAACTTTGGAAGCTCTTAGCTGATGTAGTAGGAAACGATGACATTCACTGTGGATAAATTAGTTTTTTTTCTTTCTGAAATTAATTTGTTAAATGAGTTTACGTCCATGAGCCAGTAGTAAGAAGGCATATCAGGAAAACCAAAAGTGCTACCACATAAGCTATATCTAATATTAGTTTATTTTGAATGTATATATAACCTCTTTTCTCTAGAGATTTGAAAACACTGTGCAGAAAATTCTAAATTTTTGAACACTAGACAGTAAATTATAAACTGTGAACTCATGCCTGGAGAGGTTTTTTTTAATGTACCCAGATATAAGCATTTGCAGTTATAAAGGAACATACTTAATATAAGATTCACACCTGGCTGCATACCAAGAATAAGAGAGAGACTTTGTATAAACTTTCTTACTTTTAGACTTAGGTCTATTTTTTTTCTGCTTATTCTGACATTTGAAGTTAGAGGTTTGACCTCAATATGAAGCATATTGCAGATCACTAAATACTCTTTCATATTATTAGAGGAATTGAGAGTCAGAGCTACTCAAGTTAGTCATTGCAACGTGATTTACTCTAGGACCAATGGTGGGAGAATATTGGAGATAGCACAAAAGAATAAAGACTCACCAGAAACGCAGAAGTGAACATTGTAGTTCTTTGTGTGGATGGGGGTAATAAAAAGTGGATGAATCAAAGTACTTCCCTCGCAGTATTTTTCTGAGCTTTAAATGAAAAAAAAAAAGTAAAAGAAATAATATGAGCATGTGGCGACTAATCTACTAGTATTATTGACACAGTTGCTATTAGTGCAACTACAGAATATTGGAATATAAAATTTCTACATTGTTAATTTTTTACTATAATTACTTGCCTGGAGTAAAACATTTTGCCACTTTTCTTTTTTCTCTTTCTTTTCTTTTTTTTTTTTATCTTTTTAGATGAGACAACCCTTGGTTGACCTCACAAATTCAAGGAACTTGTCAGCTTTCAATCCCTTATTTATTTATTTATTTATTTTTATTTTTTACACCTACAGCACCTGGTCTTCCTAGGTGGTCTCCCATCTAGGTACTAACCAGGCCTGACCCTGCTTAGCTTCCCTAGTTTCCAAGGTCAGACGGGATCAGGCTTGTTCAGGGTGGTATGGCCTGAGACTGCCACTTTTCTTAAATACTAGGAATTCATATACATTTTAATAGAATTGGAAATGGACAGAACTTAGATAATAATTTGAAAGGTCTTTTAAATTCATTTCTTTTAACTTAAAATTGCCACTACTTCTGAAGAAAAAGTAGTAATTTTGAAAACAGTAGTAATGTTTATTGGGGAAGGTTAATGGCTTTTCATGGTCATTAACATGCATGTATTTTCAAATCTGTCATCCAGAATCCACATAGAAGTGAGAGCTTGAAGGAAATAGGGAGCGGAAAGGGGAGAGGGCAGTAGATGCTGGCCAAGGACCACCTCTGCCTCTGTGCTGCTCCCAGAAGCAGCATTGTTACCTGCACCCAGCAGACAATGCCCGTTATGTGCTAGCAGCTGGTACACTGTGCCCTTGTACATTCTTTTTTCCTTAGGAAAATGTTCTGAGCAGTAACGCACAGATGCAGACCCACAGACACCGTATATCCACAGTGCATGCAGCGTTCTCTCCCTGACCTGAAGCCCTGGGAATGCAGTGAGAATGCAGGACACTCTTAAGGGAAATCATAGCTTCTTGGCTTGTTGAGTCATTTGCCTGCTGTGATGGATCTGTTGTTCATTATCCCAGGCAATGCTGTAACTTTAGCAATATTTAAGGGAGAGCATAGAGATTTTACCTGTTTTGGTTAATTGACAGCCTGTCAGTCACTTGTAGCAGTTAATGAAATGTCATTTCTAGATACTTGTGCTGTAGTCTCGGGCTGCTTTTTTTTAGCTCGTGATATGTGGAGAAAGGAAAGAACAGCTTGTTTTATTGTAAAGAAAGAAAAAAAAAGCCTTTTGAAATGGGAAAACCTGCAGAAGAGGAAGCTCAGTACTGATTATTTTGCACAGAAAGACCCAATGATTTAAAAACCATAAATGCTGTCCTCTGAAATGTACGTCATGTTAAATAAGCCTCCTTGGTAGTAAGCATCAGTCACGGTTCAAGATTTTGACCGAATTACAGGTTGGAGCTACAATTTTAATTACAAGGGAAGAAACTTAAGCAGATAAATAAGAGTGAGTCCATATTTTAGTCTCATCTAAGTTAAAACTGTACACTACTTTGCATAACTACCTTTGCGTCTGTGACTGTTAAATATTTAAAAAGTCATTGATTCAATTAATTGTCTGGCAGTTGGGGTGATTTGTAGACTAGGGATTAACAGCAGGGCCATGTTGGTACGTACGTGTGTGTCTGTGTATCTGTCTCTATAGGCCCATGTGGAGTGTATGGTTGTCCAGGTGGAAGAAATTATACTAAGAAATAAACAGGTATAGCATTTTTCAAAGTCCTCCTACAATCACAATATCTAATGAGTGCAGATTTTCCTTTTAGAACTGTGAAGTGATAACACCCTAGGGAAAGGAATCCAGAGAACACGTTGGTTGCGTAGGAGAGAGATTTCATGTTGATTCTGCTGCCCTTTCATTTTATATGGCTGCTACTGTCAGAAAGTTGGATTATTAAAAATCACGAGGAAAATGCCACAACTGTTGCTTTTCAAGTCTTCAAAAGATATTTTCCTTACTTATTCATGACTCTGACATTATATTTAAATATCCAGGTCACACTTTTAACTGACAACTGTGTCAAAGGTGAAGGGAGAAACTTGCATGAAAAGCACCAGTTTAAGACCTCATTGTTGTAAACCAGGGCAAGGTCTATTCAGAATTCTCACGTCGGGACCAAGGACACAAAGCTTTAGAGAGGGGCTCAGTAGAAAGGGCACCGTGACAGTATAAAGTAGTCTTAAATGTTTGTGACTTCCCTAATGTATCACCGAGGAAATCTCACAGTAATGTGATAACAGAGTTGTTTCTCCCATTAAATTATTTTGCAATCTTGCTACTGAAAAATTCATTTAAAAGATGTAGCAGGTGAATTTTGATGCTCATATCTTTAAAAAATAAAATCGGCTTATAAAGAGACATTTCTGCTAATTCAGAAGCTAAATGTCCTCTGATGGAGTCTCAGATGAACTTTTGTTTGATGTTCTAGTAAAAAATATGAAGTTTTTCCAGTACCATCTTAGGATATGAGTGGCTTAGATTTCAAAGAAGAGATATATTCCAAAATTATACACTTGGTAAAAGGAAGTTTACAGTTAACGTTCACTAACAAAGTAAGTTTGCTTGGTACCACACACAAGTCCTGATTCATATAGTCTACCACAGCCCATTTGATTCACCAAATGAAAAATACCATGTGAAAAATAGTATTACTTTCATGGAACAAAATATATTTTTGTAAGCAAAATATGATACAAAACTAGGAGTTTAGTATTCACACATTTCCCTTCAAATTTCTTCAGGTTAAATATAGTAGGCATGCAGTTTTAAATTTCAGGATTAAAGTACTTTTAGGTGTCTGAAATAACCAATACACGCATCACTCCTCCCTTAATTTTCTATGTTGCAACAACTATTTTGAATAGATAAGTGTGCTTAAACAAGAGGAAATTGGAGGAAAAGTGTTAGTTTGTTGTAGAAGTAAATATTAAGGTCCTCCAGAAATAAAGTAATTAGTTAAAGAAAAACAATTTGCTGACAATAAAAGAAACTAAATAGAAATGTGTGTATCTTATATATATATGTGTATATATAAAATTTATTTATAATTTCATACATATATGTACGTGTGTGTGTGTGTGTGTGTGTGTGTGTAATGAAGTCTCTATGTGTTAAACTTTTGGAGGAGATTTGTCTTTACTAAATGTAAATCTTGTAAACTTGGGAATACTAGGCTGTTTCCTCTACCACCTGTGTCAGCGGAATTCCATATTCTACCTTTCGTGGATGTTAAGACCTGATGTGTTTTCTGGAAGAGTAAAGAGCACAAAATTTGTAGTCATGGGCCAGTCGTAAGCCCAACAGCAATGCATCCCTTCGATTCCACAGACCATAATTCCCTAACTTGACCACTGCCTGCTTCATCCCTCTGTCAGGTTATAGTCACTTAGGGTTCAGCAAGTTCATTTCATTTTGGAGGGCACTCAGTTGCATTCGGGAAGAGGCAGCCTCCCAAACAATAAAATCCATCCACAGATAAGGGTTAAAGTGTACTGTTAGAGATTTTGTTAGAAGTGTCAGTGGTGTAAACTATTTTAAAATGTTTGGATACTGTGCATTTTGATGACTCCATTTCATGTGCCACATGTGAGAGGTAGAAAGTGTGAGAGGAACTCTGCTTTCTCAGTGTCAGCACATGCTTGGAGGTGTTCACATTTGCTTATGAAATAGTCCCTGGGGGTTCGAGAAGCAGAAATGAGAAACCAAAGGACTTTCTTGAAGCATTTTCAAGCTTTTATGAAGAGTATATTACACTGGATATTAATATTAGTTACTGAGGCAGAAATCAGGTAGAAAGAGGAGAAATGCAGAAATGGCTTTTTCCTGGGGCTTTTTTTCTCAGGATGCTGTTTTTGAGTGTTTAGGAAGAAAATCCCATGAGTTACTGATGAGGCAGCTGTAAACAGGGAAAGTGACAGATGTAATGAAAGTCTCAGGGTCTGTCCTAGAAAAGGTCCCAGCACTGGTTGTGTAAGCATTATTTACACAAAGGTGAACAGATGGATACATTTGATCAAATTCTGTGGAGTCTCTACTTCAGAATTCAGTTTAACATTTTGAATCTGCAGTTACAATGCACGTATTTCAGATGTTTTCACATAAGCCACTGCCATATCTTTTGTGTGTGTGTGTGTGGGACTTAAGATTATCAGAATAATATTAAAAATGGTATTTTACAATTTAATGTAGATGTTCTATTCTGTTACTATTTATTGTTGTGTCATGATGATTTATTTCACTAGATACATTATAAGATATTCTAATTAGATAAACTATATTTGATAACTTATGCCATTTGAGAAAGAGACATGTTAAAGAAACTACATAAACAGCCCAGTTCTAATGCTAAAGTAGAAAAGTATAATTTAGTTTTCAATATGCCATGTTAGCAGGTGTGGGATTACTCCCCCTGGCTTTGAAAAAAATTAGAATGAAAGTGGAAAATCAATAAAGCATCATAGTTCGTCAGTGCTGATGTTGGTATACAAACGAGCACCTTCTAGAATATTAACGTATGTCTCTAAATTACATAATCCATGAAGTTTCTTTCCCCTACTTTTTTTGTTGTTTATAATTGTTTTAGTTTCCTTTTTTCTTTTCTTTTCTTTTTTTTTTTTTTTTTTTTGCCACTTAGCAATGTTTGGTGGGTTCATACCCTTCTTTCATCTCTGATGTTTTCAGAGGTATTTGTACATTATGCTGAAGATTCCTTTTGTAGGTACAACCATAGCCCTGTAAGTTTAAAAATAATTATTAAAATAAATTTACAGGAAATAATAGTTTATGTTACTAATTTAACTGATGGCCAGTATAACCACCTGAATTTTAAAGCCAGAAAAATTTAAAATCTTTGATGAGAACCAGAGACAAGATTATCTTGAAGCATATGAAGCTTAAGTCCATTCATTCCACGGCCCTGGGTGAGCCCTAATAATATGATTGATTACATGGGCACATGTTTTTGTTAAATTTGCAAAATTATTAGTGTCAGTACCTTTATCTCAGTTTTCCTTACATCGCTTTCACTTTATGCTGATAAGTGTTGTAGTGATGTGAGCATTTGGGGGATCATGTAAAGAAAAATCGATTTGGGGATACAGTGGGTTTAGGTTCAGTGGGATATATTCCTATTGTCCAGTTACGTTTATGTATGATTATATTATCAGTAGCTGTACCACGCTGGGAATAGCTTATAGGAGTAGTCCTGTTACTGACTTGCGCATCAGTTCTAACTGCGAGTTTTAGGGTCAGAGGTCACACCATGCTTTGAACATCTCCTGTGTCACTAGACACTGGAAGTATGTAAGTAGTGGAAGAGAAACTGGATTTGCATGTGTGGGGCCTGAAGCTAGTCTTATATCTCGTGAGAAACTTGATAAAGGTTTTCTCAAATTCAATATAGTCTAAAACTTTAACATGGCCTTACCAAAAACAAGATATAAAGATGAGTCTTTTCCCAACTATCAGTAACAATAAGGACAACAAAATTCTATCAACCATGCCATTGGAAATACTAAATTATCTTTTTCTTCTATCCATAAGTGTGTCTATGAAATTTCTTCTGTAAATTTCTTTTCTGTACATAAAATTCTTTCTATGAAATTATGGCTTATATGAAAAGGGCATAATTTAAAATTCTTTAAAGAGGACATCCCAAATCATGTAAGTTTCAGGTTTCACAAAACTTGTATCCTCCCCTAATAAGGACCATTTTGCAACAGTTGCACAAATGCTAAGTATCCACAGATATTTTTTAAATATTGAAAAGCATTTGCCACATGACTAGGGATTTGTTTGAATTAACAGAGCGTCCTAGATTATGACTCTAAGTATTTTTTAAAAAATCTCAGTCAAAATTCTAGTCGGGTAACTTTAGTTTTTCAAGTAATTAAATCTAAAGTATTAGTTTCCCTTTTAGTCAAATTCTGTTGAAACAATATTCAGTTTTTTTCACCCCAAAATAATCCTTCAATTTGATGAGATTAAATAATATTGATAATTTTGGCATCAGTGATTTTGATCCCGGGCTGTCACTGATCTGGTTACCCTGTCCCCATTGCTCACTTCTGGCTCAGGTAAGAAGTGGAGATAACTGTACTCGAAACGCCAAAAGCTCATAGCACTTTTTTTTTTCTTCATAGCTCCAGTCCTCACTTGTACCTTTCACGTGGATTTCTTTAGTTGTCAACCTATCATAGTGCCTTGCTCACAGAGACACTCCTTAAATGTTTGTTGGATGAATTACAATAGTTATTTTATTTAGCTTTGTGTTACTGCTACCTCTATCTCCCTTAACAACTACAGGGCATATTCATAACATACTCATCTTCATTTTTTCTGAGCAACCGCTATAGTATCTTTTCTATAGGAACACGAAATACATGTGGTGGTGGTGATGGTGACGGTGGTGGCAGCGGCAGTGCTGGTGGCGGTGATGGTGTTAACTGTCCTAAAAAAAACATAGTCTGGCCAACCAGGAATATTGTGGTAACATTTTGCTCTTTTAATAAATATACTTCTTGTTACCTTACTTCCAAAATCTGAGTATTGTCTGTGAAAACATTCTGAATCTTTATTAAAATCTATATGAATGTACTGTACCCATATCTTAGAAAGTGTTGCAACTAGACTCAAGTCTTTTTGTTGGGCATGATTTCCTTGAATTTCTTGCTTCCATTTTCTGTTCCTTTAGGCACACTTTATGTGAATAAGATGAACATTAGCAGATTTATATACATCTCTTCATTTCTATTCTACAGCAATAGCTCCTTAGAGTAATATCTGAAGTTACAGTAATTTTCTTCATATCAGAGAGTTTCTAACTGTGTTAATGGAAGTTAGACTGGTAGCAGAAACATGCGTGAGAACTACCTATGTTGTAACATTTAAACAATTTATTTGATCTCTCTTTAGCTTACCTGCTCATGTCTTTGAAACATTGATGTTGACCTTGTTGGAACTTTGTCTATAATCATGATAAGTCCTTCAATAAAATCTAACACAAAACGACATTTAAATTTCCAAGTGATTCATTAACCCTTTGAATATTTTATGATGTGCTATGGCCATCTTAGCAAACAGACACTCTTATGACACTGTATTCATATATTATTTCCTTGAATGTCCAATGCCTAATAACTTCATATTTTAAAAAATAATAAAAGAGGAATAATAACTGTGTTAGCACTGTATAATTCTGAACACTGCCTATTACCTGGTAAAAAGTGAGGAATAATTTTTGAGAGAAGCAAGGGATGGTAAAAGTTTACCAGCTATCATAACTGCTGTTATGTGATTTTGGCCTTACGTCTGTCAAAGCTTTCATTTCCTCAGGTATAAAATCAGGAAATACATTACCCCTACTTCTTTACCTGACTACTCTTAATCATCCTTCAGGATTCATGTCAGTCATCCTTTTGTTTGGGAAGCTACTGCTGACACCCAGGGGAGGCTGGGTCCCTTTCCTGTGTGTACTCTATCAAAGCCCTTATGGCATTCTGTTGAAGCTATCTGTTAATTTCTCTCTCTCTCTATTTCGAGCATGAGCCTCTCAGGGGCAGGAACCATGTCTTTGTATCACCAGTGTGTAGCCCAGCAGTATAGAAAAGTGACTAGGGACATAAGCTGAATTTACATTACATCTCTGAACCCAGATCTTGGTTTTAACATTGATCAGTTATGTAGCCTTGGCCAGGTTACTTAATTTACATAGGTCTCTGTTTCCTCCTCTGGGATGATGATAATAACTGTTGTCTCATCAGCTTGTGGTCAGAATAAACTTAAGTAGTATTTGTTCAGCTCCTAACAAAGGGCCTGGCATATAGAAAGCACTCAATCTATGCTGTTACTATTATTATTGTTATTAGTCAAGTATTTTTTGTTGTTGATGTTAAAATAAACAACATTGTATTGTACGGGTTTTTTTTTTTAAGGGACTTTAAGATATTAGAGTATGTGGTCATTTCATTCCATTTATTGACTAAGAACTTAAAAGATACTTTTAGCTTTCTGAACTTGCTTATGGGCACAAAACGGCTGTCTGTTAAAATGATAGGCTTAATGTTGTTTCTGTGCATTGTTGAGAACTGTGAAGGGTCTGAGATGTTTACCCTATTTGCATCCTAGTACATCAGGCTGCCACGATTTCATGGATGCTGACAGAAGTCACTAGAATCCTAGATCAGAGACGAAAGACAGCTTATCACTCACAGCAATAGTAGTAGCCAGAGTTTAGCATTTACACCAGTTCCTTGAGCTCCAACCAGTTCTCACATGGTGATTCAAAGACAGCCCCGTGACCTACACTTCAAGAGGAGAAAACATGAGCTTAGGGAACCCAAGCCTGTATAGTGGCCGGTAAGCATGACTAACCTTTGGCACTGAGATATTATCCTTATTACATCGGACAGTAAACAAACTTGCCATTTGCTCTGGAGGGAGCCATTAACTCTATCTTCTAAGGTTTTCTCAATACAAATATGCTTGAAAAAGTCATCCTGAAGAAAGGCAGTTGGTATCTTCCCTCACAAGAAGTATAGTAACACAAAAGTCCCACAGAAAAGGGTCTCTCAACATGGAAATTTAAATTTCTATGAGTGGGATATATGAACTAAAAAAAGGTTTTCTCTAAATCCTTAATTCATTATTTAGTTTCTAACACATCTGAGGACACCAAAGGGTAAAAAGACTAAGGAAGCAGGATAACACATAGGAGATACCATGAAGCACCTTTATGACTGAGGCAACTCGCTGCCTCAGAATCAGGGCTTTTATTTGGCTAATCCTAAAACTGGAACTAAGTCCAGAGATGCTACCCTGGTTCCTGTGCATAGGAAACAGAATGGAGAGCCCTGGCTTCAGTGAAGAATGTGAGCAGGGTAAGGGCAAGGAACGACAGCTTTCTCTGTGAAGAGGATATTATTAATTATTATAATGCTTATCAAAATGATCTAGTATATAAAAATATAACTAAATTTATTTTTTTAAGATTGTGCATTATTGTGAATTTTTCAGTATATGCTATACATAGTGGATAAATCAGAGGTTATTTCCTTGACTCAAATAAATTTCCATTTTCTTTTCATATTATCAAAATGTATGCTTCTGACTTTTCCCGTTTACATCACTTTATTATCATCATTCTTATAAGCAAAGTGTCATAAATACCATGACAAATGATTTTATGATCCATTTATCTCAGTAATGGTGACCTCTGTCACTTGAACCACTGTTCAATGTATCGTCAAACAGCAAAGATTAAGGCATAGGGCATCTTGTGGAATTAGGGACTACCCAAGAGCTGATAGCCTTATGCCAAACCAGTCATTAGTAGTCAGCAAATGTTACATTCTGAAAGAATTATTATTATATAACAAAAATAAGAGATAAAAACAGATGTTTTAAATAAAAATACTGCTAATCCAGGGTTTTTCAACCTCAGCACTACTTATATTTTCAACGAGATAATTCTTTGATGTGAGGAGCTTTCCTGTGTACTGTAGGATGTTTAGAAGCATCTCTAGCCTCTACTCACTAGATGCCAGTGACATCCATTCCCAACACCAGTCACCATCAAAAATGTCCGGAGACATTGCTAATTGTCCCCTTAGGGGACAAAATCACCCTCCATCGAGAACCATTGTGTTCTTCCCATTGTTAAAATTGGGAACATTCAGAACATTCTATCATGAATAAAAAGGTAAATAGAGAGCGTAGCATAATCCTAATAAATGTTCATAGTTCCAGCAGTAAACCGATGCTTCCATAGCTTGAGCGATTTGAAAATGACCTCTCTACCAGTTCCTAAATTAATGTATGTGATCTGTGACAGAGAGCATCATGGACAGGAAAGAAAACTGGACTTGAGTTCTTGCCTTTTTTCGGCTGTTTTGTGGTTCTGTGATAGGAGATCAAGTCAAAATTTTTCTGAGTTTTTACTGATTTGTTTTTAAAATCTGCAAGAGAGGGATCATTTCTTATCATACCTACCTTCGAGAATTGTGATGTGGATCAAATCAGATAGTTTAAGTGAAAACGCCTTGAAAAGTCTACAGAGCTTTGTAATTGTTAGGATGAGAAAAAGTAAAATGATTTTGTTTTAAGAATTTGTTGAAATTTTAGAGCATTCCTTGAAATAACTAGAGGAACCCCCAGGGCATTGAAAAAAAGGATTTGCGAATCACTTCTTCTGAAGATGCCCTTTAGCCCTGCTTAGCTCACTTTTCTGTGTTCTTGGTTGCCATGTGCTGAGTGGCTGTGACAGAAGGCGCAGTTGAAGGAGTAGTGGAAAGGCTTGGCTGACAGCAGCAAGAAAGCAGCACTCAGTGTTCAAAAAGCATTAAGTACTTTGTTCATGTTTCCTCAGTATCCAAGAAGTATCTATCAGTTGAGTAACTAGAGGCTTTTTAAAAAGGAGAAAAAAAGTTAATATTGTAAATGTATTCGAAATGGATATTACTGATTTAAGTAATCACTTATCTGACTTATGTGTCTTTGATTAACAGAAAATACTTCGTGTTTTATTTAATAGTTTCATCTTTGGTCAAAAATGAATATCCTTTCTCTATGTAATGCTAAAACCTTTTTAATAATGCAGAATAGCCGCAAACTTTTCTCCCTTTTAAATATTTAGTGCTAACTTTTCTTGCCTGAAATTGTATGAAAATATATGCCTGAACTTTGGGCAATAGAATAATTTAGTCTAAGATTAGAATGGATCTTAAAAGCTAGATGATTCAATATACTATGAAGTTCAGAAATCCTATTCTCGCACCTCTGACAGATGGTCCTGAAGTCTCTGATTGATCTACATTTTCTTGGTATGAATTATATTTGGAAGATTTTGTAGGTGAGAAAACTGAGGCACAGATAGGTTAAGTGACTCTGTCCAAAGATCACTTGGATAATAAGTAGCAAAGCCAGAATGTGACCCGTTATGTCTGAATCCAGAGCCCTTGCTAAAACCTTGAATCAGTTGGCTTTGCTCCAACCAATCCTATTGCTGGATAATTCATTTAAAAAGTTGATTTTCACAATGCGCTAAAATTTAGTCCCAACCCCCATAACTCTGCCATTACTTTTTTAAGTTCGACCTTGAAAAGATGAATGTACCTTCTCCTAATTTTATCTGATTTAGCACAGATATCATATTCACCATGTTTCAGGTTGACTTTTTCTAGGTGTTGAATCCTTACCCGATTCCCTACCTATAGGATGGAAACAAGTTCTGGAACCACTATTTGAAATATTGTCTTACCATTTGGCATTGGTTTTACCTAACTTTGATTTGGACACGCTATAATTATTAACTGTATTCTCTTTTTTCATTGACATCTCTCATTCTTTGCTCACATTATGGTTGCTGCTATTAAAAATTACAAAGTCATGTGAACTTTCCTTAAAGCACATCTTTTTGTCTTGATACTTTATAATAAGACTTTATGTTAATGTAGATTAAAGTTTCAGCTTGTGAGTATAAGTCCATCATTTCAATTTTAAGATTGTTTTATATTTTAAGATTCCTCAAAGATTAGGGTTAAAATTTGAAAAGTATATCTTCATTTAGCTATATGATTACTGCATAATTATTCAAGTGTTTTGGGTAAAATAAAATCATAAATATTATTTGTATCCTTTCCAATTAATTATTAAGCACATGTCTGTTTCAGGGAAATTTAATCTAGATGCTTGATTCATAGTCCCATAATTTTTCAAAATGTAATTTTGTAAGAGCCATCTAACATCAGTCATTTTTATGAAGTGAGTGTGTGTGTGTGTGTGTGTGTTTATTCCTAACATCAGAAGGTCATATTTTGTTATGAATAGACAAATGCCTATGTGTTAAACATGTCTTATCCAAGACATAAACTTGGTTCACAAGTCTCTGTCATCTATCATTGGAAAAATATATTTTTATTACAGATCGAGCTCCTTAAAATACACTGGTAGATTCCCATGATATTAAGCACAGGGGTATAATTTCCAGGAGAAGTAGTAGGTCCCTAATACTCCTTCATTGGCCCATAGATTAAGACAAGTCAATAAAAAAACAGGATATCAATAAACAATTGACAAAAGAAATGGAATAAGAATAGATTGGTACATAAATGTATTATGAATATTATATATATAGGGAATCATTCTTCAGGCATGGCAAGTATTGCTTGGCTCCATTCGGTTGAATGAGTCTTATACTTTTGGTTGCCTTGATCTGCTTCAAAGGAGTTATGAATAAAAGAAAACAATATTTTTGCAAATAGGTGATAAAAACTAAAATAAAATAAGCACTCTAAATGGTGTTATTTATGTGGTCAGGGTATAAGCAGAAAGAGAGAAATCACTGTGATTATTTGAAAAAGGGGTATGTAATATTGGAAAAGTGTTACACATCGACAATAATAAATTGTAAAAGAGCAGCTCTAGAGGTCAGGAAAAGCAAGAAGTTACTACCACCCATATGCTGGGAGACAAACGTGGGGGGGAGGCAGGGTTTCCAGGTGACAGGATGGAAGCTGGAACAATGGGGACCTGTCTGGCAGGAAGTGGGGCCAGGCAGAGATGGAGCTGCTGCCTGAGACCCCTGAAAAAGTAGAGAAAGGGGAGAAATTGAAATAGCAGAAGGGTGATAGATGTTGATCCTTAGAGAGAGTCGATGGGGGTGTGTTTAACTAGTGTCTCTATTTTGAATATGTAATTGTCTATTATAAACCTTTTTAAAGCAAATGAGAGAGATAGCCTGGGGCACATGAGCACACACATGGGCACACATGCATCCATGAACATGTGCAACAGAGCGCCTCCCAACACCAGGCTCCGATCTCCTCACTGTAACTGAATTCACCTGGAAGCCAAATACCAGGAAGCCTGGGAAACTTGGCCCAGGGGGCAAGCCATGTCAGGGGGCAGTAGAGCAGAAGACTAAGAAAGAAAGAAAGATGCAAGCCAAAGAAGATGGCAGAGTCTCACCCAGGACTAATGAGGCAGTGACTTCCCTCCTGCCATCCACACAAAATCCTAGCTATATGGTGCTGTTGATCTTCATGACTTTCTGCACACCTCAGTTGCATCTATCTCAATCTAATTTTATTGCTATAAAAGTGGGATTGCGCATGCACAATGCGATTATTTTATTTTTACATGCATTCTACACAGTAGACTATACAAGTGCTTACAGATTTTGGACAAATTTCAAGTCAATTGGAATATTCAGTTTTAGTTTGAAATCTTTACCTTGCATAAAGAGTCAGGAATTGGGCAAGGAATAGTGAGAACGAAAAGTTTAGCCTTTTACAAAATAATGGTCTTTGGCACACATTTATTGCATTTAGTTGACAGTAAAAACCATACTTCAATTATTGTATGCTCAGTCACCAATACTGCAAACTGAAACAAAACATAGCAAAATGGAAGTATGCTAGCTCTGTAATTATTTGCAATAACATAAAACATTACTATCATATTAGAATCCATTTGTACTGATTTTATGTTTGTAAGTGGGTACTTGACTCTCAAAAAAATTTGACTTTAAAGAAGGTTGGGTTTAATACTAGAAATAACAGTTTTCTCACCAAGACAACTGTAGTCTCTTCTGGGGCCATAATATATGATTGTGCAGGTAGCATATTCTCTGAGTGGTCCATGTCTTAGGCTCAACTTTTTCTTATTCATACAAAGGTACTTTATGTGCTAGCAACAGCCCAAATTTTCTAACACTGATATTATCAGGGGGAAATATTGCCAAGAGAAGTTTCATGACCTTCCCGAAAGAAGTTTGACTTTTAGTATCTACGTCAGGGTTCTAAGAGGCTCCTCTGAAGAACATCTTGGCTCTGAGGACAGAGCTACACACTGTTTTAGATTTTCAAGCTTGCCTATTTGCATTTAGGCCAAGAATACTTTATTTATTTATCTTTACTATGTTCTTGTTAATCCTTTGTGTAATAGTAAAACCTTTATATATTAGGATCAAGATGGGGATCACAAAGTGTTTTTCTATTCTTAAATGACATTAAGACTATGGCACATTCTCAGTGTGCATGGACTAACGCACCTTTGGGCTAATGTGCAAATTAATATTGGTATATTTTATAGAAACTAAAGTATTTTAATAACTTGGTTAAAGAAACTTAACATAAAGCCTGACAATGAAAATTTTTAAAATACAGTTTGACTTCTTTATACAAGGGCAAAGCCATCTACACATTCAGGAAGAGATTTTTCAGTCGGGACTAAACGGATGGGTTTTAAGGAGTGAACGGCAGTATTAGGTGGTAAACTCTTATTAAAGTTCATTTTTGATTTTAAAATACCAGTTTTGCTTGAGTTAACATTTGTTTTCGTGTTTAAGTTAGCTAACACTTTTAAATTCCTAGGTTTTCTTACTTGTGTTGCCTCTTTCTTTATTAGCCTATTCTCTCTCTATCCTTGTGCCCTGATACTATTCTTGAATTGTTCCGAGATAAGGGTTTTTGATCCCAAACATCTGGGCATGTAAATATTTTGTGAGACGCCCTTTATCTCTTATTGTGTAGTCCTCATTTACTTCTTTTCCTCGTGTTCCTAAAAATATTCTGCTTATTGATCACACATATTTGCTTTGTCTGAGGAAGATGACACTGGAAAACAACAACATGGCAAAGTGCAGTGGAATTAAGATTTGGCTGAATATCTCTGTCACTCCTCCCAGTTTTGATATTATTTGAATCTCTGAAATTGGAAAATCAGAAATTCTGTAGGTGAGGCATTTGAAATCACAAAGGAACACCGTTTTTCTCATACCTTCTCTTCTTGGGGTGTGTGTGCGAGTGTGTGTTTATTCAACATGTGTATATTTTCTACTTTCCCCATCTGGCATCTGCTTGAGCATCGTCTAGCTAGCTGTTCTGTGTCAAGAGTACTTTAGCCATTTCATTATGAAAGAGAAAGAAATGAAGCAATATAAAAAAGAAAATACTTCCACCGTCCTGCCCCCCCCTCACTTTTTGTTTTGTTGTTTCTAAGCAAGTTTCTTGCCATTTACCTTTGCATTTGCATTGCTTATTGATTGGCAATTTTAAAATTGTTTATTGTGCTCTTTTGTTTCACTGTTCAAGAGCTAAAACAAAAGCTACCAGGCCCTGCGAGGTATACATTTGCATGCGGTGAGCGTTGCCCGCGGAAAAAGTAATTGCTAATGCATATTTATGTGGCACAAATTTGCCATTTGTTTATGCATAAAATTATCAATAGTGCAGGGCGGCCCAGCCGTAGAAAATGGTGACCTTTTTAGCTTAATAAATAGAAATCAGCTGTTATTGTGAAGAGATCAGCCATTTATTCTGTGTTGAGGGACATTGCCGGGAAAATGCAGATTGGGGCTGGCAATATCATTAAATGGAAGGCCAGTGACCCTTTCGGTAGAGTCTATTATACTTTATCTAATAGGGGATAAATGGCTCTGGTTGGCAATGGAATAAAGAACAACAGTTGTTTTTTTTTTCCTCCTTTTTTTTCTTTTTTCCTTGTTTCCTTTGAAATAGTATAAGTGTACGGATTTTAAGCTAGTAAAATTGAACAGGGACTCTCATGCTGACCTGTTGCTAGAATTCTCTCAAAAAGTATCTGTTTTAATGTTGCTCTTTTCTATCCATTATTCCCTGACTCTTTCGATTTGTACCCATTGAAACAAAGTAAGTCAAATGATATTTTCCCAAGAAAATAGGTCTTTCTTTAGCTTTTAGCTTTCTCTCTTTTTTTTTTTTTTTTTTTTGACCACACTTTTATCTTTGCATCGCAAGTATCTTTGCGTTTTACAGGTTGGCTCTATGTTTGTTGTCTTAAAAATATTAAGGGTAGAAGAAGATATTCTCAAAATAGAGTTCCCAATAGTTTGTAAACTGAAGTGTTTGTTTTTTTGCCTTCTTTTTTGTTGTCGTTATTGTTTTATTTTTTGTTTGATAAGAATGGCTTTTGAAGTATCTGTATTTTTTAGATTAAAGAATTTCTGTAAATAAAAAACCTTCTCATTGTATTTTCTTAATACGTAAAAAACCAACAGATAGTCATTGTATCTGTTTTGGTTGTTTCACTACTGTCTCTGATAGATTAAATACTTTCAGTCTCCTTAAAGCTCGTCTGGGACTGTGCTTTAATGTGCTGTAACCTCACGCTACCTTTGACTGACTAATCTCTCTTTGGTATGTTAGCAAGCATTTCTACTTTTTAGAATTTTTTACCTGCTTTTTCAATCATTATAGAATTCCTATTAAATAGAAATTGTTTTTTTCAAAATTATTATGTAATATTTGATGCACTCAAAATTTTATGTAAGTTGTGAGACAAGATGAGGAAACAGAAACCTGGAAACCCATCTTAGAACATGTCAATGCTCTTTGAATCAACCTGCATGTTCCTCCCTGACTGTGTATCTTAACACGAGTTCAAGGTACCAGGTTTAAAGTTTCTGCAGTGGTGCGTTTGCAGCCACTGATCTTTCCCTCATGCTGCACTGTACTATGACAGTACATTCTGCAGCATGTCACCAGAGTGACTGAGTAACCTTTTACTGGCAGAAATGGATCTGTTGTTCCTTTTTAAAGTAGAGGGTGTAAATAGGATTCAGACACTAGGGTACATTAGTCCATAAAATGTATATATTTTTTATATCATTTATAAGGTATTGATTTTAGGTCCATTAGATTCACAGTCCCTAGTGGGAGAAAAAAATAATTTAATGGGTACGTTGGAATTCCAGAAGGAAGAGCAGCAGTGATTAACCCCTTCTTGCTCAACTCTCTGCCCCCGTTATATAATAATGTCAAGGAGCTGAGAAGAGGACTCTGGGGGAAAGGGACAGTTTATCATCTATCTTCTCTGCACTCTATAAGAGATCGCAAAACTAATTTCACCTGGACTATTACTGTGTCTCTGAATGTGATAGAACAGACTACTTTGAGTTGATAAGGGTTGCTAAGATTATTTTTTATAAGATAATTTTCAAGTTGATGAATACATTTTATTTTTATAAAACCCAGAGTATATTTATTTAGAGAGTCTTAGTAATTTAAGATATTGTTTGGGGAGATTATAGCATGTGAAGGAATCAAGCTTAGTTTTTAGTTCGGGTTTTTTTGTTTGTTTGTTTGTTTGTTTGTTTGTTTTAGAATAAGGGTCTTATTCTCCACTCTAGGAAAGGAAAGTTCATCATAGTGTCATGCCAGCTATATCTTTTCATAGGCAAGTTTTAAGTCATATTAGTGAAAATGGCCATCACCATTATATTTAAATAGAGTGTTTTTTATTCCTTAAGCATATAGAAAATTATTGTTTTCTACTAACCTCTTTTTAGATAAGAGGATGACTAAAAATATTATTTCACTTCTATGCAATTAAATTCAGGTTCAGAGCACTCATAATAATTCTAGTCAGTTTTACCCAACTAATGTTACTGCCACCTAAAAGGTATTTTATCTTAGGCTGCTTTGGCTGTTATACCTATATTCTTATATCTGAAAAAAAAAAAAAAGCTAATGATAATATAGATAAGACATTTGGAAAAATTCTAGTTATATTTTCAGTCTTCTGATGTACTGATATGGCTGAAGAAAAATATGCTGACTGAAATCTTATTATCTCAAAACTTGACTTGACATAAAGATTCTGGTATCAAACAAACATTTTAGTATTTCATATTTTAATTCACATTTTTTGAACTTTGTGACAAATATCTAAAAATACAGGCTCCCTCTTGTGGGTAAAATTACTACCTATAGATTTCTGTGTTGCTCACATATAGGATATGGCACAGTTTCTGTTTCACTTTTAGGTTAATTCTGTGGTAGTCAGATGTGACATTTCACTTAACATAAAAAAAAAAGAGTTTAGGGTACATTTTTAAGCAAAAATTTTAATGAAAATAAACTAGTTTTTTTTTTTAATTGGCAGACTATGTATAAACAACTTTAATTTTACTGCAGCAGCATAATTTCTAATGTTCAAACATTTTAAAAACTTGTTTCATTTTGGAATATTCTCTGATGAAGTAATTAATGAACTAATGAAATAATGTGCAGACTTCTCTTTGTCAACATGGTGACTTTTAGAATCCTGTGCTAATTAACAAAAGTTCTGATTAAGTAAAATTCCTCCCTACCGATCATGCTTCAAATGGATATAATATAGTAACAAAATGCCTCAAATACCATCAACCTTGTGATCAAAACTGAATAATCGATGGCATAATAAGAATGAAAACTGAAGCATTACTCAGTTCTCTATAAATTGAACTGATAGTGAAGAGGTTGAGCTGGAGCTGATACTGTGGCTGCCACCATACACAGGTTCCTTGCTTTAAGAAATCTGATTCTTGGGAATTTCAACTATTGCCAGAGGCCATTTCTGTCCAACCTGGGAAAACTGATAACAAAGCCAGAGTTTTATTTGCTCATGAAAGTGGCAAGAACAGTCTTTCTGAAGTTTACCGGGGCAGTGCAATCACAGATATAGCAAGGGATGTGAATGTAGAGGTAGCTGAGTGACTCCCACTAAACAATTATGTGTTGAACATTGCTGTCATACATTTGAATGGAATCAAGAAAGGGACCTATGAGGACACCTGAAGATATCTCATAAATCATTCCAAGAAGTAAGAATTTTCCTTAATGCCGCCTGTCCTAAAGCATCGACAGGCTGATTACGTGAAAATTAGACAAAATTAACAACTTCTGAGAGGATTAACATGTATGTATGTATTCTTATAACATAACTTATATGCATATAAGTTTCTAAATTAACTCTGGTGGCATTATAATGTCTAATTAATGCCTCTTTCCCATAAACAATGACTTTGTTATATTTATATATATTTATATAAATTTACACATATATAAAATTATTTTAAAAACCTTAGTTAACTCCTACTTCCAAAAGTCACATGTCAATTATTTGTAAAAAGGAAATATGCACTATTAATGTTCTAATTTTGTTTTTTCTAGATTTTTTTTGCTGATGATACGATTCCTGTTTGAATCTGTTTATAAGATTCTGAAAGCTGAACAGAGAATTTCGGCACTGCACTGGTCAGGAAAAAGGTATATATATAAAAAACAACACACACCTTGAAAAATTGATTGCTACATTTGATGCTTCACAAAAATGGCAGTTTACATGTCTTCTCTTATTTTTAATTTATGAGTAAAATACATGACATATGCACATAAAACTATAGTACTTAGTCTTTTATATTCAGATGACAACTGGATATGTAATTATAATTTTGAAACTCATAAAGGTATTGTCTTTAAGCTGGCAGATGATATCAACATTTCATTTCTTTTATTTTCGTAATGAGATACACTTTTCTTGAAGTTGCAAAAGCTTTTTATCTCCATTGAAAACTGTTTTTTAAAATAGTCGATGCTGCTTTTTTTGTTGTTGCTGCAAAAGAAATATTTTGGGTCACAATGGGTAGATCACACATTTCACAGAAAGTTCCATAGGCTATTAAGTATTCCAGGGCATGTTTTTATAAACACATATAAAAATGCAATTTTACTGAGTCTAAACAGATACATTCCAATTTGCTTGACAGAAAACTTTAGTGGACAGCTCTCCGTGTATGCATTTATGAAATACTTGTTTGTTTTTTCAAAAAAACTATACTATTGGGAACAGGAACTGAAAGTTCGACCACCGACCTAGAGTTGAAAATCCTTTCATAATCCTGTGTCCGACTAACTATCATGTGGTGTCAGCAGAAGAGTTTGGAGGTAAGGGATCCGTTCAGAAGAGGTTTGTCCCTAGTAAGATGGAAAAGGCATTATTTTACATTTCGTAAAGAGAATAACCAAAAAAAAAAAAAAATGATCTTCTTGCAGATTGAACTACAACTTATTCATTTACTCACTAATCTACTCTTAAAGTCATATGACTAATGTTTCCATACCTTTGAGATACACATTTATTTGTGAAAACCCTTAAAATCAATGGTAGTTTCTACCTTCTTTAAAAACTAAATTGGTACAAATCTAAATAATATTTGAAAAAATATTTGTAATTAAGACTTCATATATTCACAGATAAATGAAACATAATGTGCAGAACGGTATCGTGAGTAATGGATTTTATGCTGATAGAAGTGGAATAAGTCACAAATGATTATTGCAAATATGAAAATATAGCTTAACAAGTAAAATACTAGTGTAAGGAAAAGTAAAAGGCATATCAAAAACTGGGGCTACTTCTAATAAATATGGCAAACATCACATGTAAAAAACTGATATTATAAGAAAGACACATTTTAATATAAAAGATAAGATACATGAATAAATAATTAATGGGAATATAATTTTAATACAAAAAGATAATAAAAGAAATGCAAAGTTACTCTCTATCTAGCAAAAAAGTTACTATTACTTAACTATCTAACTAGTAAAAAGTAGTTTGGAATGACAACATTGTAATAAGAATATAAGAAGATGGGTGCTTTCAATAATGTTAGAAAAAGGTTTTATTTGCTCAACTTTCCAGAAAGTGATTTGATCATCTTTCTTAAGAGCCTGAAATGTTTCCAAAGCATTCTATGCAACATTTATACTCTGTTCATTTGGATAACATTTAATGAAATAAATGGAATAAAATGGACAGAAAAAAATCAGTAAGGATGTAGAATTGAAAGACAAGATCAAGAAAGTTGACCTGATAAACATATTTAGAAATTTGCATACAATTGCAAAATTCACATAATTTTGAAGAACACATAGAACAGTTATAAATATTGATTGTATGCTGTCATAAATTAATTCTCAACCATTTTTAAAGAATTGGAATAGCATAATGAAATTAAGCTGCAAATGAATAACAAAATATAGCTAGAAAGAAGTTTCACAATTAAAAAGAAATCACAAAAGAAATTATAAGTATTTTAAACTAAATAAAAGTGAACATCATACATGTAATAATTGTATAATGCTTATAAGATGTATTTACTGGGAAATTTATACCTTAAGTAAATGTATTAGGAAAAAAAATGTAAAATTAATAGGCCAAGAATTAATCTCAAAAAGAATATCAAAATAAATGCAAAGTAGTAGAAGGAAGAAATTAATTAAAGTAAGAGCAAAATTAATGAAGTAGAAAATGGTCATATGAAGGAGAGGACAAAGGAAGTGAAAAATTGATTTTTGCAAAAGACAAATAAATTTCCCAAACCTCTGATGAAACCAAGCAAGAGAGCAAGTAACAAGGGGCAAATAACCATTCCTGAGAATGACAAAGGCAGTATTACAAAGCCAATGTAGTAAAGAAAGATAAATAAGGTTATTAGGATTGAAAAATAAACAACCAATTATCATTATGGCAAATGATATGAGTTAATAAGAGCATTTAGCAAGGTTTATGCATGCAGTGTAATATAGTGAAATCAAATATATTCCTATATATCAGTATCGATTTTTATCTAGTATATAGTAATATGTGCATTACCTCTATAGGGAAAATTGTGAAACTTTATTAAGATATACTTTCAAGGTTGAAATAAGTGATAAGTGATGTTTATGGAGTGAAAGATCCAATATTGTAGAGATATCCGTTACTCCCAAACTGATATGTAAGTATAATACAATTGCAATCAAAATACCAACTGGTTGTTTTGTGTTTGTTTCTTTGTTATTTGTTTGGATAGGTATGCACATGTGTGCATTTGTGTGATATGACAAGTTGATTTTAAAATGCAAAAGAATAGTCACAACACTCTTGAAAAAAGAAGGAAGGGTAGGAATACTTGACTTACCGATATTAAAAAGCTGTATTAATTCAGAAAGCGTGGCATTACTCTAGGTAGACAGTAGATAAATGAGACAGATGAGAGTTCAGAAACAGACTCTTGGATATGTAGACATTTTATTTCTAATAAGAATAGTACTTCAAAGCAGTAGAGAATTAACAGATTTTTTAAATACATAGTACTAGGAAATTCGATTATTAATTGGGAAAAAAAAACGAAATTGGGTCTCAACCTCACACCACACACAAATCAATTTCTACTGGTCAAAAACTTAAGTGTAAGAGGCAAAACAATAAGAGAATCTCCCATAAGAGATTTTCCTATATTCTCATGTAAGAGAATCTAAGAAAATAACTATTACCTAGGAGTAGTGAAGAATTCTTTAGACAAAAAAGACAGAGACAGCCTATGTTATTTTTTTAAAGACCTTACTTTTCAGAGCAGTTTTAGGTTCACAGCAATATTAGCAAAAGGTATAGAGATGTCCCATAAACTACCCCCCCCACCCCAATCAGGTCCTCTCACATATTACATCCCCACTAGAGCAGTGCTTTTTTTCTAATTCAGAATTGACATATCTTTATCACCCTGAATTTACTATTTATATTATATATAAACTATTTATATATTTTTTCTTTATAAGAAAGCACGATAACAAGGACATGGAGTAGTAAAATACAATTTGCAAAACATCATTGACAAAAACAGTACCCGGAATAGACTCTTTTTAAAATAATACATCCAGAAGCCCAAACATATAAAAAATGCTTAATCTCAGTATTACCAAGGAAGTACAAATTAACTCATAATGAGATCCCACCACACATGCTTCAATGTGGATTGCAGATCAAAGCATTTACAAGGATGCACACCAACAGCAATGTTCATAGAGTGTTTGTTGGGATATAAACTGGAATAACCACTTTCAGATATAGTACCTAGTACAGTTGAAATTTGTAGCCCCTGCTCAAGCTTCTGTGCATGCGTGTACCAGAAAAAAATGTACAGGAATGTTTACAGGGGAAATATTTATATTTGTTGAAACTTGGAAACAATTTAGTTGCCATTGTGATGGTTGTAGAATAGTCATTCAATGAAATACGAAGTAATGTAAATGGACACATTTTAGTGATCTAATTAAATATTAAGTGGAAAAAAAGCAAACATGAAAATACATACAGGATGATTCCAAGCAAACAATTATATTGTTCAGAGTTGCATTGCAGATGGTACAACTAGAAAGGAAAACAAGGAAATACAACTGTAAGAGCCTGGGAGTGCTGATTTCTAGGAATGAAGAAACAGGCTGAGCTGAGGGAGGGAGATTTGGGTCAGAGCAGTTTTGACCCAAGAAAGTGTCAGTAATGTCCTGTGTGGTGATTACTTGGGTACAGGCTTTCTTACCATTTGTTAAACTGTCCATATCGTATACATATATAAGTGTTAAAATACAGCAAATAGTTATGACAGGTTTTATTTCTTTCTCTAGCGGTGTGAAGTGTTTTATGAAGGAGAAACATGGTTGCATACAGTATAAATTAAATTGATACAGCTTTCAAAATTAGGTAAAATAATTCAAGATGCTCGTAAAGAATTTCCTACATTAGAAATGAAGAATAATAGGATATTAGAATAAGCATTTATTTTTTTCAAGTATTCTTTTTCTAAGGAATCTAATACAGGATATCAAGCTTTGCCAGAATGTTTTGAGAACTATAAAATTATGAATATTTTATGTTTATATTGAAGTACATCACTATGTTAAAACATCCTTTGCAGGCATCAACAATACATACAAAAAGGCTTAGTTGGCTTAGTTGAATATAAGATTTTATACTGCATTGAACAAAAATAGCACAACAAAAATAAATACATCACTTGGTATTGTAAATCTAAGATTTTGTAAATTGAAGATATTGGTTAGTTGTACCACTGATGATGGTTTTTTTTGTTTTGCTAATCTCCTGTGTTAACATTCATTTAAAATGTCACTACACTTATTGTTATTTGCTTTAACCATTTTGCTGGTTAATAATTTGTGATCCTAAGTAATTGTTTTTTGTACATACCTTTTGGTCACCTTTCTCTTTACTTGCAAATAAGCAAGCTGTTTTCTTTGTCTATCAAATTGAATCACTCTTTACCCTCAGTCTAATCTAGAAAGTAAAGTATTGCTTGAAAAAGAAAAATAATCACAATATATTATAAATTGTCAAGTGAGTTCTTTATAATTAAAGATTATTCTGCAATATACAATTTTTAAGGCATTTATCCCGACAGGGTTCACTGGCCTTTGAGAATGAGCCATTTTGTTGACAAATCTATCATCTAAATTGTGCAACATTAATGAGAATTCTGAGCAGCAGACTCTTACATTTTAATGTGGGTGGCAGTTTAAGGGGTGGGGGATGAAACACTACCAAAACGAAATACTGAATATGATTGAAGTTTATTTTAAAAAGGTCTGCCACCTGTGGATAAAAGTGTGCGTTACTCCAAACACATAATAATTAACAAGACTTGAAAGACCATGGCAAAATCCAATGACCCTCTGAAATCAAAACCCTGTTTATAATTTAAAAAAAAATACACAAAACAAAAACAAAAAAGAAGGCAGTGATTTGCAGTCATATAGATACAAAGCTTGTGATGCTACATACCTGTACAATTAGCTGTCCATGCTCTGTAACTTGATCCAGTTTTTAGTAGCATTATAGTACTGATTCCTGATAGTACAGTCTTTGATTTGAATTCCTTGTTTCTTCATTAACTTATTACATGATCTGATCATATAAAAATTCCTGAACTTTATGAAATTCTATATCCCATTCTTTTTCATAACCCTTTATAAATCATTGTAGATCATCTTTTGCTATACTTCAATCTCTTGAATAAGACTCCTTTTTTTGATATACTTTCAGCTTAGTTTTTTCAAGTTAATGAAATATTATAGGTAAAAACACCATGAAAACTATGGTCAAGTAATATTTAAATCTAATTGCATTCTACTCATAAATTTTTAACTCAAAATTATTTGTTTAGATGCCTGATTATACTGATTGTCTTCATGTTCTACCTACAAGTATCTAGGATCCATTTGGGTAGTCTGACATAAAGTTATGAGCTTGTTTTTCTGGGTGTTTCAAATACATGTACATATGCAGTGGGGGAATTTTATTAGCACAATTTGAATTGCAGAGTTCATTTCAAAATGTAATATAAGTAACATAATGCAGTTAAGTAGAGATGCTCTATTGTACTGGTCTTGGAGTAAGATATTGTTAATTGAGTAACCAATGCTAATCTATTTGCAGCAGCCCTAAAACAGGAGCCTGGCAGAAAATAATGGTCTATGTAAAATTCCTTTGGCTGTCAGCTTCTTGACTGATAAAGTAATGAGTGAGAGTCATTCAAAAGTTATAAGAAAATTAGATTTGTATTACTTTATAAAAATCAGATGATCATAATATGAGTCTTAATAATTTAATAATAACTGCTTGAACATTGTTTTCTTATTCAGCAATTGTTTGTAATTGAGGATTTTTTCCTTCCAAATATAATAATGCATGAACTGTTGACCAAAAGTCTTTAAAATAATGTATGTGAGAAAGCAATTGCTTAATTTTTCATCTTTCTTTCTAATACTAAAAACAAAGAAGTTCTAACAGTACTAATTTAATTTGAGAAGAAACTGCAAACTCAAACTGCCTCCATAAAACATTTTGCATAATTAGGTTATACATATTCTTAATGGACGAAGTCATGCCCATGGTCACATTCTGTAAATGAAATACATTTTGCGTAAGTTAGTGAGGTTGAACTGCTGAGATTCGTTGTACAGTGTAATATATATTTACTAATTTTTAAAGTAATTATGAGTCATGATATTTTTTATTTTCTAAGATGATGCATCTATCTATGAATCTTTTAGAAAATCTTAAAAACAATTTATATTTTATAATGAAGAATTTGTATTGTATAATATAATATGGCATGACATAATACAAAATAATGGTACATAACATAATGTAGCATAATATAAACATGATGTTTGACCTGTAATTAGGGAATTATATTCCCTCTTAACATGGGAAAGCTTTCTGATACAGGCATCATTTTAGGCATTTCAAATCTCTGTGGAAAAAAATGGTTTTAGGACAACTTTTTAAGTGTTTAAACAAAATTTGATTTCTATACCATTGCCAATATAAATTCTAGAGGGATTTGAGATTTAAATTGTTAATAAAAGAACTCATAAGAATATTAGGAGATAGTTTTGGTAAATGTCTATATAAGTAAGTTGAGAGGAGGGTTAGAAGTTATTTTTAAGTATTACATCAAAGGCAGAAATCACAAAAGAAAAATTATGCTAGGTTTGATCACATAAATATAAAAGCTTCTTTGTGTCTTAAATGATGACAGACAAATGAGGAAATGAAGAATATATTCAAAATATATTAGGTTTAATGACATAACTTGCCATTTTTGTGAAAACTGTCAGACTATTGGCAATTTCATATGTTCAACATATGTAATTAAAATACAATTTAAACTGCTTACAGATTAATAGAAAAGTAGAGACATAACTGGAATATTCAGTTAGTAGGCAGAAATCAAATTGGGGAATAAATGTATAAAATGTTTGATTTTTATAAGAATTCAGGAAATGAAAAATAATCATAAGATCTTACTCATTTAGCAAGATGGCAAAGATTTAAAATGCCACAATAATCAATGCTGAAGAGACTGCTGCGAGATGAGGGCTCTTGTTTACTGTAGCTAGTGATATCTATTGTATTACTGACGAAAGTACAATTTATTTCACACAATGCACATTAAAATCTGTTAATGTTTATCTCGTGCTTTTAGGAAGTTACCTAACATTTTATATATGTGTCTGCAATAACACAAAACTCAAACCAAACTGTATATTAAACAATAGGCTCTAGGTTTTAAAAATTGTGTGTGTGTGTGTGTGTGTGTGTGTGTGTGTGTGTGTGTGTTTTGTATTATGGAGTATAAATTTTATTTGAAATGATGTTGTAATGACAGGAGAAACCAGAAACTGACTCATCATAAGCATTCAAGAAATATTTGTTGAATGGATAAGTGGATGTGTGTCCATAAGCATGTGTATCATGCATAGAACAAAAATACTGAGATATATATATATATAAAATGCTAAAAGGGTATACCTAGGTTGCAGGAATAATGCCAATTTAAAATTTTTTGCCTTTTTTATAAATGTTTTAATTACCTTTATTTAATAAACAAATAATACTTTCATTTTAAGAAAAAAATACAGATTAATTTTTAAACTTTAAACATCAGTGTAGTAATTCAAACATCAAAGAATGTCTAGGAGGATTTTGGTTTCAGGTCTTACATTTAAGTCTTTAATCTACTTTGAGTTCATTTTCGTGAGTGGTGTAAAATAGAGGTCCAAATTAATTGTCTTGCGTGTGGTTATTCAATTTTCCCAGCAATATTTGTTTAAGAGACTCTCCTTTGTACATTGAATATTCTTGTCTCTATTGTCAAGTATTAATTGACCATATGTTTAAGGGGTTACTTCTGGGTTCTCAATTCTGTTTCATCGGTCAGTGTACATTTTTATGTCTGTAGTGTTGATTATTATAGCTTTGTAGTGTAGTTTGAAAGAAGAAAGTTGGTGTCTTCAATTTTGTTCTTTCTCAAAATTGTTTTGACTATTTGGCATCTTTTGTGGTTCCATATGAATTTTCTAATTATTTTTTCTATTTGAGAAATTCCATTGGGATTTTGATATGGATTGCATTAATAATTCAAACATAGTTTTTCTAATGATAGCATTATATATATACATAGCGATATAAACATCTAAATTCTTTGCTCTAACTTCTTAATTAGAAAAAAATAAAAAAATATTTTGGGGAATTTTCAACATGTTAAACTAGAGTCTACATGGCTAGAATAATGTTCTAGTACTGCCAACAATTTTATGCAAGGTATACTCAGAATATCCCAGTGGTAGAGCTGGGGTCATACTGCTTCAAAGTCGATCAGCCTCAAGTCATTGGGTAGTTCTTCATGTCATGCCAGATTTTGAATTCAACTTGGTCTTGCTGTCACTGAGAACAATACCCCAGAAATAAGGTTTTTAGAATTCTTTGAAAATAAATTCTGGATCCCGTATAATGGGCAATAGATAATCATTCTTTATTAAGATATTCGCTTTTTGGAAACCATCATTAAATTCTTCTACTACTCTTCTAGTCTTTCTTTAGGCGCTTTTTAAAAATGATACAGTTATCTCATTGTTGTGAGCATAATTCATCTCCATGAATTCACAGGTGTATCTATAGTCGGATTTTTACAAAATTCTACTGCTTCTCCCCCTTTTCTCACTTTTGTAACCAAACTCCTTAATAAAAAAAAAAAGATTATTCTAATAAAATGATCTAGGGGTTGAAGTAATTTTTTAAAGTAAAGTCAAATATGTTTGATAAATTGTTCAAATGAAATCATCTTTTTAGATTTAAAGAAATTCTCTCACAAAATGAATTTTATGTTCTTTCATTGCCCAACATACCTCAGATGGATACTCATATAAGCAAATTTTGGTGCATAATCATTTATTCTATTTTTAAATTTTATCGGTACTGATATTAAAAAGCATAGACAGATATTTTAATTTTAGGAATAGGAATAACTTTTCAATGGTAAATAATGTTTTTTAAAAGAAAATTTATACATTAAGACTAGGGATTTTAGAGAGGAATAACATTACAGAGACTTAATAGAGCTCAAGATATTGATAGACCCTTAAATAGCAGATGTCAAAGTATCTATTTAATGCCATTGAAATACAAAAGAGTAGGGTAAACTGAACAGAGGAAAGTCAAAGCTAATTTTAATCTTTGTATTTATTAACAAACAATTGTATTTAGTATATTTATTTATTCCCTCATCTTTCTCTCTTGTTCTAAGAGTATTTTTATTTAAAAAAAATGTTTATGTCAGAATACCTAAATTGCATTAAAAATTAGACCTGAAGATGTATCTGTGAGGCAGAAATAATCCAACTATTATTTCTGGTATAAAAAGTGTTTTGAATAATATTTGCCCTGAAGCTGTTTTCCAACCTAATAACTCTTGGAATTATGATCTAAAATTTCAAGAGGATTAAGGCTACATAATTACTAGAAAATACAAGTGTGTAGGAATGTGACTAGAGGTGAAATCTGGTTTAAAATTTCTTTGAGGAAGCTCTAGTTTGAAACAGTAGTCCTGAGAAAGTAGGGATGCTACCTATGTAAATATTTCTCAGCAAGTTTGTCTTAATTCAATGTATGCTAAGTATTTGTATAGCAATTTGCAAGATGTTCATTAACTAGGGTTTTAATCTATATTCTTGATTTTAACCCTGTGCTTCGATGCTCCTTGATCAAAATTACTCAGAATGGACAGAAACAAGGTTCAACAATTTGTCTGTTGATTCATCTTTTTAGTAATTTCTTTATGAGACATTTTTCAGGCACTGTGTGACGCACACCCCACTCTTTCATGATAACCCCATTTGGGGTATGCCCACCACCTGTCTGCCTCCAACATTTTGTCAAGAGTTGTGTCTAATGTTAAATGGAAAAGAAGGAAGCGAGAGGCATCTCTGCATAACAGAGTTATACCAATAGCATGCCAAGCATGATGCGGGTTGTTGCAGGAGAAACGACAATAAGTAAAATGGGATCTTTGATCTCGAAAATGTTAGAAAGCCCTCGGTGTAAGTGAGGGTGATGGTTGTGAAAATACATCAGTCCATCTGTTGAAGGAGGGTCGCAAAAGTTAGTAGCTCACTTCTGAGTCCTTTGTATCCAGCTGCTGACTTTGCTAGGCATGCCAGTTTCTCAAGATGGTATTAGCTTGACACTAGTTTAATCACACACATTTTATTTAGTGTTCGGCCACATAGTATACATGAACTCCACTGTTTTCAGAGACAACAATCTCAAATTCGTTACCTCACAATGAATTTGAGAAACCCGATAATGACAAACAATATTAAGGGAGTAAGGTTTGAGGGATATGCAATTCTTTCGAGATGCTCTGAAATCTACATCTGAACTAAGCCAGAGGGGAATAGAGGTGTGGCCTTGGATGCCTTCTAATGACCCCAAGTAAGTGGCTTTTGTAATCTGTGCTTTTTTGTGGTGTCATTGGCCATAATTGAAGGATGCTGAAAAGGAAGAGCTCCACAAAACTCATTATGCCTACCAAAAATTGTGTTGAGGAGACATTTCATTGCAATCTCTAGTATACACTCTATGAGACTACTTGGGAGACATTTCTGATGCTCTTACTAGTTATGCTGCCCAAGTAGTTGGTCTATTTTTATCTAATGATGCTTGTGAATTGTATGACTAACCATTGTCCCTTTTGTCATTCAGTAGTAAAAAGCTTTGTGCCAAATTTAGAGTCTCCATAGCCAAAGATATAATGTTTGTGGAATATATTTACCATAATTATACTCCCTTTGTTTTTATTTTCGCTACGTCACATACTTTTAATTCATGTTTTCTGTTATATTTCACGGATCAGAGAAGAAAGAAATTTCACCAGTAAGGGCTTGAAGAAGGGAAGTCTGTGGAGTAGAAGTGAGAATTCAAAAAGACATAGCTAAGACAATGGTAGTTGAGTTGTGCCTTGAATGGTGGAAGTGAGAATTGAGATAGAATGCACAAAGGTGCCAAGACTGAAAAACTGAGTAGTTCAATTTGGCTCAGAAATAGTACGGCATTGGTCTATAAATTTCAGATCATTAAATGAAACCTGAAGAGCTTATGCATAATCTTGCCTAATTTCATAATTAGATGGCATTGATATTTATTTCTCCAGAGAGAAAACGTCAGTATTTAGCATGGTTTGTCCAATGTCACAAAGATTTCTTGTTTGTGGCGTGGTGTGGGTTTGGGGCTGGGCTAGAGGGCAGGAATTGGAATTCAAGAGACCCAAAGTAAAATGTAATGTAAGTTTTCCAGTATACTCTGTATAAATACATTTAATGGGAATGAATTTTGATAGCCATGGTAATTTTAAGTAATTCAAATTTAATTGAGTGATGCTTCACTGTAGAGTTTTTTATGGCTTATGTACTCTAAAAGAATTCAGGCTGAGTATATCACCTAACTTTTCTGCTATAAATTTTAGTCATATTTATTTAAGCATTATAAAGGGTTAATAGTAAAAGTAGAAAAAAGAGAGTTTAAAAATGTATTCAATACAGCCGTTAATTTTTTCTCCCAAATATAGTATTTCTTATTCACATTCTATATTTTAAATCTTAGTGACAAGGATATAGTTAACATATATTGAAATTTATAAGCACTTTATAAGCATTTTACATTTTTAAACTCATTTAGCCCTCAGAACACTCCTATATGTTCAATTATTTCAATTTTACATTTGGAGAAACTGAGGCATAGGGAAAATTCAAAAGCTTTACTCAAGCTTACACAGGAGGATTAAATGACTCTTGTCTGGATTTGAATCTAGACAGTCTTAATCTAGAGCTAATCATATACTCTTAATCATATACTTCACCAACCCAAAGTTGAGGGAAATAATTACCTAAATTTTATTTTCTCCAAAGACTGAAAACATGGATTCCTTATTAACTTGCTAGATTTACTCTTAATCAGTTAGAATTCCAGAATTTTAGAATGAGAAAGTTGCTAAGAGGCATATGATCCAACTTCAGGTCACTGCAGAAATCTCATTTACGACATTATGATAAATTCCCCTCATCATAAATAATAATAATAAATAATAATAATTAATAATAATAATAATAATTTACTTCTTCCTAGGGAAGTCTATACTTTCTGGAGCAGCCTAAATCATCTCTCCTCTCCTTTACCATAGATTTTATACTAACTAGAAATGAATTAAAATATATTGCTTAACCATAAGAATATTGTGTTACTAATAACTGCTAACATTTATTGAGTATTCATTATGTGATGGAACTTTTCTAAATGCTTCTCATGGATTAACTTTTTTTTTTAAGTATAAAAAAATTAGGACTATTTTACCAATACAGCTGACTATACACAGAGAGCTAGAGATACTACCCAATATCACTTATATGTTGGAATGTCATGCGAAATTGACAGAAGAATTATCTTGGAGCTTAAAAGGATTCTGACATGGTGATCTGGTCATTGTCTTCTGCAGTCAATGACATAAAGTCTTAGAGGTCCTCTGGGTCTTACTGAAAGCCATAAAGATTGTTCTCAAATTAGATTTTGTCATCTGGTTGGTAGTGCATACAGGTGCATTTTGCAAAGTTCCAGTCCGAGGGTCATTAGATGAAAACTTTCTTATTTTTACCAGCTTTCTTCTAGTGCATAAATATTTTTTGGTAATGATGACTGACAAAATACTGAGGAATATCATGGCAGCATTGGAGATTGCAGTGTGAAGTGCCTCACTGGTGATCATCTATGGATTTTGTTCCAGGCACATGTGAGTTTCATTGTATTACCAAACACCATGTGAAGGCTGTGCCACAGTGCCACTTCCATCTGTTGGACAAGAGTTCAATGGTAAGCTGGTCGTATTTGTTTCCTATGAGATGAGTTTCTGTTGTCTGGAGAAGATGAAGTAGTTTATATCTTAAGGTTCTACATGGATGCTGGCATTGTAGAAGCAGAGGTGGACCCCCTAGGTGGCGTTGGAACATTGGTGACCCCAGGTGGAACTGTCTTGACGGTTCTCGTGGGTGCTGTCCTAATAAGAGTGGAGGTGAAGACTGTAGGTGATATTGGAACACTGGTGAATAATGTGTTGATTTTCAAACCATTAAACCTCCCTGAGTGCTCAACACAGCAATGATATATACCACTATCACACTGGGCTTCATTCTTTAGGGTTAAAGACACATTCTCTTTTGAAATGATTCATTTAGCTCATAGTACTTATTCCTCTGAAAGGTGGCATTGTATCCATTAATCCCTATGAGTCGATTTGAGCATTTATACCATGACGCACCCGTTGGCTCTAGCACATGGTTGTCACTTCACTAGCTGGTAAGTAGGTACAGGGAAGCATGACAGGCTGACCAACCACTCCACTCACTTGTACCTGAAAAACTACAGCATCTGTCCAAAGTAGTATGAGGCTTGTGAAGGCCACTCAAAGATACGTGATGCTATCAGCCTGTCTCCGTGTGGCTTCTTCTTTATATCCTTAGTTATAAGAATTTTGTTCAGCTAGTCTTCAGGTCTTTCTCCTAATGGTTGTTCTATAATTTAGTTGTAATTCTGATGTGTTGGATTAATTCTGTTACTGTTATCCTCATTCACAATTCTATGATATGGATGTTGAGGTAGAGGGAGGTCAAGTAATTTGCCTAAGGTCGCAGTAGTGAAAAACCAGATTTTTATCTCCACAGAACTCAGTGCCAAACTCTAGCTGTCTCCTGATTCACCTTTCTCTCATCATGCTCTTTCTCCCCAATCAACCCTATCTTTTACCACTGAATCAAAGAAAAGCCTGTTGATCATGCTTTTTGAGAGTGTGCCTCCTTTTTACTGAGGCAGCTTTAATTCTATTACTTTCTACCAACTCCCTCTGACACCATCCCCACTACCTCTGTTCCCTCAAGTTCAAGTTACTTTTTGTATCAGGTCTTTTTAACTTATATTTCCCATGAATGCTTATTATTTATACTTCCCTATCTTTGCACTTATAATTCTATTTGTTTTTTTTTTTACTCACCACTTTTTACTCTATAATTCGTCTTTCAAAGTCAAATTTGATACCAAATTTATTCAACATGAGTTCTCTGAAAAGAACAAGCAAAATAAAGTTTCTCTCCTTTTTATGGAATTAAGGAATCTAAGACATGTGAGATGACACTAGACAATATTTAAGCTGGCCCAAACTCACAACTGTTGCAGAAATTCCTTTATATCATTCTTTATAGGTCATCACCCAACTTGAATGTTTTTAGTGATGGGTATTCATTACTTATCAAACCAACCTGATTCATTGTTGAATACCTCTGATACTTAGAAAGTTTTTCCTTTTAATAAGTCATATTTTCCCTTCCTGTAACGGCTTGTGATTGATCTTCGCTCTTTCATTTAATCTATTTCATTGATTGTATTCCATTTAGCACTTTGTAGTGTGTTAATTGTATGGTACTCAAAATTCTGTTTCTTTAGTAAGTCTGAAAAACCCTTTTAGTTAGGAATCATAATTTATACTTCTCTTTTTCCCTCAGTGCCTTACATACTTCTTAGCACAGACTAGCACAGAGTAAGTTGTAAACAATGGACTGAACTATGTTATAGTTCAATATATGTGCGTATATATGTTTGTATATGTATGTATAAATCAAAATAGCTTTTTCTTAGCTTAACCTAGCATTTACACATAAAAATAATAGTGCCCAAGGGTAAATGGAATAATGTTCAACATTTGTGAAACTCATTTCCTCTCTTTACACACACACACACACACACACACACACGTATATATACACATGCACACAATTCTACTTTGAATGTACCGAATGTTAATTTCTTAAGATGTCTAATGCACTTTTTGTATCATATTTTTATGACAAATATTTCAGATATATTAATCTATTTTTCTCTTTAAAAAACACTGCCAGAAATCTAGGTCCATTGTCTATTGAATGGAAAGCTAAATTGGGGTAGTTCTTGGACATGTGGTCTAGAAGAGTGGTTAAGACCTTACCAGTCCTTGGCTGCCATTTATGAGCTGTGCAATCTGGACAACTTCCTTAACTACTCATGGCACAGTTTTTCCATCTCTAAAATTATGTAAAAGTACCTATTTCATAGAGATTTGAGCAATATCTATATATATATATATGTGTGTGTGTGTGTATGTATATATGTATACAGGTGTGCATGTATATATATATGTGTGTGTGTATATATAAATATAAATATATATAAATATATATATAAACATACAGCACATATTTAGACCTCAAGAAATGTTCTTATTGCTGAAAAGAACTCACCCAGTATCTGAGTCTTACAGGTAGATAAAATAGGAAATAGCTCTAATGATTCTTAGTACCAAATTTACTTCAGTTTATTTTTCAAAAGTCCATAGACCTTAAATTTTTTTCAAGAGAAATTTTTATAATTTTTCTTTTTAGTGGAACAGGTATTTTAAGAAGCTTTGCTAGACTGATTTAAACACATAGTAGATAGCTATTTTGATATTTATTATTAAGTGTTATTGGAAAATGACTAAAGAGCCCTCATCGTTGGTTTATTTCTAATTGCTGAAGAATTTAAAGCTACAAATAAACATAAGAATATCAAAAGAGTTTAGTTTTGTATGCCAGTGAAAAAATACTAATATGACATAGCACTTTACAGTCTTAAGGTGCTTTCTTAGGTATTATGTTATTTAAAATGATAACATAGTAATTCTTATTTAAAGTTACTACTCGAATGTAAATCATATAACTCATTTTTCCTTTTATATCAGCTGAGACTGGCTAAATTCAGGGAACTTTCACAGGCAATGGGCCAAATGCCAAATATGGCTTAGTTTTCAATAGAGGGGTTTTAAATAAAATTTTAAAATGTATTCAGAGCCACCAGTTATATAATTAAAAGTATCATCAACTGATTACCTTATGTGGGACTCTGGTAAAAGGACTAAGTAAGAACTGGAGCTTCTATGCTGTCAGTCTCAAATTTGGAATCTCAATTATGACGTAGGGAAATCAGTAGTCATTAAGAAAAACTTTGTGCACGATTCATACATATGTATACATTTAGATGTAGTATATGTAAATGTACATAATAAAAGTGGGGAAATATTATTTCCGGAAAATGTGACTTCTCTAAAATGCAAAGCGTAAGATCAAATGAGAAAATGATGAAAAATTCAGTGATGCTAATTGGAAATTTTGTTTTTCCCGAGGACTTTCTCTGACTTTTCAATTAACTTAAATAGCCCTTCTCTGCAGGAAAGAAACATTTAAAATATGGCTCCATGTGTATGGTAGTTGACCATGACTTTAAATACCCACAGAGAAAAGCAGGCCACACAAACCTGTGAAAGCACTTTCCCTTCTATTCACACTTCCAAAGGGTTAACTGAGAAGTGCTCTATTGTATTCCTGATGGTTTTCTCAGCAGAAAGCCCAGTGGGCTCTTTCAAGGGACTCTAAACAATGAGCTCAGTGAGGCTGTTCTGTCTAATTACTCAAAGACAGGGATGCTAAAGAGGAATTAATGACAGTTGACAAGTGCAATTAATAATTATAGCAAAGCCGGGAGTCATGCAGCAGGCAGATGACAATAACGGGGTAACTGTACATGGCAGCTTTCATCGGTTTGTGCTGTGTGTGTGTGTTTAAAGTGAGAGGCTTTGTGCAGGACGGGCCACACTTCATACTGACAGCATAGAAACTATAATTTAGCAACTCTAATGGATAGAGTCAGTCATATTCTTTCTTTCCCTCTCTCTCTTCTCCTTTTTTTTTTTTTTCTCTCTCTCCCCACCTGCCTCTCCCCCTCCCTCTTTGCTTTTAGCAATTCCAATTTGGTGAAAGAAACATAGTGTAACTTAAAACAAAACTTAACAGGAAAGAGCTACAGTTAGCTTTCACTATCAGCTGGTGACAAAGCTACTTAAAATTCCTGTTGGGCAACTAGAAGAGGGGCCGGGAAAAGGCTGTCGCAGAAGTGGGATTTCCATATCAAAGGGCAGTCCTTTGGCTCTGAATGGTAATTGAAGTACCCCGATTTCATCTTCATGGTCAAGTCATGAAAGGGGAAAAAAATTAGAGAGAAGAATTTTTCACTCCCTTCAAACTACAGAAAGGAAAGCAGTAAATTAAATGAAAGTTGAGCTAAAAGGTGTCTAACACTTCATTCTTACATCTATTATATGCTATGATATTTCTCAAACATTTATTCAGTTCACATCTTAATTTTGCCCTGATTATGAAGGATATAATGTCTGCTTATATTTGTTGGGCATACATCTCCAGCTTCCCGGGTTTGCAAAGATATCAGTTTTCATTATATTGTCTTGGCAGCCCCAGTCACTGGGGAAGGGTTCGTATACTTTGAGCAAAACTAACCTGTTTTAAGAATTACTTATTCAGATAATCAAAAGCGTAAATGAACTTGTTCAATTTTAGGTATACGTTGGTGTAACTTGACAAGAACTTCTATTTCAAAATGTTGATATTTGACCTTTATTTGCTGTAAATCTGTGCCTTTTCTTTCATTGATTGCTGGAGCTATTTTACTGTCTCTTCGCCAGCACTCCCATTTCCAAGGTCATTGCTTTATGAAATAATTATTTCAAGTTGAAGTACGGGACTTATAAGCAATTTCAGATTTGTTAAGGAAGAATGCCACTTATGGTCCTGGAAACAAGAACTTAGAAATCTTATTCCATTTTTTTTGGATAAGATATTAAACTTGGATCTACCTCTCTATTCATTAAAGATCACAGAGCCTTTTTTTTTTTTTCTTTTTCTTTTTTTCCCAAAAGAGCTCAGAAGAAGCCTGGCCAATCTCCAATGTAGATAATTACATTCCACCTACCTAATTCCCTAGCTGCTTTAATTGGAAACAATTCTACTTTACTCTCCATCTCCCTCACTTCTTATCCTTAAACTGCTTTGTAGCTTCTTAGATATCTTTCACAAACTACTAGATATCTTCTACCCTCAAAGTGCTGTTTTGGATTTGGGGTAAGATAAATTATACAGCAGCGAATTAGCACTTAAAGGTTTGTTCAGTACAAACCCAAACACACAATTATAGCTGAATTTCAGCTCACCTTTGCAAGATTTGTAGGACCCAGTATGCTATGTAGGAAAACAGCTTTCTACTATGTAGAAAACAGCTAAGTAGAAAAGCTAGTTTCCTAACAGGAATTAGTCTATGTATGTATCCTGAAAAAAAAAAAAAAAAAAAAAAAAAGGCAATATTGCTACTAAGGGGCAAAAATCGGTTCTTAGGAGGAAGGAAAGGCTTATTCTTTTTATGTAAAAAGCACAGGTACATACATATACATTATATGCAATATATTTAGTATATTAAAATTTCATGGGAGGCTATTAGGGAAGATTTTCTCAAAAGATTCATTTGAGAAATGCCAGTGGGAAAAAAAAATACTGAGTGGCTCTGATTTAGGCTTATATCCACCCTTATTTATTGATGATACAAGGGAGAAAGAATGGCAGAGGACAGTTGGACCTGCCACCATCCTTTTTGCCTTGCTTTCTTTTCTCGTTTCTCTTCATTTATTATCAAAGTCTGTGATACAGATGAAGAACTAGTATTATCTATTCTTCTATTTCTCACCTCCTCTTAAGGAGGAAAATGTATGGACCAATAGACCATAATAATTAATGACTAAAGATACACTAATACAAGCACTTACAACAAGAGTAATCAAATTAAAGCCTAAAGGAGAAAGACCATAAATAACATGAAAAATGTATTAAACACTGACTTAGAATTATCTTTGGAAAGATGGTAGGTTATATTAGTTTAACATATATTTGTAGATTTGTATTTGTAGAGGAAAAAGTGTACACTATTTTTTAGTCTTTAGTAGTTAAAGAAAAAAAATAAAAGAATACTAATGTATTGGATATAGTGATACATTTTCTAACATGTTCTTCGAAGAGAGTATACTGACTTTGGGATATCACAAAACAGTTAATATTTAAAAGCTATCACTAGAGGAGGCCTTTAGTCATCTAGTCCAGTGTTGTGCTCTGACCCCCAAAATGTGTTATATGAGTACATTGTTACCCTGTAGGGCAAACAGAAATGTTGACAACACCCAAACACCTAACTGTAGCTTCGGAAAAAATAGACGATGATGATGATGATGATGAAGAAGAAGAAGAAGAAGAAGAAGAAGAAGAAGAAGAAGAAGAAGAAGAAGAAGAAGAAGGTGATTACACTAATGAGACACTAACTCTGAGTTAGGTACTGTTCTAAGCATTTTGCTTATACTGACATTTAATTCTCTCAAAAACCCTGGGGTAGTTACTATTACTATCAATCCTATTGTTATAGATGAGGAAATTAAGACACAGATAGTAGAGTAACTTGCCCAAGAATTAATTTTGAGCTTAAGGATTACAATATCATATCACCTTTATAACCTTATTAAGACCTTATAATTCTTTCATTTTTGCTTCTGTTGCCTTAAGGAGTTAAATGCCATGTTAAATAACAGAAGATGTGATACTACCCTTCACAGGCAATTTGGAATTTTTCAGGTTTTATGAAATAGTCTTTTCTATTTTCTCTTCCAAAGTCAAAAAGTCTTAAAATTTTCCCTTGAAAGTATGTGCCATATTCCTTTTATATGATAACCTATTCATTTATTTTGGGACTCATGAAATCTATCTTAAACTATATCCATGTGGGAACTTCTCATTTCTCTTATAGTTGCTGTGTTCTTGCTTCTCTTTTGTTTTGCCCTTTCCATCTTTCCCTTTAAGGCAATGAAAATCATAAATGACTCGAGGGAATGTCCAGAGATGAATAGAGATAGACTGTGCCTTTCTACCATTTCTAGTTCTGGGCTTTCTAGATATGTTTTCATGTGTGGATCCTATGTTGATATAAATAATCAATCAAAGAATAGTAAGATCTTAGATCTTTTTCAATTATCTGCAACTTTACAGAATAAAGAAGTAGAAAAGGATATACATATGTTTCTCCTATCATATCTATGAGAAGCTAAACAGGAATTCAAATAATAATCTTACTCTCTAACAAAAGTTTGTGTCTGAACTGCTTGGTAGGGACACAGTTGTCTCTCGTCTCTTGGTTTTCTCTTTGTTCCCATTTCTTCCCCTGCCCCCTTTTTTTGGTCTTTCTTTTCTTATCTCAATGTCTCTATGTATCTCTCTTGTTTCCCAGCTCAAGTGCATCATTTTCTGCTATTGTGCTTAAAAAACTTGGCTGCAGGGGCTCTGAAATGAATAAAAATGTAATCCTCACTGTGCCTATTGTGCGCTCTCATTTGTTTTTGCTGTATCGATTTATCAGCAGAGGGAAATTACTTGCTGGAAGAGAGGATGCCAGTCAGAATGACATTTATTTCATAGTACAAGGAGGCTCTCCAGCGTGTTTCCATGTAACCCAGATATTGGAGCTGTAAAAGGGCTTGTAACAAGGTTTAGTGCTATGATTAGATCGTGTGGAGCACCTTGCTTTCATAACAACAGGCACTCTGCAGGAGCTAGGGCCTCAGGTTATGGTCAACCTTTTTTTTTTTTTTTTTTTAAGGATAGATATAGAATTCAACAATTCCCTCCCTATCTAAACTGTTTCTATGCCAAAAGCCAAATCTTGCAGACTTACAAGAATAAAAGAGGTATATTTTTAGTTGCCTACAGCTTTTATAACATCAAATTAAATGCAAAAATAGATGAAACAGTTACCTGTTAATCCCCTTAACTTTTTTTTTTGCCCCTTTCCCTTTATTTCAGAGAAATTGTTCCATTTTAATTCACCAAAGCAAATCTTTTTATTCAGCGACTGTAAGTTACATGTGCTCAAGGCTACCAATTACCTGTGAAACCAAATACGTTCTCTATGTAAAAACTAAGGCAAGTGTAGCAAATTGTTAACAGCAACTGTTTTTGCCTTAGATACTATAGGTAAAATTTCATAGGTCTTTGCTGTTATTCTTATCAGCTTGGCATTTAGGAAATTAACTTGTTTCGTTGTCTTCCTAATTTTCCATAGAACTAACAGAATTGCAGTGTTTGTCATAGCATTTTTTTTTTCTTCTATGGAATGAGATAAATGAGTATTTTCTAGGGATTGAGAAGACATAGGAGATATTTTCTTTCCCCTCTTTCTTCACTGATGAGATTTGTTCATTTCGTAATGTTGGCAAAGGTAAAAATGATTGAGATTTTTAAAGGAAAAACAAAAAGTAAACTTACATTTGTAAATTAAATAAAAATCTGCCCATTTTTAAGCAATACTTTTTTTTTTTTTTGGACAACTGGTTTTACAGTGTTGAAGTATACTGGGCTATGATAGGATATTTGACTTATAAATTCCTTTTTTGACGATTTGACAATCCCAGTGCATTCAGCATGGAGATGTTTCTTAAAGAAGACTGGAATTTTCACTCAAATTTAAGTATATGGTGTAACGTAGGCTCTCAGACCAGAAGAGGCACGGAAATAAGTGGTAGTTATTTTAATATATTTTATTACTTGTAGAAAGTATTTATTTATTTATTTTTTGAATTCAAGGAGTTCATCTAAATATCAAGTGATGGGATAGAACTTCCTGCCATTGTTAAGTCACATCTCTGACATATTTTGAGACTATTGTTATTCAATATTAGCATGCTTTTGGCAGTTAATTAGACAACACATTAAAATTTTATCAGCTCCAGAAAAAAACAGGATAAAAATGAACCAAGTTAATTTCTTAAATGCCGGGTTTATAAGAATAGTAGCTAAGACTTGTTATTTATCTTGAAGTACAGTATGCTTAATTCTATAAATCTTAGGAGTAAGTTTTTGTGTTAGTCTCAGCTGACTCATTCAGCCTGTTGATGCCACTCAAACACTGTTACAGTTCTTTCTTGAGTATTCCAATACAGAATAATGGAGCTGTGAACTCTAGGAAAGTTAGCCCTAGATGTTGATCTTTAATATAATACTTAGATGTTAAATTTAACTAGAAAAAACTATGGGAATTATAAAGGATAAGTGATCAGGAATTCAATTTTTTCATATCCTGAATGGAAAAGATCTTCAGTGTGAGAGCCGATATACAATACTCAGAATTGTGGGCCTGCCTCTGTTACGTGCCTTTCAATTAAAATTATTGGGAATGCCCAGGGGAAAAGGTAGGATGTTTAAATTCAATTTATTAGACCTTGGCATACATCCTATGAATTGGAACTCTGTTTAGGTACCTTCAGTGATAATTCTTAATGATCTTACTTTGTACCTTCAAGTGAATTGACACCCAAAATGACCAGGCATAATGCTTTAAAAGCTAAATTAAAATAGAGTTTTGAAAAATCCAATTGTCCATGTTATTCTTTGTTGAGCTTTTTGAACTCCAAGATGTTTCAGAACTTCAAAGAGAAATGCTGCTGCCTTTAGATTTTTAACAAAATCCTACAATGGCTGAACCTTTCAGCAAATCTGTCAGCTTCTCTGTTCCAAGGACAACTGCAGTGTCATTTTCTACTCCTGCTGGTATTAATGAAAAACCAACCTTTTGACATGTTTAGACTGTGTCTCAAAAGTTCTCTATCTCTTGCTGGGGTAATAAAGGTTAGAAATCATTGGCTGCAGGTGATTTATGTCTTGGCTAAAATCCTTTCCATAAAACCTACTTGGAATAGGTAGGCATAAAAGTCTATGATGGAAAATGTGCTAGGTGAACAAATTATGTTGAGAAAGATGCTCCTCATAAATTTTTACATATTTACTATCACAGACTTTCAATTTTCAATGCGTGGAACTGGCAGCAACTTTTTTTTTTTTTTTTTTTTTTTTTTACTGTACTTCAAACTAGAGGTAGTTTTGAAAATATGCAGTTCAGACAGATTTCTGAACTATTATATCTTTGTGATTTCACTGTTGTTTTCTAACTCTTATGATCTTTCATTCACTGAATTTAAAGGCAATGCTTGGTTGTATTCAAAGCGGAGATATGCCTACTTCTCTATCTTAAGGAGCAGGGTTTCCTTGTGGTCTAAATATCACACCACCATCTCCCTTTCTTCTATAGGAAATCAACTTGAATATAAAGGAAAGAAACACACTGGTGTCAGAAATAAGTACAGAACAAAAGTGCTCGCAGAGTACTGAGTGAAATAAAGACTATTTATTTTGAATGTGGTGGTAATTTTTTAATGGCGAGATGCTGAGGTTAACTATACAAGTGTGGGACCTGTTTTATTGCACTGAGGTGGTCTCCAGCTGCAGTGGTTCATTCTAGGCTGATCGAGGGCATGTTGGCCTGCTATCTCACCCCATTCTTTGTGATGCCATGTGATTGCGAAGCAACGTATGTGAACTTGCCTAGTTGACAGCTGTCAACTGTAAATGGCCATATGTAATGATGAGTAAAGTTGTTATCAACTGTCAATAGGCCATATGTAATGATGAGTAAAGTTACAGGCTGCTGTCTGATTAGATGTAAGATTAGAAAAAAGAAACAACACTGAAACCTGTCCCTGAAAGGTCTAAAACAGGTATAATTTGAGAGGAGCTTGATTTATGTACCTGTATTTCTGTTTCAATCCCATTTCTCTATAGATATATAAAATGAATACTGTTTGTCAATACTTACTCTCAGTTGAATGGGAACAATTTTATCAACCTTACAAATCAAAAGCTAGAACCTATGATTGCACAGGAGAATGCTCAAATGAAAGGGAATTTTGTTTGTAGGGCAAGTACAAGCCTATGAAAGACCTCTTTGTATTCACTCTCCCCTCCCCAGTACATACAAAATGTTTTATTCAAGACTAAGCATTTACTAAGCTATGTGGGGTAATGTGATGGGCAAATGTGAAGTTATTGCTTTGGGATAAATATTATTGTCAGTCCGGAGACATGATCAATGGCATGGGCATGATGGACTGATACAGCCATGCAGCCAGTCTTTGGCATCTTTTCTACTGATGGAACATGTTTTTAACCACCAGCTCCACAAATGATCACTACTGTGTGATTGCTAAGCTTTCCTCTGGGCACCACCTTTTTTTCAATCATTTTGACAAAAAGATCCTATCATGCAGTCACCTAGAACAAAATATTCTGAAAAAACCTAAACAAGGTAGAAAGAGAGAGAGAGAGAGAGAGAGAGAGAGAGAGAGAGAGAGAGAGAGAGAGAGAGAGAATGTGTATGTAAAGCAAAGAAGCTACATTTAAAAGATGACCATGAAGGAGAGAGGGTGAGAATGTGGTCCTTGCAAGGCTAAAGAAGAGAAAATAGAAGAAAAGAAAGGAACTTGCTATTTATTTCTTCAAGTAAAACAAAGTAGTGGGCTCCTAATTTTTGTGCCCCAGCTCCCTGAAGGCTACAATCTATTTACTTCAGAAACACTGGCCCTCTGAGCTTGGTGTTTGGAAAAGTCACTGTAAGAACTTTCTCTCCAAAGGCAAATCACCACATACCAGAGTCAAGCTCTCCTCTACGAGCCTCCTATTCGAGTCCCTCAAAATATGCTTTCAAAAAATTCTGTTCTTGCCATTTCTCCTCCCCTGAAAAGGGAGGATCAACACATTTCCTTCTCAATCATTTATTTTCTGACAAATTCAGTAAAGCTGCATTTTGAACAATAAGCCCCAGAAAGACAGCTCCCAAACTTGAAACTTCAAGAGACAACATGAGAAATGGTTGTATAGAAAAAGTCTTTGGCTTTTCTGTGTGCGTGTGCGTGTGTGTGTGTGTTTGGAACTGCCATCAAGGGCTTCTTATTGCTTTAGGGTAAAGACTTAAGATGACACCAAGGCTCTGCTTCTCTGGCTCCAAGTAGAACTTCCTTAGCTTTGTCTTACAGTACACTGTGCTCCAACCACTCTGATCTTTCTTGCTAGTCCTCAAAAGCCCCCAACTTTTTCTTGCCCCACTAGGCCTTAACATAAACTCTTCCCTCCACCCAACTCTCTCTCTGGAATGTTTTTAACCAACCTCACCCTTTTCTGAGTGAACTTTTAGTCATTGAACAGATTTCCTTTCTAGGCTAACTTCTTTAAGGAGCCTTCCCTCAATCTGTGGTCTAGATGTGGTTCCTTATTATGCACCCTCATATTATACTCCCTTCCACCGGAACTATCTCAGTTTGAAATTACATACTCATCTTTCTGTGATTAGTTGATTAATGCTCATCCCCCTTCTTCAACTATAGATTCCAAGCAGAGACCAGGCCTTTTTTTCACCTCCTGGTGTCCCTACCTCCCAGTACAGTGTCTGGCACATAGGAAACACACTGTAAATATTTTTTTGGACGATTGAATGCCCCCCTGTGACATCTCCAAAAATAAATCACTCATGTAGTTGAGGGCTGGTATAGTTCTCTTTTCTTGAGGAACAGACATGCTTTTGATTATTATTTTTTTTGATGTGATCTTTATAGGCCATCATATTTTTCCTTTGAAAATGATTGGTGGAAACCTTGTAGTTTTTGTTCCCAATTGCCAGAGCTTCTCTTAGTTTTTTTCTTCAATGACTGTTTCATGAATCCTCTTTTACCTATGGTCTTTTTACTTCGTATTTCATTATAAGCTGTCTCAAAGCTTTTTAGAAGTACTGGGGGTATACAGTAATGAATAAGTAAGATGAATCAACCCCAGGCAAGTCCATTTGCCTACAATTATAGCAGTATTGGAATACTTAATCCTTGTGTAAACACGGCTCAAGAAGAATTTAGTGGGTTTTTTTTTTCTCTCAATTTGTGGGAAGCATTTAAAAAATTTCTCTTACTTTGCACCTGTACACTACTTCTCTTCCAAGAATATTTAAGCTTTAAGCACTTTCCAATCATTACTTGATTAGCTGCCAACACGTCAGTGTTTATATTATGGAGGAACTGAGGCAAAAAGAGCCAAAATTTCAGAATTAAAAAAAGAAAGTTGATAACATGAGGATGTATTTCTGGCTCCTAGTCTCTTGCAGTTTCACTCAGGTGTTATAATGCTAGGTTGATAATCATTGGTGTGGAATTATTATTTTAATTTCTTTGAGCTTTTTTTTTTTTAATTTGAAACATTGAGTTTTATATGACTGACAATGACCAATATAACTGTCATAAAATATTTTATTTCAAACACTCTAAAAACATCAGTATCTATAAATAATTTGAGAAAATCATTGGAAAAATAATATCCAAATAAATTGTAATAAGCAATTTTTTAATAGTCAAAGAAATGTGGCACCCAAGTAGACATTTTACGAGAAGATATTAAAATTTAAGGTTCAACAGACTAAAACCAAACATTGAAATGCATGTGCACCAGTTGTGTAATATCGAAGGCATAGATTTAATGGCCAGAGACTGAAGTTGGCCAAACCTGAAGTGGTCACTTGATGCTAGCCAATGATGTTAGTATTTGACAGGTGAGCTAATAAACACAAAATAGTTAACACTTATACAATTTTATACTGAAGCCATTTTTTTTTTCAGATAAGTTGAATGTAGAATTTTCTACAGGTTAAGACAAAAATATCTAAAATAAATATTTTCTTCTCTCACTAAGAATTTTTTTCTTGTCTCCTTATTTACCTTATTTATTAAATTTGAGTTTTGTATTCACATAGATCTTTTCTTTAAGTGCTTTGTATTCTATCTGTGTTATATCTCTTTCATTTACGTTATCAGTTAGTCAGATTTGTTGTTTTTGCTGTTCGGGTTTCAAATCTTGTTAAAAATTAGCTAAGTTTCACATCATGAGGGCATATAATATACACATATGTGCATGTATGTATATACACTCACAGTCCTTCCTCCACAATGCCAAACTGGTTAAGGTCCCACCTCAAATTTTAATGAAATAAGTTTGTTATCCTACCTGTCTATTTGTGTTAAGGTGTCCAGGATGTAGAGCAAAATCTAAGATCAAGTTTTAGGTAGATCGAATTAGCTTCCCCCGCTCAATCTCAGGCAAGTCAAGTTGTCTTGTCTGTAAATTCTTTAAGTGTGTTGCATTTGTTTTTTTTTTTCTTTTAAAAAAATTATTTTCTATTTTCTAGTTTCTGTGTTCATTGCCTAATGCATTAACTAATATTTATTGGAATCCTATTACTTGTTAGGCACTTATTCTAGGTGTTGGGGTTATAGTGGTAAAGAGAAAGCAAAAAACCAAAACAAAACAATAAAACTCCCAAAACACAAGTCACATTCTTAACTATCATGGAACCCAGAGTCTAGTGATGAGAAAAATTAGTGCTAATTAAACAATTGCACAAAGCAATATAAGATTGTAACTGTAATGAATGCTACAAAAGAAGAGCAAACATTGATGAGCCCTCTAATGGGAGGATTTGACCTAATTAGGACATTTAGAGAAGGCAGCCCTGTAACATGTATCAGACATAATTGGGTGAATAATATAAATAATAATAGTAATGGTAATAGCTAACCCTGTTGATCACTTAGTCTGTCCAAGGCTCTGAAATAGGTATTTTACCTGTGTCCATTTATCTAATCCTCTCTAATTTTGTGGGAGGTTGGCACTGTTATCACCCTAACTTGCAGAAGGAAAGTAAGCGCTGAGAGAATTCCAACCTAGGGTTCTGCTCCAGCACCCAAATGTTTAACCTATCTCTTCTATCTTGCCTACTCAAAGAGTTGTGGGAAAGAATGTTCCAGGCACTGAAATTCACACAGCTGTGCATAGGCCCTGGGATAATGAGAGGGAGCATAGTAATTAGGGAGAGCTGAGAGAAGACCAGCAGGAGCATAAAAACAAAGGCAGAGGAAGCCAGCAGAGTACAAAGTTACCTCCATCTGCTTTATGTGCATCTCTAGAGTCCATCACTCCCCAAGTGTCTTAGCTTTACCATGGGAAGCCACCTTTGTTCAGGGTGTAGCAGATCACTCTTAGACTTTGTTTAAGGTTTTCCAGCCAGATCTATTCTAAATTATATGAACAACCACAGAAACTCAAGATTAGATAAGTTTAATACAACAAGCTAGTCAGGAAAACTTTCTTCCTCTCCTTTCCTTTCCAAATATGGAAAACAATGACTTGGTATAAAACTGCCAAATGTTATGCCAGTTGCCTACATTCAGAATTTAAATTTTCCTGACAGGATAGGTGATCACCTTGATAAGTTTGCAAACTGGTAAATTAAATGGCTTGAGCTCAGATTAACTTCGGCACCATTATATGAGAGATACACAGATTCTCTCTAGGGGGAATCATGGTTATTTTTGGTTATTTCAAAATTAAGAATATTTGTACTCAGGTCATAGTTCTGAGTATAGTAAGTTAGAGAAACTATTATTAGCTTAATACAAAGACTTTACTCTCTGGGGTTGTGTAAAGAGACTTTCATTATACATAGTTATAATAATAACTACAGATATAATTTAAAAGACTTTAATAACCATATGTTGAGTTAATGAAAAATCTCTTGCTCTTTTGATAAGTGGTTAGTCAGTTAAATCATTCTATAATACTGCTAGTCTATGAAGCAACTTAAGGTTTTCAGAATGACTTTATTTAAATGTTATATCCAAAAAATACATAAAGGGTAACAGTTACATGGATTGGTTGTATGAAAGGAAGGAGCAGAAAATAAAAAATTAAATTTCACAAATATAGGACAAGTTAAAATAAAAAACAATTTGTAGTCCTTTAGAACAACAGCTTTAATGTTAATTCTTTTTCTCTTCGAATTATGAAAAAGCATTATTGCACATTTCCTATATTGTTACAGTTGAAACAAATATAATATAGAAATAACTATTACTGTCTTAAATTGTAATATTATATATGTTCATAATATTCATATAAATACATTTTATGTAGAAATTATAAACTCTATGAAACAACAGAAATATTTGAGAATACAAGCTGAAATAGACAAATATAGCTTTAGTTGTTAAAACCTTTATAACACGTTTCTAGTAAATCATGTATTTATCTAAATCATATATGTTTTATGGTATGAAAGCAAATGAGCATAGAGTTCCAAGTTCACAGAGCTATATATATATTTTCTTAAGTGTTTGGTGCTTTTTTTCTGAGTATAAAAGAAAAACTTATAAAAAATATTCGAAATAATTCAAAGTAATGGAATTATAAAGGAAAAAGCAAAAGCCTCCACAATCACATTTTCCCAGAGATAACCACTATAACGGTTTGTTTTATATCTTCTTGCTGTATATAAAGACACCTTTTTCCCTCTTTAAGTGGTGTCATAATCTTAACTCCCTGTTGATGGACTTTAGGGTTTTCCATTATTTACTTTGACAAATGATGCTACAAATGACTATTTTTTAATGCATATAGCACACTTAATATTTAGATAGGATAAATTACTAGAAGTGGCACTGCTGCGCTAAAAATCACACACACTTAGAATTTTCGTACACATTGCAAAATGCCCTCAGAAAGTATACAAACTTACACTTTAACTATACCCAAGGCTCTTTTCCCTCTAACTATTAGGGTATGATCTTCTTTTAAAATTATATCGGATGGGTAGAAAATGGATAATATCTCATTGCAGTTTTAGTTTTCTTCCATTATTACTGTATAGACAGAAGAGGAAACAAACTATATTTGTATAGCTCATTGGGAATAAAGATCAGGTTGGTATAGAAAGTTGAAAACAGATCATTCACATTAGTCTATTTCATAACTTCCAGTGTTTTCAAAATGCCCTCGGTTTTGTAAAAACAGTTTTCATGTCATGACACATACATTGAACTGTTTGCTTCAGTAGAGAATGAGCAGAACTGTAGCAAAACCTTTGTAACGAAATTATTTTAATACTTTTCAGGCAAGAAATTAGTTTCACCAAGAAAATTGATTTAATTTGAAAGAGGCACAGTATTTATAGCCATAACCAGGTTAAACATTTTTCTCCATTCCTATTTCAAAAAAATAGCTTCTAACCACTGTATAGTTTCAAATCAATTAGTTCAGTTTAAGGATTTCAAATTGCATTAATACTCCTCCCATCTTTATGAAATTTATTTTTCTGTGTAAATCTTTGAAGTTCTTCACATAATTTTTATAAAACAGACAAAATAATTTTTGATGAACAGCTAACTGGCCCAGAGAAAAATTTGCAGTTGTCAATTATTATTTATTTTGGTTCATATTGCTGGATAGTGACAAATGATTTTAACGAACCCTCTGGTCTTCTTAATATTATTTTTTTTTCTGTTTCCAAGTGTCTAAATTCAACAAAAAATTGAAACTAAATATAGTAAGAAAACTTACTTTATTCCCAATGGCTTTAATGACAGTCAGAAATTTTAGTAGCTGATACATTTTCATGAATCATTCAATACTTACTGTATTTTAGAAACATAAATTGAAGGGAAATCCAGAATATTGATATCCCACAAATGGTAACTTTGCTGTTTTGCCAGACCTGCATGCTGTAGATCTTAACTGCATAGTTTTTGAATGGCAGCCTAACAAGCCTGAATATTCCATTGAGACTGAGCTAGAAGAACATTTTTTCCCAATGTCTTCTCCAGAGGCACCTTGGTCATTTGAATCCTGGAAACTAGAAATGATGCTTTGATCCACAGAGTGCTTTGTGTAGCAATAATGAAAATAGAGGAAGGCTTTTATTTTTCATTGAGTTTTATTTTAGATAATCTCTGAATGTGAACCTTGGTTCTGATTTAAGAGAACCTCCTGCCATAACCAAGGCCACTGATGAGACATAGATTGTTTTTAATTGTCCTGGATTTTGTTCTTATTTTGGAAAAGTATTATGTGTTTTAAATTTTCATGGAAAGAAACTTTAAATCATAAAATAGGAACAATGAGGCTTTGTAATCAAGTCAGGCAAAGCCACTCATATATTTAAAATCTGACTATATTGAAATTACTTTAAGTTGTGCCCAAATCTACATTCATTTATATAATATGAAATATCTTGCTGTTTTAGATATATTGATATATACCAGTATTACAGTTTAATTGAAAAATAGTATGGTTTAGTTATAAATAAGGGAAATCTTGACTATGAACCTTAAGGTCTTTCCAGTAAAGTCCAGGTGTGCTTAGGCATTCTCTGCTGATAGAGATTTATAAAAATCGAGGGAGGAAATTCAGAGCACATCTAATCAATCATTCTATTTCGTGGCACCACACATAAACCATTACACTTAGGTGAAACTCTAGCCATAGAAAAGAGATTTAGTAACCTATTTTTAGTGACTACTTGACTTATATATTGTTTTTAAATCATGCCATTAAGAAAAATCTGGGTAGTAATAAGTATCTCAACTTGAAAATTTATATGGCGTGTTAATTTTCATTGAGAAATAGAATGGCTGTATGAAAAGCAATACAGTCACTATAAATGCTGTTCAGTAGTAACAACTACTTGGTGGAATCACTTCATTTTACATCTGAATTTCCTCTACTTGCCACCAAGGGTAAGGATTTCTGGAATGAAATTCACTGCCAATCTTTTTTTTTTTTTTTTCCTTTTCTGCTGCCCCAAGTGCTCGCTCTCTCTTTCTCTTTTGATTTTTTCATCTTTATTGAAATATAATAGACAATTAGTTGCTTGTATTTACATTGTACAATTCAGTGAGTTTTTTCAAATATAGTTGGCATACAATACTATATCAGTTTCATTTGTATAGCATAGTGATCATAGATCCACATAACTTGCAAAGTGATCACCCCACTAAATCTAGTATTGCAATGCATAGTTAGACATTGGTTGGGATGGAAAGTGAAATTTTTTTTCTACTTAATTTTATTGGAGGTAAGGAGGATGTATAACTTATTACCTCAATAGAAACTTGGCCAATAAAACAGTAAAATATAAAGAAATTGAACACTTGATCATTTTAAGGATTTAATTTTATCATCTGGAAATCTTGGCATTTGACTTTGAGATACAGCATAGCCGAATCACCATACATCTCTGTTCAGAAAACTGGTTGTTCTTTTGGGAAATGCAGTTTTACAGACTATGTTGCAACCTTACAGAATGAATTTTTAGTATCAATATTGACAGATGAAGAACAGGAAGCACACAGTGGCAAGTGAGATATCACAGCAGACACAGTAGTGAGACCCCCAGTTTGGAACCTAACATCGCTTTGACCTGCCATTAAATAATCGTGATCTCATACTAAAATCAGAATTCTAATTTTAGGCTCATGATTTGGCTATATTGGACAAATTAAAGAAAAAGAAAACACTTTATGTGAACTAAAAGGAATTTCTGAGATAGTTTAATATGAATGCGACCACTACTTGGAGTTTTATTTTAAAAAATGAATAGTCAGGCAGTAAATACGATTTCAGTATGTCACATTTAAGGATCTCTTTATATAGTGCCATAACTTAATGGATATAAAAAGATACATCCATTTTTGCTAAAATTAGCATAAGGCCTCATATCTGGAGCTGTGTATTGCTTCTGTGGCCATGCAATTTTATTCCTTATGTCTTCTGTACCCTCCTCAAACATATATACTTGGAAATTGGCTTGAAAGGGGATGGTCAAGTTAAATCTCCTTTTCAAATAAAAGTTCTAAAAATCACACATAAATAAATTGCAGAAATGTCTTTAGACATTTAGAACCATATATTGGCTGAAAGATGAGACTTTTTGTACTAGAAAACTTTGTTTTCTTGTCTTTAACCACTGAATCCCACTTTCTCTTCTGAGTGTAAACTGGCAGATTACACATTTCCAAGGGCTTGTTCAGTGTGAAGTTTTTCAGGTGATTTCAGTTTAATGCAACCAGATAATTGTAGCTCCAGGGTTTAGTTAGGTTGTAAAGCTGCTAATCCAGACAATATTACCTGCTCACATGTTGTGCTTATAGGAGACACCTCTGCCTTTAATGGTCTCTCCGCATGCTGGCGATTTCTAGTTTCAGAAGTCCTATAAAATGAGGCACACCAGAACAGGACTAAGTCTTGAAAAAAAATCAGAACATATAGTTTGGGGTAACAATGTGAAACCTTGGATAAAATTTAACATTTTTGTGTCCTTAGGTTCTACTTTTGTCTTTAAAAAAATTTAGCATTGAATTTGAAAACTATATCTTTTAAAAAAATTGTTGTTTAAATGAGCTAGTGCCAAAGCAGCCATACTCCAAGTATTTATAAATAGTTTAACCAATTAGTGCAGTTATTATTTGGTAGGATTCTCCCTTTTAGTGGAGTGCAGTAATTCACTTTCCATATTTATTCCACTCAGAACCTCTTCTGAAGAGCAATTGTAATGCAATATTGAATAATGATTATGTCGGTATTCTGAAGGTTGCTACCTTTTTCTCTCACCCTGACCAGAATTCGGTGTTTATATTATAGTTAATATATCAACAAATGATTGTAAATAAAAGACAAATCTATTTATTTGTCAAACTTTTGTTAACTCCTGTGGCCCACACACTAATGAACAATTGGGAAATAAAACAACACTGGAGAGAGGCAGTTTATATGTGATTAAGCCTTTTTATTCTGACATTGCATGTTAGAAATAGGCGGAGGTCTTGCTTTAGCGTGCAGTTAAACATGGCATGTACAAATGGGAATTAGGGTTTTATTGTAACTAAGGCTAGATTCAGGATTTGGGCAATGTGAGATATGTAGGATCTAAGAGGACAAAAAAGAAAGTATAATTTGAGAGCTCAGGCAGCAGCATTCCTGTAACATAATGTGTCACCTCCCAACATTAAGAGTACTCTGTCAAGTGCCTAGCAAAGAGCGTAGCTCCCTACAGATACATCTTTATTTTTGCCTTGCTCTTCCTTTTCTCCTTCTTCAATCTCTTCCTTCCTCCCTCCCTCTGCCTCTCTACTGGCTATCATAGGAGGGGAGGTTGTATATTTTATTCCTCATCTGTAATCTCTTCTTCCAGTAACTGTGTTGTCTCTTCAAAAATAGTGTGTTAGTGTCATTGCTATTAATAATACTTAATTCTCTGTTATCTGAGGAGTCTAACAATAAGAAAATGGATAGTTTCCACTTGTTTTTTATTCCTGGCACCTTGGATTACAGGGAGAGTTATTTCTCTTCAGCTGAGGTAGTCAACACAGGGAGCATTGTTTTGCTTCTTAGTTATTATTGCCCAACAGGGTCCTCTCTGGGTGGTGAAAAGGAAGGTTCAGGGATCCCTGGAGGCTGTGCTGGCCATTGCATTCTTTTCCCTATCCTGGTCATTTTTCTTTACAGTCTCAAAAGCTGCCACTGTTCTCAGTGGTAAATCCATGTATGTATATGACAGCTCTGTACCAAAAGAAGGGACACCCAGAGAGGGAAGTAAAGAGGAAAAGATAAAGGAAGAAAAGGGAAACTTTCCTTCATTTTAAACATGTGAGGTTCTTCCATGTTTTATTTAAAAATATATGGCTGCGTTGACTTTGTTATCCTAAATGACAATTAGGATGGAGTTATTTTTGACATACTCTGGTAATCATTAGAATTTGAAGTGATTCTTTTAATAAAATATGAAGAATTTTAAATTTACTTAAAAGATTAAATTCACGTTGATCTATTTTTAACTTATTAGATGATCGTCATCCATGCTTGGTGCTATGGAGAATTTATTGAAAATATCAAGCATACTTACCTCAGAATGACTTTTGTAAGCTAGCTGTGTAGACAAGAATTTTACATATGAACTAGGTAATTAAATGAGATAATGAGTGAGTTTTAAATACATTATTTATATTTCAAAAAGTACAATTTGGTTATTTCAAAAATTTAATTATTATTACTTTTTTCTTAATTGTTGGTTTGATTTTTTTATAAATGTCTAAGAAAGATTCCAGGTTTAGTTTAAATTATTCAAATTTAAATTAGTTTGAAGGAAATTACAAAATAAACTTGGATTTATTTTTATAATCCAGTATTCTACTTACATGGGTTAATCTTGCTTTATCAATGACTTTCATAGTCACAAGTTCAATTAATCAATTAAGATTCATTTGTTTCCACATCATGTGAACCTAGGTAATTTTTTTTTTTTTTTTAATATAGGTTATTGAAGTATCATAGTGCCCAAAACCTTGGATAGGCAGGTCCCAGGGCAGCTCTGGAGAACTCTACTCAGGAAGGGTTAGCAGATGCTCTGCCTCCCCTCTTCCCTAGGGCTACCACTGAAGTGATTCAGCTTCCCTGACTTCCAGTGGAGGCCTGAAATTAAAACATTTATTCAGACCTAATAACATGCTAAATTCAGAATATACATAAGCCATTAGGAGTTACTCTCTGGAGTTATTGCACCAATTTCTGCAGAAAATAAACAATTTTTGGCAGCGGTCTCATTTCCAGTAGACATTTGCACCTCTAATGATTAAGAGATTTTGGCAAAATTCCTTGAACCTTTTCCCAAGTGATGCACTGTTTTAAGCTTCTAGAGGACTCACTGAGTATTCCAGATCTGCGATATATTTCTAAGTTGTAGATACTGACCTATTTTTTTTTTTTTTTGGCAGAGTTTGACCTTTCACTGAACTCCCCAATGTGTTTATTACTTTCACCTGCTTTAATGCCCTCATGGCACTCTATCTGAATAATTACAAAAATACAGGCTTAGAGTCCTTACTGTTAAAGGCTGAAAACTTTCAAACAAGAAATGATGTCTGGTAAATCTCTTATTGCCAATCAACTGCTTTGCAAACTTACTCAATTCTGTCTCTTGCTTATATTTTTCCCTTCCTTTCCACTACTGCCTTTCAGATCCTTCTAATTAGAAGATAAGGAGACTATAACTAAACATCCTTGTGTACATAAATCAGGCAAAGACTCACTGAGGTGATGGCAGCTGCAGTGATCAGAACTGAGCTCTCTGTGCTCCTGGCCCAATTTCTTCCCTGCTGGCTTGCAACAATCTGGAGTTTTAAATACTTTTCTATGGAAATTCTAAATTTTATCTTTATTTCTCAAATTTACAGATGGTAATGCTTTTATTATTAAGTTAATGAATTTTATGTGCACTCTGATCAATTAACATATTGGGTTATAATACCAGGTAGTGCTCCTTAGCACATGGTATAGACCACAGAGGATGAGGAGAAAGCCACAAGTCCTATCATCTGATTACAGTTACTTCTTTATTACTCTCAAGATGGATCCTGTTAAGCCATCTATTAGAGTTTCATAATCGTTGGCTAAAGGAAAGTCTAATAAGGAACCTTATTTTAAAAATTCAATTGTATTACTCTTAAATACCTTAAATAACTAAATTTGACTATTGAAACTTAGATATAGATGAAAATTATGCATCATTAGTGTATAAATCACAAGCCCGAACTTCATTATAATTAAATATGTAAAAAATTAAAACACTTATAATTAAAGGTACTTTCTTAAAAAGATAAACAATCAGATTCACTTGGCTGTAATAATTCTATTACTCAGGGCAGAAGGCACATTTTAGCTTACTTTTCTCCAAGATATTATCAATCTTATATTAGTAGAGTATAAATTAATACAGGGTTTCTGTTGTTATTTTGTTTTATGTGTTTTTTATTTATTTGTTGGTTCTTTAATTTTGAATAAACCACATCAATACTTCAGACATTCAAAGTCTGCTGATTTCTAGTAATTAGGATATGAATCAAAAATGAGCTTAGAAAATTTAAAATTATCTCACTAATCTATGCCTCTGAACTGCCAAGTTTTATTCATAAGAGAACTCTAAAGCCTTCTTTCATGAGCTATTTGGTTATATAGTAGTAAGCTTGAAAAAAAATGTTTTCCAAGCCTATAGCAGAATAACATAGCAAATCAGAATAATGAAGGACCATTCTAAGCCCTCACAGAGTGAGACAGTATAAGCAAGGAAACAAAAGTAAGGCAAAACCAAAACATAAAAATTAGTCTATGTTAACCAATGTCACCATAAAAATAAATTAATTAATTTAAAAAATTAGTCTAAGTACTGCAGTTATAATAGATTGATCTCATTTAGTGTAGTGTAGTGTTTCTTCAGCACTGTTGACTTTTGGGGCTGAATAATTCTTTTGGAGGATGCTATGGGTTGGAAGGAGATTCTCTACTCATTTTAGGATATTTAGCAGTGATCTTGGCCTCTATCCACTCAATGCCATAGCACCTCTCCTACTTCCCCCAGAAATGACACAAACAAAATTGTCTTCAGACTTTAATGAAGGTCTCTGGAGGGACAAAATCAAACCCTGCTGAGGACCACTGACTGATATAGCATTTAACAACTGTATAAATCTTGATAATTCTTCAAAGTATAATTGTGCTATTTCTTATTATAACTCTAAGCTATCGAAAAGTTTACCTTTGTTTTCTGTCTTTAAGATGACAGGTAAATATGTGACATATTTTAGAAAGCTCTATATTTTAGTGATTAGAAATTTTTAAAAATTGGTTTCGCTTGATGCTACATGTCGATGATTCAGGAATCCAAGTACGAGGAATTCTTTATATTCTTGTGACACTGGAAAAAAATATTATTGCATTATCATTATTTTGTAAAAAGAATGCCTAATTATGCAGTCAAATACTATAGGTCCTCTGGCATGGCCCCTTAGACTGATACTAAAATTATCTCAGGTTTCCTGAGCACGCGTTATATGACAGTAGGTGGAAACAGCCCTAGCACAATAGGAAGTGTGAGGAAGTTGGCCTCAGATTCCATGTTTAGATTTGGACAGCCAAAATCGGATATGAATCAAGAGCCTGTGAAACAAACAAAATTTCCCTAAAGATTGTTCTTGATAGTTCGGAAAGCAAATTGTATCTTCTCTTTGTTCTTTTGAGTATTATTTTCCTAAATAGAAAATATGATACAAGCTCTAATCTTTGATCTGTTCATAATTGAACATATTGGAAAAGATTACTTATATTCTCCAGTTTGTTCTTTCTAGGGATATATTTTAAAAATCTATCAGTTATTTAATGCCAAATATACATATGGGCCTTTCTTGTGCTGGCTATACCTATGTCCAAATGGAATCAAATGGCATGGTTGATAATTTCATCTACTGTTTTCTTATTTTTAATATCTCAAATTCAGAGAATTCTCAAACCATACCAATTAGGTAATTCCTTCAAGAAAACTGAGGTGTAGAAGGATAGCTTTGTGGGAGATTGGGTCCCTGTTCACAGCTACCTAGAATAAAAGTTAGCTTATGCAATAGGAAAACAAACAAACAAACAAACAAAACAAAAAAGTTGGATTTTGGTTTGACAACTTAAATTTAACTTTTTCTCTTTATTGTATTTTCACTATTATTCTTTAATTCTTTAGTTTCGTAATTTGTGCCTGCATTCTCTTAACATAATTTTTTGATATTAATCTATCTTTTTTTGTGATATACCTTTTGTATATTTTTATCATGTTTGTTTTGTATATAATTTTTAAATTTTATCATTTTTACTTTTGACTGAAATTTTTGGTGTATTTTATGTATTTTCATTGTAATTCATATAGAAGTTAGAATATTCTATACAATTTTTAAAATCCTTATCCCGTTTTCTTTGGATTTATTTTAAATGTCATTCATTTACTAATTTCTTTAGCGTGACAATTGTCTTGTATTTTTCTACCAATTTTCACATTTTGGTCTTTTATAATAAGGCTAAGAGGAACAACTATAAAATCTATGTTCTCAGAAAAATCTTCTGAATAATTTACTCCTCCAGTTCCCTAAAGTCTACTCTAAGATCTCAAGCATCAACTATAGGAGCCAGAAAGAACTGGTGAGGACTGTGATGAACCCAGTAGTATGTGTTTTTATCACTTGGGCAGCTTCTATTCCGTACCGATAGATTGCTGCCATGTGCAAGGATGGACATAGCATTGCCAGGTCTTTTAAGTTTTCGAAATGTGTCAGAAATATGGCTTCTCACAGTTTCTAAATACTGAAAAAAAAAAAAAACTTAAAAAAATTGTTAATACTATATAGGTCAAATGTAACACAAGACAGTGGTATATAGATACTTCCCAAAGCTATTGCAGGGGCCACTAAAGCCTGGTGTTATTGCTGGCCTAAAAATAATTAAATCAAAAGGGCTCTTCTTATCAAGTCATTCTTAGCATCAGAAATTAGTGAAATTTGTCCTGCCTTTTGTCCTAGGGCACTTCTCTAGCAATTATAATCATAATAGGATTCTTCACTCTTTTAGTAAGATTTATATTCTAAGTTTTAGTTACTCGAATCCTAAAAATATTAAGTATTAGTCAATTTCTCATTGTGTTAAGATATTGGTCTTTTATGTTTTACTGATAACATGTAGTCCTGTCCTGTTGTTGTTATTTTGATTTTAATAACTGCCTATAGAACTCTTGTTACATGTGAAGGATGTTTTTAAAATTATCCTCAAATTGTTATAATAACAGAAAGATTAGAAAATATATTAAGAATTTTAGAGATATTGCATAAATAGAGTATTACATGGGTAGAAAGAGGAGAATTGTTGGATGAACTGGAATTTAGGTAAGTCATTGCTATCTTTGGAGAAATAAAGTAATCTCGCTTATAAGATATCATGGTCAATAGCAAAAAAAAAACACTAGGTGAATGAAAGGCAATATAAAGTTAACTAGGATGGACTATAGAAAGTGATTATTCCTAAGTTGATTTCTAAACTTGTTCAGAAACTTTGAAGAGGATTATGAAATCCCAGCAAAACTGGTAATCCTATTGTAGATTTCTAGGTCCTAAATACCTTGTATTTTAGATACCTTGTATTTTGGACCCAGCACTGTTCTAAGACCATAGAGGACAGTCAGATTGAAAGTAAATTGATGGTTTTTGGAAAACTTTGACATGTGCTATCCCATTCATTCAACACTTAAAATAACCTTATGGAGTAATCAGAATTATTATCCCCACAGAAACTGATACCAAAGAGAATAAATAATATTTCCTAAGAACACAATTAGTTGTTAGATGTTAGAAATATAACTTTAGACTCATCTGTCATGTTCTGCTACTCTGCCATGTTACCACTGGTAAATGGCCTAGTCATGTCAATTGTAAAATGTACTGGGAATCCTTATTCTTTATGCGTTTACCTAGTGAAGACACTAGGTAAGATTGTTAATTAACAATGTGTCTTCCATTTTAAGGTGGAGTTTATATATATATATGTATATATATGTATATATATGTATATATATGTATATATATGTATGTATATATATGTATGTATGTATATATATACTGGTTATAATATGCAACTAACATAAATCTCTAATATGCATTTCCTTTTGATTATATAGTATTTTCAGTTGGTTGAACTATATACTTAAGAATTTTTTCCCTAGAGTCAAGTTTGTGGTTGAGCTTATTAATTTTAAACCCTTTATATTAAAAAAGTGAGAAGTAAGGGAAGCAGCCACAAAACAGTCCTGGGGGATTTTCTTGTTTCATCCATTTGAGGAGTTTCCACTGATTATTCTAAACATGTGATTTGAAAACAGAGGTGTAAATCTTGTCACTGAGCTTTAAAAAGAAAATAATTCTAGTGTGGCCATTTCAACTGAAATTTGAAGATAGGATGCTGAGCCACCAGCCCCTGTAAATAATGGCTCCCTTTATCCTACTGGTCCATCTTAAAGTAAGAGCTTCAATCTGAAGCAGAGAGAGCCAAGGCTTCTTCTCTGTGACCCTTATTGGTGTTCTATTCATTCTCTTAATCCTGTTGAATTCTTGCACTTTAGACATGAGGAAAGGCTTGTGATTTGAATTCTGCAAAAATACAGAATGTAAAATGAAGATGAGGTTCTTTAGTAGTCAGATTTTGTTACTCAATAGTTTGCTCAATTTTCAGTATAATTTTTTTTCTATTTATATCTTGTCAAGCAATGGGAGAGTACAAGTCAACATGACTGGTTTTGTTATTGATAAAATATATTTATATAGTTATATAGTCATTATCAGGAGGCCTCTGAAAATTACAAAATTTGAGTTCTCTTTCAAAGCACAATTCCCATCTTTTACTGTGATCGAGAGCTGATCTAAGTGGATTTATTACTCCTGGGACAGTACTGCTTTGTCTTCTTTTGTTTTTATAACCTTCCTATTTGAACCCTGATCCTAAGAGTGAAAATTCAGTTCAACAATTTGTCCTTTTTCATTGATTCCATCCCGTTCTCTCTCTCCTTCCTCAGCGTCCCTTTCTCCACAGTGGGCATACTTTTCTTGGGAGTAAATAGTAATGTTACATATATTAACACAGTGCTCTGGTATAGTGTGTTTGGGTGTACACTCCGTGCAAGTCCCTGGCAGTCATAAATTAATTAAAAGTAGACAAGAACCACAGAAAAAGAAAGTTCTCCCCTTTTTTCCCCCTCCCCCTTTTCTTTCTTTTTCTCCGGGTAAATAGCTAGTTCCTTTGTCCCTAGCTGCACTATTTCATTTCTGCCATCATTGTCCTCATTGTTCTCTGAAACAGGAGGGGTCTGGGCCAGGAGCAGCAAGGTCTCAGCTAATGACGGGAAGTCTTTAAAGTTTGCGCTGCATTTCATCTTCTCTGTGGGAGTTTTAGGACGTATCCAGTGTTTGATCCCCACCGAGCAACTTTGCTTCTAGTTAATTAACAGATCCCCCATTACACACTCTCATCTAGAAGCACATGGGAGGCCTATTGGGAGGTAATTCAAGGCCAATCTGAGTGATGGCAGGAATTAGAGAAATCGGTTGTTTTAGGGCTAATGTTCGGGAAAAAAAGATGTCCCATTTTAGAGATCTCATTTGAAATTTTTGATTTTTTTTTTTCAAATAAAAAAACAAGATAAGGGAATTATTTCGTCTCTATAACCTTACTCTGACTATTCGGGGCAGTTTGAACTTAGAGCTCTTCATAACTGCCTGGAAGAAAAACAAAAAGGAATAAAGGAAAGACAATATTATGAGATATAACAACTCTAACAAGAATTTTGGTCTCTTTTTTCTAGCAGTCTTTTTCCTGCCCAGCCTGTTAGCAAGGTCGCAACTATCCACAGCAACTTTTCCAGGGTACATGAGGCAGAGTAGCTGTCAGAATAAACCACCATCTCAATAGTGGTTTATTTTATAGCCAAGGCTAATCATACTCTGTTCTCAAGTTGTTGCTTTTGTTCCAAGGGTATCAGAGTGATTTACAAATAATAAATAATAGCTTCAGTGTTGGGATTCTTCCCCCTTCTAGCCTCTTTCCAGGTGAACGCTGCAAAATAAAGCAAACTTACCCAAAGTTGCATTGGCATATGAGAGCCAGGAACAGAGCTCTCATGTTTCAGTGACTCTGCTGTCCCAGACCACAGGTAGCCCTGGTTTGAAAGGTGAATGCTTTATTCAATTCCTTATCCTTCTACAGTTTCTCTAGCCCTATGAGCAATGACCCCCTTTATCTAATGAATTAGGAGCTACTCCTGCCTTGCAATTCTCAGTTCAACACTTGGCAATGAGAATCAAACCGGGGCTATTTAGTGCAGCGGTAAATGGCCCGCCACATTAGCCCCCTGGCATGCAAAGCTATTAGGTTGTTTTACTGTTGTTAAAGTTACATTTGTTAGGTAGAGTTGCTGCCCTTCTACACAAACTCAGCAGTGCCTGATACTGGTGGAAGCAGCACATGTACTAAATGTGTGCCATCCAGCGTCTAAATGGGTAGGCGGTGTGGCTATGCGGCAGATGAGAAGCATTCCTCTGTCTGAAAAAGCAGGAGCATGGATTATTATGAGAAAGAAAAGAAGAAAGGAAGGAAGGAGGAAGGAAGGAAGGAGGGAAGGAGGGAGGAAAGGAGGGAAGGAAGGAAGGAAGGAAGGAAGGAAGGAAAGGAAGGAAGGAAGGAGGGTGGGAGGAAGGGAGGGAAGGAAGGAAGGGAAAAAGAGGGTGAAAGGAAAAGGAGAAAAAGAAAGAAAGAAAGAGAGAGAAAAGATCAATGGACAACTTGGTTTTCGTACTTTGCTGTGACTAAACTAATTACATGGGCTTGATTAACCATTAATTTATAGCAGTTCTTAAATAACTACTAATTGTCATGGTGCCATACAGAAAGAAGGCCAGGAGAGAAGCACTAAATAAGCTGGTGTGGCACTCCACAGACCAGCAGCAATGCTGAACACACACTGGAGCTGGGCAGAATCCTGTGAAATTGAAAGATTAGCATGGAAATGAAGGAGAAATATGCAGGATGCTTCAGTGCTTTGTGTATGTGTATATGTGTGTTTGTGTGTGTGTGCATGTGTGTCTGTGAAAGAGAGAGAGCGAGAGAGCGAGAGAGAGAGAGAGAGAGAGAGAGAGAGAGAGAGAGAGAGAGAGAAGAGAGAGGAAGGGAGGGAAGAGAGGAGAGTGGAAAGAGGAGAGAGAATGGGAATATTTCTGCAAAGAAAGGAAAATGCCAGTACTATATAGCTTCATGCAGCCAGCTTGCAGGGTTGAGTTGGCATTTGGTAACTTGGTAGCGGCTGCCAGTGTGTGTGTGGTGGGAGAAGAGGGAATAGACAACAAGAAAAACACATAGAGCTTAAAAAAAGATGTAAAATGATTCACTTCATGCCATATGGACAAAAATGTTGTCACAAAAATAAGGCCAAAAAATAGTGCCAGGTTAGACTTTTAGTTCAAAAACATATGTATAATCATTCCCATGAACATGAATTTTAATTAGTATTTTGATAGAGAGAAACCAGATATTTTTTTAACCTGCTCTGTTCTTGTTTTCTGTTCCTCTCCCAGTTTTAGCCTCCATTAAACATTCATATACTGTATGTTTTGTGTCTGTATGAGGAAAATGCCTTATCCCTGGATTGGTGGGAATGCAAACATCTTGGTTTTCTGTGGCATACAAAATATCTTCCCAGTGGAGCTTGCAAGCAGAAACGTTGTCACTGGGAAATCTAGAGCTCTCTCTGAGCCCCAGGCACACCGAGAAGGAAGGAAGCCATATGTCTTTTTCCTTTGTCAATGGAGGCATCTGCACCCATTTGGTTCCCCAGATCTACCCTTCACACTCATCCACATCTCGTCTCTCTGGGATGCCTTTTAAAAAATGAAATGTTCAGTATACATATATAATACTATGTGACAGTACAGTTTTAGAGAAAATTTGATAAGACTATGACTACAGAAACTTTGAAAAATGAAACGTAATTTATTGATAAATAAACTTCATAAATGGTCACATTTTACTTAGTTACAGTCCACCTACATCTAAAAATGATTTGAGATGAAAACGCTCATTGGAGGGTGCTGTGCTGAACGTCTTCCCTTAGCAAAGCCCTTTCCCACCTTAAATGAGGTGCTTCCATTAATGCACTGCATGTGATAAGGAGATGATGACACAACAACGTGCTAATGTTAGCGATGATTTGATGCTTAGGGAGGCCATCCACACCCCATTTTTCCTCTCTTAAGTACTATAGATGAATCAGATATTTGAATTAAAAATGATACAAGTGAATAAAAAACTTGGCAATAAAGATCAATCAACTGTTGCTCCGTGCAAAAGTGTTAACCTATTTTATATTCTTTATTGGAATCTGCAACCTTTCCTTGGAGCATTAGTTGTACTTCAGTCAACTCCAAGGGCAAAGGTAAAACAAACAGTAGTCTTAGCTAAGGTGAATTTTACCTCCCTCTTGGGTTTCTCAGAGATTTCTCAGACCCATATTTTTCAGCAAGCACTAACACAAGCATTCCTTTTTTCTTTCCTCCTACTTTACTGCCCTGAGGAATCTCTGGTCCATCCAGTGAGAATGGGATGCCTCACAGACAGTTGTTCAGTACATCCTCTTGGTCCTGGAAGTTTTCTCTAGGCTTGTTGTCTAATCTCTACTCTTCCCCAAAGCTGTTAGTCATCATTCATATAACAGTTATGACAACAGAAAGGAATGTGTTGTTGGATACACAGTGACCTCAAGGCACAAAACGAGATCCACGTCTATCCATTACATTGAGACTGCAACAGAGATAGTCTCCGCATTATCTGTAAGCTACCCCATTTTGGGAAGAGGGGAAAAAGCTAAACAAATCTGCTTGCCTTTTAGAACTGTAACTCAGGCTTATATTTCCTGAAAACTGTTCCCAAACTTTTGTGTCAGATTTCTGTTGGATCAAGTAGATTCATTCATTTCCTTAATTTAAGGAAAGTTAAGGGTTGCTCCTTGCTACAAAGATGTTTATACGCAGGAGAATATTTTCTGCCTCTTATGTTTTTATGATTCCTGTGAAATCAAGAAAAACAGAAAAGTTCTAAAATATATTTTTCATTTCCTTAATATCCACCAAGACTATTTCATAATTATTTTATTCACAGAGACTATATTTATCTTCAGATAAAATTCAAGACTAAGCCATAATGAAAGTATCAAAGTTAATTCAGGCTTCCCAATCTTACTCCCCTCTCATATCAGAAATGAAGAGGCAGCTGACACCAGCTAAAGTAGACTAAAGCAAACTTCGTACCCACCAGTAGGTTTCTGTAAATGATATGAGAATTTCAAAAAAAAATACTTATCTGGGTTATTAATTGTAACATTATTTGCAATGGTCAAATATTGGAAATAATCTAAATTTCCATCCATAAAAGGTCTGTTGAATAAATTGAAGTATCCACATATGATGATGTATCATATGGTTATAAAAAAATAGTGAAGATCTCTACACACTAATATGGAGACATTTGAAGGATACCGTATGTGAAAAAATTTAAAAACTTGAAAGAGTAGAGAGTGTGCTATCTTTTGCATAAGAAAGAGGACAAATAAGAATAATTTAATGCGTTTGCTTATTTTTATAAAAAAATAACACGGGAAGGATAAGCCAGAATTAATAAAAATTATATAATGTGTAGATGGGACTGAATAGAAGGGATGTGGTTGGAAGTAAGCTTCCTTAAAGTTACCTTTATATATAGTTTTGACTTTTGGACCATGCAAATATCATATATAGATTCGAAAATAAAATTTAATCAGCAAGTATGGAAAAATATTTGTGATATTAGATACTAACACTGATGGAAAGCTGAATGATAATCATTGTTGATGGTCCTTTGGACCAGTACTCCACTAAAGAACAAAGAGGAAGTGAAGGGGGAAGCATTTAGGAAATTTATACCTACTGGCTTGTATATATCACTGAAAATTTCCCATTCAATTTAATCCTGAAATTTTATTTTTATTTAATTCCTACAACAAACAGGAATCCCTTCTCCTTCTCTCATGCTACCCCTTTGACAAGAGAAAAGAATAGATGAAGTTATTAATAGTTGTCTCTACTTTGGCAGTAATTTGAGTTAATGATGTGATTTCGTATCATGTATTTGGAGGACAAAGGGGATATAGAATCAGTATATATTCTTTGCCAGTTTCTAAAGTCATTATAATTATTTAAAAACATAACTCATTATAGGAAGTATTACTTGTTTCCTGAGCCATATTGTTTTTTCTCTTTAATTTTCATTTACTACCCAATGTCAATAATGTTTCATTTTCTACTAATACGCAACAAGCTCCCTGGGAGTATAACATGCTTTCGAAGACGAGAAAGAAGTAATTATTGAAATTATTTTAAGAAAATGAAATATGACTATGGAAAGGAAAAACAAAAAAAGGTCTGATAATTGTTAATTTATTAAATTAATGGGATTTCCGGTGGCCCAAAGTATTTAAGAAATTATTAAACATTTTCCTAACTTCTCTCCTGCATAACTCTGATTCAACGTGTTCATGTAGCTCTTTTATAAAACAAAGATGTGAAGATGTATATCATTTAAGAATAGATGTGTACTGGACCCACTTTAGGCAATTTTTTATTTTTAGCAAAATAACCCCGATTTGGGTGATGGTAAGGTATAGCTATAGATTGAGGTTCTCACCTTTTGCTCCTGGTGTTGCTGTTCATCAGAGGGAAGCAGAGGCAGGGGGAGCATGGGTGTGTCATCATGAAATTCACTTTCTTTATCCACGTAAAATTTGTGTTTGATTTAACAAAAATTTATTGGCACCTACTATGTGTCTTGCACTTTAGTAATTCCTTTTACCTGATGACCTCCTAATTAAGTAGGCAAAATTTTATAGAATTTTACATAGTCTGAGAATTAAACACACTGTGTAGATAGAAAGCAAGATGATGACCGGAGAGAGGCATCGAGTGACTACCCTGTATGTTTGTGAGGAGAATGAAGGGAATTTATTAAGCCTAAGTAGCCTCTATTAGAATAAGGCTTTAGTTATGAGATAAGTCAGTGATCACATTATTAAAGAAATTTGTACCATTGCACATATCTGTGCTTTTCATCATGCAGTGACATGGTGAAAAAAATAATACAGTGGAAACGTCAGTTCCCCATATCAAAAGCTGTGAAATATATGTCCTCCCAGCCAAAGAAGGCAAGATCTGGATTTTTTTTTTTTAATGTAGATATATAGAATAAATATGCAACCCTCCCGATAATGTTGGCTGATGAAATGAAATTCACCAACTGTAATTCTGGCACAGAGAGACACACATAGTGCCTGCATACACACGCACACACACACACATGCACACACAGACCCTCAGCATATTCTTAATCATTTGATATCTTATTTACATTTCATTTGCTAGAGTAAATTCTATCATTTGAACTTTTAAAAAATATATTTCAATATTACTTAGGGAAAAATAGGAAATAATGTGATTGGCTTTCAAATAGCTTATTACCATTCAAATACTCTCAAGATAAATTATATTTTAAAAATACCACCCTGTTTTAGCTTCTGAAACATTCTAAATGGAGACTTAGCTCTAAGTAATCAAAATTGCTTTAGTTGTGCAGAGCGGCATTAAAAGCCTTGTCCACTAATTGAGTGAAGCGACGCTACCGAAGCAGCCTTGTCCTCTCATTAGATGATCTTGCAGGCACTGTTTGACATCCTGGGTTTCCAGGCTCAATCTAACAGTACTGCTGGCTCAAATTAATGGTAATTCATTATGACACACTACTATGTCCTTCCAGTGAAACAGCAATGTGGAATCCATGAGGAATCTGGCACTGCTACTTCTTGATCACATTCCTTCCCACTATTGTTCAAGCGGCCACCTTTGCATGCACCTTCTCACTTCTTCAGCTACCTGGTGATTGAAGGTATACCTTGACTGAAGAATTTCGTTCACTTCCTTTCCACTAACATTTATAGAGAGAAAGAGGGTATGTGACAGTAAGCCAAGTCAGTCTGGAAAATGATACCATGTACTAGAGGTAATAAAGTAGACTCATGTGTACATGTGTGTGCAAGGACTTCTTTTGGAATGTAAATACCTCACCTGTATCTATTTGTAGGGAATGTTAATAGAAAATGTTGAGAGAGAATTTTCATGAATGCGATATAAATTCAAAGAGAATGAAAGTTTTCTGACTATATGAGTTTGGTTATTCAAAGTATTCAATATTTTGGGAGAAACGTCACATTTTTATGAACATTGCTGTCCAAATGCTGCTTTTTACTCTTATGAGTAAGCATAATGCTGTTATGAAGGGAAAGGTTACAGCAGTGATGCAATTGGATACTTTCTCCCGGCAGCTCTAAAATGTATGTTTGTGTCAATCAACACAATGAAGTTCATTGTGTTGATTCAGATAATTTCTCCCATCCATGGAACAATAACTCAAGTCTACCCATAAAGGGTGTCTAAATAATGTCTGGATGCAAGATTTCCTTGGAAATCCTTAAATTGATCATGAATGTAGAAAAGGTTGTGTATATCGACCAATTGACTCCATAGTATTGGAAGTGATGGTGTTTAGTTAGTATGAGGTACAGGAAAGTTTTGGCATCCACTGTTTTCCCAAGACTGAACCTAATCTCACTGTGGGACATCTAGTCCAAGCAATATGGACCTGGTGGGATTTTAACAGTTTTAAAAGCCTTCCTATTCACACACCATTTATGGTTTAAAAGTCCACTATTAGATTCATTCCTTTGAGTTATATTAAAACAAATAAACAAACGAGCAAACATAAAAACCTTTTCATGACATAATTGAGTTGATTAAAATAGCTAATAGGTTGCTATTGGTTATCAGTAATCATTTATTCATTTATTTATCAGTGTTTACTTCTGTAACTCTATTCCTCCATAAAATACACTCTAACAGATCCATCAGTTCAGAACTAGTTTCCATTACCTCATTTACAAAATTCTTGGATACAACATGGATATTTATTTTTCCATAATAGCTATTAATGTGTCCTAAGTGCCTGATTTCTTCACCAAATCTGCTCCATCTACTTTTAATCTTCACAGTTTGGTAAATAGTGACTCCATCCTTCTATTTGCTCATTTCAGACACCTGGGAGTTATCCTTGACGTCTAGCTTTCACTCATTCACACGCACATCTAATCCATTGACAAATCCTATCTGCGAAAATATATTTCTAATTCCCCACTGCTGCTCTCGCTCAAAATAACATAAACTATTGCCTGGAATATTAAAGAATCTACATTTATACCTTCCCTCCGTCTATTCTTAATATAGTTCTGGAAGTAAATGGGACATTTTGGTTGTCAAAAGATCTGGGGATTTCTACTTGCATTTAGTGGGCTAAATTTAGAGATGCTAAATGACCTGCCATATGCTTGATAGTCAGGACAAAGAGGAGTTGCCCACCCAAAACGCCAATTGCAATCCTACCGAGAAATACTGAACCCATTAAAAACCTAAGGCACATCATATACCACTTCCACTTAAACTCCTCTAATGGCTCCTAGTTTTTCTGGGACAAAAGACAATATTCTACAAGTTCCAACAGAAGGACCTACAGAGTCTTACACAATCCATCTTTGTCCTTCCCTCCCTTACCTGATCTCATTTCCTATTACTTTTTCATTCACTCACTGCATTCTAGCCACTATGAAAATATAATTGTGCCAGCATGTTATTCCCGCTGCCTGAAAAGTTCTTTATGAAATATGCATATGTCTTGATCCCTTGTGCCCTTTCTTAAGTGCCCTCTTTCTCACTTACTCTGCTTAAAATTGTAGTTCCTCCTCTCAGATTCCAATCCACAAGCTATTTTGTCTCCAAAATAGTCATCACCATCTAACATATTGTTAGATTATTGTCTTTCTTCATTCATCAGAATATAAGATTAATGAGAGATTTTTTTGTCTGTTTTGTTCTCTGCTATTATTACATTGCTTAGAACAGTATCTGACATATAGTATGTGCTCAATAGTTTTTGAATGAATGAAGTTAAACTCATTAGTCAATATTGCACTAAAGAAATGGGTGTTTAAAAGCTGAGAGGCTAGCAGATTTGTCAAGAGATACGTAGCAAAGAGAAGAATTTACACATTTCCTGAATGTATTTCGTTCATCTGCTAATTACTTATTAAAATCCAGTCTAAGTCAGGCACTCTTCTCAGTGCTCGAGGTAAAGCAGTGGACAAAATAGGCAAGGTCATAAAACAAACTAGTTTTAGAGGTGGTAGACGCTATGCAGGAAATAAAAGAAAAAAGGGGGTAATGACAGGTCTTGGGGGAGGCCTCCAATTCTTGTGTTCCCCCGACCCCCACCGCTGTACCCTGACTAGCTCATTTTCATATTAGTAACAATTACTTTATTTGATACATTAGCCAACACTTAAAAAAAATGGGAAATTGATAACATAGATGTATTTTGAAGAGGTTTACGTGGTCCATTGGTAAGAAAACGGCTTTTTCAAGTCAGAAGTCTTGGATTCAAATCTCAGCTCTACCACATGTTGCCCATGTGGCCATGGGAAAAAAAGTTCAACTCAGTAACTTCATTTGTTAAATATTAATAATGTATACTTCAGAGGGTGGTTGTGAAGTGAAGAATTAGTGTAAAGTGTCTGATCCATAAAAATGATTTTTAATGCACAATTAAATAAGGCAATACATATTTTTTAAATGCTTTTAGCTGCTACACCGAAAACTGACCTGGATGGTGCCCAGTGGGCATCTATGTACTAAGGAGGAAGAAGGGGTTACTGTGAGAGCACTAGGTACCGACTCAGAATTTTTATAAAGCCCTCCCCCCACTTAAATAGCAATACACAATTTGTATGAAAATTTTGTTATTCTATTTAATTGCATTTTTATTCATGTGAAAGTTATATAATTTACTGGAGAAATATTTAGAAAATGTAGATGAAACAAGAATAAAGTAGATTTCTATAACTCCGAAAGTGGCAGTGTAATGTTTTGGCATTTTTCCTTTGAGTCATTTTTATACCGTGTGTGTGTGTGTATATATATAAATATGTGTATATCATTGGTTATATAAACTATGGATCCTCTGCCTAATTACCATAATTAATATTTTAGAATATTAATATTTTGGAACAAAATCAGTGTTTAGGAACTTTTGGGCACTGAAGTTACAGGAATGTTATTTGGGTCTGGGCTCTGCTAATTACTGACTCATTTTCCTCAGCAGATTAGTAGGGAAATGATCTGTAGTTTACTTAACCAATGCTGTATTGTTAGCCATTTGGACTTATTCCTTTTTTTATACTATCAGTAATTCTTAGATGAATTTATTTGGACATAAATTGTTCTTCCTTTTAGAATTATTTCCTCAGGGATATAGTCTCAGAAATGAAGTTACATATGGACATGTTTAATATGGCTGGTATATGTGATCCAATTTTTCTACAAAAAAAAATTTGAATCACTTTCAGCTTTCATTAGCCCATACGACAGGCTGCACTTTACCATACCTTTTCAGCATGGAATATTATAATAATAACTTGTGGTAATTTGTCATAACTCGTAACTGGGTACTTCCATATGCATGCTAACCTTCCACTTGTAGGTCTTGTGAAATGAGAAGTTCTTCATTATCCCTAGGAGAGTCAAGAAAGACTTCACTGAGAAGGTAGAATAATTGGGTTGAGTCTTGAAGGAAGAATATGCAGAGAAAAATGACAGAATGTGCTCAAGTTGTCTCACGTATAGGGTTTCCGACTGGAGCAAGGAGAGCAGTTAAGGAAGGTATCATTGTAGTCAAGGTAAGAAGCACAAAGGTGTAGGAAGGGCAATAGCTATGGAAATGGAGAGGAAGGGAGAGATTTTATAGATAATTAAAAGGTGGGAAAAGCATGATTCAATGGCCAATTAGATGCAAAAGACGAGGGAAAAGAGTCTCCTTCTAGGCTCAAGTGTAAGGACTTTTTAGATGAAGAGTTTTAAATTTCTGTTAATTGCCTATTTGTTTTACATCTTCTGAGTTCAGTTGAATTAGAATACCTGAATTACAGGAAATAAAGGCTATTCCTTTTTACATAGTAGATATGGTTATACAACTGTTGTTTTGTCTTCCAGCGTTCCTTACTACTACCCTTCTTCTAGAAAGAAAACCTTCCACTCCATGAACATGTACACACCCTTTCCTTAGGGAGAACTCTTCTTCATTCTATGGCCAGTCATAGAAATTTATTCTGCTGGCCATTGTGGGTGATATAAAAGAGAAGGCCCCTAGTTTTTTCAATATACATACAAAAATCTTCCCTTATGACATTTCACCTTCCTATGGAATGGTAATTTAAATTTAATTAAAATACCTGTACATATTCTTGCAATGGCTTGAAAAGATTATAATGAGTAAGAAGATGATCTAACAGTTATTTATGATGTTACTCACTGGTACTCGATTACCCATGACAGCAATTAACTCATTTAATTCCATTAACCATTCTATAAGGCATGCATCATTATAATTCCCATGTAATGATGAGGAAATGGAGCAATCAAGATATTAAGTAACTTTTCAGTGGTCACGTATAAGTGCTGAAACTGGGATAGCAAGAATTAACAAATATTCAGTATAGGAAATGTAGTCTTTCGTATTTATCTTAAGGAACGATACCCAATAGTTAAACATCTCTTCCATAAGGTTAAACTTTACTTACAATTACTCAGCATTTACTGGGAACAAATTAAGATTATTGATCTTCTATGTTTTCTCTGGACAATTATTTAATTAGCTTACTAATCAACTATATAAGTACCATGTCTATTTAGTGATAATGATACCGTGTTATATGTATCTGAGATGGATAATCTCACTTTTTGTATTATCACTGGAAATTTCCACTTTATAATTTTTCATCTTATTTAATTTATTTAAATACATTATAATATCTGCTATATTGTTAATTCCTAAGTGCAAAATCTGTATCTGATTAATCTTCTTAGCTTTTAAAGTAAGTCAAAAAGAAGAGAAATTAATATTTATTATTGGATTCTGTAAGTACATTAGTTCATTTAATCTTCACTTTAAATATGAGGAAACTGAGTTTCAGAAAGGTTTTACTAACCATTATTTGAGGCCTAAACTCACACTGAATTCCAGGTAATCCCAAAACATGTTTTCTTTTTATTTCTCAATTTTACCTTACTACATAGACAATATCTTATGGTGAGCGCTTAGTAACTTTCTGTTGAGTAAATAAATAGAAAAATGAATAGGTGGTTGCTATTCAACAAACCCCCAACTTGTGCAATTTACCTGCAGACACTCTGTGGAGAAGAGAATGGAAACTCCTTATTTGAATTTCAAAAATAGAAAATATACTCGAATAGGCAAACATGGATTAAATAAACAAAGAGGTTAAGCACCCTAGGTTGTATAACTGGAATTTGGCAGGCTATCTTTCATATATCTCATTATCATAAAATTGGTAATGCAGCCTCTGAGTATTTCTTTAAATGAATTTATATTAAAATTGAAGATAAAATAAAATTGGGAAACTTCAATTTTATCACTGAAATTTGTTACTTTTAAAATATATATGTCTTCACATACTCATCTAGTTTTGTTTGGCAGCTCAGTTTCTTTTAGAAAAACCATTCTTAAACAGAGAATTTTAAAATCACTAAAGTATCTACATGATTTCTCATTTTTAACAATTATATTCTGAACTATTATCATACTTCGAATTAAAACAATTTTTTACATTACCGGCACTGATAAAATGACAGCTATACTTGGATTGTATTATAATGCATGAGCTCTGTTGAAAGACTAATCTCTGAAGACTAGTTTAAAAGTAGAACATTTTTCTATTATTTTATTATTGATATTTAATCTTAGCATGCTATTAATGTTATCTATCAAGGAATAATCTATCAAAACATAATTTTTTTTCTATTATCTTAACATGGTTAGAGTTTTCATGACAAATGTGAGTACTTTTTCTTTTAAAAATGGGAATACGATTGTGTTAATGTATTTTTGTTTTATACCATGTAATTTTTAAAACCTGCTTTAGTGAGTTAAAATTCATATTCTGTACAATCTACTCATTTAAAGTGTGAAATTCAATGTTTTTAATAAATTGAAGGAATTACTCAATATTATCACAACTTAATTTTAGAACAATTTCATTTAACAAAAAGAAATTCCATCCTTTTTAACAGTCACTCTCCAAATGGCCCCAAGTCTCCTTTCCCTGTAACTCTGTGTAACCACTAATCTTATGTCTCTATAGATTTACCTATTCTGGACATTTCTTATAAATGGAATCATATAATGTATGGTCTTTTGTTACTGGCTTTTGTTTGGTATAATGTCTTCAAAGCTCATCCATATCGTAACATGTATTTTATTTCTTTTTATGGCTGAGTAATATTCCATTGTATGGCTATACCTAATTTTGTTTATCCATTCATCCATTGATGGACATTTAAATTGCTACTTTATTTTGGCTATTATAAATAATGCTTCTATGAACATTCATGTACAAGTTTTTGTATGGACATATGTTTAATTTCTCTTGTGTATATACATAAGGGTAGAATTGCTGGCTAATATGGTAACTCTATATGTAACCTTTTAGGAATTGCCAAGCTGTTTTTCAAAGCACCTGCAGAGCTTCACACTCCTATTAGTGATGTATGAGAGTTTTAATTTCTCTAGATCCTCACCAGCACTCATTATTATCTATCTTTTTAAAATAGCTATCCTAGTGGATGTGAAGTAGGAAATCATTGTGGTTTCAGCTTGCCTTTGCCTAATGACTAATAATGTTGAACATTTTTCCTGTGCTGATTGGTCATTTATATATTCTTCTGTTGAAGTGTCTATTCAGATTCTCTGCCCATTTTTAAATTGGGCTGTTTGACATTTTGTTATAAAGTTGTAAGAGTTCTTTATATATTCTGTATATAAGTCCCTTATCAGATGCATGACTTCCGAAAATTTTCTCTCATTCTGTAGGTTGTCTTTTCACTTATGTGACGGTATACTTTGAAGCACAAACGTTTTGTATTTTGATGTTGTTCAATTTAGCTATTTTTTCTTTTTTACTTATCTGCTAGTGTTATATCTGAAATACCATTGCCAAACTCAAGGTTATGAACATTTATGCCTTCTTCTTAGAGTTTTATAGTTTTAGTTCTTACAGTTAGTTATGTGATCCATTTTTACTTAATTTTTTGTGTGGTATTGAGGTAAGGGTTCAATTCCATTCTTTTGCATGTGGATATCCAGTTGTCCCAGCACCATTTATTGAAAAAAACCATTATGTTCCAATACTAATTCTCTGAAATCAAGTGAATGTCCTACCATTCAATTCAATCTGACACTCTCTGGAGTTAGCATTAGATCTCACAAGTTAAAAGTTAAGGTCTCCAAAAACACTTATCTTATTTCAGAACCCATCTTTGTAGATATTCTTTCATTTACTTCAATGGTATTTTAGTTTTTAATGCAGAAGTCTTCCACCTCTATTATTGAATTTATACTTAAGTATTTTATTCTTTTCCATGATATTATAAATAGAATTGTTTTCTTAAGGCAATTTGTAGAATGTTTATTGCTAGTATACAGAAATTTAATTGAGTTTTTTTTTTTTTATGTATGTATTGATCAAGTATCCTGCAAACTTAGTGAACTTGTTCATTAGTTCTTATTTTTTTGGTGAATTCTTTAGGATTTTTTTTTAAATGTGTAGAAATAGGAATTATTTTACTTCTCTCTTTTCAGTCTGGTTATATTTTATTTCTTTTTCTTTCCTGATGAACCTGGCTATAATCTCTAGTACAGTATTAAGTCGGAATGGTATGAGCAGATATCCTTATCTTATTCCTGATCATAGGGAGAAAGCAGTTTTTCACCATTAAGTATGATAGTTTTTTGTGTTCCTCCCCCGCCCCCCGAATACTTCTCTTGTAAACTTGTATTTTAGAGTTTTCTTTGGAGTAAAACATGCTCTTCAGCTGTTTACAAGGTAATTTCTGAGATGTGCAAACTCCACGTTCCTCCACTGTATTCCCCTATTAGATCTTGGCTGCCACAATCAGACAGCAAAAAAGCACGAGGCCTCGTTTTACTTGCATGTGTACCGGAACCTTAGCAGGAGACAGTTTTTATGTTTTTATTTTTATTTATTTATTTTTTTTTTGGTAGATAGTTTTTATTAGGTTGAGGACTTCTGTCAAATGCTTTCCAGCATCTATTGAGATTATTATATGGTTTTGTCTTTTATAAGTATGGTATGTTACATTATCTGATTTTTAAATGTTAAACCAACTTTGCATTCTTTGGATAAATCTCACTTGGTCTTGGTGTTTAATTCCTTTTACTATTTTATATGTTTTAAAAGAATTAGATACTCTAGAAACCACCCCAAATTATGGAGGCCTTTCAAAATGAAGTCTTATATAAACTAATAATCAAAAGTTATACAGGTAGCCTGGTCTTAGGTCATCTCTAATCTCTGTCTCTAGTATGTCAGACCAATGTCCCAGATGTGAAATTACACTATCCTAAAATGATCATTTTGAAGTCTTATTTAAAGTACTGACAATAAATCTGATTTATGATGATACAGGTAACTCTCCCATCCTATGGCAGATAAGTTAAATAATTTATATTTATATAACTTTAATAATTGTGTTGCAAGATCACAAAGATCATTAATAAATGTTTACACATTTTGAAACTATAGAACTTAATTATTTGGGGGAGCCAAAGCGTAAAAATTTGAAAATAGCCAATAAAATTTCTCTTATAAAAATTATTCTACATACACAAGTAAATAACAAAATCATTCTGAAATAGTTTTATGTATTAACAATTTTTTTTGATTTTTAGATTCATGAAAAGCCTTCGATCCATTTACAGATCAGGAAAACAAGCCTTTAAGATGTTAGATACATTTCTAAAGACATATAGCTCTTCTGTTATGAGATCAATGATTAAACCCTGGTCTTTATGACACTGGAGTCCAGCTCTGATGAAGTGACTATGTGTAAATAGGATGTTTCTGTTTCTATTTTGCTGTTTTTTGTTGTTTTTAACCTAGAAATTATCCAATGAGTTTGTAAGCCTTGTATTCTTATGTAGCTTATTATCCTAGTATAATGTACCATTGTGCTTCGATAGGTGCTAGTCTTAAACTTAAGTGCCCATCAGCATGTTTTTCATAAAGTACTGTAGCTGTAAGTAATGTTGCATTATAAATATATTCTAAGTTAATCATCATGGACTATAAAGTTGGTAAAATTGTTTCTCTCAATAAAACTAGGTCCAGGGCTACATATACATACATGTGCTTATATGACTGAATTAATCAATATAAAGACTTTTTAAAGTGATATAATTGATATGATTCTAAAATAACTAGCTCATATTTTAACATTTAAACTGTCATTATATCTTGAATGTCATTGATAACCATTTGTTTTTCAGTTGTTCATTTATTATTCATTCATTGACCATTAACTGGCACAGTCCTATGAGTCTGACATTGTTGTGTGGTTATGAATCTGGTCTAGAAAAACATTATTACAATGAAACTGCTTAATTTTTTCCCACAGTTTTATAGTAGGAATCTTGTTTAACTCTATGTTGTTTAATTTTTCCATTATTTTGGAATTACTTTGATTTCTAGCTAAAAACTTTTATTTCCTTTTCTTTTTCTTGTAGCATTGCAAGATATAGATAATATCAAGGACATCAGGAGTGGGAGAGATTGGACTTGGAGACTGAACAGGTCAGGAAATTTTCATTATTATTTGCTGATCATTCTTTTGCCATTAATTCTGAAATTATTAAATCTCTTGCCACTTATTTCTTGTATGTGCTTAGTATGTTCTCAGTTTTACAAATCATGACTAACACCTTTATATATAAAAAAAAATTCAGCATTTCAGTGTCCTCTTTGTAGGATTTGAAGATGAAAAAATAATTTAAAGAAAGTTTCAAGACTAGAAGAAATTTTTTAATAAGATATAGAGATAGTACCCTGATTTCTATTATTCTTTATGGTATATACACTGTTTTGAAATGAAGGATTTTTGATAACTTTTACAAATCAAAACTTTAAAACATCTAAAATGTTATTAATTATGTAGTTGTAGTAGGAGAACACTTGGCTTGTGAGTCAAGTTTTCTTTCTCTACTGTATTGCCTGGGCTTGTGTACACCTCTAAGAGCTTTTGACACTCTTCAGAATCAATCTGTTTGCTAATATGAATTTTAAGTATTGAATGTTGACTACTTTGTGTAAAATGAAAGTTAATTAAAGTAGATAATTTCTATGTAAATAGAAAGATCTCAAAAGTCAAAGGGTCTGCTATGAGTATTTGTCAGCCATTGTGGAAGGTTTAATGTTAATCATACCCCTCAGTAAGCTGGAACCATGCTGGTGTTTGCAGTCCCCATTGCCCCTGGGTGTCGCCATGAGTGATTGATGGCTTCGTGTTCATCTCCTGTCTCAGAAAATCTCCCGGTTGTCTTAAACAGTGATCACAGCTCTCATTACTATTGCTTAGTTATTGATAGAAGCTTGAGCATTCTTTCCTTCTCTGTTATCCCTCCAGTGCTACCACTTCCACAGTTCTTCCGGAGTTTGACTTAGCTCCTCCACATCCAAGTCTCCTATCAAGCAATTGCCAGTGGGTTTTTTAGTTTTCATCACACAGAGATATAAATGCCTTTGTCCTTTAGTCTGATCACATCTCTCCAAGTAAAATGGCTTATTCAGAAAGGAGCTAAGCTTAAAGCTCTCCCTGGATGCTTCAGGGATTTAGTGATTTCTGAACATCAGCATTAGGGACTAGGCAGATTATTACTGTTGTATATATTGAGAGAAAACTATCCATCATCTTAAAGGAAAATAATTTCAGGTAGATCTTGATGCAGTGCATATGCTCAAATCTCTGCTTTTAGATAAATATGGTAAGGGTCCTTAAGCAAAGCCATATTTAAAATTATATGCCCAAGTAATTAGGTTCATAAGTATGTCTACACTGATTTTTACAGAGTTGAGAACCACTCTTGAGTGATACTTTTAGAAAGAGTTTCTGATAGTAAATACCCCACAATTTTCGGATTACAAATATCTTTGAACTAAATATTAAAAAGAAACAAATTGAAGCCCAAAGTGGTGTTTTTTTTTTTTTTTTTTTTTTTTTTTTTTTATATGCAGCTGCTCTATAAATATGAACCTTGAATTGAATACAGTTGTTGTTTGGGTTTTGAATGTTTGGAAGCAAAATCAAGAAGGAAGAGACAAACATGTCATAGATCTCTGGTCTTGAGAGAGAGAAAGATTCACAATCCAATCTACCTATTTTACAAACCCAAATTGCTACCCAGTGTTACATGAAATATTAGTAACAGAAGTAAATCTTTGTTTCTGGACATGACATAGGCCTGCTATGTTATGCTTCCTTCCAGATTAAAGAATACAAATAATTTTGCACAAAACATTGTACACACATATGAAAAATACCATGTTATTTACCATCTTCACCAATTTATAATTTGATAAAAATACAAATTGATACTAATATTCCACTTTGGATTTTACTGATATTCAAAGAAATCAAGAATTTTAAGGTTTTATTTTTTACTGTTGTTTCTCTGCTGTTCAGCTAGATAAAATGAAAAGATGATTATTTATCCATCTATTTGTTTACTCTTATTCTCCTTGTGCTTGCTTTCTGGTGGAGGAAAACATAAATTGAAAATTCTGATATATATGCTTATGCGGATAAGTACTGAGAAGAAAATAAAACAGTAAACAGAGAAAAGCAGGAAACTATATCAGATACTGTATCTAGGGAAGACCTTTCTGATAAGGAGAGAATGGAGGACAGACCTGAATGGAGTGAGAGATGGAACCATTTAGATATGAGTGAAGAAAGATACATTAAGTGGCAAGAAGTATAAGAGGTGTGTCTGACATATTAAATGAGTGTCAAGAAGGGCAGTGTGGCAAGAGGAGAGTAAAGAGCAGACAAGTAAGAGATGAGAATGGGAAGGATGATATGTACCTATCATATAGAACCTGGTAGACCATGGAAGGACCTTGACTATTATACTGAATTAGATGGGAATCATTAAAAGGATTTTAGCCAGTGAGGGGCATAATACGGCTCACACGTTTTAAGGATCACTTGGATTTATAGGTTATGTAAAGAATTTTAAAGGTTTCACTCTCTATATAAATTATGAATAAAAATAAACTTAAATTAACAATGATCGGGATAACGCTAACACTATTTGATCAGGATACTGACTGATGATTGTGTTCAAGGAACTAATACTTTCATTAGTTCAGTACAGGTATCGTTCTTCTTTTTTATGTCCTTAAATTGCAAAAATTTTTTAAGTTTGAATCGTGTTCTTGGACTTTGTATAGTAACTTATTGTTTTATAATAGAGACATTAATGACAATGACGTGATATTTAAAAATTGTGTATATTTGATTAGTTACTTTGCATAGCTGAATTTCCCATTTGTTTATCATTCATAGTGTCAACTGAAATTACATAGCCTTGTATAAGTCTATATATAAGTTATGAATTTTATCTTCTGTTAGCCAGGAAAGATATTTGAAATTTCGTTGTGGTTTTATTACAATTATCACATGACGCATAAGAATATTTACTAGGAGAAACAAGAGGTAGTTGAAAAAATGTCCTCTAATTTCTACTAAGTTGTTGTGGATTCTGGAACCAGCTCTGAAACTTACCAGCTTGATTACTTGTATGCTTCGATGACCATGTTTTGATGATGACCTGTGTTTGCCTGCCCAATTAACCAACACTGCTTCTCTCATAAGGAGAAACAGTTATTATTATCTTTGCAGTTCCTTTACATTTGTTAAGCCTGTGTGCACATTTTAGGTTAAGAGTCACCTACACTAGAAGTGACCATTTTTAATATAAATGAGAAAATAAGGGATGTTATTTCAAAGAAATAACAGAGAGAAATGTCTATATTTATTTTCAGAAAAAAATATCAGATTAGAGAAGATATTGCTGATATTTTAAAGTAAGGGTTGTTTCTAAAATTAATCATTACTATCATGTTAAAGAATCAAAGTGATGAAAACATGAAAATTTAGGGGATGGAGTTACCTTCTACTAGCAGTCTCGTGGCAGTAGTTTCCAATTGCCAAATAACTCATTTTACCAAAATTTTCTGAAACTTAAATCAACACATGAAAATGCTTTTAATACTATAATTATGTAAGCTTAGATTTTCATTATTTGGTTATCAGAATATTCATACAACAAATTTATATGTATTTGTTTCAAAACAAATATATAAAAATCTATTCATTTATGAGCATTTAATATAATTTTTCTGAAATTCATGATTATTCTAAATTCTTTTTTTGGTCATAAGAATAAATTTTACAATTAAACAGAAAATAAGGAAATTATTCTTTGACATTATTTTTTGAAGAAGTGGGCACACCTACCTCAACTTAACATACACATCTAAAAATGACCTTGAATCTGGGATGATTCATATTTATTTCTGCCACACAGAGTAAAGGAGGTTCTCCTTCTCCTAGAAAGTCCTATCCCTCTTCCTATGCTTAAACCACATTTCCTTTGGCAGTTTCAGAAACATTGATTCTTCACTTCAGTATCTTCAGCTTCTTTACTGGAACCTTTACTATTTAAACATACTAAGATTTCCCATTTTAAAATAAATAAATAATAAAACCTCTCTTTGATGCTATTCCATTCTCCAGCTACCACTCTTTTCACATGTAGTTCTTTAAGTTTTAATTTACTGTTTCCATTTTCTTTCTTTCCTCTCACTTCTCAGTCCTGTACCGCTTCTATCATCCCAAGTCATCAGTTGTCTCATCATACTAAATCTAAATGGTATTTTTTAGAACTTATCTTATTTGGCTCTTGAGTTATTCAACTGAATTAATGACTCTCCAATTTCTACCCCACCCCACCTCACCCCTCTTTTTAAAAGACTTTCTTCTCTTTGGTTTTTGCTGGGAATGAATCTGTCTTGTTCTTTCCAATATCCCGAATACATCTTTCAAAGTGCTTTGCTTATAGCATATGCTAAATGAATTTAGTTTGAAGATCCAAAACCAAATATTATAATATGAAATAGGTTCTAAAAGAACTACAATGTGGCATTCTGTGAGGACATAGAAAAAATAGAAAGTGTCATACAACATGGTATTTTAGCTGGGTCTTAGAGGATGCATATAATTTTCCTAGCAGAGATGTCAGCACTGGGGATAGGGGGTTGCCTAGTATATATTTCATGTCCTGGTGTCTTAAGTATCTGCTTGGGCTTGGGTTACTTTGGATGCAGCAAGAAGTACACAAAAGGGGAATAGTGAATATAAAGATATGTTACACTCTTTACAACATAAAAAGACTTTATAATTACAACTCTGTGAAGAGGACTTTGAATTTAATGGTAGTGATCTGATTTAATTCAACAGAACTTGGGAAGCCATTAAAATTTTTTTTTGTTTGTTTAGAGGGAATGATTAAGTCTGTGCCTTAGATTTATTCATTAATATGGCACCAGTATGAGGTCAAGTTGAAAGGGGAGAGGATACAAGGGAAAGAAAGGCTACTAATGCAACTATCAGGCAAAAGATCCAGAAAGTCAAGACCAAGGTGGTAACACCTGAGGACAGATAGATATAAGCAGAAATGCAAAGATGGAATCAACAGGGCTTGACTTCTTAGAGCAATAAGGGATGAATTTTCACCTTGAGTACTGAAATAAAGTGCATCCAATTCATGGATATAGGAAATTTTAAAAAGTGTTGTTTGTTTTTATTTATTTACTTATTTTTTATTTGTGAAGGGATATTAATTGTTTTGAGAGTTTTTACAATGGAGATATCAGCATTGCTATATAGAAGAAGTATGCCAGCAGAGATTCTAGAACCTTGCAGGTGTGAAAATGAAGCTACATAAATTTAAACTTGATAGGAAGAATTGCCTCCTTGGTGGAAGAAAGGTAATTCAGGATGAGGGAATACCCCCAAAAGGCTAAGAGTCTGAAGGCCATGTGGAATTCTAAAGAAGGCCAAATAGACCAGTCAAAATAAAAGAAACTAATGTTTGAATTGTAGTTCTGCTGCTTGACAAACTGTGTTGTACTGAAGTAGGCTTCAGTTTAGTTATTCATTCATTTATTTATTTTAAATCCCACACAGGTCCTGTGTGGGTAGTCTGCAAAGAGAAGACACTAAATGCAGGCCTTATTGGCCCACTAGAATATAATCATTTCTGAATTATGGGACTTTTTTTGAAGTATTAAAAATTGTTTAGGTGTCCATTTATTTGTTCACTCCTTTAATTATATTGCCTGCCTTTTTCTCCATCGCATTCTTGAGTAGAATTTTCACTGGTTCAGGTTGGTTTATTATTCTTAGTTAGTTATAGGAAAAAGACTGATTCAGATATTTTCTACCTATGAAATCATGTTGTCCACACCTCAGACTAAGTCTCCTCTTCCTCAGGTTGTTTGGGGTCGCTATAAAAGAAATCGATGGAGAATGTTGTCTTCACTTGTACGATAATAGGAAATATGTTCATTATGCCAATTGACTTTAGACATTTATAGTAAAATATTTAACTCCTGAATTACTTAAGTTGTCCTCTTTAACAGTAGTTAAACACGCTAATGTGATTGCGATCTGACAACCATAACTATTATCTTATGACAACTGAGAAGTTTTTGGACAAAAGTGCCAGTTAGAAGAAGGGAGCCCCACCCCTGAATGCTGAATGAGTGCTTGCCTGGTGTGTCCCCAGGAACAGGAGCTGACACAGGTGTTCAGCACAGTTGCTTACTGCTTCCCATCAAGAAGGATGGGGGGTTCTTAGCGCTGCTGGTTTGTGGCACTCAGCATATTTGGCAAGCAGTCAGTCCTGGCTGTGGATTTCCCTGGGGAAAATAAAAGCCACAGGGAAGTCATCAGTGTGACCTTCTGCTGGGTAGTTGGCACACAGTTGCTCCACAGGAAGGCTTTCAGTTGTCATTTTCTGAACGGGTAGATATCAGGTGCTGATAGAGGCTTCCCTTTAAAGGTGGGAAGAGGAGAAGGAAAAATATGTATTGAGCAGAAGCTTACCAAATAATTCCCAGTTATGAAGCTCAACACCAGCTGATCTTCCGATAAAAGAGATTTTGGTGGGGGAGGGTGGGCTGGGGGAGAGTTTCTTTGGTTCTGTAAGCACAATTATAAGCTTCCCTATTTAAGTCTGACCCATCATATTGAAATGCTGTCACTAGTATCATTAGCAAGTAAAGTGTTGATAACATAGTCAAATGCACAGCAGAGTTCTGGCTCTTAAGTGTCTGGACTAACTCCCAATATTAGGAATAGGAGTCAAACTGCCATCACTTTTCCTGTGCTAACAGACGCCCTGCCATTAGCAGTCTGAAGGCAATTTTAATAAAATACATAGCCCTGCTGAGTTGGTCTCAAAAGATAAATAAGCAATGCAGAAAAGAAGCTTTTGTTTAAAAGTAATTATTTAAACTATGCATTACAGGTAATTTTCTTTTACCAGTAAGGCAAATGCTATCAGAATTTCAATAATGATTTGGTGGCACTTATCTAAATAATGGGATATTGTCATTTCTAAGAGTTAAAGCATCACTTTATTTTTACTTATATACAAAATGAGGACAAATTGGATCCAGGTATCATGTGCATGTGTTTTACAGTTTATGTTACTTTTTTTTTTTTTTTTTTTTGGTGAACAGTGTTGTATTCTTGGACAGATTTATGGAAATGTAACAAGCTGGTGACAGAGTTCTGGGAATTGCAGACTTGACTTCCAAACACAGATTAAAACAGGAGGGCAAAGAACATCTTTTTATTTTTCCTTTGCTGTCAGAAAGGAAATCACATTGCAGTCCTTTAAAAACTCTTTTAATAGGATGCTTGTACATAAACCACAGTCACCAGGGTATAATAAATGCATGCATGTATCAGAGGAGCCAAAGCTTTGTTTGCCAAAAGGTAAAAAAAAAATCTCAGAACACTTTTTAAGAGTCTGTTTGGAAACCATTAAAACTACTACCTTTTCTTTTATTCTTAATAGTGACACAATGGCCTGAAATCCTTAATATAGGATTAGCCCTGGCATTACGGTAGGCAGAATAAGAACTTGCCTACGTAAGTATTATGTAAAGGGCATTAAGAATCAGAAAGTGAAATAGCATGTGCTTTGAATGAGACGGACGTCAGTTCAAATTGCATACAAATCCTCACTCTTTTTTTCATGATACATTACCTTAGCCAAGTTATTTGTCTTACCCATGTATTTGTTTTTTCCTCTATAAAATGGGGGTAATAATAAAACCAACCCTGTACGATTGTTATGAGGATGAAATAGGAAGATACCTGTAAAACATTTAAGATGGTGTCTGGCACATAGCATATGTTTTTTTTTTTTTTATTTTATTTTAATGAGCTTTTAAAAATCATTATCAAATGTTGAACATTGTGCTAGGAGTTGGGATAAATATGTTGGTCAATAGATTGTTTCTACTTCAAAATTAAAAAATCTAATGCAAGATGAACATTTAAGCAGATAACTCAAGTACTGTGTACAACTTGTTATAATATTGATATGGGTCTTGGTGACCTGTAGGAGGCAGGGATTAATCTTGGCCTTCAGAAAACTTACTGTAAAATATTTTTGGTTTGTTTAGCTTCCAAAGGTAACACTCTAAGCTATATATTTTCATCCTGAGCTGTCCGATCAAAGCCAACTATATTTTTTTCCAGGAGTGATTTTTCTCAGCTCTTGTTCTTGTGTTCCTCTTTCTTTACATTTATGTAAAACTTTCTTTGATTTCTAGAACCATGGTTAGATGATACCTCTAGTTGAGTACTCAAATTCTGTTCAGCATCTCTGCTAAAATGATTTGAGGGAAGAGTTGAAAACACAGACCTTAATTTGATAGGTTGCTGATGGTGAGAGAAATTAGTACAAGCCTTTTGAATAGGTATTAGGCAATATCTGACGAATCTATATATACATATAATTTGACCTCACAATCCCATTTTTAGGAATTTATCCTGAAGATATGCCTTCAACAATATGAAAATCACATGACCATGGTTATTCATTTGGCATTGTTTATAATTATAAAATATTAAAAACTATCTAAATGATCACATATAGAAATGCAGTTGAATATACTAGAACATCTTCACATGATGGGGAACCATCCAACTATTAAAAAAAGTGATTGGATATAGAGTGATTTCCAGGCTGTACTGCTAAGTGAAAATAGTGCAGAGAGGGCCTAGAAGCAATAATACTTTGATAGTGATGAGGACACCAATTATCTAGATCTTGTTTTCTGAATACCATTCTCTAATAAAAGAAATCAAGAGTTCTTGGAGAAGTAGATGGCTCTAGGGGTAGAACAGGAAAAGTGTCTGTCTGTCTGTCTTATCTATCTATCTTATCTATCTATATAAATATATTATGAGAAACTAGAACATCTTTTGGTGTAAAAAAGTAAGGAATAACAAAAAATAAATGATGAAAACATTGCAAGGACACTGAAGCCAACCTAAAGTAGCTCCCAATGGCCACATCTGGGACATTTGAGCAAGAAAATAATGATAGTAAATGTATTATACTCAATATAGTTCATGATGTTCTAAAACGGATGCAATAAATAAATGAGGGGAAAGGAAGCTCTTTTATAACAGTGGGATGACGGTTAATAGCCGTAGAAGTAATAATGGAAATAGAAAAATCATCATTTGGTAAACAACTCAGTAATAATTTTTTCAGGCAAGACTCATCACTGGATGCTAAATTAGTGGTGCAACTATTATCATAAACAGGACACTTACACAGTGTCAAAATATCTCCTCTCAAAATACGTATTAGTTACAAAAGGGAATTTTTTATGGTGGAAAAAGCTGGCAGACACCACCTAAAAAAAGCGATCAAAGTTAACATCACCAGTAATGAGACATATCGGCATCATGTACCATTCCTATGATTCACTAAAAAAGGCACAAAAATAATTTCTGTCATGTTCTTGGCAAAATGCATAATATGAATTTTATCACGAGGAAATATTAGACAGCTTAAATTGAGGGACATATGACAAAATAACTGGGCAGTACTCTTAAAAAGTATCAAGGTCATGAAAACCAAAGAGACTGAAGAATTGCCCCACATGGAAAGAGACTTAGAGGACATGACTACTAAATATTGGCTCATGGTCCAAGAAAAGGACATTAGTAGGACAGTTGTTAAAATTTGAATAATACCTTAGATTAGCTCATTGTGTTGTAGCAATGTTAATTTCTTGGTTTTGATCATTGTACTGTGGTTTTGTAAGATGCTGATATGCAAGGAAGCTAGGAACTCTACTGTTTTTTTCAATTTTTGTGCATCTGAATTTATTTCAAAATGAAATGTTAAATTGAAAAATAAAGAATTAAAATTTAGGCCTCAAATAAGATATTTGTATGTATTATATATCTTTTTTTTTATTATCATAAAGAAAAGAGTATGCTATATAAGAGGTCACTACCCCTAGGCTCTAAGAAGAAAGGAAAAATTATGGTAGAGTGATAAATATGTAGCATTGTGAATTAGGTTTGATTCTTGTAACTGGCTCTATCAAACATTGTGTAAGCCTTGAGGGTACATAGTATACCTCTGCATTTTCTGGTCTATTTGCCAATAAAATAGGGATAATGATCTTAGCAATGTGGTTTCTAATTATGGATACCAATGGCGGAGGGCAGAAATGTAAAATATGGAGCCCAAAAACGATAACTTTAAGAAGCACTTGTCAAGATCAAGATTTAATGCCAATGAAGAACCAAGTGTATTTTGGTAGATGTAAACCTCCAGGTTATAAAAATATTTAGAGAGAGAGAAGACAGAACTAGTATATTCAGTTCACCAGATGTGTGTAAAGAGATCGGTAATCAGACAGAAGCCAAAAAGAAAGTACAGTCACAGTACACAGTACAGCAAATTAGTCATTCTCTGAGAGTCCAGAGTCCTAGGTTAGAATCAGGGTCTGGTGACTCACACCTCCCCGAGCTTGATAGTGGCAGTGGGGCCAGGGTAGTACTCATTAATGTTTTGTGACAGCATTAAAAGAGTAAGGTAAAGGAACAATAATAACTTAGAATTGCACAAAGTTCTATGTACCATCAGCTGGTTTTAAAAAATATTTTTAAAAATTCATGTTCAATATAGTTATAAGATATAGGCAGAGGGCTTGATTTCACTGCCCGTGTTTTTATAATTTGAGGAAACTCTTATTCAGCATTTCCAAAGCTATATACCTAATAAGTACAGAAAGGATTTGTACTCTAGGCCAAAGTGTTCACTTGAGCTTATGAATCTCCCGTTAGCATCAGAGAACCCCTTAAATTTACAGGAAATTTTTGTGTATAAGATTATTTGTCCCCCACCTCCACCAGAGGAAAGGATACAGATCACCTGATTCTATCAGATTTTTCAAAGGGATCTCTGACTTAACAGAAGATAAAATTTAGATTTACTTTCCACACTGGTGCACAATATGGAGTGGAAGTATTTTTGCCAAATTTGAGAATACAGAACTCTTATACTGTACATCCTCAACAAGGGTCATTATCGATAACATTTAATAGAGAGATTGTAGGACTTGCCCAGAATCCCAAGAGTTTGTGCCAGAAATAAAACCAGACTCCAGGTGCTGACAGTCAGGAAGTGATTATCCTATTGACCACATTATGAATTCTTTTCAGTGCAGATATCTAGCATCAACCCATAAGACTAGAGGTCTGCTTTCTAGGCCAGACACCACTAAACTAGAGGAGGTTGGGTCCAACGAGCCTTGAGCAGCTGAGTTCCAATGCTCTGTTGAGACATTAAATAGCATTTTGAGCATTAGAGTGATATGAATAAAGTTTTGTAGACTGCTTGTTAATCCTAAGAGTGAAGCTAGGGAAAGTAGTACAATTACCTTACCTATGTAGGATGAAAAGCAGTTTAAATCGGTCAGAGGCCATGGGGTGAATATTTTGAATGTGTTGTCTCATTTTGCACCTGAAACTCTCCTGAATTACTCTGGGGCATTAGAGAAGTTGTTTCTGTCCAGTTAGTTCTGTCTTTCCTTTGAAGAACACTTTGAATGATGTCAGCGACTTTATATGGCTTTGACATTTGCCAAAAAGGTTATAGTATCTGCTGAGACAAAATGTTGTTCCTATCTATAAGTGTGTATATTGCCATGACAGAGCAAATAAAAAACACACTCACTATCTAATTCTTTATCATTAGAATCAGAGACCCTATCTATTATAAATATTTGACTTCCAATCCCAGGATTTATGAAAGACTGAATATCAAGATATGTCATAAAGACCATACAACATTTAAAATTTAATATGATCACGAATGATTTAGAGAGTAATACTGAATCTATGCTCTATCTGTATAATGCTTATCTAAGTCAGTGATTTTGTAGACAAGGAAATGAAGCTCAGAGAGGTTAAATTTTGCATTATTTTACATAGTTAATAAGTGACAGAGCCAGAAAAAGAACCCAGATTTCCTGATTCCTGGCCCAGTTTTCTTTCCACTATGGCATAGTGCCTCATGACACTTATGAGATTAGAGCAAAATTATATTTGTTTAAATGCATGAATAGTGTTGTGAGTCTTTTGATGATTCTTTGTAGAAGGAGTAAGGTCGCTATATTTTTTATTTTGTTTTAGCTTTACACTATTAATAAATGAATAATATCTTTTATCTACTTCGAATTAATAAGATTCTACTATTTTTTTCTTTTAACAATCTGCCTGTAGTTTTGGAAAATACTTTCTTGTCTCTGAATGAATGCATGCATACCTTTGAGTTGCTAGCACTTGAGTTGCTAGCCCATTAAATGACAAATCTAAGCAATCATCTGTCTGGTTAGGTGCACTGGATTGCAAATGTCTTTTGATAGTACTACAGTGGTAGTGTAGGGATTTGCAACTGGCAAGCAGGAACTGAATTGCCATCATTTGGCTTTAGCAGGAGTTAAGTCTTGTCTCCAACATAAGCATGAGCCAAGGTACTGTCTCCTTTTTTCTAATTTTAGTTGGAACCATTGGCACTGATCTTACCTAGACAGACTAGTGTTATTTCTACCCAGCACAATCTGCTGGCATGGGCTCTATTCCAAGCCATGCAGTTGAACTTCTCCCCCTGGTTTACCAACAGAGATACGATTGGATGTAAAGGACAGGAACTTTCACCTTTTTTCATTAGTAGGCATCCTTTTAGGCATAGAGATTCTAAGTTTAATTGGTTCGATGAATGACTCAGAGTGAATTGGCTGTTATGACTGAAAATAACAGTGTGATTTAATTGTGGGTCATGAAATAATTACTCCAACATTTTGGTTCTGAGACATGCCTGTTGATATGTTTAACTGCTCAAGGGTGAGAGTAAAGGTGAGAGAAGTGATGTGTGCTTTCTAGCCCTCACCTGTTCTCTACTGGAGCAGATGAGTGTACATTTGTCTTATCATGATCCCTAGTTATGGGCATTTATCCCTGTTGGCATCTCTCGTGACCTCATTCACATTGACTCCCATTTGCATTCCTTTCTCACAGCCCTCAGTGACACCCCTGCAGACTGTCAGCATTCTTCCTCAGCTAACTCTCATACCATGGGGTATCAAGAGGGAACATCAGAGCCTCTGGAACCTTGACCTTTTTTGCAGCTATACCTGAGCCCTTGGTATGAGATGTCTGCCAGACTACTGCCTCAGAGAGCCACCCAGGAAGCTGGCCACAAATCCTCTTTTTGATTGGAGTCTAAACATAAAGGGGTTTCTACTGTTTTCTGTCTTATTCCAGCCTCTCCATTCTGGACTTGCCCTGCAGAAGCAGAAATTCAGGGCCCTCACATTAGTGTTTGAGGTCTCTTCTCCCTGGTAACTCTTCCTTCTCCATAAATTAAAAGCGCCCGAAACACTCAAAATCTTTTACACGTACAGTGATTTTTCATATGGAAGAGCAGAGGATATTTTTCTCTGGTTCCTTGTGACCCAAATGAGAAAGACTATACATGGAATGGGGAGTTTTAACATATCAGGTCATTATTTCATGTATCATCATGCAGGGAACTCAGTGGTAAATAGAGAAAACACACTGCCCTCATGGGAGTCACAGGGAGCTCACATGGAGTTTATACTTTTTGTTGTTCTTCAAAACAATAGATATAAACATGTCCACAAATAGAAAGCTTCTGATAAGCTAGAGAATAAGTTAACATTTTATGAAAAGGAAGGCTTTGAAGTATATATTACATCCTGAAGATCTGGTTGAAAAATAGCAAATTATTATCCAAGTAGAAAAGAATACCGTCTATTTAAACCACTTCTCTCTCTCTTCCTTGCCCCCTTCCTTCCTCCTCCACTCTCTCCCTCTCTCCCACTCTCCCTCTCTCCCTCACATTTTTCTCTCCTTTTATTGGATAGTGCTTTTGATAGAAGGTCTGTATTTCTTATCTGCCACATTCTGGTGCTAACTTTGCCTTGTTTTGGACCAGGATGAGCTGCTCTCTTATAGTACAGGTGGCCCAATAAGATTAATAATAATGAATAATAATCATTAAACAGTTAGATCTTGGTTTCTGTGGGGTGGATTATGTTATTTATCAGAGCAGCCCTTTTGGGAAAATTATCACTATTGTCCTCATTTTACAGATGAGCAAGTCAATGCAAAGAGAGAGCAGGCAATCTTAGAGCACATGATAAGTGGGCAGAGCATGATTTTATCTGATACCGAATTCTGAGTCCCTATCACTTAGGAATTGAGTGACAGCAGTTTGAATAAGATGAGTTTGTTTTTATTCCATAATACAGGAAGATCAGTCTAAGCCAGCAGTTCCACAATGCTATGAAGCACCAGATTCCTTCCAGCTTTCCCTTCTACCACATTTAGGGTACATCCTTGGTGTAATCTTACAAGAGGGCTAGTAGGGCTCTAGCAGGCTAGTTTTAACTCATGTCAAGGCAGGAAGTAGAAAATGCACAAACCAAAGAGCAGAATGGCTGAAGCAGTCTGAGCTATCCTCTTCTAAAAGGTCTACCTCCCAAATCCCGCAACTTTCATTTATATATCAGTGTTATTAGCAGGGTTCTATTTATATGTTTAATTCCTTTATTATTGTGAGGAGAGATTAGGTAGCCAAGTTCGTATTCTCTGCCACAACTCTTAATCCCCTTTTCCAGTCTTATTACAAGAATAGGAATAGGGAATTAAAAAAATTATTTTAAATAAGCCATAAATTTCCCTTTGTCTGAGGTTTCCTCTAAAGTCATGCTTATTAAAGCACACACACACACACACACACACACACACACACACACACGCACACACACACACACACACATACACACACGCATCTCTTAAATGGAAAGTTATCCATATTCTGTAGAATAATTTCTGTAGAATCTTCAGCAGATATTTACACAGACCTGCTTATAAGGGGTTATTAAATTAATTTAGAAATGAGGAACTGAGATATTATCCAAGTTTAGAGAAACTATCAACTGATTAAACCTTGTCTCCACCTTTCAAAATGCTAATTGACAAATGGTTGGTTATTGGGATAGAAATATTTCCTGTAGGATAGAGTTATACATTTTTGAGTTATACATTTTTGTCTTCGAGCCTGGTGAAACAAAAATTGCTAATCAGAATATTATCTGCAGGAAGCAGTATGTTTTCAACTTCGAGAAACTAAAATTCCTTGAACTTATTTATTCCATTATATCCTAATGTTTGAATAAAAACAAGAGGTTTACGTTTAAGAAGTGAGAGAGTAATGGTTGAAGATTGCAGTAAAATATGGCATATGGCTTCTTTACCCAATCAACTTTCTTTGACAAAAACCTTTTTCTTCTCTGTTACCTCAGTTTCTCCATTTAGAAACACTGTTATATGTAAAGTACTTCCTTGTGGAGTTTATTTCAGTAAAATATATTGCAATAGAATGATAATTCACAGGAATTCTAACTCAATTCTGTTCTCTTTTAACCCATCTATAGTACACAGTCATTGTTTTATCATGTCCTCGTGAATGTGCTTAATATTGTTTCAATAACACATTGACCTTCAGCTGCTTTATAAAAGCAGATAGTGCAAGCCAGACCAAACCAAGTAAATATTTTTTAATGTCTTTATATATGGAACATATGTCAACTATTAGATAAACTATACCCACTCCAGGATATTTATTAGGAGTTTTAAGTTTGTTCTTAACAAATTCTTAACATCAATGTATTTTCTAATTGAGAATGTTCATTAGTTGAATTATTTTTAAGCAAGGATTTATAGACTTTTAACATTGAAAGCAATTCTTTATTTCTTGTCAAATTTGGCTTACCTCCATAAGAGGAAATTAGGGGATTCAGTGAATATAGACTAGAGAGGGAAGCAGTTTGGATTACTTAGGTTCATAACTTCCTGTCTTATCCAGTAACTGTTTTTAATTTTAATTAGACAGGTATATTGAGTTATCCTCCTTCTCTTTTCCAGTTTTAAAGTTACCAAAGATTGCTATATGCACAAAGTAAGTATGTATACAAAAGATAATTAATATAACAATTTTTTGCTCTAATTATTTGACTAATTCACATGAAAATATTAAATAGTCCTTGATTAGTTGGATAATTGTCTCAGTTCTTAGTTTATATGTTGAAAACATGGCCTTAGACCATTTTTCAGCAGCAGGAAGTGGACTGAATTTATTTAAAAATGGTGACTATAAACAACTTGGTGATTTCCAGAAACGTGAGTTTGTTTTTAAAAGACAACTTATCTAATATAATACTTTACATGGTTATGCTTTCCATCAATACTCATGATGTGATCACATAAAACTTTTCTAGTGTCATTTTCCATAAAACAATTTATTTTAAACTGCCACTAGTAGACAATTGCTTTGAGTTTTGGAGATAAGGATCACTTAATATTTGTAATTCACCAAAACATAACATGAGAGCCTATATCATGCCCATTTCTAATGCCGGTCTTTCGCTACAGCTGAATCTTGACATCAACCCTACTATCTAAGGAATCTCAGCCTTCTTTTCTATTCCATGAACTGTAGTTGACAAAAGGATTTCTAAAAAGATAATTGTATTGATTAATTCAATTTCTGGGTTGAGCATAAGGTTGTAAATTGGAGATCACTCATAGAAATTGAATACAAAGGGAAAATCTTTTTAAGTCTTTTTTTTTTCTGGTGTTATTGAATGATTTATTCTGAACTCCTAAAAGCTTTCCAACCTCACAGAGCTTCAATAAACTTCTAATGGAGTCCTGAATGCCAGCTCTATTTTTGTTGTTTGTACAGTGGGTGGGAAACCTTTAGCTAGTAGGATCACTCCTTTTTATTCCTATTGACAAACTCATGGACTAACACTTAGGGACTTTGAATATTTTAGTAAAAAGTTGTCTGATGAAACCTATACATATATTTATATAAGTTTATCTATATATTAATATATTGTTCCTGAAGTATAAGTATACAGTATATCAATATTTTTAATCAAACCCAATTTTTATGCATATATATATATAAATATATGCATATATATATAAATATATGCAAGAAAATACTTCCACCTGTGCATGTATAGTGTCCATATTTATTATATGTTAGCTGGTTGAGTATTTCATTAGATAATAGGCTCTCTAATGCCGAAACTGTTTTATTGGCATTCTATCATCCCCAATAGAGTATGATAAAGTGTCTTTTACACAATGGATGCTAAATGAATCGTTGTAGTGAATGGTGACCAAAGGAATACACATTTAATCAGAGAAAAATATGTCATTTGATTTTGATACAGGTAGATGGGAAAGATGTCACTTAAGGAAAATCCCCTTTCTTGTCAATTAGTACTGTTTTATGCTTATCTACTTAGATGGAAGCTAAGCTCTGCCACTTTTATATAGTTTTATTTATAATTGTGAACACATCGAACCACATGAGGCCATCAATCAGTAGAGAGATGAGGGCCCAACAGAATTATTTCTGTAGGTGGCCAATTTTTTTTCAATCAAGGACAGCTGAAAGGTCATGATTAAAACAGTGATTTTCTTGAAATTGTAAGTAACTGTTAGTGACTGTTTTGCACAAAGATGTCAAAACTACTTTTTCTTCTAAAAAAGAAAATTATAAGCTCTAAAATGTTGGCGGTTTTCCAAATTTCACTTGCACTACTGTAATGTATTTTAATTACTGTTCTTTAGTCAGTTTCTTTAAAAATATGAGGCAAAAATAAGTTAGTGTGATAGTAAGCATCCATGGATTAAACAATAGACATCTAATGCCTCGCCAATAGGTGTATCTTCATTACCGAATATTAGCCAAGGAGAAGGATTTAATAATTTTCACCCAAGGAGTGTGCATAGCATTCATTCATAATTCTATAGAGAGATGAGGAATGATATCACTGCGTATTTCTATTAAATATGGCTGTGATACTTCAGATGTTTAAGTAATTTGTTTAACCTACACCAGTTAGCAAAGGCATTCAAGGATAACAAATGTTGCTAGTGAATTCTGTATGTAGGTGGCCCTTTATTCTCTGAGTCAGAATTGACTCCCGTCCCTGGATAGTGGCAGGGAAGACTAACTGCTGGTTGTCATCATCTTTCAGACGAGGTGTGGACATGAAGTCCTGACCATTTGTAGTCATTAAAGATTCCTCAGAACCTCTGTAACAAGAAGGGTTTTAACCACAGTGTCCTGGTCAGTTTCCAAATCAGATAATTACATTCTGCCTCCTAATGTCTTCCTGCAGGTTTTGTTTTCATTTATTTGTTTGTTTGTCGTTTTTATTGTTTTCGTTGATTGACTATAAGGAAGCTGTAGTTTTTCAGGTGCATCTGTCCTTGGTTTTAAGCTGTCGTGTGCTTTTAAAAATCTTCTTCAGACTATCCTCAAAGAAAACTGAAGAATTTTGTTAGATTCATATTACGTTAGCCTGTGTTAATAATTTGATTTCCATAGTTTACAATCTTTTTTAGTTTAATTTTTAAGTGCACTCATGAAGGAGTAAATGAAAAAGAAACAATGGCAGGAGGACAGAGCTATGGCGGCAGACATGGACTGCTATTTGAGATACGGTCCCAGTGCACCTACTGCTCCCTTTTACCTTGAAGAAAGACACTGGAAGGCATAGAAAATAAATTACTCTTGCTAAGTTAAAGGAGAATATGCAATGTTCATGTAGAGTTGGAAACTGGTAAAGTTCCATTCAAGCCCAAGAATAACATGGTTCGTTTCCATATTATACGTCAATCTTTTTTCCCATTGATAAGCATGTTAAATTTAGATTTGTAAGGCAGAAGGATATGTATCTGATTTTAAGAGCAATATTTTGATATGTCATAATTTTGATGGCCATGTTTTGAATTAGATATTTCACTCATGATTATGTTTTATAATCTACAGGAAGATAAAATTCTATCAAATCAACATTTATTGGAAGCCAATCATATTAAGAGAACTTGATTTGATATATTACTCTTGAAGATATTTTATTTGGTTAAAAAAAAACCTATATCCTATTATATTTCTATTGGGTTGAAAGTGATTTTTTAGCTTTGTTTTTATTTTATTTATTCAACAAGAAAGATGGTAAAACAAAATTCAAAGTAATTTAGACCAAACTCAAGCATAAATTTTATCCATTAGTCTTAAAACCTACCCTGCCAATAGCATTATATAGTGGGGAAGCAGAAGCCCATGTGTCAAAAGAGCTGGCTTTTTTTTTTTTTTTTTTTTTTTTTTTTTCCAATGCTGGCTCTTACAAACTCTGCCATTTCCAAATGGGAAAGTTGCTTAGCTTCCCTGTCCTAGTTTTTTGATTGTGAACAGGAATGATTCTAAGATTTATTTACCTACCCCCTTAAAGAGTTTTAAACAAATGGTAGAAAATTAGTTCCTTTTAAAGTAATTTATCTTTTATCAGACTGGTTTTACAGATAATCTTCAATTTGAAATTACTCTTCATAGGTTTTCTGGAATCTTAGCTTGAAATTAAACCTGTTCTCTGTTCTATATGATGGAGCTTTTTTCTTCTCTAACATCACACGACTCTAAAATATTTTCTTTCCAATACCGAGTAGTTTTGCTTTTCTCTAATTCATCTTTTTACCATATTCAGAACACATATGATAAAAAGAAAGAAAGACTTTACCCTTTCTCTGTCATGCCTAGTTAATCTGAAAATTCCTATACCTGACAGAATCAAGTCCCAGTTGTTGTAAATACTATGGAAGGCTGAAAACTGAGTAATGAAGAAAATGACTAACCAGGAATAGACTGTTAGAACAGATTTTAGCAATATGAAGAAGCTCATACGTAAAAAGCGTCAGATAATTGCATTGTGGGAACATATCTTTTCAAACAGTTGCAGAATGTCTAGCTATGGGCAGTAGGGATTTTCCAGGGAACAGGGGTGGAGTGCCATGACTAGAAACTACATCAACAGATAGCAAGAAGCAATCAAACTGATAAACTAGACTTGAGCAACAGAGAGACTTGGCAGAAGTAGCAGAGACTAAATTTTCAACCAAGATTAAAAACCTGATGACAAGGACCTGAAGTAAAAATTACAGAAACTAAGTGTGGACTCAGTAAGGGAGCAAAACACAAAAATTAAGTTACTGAAACTTACTGACTTTGGACTAGACAGTAAAGTAACTCATATCTTGCTCTAAGGTCTTTGGTTTTCTTACTCTAAGGTTTTCTAATGGCCACCTCCTATCTCACTCCCAAATTTACACACGACAGGAGAAGGGAGAACTTTTATACATTTTGAAAACATGATCTTCATTCCATTCTCTCTCTCTCATGTTTATGTCAATCCAAGGAAGATTATTTCCTACCTTATGTGGTTTTGTTTGCTCTCAACCATCAGCTTTCTCTACTTGAAGTTTTTGTAACCTGTGTACAAAAGTTACACCCAAATTCATTGTTTTAAGACACATTTCAGCACATTTTAACATATGAGATTGGGATGCATCTTAAATCAATGGTGTGCCATAATTTAATTGCCGGAGTATTTTTTCTCAATACATAAAATATTGGGTTGTTCCCAAATAAATGTCATCTTGGATGAAATACAAAGCTTATCTAACTAAGAGTCTATTGCTGCCAGCAATGGCTTCATATAGAGTCTGAATCATAAGACTCAAGAATGTTTATAGTGTTCCATGATGTCACTGACATTAACTATCATTGGGGTTTGATAGAGGTCCAGTAGTTCATAAAATTCCTGAGTGTCTAAACCATCTTTCCCCATCTTGCCACACTCTAATTACAGAGAAAGAAAGCAATCACAGATGGCTCTCCTAAAGAGGAAACTCCTATACAAGTTTTTAAGAACTATTTTGTGTCATGTGTAGGAATGCATTTATTACATCTGACCATTCTTCTAATAGAATTTTTTTGGGTCTGAGTTTAGATAATCTTTGTCTTCTCCATTTACACACACACACACACACACACACACACACACACACACACACGTGTCCAAAAGTGGCATCCTGGCATTTAGAAATGAACACAGGATCCCCGTTCTTTGGTGAATTCTTTCCCAGTCAGGAACCTCTGGGGTAATCTTCATGCATTTTTACAATTCTTCTCAGTTTCCTGAAACTGGGGCTTAACTTTGAGTTTTCAATATTGACTTCTTTGGTCATAATATCCTCCCCAAACTCTCATCTTTGTCTAAAAGGAACACAAACTTGCAACTAGGACATTTGAGTAACACAGAACTTTTTTTATTTTTCTAATTGCCTATCTGAAAGGGAATAGATACTTGCAAAGTAATTTATGTCATTGCTTAAATTTTTCTTTTACATTAATGTACCTTTCCTTTGTCATAAATAGAAGCCCTTCTCTTATTGTAAGAGCTATAAGATATCTCCCATGGTAAGCTTAATATATGGAATGTGTCCCAATATTGAATCTTAACATTTGGTTAAAGTCTTGATTTCATGGTTTTATATAGCATATATACATAAAATTTTTCACATAAAGTTTTTATAGGAAGAAAATAGTGGGTAGGGCCAATTAGAAAAGAAAATACACTATAACTTTACTTGAAAAATGAAATGAAAGGATTGTGGATAAGAACTAGAATCTATAGACTGAAAGAGAACAGCTATTTACAATAAAGAACTATGGACTTGGATAGACTGCTTTCCCCTCAGAAACAAAGCCCTCATTTGAAGGCACTATTAAGCTTCTATTGAGGGAGAATTAGATGTTAGAATGAGACCTCATAGGTGAGAAGTGGAAACTATCCGCTCATTTAGCACTGCATTTATAGTTGCTGCAGTGGTAGAAATGATATTTTAAATCACCCATTGACTGCACCCCAAGGAAGAGTATGTATTCTAAATATCTTTGATTACGTAAATGTGAGAAAGAGCTTTTACCATTAAAAAAAATCATAGTTTTAAATTTACGAACTTACAAAAATGAATGAGAGGTTTCGTTTGTATTTAATGTGGGTAGATCTCTGGATTTTAGGCCTTTGAACTACTAGAGAACAAGCAGGTTCGTGTTTGTTTTACTCTTGTGATACATTTCAGTGGTTAGAAGTGAGGGAGATACTTTGGATGCTGAATGTCTGAATTATCAAGGGAGTTCAAGGTCTACCAGCCATTTGAAAACCCTACTGAAGAAGTTTCCAGTGATTGGTGATAAGTGAATGGAAGCTTTGAGACACATATGGGGAAAAGTTATTGTAGCAAAAATGAGTTGTAATGTGGTACTTGACTTATGGTAGTCATTCAGTTTAGGATTTCTATCCTTGTTGATATTGTTTTCTGATGGAATACATCTTGAACAATATCATCGAAGGTAATGGAATATCATTTTTAACAAACCATTTTTGGAAATTGCTTTCCTATAACTATACATCTTCATTAGAAGAGAATGTCGGTCATTGTCACCTTTTACTGGAAGCATTTTATTAATCATTTAGCTGGTTTCTCTACCTCCAGGCTCTTCCTATGGTATCTGTTGCACAAACTACAAATTGATTAGTCTTCTTAAATCACGGCTCTGGCCCTGTTACTCCCCTGCTTGAAAATGGTAATGGCTCCCTGAATAACCAGCTGAATGACTTCTGAGCTTATTAGCTTGATGATATTCAATACCCTGTGTGCTCAGGGCCTGTCTTTGATGCTATAGCAACTATTAGCTACCTTTTAATGCCTAGTTTAAATGTCTTCCACTTTATAAAATCTTCACATGTTGTTTTGGAAACAGTATCTTCTTTTTCCATTTTTAAATATTAAGTAAATATTTGTTGTTGGACTCATCTTGTTTCTGCATGCAACCTATATATAATAGAAGCATATATAGTTGCTATTCTTTGTAATAGTTGCTATTACAAAGAATAGAAGAAATACATTGGATTTATTGTCGATAATATTTATGTATAAATATTTCAAAGTACTGATTAATCGGAGAGCTCTTTGTCACTTGTGGATTTTCCAAAACTTTGCTTTTTTTTTTTGCTTCGTCTTCATGCTGCCTAACTCAAACGTTTTGCCTTATTCATTTAAATACTAATTTAGGAAGTACACAGGAAGAAATGAAGAACTCAAATCACTTGAAAAGAAAAAAGAGAAATTCAGGTTTTGTTCTCTCCTTGATCATAACTATAATTCTTTGTAAGCAATCCAATAAAACTTCTCATTGAGTTGCGCTTGTGTTTCCTTTAAGTTCACATTTTCAGCCTACCGTCGGTAGATTAAAAATCCATTAAAAGCTATAAAAGCAGCAGAAGTTACATTTTCCTTTTGCTGTAGTAAAGATTTTCTGAAAGATTTTACATTAAAATTTCATTGCTAAGTAGTGATATTAATAGGCCATTTTAAAATCAAACTTGGCTTGTCCTTAAGGCATGGAAGACTGCACAAAGAGGAGCTTCCTATATGCCATGAGGTTGCATTTTGGACAGATGAGTGAGATACAGTTGATTTTTTTTCTCATGTCAGAAAGAAAATGTTAGACTTCATTTACAAACAACAGACAATCCGAAGGATAAGTGGTAATGTGGAGATGGTGGCAAAAAAACAAAACAAAACAAAACAAACAAACAAAACAAACAAACAAAAACAACAACAACATGCTAGGAAGGAGTGATAATGGATTTAGAGAAAGAGTACCCAAGTAATTGTCCTGTAGATAGTGAGAAAAATAAAACTGGAGAAAGAGTGAAAGGTCAAGGATAGAGATGTAAAATTAAACTAATTTATGGATTAATAGTAACCAAATAATCACAATGTCCAATTTTCTAAAAACACTCAAAGTACAGAAATGAAAAAAAAAAGTCTTTTCTGCATCTTTTCAAATTAATGCTTTTCTTTGAATGTGATACTTAATATTTTTTTGCTATAAGTTAACATAGCATCTTATTATCTTTGCAGATATTTAAGAATTAAATTTAATATTGAGATGTCACATGTGTAGCTTAGAAGGCAGAAAGACTTCAGTGTATTAGAGTTCTGTATTTCTCTGTTTTCCCAGGTGATTTGCCATCACCACATCTTAGGTCAATCAATTACACTAACAAAATATGATACTATTAAAAAATATTTTATCTGGAATTATCTTTCTACTAGATGTGAAACCCAATTCTTTTTAGCTACCCAAAGTAAAATTCTCAAATATAATATTATTGCATGGGATCAATTGTCTAATTTTTAAGCCAGACTTGATTTCTATTAAAACTGCTTGAGTCTTTAAAATGTCCAAGTCCCGAGGATAAGTGAGTTTAATATGAGTCTGCAGTCAGGTCATGACTATTGGTTCCTCATTGCTGAAGCCTGAGAAGGATCCTGGGCAGTTCTACAACTTGAAATTTTTTTCTTGTTTGGAAGCTGAGATCTGGTTTGCTTATACAGGTACATCAATCTAGTGATGAAGATAACGCAGTCGTGGTAATGGTCATTGTCTTTGCAAGGGAGAGACGTATGATCAGAGAACTACGTTATTAAAACATTGCTGAGTAACCATATCATTATTGCAAAATAGAACAAACAGATCTTGCTTTTGTGTTTCTCCTATTTGAATGGTGTGGCCTCCTCCTGATCATGTTTAGATTAATTTAGAATCATCCTCTTTTCCTCTTCTTCCTGATAGTCCTATATAATTGTTTCCAAGTTTTAATGATTCTACTTCCTAGAATTTTTGTTAGAATTTTCCCTTACGTTTAATTTTCTCAAAATATGTTTTATTATGTTTTCTATAGCACCATTCCATATTCATTGGAGAAATGTGAGGGCGGGGAAGAGCAAAAAGAGGAAAATACTATAAAAAATACAACTATACTCTTGCTACCTAAAGAAGATAGCTAGTAACATTTTTGGCAGTCTTCCATCTAAAAAAGTAAATTTGTATAATAGTGAAAATATCATTTATCTCTCATTTTAATAACTGCACATTATTTTATATTCTACTATGTGAACATGGCAGAGTTAAGGCATCAAATTCCTTTTTTGGGGATTTGTTTTTGATTTCTCTTTCCTACTTTCTATTCCCATTGCCACTTCTAGAGTCAAAGCTCTCATCAAACCTTGTTTAGACTATTTTAATATTAGTTCAAATGATTGTTTATGTCCAATGAATTATCTAATCCTTCCAGAATAAGTGAGTAAGTAAATAAATAAATAAATAATTAACAAGTAGCTCAAAAGATTGTGGTTAAACAAAGGCCCTGATGACTTTGAATTTTCTTCAGAATAAGGTTCACATTTTTTAACATTTATGTAGATTCTTATCTAATTTATTCATCACCTACCTTTTGTTATTTAACCTACATTCACTCACTTCATACTATTCATGATTCCCTAAATACTTTGCTACTCCAATGTATTTGCTTGTATTGTTTCTATTCCCCAAAAATGCCTTTTACTCTTGTTTCTATTTTGTAATATCCCACTCATTCTTTAAAGGTAATCTCAAATTCACCTCCCTCCTTCTCTCAGTCAAATTAATTTCTCCTTCCTCTGTGCTCCTATTACATTTTGTTGTTGCCTCCAACTATGTCATCTAGTGGAAAGACATGATATTATAAAATAAGAAATATGTAGTCTTCAGACTCTGACAGTCCTAGATGCGAAGGCAAGATATATCTCTTACAATTTCTCTATCTCAGTTTCATCATTCATTAATTCATTCAACAAATATTAAGTACCTCCTGTGTGCCAGGCTCTGTGTGGGATGTCTGTAACACAACAAAAAAAAATAATACTAATCATGGCTAATATCGTTATAGAATGCCTGTGTGTCAGGCTGTGTTCCAAATGCTTTACTCGCATGAACTCATTTAATCCTCATAATAGGTTCTATACTAACCCCCTTTTAAGAATGACAAAATTATGGTACCAAGAAGTTAAACACAGCTAGTAAATAGCAAAATAAGGGATTTGAACCCAGCTGGTCTGGTCTTAGAATCTGTTCTCATAGTCAATAAGCATTATTGTCTCCCCAGACAAAATTAAACATAGACTCTTCCTCTCTAGAGCTTTTAAGTTAGTGGGAGAGACATACATCAAATAAATAACAGCACAAACAAATATAAAATTATAGTATGGCAAATGCTATGAAGAGGATGTGGACAGTATTATGAGAAACAGTAATAGATTTTGCATACTTACTGGGGTTATGTTTCCTCACTTTCTTCCTAACAATGATGTGTCATTGAGCTTAGATCTGAAGGAAAAGTAGGAGTGAACCAGGTAAGGAAAACAGGAACATATGCCCCAGATATAAGAAGTAGTATGTACAAAAGCTCTGTGGATGGAAGGGATATGGAATGTGGAAGGGGCTGAGAACCAGCAATATGACAGGAGAGAAACTGAGGTTGCAGATAGTTGGAACCCAGAATCCTTTAGACCTTGTGAAATCTAAGCCGTATCTATTCTAGGAGCAATGAGAAGTGATTAAATATTTTCAAAGAGGGGATTTCATGAACACATTTTCATTGTGTAAAGATCCCTCTGGCTGCAGTACAGAGGAGTTTGCAGTAAAGATGATAGTATAATACCTGTATAAGGGGAAGTGTGATGATGTATTTAGAAGTGTCTAGCATAGTGTCAGGCTTGTAGTGAGCACTTAATATATGCTGATATCCTTCTTCTTTTGTTATTTTATTCACTGGATCTAATATAATGCTCTGAAAAAAAGTAGCAAAACAATAAATGATTGTTGATTGACAAATTAATAAATCATTATTGTGACTTTTCTTGATGATTTTCAGAAACAAGAATCTCTGTGCCTCACAAAGTAGTCCATTGAACAGCTTTGTGTGTGAGAATGTACTTTCTCAAAGATAACTTCCTATAATTCTACTTAATTTTGCCTTTCGGACTTGTACAGAATAAGTAGAAATCCTCTTCTATGATAATCCTTCAAATACTTGAAAGCGGTTGTCTAAAATATTTCTGTCCCAGATCCTTTAACCATGTAGTATATCAACGAGACTGCCTCATTCTGATTGTCACTCTGAAGACCCTTTCTTTCTTCAGCTGTAGCGCTCAGAATCAAAACAGTCCATGTACACCACCTAGTACAGAAATAGTGAGGCTATTAGAATCTTTATTTGTGGTGACTATCCTAATTAATGCAGCTCATAATTACATTAACTATTTTGAAAGCAACACAATATGTTAATTCATTTTGAATTCCCAGTCTACCAAAACCCAGTCTAACAAATGCCTTTCTGCTTGAAACTACCGTATCTTTGATCCTCTGCTTTTGCCATGGATTGTTTGACCTAGTCTTAGCATCTTCATATTTATCAATATTAAATTTAAATTTAATCTTTTGGTTGAAATCTTTTTGGCTAGTGATTTCAACATTTAATGTAATAGCTATTTCTCCAATATTTTTGTTTTACGCATATTTGCATAAACTTTAGTTTTGTTGTTGGTAATACCAACAAATAAGATAAGGCCCTGAAAATCAGAATCAAATCATTTTGTTGATTCCCTAGTATAATAAACCTTTTTGAACAAAGACAGTGCAGATAGTATGAAATTCTATATTCTGAGTAAAGAATACCAAAAATCACCTAAAGAGCGGTCACTCTGTGTCAGGCACTCTTCTGAGTGCCTTAATACCTTAATTCAATTGATTCTCACGCAGAAAACAATGAAATAAGTACTATTGATATCCACATTTTACAAATGAGGAATTTGAGCCACAGAAGTTAAATTACTTGGCAACATAGCTAGAAAGGTGTGGAGTCAGGATTCGAACCCTTGTGGTTTGACACCTGAATTTGTGCTCAAACCACATTTACTGAGGAATCATCCCTTTTTATGTGCTATGGAAAAACAAAGTCAAAATCTTGAAATGATCAGTAAAAATTATTTGGAGAATATTAAAATTTTGGAATTTTTTCTAATATTTCATATATTTAGAACTTCATGTTACTTTAAGCTTAAAATAATTCATATACTATGTATTTAAAATGACTTACTGGGTATCTACTCTTTAGTGAGAACATAGATGAGGAAACTCTGACTCAGATAAATTACATGCAGGGACAGCTTAGTTCTGTTCCTTATGGTGCACTGGCAACATAATAGCAAATGTAAAATAAACTTAGCTGTGGGGAAACACAGGAAGACCTTTGCAGTCATTCATTGAGTGCAAGAAAACACATGCGTACTGTTTTCAATATGTTTTTTTAAATTGTGGCAATATCAGCTGTTTGTGAAATGGAAAGAAAATTAGGATTCAAAATATTTTTTCAGTGGTAGAGTAGTATATAGTTTTATTGGAACATTACAAAAATAGCCTAAGTATGGCCCAAAAGGAATGCATAATCTCCTAGAAAATGAATATAGCAAATATTTATGTGATTGTCTTGTATTTTGGTGCTGGAATATGGTCTTAAATTCTTTGTGGGAGAAATCTCATAATTAATGCAAATTATAATCCCGGTAAATGTGTCACTGTCTCCATAAGAATTAACATTTCAAATTTTGGAGTTTTTTAAATCATATATTCAGGACTTTTCCATGAATTACATCTATATCAATAATCTATCATTAAGATGTGTTGAAGAAAGTTCTACTTTTACCAAAGTATCCTGTAGGTGAATAGAAAAAAATCTCAATAACGTATTTTTTCCTTCTCCTTCATCAACAACAACAAAATCCTAATTTGGACAACTAATATGCTTAAGTATTCTCCGAAAAGAGCTTTAATATATTCAAACTGTTTAGTTGCTCCCACAAATCATTTTGCTTTATAGCTTTGATCCTGAAATATGTGGACTGATGTCTGATTTATGCTCTTGGTCCTTTTTGTAGATAGTTAAGTGTTCTTGCTTAATGTTATTAAATAAGCCCAAAGCTGCAAATGGGCCTCCTTGACGCACTCAGGGCATTTGAAAAAGCCCTTTCCTTTTAAATCACCTACCTTGTCCTTTTGGTTAATTTTGCCGTGGTCCACTAATGCCTTTTTGTCCTTTAGGAAAGTATTTGTTCACTGTCATTTTCACTGTCATCTCCTAAAATCGCTTTATCTTAATTTATAACTGTATCTCTAAAAATTGGGGGAACAATGTTTCAAGAAGGTTATTTGACTGCAAAATCTGTTGTGCCTTATAACCTATGGGTTGCCTTCTAATTTAATTCTAAATAGAAGGTACTTCGCAGAAAACAAATCTGGTAGCACACACAAAAAATTAAAAGTTGGATGTTTATATTGTACATACATAGAGCTGAAAACTAAGGAGGTAGTAAACATACCCATGTGAAAACTCTAGACCAGATTTTAAGAAGGCATATATAGAAGACTATTTTTGAATTATGATCATCCGTTTTATTTTTTTCCCCACTGAACTTTCAACTATCTACAGTTAAGATTTTATCTTATCTATTTTTCCCTCCCAGAACCTAGAACAATATTCAGTACATTTTAAAAATAGAAAAGCAACAATAATAACATTTAATGTTTTTTAACTGTTTGCTTTGTGCCAGGCAGTAGTCTAGGTTCTTCCCATTTTGTTCTTCCCATCATCCAGCTGTCAGAATAGCTTCACAAGGCAGGCCATAATATGATCCTTATTACATAGGAGGAAATTGAAGCACAGGGAGTTTAGGTTCTTGTAGAGATCATATAGTAAGTAAAGATGTATACACTAAAACAAATAAATAGGTAAAAAGAGAATTTATGCTTGTTATTTCTAAATGTATTAGTTAGCTATATTTTCAGTCATTAATTTAGATATATTCATTTTGCCCTGGTTATCCTTAGTGAATGTAAATAGAAGTGGGATTGGTTGACAGAATATTGAGCAACAGGTTAAGATGATCATACTTAGGAGACAAGAGAGAGTAACTATTATTAACTATCGAATTTGCATTTCAGTGGAATCAGATCCAAATAGGGAAGTCAGGTCATACAGACCATGATTAAGATGAATATCTGGTACTGTGAATTTTTGAAAAAACTCCAGTGAGTCCTATAACTGAGAGCAATACAACATTCTTTAGTAAGATGCAGTACAGCCAGTTTTTTCTACAGCTTCGGAGCATTTTGCTGCCTTTCCAGGTGAGAGGCATGGGAAGTAGCCAGCTTGTGTTGAGAGCCATGGATATGAAAAATACTTCTCTTTAAACACCTGAATCACCCTAATGGTGATATGCATATGCTCACACCAAGAAAGACACAGGAGATCTGAGATCTAGAAAATATCAGATTCACAGTCGCATGAATGGGCCATGAATGAACTAAGTAGAATGGTGGTAGAATTATACCAATTATATTAATTACTTAAATGTTTCCCTATTTCTGCTAGATGAAAATAGTTGAAAGCTCATAAGATAATGCATGTATGATGTGGCACTAAAGTATAAGGTATAATCATGCAATTTAGAACATATATAAATGAAGGAAATTTTAAATTTGTTACATAAACAATGCTTTAACTTCTATCCAGTTTGAATTTACACTGCATAAAATTTTGGTTGGAAGGAAAGGTTGATGAAGAAACCCAAAGGAATGCCTACTGAGAGAACAGATTAGAGTGGCACAATGATGCCAGCTATAAAAGGGACCTCGGTGCATACCCCACTACTGTAAAGCAGTTGCAGACTCTCTGACTGGGCCACATGGGACACCAAAAGGTCTGTCCAGTCACTGCAGGTCTTCAGGATTTAGAAACTAATTTGAAATGCCCTTTAGGAGTGATTGGACCTCTGGAACTAATTCATGTTAACCAAATTAATCAGCAGTTGACCCCTGAAAGCACAGGTTTGAACTGCATAGGTCCTCTTATACACGGATTTTTGTCAATGAATACATACAGTACTGTAAATGTATTTTCTTTTCCTTATGATTTTCTTAATGTTTTCTTTATTGTAAGAATAGAGTATATAATAAACGTAACATACAAAATATGTGTTAATAGACTATGTTATTCGTAAGGCTTCTGATCAACAGTAGGTTATTAGTTAAGTTTTTGTAAAGTCAAAAGTTATGTGTGGATTTTTGACTGAGTGGGCTGGTTGACACCCCTAACCTCTATGTTGTTCAAGGGTCAACTGTATATAGTTAAACTAAGACATTTAATTACTAAGATTACTAGAAACCTTCTCAGCAGAAAAGTTTTCTTGACTACTCGTTAATACATTTCTGAAGATTGTTTCAACAACATCAAGGGAGGGTGGAGGCAGGAGATAGTTTTAAGTGAAGTCACTGGGCTCGGAGGCCTAATATGTCCTCTCCTTTCCTAGAAGAGCTGACTTGTTAGCTCACTAAATAGACCAGAATACTCAGGCAGCTGTCAAGGTAACTTATCAGAGCAAATTTTCCATGGAAAATGTTAAAAAAGAAAAAAAAGAAAACAGTTCTTCCCCTTTGACTTCTTTGCTTTTGGGTTTTCTAGTTACCATTCAGTTATATAAAAAGTGTATAATAATGTTACATGTTTATTTAATTCACAGCTTAATAATTTGCATTAGTTATATATTTTAGATTCCTTGATAACATTTGAGATATTTAATTCCATTTAAGAAGTGCTCTGATATCATTTATATGTTGAAAACCCATTTTATCAAGTCGTTTTTTTCAAATGATAAAGCTTGTTCATTTTACATTGATTTTTATTTCAGAAGGTTGTATGCTCTGAGATTGTCCTCAAATTCTTTTCCTCTTTGTAGTCTGTCAAAGATGAGACTGGTAGGAAAAATATGGACTTTGAATTTAGGCAGATCTAGTTGAAAACTAGCTAAGTGATCTTAGGAATATTACTTGATCTCAGTTTCTCCATCTGTAAAACAGAAATAATTACATTTATTTTATAGGGTTGCATATAGTATAATCACTGTTATGTAGCAGGTGATAAATAACTTAGTGTCCTTTTATATATATTTATATATATTGGAACTCCTTCACTACATTGTCCTTTTCCTAATAACTCTTCATATCTTGATGTTTTGACCAAAGAGAAACAAATGTATGTGAGTAGAAATAGATATTTGCAGTGCTCAAAGTATTTTTTTTTTAAACCAAGCTCTTTTTTGCTACTGTCAAATGTGCTCATACTTTCCAAACTGAAAACTGACCTAACTGATGATCTGCAGGTGACACCGAATATTTGAAACTAAGACTTCCACAAGTAAATTTTGTTACTTTGGCTCTGAACCACATGGACACCCGGGTAATGGTGTTGAGTGATTACTGCGGACTCTCAAGGTAGTACTCACAGTTTTATTGACCTTGTCTGGACTGTCCTAAAGTCTAGTGTCAACTAAACACCATTTTTAAAATTAAAGTGCTGTGTTCATCTTTGAAATAACTGACAAAACTATTTGGGATTGGTTTTAATCTATTATTCTGGAAAGCCTCCCTTTGGGACACATGCATTAAAACACAGTCCTGGGTGATTTATAGCAGGGTCCCCAACTCCTGAGCCATGGACCAGTACCAGGCTGTGGCCTGTGAGGAACCAGGCCACATGGCAGGAGGTAAGCAGTAGGCAAGGCAGCAAGCAAAGTTTTGTTTGTATTTACATTCTCTACCCACCACTAGCATCACCGCTTCAGCTCCACCTCAGATCATCAGGCATTAGATTCTCATCGGAGCACTGGTCCCTGGTGCCAAAAACATTGGGGACAGCTGAATTATAGCAATGTATCATTTGAATAAGAAAGATTCAATAACTGGTTTGACAAGAGTCTAGTGACCCTGCTGAGTGTTATTAATTTTATCATCCTAAGAGAATGATGAAAATAGACCTATTGGTTAGCCCCTGGTCTAAAATTGTGTGCCATTATCTACATGAACAATATCTTAAATATCCTCCCAGAATATATTTAAGAAGGAGGTGAGCGCAATATAACTTTAATATAGAAACAAACAACTATTAAATATGGAAATAGTAGCATGATTACAAATCCACGATGCAGAATATATGGAGGAAAAAAGAGTAATGATAGCACCTCCCTAATAATGGTAGAATAATAAATGGTGACAAGTTCTGAGCCCACAGGAAAGCCTAAGACATTCTAGTTTTTACTGTTACTTACTTTGGCCTAAGATGTGCTTCAAATACATCACAGATTTTGAGGAATAAGGTGTTCTGTTATTATTCCATTTAGTTATCAAATCTAAACCAAATTGAGGAAAACAAAACTCAGCTAGGCTGCTCTGAATGTAGTGTGAAGTACTATAAATTATCACATCCAAAAGCAACAGTTTGGTATGTTAGTTGACAAGTAATCATCAGAAATTAGCTGTTTATCTGTAGCCTGAAACTACAAATACAAATGCCTGGGAAAAGGCACCTCAAAGTCTTAGGAAAGATGGAGGAGTCAAAACTATGAGAAACCTAGGACATTTAAGTCCAAAGTTACCTTGGACTTCTGTTTATCCTATTTCTGGCCCAGTGTAATATACCCAATAATATGAGGGAACAGGAAGAGACCTCTCACTGCAGTGATGCTTGGATTCAGCAGTGGACCTTCTTTAAACTCAAACCCTGTGTGATTTCTAGGCTGTACAACATAGACTTATGTGCACCAGCTCTCCAATCCCTTGGTGAGAAATTCGCTCATTTTATCAGACTCCTTAAGCCACAGCAGGGTGTGGATGGCACTGATACCTGGCCAATAATTTAGCTTAAGATGAACCACTGTATGTTTAAGTAATATTTAAAATATACTAGTAGTAGTTTTTTTCTTCACTCATCTTTAAAGATTTAATCGTGTATGCTTTCCACAGTCAATTTACCCCCACCCCAACCCTCTTTTTCAGCTTATTTTTATTTTAAGTCCAATTTTTGCCTGTCTGAGGACTCTCGTTGGGATTGTTTTTAATGGGACCTGGCAGGCCTTGCCTTTGGAAGAGAAATAAGCTAGCTTTATGATAGAGGGGGCATTGCCTAGGAAAGGGTGTCCGGGATAAGAAACCAGAGGTTCCTAGGAATAAGGTCTGTGACATCAAGGAAGCCCTCTCTAGTGGAAATATTTATTTATTTATTCATTTATTCATTTATATCAGCAGATAATGTTAGTGTTTATATCCATTCATAATTTTTTAATATTCTGACAGTTCATATTATGATCTAAGGTACTTGGCCTTCTCACGTTGGCTCTAGGGATCTTGTGCTATCTTATAGTGCCCACCAGGGATACACAGAGAGTGAATGTGAGGAAAAGATATAGATGACATAGATAGAGATATAGATGATAGATAGATGATAGATAGATAGATGATAGATAGATGATAGATAGATAGATAGATAGATAGATAGATAGATAGATAGCTAGCTAGCTAGCTAGCTAGCTAGCTTAAGTGCAAAAGACTCTGCACCTTTGCCTCCAGTAAGCAAGCACTGTGCTTACAGTGCAGAAAACTGATGGTCTTTCTACCATTATGGAAACAGGTTTCCCAGGGTCGAGTACTGCTTCCAAAGAAATATGATTAACCCAAATCACCATCGTACTTTCTTTGTATGTTCTAGTTTTATTTTGATTTGGGACTGTTTTTCTCCTTTGTGGGGTTCTCCATTTATACAGAACCCAATTATTTAAGTCTAACTGAAAAAACCACTTGCAAAACTACTCAAAAAGTGTTTCTATTATTTGAAAGATGCTAGAGAACTGAACGAAGGAATGCCATGAAGTCAAACTGTGACATGAAGAGGAAGACTATTTAATTGTCATCCAAAGCATTTAAAATGTAATTCTAAATATAATTAGTAAAAGCTGAGGATATTTTCATCTTTCCTTTAGTTTTAGGACATCTATGTTTGGAGGTTTTTATGTAAGGTCTGCCAAAGAATGCTTCATAATCAGGTAGAAGTCCTTAGTCTCTGCACAAGTATTTCCCGAAGTATGACCTAGTTAAAAAAAGGCTGGCTGCAATGCATTCCCTTAGTGTTTCTGCTCTTTTGTTTCTGTTAATCTGTAATCATTCACAAATTGCCTGGTGATTCTTATCGCCACTGAACTGTGTCTTCTTTTAAGGCAGAAATTTATTTCTTCTATGTTTTTGTCCACCCCTGCCCACCCCCCCCCCCCTTTCTTCTTCCTCACTGATATCTGGAATAGTCATTTGGCATGGTCCTAAAGAGAATCCCCCAGGCTCCTCGCAACTCACCAAGTGATGATAATGTCTGCTAGAATTGACATAGAAAACAAATTGAAATATCTGCTAGAAAACGAAGCAGCTCTTTGTAGTGCTTGCAGAGTGGTTCTAGAAAGTTTGGTTAATCTAGAATTTACCTAAAAAGCCTGTCAAAAGTTGTATTTCTGGTTCCCACTTCCCAAGATTCTGAGTCAGTAGGCCTCGGTGGTTCCTGAAAATCTGTATTTTTGCATGCTTCTGTAGTGGAATATTGTGTATAGATCAAACATTTCTGGTGTAAATTGAGGGTATATCGCTGATAACTTCCTATTCTTAATTATGACTGAATGTCAGAATTTAAAGTGGATGTTTAAAAACATGCCTTGGCCTCACATCCAGAAATTCTGATTTATTAGGTTTGGTTTACAGCCTAAGAATTTATGTTAAAATATTAAAATACTTCCCTGCCCCCCCCTTCCCCACTGTCCTCAACAGAACTCCACAGGTGATTTTTTTTTTTTTTTTTCTGTGCAGCCAAGATTGATAACCACTGCCATGGCCCTTAATCTCACCATGTCATTATTTGAATACTCCTCAATGATTACCAGGTAGAAAGCTGGGAAAGGTTGCATTCTTTGTGAATAACTAATACAGGGCAGAAAGGGCCAGATTATCAGCTTCCCCTCATTTATACATTGATTAGGCCTCAAAATATGACAGGCTGGACTTAATTGTTAAGAAAAGAGTAAATGAGACTAGTATATAGCTGGAGAATAGAGACCTTTTAGTTTGTGCTATAAGTGTCACATCAGTCTGCCCAGTTAAGTGATTAAAGGAGAGGCTCTGAACTGCATAGGGAACCAGTCCCTGATTTGTTCAGGGTCATGAGCAATGGCTCGAAACCATCTTGTTTGCAGATATTCCTTTCATGTTATTAGGCTGTCAGTTGACAGACTTTGCAAGATTTATGGCTCAAAACTCAAGTGTCCACATGTGTGTGAGAGGTTGGGATAGTGAGATGGGTTAGATGAGGTGAAAGGAGAGGGAAGCCAGCGCCTGAGTGTTACTGAGACTACCATACACCGGCCTTTGAGATTCAGCCTCACAACCCCTCTCTTTCTCCTCCTGGTTTTTTGTTTTTGTTTTTTGGTTTTGTTTTTGTCACTCTCATCCAGGTAGACCTTATTTTCTAGTTTCTGGAATTTCTGCTATAGGAAATTAAAATAGAAAATGAGACTTCAAAGGGAAGCACCTAATTTTTATGAAAAGATTCCTAGGGTACTTTTAATAAAGTCCTATCGAGGATGTAATAATAAAGATTTAGGGTCCCTGTGCCCAGCAATTGATGACATTTCTCGTTCTCTTGAGAAAACTGTTTTCACAACATAATGAACTATATTTTATTGGACCTGTTTGCTTCTTTCTGACTTATTTGAATGAAAATTCTCGATATTTAAAATCTCGCATTCTCTTCACAGTAGGAACAGTAATCTCCTGCACCTTTCTGCATTTCCCTCAAGACATTTTTCTCTTTCCTGCAAAAGGGAACTTGTCTATTTCTGTGAACTCCACCTTCACTTCCTCCATTCCAAAGTGAAACTTTCTAAAGGAAATGTAGCCATGTTACTCACCTACTTGAAACCCTTCTGTGATTCTCCTGGGTGTACTAACTCCAAACTTAGAGCAGCTTGCAAGGTTTGTTTGGAACCTAGAACTTGTTCTTATTCATGACCTCTAAACCTGTTTACACACACAAACACACACACACAGATACACACAAGAATTTTCCAGTAAATAGTTTTAATTCCTCAAAGTGCCATGTTCTCATGTTCTACGTGTATCCATATTGTCTTCTTTTTACTTAGATTTATCTTTCTTTCCAGAAGACCTCATAAAAGCCAACCCTGACTTCGAATCCCAACTTAAATACCACTTTCCCCATAAAAGTAGAAATGCTCCCCTTTAATCAGAGCATGTCAGGGGTCCCTTCTTTGTGTGCTTTTGTAGAACACAGTGTATACTCCACTACTAAACATGGGGCATTATCATTGTGTTATATGGTTTGTGTCCCCCAGAGATGGTATTTGAAAGCAAGTTCAGTGTCTTACTTGTTTTTCTCTATTGCCTCATAAAATGTTGAGGAAATAATAATCACACTTTGAAAAATGTCTATTGGCTGATAAAATAAAAGGAAAAAAAAATGACAACTAAAATCAGTACTAGGGATTGCCTAAAAATATGTTGTGGAGGAGAAAGAAAAGGCTTACAGGTAAATATATATGGGGAATAAACTATCAAGTTTCAATTTTGCCCTGTTTCTAGGACACCATAATTTAATAATCAAACTTAGCAGGGACCACTGTGTCCTGGAACCCCACTGGACCAAGCAGAGATGGACATGGTGCTTCGGTAGGATAGTATTTTCCAAACCCTGTTTCTTCATTACAGTACCTTGACAAAAGCTTCTCATTAGGGGCATCCCAATATGCTGTGTCCTCTGAATCCAGAGCATAACTATGGCTAATAGATTAACTCCACAATTGAAAGTCAAATTCCATTATTTTTGATAATCGGGAAGAGTATTTTGTACATCTGTATTCCTAATGCACTTGATAATTTATGTATTAAAAACCCAGAGAGATACTTTGTTTAAGTGCAAACTAAGTAATATCAATCTTCATTGATTTTCAGGTTTCATCACTTATTTTCAAATGCGTGCATGTGTGGGAAGATAGGTTTGTAGTGGGGCTGAGAAATTACACCAGTAAAACTACATGTGACAGGGGTCCTAAAAGCAAGTTTTAAGTTTACATCTCCTATTGCTGTGTATATTCAAAGGTAAAATGAGATTCCCCTTATGTGGGAAAGCACAGTGACTCTTGCTCTTTCTCCTGGCTTCTTCCCACCTGAGAATGTGTCTCACACGTGCTCACAAACGTGGCTCCTGGCCTGTCATGTGGTCTTTGCCGTGTTTCTCCTCTTTCGCTTTAATGCAGAAATGTCCCCTGCCACCCTAGGGTCTCCTTGCAATGCAGCACAAGTTCCTTATCCTTGTGCTCGTGCTGCCTGTTCTTTCCTGGGCTGCAAAGCAGAGCAGCCTTGCATTTTTAGTGCTTTCCATGAATTTCGTGAAACAGCTCTTTTATTTCATTTTCGTCTTTTTCTTTTCCCAGGATTCTGACATAAGCCCCTGAGAGAAATTGTGGGGTCAGGAAACAATGTTATGCCATATAACCTGCTGTACTTAAAAGTGCCACTCTCCTCTGAAGCTAACTCATTGTCCTTAGACTCGGTTTATGAGCCTCCGTTATTGTTTTCTCCCAGGATACCCTTTGTGGTTCAGGCAAATATACATCTAATGGGCAGCCCTCTAGATATGTATGAAATTGGGCAGCCTTGGGACCCTGGGGGTGAGGGTGGTATAACATAGCTTAAGGCAGTCAGATCTATAGCTCACTATACATCTATCGTGAAATGTATATAGACAGAGGGCCAGAAGATCCCCACAGTCCTGGAGGGTAATAATTTGCCCAAGGCTAGAGTTATGCTGTATCTCATTTGACACTCTAATCTATGCATTCTATACTTTTAATATTTCTCATTTCTTGTCTAACTTCTATCATTAGCCTGGTGCTAGACATACAGTAGGTGTAACATAAATGTTGAATGAATGGATGAATGCTATGTTTATATCAGCATCAAATGAATGCTACTTTATATGATGTATCAAGATGCTAATTCTGTGGAAACAATGATGATAGTATGCAAGCAAAACTATTGTGTATATTTTTTGAAATATCCCTTATTAAAAACTACTTCCAAGGAACTGATTTTTAAAGACATGACTCAGAGTTTTTATGGTCAGTTTTGTAGTTTATGAAGAAGTCTGATAATAATATTGAAATGAGTTTATTTTCCTAGAGATTTTAAACGAATATGAAGTTTTCTGTAAGATGTCTCTTTTAGATGCATAAAATTTTAAATAATACATTTTATAAGTCTAGTATCTTATTTTTAAAGTTAGAATATACAAAAGTTGGTAACATTTACATATATTACAATAGAAATGACTTTTATTTAGTTGAGAAGGGCTTTTTAATTCTGTGTGATCCTTAATTTTTATGTGGTTGTTACTATTCATTATAAAGAAAATATTTTACCCTTCTCTAAATTTCAGCTTTATTTTTTTAAAGGAGTTTATTTGTCTACATGGGAAGTATTATATTATATTCAAGAGTTTTATATTCTCTCTCTCATGGAAATTCAGGTTGTAGTAATGTTTATTTGCTTTTTTTCACAGTAGTGATAGCATACTAGGCTCTGAATAAAATAATATATATAGATACATTTGCATCCACATACATAAATACATACACAGGAATGAGTCCCTAGTACCTACAGCCCAATGCCCGCTTGCCCATCTTTTCATAGTTATATAAGATTTTCCTTCTACCCGGGGAGCTTGATTTACAGAATGATGGGAGTTCTTTTATACTTGCTAATTCTATTCTCTATTATATTTCAAAAGGCATCATATTATCTGCCTTGTCCAATTTGCTTCTGTGTCTCATTAAAATGGACTGCTGTGAAGCTAATTTTTCTTGCTCATTTTATTGATATTTTGGGAGAGTGAGATATTTTTCAAGCAGTTCCTGCTTTAGTATATGATTGTAGCAGCTGTCAAAAGAAGGCTTTAAAAACCATCCTCTAAAATAAATAAAAATAAAAGCAGCTTATTTTAGTATCTCTATTGAAATATAAATTACAGATCATTGATATTTTTCTCCACTTCCTTTCAATTATTTTAACTGAAGATTTTTTTTTTAAAGTAAGACAATGCTATGTATTTAAGAAAGCAAGTAAATGAACATCAACAATAAGAACAGTACCAACTGGGTTTGTAAATGGCCGTAACATAAATGTTGAATGAATGGATGAATGCTGTGTTTATATCAGACATTCAACATAATTTAATGCTATGTTTGTAACAGACATATAATATAAGAGAACAACATAGTAAAATGTAGCTTTGTTATTATTTACTACAATAGAAAAGAAAGTACAGCAGTGATCAGGTTAGCACAATTCTGGATCAATCTAAAAGCTCACTATGGAGGGACAGTTTAATTCTAAAAGCTTAGACTCAATCATTCTTGTCAAATCAACTACTTTATATATATTTATACTGATAGATATAGATATATATGTAATATATAGTAAATAAATACATAAATAATATATAAAATGCGTATACAATATATATCTATATAATAAAATATATAATAAAAGCTATATAAAGTATATGTGCACATTGGAATATGTATTTTAAATAATATATATTTATAAATGCATAATATATTTTAAGTAATGTATGATGAAATCAGAAAACAGAAATGACGACAGTACAAGCAACATCTTTCTTTCCCCTAAGAGATGCCAGTCTTGTGCTTTGTCTATGGGAGGCAGGTGGTAGGTAAGAGCATGAAGGAGCTGGGAACTGCCTGCTTTTGAACCCTGGCCCTGCTGCTTCCCTTGTCTCTAAGCCTTAGTTTGCCTTTCTGTACACTAGAGATAATTGGAGTGCTTTTCTTAGTAGAGTGTTTTGGGAGCTTAAGTGAATTTATGTTTGTAAAGCACTCAGAAAATAGTTCGTGACACGTAGTAAGAACTGTATGGTGTTTTTTAAATAAATAAAGATTTCAGTAGCTGGAACTGATCCGAAACAAAATAAATATTGTTTAGAATAACAAGTTACCATTTTTAGTAGAACAGAGAAAATGTATACCTTCTACATATTTACCTAGGATTTAGAATTTTGAGAGAGAGGAAATTGTTTTTCTGAATTATTCTTGACCAGAAGTCCCAGACTGGAGTGAAGTGTTAGGGAAAGAGTGGGAGGAAAAAGTCTTCATTGTAGTACCGGGGGCAGGTCCAAAAGGCCCACAGAAGTCGCAGTGCTGTTTCTGGTCTTATCAGCTCACAAGCAAACACGGTGTTGAGTTTATCAATTTCAACCTGCTCCACAGGCCACTAGTTTTACAAATTGTTAATATATGTGAACCTCTTCAGGTTTCTAAGTGAAATAAGCTTGCCAAACACTGGTTTAAACAGACTTATATAACAGTCTTCAGAGCTTTTTAAGGATTTCAATTCTATAAGAAATGCACATATGCATAGAATTCCCAATTTTTTTTCACCATGATTTCATTCTTTTTAATCATACGGCTATTGTTATCTTCCAAAGGTAGAAGATAGGGCATCAGTAGGAAAATAATAGTTATTTTTTATCCTTCTTATATTACACAGAGAACCGAATAAAACAAAATTAGCTTAGAAAGAAGAAAAAGAACAAAATGTTAATAATAGCTGGCGACTGAATAACATTTTATAGCTTGGACATATATTTATATATATATATTAATTTTTTCAGTAACATATATTTCTTCTATGTACTGACTTACTAACCCTCTATGTCATTCCCCATCTCCTGAAGTCATAGGAGATGTACACATAAGAACCCAGCCATTCCAATTCTGAGTAAATACCTCCTCTTAAAACACATTGCTTGTTAGTTAAAGGACATTCATTGTAATACTGGTTTTCAGAACAACAAAGAGAAATCATTTGATGTTTATGAATGACAAAATGAGTAAATAATATTCATGCAGACAATATATGATATTTAAAATGAAGGAACGAGCTCTATGTCAAACACTATAGATAAATCTTAAAGCATAATCTCAAGTGAAAATGAAGATAAAAATTAAAAAATTAAAAATACAATCGAATATTTTAATCACTAGCAAGTGGTTATGCAAACGAAGAATTAGTATAGGTAGTGGTGACATGAATATAGTGAGTTAACTGATCATGAAAAGTTAGGTCATATGATTGTTACTCTAAAGGCTTAAGAAATTAAGAGAGCTGCAGTTGTATTAATGCTCTCTCCTTCACTGTTTCTAGTGTTCCTCTACACTTCCTGAGAATCTCGTTCACATTTAGGATTTCATTATCAACCTGTATGCTAATGACACACATTTATATTTCTGCTTCACATTTATCTCTCCAACAGTAGGCCTGCATATTCATTGGCCTGCTAGACAAGTTTACTTGGATATCTCACGAACAACTCAAATGTGACAAGTCCCAAACAATTCTTTATTGCATACTACTGCTTTTCTTTTCACAAACAAACAAACAAACAAACAAATAAAAATGACCCTTCCTCTTGTATTTTCCGTATCTTGCTTACAAATGACACTCACGCTGAAAACTTGGCTGACTTTCCTAACTCACCACTCTCCTCCCATATACAATAGTATCAAATTTTATCAGTTCTTCCTCCTAAATTTCAGACCGACCTCTCTTCTTTATCTCTTCTCCCACTGCCTCAGTTTATTTACTAATTTTTTCCCCCTGGGTTATTGTATTATCTCCTTAAATGTCTCCCTGCCTCTAGTCTTGCCGTTCTTTTAAAATGTCCTATAGGTGTTTGTCAGTTTTTTCTAAAATCCACATATGCTATCTCTGCTCTCCATAAAATACTATGATGGTGTTCTTTAATTGTTACATTGACTCTGAACTCCTTAGCATGACTTCAAAGTCTTCATTGGTTAAACACTGTTTACCCCTTTACCTTTTCTCTCTAACCACTCTTGCTTTCTCTTTTTTCTTCTTCACTCTCGATTCTATTAGACTCCAGTCACATCAGCCTACACATCTTTTCCTACGTGTTTCTGTCTGCCTGCAATGCCCTCCACAACCCCAGTCCCCTGGTGTACTCCTTCAAATTTTTTTTATTACTTTAAGAAATACATTTATCTTGTATTTCTTCGTAAGTAAAAAAAAAAAAAAAACTATGCAAAAAGAACATACGTTTCTACTTACAGATATTTTGATCCATTTAGAATGAAAGCAGTGAAAATGAGTGCACTGAATTCCTAAAAGGAACAATAATATTCATTGCACTAACAAACCTAAATATTCTAGAATAGTCTGTGGTATAGATTATAATTTCAGAAAAAAAGTAGGAATTTTTTATAATTTTTGAGATATTCATAGGATTTGTAAATGCAAACAAGTTATTCTTTCTATTTTTAGGCGTTTGAGGACAAGAACTATGTGTTCATTTTGTAAGCTCCATAGTCCATAATCCCACATTTTATTTACCCAAGGCACTGAACAAATGTTTGCTATATTGAGAAACAAGGTTATGTTAAATAATGGGAACATACAATATCATAACATTTTATAAAACACGTGATTTCACCTCACAGAAATAATACAAATGTTAACTAGTGTACTCAAAAGGTCTTTGAAATAGCACTTTGAAAGTGTAAATGTTATTATTCTTAGGTACTCATAAAGAACTGATGAAGGGAAGTAGTATTTGTAAAATATCTGAAAATATGTTTAGTTTCCTCTATGCTAAAAGATGATCTATCTAAAAAAACCTTAATTATGTACTGCTCAGTTATGCTCTCTGTTTTAAAGAATATGACTTTCAAAAACACCTTCTTACTTGTAAAATAACTAGAACAAATTGTCATCAGTGCCTTTCAATATTAACACTAAAATTACATCATAGAAGAATTATCTTTGAAAGCAGTTTGACAAAATGACATATTAACTATTTTTCACTAATAATTTCTACCATTTAAAGCAGAAATGTAGAGGAGTGTAGCAGTAATATTTTAAGGTAGTAAGCATTCAGGTAACACAGTTGGAAAGTGAGCTTAAATATTCTCATCTATTTCCCCATTTTCACTTTCTTGTCATAAATACTTATAGACACACAAGAGAAATAGTGGTCTGAGAGTTAGCACATTGATAGTGATTTGGTATGAAGCAACTACTTATTTCCATTCAAGAACACTCAAAATAATTAGCAACTGGGAGGAGTGAATTTAATTTACATTCTACCCTTTAACAGATTTTCAGAGGGCATGTAGTTAAATACCAAACAGTATTATTATTTTTCTTCTTGGTAAATAAGTTAAATATCATTTTAGTTTCATAAGTAAATATTATATTATATGCCTGAGTGAGAAATTAGATAAAAATATATATGTATATTGAAACTTTTTTTAATTAAAAAAGAAAGCATATATTATTGTAATGCTTAGGTTTGACAGTAATTTAAGGAAGAAAGTTTTAAGTTTATACACTCTGAAGGATGTATGTTCGAACAATAAAACATCATTTACAATTGCTATAGATGGGTATTACTTTTATCTCATAACAGCTAGTGCGTTTTGTGTCATAGAATACACTCTCGTTGTGTGCCAAGGGACTCGTGAAAGGAAATAGAGTGAATGGTACAAATTTATGGAATATTTCCTCACTAGAGATTATATTCTGAGACCACATGAAGAGAAGGATTAGTTGCCCCATGGGCAAAGATATGTTTATTTTTTGTAATAAACCACTCAAATAGCCTATAACATATACTATACAATTTAATTTCTATTATATTATTTTTCTTCTATTGAAATAATTTTACCCTGATGAATGATTTCAATCATGTTTGCCATTTTTGTCATTTTTCAAATTGCAGAACCAGAATTTCCTGTGCTTTTCTCTATCTGGGGATATAGCTAGGGGAATGGAGTGATAAAGAGGTATGGATAAGTGATAGGTAATAGACAGACAGACAGATGACAGATAGATAAATATCCATACAGACATTTTTTAAATCAAGAGAAATTGTAGGACAAAGCATTTACTGAACAAGAAGTTAAAGAAAAGATAATTACATCTACCTTTTTATTAACTGTCACTAACTTTTCAGAAGAGATTCGTTATCCTTATTAGCAAAACCATTCTAAAGACCCGTACTGCATTCACACTCTAGAACTGTTTAGATTGACAGAATCCTTGTATTTTAGATATTCATAACCCCAACCAGATAGCACTGGCATGAATCTATAAGACAAAGATTGTACAATAAAGCACAGAATAAATACACACAAGTGAAATTAATTTAGAAGGCCTAGATACAGGAGTGTGATGATGAGTAGACAAAAAGAACATTGCCGAAGTTAAATCTTCTCTTCCTTAAAGCGGTTTCTGCAAATAGCTCTGGCACCAAGATCATTGTTATATGGCTACCTCCCAGAACCTGGATCAGAGCGCCTACTGTTTATTAACATAAATGCAGATATGTCTGCAAAGGAGCACTTCAAAATAACAGACCTTCACACTGTGTGACTAGTTCGGTGTTTCTTTATTTCTTTTCCCTCCCTTCCTTCCTTCCTTCCTTCCTTCCTTCCTTCCTTCCTTCCTTCCTTCCTTCCTTCCTTCCTTCCTTCCTTCCTTTTCTTTCTTTCTTCTTTCTTTCATCATTTGCTTTATCATTTGCTTTAGGTCATTCCTGAAAGCCCTATTGTGTCATTAGCTAGATTACACTATGATTTGAACTTATTTCTTCATATTTAAAAAGCTTTCCAGGGCCACCCTTTTCTGGTTTGCACTTAAGTGAAATTAAAAGTCTAACTGTTAGGTATTGCCTTTAGACCAGCTTCAATAGCTCCTCCAGCGTACATCCTTAGGGTCTCGTTAGGAAGAGGCTCACAGCATGCCTGACACCAGTTAATATTTGCAGAGCTCATTTACCTACATTGGAAACAAACCAAAAAAAGGCCAGACAAATCCTACTGAAGTGAAGAAGGCTGAGGGCATTAATGCCCATCATCTGGGTCACCCTTCTCTATTGGGGGTGAATGACCCAACAGCCGGTGACTCCTTAACTCATCTTAGCTGGATGAGACCTGTTGAAATGTCTTCATGTACCCTTGTTGTTAAAGTTCCCATGGAGAAAAATAAGTAACCCATAAACTGGAGAGAAAAAAGGAGTAAGGAAAGGATTCCTTTCCCAAATAAGATATGTTCTTTACATAAACCTAAGCAGAGATTTTATTTTCTAAGAAGATAAGGGATAATTTTCCCACTGTTATGCCTCTGCCTTGATGGCATCGTTTTTCCTTATTCAGAAATGCAGTGATTTGCAGTTTCTCTGAGAAAACTGGCCAACACATTCTTCATTCCTATTTCTCTTTACTATTTTAAAACTCGATTTTGTGGTATTGTCTGATATATGGCATTTAGATTAATGTATACATATGGAAGAAATCTAGTTTGAATAATTATGGGTAAAAAGTTCTCAACAATTGAACTCTGTCTTCACATTATATTAAAATTATAAAGGAGCCATCATGTTTGTTCAATTATGAAGATGCCTTTGGTTAAATATAGTTAAGTGTGTTTAAATTATAAGTACTAGCTTATTAATCTTGAAGCATCCTCAACTTTTATATATTGCTGGACTAGCTAGAGAATAGAACACCTGGTCTGTTTGTTAAAAAATAATCTGGTCTATTGCACTTATTTTAATAAAAGCACACTGGAGACAATGTGTCAAAACTTTTGAACCCTAGTAATGAACCCTAGGTTCAGTATTTTTCTAATGGTTCCTTCCTTTCCTTATCTTTTCTTTTTTTTCACCTCTAATACTGTTAAAGGCACAAGGTGTCTTTAAGTATTGCCCGGCAGTTTCGTCACCAATGATTTCTATTAAATTTTCATGTAAACCACAAATTTTTCTTCAAAACCATATTTTTGTATCTTGGGTTGTTTGTGTAATTCTTATTTCTTTTAAACGGGAAAAGTTCTTGAATTTAGAATTCTTAGGAAAGAGTGTACACTCATTATGTGGTTAAGCAAAATAAGTGGTATATGTGTAAGACTCAAGACTTTCTAGAAAAGGTCCTGTGTAGGTTGTTTAGAAGTCTACCACTTTCTTTCGAGCAAAAATGAAACTTGGTGTTAGGATTACATCTCAGAGTGGGAAGGTTTGGAGTTAACCCCATCATATTGAATGACCTCATAAAAATAGAATCACCTCTGATTCAACTGTGAAGTGGGGATAATGATACTTATTACAATGAGATAGTCATAATCATTAATGAATATATATGAAAATGCTATATTAACTTTAAAGCTCTGTTGGTGGACGGTATGTATACTTATGTGTATGTGTGTTTATTGTTTGTATCTGAGCCAATATGTATGAATTATCCCTTGAAACATAATTTTCACAACTTTTCTTTAAAGTACATCATACAGCATATCTTTATTATCTAGAATTTTATATATTAAGCTACTCTTCTCACTAATACTAACATTTACTCAATTCAGTTTGGGCCATAAAAAATGTAGAGAAGGAAATGCTTCTATGAGATTGAACCTAAGTATCTTAGTCAGAATTATCTCTTGCGTGTATCCCTTCTCTCTCTCAATGTAACTATGATTTTATTTTATGCCTTTTTTATCCTGTCATCTTGTAGTCCTTAGCTAATTGTCCTTCATCCAGTCACCTTTCTTGTGTCAATCTTCCACACTACCAATGGAATGAGCTTTCTAATAACAAAAACCTGACCATATTACCCATTCATTACAAACATCCAGTGTTTCTGCATTGCTTGTAGGATTCAATGCAATGCAATAATAGCTTATAAAGCTCACCTAACCTTTCTGGTCACCTGCTATTTGTCTCCTTTTACTACCCATGCATTGTGATCAGAGTTCAAGAAATACGATGACTTATAGTGATGGTCTTTCCTTTATGTTTTTCCCTTACTCTAGATATTATGGTCATTAAAAGTTCAAGTTTAACTATATTCAAGTTATCTATTGTATACTTACTTTTCATCACTAAAATTTACCAACCTCTTTCTAAACAGAATAACCTTTGACATTTTTATCATTTCACCATTTTCATATAAGAAAAAAATAGTGTCATGTAAACCTGAAGCCTCAATGTTTAATTTTTGTCTCCTGATTGAGGCAACAATGTATATGTCAATGATCAGTAGCTTTGGGTTATAACTTTTCTAACCATTTTGTAATGGTTATTTATATTAAAACTTTGATTATTGAAAAAAGAACACTGATTTTTAGATACTCAGGGATAGAATACCTAAAGGCATATACTGGTTTTCTAATAAAATTGTTTTTAAAATTATATAAATTATAAAAGTATTATTAAATAATTTATTTATAAATTATCTGTTGTTAAAAACATTGGAGAGAATATACTTTTCTGGCCAAGTACAGTATCCTGAATAATGTTATATCCAGAATTACAGATCTTTGCAGTCTTGTCAGGATCATGTTTCTGCATAATCATTCACCTTGTCAATTACTCAAATATGAGTTTGAATGAGTACAGTGTTAGTTTAAATGATACTGATCCCAGAATATTCCCTGGAATCTGTTCCTTAAAATAAACTGATAATATGAGTTTGATATATTATCAAATGCTATCTTATAAATTAGGATTAGAGGATAAGAAAATATATAGTTAAGAGTTCAGTTAATGAAATGCAGGGTTATTAAGTCATTTCTATGTCTAATCGATAGTGACTTCATTGAGGGAAATTTATTGAGTTTCAAAACCAAGTGACAGGCTATGCTAGGTGTTGACAGGAATAGGGAAAACACAAGAATCTCAAAGTTAGTAAATCATTGAGTATTTTCTCTTAGAATGGACAAAATAAATGTTTTCCTTAAGATTCAAATTATTTTCAGCAGTCTTCTTTTTTAGGGGGAGATCATTGAATTTGTATTAGTTGTGAGGAGAATCTAAAACACAAAAGAGAAACAAGGACTCAAGTCTTACTCATCTTATGTCCTTGGGGTTAGCCTGGCACATTATAATAGTTCACAAAATGTTTGATTAGTAAATAAATGAATGGTTAAATGTGTAAATGGATGGATAAACGGATGAGTGAATGAATAAAGACTTGACCAGAAGTCAGAAAATCAGATATAATAAATGTAAACAATGGTTTACCAAATCTCTATGTACATGATATACCTAAGACATATCACAACACATCATATCCCTTCAAATACATGTCATTTTTCAAGATTATTACTTTGGTCTGTGAAGGCTACTATTCAAAGTAATTCTGAAAATATTTTGTATTTAATTTCAGAATGATTTTTAAATTATATAATAAAACGGCTTCAATGCTTCATTATTTTATAGTAACATCTCAAAAATTTAACCAAATGTATTACCCAAGTGTTCTTACCCAATTCAGTAGACAAAAATGGGCTTATAATGACTTCTAGTCTCAAAAACCACATATGCCATCAGAGGAGTTTTGCTTATTGAGATGTATCCCAAAGAATATGTTGCAGTTTCTGAATGACAATTCCAAAAATGGTTAGAGCAGTAGAATTACTGGAATAAGTTTGCTGTTTCCAAGGAGACTGCTTTGAAGGGGCAAATTTATTTTTGTTTAAAGGATGTTTTTAAAAGTCTCATTAAATTATTGTCCACCTCTCAAAGCTACATTTAATATGTAAATATTAATGTGATTTGACCTCCTAAGAAAGCTACAAATATGTATCAATGCAAAGTAAAATAAATACTTTTTCTAAATACATATTCATTCCGGGTAAATGTGAATTATTTTTCTGGCCTCTTGGGCAATGATAATTCAGTGTGATTTAGTCTATAAAATATTTCCCTGGATTAGAAAAATTCTGAAATTTTAAAGTGTATTACTAATGGTTTGTCAATTCCAGGAGGATCAAGGATTTTTGTTTCATTGAATAAACATTTTTATTGTGTTAGCTATTGTGGTATAATGCAATGAAATATGCTGCCTTTTCGCCCCCTTTTATGGGAGCGTTATTGTGACCTACATGATAATTAATTTACTAAAATCATTTGAAAGGTTTTGGTTTTTTAAATGTATGAGATTTTTCTTTTAAAAAACGGACCTTGATAAAACTGCTTTTACTTTAATAACTAGTTCACCTTTAACCTGAGTCTTAAAAACTCTCCTTTTTAAGGAGGAGTAAAATAAGTAAGGTATTCTGAAATAGTAAACAATAAAAAAAAATTGCATAAACCATCTCATTTTGGAACATTCCATATTATTATTTAGAATACAGACAAATGAATTATAAAAGAAGAAGAGGTGAAATCTGGTTTATAGATGCTGGAGCCCATGTCCATTGCTGTGTTATTAGTCTATTTATTGCTCCTCTGTTAACATATGTTTTTTAATGTAGTAAATATGGATACTTCACTTAATGTGACAGATGAGTTCAAGGGGAATGACTTAGCTGACGAATTCATTCATCTACATAATAAGAAAGCAGTGTTTGTTAGGTTTCTATCAAGACAGGTCATCTAATAAGAATTCATTTGCAAATCAATCGTTGAAATTCAGAGTACATTTGCCCATAGAAGTACTGTTATGAGCTGGATCAGCAACCTACCCAGTGAAATCCCATCTAGATATCTATTTAAAACATTTAGTAATGTTGCTTTAGACTTGATAAATTAATCAGCCAGTGAACAAATAAGCATTTAGAGATTAAATGAAAAAATATGCCTACTAAGTTATACCCGTTGACATTGAAAGCTGAGATGAAAGTTGTGACTGTAAGAGTTGCATTTGCTTCTGTGCATTGTTTGATTATTGTTTTAATTAAGCTTATAATTTTACAGCATATAATGTTAAATATGTTTCACCTATTTTAAACTAAATGCAGAATTTAAATGAGTTATAATAATTTTATACAATTCTAAACATTAATTTAGTTGAATGAAAAATTTTAATGGTTTGGATTTATATTTACTTAATCAAATATTTATATATTTTAAGAAGTTTAAAAATGTTTAACTCTGTACAAGAATGCTAAAATACCATAGAAATGCTAATGAAACAAAAATAGAGATCGAATAGATTATAAAGCTGAAATGAAACTCTACTATAATGAAAATGGAAAGAGAATACTGAAGATGAACAAATGGAAATGAGAAGGAAAGTATCATTAGATTAATCAAAGAGAAGTACTGAATGTTAAAGGGAAAAACATTGTAATCGTCAGGGACAAGCATAAACTACAGAATATCTTAGAACTTGGAACACAATGGAGAACTTGGACACTGTTTTCATACCATATATACTTCTCATTTTATGTGACCAAAAACTGTTCTTTATGAAAATACATTTTCTCACAAATTTCACCTTCTAATGAACCTAGTCCATGGATAGATTTTTAAGTCCGTAGACAGAATTTGATAATACCTTCAGAATCTGATATTTCTTTTGTTATGGGAAACTTATATTGTTCTTTCAAAAATTTAGTAACTGAACACATTTACTATTGTATCTAAGAAAAAAATATTTTAAAGTTGTTCTTGCGATGGGATTATATTAATACATAAATTAATTGCAAAATATTTTATGAAATACTAAATTCTGCTAGAATTACACTGGGTATAGCTGGTTTGCTATAGACAGCAGATAAATATTAGGAATAATGAATGGCCCCACATAAGTTCTGAGAACTGGTATCAGGGAGGAATGAATTCAGGAGAGCAGGTAGAAGGAGAAAAGGGAAGGAAAAAATGGCAATGTGTCCTGGTTTCTGAGGTGTGTAGTATTTTAGTTCCTCAGAAGCAGACCACGGGACAAGGATTCATGTGTAAGTTATTTATTGAAGAAGTGCTCCCAGGAGAAATCAGTAAGTGAGTGGGGGCATGCAGGACAGAGAAGGCTGGAAGCCAAGCAGGGTGTGATTTCAAGAGAAGTCCTGACCTTGTATTGTGAGGGGCTTGGAATATAAATTATACCTTAGAGTTTTTATCATCTGAAGGCAAGGGATTTGGATTTTCACACAGCCTTAGCACTCATTGATTGTACGGGGCGTAAGGGGATAAGACACACATTGCCAAGAGCCTCCAGGTCCCTGCCTCTATAGTCCAAAGTGCCGCAGTGGCATAAGGGGAGTCCTTAAAAGAAAAATTGCAGGTGCCATTTAGGAGAAACAAAGCCCATGGAAGCTGGGAGCTGGTGCTCATAAGCACTAAAGAGGGGGTCTGATCTGAGTGCCAATAGTGTTTCTAAATAGAATTTCAAAATAGAAGCATCTGCCTTTGTGTTATTCCCCTCTCTTTCGATGACGTTCACTTTCACCTCCCCAACTGCCCTTTCCCAGCTTGTTCAAGTACCTGATACCCTAGAGCTGCTATCCGAGAGCCTGTATCCAGGCCCAACCTTCTTTCTCAGATTGCTCCATATTTAATACCCTATTCTTTTTCTATATCTGAATGAAAGTCTCATTTTCTTAGCACAGCTCGGCTAAGCATTGAGGAGAAACAGGTTCAAATTCGTGCCCAACTCTTATCTTTTGTTTTTAACAGAGAAATGTTGACCTGAGTATTTTATTCATAATATTTTAGATAGTTCGAGTGAAGAGAACTTGGCATGGACAAAGGGAGACATTTTTCAGCACAGAGGCCACCATGTGAACACAAAGTTACTCTAGATTGCTATTCTTGCTTTCTGTATCTTTGAACCCATTTGTTTTCCTCTCAGCACCTTTTTGGGGGTTTGTTTTCAAAATAACCACATGTTGTGATAGTAACATCAGGGAAGCAATGTCCCAAAAGTAGAGGGCTTGATAATAAAAAAAATTTGTAAGATTTTTCAAAATATACAGAGTACTTTAACAAATAAACAATAAATGAAAAAGAAATCTAATGAAAACATTTTTATCTATCTTAGAATTCATGAATATATTTTTTCTATTCCCTCCACTACTACTAACTGAATTCGCCAATCTTATGTAGGGTTAACATACATGTAATTTATTTGCAAGAAATACCTGGAAATATGTATCTGGGGTGTTCATTATATTCATTCTTTAGATATTTATTGAGGACCTTCACTATGAGGACACCCCTCTGAGCAATGCTTAGAGTACAATAATATCTGTTCTCACGGAGCTGACACTCATTTATATTCAATTTCAAGTTCTTAGCAGAGACCAGGGAGTCATATAAATAATATGAATTTGTTTCTAATTATAATGGTTAAGATTTATTTCTACAAATAACTTTTGACAAGTTTTAGATTTTTCTTATTTTCAAAATAAAATTTATACTTTCTTTTGATATAAAACAACAAATAATACTAATTATTATAATAAGATAATATACTAATTATAATTATATTATTGTAAATTATTATATTATGAAAAATCAGGACAAAGTAAGAGAAACAAAAATACATTTTACCTCATTGCCATAATATAACCACTTGAAATGTGTTTTCCCATTCAAATATTTTATTCTTTATATATGTATTTTTGTATCCAATTTTTTTTCACTTAACTTTAAAATATAAACATTTTTCTGTTGTTATAAATTCTTCAAAAAATTTTTCAGTGCGTCATAAGCATCCCATTGAATGAGTATTAGACTAACAATTCTCTGATTGTTGGGCAGCTAACTTATTTACGAAATTTTCTCTTTTGCTCTTTCAAAAAGGGTATCAGCCAGACTTTTAGTGATAAGACTTCTCCACAATATTTGTGTGGAAGGGGCATTAATGTTTAAAATCCTTTGTTTAGTGAGCTTCTGTAGTACTCTCATGTACACTCCTGCCAACTAAAGCCATTTATTTGAAATAAAACTTCTTATCTCAGGTAGTAGGCCCTAGACAGGATGGATTAGGCTTGGAGCTTCTCGCAACCATCTAAAGTCAAGCAACCTAGACTTGAATATCCCTAAAGGGTTCACACTTTACAGATGTTACCATAGGCCAATATTATCTAGAGCAAAAAGACACTTGTCTCTTTTGAGATCAGGCGGAGAGTTGCTCTTGGGTAGGGTGGAAGTTACTATGGTTCTTGTAGTTTGCCAGGAAAATCTAGTAAAAGAGGACTCTCACGAATTGCTTGCATGAAGGAAAGTGTGGTAAATTGGAGGTGGGGCATTCTGAGCACGTGCTGAGATTCAGTCTGGTGGGCTGAATGTTTCTTCCCAATCTCCTGATTTACTTCCAGTGACTGAGGCTGTCAGAGACTGGGGAGACAAAAGTACTTTGGAGAGAAACACATAGTATGGGGCGAGGTGTGTATGTGTGTATGAATGAGAACATTTTATTTGTTAAGGATCTTACTAGTGCTTTGAAAGTTATAAAACCCCTTATACTTTTCATAGGCTGGGATACTCTCTGGTAGGAATGCAGGGCAACAATTAGTCTTGTGTTGATTTCCACACAGAACTTTCATGTTTGTTTAAGGTTCTTAGAATCACTTTCATTTCATCATAAAGTCACTTCTTGCCATTACTTCAGTGAGGTATGCAAGAAAAAAAGTAAGGTCACAAGGATGCAGGGAAGAAAATGTTGTTTTCTTACATATGTGTGAGAAAATGATCATAGATATCCTGGTAATGGCCAGGATAAGTGTACTTATTCCAATAGTCTAGGCTTTTCTAGAAAACTGTTTTTAAAAGCACGTACTACTTTGAAACAGCAGTAGGCAGAGTTAAGACCAAATTGTGATGCAATCATCAAGAAAACTGTATTTGTAATATGGTTAATTAAATTTGCTGCAATCTTGAGACAAGCATCCTTCCTGTAAGTGTGCCAGTAAATCTGGTCTTGCTTTATCAAACCGAAGGGCACCCCCTCCTTCTCCCAGAACAAGTAGCTCATTGCCAGGGGACACACACAGACTGACAACAATCACTAATATGTTATGAGAGGTTAGATGAGTTTAAATAGAATTCGTCTCTGAACTGAAGGGCAAATTGTAAGAAATTTCTTTGTCTGCTTGGGATGCTGTTAAATTGAAAGCACAATGGGAGGTTTGGTAGAAGCAACAAAGGTTGAAATGATGGCCTGCTGTTTGGAGCAAGCATCCTGGCTTCACCAATGGTCCAGACATCTGCTAACAACAGCCACTCCTTGTCAGGTTCTGCCTCACACAGGGTGCAAGAACACTTTGCACCATTTAACTCATCAGAGTCTTCAAGCTCTATAGTGTGCTCTACATCAAGATCGTTTATGTAATAAAACAGAGCTAATTTAATTAAACATTTCAAAGGGAAACATTATTTTAACACTAATTAGATATGATTACAGTTTTTTTTTTCTCTACGCTAGGGCTGAGCTGCACTGAGCATCTTCATTTTGCTTTCTTTGCTAAATTTTGAAACCGCAAGTCTTACCAAATAACACAGTGCCATCCTGTGTCATGGTATTTATTCTAGTATGTTGGCATATTTGAAAACCTTTACCAAATTTAAGACGATTTAAACAAAGAACAACAGTAACAACAGCATAAAATAGTATGTATTTGTGTTGGTAGAAAAGCACGTTAACATATCCACTTATGGCCTTCTTTGAGACTCTTTAAGGTGATGTTCTGTAACTGTTAGGTTGGTACAAGCAAAAAGCATCTCCGTTTCACAGGTGAGAAATTCAGGGCACTGATAGCTTAAGCAGATATGGAACAAATCAAGGCTAGATAAGATGTATAGCTTAGAGCTTGCTTTCTGGGGGCATCCCTTTACGAGAACTATCAAAGTACTTTTGCTCAAGGTAGTTAAAACCCACCAGGTAAAAAACCTTTAAAATGTTCATGAAAGTCATGCTGTGTTGGTAATAAATAGACAGAGGACCTCTTTATTCAATGCCATAAAAAATGTTGTAGTATACTTTTAGCTAATTAATGACCAAAAATGTTTTTTGAACTCTCAAAAATCTAGTTTTACCTAAGACATATGATAACTGATATTTTTATTCATATACATGATATACTAATGGAAGCCTAAAGAAATTTACAAAGATTCAAGGTAAGATTTCTACAGAGTAAAAATATGCCTGTATGTTTGAAAAGAAGTCAGTTGAAAACCTTTTAGTGATAGACAGAAACTAAGGGTTTAAAATTTTTGAATATTTCTTTCAATGAGAGGAGACATTTTCCCAGTTTTTTCAATGCTATTAATGATTAAGAATAAGTGTAGAAGAATATGTATTAAATGGTATTATGATAAATAAATGTCTTTTATGTGGTCTTGAAAAACAGTAGCTTATTTTTTACCTCTTTCTTCAAATTCTGTGAAATTGTACTTTTTTAAGAAAGAGAGAAATTGGTTCTCTGCAGTCCTAATTAAAAAGAACTTCTATGATATGTTTTTCTTTTCGACTTCCAACCCAAGCTTGCGGGCATAGCTATAGCTGGAGAGTATATTGTGTTCATTTTGCTGTTTGAGTAGTTCAGGAAGAAGAATTTGCCTTTCAAACACCAAACAACTAATGTGATGCCCTCAGGACACTGCTGTCACATCAAGCTTTCTTTAAAACACACACATCATCGTGGTAGTCATCGTTGTCATCATCATCATCATTATCATCGTCTCATCACAAGCAGCTAAAGTTTTAACTAATATATCAGAGAGAACTTATCCTCAATTATAATTATGCAGTTGAAACTATCACTGGGATTTTACCAATAACTCCCAAATAAATGATAGATGATACACTATCTCATTAAGTCAGAATATTTAATTTTTATACAAATTCCAGAGACTGTGTGGGATTTCTTTTTCATTCATCATGTGCACCTTTGTAGATATCTCTAAAACTTGGAATAGGAAACTAAAGAACAAAAATAATAAATTAGAATATTTCTCTCTCCTCCAGTGAGGTCTCTCTCCCAACTTTCCATAACTTCGAACATGGAATCTCTTTTTAATTTTCAGTCTCTTTTGACCTTTACATCTAATACATTAATAAGTTACATATTTTTTCTCTGTGATGTCGTACAGTGTTTTTACTTGCTATTCCACTGAAACCATTTTTATACAGACCCTCTTCACCTCACTTCAATAAATTGCTTTACGAATGGTCTTCCTTCCTAATTCTCTTTAAATTTATCTGTCATGCAATTACTGTAATATCTTCCTAAAATAAGGCCTTTGTCACATCAATTGTTTGAAACCTTCCTGCCTTCCCACTGAGTTGCTTTTACCCCTAACCCCGCCACAATCCTATTCTAGACAAGACCCTATATCCTCTCAGTTACAATGCCAAGAAGTTGATCCTGCCCTTATTTTACTTAGAGTCTGTGCTTCATGTGAATTGTTGACTACTTTTTCTTTTCAAAATTGTTCTGTTGGCTTTTGAGAAAACGTTAAGCCAGCTTTTTCTTCATCTTTCTAGCTACCCTATCTTAATCTCCTTTATAGCTTTTTCTTCCACTGTCCACCCATTAAATGATGGCTTTCTGATAGGTTTAATTTGACTTTTTTCCCCTATTTTTGTCAACTATCTTTGAGTAATTTCACCAAAATCATTGGCTTTGACTACCACCTAACTGCTGGTAATCACCAATATTTTATTTCTTCAGCCCATAACTCATCTATTACAGCTATTTACTAAATATCTGCACTTGAAGATACCATGAACATCTCAAGTTCACACTTCCAAATGGACATTGTTTTCCTTACTTCAACCAACATTTTTTCTTACTTCTGTTTCTACATTTTCTACATCTTTATGAATGAACCCACTAATTCTGCTTGGATGAATCAGAGCCTAAGAATCTTTCTAGACTGCTTATTATACAAATATTTATTTAGCACCTACTGTCAGCCAGGCTTTTCTTTAGGCAGTGGAGTAAATAGACAAAAATCTATACTTGCATGAAGCATATAATCCAATAAAAGAAAAAAAATTCGAATATATGTATATAGTATAATGATAGTTTCTAATTTATTTGGATATAATTGATATATAATAAACTGAACATGTTTGAAATATACAATTTGCTGAGTATTGACATAAGACACCCCCCAGTCATCATAATCAAGATAATCAATATATCCATTACCCCTCAAAGTTTCTTATATCTCTCTCTATAGATTAGTTTGCATTTTCTAAAACTCAATACAAATAAAATTATATACTATGTACATATTTTTTGGTATGTTTTTTCTCTCACCATAATTATTTAGATTTATTCATGTTCATATATGTATCAACATTTCATTCTTTGTTATTGGTGAATGATATTCTATTGTATGTATATAAACGATTTGTTTATCCATTCATTTATTGATGTCTGGATTATTTCCATTTTGACTATTACAAATAAAGCTGATATTCGCATGTATATTCATATTTTTAATGGCCATAGTTTTTAATATCTCTGTAGTAAATACTTAGAAATGGAGTGACTAGATCATAGGGTAGATGTATATTTAACTTTTTAAGAAACTGCTGCTATTTTCTCACTAGTAGTGAATGAGATTCATTCCACATACTCACCAATATTTTGTACAGTTGGTCTTTTTATATGTCACAGTTATATGTCACAGTAGTTTCAATTTATATTTATGTAATGATTAATGATGTTGAGAATATTTTCATGTCCTTGTTTTCTATATTCCTATCTTCCTGGCGAAGTGGCTGTTCATATCTCTCGCCACTTTTAATTGCATTATTTGTGTTCTTATTATTGAGTTTTGAGAGTTCTTTAGATATCCTGGATAAAAATCCTTCATCGAAATGTGATTTGAAAATATTTTCCTGTAGCCTATGACTTGTCTAATTATTCTTTAAAAAATGTCTTTCGAGAAAAAGCATTTTTTATTTTGATGAAGTCAACTTATTTTTTACTTCTATGAATTATGCTTTGAGTACTGTATCTAAGAAGTAGTTGCCTAACCCAGAGTCATAATGATTTTCTTCTGCGTGTTCCTCTAGAAATTTTATAGATTTAGGATTTGTATTTAGGTCTGCGATTCGTTTTGAGTTAATATTAGAATATGGTACAAGGCGTGTATCAAAGCATTTATTTTTCGTAAGGGTATCCAATTGTTCCAGCATCAATTTTTTAAAAGATAGTAATTTCTTCATTGAATTTCTGTTTACACCTATGTCAAAAATTACTTTTTCATATATCTACAGTTCAATTTTTCAACTCTCTATAATGTTCCATTGATCTTTTTGTCCCTCATTGTGCCAATATCATACTTATTATTATTATTTTTAATTACTGTAGCTTCATAATAAGACTTGATGCAGGTCAGGTTAGTACTCCAATTTTGTATTTTTTCCCCCCTCAAAGGCTATTCCAGGGCCTTTGCATTTCATATTAATTTAAGAATAAATTTGTCCATTTCTATAGAAAAGCTTTTTGGGATTTCAGTTAAAATTATGTTGGAATTGTTGTAACGTATAGAATGAGGAGAATTGACATCTTAAAGATGTTGAATCTTCTAACCAATGATCTACATTTATGTAGATCTTCTTTAATTTACCTCATCAGCGACATCATATTCAGTGTGTAGATCTTACATATTTTTTCAGGTTAATTTCTGCCTTATAATTTTGATGCTATTATAAATGATATTGTATTTTAAATTTCAATTTCTGAATTTTCATTTTGGTATATAGAATACAATTGATTTTTTTGCATTGCTCTTATATTCTGCAGCTCTCTAAACTCGTTAGTTCTAGTAGCTTTATTGTAAATTAAATTAGATTTTCTACGTAGACAATTACATTTTCTATGAATAAAGACAGTTTTACTTATTGCTTTCATATTTAACTGTTTTTTATTGCTTTTTCTTGCCTTATTGCACCTCAATACAATCTCTGATACAAAGTTGAATAGAATAATTGAAATCTTGTCTTGTTTCTGATCTTGGGAGGTAGCATTTATTCTTTCATATTTAAGTATTATTCTACCTGTCAAGTTTTTAATGGATGTTCTTTATCATATTTAGAAGGTTTCTTCCTACTCCTAGTACACTGAGAATTTTCCGGAATAAATGTTGAACTTTATAAATGCTTTTCTACATCTATTGATATGATTTAGTCTTTTCTTTTGTAGTTTGTTAATATTGTAAATTACATTGACCAATTTTCAAATTTTAAAACAATCTTGTATTCTTGCTGTAAACTCTATTTGGATTCAGTTGGTTAACATTTTAATAATGCTTATATCTATTTTCATGAGTGTTACTGGTCTAAATTGTTCTTGTACATTTTTGTCTAATTTGGTATCAGGGTATGATGGCTTCATAGAATGACTTGAGAAATATTCCCTTCTTTTTAATTTCATGGGAGAGTTTGAGTAGAAATTATTCATTTACTAAATGTTTGGCGGAGTTTACCAGTGAAGCAGTCTGGACCTTAGATTTTTATTTGTGGAACAGTTTTTCTTTACTGCAACTTCATTTTTGTAAGTAGACATAGAGATATTTATGTTATCTGTTTATTCTTAGGTAAGGATTGGTAGTTTGTATATTTTACTGAATATGTCCATTTTGTATGAGCCGTCAAATTTCTTGGCATAAAGTTATAATATTATCTTATTATTATTGTAACACCTAAAGAATCTCTAGTGATGCCACTTCTCTCTGTCTTCATATTGGTAGTTTGTGTCTCCTTTCTCTCTCTTTTCTTTCTCTGATCAGTCTAGCTAGAGATTTACCAATTTCATTGATCTCAAGAACAGGCTCAGGTCTCATTAATTTTCTCTATTTTTTTATTTTATCTAATTCACTCTAATCTTCATTGCTTGTTGTCTTCCGCAAACTTTGGGTTTTGATTGTTCTTTTTGTTTAGGTCCCTGTGGTAGAAACTGAGGCCAGTGCTTTGAGACATTTCCTGTTTTCTAACATAAGCATTTAAAGCTATAAATTTCTCCCAAATATTGCCTAGCAACATCTTACAGATTTTGATATGCTATGTTTATATTTTTATTCAGTTCAGAATACTTTATAATTTGCTTTTGAGTTCCTCTTTGACCCTTGGGATATTCAGAAATGTACTAGTTTCCCAATATTCAGGAATGTTCCAAATATCATAGTCATTGATCTCTAATTTAATTTCAAGTGGTCAGGGAACATATGATGTAGGGGTGAATCGTTTCAAATTTATTGAGGCTTGTTTTATGGGCCGAATATGAGCTGTCTTTGTAAATGTCCCATATGGACTTGAAAGGATTTGTGTACTCTGCTTTTGTTGGATAGAATATTCTAGAAATATCAATTAGGTCAAATTGGTTGATAATGTTCTTCAAATCTTCCATCCTTAGTTATTTTCTGTCTACTTTCTATCAATTCTTAAGAGAAAGATATTGAAATTTATGACTATAATAATGGATTTGTCTTTTTGTTTGTTTGTTTGTTTGTTTGTTTTGCAGTTTTATCATTTTAGTTCATGTATTTTGTATCTCTGGTAGCTGGTTCATAAATATTTAGGATCGCTTTCTCCTCTTGATAAATTCACCCCTTTATTATTGTGAAACAACCTTCATTTGTGATTATATTCCTTCTTCTACCTGATATTAATAAAGCTGTTACAGCTTTTTAACATTAATGTTTTCTTGGTATATGTTTTTGTATCCATTTCCTTTTAATTTTTTAGGTCTATGTGTTTAAAATGGCTTCTTTTTAGGCAGCCTATAGTTAAGTATTGTTTTTTAATTCACTCGAACATCTCTGTGTTTTAATTGGATATTCAGGCCATTCATATTTAATGTTACTGTTGACAAGGTTAGGTTTAAATCTGCTTTCTTGCTATTTGTTTTCTACTTGTTCAATTCATTGTTTTACCTTTTTTACCTTTTAAATATCAATATTTTTAATATTTCTTTATTTTTTTATTTCCTCTTTGACATATAAGCTACAACTATTTGTTTTCGTGGTTATAGAATTGCTTCGAGATTTATATTCTATACATCTTCAACTAATCATCATCTACCTTTAAGTGATGTTATACCATTTCCCACATAGTCTAAAGCATTATAGTATTGTCTTTCTATTTTTTCCCCTCCTGGTATTTGTACTATTTTTGTGATATAATTTTATTCTAGAGATGATGTAAACTCAACACTATAAAATTATTTTTGTTTCAATTAGCTTTTTAAGTGATTTATACAAATTAGAAAAATATATCTAATTTGTCCAGGTAGTTACCATTTCTGTTCTTTATTCTAATTTGTAGATGCATATTTCCACCTGGAATTATTCATTATCTTTGCTTCAAGGACTTCCTTTAAAATTTTCTATGTGGTGGATCTACTAGTGATAAATTCTTTTGGCTTTACTATTTGTAGTTTATATTTCACTTTTATTTTCACCATATCTTCTTGCTGGGTATAGACTTTAAGGTTATTAGTTGTTTTCCTTCTTCTTTTAGCTTTGTTTATGCTTTTCATAAAATTTGAAATTTTTCTGTCATTCTGTCTTCAACTATTGTTTATTACCCCTTAGTTAATATTACTCTGTCTGCACATATATTAGAATATCAGAATGTTCTCTTCCTGGAGCTGTGCCACAACTCACTGATTATTTGTTTATTTAGTATAGTAAATTTTTCGATGTCTTCAAGTTCACTAACATTTTTTTTTTATTCTGTCTATCATTAATCCCATCCAGTGTATTTTTAATTTTAAACATTATTTTCTTTTCGCCCCTGGAAACATTGTAGTTTCCCTATGTAGAAGGTTGGATGTGGGTATTTTTAAAAATATTTTCCATGTCTTTACTTAATACTTTCCATATTTCCCCTAGATTTTTGAACATGTAGAAGAAATACAGTTAAATAACTGCTAAAATTGCTTTTAACACATATGCTGATTCTAACATCTATATCAATTTGGGATCCATTTTCAGTGATTTTTTCTTCTAATTATGGGTCTCATTTTCTTTCCTCTTTACATGCCTGGTAATTTTTTTAATCAAATGACAAAATTCGTAACATTTACCTCATTGGATGTTGGATATATCTGTATTCCTATACTTGAGTTTTTGTCTGAGACTCATTTGAATCAGATCAATCCTTATTGGGTCTTGCACATGTGGTTTGTTAGATGGATTAAAACCAATGTTTTTTCTATAGCTAAATTTTCTCTACTACTAAGATAGGACACTTTTGAATACTCTAACTGAATTGTAAGTCTTTCCAGCGTGGATGGTAGAATAGGCCTATCCTAGCCTGTGTGAACTCTAATTACTGTTTCTTCTCATTATTTTGGGTGGTTCTTTCCCCAGACTTATGCGGTTTTCCTACATATATACTGGTAGGTATTCTGCTAAATGCTTGAGAGGGAACCCTGCACACATCTGAGTTCTCTGTGTGGTTCTCACCTCTCAGATAATCATTCCTCTGAACCCAAACTGACTTTGTCTCTTGGACACAATTCTGTCTCCCTAACTCCCTAACCAATTCTATCTGAGCTCCCCTTTACTGAGCCATTGCCAGAAACTATCTCAAGTTTGAGGCAATCATAGAATTGAGTATTTCTTGCTTCTCAAGGATCAATGTCCTTGGTGGCTTGATGTGTAAAATTTTTGAAAACATTGCTTAACATATTGTGTCCATTGATTTTAGCTGTTTTAGGTGGAAGAGTAAATCTGGTCCCTCCTACTCCATCCTTTCCCTCTAGTATCCGTGGTTTTTTGTTTTTTGTTTTTTTTTAAATAGAAAACTAGACAGAAATAGTAGTAAACAAAGATGAGAATCAAAAGTTAATAGGTTTACAAAGATGAGAGGATATCCTTATCAAATGCCCTTTCCACCAATTTCCCATTAGAGAGAGAAAAAGGGAAATAGAAGAGATGATATCTCTACATACCACTGTTAATACTACTAGCAACAAACCTTCTTTGGACAAAGTCTAGAACAGATCTACTATAATCTAAATTTTTTACCTCACAGAGGCATGATACATTACTTCAGGTGTATAGAAATCTTTTCATATTTGGCAGCTCAGTGTTACAATTATCTCCAATTTATACCCAATCCTAAGAGATGGAATAGAGAAACAAGTTGAAGAGAAGAGAGGCAGTACTGTGTATTTTCCTCCTCCTGGTTTCTTCTCTCCCTGCCCTATACTAGTAAGCGCCTATCTGTGTATTTAATTTCTTCTGTTCCTGGGGGAAAATTTCCTGTTGATGGTTATAGTTACTTTTTCAAAATGGAAAAAAAAAAACTAGGAAAAAGAGACATTTTATTTATTTCTTAAAATTTGATTCAAAGGGAAGAACGTGAAAGGAGGGATATAGAGAAAAGGTTGTATAATTTGATCCCAGATATTTTATTACAAAGCAACCTCTAGCAGACTTTTAATGGTTACCTCATTTTATAATTAAGAATTCCTTTCCATTCACAAAGTTTACGACACCTAAATATAAACATGATTCAACCAGTGATTAATTCAACAGTTTGCATAATTATGTTCCCCAGCCTCCTGAAAACGATACCAACTTGCCTTTTATCAGATATCAGACCCTAATAACCCACATTTTTACTACCACCTGTTTACATTGTTACTAGAAGTTTGGGCATATGGCACACTGATGTAGTAGTATAAATAATAAATAATAAAACAGACCAGTTTATAATATTTGAGAAAAAAATATTTTGTTATTCAAATGGATTTTATAAAGTGCATTTCACCTGTGTTTATTAGGATTAAGTTGTATCAGAGAAGGTACTTGTCCTTTGGGACAGCAAGTGTGCTTTCTGAAATTGGCTGAAGGTCATTTGGCTCCAGAAGGATTTTGCCAACCATTTACAATGCAAGAAACTCTACTGTGAACAAGAGATGGTTTTTGTACTACTATTTTTTGTCAAAATCTCTCTCTATACCATAGGTAATATTATTAATAAATTTATGTTCTTTTTGTTAACCTTGATACATGTTTAAGTGAAAAAACCTTTTAACTTTAACTTCTACCGTCTTCCATTACCCAAGTAGTCCACACTATTTTTTTTCTTAAAACTTCTTGCCGACAGATTTTACTTTGTTTAATAATACTTTGCAACACTTTGGATATAAATATGTTTCACCTGGTAAACTATTTTAATACCAATCTGAATTAAATTATGTAGAAGAAATATTTTAAAAGAGGTTTAAAACATTTCATGTATGACTAGTTTTTTAACAGTAAAGAGAGATATTTGCAGAAAGTACTTAGAGTCATTTATAAAGTTTTGGGAAAGTATGCCTTTTTTTTCCCAGAATGTTTTATGATTTTATATTTGTTCTATTTCTTATCTAGAAATACCTAATGCATATGCTCTGTCCTTTCCTCTGAAGCTTTTGAGGGTTAGTGGTTTTAAAAAATTATCTGTTTTAAATATGTGTGATTGATAGAAATATAGTTATGTGGTACTTGAACTATTAGGATATTTGGTTCAATTTTTCTATAAGTTTAACTGAAAATCTGAAGCTGACTTTAGTCAGTATTAAGCAACCTTAGTATTTTAAAGAGAGATTTTGTTTGCATTTATGCATGCTTTTGAAAAGTAGAACAGTTATTTATTCTTACTTTTTATTAAATGACAACAATGATTTATAGAAGTATAGACATACATTGCTGAGAAGATTCTAAGATCTTTTATCATTAAGGTAAAAGAATTTGTTATCTATTTTTATGGTGCAAGTTACTAGGTTTAGTCTCTTTTGTCCAAAAGAGAAAACTCTCAAACTATCGACTTCTTTGTTAATCTGAACATATATAAAACACCTTATATTTCAAAACTGAGCTATAAAATAAAAATACATTTAGATTGCAATACTATCTCAATTAAGACAGATTATAAGGGTAAGCATCACCTATGTGACTATCGTCTTTATCTATAAAGTTACATATGATCAAATCCACATGTCATTTTCCCAAAAATGATTGTTTTTCTCATTTACAGCCTTAATTCATATCACTTCTCTAGGCATGAAATGCTCATCATTCTTTTATGGAAAAAGCGTTGGCCCATTCACATTTTCTTCTTAACAAAACCTTTGTTTTCTGAACATCGCTCCCTCTCTAATTCTCTACTAACATGCCCACCCCATTACACTCCCATAGCTTCCCATCGGTGGTAACATCTATATGATTCAGATTTGAAATGCCAACTGACCGGCATTGACTAGTACTATACAACCATTCACTGTTTTGGACACATTATCCTTGAAAAACACTTAAGTAATTATGAAATATGCTATAGGTTTTTCTGTATTTTGTCTTCACAACCGGGGTGAATTTGCTCGTAAAAGTCAAGAAGTAAGCTGTTTATTCAGAAAACAAACCCTAATAAGTGGGATCTATACCATCTCTATAATTACCTAAAGGCAGTAGTGTTTTCTGTTAAGTTTGGATTCTAATTATGGAACATGTATTCATTAGAATCTCTAAAAGAAAGCATTCTCTGATCCAGGCAGAGGGCAGACAGGTAATACACTTGAGTATCCCCTAAGACTTGCCTTAGAGCTCAATTCTTACCACCCCAAGCAATTTCCCTAAGGCAAGATTCCATTGGATAAAAAGAATCACTCTTTGAGCGGAATTTGAAATGCTCTGATTTCGAATATAGGCACATAGAGAGCAAATGTTCTCTAACAGGTTAAAAATTATAGTTTGTGTCTTTAAAAATCAAATTGTTCAAAATAGCAAGATAGGTCTGTTTTTTGAAAAACCAACAAACAAAAAACTATTTTCTGGGCTAACTACAGAAACAGCTTCTAAATACATTAAAATATTTTATCCCATTATTTGTTTTGACCAATTGACCACAATATTAAAAATTCAATCATGGAGCAGCTGACAAGTGCAGTTGCCTAATTTTATTTAAGAGTTTTTTTCCTTTTTCCATTTTTCCATCCTGTTAACGCTGCTGCCTGTGCCCAGACAGTAATGGGCTTCTTGTATGCCCACGACTGTTATGATCATGTAAATTTATTGGTGCTTAGAAGAAGCGAGCTATTAAAACATTACAACAGCCATTACAGCCGAGCTCGTGTTGGCTTTCGCTCCCAATGAACATATGCTTCCGAGTGAATGCCTAAACTCTTATTTATGGATTTAATTTAATATGCGGAAAGAATTCAAAATTAAATTTTGTGTCTGCCTCCAGAGAGTGTCAGTGTATAATAACATGGTAATTTTTACACATCTTTATGAGAAATGGGAAAATTAATTCTTTCTGACAAGTTGTAATTATTCGACTTGGAACAGTTGCAGCTGAGCAGTTTGCATGCCTGTTGTCTGGTGTTTCGCAGTGTAAGGGGAAAACTCAGGGATGGAGATATATTGTGCATCTGAGAGTTTCTAATAGCTTCTGACATTTTAGCCTTGCATATTATCAGGGTGCTCTTTAAGGAATCGAGGTATAATCTATTATGTTGCCTGGGACACACACAGTGGCAATAGCTGAAACATCCTACAGCAATTTTTAAAATGGAAGGACTATCTCCGGGATCATCCTGTAAATGTACATAGTTGAAATTGATCTGACAGATTTTTATGTCTCTTAAGTGTACCTATTATGATCTGTTCTTTCACCTGCATATCCTGAGAACAGAAGGTCATTTTGTAAGAATAGGATTTTAGACTTGCATTTTTAAGACTACGTTTAAAATGAAAGTATGTGTTTTCTTACTATCCTACCAACATGTTTCTCCACTCCTACCCTGCAAACACACAAATGCTTCTGTAATGAATGCCCACTCTCTCCCCGAATCTTTAGATTTGATGTTTAAGTGCTCATGAAAATGTAAGATTAACTTAATGCACAACTAAACCAAAACACCACTGGCTATGTTAGCAAAGAAAATATGGAACATGTTGTATGTGAAGAGATTGTATGTTGATTGACAGGCCAGCCTGGAGGGGAGTGGTGTCATCCCTGTGTGTAGGATCAATATAATCTTTGCAAAATAAATGCAAACTGCAATGTAAGAAAGTGTTAGCAGATGAATATGAGAAAAATTCAATTGTCAAAAGCAAGCACATTTCCTTTTTTTGCTTTGATACTTCTGCTACAGAACACAGGAATAAACAAGTGGGTATGCCTCTGTTCTCTTGGTGCACTAAAACTTATTCTGACATTGTTTTTTTGAGAAGATTTTGCTAAAAGTTTATATTTAAGAATGAGATGTAAATCAGTTACACCCACTAGTGGCCTCCAAAATAGCACGATGCCTTTTGCATGATGCCGAGTTCTCACCAGGTAATTGCATTGCACCTGCACACATTCCTTTCACATTCTATTAGCTACCAAGTTCTTTACTTTCCATCTCAAACTACCCAACAGTAGGCCACTCTATGAGATACTACATCTCAGCCCTTGGTGGTAGATTTGATCTTACCTAGTTAAGATGCACAAAGAGCATCCTGGATGAGGACAACTTTGGACTTTATACATTTTCTTTTCCCTGATCACCACTGGTATGCTCTCATGTAGTCTCGCTCATTCTAATATACGATCAAGAAATATAATATTTGTAAATTGGAAATTTATGCATAATAGTTCATCAAGGCTAATGTTAGAAAGCTTTTTCACAACTCAGTGAATGGCAATTGATATATGACTCCTCCAACCCCCTCCACTTTCATTGCACCTCCTCACCACAGGGTGCGGCAGAATCTCAGGAAAGAAGGTGCCTGGCATAGGTGTGTTAGATTACTTTATTAGACCACATATGCCACCCGTAATTGTAAATAATGACTGCATTTATTTTGGTGTTTTATTTACCTTTTTTCTCTATGCACTACAAACTAATTTTTAAAAGCTGGGTTTTGAAAATGGAGCTGACTTTGAAATGTGAATAGTACACTTAAATCTTATCTGTTCTTGTAAGACCCACATGTTTTAAAATTTCAGAACTTTATTAGCCCTGTTCAGGAGTGAATGTACTTTTGAAGTGCAGCATGCGATTTTGAGTGTGAACAGATCTTAAAAGATTTTTTATAGCATAATAAACTTATTAAAATTCTAATTTATTTGAGGTAGAGTGATGAATGACCAGTTTGAATGCATCAGGTCACACCCACATTTAAAAAAAATAACCAAACATAAAACAACTTTAGAAGTAGAAGCAAGGGTCCTTTCCAAAATGGGAATTTGATATTAAAGCAGCTTTTAATTGTTTAATAAGTATAGAAAGTATAGAAAGTCATGTGTTTGGAGTATGTTTTCAGAGGTCCAGAAAGAGCCTCTGATCAAGTCAAAACTGCCCTTCCCACCCCACCCCCACACCCTCAGGTCTGAATCTCAAACACTAGCAGCGCTGGTTAAGCACTCTACATCCTTCACTCATGTAACTTAGTCAACACGACACGTTTATAAGACAGATACTATTATAATCCCCTTTACACAGAGGGAAACTTTTAGGGTTAGAGAGGTTAAGTAATTGTGAACTTAATTGAACTATAAGTTCACATAGGTAGTAATGACTGTAAGTGGTACTTAAACTCACATTTCACTGTAAGATAATCACTTCCTTTAGTTGAAAAGGTCACTTACTCTCTCTATAAGATAGCTATTAAAATAGAACAGATACAGTATGGGAATTTGGACTGCTGTGGATTGGATTGTGGTGAAATGTAAACCCAGGACTCTGCTCCACGGTATTCTGTCCCATCCAGATTCCTATACTTGCTTTCCAGGTCCCCTAGGTCTCTTCACATTGCAGTCCTCCCTGACTCTTCTTTCTTACTTCACGTGTCCTGTTACCATTGTCCGATACTTTGATTTTAGTATCTCTCTTAGGTGCTTCTTTCCTTTCCATTCCTGTTTTCAACATCCTACTTCAAACCCTGGCTATTGCGATTATTTTTTAAAAAATTCTTCTATCTTCTGGCAGAGCCTCTCTTTGCCCAAACTTTACTCTGAACTCTCTTCTCAACTAGGACTTGACTTTTGTGCTTCCTAGTTCACCTCTGCATTGTCCAGTTTCAGCAAGAACCTTGCTAAATCAGGTTAGCCAGAATCTCTTGTCCTCAATATCTGATTACCCTCAGTATCAGACTAGATTCTTCATCTTTCACCTCCTTTGGATGAAGTCTGAATACCCTGACCTGCCTTCGGCAAGAATCTTGTTAACGTTTGTTTAGCTAGGAATCAACTCTTACCCCTGATGATTCCTCTTACTAATTTTCCAACCACTGAACCCCATTCTACAACTTTGCTATAAATTCCTGTTTTTCCTTTTTGTATTCTAAGTTCAGCCTAGCCTCTCTCTCTCTTCCTACAAAATCCCATGGTAACATCGTGGTCTCTATTTCCATTGTAATACTCCCCTGTGAATAAAGTCTACTTTACTCTTTTAACAAGTGTCAGGAATGAATAATTTTTCTTGAACACTTTCCAGTTTCTCATAAAACTATAGAGTAAATGATCCTACAGTATACCTCTGATGGAACCATTTCCTTATTCAGAAATCTTAGTGGTTCCATATCATCTACCATATCATCTAGACTCAGACTTGACTTCGCAGTAATTTCACATACATACTTTGTGTTCCGACTAGAGTAGGTTCCCATTCTCTGAATGCATTCCAGTCTTCCCAGTCTCTACACCTGGGTTCCCACTTTCCCTTCCACTTAGATTACCTTCCCCCAGGCCTCATGAATTCTCTTATAAGGTCCAGGCCATATGCCACTTTCCCTCTAAGCATCCTCAGATCCATCCTGACAGTCATCCTTCTGTCCTCCGAACATCCAGAGTACTTTGTTTATACCTGTCCTGTTGTAATTATTACATGTGGCACTTATTATTTATGTCTGTCTTATCTCTTCAAGATAATAGAGCCTCAGAAAAACAAGGAATGCTACTTGCTTTCATTTATCTCTCTCAGAATATGAGTGGATTCCACGTAATAGATATTAAACAATTGCTTACTGAATGTATAAAATCGAATTAGTCAAAACCACCAAGAACAAGCTTGTAGTCTGACGAAAATCAAATTTATTGGCTTGTAGTGAGAGAGGGAATTCCAAAAAACCATGGAATTCCCTTAACTAGAGCAAAGAGGGAGCAACTTTTTAAAAAATTAAATTTATTGAAGTGACATTGGTTAATAAAATTATATAGATCCCAAGTGTATAATTCAATAATATGTCATATGTGTATTACATTGTGTGTTCACTACCCAAAGTTAAATCTCCTTCCGTCCGTCACCGTATACCTGACCTTCTTTCTCCTCATCTACCTTTCCCACTGCTCCCTTTCCTACAGGAAGCCACTTTTCAGGTTGGGTTCCTACTGAAAAATTCTCGAGAATCTTACAGAAGGAACGATTAGTTTGGATTGGCTGCTTTTTCTGCAGTGAGATTAGAAGAGGGCGTTGACTAGGCATTGGATGCTGTCAAATTTTAGACCCAGGTGGTTTATTTAGAACCAATTGGATATTCTTGATAAGAAAAGAAAACAGCAAAGTGGGTCTGGAGTGACATTGGTAAAAATAAGGGGGTCCTTATGTCATTTTGTAACTGCTACACCGACTGGGAGGAAACAGTGCATTCTGGTTGTAGCATTTGGCTTTTTCTGTGCCCGACCTCCTAGGCTAGATCATGGCAAGGCTGCCTTCTCTTCTTTTCAGTCTGAGCTGATGTTCATTCTTTCGGTCTAGGACAGATATTGATTCTTACAAATAAGCAAGCAAATTAAAAAATATACAAAGGAAAGATACTTTTATTTTTCTGGGTTATTATTTAATTAAATAGCTAGAACCTGAAACTAATAATTTTTAGTGGTTGGGAGAATATTCTCCTTGTTCTCAGTAGTTTAAAAATGAATCTTCATGCACATATAAGTCTCAAGTCAATTGTCTACACTTATTTTTACTTTTCCTTTGAGTGACTTTTTTTTCCTTGTGTCACCAGATAATTCTTTTTTTATTCAACTCTCTCGTCTTTGGCTCATTGTTCATTCTTTATATAGATATAGAGCTCTAGAGATGTGCTAAGAACATTTTCACAATTTCTTCACTTTCTTGTCCATCTCCCTGTCTCTCAAACATCTTTGGTTGGCTTAATGGATCAGAAGCCTGGTTTTATGTGTGTTTGTGTATGTATGGTATAAATAAGTACACGTTTTCTCCCCATCTCCAAACACACACACATGAAAAGGGAGGTGTGAGACTATTTTTATTAAAGTTTCCTTAGAGCAGAAACAAGTATAATCAATGCTAGAAATTGTTAAGCCATTTTCTTCTAAACCTGCAATCTTTAAAATTAGGTTAAAACCCTTTATGGCAGGCTTTTTCATGATATTTGTAGACACTGTGTTCTCTGTTGTCGAATTTCTCATGGCGGCGGTTTTTAAAAGGTACCAGATTCCATCCATTCCAGGTTACTTTCCCTCATTCCTTCTGAATGAACCCACTAATAAAACTCCTAAAAATTTATTATTTTTTCTTTAAATGGATACCACAGCTGAAATCACATATTATTTGGCTCAATTTAAACATTAATGTTTCTTCACCTGCATTTATCAACCTGTCTGCAACCAGAATGTTTAGAAACAACATTTTTTTTTAAAATGACCTCACCATTTTAGAATTCACAAGGAGAGGTGTTCCATTAGCAAAGTGCTCAATTTCTGATTCAATAGAACAAGGTAATTTGTCCTAAAGTAGAAGCCTCCCTTCCTAATTTTGTTGAATGTTACCTGGGCAGCCCTGGTCGCACATCAGAGAGAGAGCATGTCAATATTTTTGGTGTGTGCTATATATCAGAATGTGATTATAATCATTATATCCCTATTTGCATTTCTCTGGCTTTCTGTTTTCTTTTTAATTGGGTTATAAAACAATTAGTTAACACCATGTCTTTTTAGAACTCCCTGAGTGGGCCAGAAGCTGTTTGTTCTCCCTGGACCAATGGGGGAGGGGACCCTCAGGAATCTCATTTTATTTACAGCAGGGTGAAGGTCAGAGAGAAACAGTTTTTGTTCTTGTGCTGTTGCTTTCTGTTGTGACCTCTCTTGCATTGTTTGGCTTCCCTACTCCCCCTGTGCTTTGAAGAGCCGCACACCAGGTGTTCCTGTTCTGAATTACACATGAAAGAACTTCATCCCTGGACTAATTAACTAGTAAACTGTACCCTTCTCCCCTGGGTTTAATTGATGCTGCTTTTAAAAGGGGAAGGCAGTTCGTCACCCCCATCCCCCACCCCCGCCCTGATTTCACACCGCAGTCATCTCTTCTTTTTCTTTCTCAAATGTAGAGGATGTTCCAGATGATTGTGACATCTAGGTGAGGTGCCAGAGCCAGTAGCATAGTACATAAAATGATTACCTTGGATGAAAGGAGATGACACCGGACTTTCCTTCATGACTTTTTAAAGCTGAGCATGTGACCTTCTCCAGGGAGTAACACGTCCTGAGTGATCTACTTGCTCGCAGTAGCAAGACCCAGAATCTCATGAGTAACTTTCTGCATTTGATTTTATATTGTATTAAAGCAGAGCAGGAAGCCACTGTGCCATCCAATGTTTTCTACTTTTATTGCAAACTTGAAAATATTAGAGAAATATTAAAATCTATAGAATCAGATAGTATATAATCCTGTCTTCCAGGATCACAGTGCTAGGCTCATTTTATTTTTCACCTACTAGGGATCCTGGTCTCCTGCAAGCAGTCTTCTCTGGGCATTGATGTGTGTTCCAGGAAAATGCAGGACTAGGCGCATGTGTCATGCAACACCCTGTTCTTTCTTTTTTTCCTGTCCTCTTCTTTAAAGTGCCTTATTGTATTTTTAAGAAAGTTAGCATTTACAATTTAGTTTATAAATTCTGTAACTTTTTCCATCATCGTTTGATTGTGATAATATTGTTGGTCGGTTTTTTCGTTTGATCTCTAAAGCTAGACTTAAAATATTTATAGTCAGTTTTAATGTGTGAGGGCATTTTAAAATGCTCTCTATAAGAATAATTACTTATATAAACTCTATAACCTCTTATATGATTTTTATAACTATGAGAATAGTTAATGTATATTTGAAAGTTGCTAAGGAAGTAAATCTAAAAGTTCTCATCAGGAGAAAAAAAATATAACTGTAAAGTGATAGATGTTAACTAAACTTACGTGGTAACCATTTTACAACATATACCAAAAAAAAAAGAGAGAGAGAGAGAGAGACAATTATTTCTCTATACATTTGGCTTTCTGGGACTGGTTCTTAAAATTCCAGCTCAAGAAGTAGATATTTCTGATGCAGTTATCTCTTCAATAATTTAACTTTAAGACACCTCCTCCTTGTCTTCTACTTGTTTTCCATATCACATGAACGCTGATGGACATTTATTATTCTGGTACCAACTTCCAGAACAGAATGCGAATGACAAAAAAAAAAAATTTGTGATGATACAATTATGATTATAATCTCTAAAGTGTTAGTAAGAAAAGCTTTTTTAAAATAAAAATAAAAATAAAATGCATTAAACCTTAAAAAAAATTCATGCATCCTGTTGGAAAACTTTGCTCTATACCTGAAGAATTTACTTATTGGATTGTACACTAGGTACATGTGATAAGATTAGAAAGTTTAAAAATTTTACTCTGAATTTTAACTTTGCTTAATTGAAAGCCACTTGAGAATAGGTATTGTCTGTTTCTATCATCTCTGTATCCTGGCCCGTAGTAGAATGCTTTGGTACACGTGTGATCAATACTTATTTGTTTAATGTAACTGAATTGAACTTTTTTTAGCTTTTTACTTAGCTCTGTGTGTTGAAAAGAGCCAGGAATGCAAACTTGACAGGGTGGTAGAGCAAACAGTTTTCCTTAAATTATTAACTAAGATGTGGTAATGTTCCCTGAGTCCTTTAAGACTTGAGTGAGTCTGAATTAGCCTCTGGTATGAGAGAGAAAAATATTAAGAAAAAATGCTGAGAATCTAGTTCATTGTAAACGAAATGTGGTAGTAGCGGATTTATACCCAATGATCCCGTGAAGTCTGAAAATACTTGTTTTAAATACAGACACAATTTTAATAACACAGATGTGTACCATTTTCTCTCCTTCTCTTTTTCTCACATATCCGACACATGGTAATCACATGAATTTATACTGTATGCCATTACTCACATAGTATGTAATTTTTAAGTATAAATAATAGCAGCTGCAGATCTAAAATCATCCACCTGATATTCAGTTCTGTTGTACATTTTCATCTTCTCCATATTCTTACAGTGAGATTATAAATATCTATAAAGTTAATGCCAAATATTTAAAATGTTAGTTTAATGATGCATTTCAATATAAAATGGATAACTTTTACTTTGTGAAATGGAATCAAATGTATAGATAAATAAATTTAATGAACAATAATTGAAATTTTACTTATATGATATATATAGTATTAGATTCTGGGTTTTGAAAAATGCATTAGATATTTTTCTTACCATCTAGAATCTCCCAGTCTGATGTCCAAGAATACCATGCAACTAAAACCATGTAATACATTGTCTTCAACACTATAATAAAGACATTTAAAAAATATGACAAATGTACCCAGAAAGGTTAACTCTGAAGAGATCAAAGTTTTCAGAGGCAATATCACTGTAGTCAAATCTTGAATGATGACTATTTAAATGCAATTCAGGGATTTCTAGTTTAATGATAATGCTTAACTGGAAATCAGAAAGAGGTATATGTTTGAGGAATGGAAAATAATGAGTCACTGGTAGATATGCTAGATGTTAGCGGCTTGGGTAATCCAGAAAGAGAGAGCTCTAGGTAAAAATATGGAGCTGGCATTCGGAAGAGAAATTACATATAATACACACAAACACACACAGACGCACATACACAGACACTTTGTTGTCTTCGAGGTATAGTTGCTAGTTGAAGAAAGCCAGGAGTTAAACAAATTGACCCATGCAGAATGTGCAGGGGAAGAAGGATGATGTCCACCTGGAAGGGGCCAACAAAAGGCGAGGAGGAGACAGTATTGGCCAGAGTTGTTGTGAATTCCTAAGATAACTGCAGCCTCCGCCTCCTTTCTCTTCTCCTTAAGGATCTGGGAAGTATGCCTGGCTCACTTTCTCTTTTTCTTTTCTCTGTCACCTCTATTTTCTCAGTCATTAGTTTGGGAAAATATACATCTCTCTTTCTTTTGCTGTCCTTCCTAATAGATCATCCTTAACTAACTTTTATTAATTGAAACAAAATATCCACATATGATTAAATTTAAAATTTTTGAACTCTGAAGTCCAGCAGATTGGCGTGGATTCAGGCTTACATGAGATCTTTATAGAACATGGTTATTTTTTTTACCATCTGCCCTCTCTCTTATTCAGATAAGCAGATTGTTCTTAGCCTTGCGTTTTCTCTCCCAATATGTATCTTACTTGTTGGAGTTAAATAGACTTTCAGAAGACATCGTGAGCTGCACACATTATTCACCCTAGACTTGGAGTTTTCTTCAGTAATAACCTAATGTAATCATTTTATTGAAGCATCTGAAAGTATCAGCTATATATTTTTCGCACCACTGCTTTCAAATATGCTATTTCAGATCTGCCTTTCCTGCTCCTTGGTTATACTTCGAACATATTCCATAGTTACTTCTCCCCCTCCTATCCTTTTGTTTTCTTGCCTCTCCCAGACATAGATACACATATACACAGATTTTGTTGTCTTTGAGGCATCAGTGCTAGTTGAAGAAAGCCAGGAGTTGAACAAGTTGGTCCATGCAGAATGTGCAGGGGAAGAAGGATGATGTCCACATGGAAGGGGCCAGCAAAAAGGTGAGGAGGAGACAGTACTGGTCAGAGTTGTTGTGAATTCCTAAGATAACTGCAGCCCCTACCTATTTTCTGTTCTCCATAAGATATAGAGATACCTTAAAATCTGTTAACAGTTTCTTGACTATCCTTCCAGATATATGCTATACATATACAATCTTAAGTGCACACATGATACACACAAGTGTGTGCATGCACATAAACACACAAATCTATTTTATTAGAATTTTTACTCTGAGCAGTTTAGAATTATGTAAAAATATACATATATATGCATTATATATACATGTGTACACACACACACACACACACACACACACACACACACACACACACAGAGTTCTGCTCTAAAACAAATGAACAAAAAGCCCAAACTAATGCATTGGCTTTTCAAACTTTTAACCTTTGACTTTAACCTTTAAAACTTTTTACGCAATATCATTTAGGTTCTCTTTATTCAATTTCTCTCCTACATAAATTAGAACTCTTTCAGTCATAGTGAAATAAATTCAGCTCAAACTAACTTAAATTAGTTTGATTTTAAAACCTTTCTTTGACTTTACTTCTATTCTAGTTGATTCTGCTCTGATTTATGACTAGGGCTCGGGCTTGAGCTCAGGCTTCCTCTGCACTGAAAGTTCCAGTTCTCCATTAGGAAGGGAGAGGCACCCTCTGTGCAATTCAAAAAAATGTGGACAAGCCTGACTTGGATATGTACCTATCCACATACAATTTTTCTGTGGCCAGTAAGATTACTAGGTACAGAGCCAAGCATGGGCCATGTGTACACCCAAACCATAAGTATAGGAGAGGAACATCCGGATAGAGAAAAGGGGACTTCTGTGACATGAAGAATGGATAGCATGCTGGGCCAATGAAATGTGTAGCTAATGTGGTCCACAGCATTACTTTAAAAAGATTAGTGGAAGGTATATTAGTCATGACAAAAATGATATTCCTATTGTACTGAACTTGTTTTAACAGATACAGACTAAAGCTGTTAATATGTTGCTAATGACTATAAAAGGTTTATTCAACTGAAAAGGTGGGTAACATTCCTTCAAAGGAACCTTCATTATGGATGTATTTTCAATATTTTCTCTAAAGTATTCTTTGCTTTAAATTAGTATCATCCATTCTACTGATTATACCCATTATAATTACAATGTGAAGTTAAGTCATAACTGAATGTTTATATAGATTATAAGTTGTCAGATGTTCTTGTAAATATGTATAATTGTGTTTAAATCCATCAACAAATTCTGGTATTTCTGTTTGAGAATTATATCTTGAGGCTTTCCTATTCTTTCATAACTGCCATCTCCATATTCTGCCATTTTTCTCCTGGACTCTAGCAATAGTTTCCCTACTGGTCACTCTGCTTACTCTCGTGCCCCACTCCCACAAATCTGTTCCCCACAAAGCCCAAGTGATCCCTTTCAGATATAAATCAGATCATATGATAATCCTGTAGTTTTCTGTTTAAAGCCCTCCATTGAATTCTCACTGTTGCTGGAACTAAATCTAAGTTCTTTGCCTTGTCCAGTAAAGCCCTGCAGGCTGTGGCTTCTGCTTACCACTGTAACTTCACCTTGAGCCACTAACCTATCATTGATGAAGTTGAAACCACACTACCATTCAGTCTGAAGAACAGGTCGAAAGCTGTCCCCAAAACACAGCCTTTGCGTACACTGCTCTTGCTGTGCCGAACTGCCTCTCTCCACACCCACCCACCATGTCTGGCTTCCTTTCATCTTTCAGGCCTCTGCTAAAATGTCAAGTTTAGAGAATTCTTTACCCTATCTAAATAGTTTCCAGCCTTTTTTCCCCACTCTGGCTTTTTACCATGTTTGTTTCTTTCATGTGCTTACAATTATAAGATTTTGTGTCATCATGTTTACTTGTTTATTGCCTATCTCCTCCACCAGATTCTCAGTTTCATGAGAGAAGAGTAAAGGCAGAGCCTGTTTCTTCACAGTGCACTGTTAATATCTAGCACAGTCACTGGCATATAATTTTTGCTTAGGAACTAATCACTAAATGACTAATGGAATGAATTTAGTAATCTATTAAAAAAAAACCCATTCATTTGAAAATTAATTAAAAGTATTCTTCTATATGATAATAATAATAAACACTGCTAAAAAGAGAAAGGAAGTTCATCAAGAGGAGGGACAAAAACCCTTTCCTCAACCAAACAAAAAAACATCCAGGGAAGTTATTCAAGACTGGCTGAATGATTGGAGAAAGAAACATAAAATTGGTTCAAAGAGTAAAAATTATCTATAATAAAGCATTTTTCACCAAATCTCAGGAGATTGTGCTGGTGTCTACCGAAGTAGGTCTTATTTCTCTTGAGGAAAATGATACGCTGCCATGGGGACTGTGGGCTAATCTGAGGGCTACAGGGAGCCGCTGATGCAAAAATTAGAGCAAACAAGACAGTGTTGCCTATAATGCGCTCACTTTTCTATGTGCTTGGTTTGGTACTCAGACTTTCTGAGTTAGAGTCTGGTGGCACTGGAGCCAGGGTGTCAGGCATGTATCATACTCACGTAAAAGGGAGCGGTGATGTTTTTGTCTCACTGGGGAGGGGCGCTGAGGAGACTGGAGAGTTTAAGTGCCTCGCCAATGCTGTGGCATAAAGATGAGGTCTCTTTTCATTTCTACACTGTGGCAGCGGGAGTGATAACAGAAGCATGGAGGAGAAGCTTAGGAACTTTCTCACCCTCTGCCTCAAAGTCACTTACAAATGAATCTGAAAATACTGATATTTAGAAGATTTGTGGCTGTGACTTGATTGTATTAATAAGGCAATGAATTAAGCTAGGTAACTAACGTATATTTGGTCTTCATTTGAAAATATTGTATTTAATTATAATGTACAATCTCGATTAAATCCATTTGTAATATACACCTGTCATATACTATTTAATATAAGCATAAACCATAAAACTAATTTGTTGAAGCATCCCTGAGGTGCCTTTTAAGATTAGACCTGAAGCAAGATGTAGTTAAGTGAATGACGGGAGGGGGAAAAAAAAGGGATTTCATATGAGGAGTAGATTGTATGAAGGTGGATACTGAGGTGAGTCAACCCATCATGGGCAATGACTCCAGAGGGAGCAGTAGGCTGCAGTCCAGAGAGCAAGGAGGCAGAGAGGCACAGCATTACAAGGTGGAGGGCTATGAAAGATTCTGTCCACAGGTGTACAATTTTGGTAGAAGAGAGTCATGGAACTTATTTTAGCTAAGAAATGACTGGGTCAGATTTGCATTGTAAAACAATGTTTCTATAGCCTATTTCATCAGTCCAAACAGAATTTGCTAGTGGGCTGAATGGGATGGTAGGTGGAGATACAGAGAAGTGTCAGATTAAAAACCTCAAGTCATATAGACTCTGAGGGACATAGTTATTAATCAGGTGAAGAATAGTGTGGGATGATGAGAAGAGAAAAGATCATTTCTTGAACAGCATTGTGCTTTGTGGTACCCTTATGGAAATGAGGAATGTTAGCAAGAGTGTCCAAATGAAGGAATCCATTTTCGAGCCATGTTGATTTCGTATTTTCCAAAAAGCATCCAATGGCAATGTGAGTAGATATTTGAGTAAGTGGGTTTTAAGCATATCATATGGGTCAAGGAAGAATATAGAGATTTTGTAGGCATTGGCATATAATACCATTGGTGGAAGTTTAACAAATGGAAATGGATATGGTTATCTAGTGAATGAAAAGAGGACCTGGAATACAGCTCTGAGGAACTCTCATATTCAGGGTTCGGCCTGAGGAGGGAATAGGGTTTACAGAGAAGGCTGAGAGACAGCAAAAGAACCTGTGAAGTGAAGTTTCTTTTAGCCCAGAGAAAAGAGTATATAAGGAAGGAAGTGGCCATCATGGACGAAATGCAACTGAGACATCAAACAAAGTGTGGATCTAAAAGTACCCTTAGGTTCAGTGATGTGTTGGTCATTAGAAGCCTAGTACTGACAGCTTTGGGAAAATGATATGCAGAAACCAAAATAGTGTGAGTGGAGAAAAGAGTAACAAGTAAGGAAATGTGAAAAGAAAGAAGAAAGTTCCAATGAAACCTTTCTTTGGAGGTAAAGTGATGTCTAAGAAAAGTTTACTTTTTAATTTTTGATTTTATGTTTTTAAGATGAAAGAGACTTCAGTTTGTTTAACTGCTATTGGAAGGAAAGGGAGAGGTTAAAGTATGCATATTGAAAATATGTATTCTTTTTATTGCTACTCAGAGTCATGATGAAAGAGTTAGGGAAATAGAAGGGCAAAGCAAGACAGTAGATCTTGCTTGATATATAGTATGTTACTACAGATTTTGTAGGTGCTCGTGTTTGCTAAATGACTGAATAAGTGTTTTGTACCTCAAGCTGAGGAAAAGGAAGAAAAAGGGAAAAGAACAAGGTTTTTGAAAATGTGAGTGATTGGGATTCAGGGCGAGAAAGGAAGGTGAGGAGAAGAAGGATGGCAGTGAGGAGCAAGCCTGCAACTCGTGTTTCCTAATGGGGTTGGTGCTTATGCCTTCGAGATCTTTATAGCCCTTGTAAATTGTTCTGAAATTCCTTGTCTAGGAAATTTTGACCTATGTAATAAATCCGTGAAAAGAAATTTTACAATGGGGAATTGTGTTTGAATTAAAAATAAGGGTTTTTAAATATTTTTGACCCAGGATTAAAAGTCAGTCTAATTTTAATGTAATTCATTATCCTCTCTATTAGAAAAATTAGCTATATTTATAATCATCAGAAAATGTCTCTCATCTTTCTTTCACAGAGATTCCCTTTGTTTTTAGAGTTCATGGAAGTCTATGATATCACTACATTATTCAGAATAGAATCTGGGTGAAAACAAAACCCTGCTTTACACATAGGAGTGTATCCGAATATGTGTCCCAAATACTACCATCATGTATTTATGGTTATTCTCCATTTCTTATATGCCAAATGACTAAATTATAATAAAGGCTGAATAACCCCTTTTAGATTTAGCAATGATAGTGGCTATCTTTGAAAATATTTTATTCCAATTAGTCCATTAGTCTCCAATGGTGACTAGTGGTGAATGTAGGACTCTTAATTCTTCTTTTCTAAGTAAAAGACTTTTGACCAAATTTGTATTATGCTGAAATCCTGGGGAGCCATCCAAAATAAAATCCGTTTTTTGTTCTATTTCACAATATTCCACAAGTGATTTATGGAAGAACATTTGCACAAAGGAAGGTGATTTAATGGATGCTATTTTCAATGAGACCTGAACTTTCAGGTGGTTCTTTTTGCTGAAGAAATTACTGAGGTGTACCAGGAGTCTGACTTTCACTGTCTTCTGTGAACTGATTAGCAAATGGTTTTGTCAGGAAAAGCCATACTCTAAATGTCCTAAGCTCTTGTTAGAACAGACATGTCTTATGCATTGTATGATTCCGGTTTCCAAGCAATTTATGTGCAAGAGGTTGCAAAGCAAAATTTTTCAACTTTTAACATTGAAATCTGAATCAGCCAATAAGAATGGTTTGCTGCTGAGCAGATACATCATGTAAGATTATTATATGAGAGAAAAAGTACAAATACAAAGTGAATCAGGACAGCGATGAGGGGAAAAGAGAAGATGAAGATACTTTTTTAATTAAAAAAAGAAAAAAATAGCCTACAGAATTTAACAAGAGTCTATTACTATTATAGATTTATTTATAAAATGAAGCTCTGCACAAGTATTTTACCAGCCATTTGATTGCATTTTTAAAATCAACATAACTTTATAAACTTTTTATCACAAGAGGGATGGTAGTGTTTATTCAGGGAAACTCCTGAACTTAGCATTCGACTTCTGGAAGGACATAGTATGAAAAAGGAGGGATGGGGTTACTCACCCAGTTTGGAGTACCAGCTGCTTACCTCTGGTCCTCAATGCAGTGAAGGATGTTTTAGAAAGAACATCTTTATATTCTGCGTGCCAGTAATCATGTACAGTCTGTTTTTGTATACACGATTGTAACCTTTTCTCTGTTTGGAGCATGCCTGATATTTATGCCAAAATGATTTGTCATGAACTTATAATTAAATGTGAAGGTGATACAAGGAATAAGAAGAAAAGGGTATATCTGATTGTAATGTATATTGCTTTTGAGATATGTTATGTGACTTACTGTAGCATACAGAACTTCCTTATAATTTTCTTGGATAAATTAACCAATTATCTGAAATTCAACCACAGAATGGTCGGGTGATTAAAAATGGACTGCAATAAGCTTTAATGAACAGAAGTGTTTGGGAGAGGAACAAGTTGAAGTTGCTTTTCTATGAAGACACCTACAAGTAACTCAGAGAGGGACTTTTTAATGCTGCTAGTTAGTATGTATATTCAGTGTAATTTGGGGAATTTTAAAAGGAAAGAAAAAAATGTGTTTTTCCTAACTGTATCTATTCCTGAGGTATAATGACAAATGTCGTGGTATTATTTGTTATTTTAAATTAGTTACCTCTCTATTTTATTCGTTAGCATTGGTAGATAGAGTCTACTTTTTTATGAAAGTACTTGTTTTCAGGAGAGAAACAAGAGAAACATCCATCAGGATGCTGGTGGATTAGAAGAAAAGGGCACTAAGGAAGTTGCTTTGAAGGTGACGCCTTTTGACAGGGTAGTTTTCCATATACCTGGGTGAGACCAGGAAGGTACATAGTCGCTGACGGATCTGGCCCTGGCTACCCTGCTCTCTTTCAGTCATGATTCTAACTAAAACTTGCTGGTCAAATCTTGGCTTCTGTTAGTGAGCATTATGCTTAATCTCTCACCTTGGTTGACATTGAACTTTCCTCTAATGGCACCACAACACCCCAATAGCAGTTTCTCAGCTCCTTAAGTAAACATCACATTACTTCAAGTTAACATCACATTGTGTCCTTGAACCAATTTTTCTGGAGAGTTATGTTCTGCTGACCTCTAATTCACTTAAAGAAATTGCTTTAAAGAAACTTTATTTTTTCATGTTTTTCAGGAAAGAAATGTAAACAAAACAGCAGTAACACAAAAAGTAATAGTTTACCTCACTGAACTATTCCAAAGGTTTTTATGCCTTATAATGAAAATTAAATATCCAGTAGTACTACATTAATTTTGCTAAATAGCTTAATACCTTATTTGTCCAACCTCAGTATATTTTTAGGATATAGATTACTTTTAAATATTCTGATCTTGTTCACTTTTGTCTTGTTGACAAAATATCAAAAGGACATGTAACGTTCCATGAAGGGACTACTGTGCTTGGGGTAATGATGTGTTTTAATCTGTGATGGCAGTTTGTCTTGAATCATAACCTTCCCCTTCTTAATGAACCAGACTTTGATCTTGTATGGATACTTCTGATGCCACTGTGGAGCAATTTAGTATTTTATAACTTTTAAAACTGAAGGAGGAACTTCCACGTGAGGGGAGATCCCAAGAACCCCAGCTCCAGTGTTCCACCTGGCCTAGGGGTCAGGTCCTTCCCTATGTTATGATATATTCATGGAGAAGGAGTCATTGTCAGTAGTTATAAAAATTTATATGATGTGGAGCCATTTTCTAAAATTCTCTAAGTCCTTGATAGCTTATTATAAAATGTCAATGCCACAAAATGAAGTGTCTGTTTTGTAAGTATTTAAGCCCTGGAGTGAGGAAGGTAATGTGAATAAGGCCTAGTGTAAGAACTCGGCTTTCTCTGAATTTTTGCCAAGTTGGTGCTCAGTTCTGCTCTGGGTCCAGACTTCATGTTAGGGGTAACTGGAAATAATGGGGATACTGGGAAACTGGAGAGCATCAGCATCAACCAAAGGGTGCTGTTAACTTTTCTCATATGTTGGATTTATTGTTACCCCGTCTTTTTTTTAAATTTATTTTTAAAGAAAAGTCAGAAGTCTAGATATTTATGAAAAATAACCTGATATTTAAATGTTTATCAAAAATGGAGAACAAAACTACACCAAAGACTAAATAAAACATAACTCTTAAATCAGATCAGGTCCTTAGACTATCCATTTGATTCCTCTACCATAAGGAAAAGTTACAGGTATACTGTTTTTCCATTGCTCTCAATTAGATATATTATCACTTTATTTAGTCTTAAGATGACTAAAAGGTCAGTAGACTTTATAATACCTAGGATAGGAGATGTCGAACCCTCTGTTTTTGAAGGTCATGTCATAGTTATTAATAATATCTTCCTTTTTTTGTTCCAAATAAAATCATTTTGCTTTTTGTTGGTTAGGTGATGAAGAGTTGGATAGTTCCGAAATAACAGTTTGAAATATATTTTGGATAATAAAAACGTTTTGCTCTCTGGATCTTTTATCATTTGACATATTTAGAAAAGTAATCAATTTAAAGTGGTTAACATTTAGTACTTAATGAATATTTACTGAATTAAAAGAGGCTTTTTAGACAAAAATTTATTTAGTGTTGGTGAGAATATAGAGAAATTATAGTTCAGATATTCTGCTTATGAAAATATAAATTGGCATAACCAGTTAAGAAACTGTTTAGCAGTAACAATAAAGTTGAACACATGAATCAATACCTGTAACTCCCATTCCACTTCTGAGCGTATCCTATATATACATAGGATATGTACTAAAATGTTCAGACTATCACTGCTTATAATGGCCAAACCAAGAAACTACCTTAATGCCTAAAAAATATAGATTGTATAAATTTCTTATTTTTAAGATGGAAAACTATAGAGTAATAAAAACATATTATCTAAACTGCACACAACTAAATGCAGATTTCACAAGTATAATGCTGAATGCACGAGCCAAACATAAAATAGTATATGCTGTATGATTCCACTTAAAGTACAAAAATTGGGAAAATTTATCTATGCTGTTTATGAAGCAAGAATAGTTATTACCCTGGGGATATTGGTAACTGGAAAGGAATACAAGGGGACGGTCCTGGTAATGTTTTAATTCCTGATGTGGATGTAGGATTTCACAGATATGTTCAATTGTTACAGATATTGAGCTGGAAACCATGGCTTGTGTACTTTTTTCTATGTATATTATCTTTTAATAATATATTAAAATTAAAAAGTAATAGGTGTTTTGAATTCAATGAAGTAAATATTTGTGATTGAAGAAAACATATTTTTAACATTCTCCAGTATTTTATTACCTATTTTAATGTAAAATAGGATAAATTGAGTATAGTAGATTATTAAATGGAGGTACTCTATAAATTATTGTTTCACATAATTACATTTAAGGTATGATTCTTACCAAGTTCAGAGATGTTTTTAAGAATCTGCATTCACTTTACAAAATTTGAAAAGTAAAATGTAACCTCCAGTGTAAATCTGCTAGTACAGTTACTGCATGCCCAATATAATGCCTTTTATTTTTTAATAATTTTTCATGATGCTTGATAGTGAATAGTTATAATGATGCAAAGTATTTTTTATGAAATGTCTATTTAATTTTTCATCCACTTTGAAAGTTAAGGAATTTCAGATTTGTTACACAGAGCACTATACCCAGAGTAGCTCCTAATAGTTCCTGAAGGAATAGTTTTTTCAAATAACCAAACACTCATTTAGTGTCTAGTGCTAAAAAGAAAATACCAACTTATATTTAAATCATAGATTAAACTCAGATTTTTTAGAATTGTATGTGACCAAATATGATTACAGAATAAGCCCTCCTTCTCCCACCCCCCAATGAGGAAATAGACTAGAAATGTTAAGGGATATGTCTAAAGATATATCATTAGTACTTCTCATTACTGAGACCAAAACTCTCCACTATTTTTAAATATCCTTCTTTTCAGTCTTCAGATAATATTCATGTGTATAATCTCAGTTATTGCTGGTATTAGTAGGAACACATTTATTTAATTTAAAGTCATTCTTGTATTATCTGTCAAATGCCTGTTTACAATAACCCTACATTGGAATTGGTATATTTTTTTGTTATGTTATTCTCTTTAACACTGTAGATGCCTTGATTAAGAAATAATGTAGGTCAATTAGATGCTATTTTACTTTGAGCTTTTTCAGGTTTGACCAAGTCTAATGTCTGCTTTTATCTGCAGATGAATTTTTCTGCCCACAATTAAATAAATACAATTACTGATGAATAGCATTTTCTAGGGTTTAAAAAAGGACCTACGATCATGTCAAATAATCTCATCTAATTGTTTTGATATTATCAAGATGTTTAATAACCTCTGATAATTTCTCGTCTCTCATTGGGGGCACTGATAGCTGTCTGTGCCAATGATTTCAAGGTAAGGGCCTAGGAATTTTTTATTTTTAGATAACTGAATCAGGTTTGGGCACAATAATGCCTAGCACATCATATCATACATATCTCATATCATCATATAATATATACATGTACATACACACATACATATACATATATATTGCTTTATATATGTACAATATAAATTTTAAAATGTTTTAAATATTATCAAAGTAATACATAACATCTGATTTAAAAAGATCACATAGTACATAGTAGCAATTCTGTATCTTACCACAACCATAGATACTATGGATTTTTCCAGAGGCAAACATTTTTATCTAATTTTGATTTCTTCTCCATAATTCCAAATCAGGAATTTTTAACCCGGAGTCAATGAATAGAGTTCAGGGACTCTGTGTGTTGGCGAGGGGGATAATTACATCTAAATTAAAATTTAGCACAGGCAACAATCTACAGTAGTATTAGCTGTACTGTGACTTTATCAGTGATAGAACTCAGAGATATTTTTATGTAACAGAAATTCGTTGCAAAAATCTATCTTGAAATATCGTTTGTATTCATCTCTGCTTCCAAATTAGATCTTATTTATTGCATTAATAAAAAAAGCATACCTGTTGTTATAACATACATTTGTTTAGCATTTGTGTATTTCAGTATCATTTATTTAAAACTCTTTGCTGTAAAGATTATGTGTAGACACCACTGTTTCTTGATTTATCAAATTTAGACATTTGAGGCATCCTCTGTTGTCATAGAAGAGGATTCAACTCATCTATAACATTCTCTCACTCTTCTTTCTCCTTTTCTTTGGCATGGTTATATTGCTTTGCTTCCTTATTATTTATCTTTAAAACTTATACTTTAATTAATATTCCTATTAATATCTCCTGATGTTCCATCTTACTAAAGGGAGGTATTAGCATCCCTGTCTTTTTCTTTGGTTTTCAATTTCTGTCATCTATACTTCTTAATTAACAATGTCAAATATGGTGAGGTTTGCATTCTGTCCTAAAAACATAATGGTATTCTGAAAACATAATTAAATTCTAATTATTTATCTGTGTGTCGATTCTAAAAGTTTAAGATCAGTAAACAGTATTTACCTTGTTATGACTATGCAAAGTTTCACTATACTTCTAACAAGGGAAATTTTCATGTTGAAGTCTTTGTTTTTCATGTTGAAGTTTCTAATTGTTTTCCTTTATCCTTATTTGTTTGTTTGTTTATTTCTAAGTTTTGCTTTGTCATATCCTCAATTTATTCAAACTCTTTGTTATATCACTTATTCTAGGAAGTACCTTCCTCCTGCTTAGGGTTTTTTGTTTGTTTGTTTGTTTTTTATTCCTGGCAACTCCCATTTCTGAACTTTCCTTCTGACTGTGCTATTCACATTGTTTTTTAGCCTTATTGCAGAGCTTATCAGGGTACATCTGCATTTCATTTGTATTTTTGTTCAGTTCAATCTCTATGCCTATCATGGAATAGAAAAAAAAAAACTTCAGCCCATCCATTTTTAATTTTTAATTATACTTTCTTTTTTTCTGATACTTTATTATTCACAGTCTATCATTTTGTAAATTCAGTATCTTGTCAAATTTTTCTAAAGATTTTAGTTTGAAATTATTATTTTTAAAAAATTTCCCTTTCCTTAATTACTATTTCTACTAGAATCTTTTCCTTTAAATTTGCTAACTTTTTTCATGACTAAAACTTTCTTCATATGTTTACTGATTCCTTATTGCCTATACAAAGTTGTAAAGAGAAGTTGGCTCAGATCTGTACATCTGGACACAGCTTGTCAATAGGCAAGCTTTACCTAGGGGAAAGATCAGATGGCCAGCTGTAAACTAAAGTCTCCAATCCCTCAAACAAGAGAGGTCTTTTTTTGGAAGATTGTCAATCTCATTAGCAAACATCCTTTTGTTTTTTGCATGGGAGTTTGGTATATTGCTGAATTACAGGCAATGAATGTGTGCATGCAGGGATGAAGCTGGTGAGTGGGGATTTGAGCCCCTTAATTGTCAAGTTTTCCATTTCGTAGTTCCTTCCTACTCTCCATGATGGCTTGAATTTCTAAGTCCTGAACCTTTCTGAAGAGGAAAAGGGTACCCAGTTATGTATTCACTTGTAGCCCTTCCATAGCTCTTCCAGGTTGTAGTTTTCTCTGTTTGGTTTTATGTCATTCTTTCTCCCACATCTTTTCATTGTCCAGAAATCTGTTGAAAAATCTTACACACTGATCATTCCATCCCATATTTTTTATTGTTTTGCTTTTAAAAATCTCTTTATAATTCACCTCAGTGGTATCTCTGAGAGATTAGATAAATCTTTCCCATAATCTTAAAGCAGAGGCCCTGAGCATCACAGTATAATAATAAAAGTTTTATGTAGTTTATAATTGACCCAAAAGTATAACTTTGTATTGCATATCAAAACAAAGTATTTTTGTACAGTTTAATGTATATTACTCTCCTCAGAAATGTGCCTCAAAATGGTAAAACAAAGAAAGATTATATTTCATTTATTTTGAACTTTACTAAGGATGTTCACCATTTCAAAGCTCACTTCCCCCTATGATACTTGAATTACCAAATAACAATCCAATTGTATCAATATGTACTTTTACCACTAGATTTTTAGTGATTCTACATACAGTTACAAATATTTGACTCGATCATTTTTCTTCCAGTGCAGACATATTGATTATTTACATATTTGAACACATATTATTTTATTATGAATTATTCCCTTTTTATTTTCTCCTTTATATTACAGTTTTGACATTATATTGATTTTGTTGAAATTAGTATCTGAGTAATTTACATTATTTATGACTTTCATTTCAGAATAGTAAGGGATAATAAAAATCTTTATTTAAAAAATGTGTCTTGGGTCTGATAAGGTTGAGAAACAGTGATCTAAATCACAGAACTAAATTTTTTACCTTTCAGTATTTATAAGGAACATGGGAATAAACTTCTAAATACTGAAAGAAAAAAAAAAAAGGAACCCTATCCATTAATGCTTTTTAAAAGCAATGATTCAGAAACAAGTACCAGGAAGTGTTCTGTATCCCTGCACGTGATTGTAAATCAACAACATTCCATCTGCCTGTTCCCTACTTGATGGAGTCTCATTTGGATGTTCTCCAGCACAGACTAATAAGCGTCTTCTGTAAAGGACCAGGAGTAGACATTGTAGGCTTGACGGGCTAGACCATTACTACTGTGATTTTTTTATGCTGCTCTTATAGCATAAAAGCAGCCTTAGATAAGAACAGACAAGTGAGTGTGGTTGTATTCCAATAAAACTTTATTGATAAAAATAAACAATGGACTGGATTTGGCATCCAAGCCACAGTTTTCCAAACTCTTGATCTTTGTGATTATCAAATCTTTCAGTCAATGGACTGTCATTAGTGATGACATTATTATCCATTTCAGTAGCAAAACCATTTAAACATTTTGACATATTTGCCCACATTTTGTTTGTTGAGCCATGGTAAACATGGCTTTAGATGTTTTTTTATTCTGCTAAAGGTTTCTTGTTCCCTTTTTGATTCTTTTTTTTGATAAGTTTAGCTACTTTATACATGGAAAGAAAAACACTACTGTTAATCTCTTGCCATTCTTGGTGATGGCAAGACCCTTTGCAAAAGCCAAACCAAGTAGAGATCATTCCATTAAGAAGGAATGCAGAGAGAGTAGAAAATATCTACTCTGGATTAACCTAACGTAATTAAAGTCAAAGAAAAATAATTTGTGAGTAATGATTGAATCTGTGATTAGTAAAGAAAAAAAGAACGCTTTTGAGGGCCTCCTATGAGTCATCACATATTTGAAGAATTACCACGAAGAAGAATTCTAAGGTTTAATGGTGTTGGTTTTTTTTTTTTTTTCAGCTTTGACATTTTAACCAGAAAAGCTTTTTTTAAAAAAAACCATGCACTTGATTAGAGGTTTACATATAAGGAACATCATAGTTGTAATAATCAGTAGCTGTCACAAGTCAACCTACTATCTGAATTATTGGAATTTTCAACTTTAAAATACGTGCACTCGATAAACATTAATTTTGAGCTAACCCAGACAGAAACATTTGTTTCTCAATGAGCTGCACAGATTTTCTAGGTCTTAAAACAACTGATATATTAACGACTTTTAATGCTGTTATGATACTAAAGTATGAGTTTTATTTATGGTCATTGTTTTAGTTAGACTTGGTAAGACACGAAGATCTGACAGGTTTGACTCACTCATGGATCTCATTGTACACACTCTTCACTCCCTGCAGCACAAACGTAAATGGTGACTACCAACTTTGGCCTTCAATAGATGTTATCTAATGTTTAAAATATTCCATGAAGCCTTTTCCAGATTTCTCTTGATGATTTCAAATTTAGAAATGTGATTTGCTTAGTGCAGTGTTCTCACATGGTGGTGATTTTAACCCCTGTCAGAGAGTTAGCCATGTCTGAAGACATTTTCGCTTTGCCACAAATGGGAGATGCTGTTGACATCTAGAGTAAAGACGTAGGATGCTGCTAAATGTCCTACAATGCACAGCACAGTCTCCCACAATAAAGGTTATGTATCCCAAAATGTCAGTAATGCTGAGGTTGGGAAATTCTAACGTAATATAAAATTTGGGAAATAGGCCTTTAAAATTCTTTGAATCTATATCATCTTAATGCTCATCAATGAGTTACTTTTTGTCTTCTTTATGGAGATAATGTGAAAATGGAATATTTCTGAATCATAGGGAAATCAGTAGTTCTTAACGTTTCTTCCCAGGTCAGTCATCCATTCGTTAATCAAATATTTAATGAACACTTGATGTGGGACCTAGGCTGACTATACAAAACTGAATAAGATAAGGTCTTAATCTGGATTAACGCTAGACCATAAAGGTGCCTGCATTATTATTGTTGTTCCCTATGAATTTTGCAATGTTTTGTTCCATGGTAGCAACTCCTTGGGCTTCATTCAAAGCAAAGATAAACTCGTTGTGAATTTTTAGAAGCTTTATTTGCACTGGCAAGGGAATAGGACAAGATAGTTGATTTATAGAATCTTTAGTTGTATGTTTTTGCTTAAATAACACGTAGATCAAAACTGTTGAAGATCCACTAGTGAGTGATACCTCATATGGGCGGAGGGATGCGGTCAATGAGTTTTGCAAGTTCCTTTAAAAAATGTGAACATCATTATTCCTCTAATATAGTATCAGACAAAAGTTTATTGTCTGATACTATATTACTAATACTAAATTAATTATACTATAATGATACTATAATACTAAATTAATGATATTAGCATTAAAGAAAATTTGTGTTATAGCATATCTGAGCTTGTAGATAAAGATTTTCCAAGGACTCTGCTTCTGCCTTTAATTTTTGGAAACTAGGACATGGACTGTAGGCTTAGTTTCCAAATGTAGACTTTAAAATATTATCTTTTAAAAATAAACATAATTTTTTTAACATTCAATATTATTAAAATATCTACCATTCATTCTGTTGAAGTGATTTTGTTGTTGTTGTTTAAAACAAATTTTCTTTGTGCTATTAAGTGAGAAAATAAGAAAACACCTATAAAGAGACCAATCTATTTTTACTGTGTAATGATCCCCCTAGTGGATATGAGAAGCAGCGAGCTTCAGGATTTGCATAAAGAAGCAGGTGATTGTGGGTGAGACTTAGCTACTTGATTTTCACTTTCAGAAGTGTTTTACAAGATCAGGACTGTCTTTACTACTTTTAATAGAGGAACTCCCAGGGATTAAATTGCAGTTTTAGAAACCATTAATGAGGCAGACAGTGGTAGAAGTGCATAATTCTTTAAAGTTAGAAAAAGATAAATATCTTAAACAAATGTTAGAGTGACGCTTTTGTAGTTTATCAAAACACTTTTTAAAGAGAAGCATTTTACCAATTATTTTCATTTAAATTGGCTAACTATTGTGAAGTAGTCAGTTGCTGCTATCTATCTGACCAGGCATTAGAAGATTTTTAAAAGCAAGAATAAATGTGAGGGACAATTGATAATATGAAAATGATACTTATAATAAAAGTGTTATTTAAAGTCATGCTATCAAAGTAAGATGTTTAAGGCACTTATTTGTAGTAGCTGTGTAATAAAATTTCCAAAATATAGGTTAATTTTAATTGAGTAAAATGTCATTATAGTATTAAGCCTACATGCTTCAAGTATGCTACTGTTCAGAACATTGGACACAGGACCTGGAGAATAGAGGAAAAGGCCCTGTGAGGTGGAAAAGACTTGAAAATATTGCTAGCTCAAAGAGCTTTACCATGTTCTTTACCATGTTCAGGTAAAAATAATGTTAATGATGACCACGTAATGAACACAACGTCAATAGAACGGTGTTGTTACTTTTTTCCTTTTAAAAATACCTTGCTTGCTCCATGGAATTGCTACTGTTTTGAGAAAGGTAACACTGAAGTAGGAAAATAGCCTGTTTCTTTGTAAAGACTTAAACACTGGTAGAGGATAGTACCCTGTTAAATAAGATACATTTTGCAAATACAGTATATCAAAAAGTCGTGTTTGATAATAATAATTTTCCAATATTATAAAACCTGTCTAAAATAGAAAATAAATGTATATGCTATGTGTATAAATATTGCTTTATTTTTGTATTTATATTGTCATGACCATAATTAATGTGTTTTAAACTTTTTACTTTTTTTTTTCTTTGGAAAATACTTACAGAATAAATAAGTAAGTAGCTAACATCCTGACAGAAGTTAGTGATACAATGTGTGGAATATATATATTATAATAAATGACTTGTAACATCATTCAGGTAATGAGAAGTTTTACAAGTTTGGCTTGATTTATTGAAAAAACTACATTTTTCAGTGATTAACATTCTTTGATGACAATAATGATGATGCATGAATTGGATGAGGAGATAGGAAACAAGAAGATAAAAGGATGGAAAATCTATAATTAACAAAAAACATACACAAACAATAATTAGTGTAAGTGAAATATATTTCTGCAGAATAAAAATGGAACAAAGTGAACAATGAAAATCAGAGACAATTAGGGTGGATGTAGCTTGGATCACAGAAATGGTGAAAGGCAAAAGATAATGTAATGCAACTTGTGCATAGAAACAATGGAAATCTGTTCAAAAGCTCTTTTAAAAGGCCTCCCCCTCACACATGTCGTATCCTATTCTGCCTTTTCCTTAGCATGTTTTCTTTACTATTTCTAACTAACAAGATGCTTGAGGAAAATAAACACTTGACTTGATTTTCAAACTTTATTTGCAGCTTTGCCACATCTTATTCTGAATAAGTCTATATATTATATGGATTTACTTAAACATTCACTTGGCTTTGCCTTTGAGTGGACTGTTAGTTCAAATTGCCTGATTTTTAAATGTTACCATAGTGATTAGTAGTGGACACTGACATCTTTCTCTTTTTAATTAAGGAACAGATGCAGGTAAAGCTGATCTCTCGGTGACCCTCTTTAAGCTGGCATCAACACATTGATTGTTTTCAATTCTTTTCTCTCTCCTGCAATCTTAGCTTTGTCCTTTCTTCATATCAAGGTCTCCATCCTCTTAGGTTAAAGATGCAAGAACTCCTTTTAAATCTTTCCTTTGGGAACTTTATCTTAGAGAGAATAAAATAGACTTCCACTAAACACCAATGAAACACTAGTGTTGTGTGTGGGTTTTTTTTTTTTTTCAGCAAGATGCTCTGGTTTTCTTTATTTTAAATTCACTGATGTTTGAGTGGTAGTTTGTTAAAATTCTGTTTATCCTACAAAGACCATAAATATTTCTACTTCCCCACTTATTTAAAGAAAACCAAATGTCCTTTCACACTCAATTATTTACTAACAAGGTATATTTGGAAAGTTTAAAGGATGTAATCAATGCCATCATTCTTCCTTGGGCGATTATCTTCTAAACTACACTAATATCACAAGAAGTATGTATTCAGTAACTTACATGCATGATACTGTTTTAGGTGTTTCTTTTTTTTTTTTTTTTTCAAATAAGGAGAATTCATGTCCCAGAGATGCTTATTGTTTGTATGTGAGGCAGACTGTAATAAGTATTTTAACCAAGGTGTAATATCTCTGGGTGGAAGAAGAAAAATTTTCCTGGCCAGATTAGAGATGGGGATTAATAGTTACCCAGAAGTCAAGAGATACAGGCAGAGTGCCACAGGAGTAGCATATGCAATAAAATACTTATCCTAACTAATTTTCATTCATTTGACTTAGGGTTGTGAATATATTAACTCAATACCTTTTGGATTCTTCTTTGTCTTATCTCAATTTTATGGCAATTTTGTCTCATTTAATTTTTGTATCAGATGTCATTGATGTTGGAGAGTAGTTAATCAAATTTATCATCTCTTTTAGGATATTTCTAATTTCTTTTATGCATGTTAAATAACATGGATTCCCACGCATTTTTTCTTATGATTTTCAACCCTTTGACTTTACTTGTCTTTAAGATTTTTAGCAGATGCATTTTGCATAAATTATTTCACATTTACATTTGCCTCATTCATCTAGAGGCCATGTGTACTTTTGAATATTTTCCCAATAGAATAGTTTTGTCTATAAGTATGCACAAATCACATTTACTTACACACTTTTCAAACAATTATTGTGAAGTTACTTTTTTCTTTAAATCAACATATCAAAGTTTAATTTACTTACAATTAACTGCACCCATTTAAAGCTTATAATTCAGTGAATTTTTATAAATGTATATACCCATGAAATCACTATCACTGTAAAGTTAGAGAGCATTTCCATCTCATCAAAGTTTGCTTCTGCCCCTATGTAGCCATTCACTTCCCTTGCCTCTGGCCCCAGACAAGCATTGATTTGCTCTCTCTAGATTAGTTTGCCTTTTCTAGAATTTCAGAGTAATGGAACCTTATGGCATGTACTCTTGAACTTGGCTTCTTTCACCCAGCATGTTTTTGAGATACATCACATTATTGTGTGTAACAATAGTTCATTCATTTTATTGTGGATTTTGTTTTATGGATATATCACATTTTTTATTCATTAACCTGATGATGAACATTGGCTTATTTTCATTTTTTGATTCTTCTGAGTACAGACCCTGTGAATGTTTGGATGCAAGTCTTTGAACACATGTTTCACTTCTCTTGAGCAACTACTTAAGAATGGACTATTGAGTCAGTTGGTTAGTGAATGTATAGTTTAATAAAAAACTGGCAATCAATGTTCCAAAATAAATGTGACCTTTTGATATTTCTACCAGCAGTGTATGAGTGTTTCAGTTGCTCCATATCCTCACCAACATTCAGCATCATCTTTTAAAGTTTAGTCATTTAAATAGGCATAGAGTAGTATCTCATTGTGCTTTTCATTTGCATTTCTCTAATACCTGATGAAGTTGATTGTCTTTTTGTGTGCTAGTTGGCCATTCATATATCTTTTTTGATGAAAAAGTCTGTTCAGATATTTTGCCCATTTTTTTATTGGATTGTTTGTTTAATTATTGAGTTTTTTTTTCTTTTTCTGACTACAAATTGTTTGTTAGATACATGTATTTCAAATATGCTCATCCATGCTTTGGCTTGTCTTTTCTTTTCTAGCATTGTCTTTTGAAGTGCAAAAATTTGTGATTTTAATAAACTCTGACTTAATTTTTTTCTTTTATATTTTGTGCTTTTTATGTCTTGTTTGAGAAATCTTTGTCTGTCCCAAGGACAAAGGTTTTGCTCATATGCTTCCTTTAACATTTTTAAGATTAAGAAGTAAGTAGTAGTATGATGGACTAATTTATTTTCTTACTGAGGCAAGATATTTTTGAGTATTAGGAAAACAATGAAATATTTCCTAAAATGTGAAAAAAGGGAGGAATTCTTAAATTATTTATAAATATACTAAAGTTTTTTCCTGTCCTTTTTGTTTTGGAGAAAAACTTATTCTGAATGCTTTCTCTATCAGAAAATTCTCTGTAATTCACATATTCTGAATAGAGTAATATTAAATTGCCAGGTCATTATCAAGAAGAATGTATCGTCTTAGAATTGAGGAAATATTTTATATTTTTATGTGCAAATTGAAGTATACCAAATACATATTTTTAAAGAAGTCGTATTTTATTTTACCAAATCTTTAGTTTAGATGAACTAAAAACCTTTATTTAATCTGAATGTTTTAAAAAGCAACAGCAACATGAGTTTAAATTACTTGTGATTGTCCAACATGAGGACTAGGATGAAAAATTGATAATATAAACTCTAAATAAGTGTGATTTAGGGACAAGTTCATCCTTGACATGGCAAAAAAGTGAAAATAAAAACATGAAAATTAATTTATCAGCTACCAACAATGTAACTGACGTTATCAGAAGGACCAAACTAATGGCTGCCTTCATTCTGCAATGGATAATATACTAGGTCTCTCTTTCTTACTAGCAGTCTTTCCATACAGAGACATAGACCATTCTAAACTGGTGATCTGAACAATTCAAAATAATAAGTCAAATTTGACAGGACTATATGTGGCTTGAGTGAAACATTAGCAGTCTGAGACATAATTTATTGATCATGAAAGACCCTAGTTGTACGGCTGTCCTAGAGTAAAAGCAATTGAACATAAAAGTCATCTTTCGTGTTGTAACATAATATTGCATTCAAGATAGTTCAGTGCTCTGACTTTATCTTAGCTTATGTGCAAAGAGCTCCTTTGGTGGAGACATTTCTGAAAGTGTGCTTTTCCTGGTGCTGCTTACTGGCTTATGCTGATAGGATATCAGAGTATTCAATAGCATATCATCATGAGCTGTGAGTTAGTAATTGTTTGTAGTGACACTGTATCAAAAGCAATCATGTTGATGTCAGTAAACATTCTCTAGATGTTTTAGATAATGTTATTTTAATTTTTCTTTAAAAATTATTACTTTAATGGAAAAGTTTGAGAAGTTGCTTAAATTTGTGAAGTCTTTGGATTCTGAATTTGTTTTCTCAGAAGTGACCTCGAGTAATTTTTCCAATGAGTGAATAATTTTTTTTGTTTTTGGATCCATAAAATCTGTAGGTAATATTTCTTACTGCTTAAAATAAATAAGCATTTGAAACAAACAGGAGGCATATCAGTATAGAACTTGTGAACTCATCTTGTTGTGATAATCATTCCTAATTTCTGTATTTCTCAATACATTAGTTTTTCAATTCCAATATTAACATACATTCAATAAACCTTCCTGCATGTGTGTTCACAACTAGCCAACCGATAACACAGGTAAAATTTCATCCACTATTTATATCAGGATGCACATGAAATTATAACGTTTAAAAAAACAAATATATTTAAAATTTGGTTGCAAGATATAGCCTCAAAACTTTCTTGTACCCTCGACTCTTTCTGGAAAAACAATACTTGAATACTTTCATTTCTTCCAGCTTTAAATCTTCAAGACTTTCCGTGACAATTTTCTCCCATCAGAAGATACATATGCTGGCTAGGAAGGAAAACACTGGCATTGTTTTTCAGGAATAAGGTCACGTTGATGAGCTACAATCATTTTATATCTCAACTACATCTTGCACATAGTATTTTATTCCACATTTGAGAAATAATGTTCAAATCACCAGTTACAGTATAACTTTGATGCAGAAGATTGGCTTGTTCACTCGATGTTATACAAAGTTCCACATACAATTCTTTCATAGGTTAAACAATTTTATAATGCTTTTATACTTATTCTTTTTGGTTCAAGTGAGAATTAAGATAATGATATTGAGAAATTACTATTGAAGATATTTGAGTTCCTGAAAACCAGGAAGACTAAATCATTTATAAAAGATAAAGCAAAGATTTTAGTATATTCTCAACAACCATAAAAAAAAAAAAAAATGGCTGCTGAGATAACATCAAGAATTTATTCTTAATGCTGCTTATTCCCCGTATATGGACCTCTTGTACAGATTATAACAATTAGAAACATACTTTAATTTGTTTTGCAATTTGAACTTTGCAATAACAGTGTGTATCTCTTGTGGATCCTCATTGAAGCCTCTTGGGTTCAACCCGAAATTGTTCTCCCTTCTTCACATCCTTACCCTTCCTATGTCAGCCAGGCCAATTAGTTGGGGATTTTATTTTACCACCTCAAAACTGCTAAGGCAACCTTGTCATTGTAATTTTCACGCCTTTTCTTTTTCTTTGTTCTATATGTCAGTGAAATCTTATCTCCACACTCTTCTGTCATAGGTTAATAGCTTGGAACAAAGTTCAATTAGAGCCTCTAACATAATAAAACAAAATGCACAGATGAAAAAATTAGTAGCCGTCCCTGTACTTTACTCAAGCACTGTTTGCTGAATTTTGCCCATTGTTAAAACTGAATTAGTAGATATGATAGGAAATTGTCAAATGTATACATACACGTAGATTTGAGAGGCCCTGATGCAACTGTGATATTCTAGAAGATGTTCCAATGACATTGCATTCCCCTGGAAAGCTCTCTGTGTAGATTTTGTTCTCTTGGTGATGTGGTATTTAATCATATTGTTAAATCAAAAAAAAAAAAAACTCTAAATAATGTATGGAAATTTAACATTTGAGCATTATCTTAACATTTTTAAGCTTAAGGAGCATTAGTTCATTTCCATATATTGCATTTATTCAATTAAAAACAACTTTGCTAACAGGTTAAAGTCATGGGTCACTGTCTGTGCTTATGCTGCTGTCTGCTCAAGGTTATTTGGAAATTATGTGGCAGAAAAATTTTCCAAAGAAATAAATGGGTATTAGTGCAAATTTACTAGCTGGATTATTTAAGAAGAAATATATTGACATCATTGAACATTATCAACAATCTCACTGCCATCACTTTCTCCTCCTCTACTCAATGAGCTGTTAAAAGACACAATTTGTTGTACTATGTAGCTAACAAGAAATAAATAACATGCAGCAGGTGCTACACAGGAAGGCACTGAGTGTTATTGTACTAACTGTGCCTGACTAATTCTAGCCAAAACAACAATTCTGTATTCAGTAAAGGAGAAGAACAGATAATTTAATGGGGACTTGGAGCCTCGTTGTTTGTAATATCAGAGTCATACTTGAAAAACAGAACCAAGTGAGTGACATGGCTGGAGGAGATCCTCTGCTGCAGAACTTTATACTCACGAGAATCCAATTAAATGGAAGATATGCAGATGATTTAAAATATTAGATAATGCAATTTTTTCTTTATATATATTTACAAGAATTATGTGATTATTTTCATACGAGTCTACAGTCCACATCATATTTCTTTTAGATTAATGCTAAAAGTAACTTGCATTTCCCCCAGCATAGCATACTGATTTATGCTAAAGAAAGGTGAGAAGCACAGTATAGCAAAAGAGAGGTAAGCTGGAAATAACATTTTGACACTCCTACTTGGCAGAGGAAATAGAGATTTTGAATAATAATGGTATTTGTTTTATCTCTCCTGCCAATGAGTTGATGTATCAGTCATTTATTCAATAATTAGTAATTACTTATTATTACATATAGCATCTACCATATCTCTAGACAGAGTGAAACACAAATCAAATGAAGCCCTGCTGCTGTGGTCTACTGGAAGTAGACAATTACTAAGTTAAATGTGGTCATTATAAATTGAAATGAGTGTTAGTTGTGAAGGAAGTAAAGAAGGTGCACACACTTAGAGAGAGCATCTATGGGAAGATTTCCTTTGAGCTTTGAGCTGAAGGATGAGAATGGTTCAGTTATAGGACTTGCAAAGGCAAGTGAGATATCTTGAAGGTGAGCAAAGCGTTGCCAAGTTCAAGGAACAAGAAGGAAGCTGGCGTGGTTGAAGTATCATAACTGATGTGGAACATAATTTTAGAAAATATAGTTGTAGAGGGGGCAAGAGCCAGATCAAGGGAAGCCATTTTAGGCAGTGGTTTGAAGTTAGTTTTCATTCTGAAAGCAATGGGGACACTATTGAAGGATTTTAAGAGTGTGAGTGACTCCAGCTTATTGATTTTTTTTTTTTTAACAAAAAAGATGACTTTACTCTGTGGAGAGGGATGGGAGAGGAACAAGATTAGAAATGGAGGGATTCATTAGGAGGTTATTGCAATATAATTGATAAATCATGGACTAGAATGGTGATTGCAGAGGTGAAGAGAAATGTGGGGATTAATGCATATTGTAAAGGTTAAACTGATATGACTTGCTAATGAACAAGATAAATAGTAAGAAAAAGAAAGATCAATAATGGCGATATTTTCAGACTGGGTAAACTTAGTGAAATGGAGAAAACTGGGGATGTCCAGATTTGGGAAAATCAAGAGTTCTGGAAGCTTTATTTGGATATTTTAAGTGTATGAAATACAGATGTCAAATAGGTTAGTAATTCAAGAGTCCAAAGATCAGAAGAACGTTCTGGATTAGAAATACATACTTGTTTGCCTCAGCATATAAAAATGGCATCTAATGCCATTGGCTTTGATGAGATCAGCTAAAGAGAGTAGAGAAAAAGAAGTATTCCCAAAACCTATGACGAGGCACTCAACTTTTAGTGACTGAGCAGCCAGCGACAGGAGGAAGTGAGAAAGCAGGAGGGTGTCAATTGTGCCAGTGCCGCTGACTGGAAAAAAGTGGTAATATTTGACTTTGAAAAGAACCTTTTCAATGTTTTGGGTAGAATGGAAGCAGACTGGAATGAGTGGACTTAACAGTGAGTTGGGTGGTTTGGAATTGGAGAAAGTGAGTTTATAAATGCATTAAAAAATTTAGCTATGAATTTGGAGGCTAAAGAATGTACAGTACTGGGAGATATGGAGTTTGAGGAGAGTTTTATTTGTTTATTTGTTTTAAGATAGAAAATACCAAAACATGCACTGATATTTTAATACCCATGATCCACTGAAAACGGAGAAATTGTAGATGCATAAAATGAGAGAAACAACTAGAGAAGTATTTTAAGAGGACTACTATTCAGTATAAGATTCTAAATCCATGAGCAGTATTTGCGCGTTCACATTATACTTAATCTGACATTATATGATTATCATCATAGAATAGTAGGGTTGGAATGTACCTTTAGAGCTCATCACATCCAAATTTCTCGTATTACAATTGACCTAATGAAGCTACATGTAAGAAGTGAGACTTACACATTGTCTTACTGCTAATAAATTGGGAAGCGTCCAGTTAGCACTCTTCGTTGACTAAGGAGGAATGTAGGGAGGAGAAAGCCTTTTCCTACTTAATGTGACAACCAATGCATTTGCATCCATGAGCGAACCTAGTACCTCTTTAACAAGCCAATAGTTAGAATAGTGGCTCAGACTGAGGTGTAGTTACTTTTTTACATCCCATGTGTCTCACTCCATCTCCTCTTCAGGATTGAAGCACTCATTCCCCCACTGCTGGAATTGTTGGCACCTGAAGCTGAGTTGCTTTCTGAGACTTGCCTCATGTGAAGAAAGTTACTTTGCCTCATGTCCCACTCTCTTCCACTGGGCACCCTGTATCCAATGATTGGTTATGAAATATAAAGTTTCAGCTCTTTCATCCTAATTTGGGACAACTCTGAATGACTGACCACCAAAGACTCCTGAAAGATCTGCTGAGGTTTTTTGTGTGAATTACATTACAGTTTAGCTCTTGTCTCTACCTATTCCTGTTTCCTCCCAGGTTATTGGTCCCCAGGATATACCAAATGATCTTCCTACTTGCAAATTTTTATCTCAGGATCTGCTTTCTCAAGGATTCTAACCTGCAAAGGACAAGACCAATATTTAAAACTTCAACACATCAGTCTTGGGGTTAATCAGATGCAGCTTGGCTATTTAAAAAAAACACAACTGGTGCTGGTTTATTTTAGCAAAGGGAATGATTGAAGTCAGACTCTGTATGTCAGGGTTATGATGGTGGAGAATTGACTTCATTTGGAATAACACTTTAACTAGAAGTTGGGAATTTCTGAGTATCAGGTTTTGGCCTGGTGGAGAAGTAACACACAAGAATTTTAGAATCATCAGATTCTCAGGTAAGATGTCTAGGCTCAAAAGTGATTCCAAGACTAACAGCATTTTGGTTAAGCATAAACCATGTTGAAACCCAGCGAAGGAGAAAACAGTACTTGGAGAGGGACATAGATCCCTAGGGCTACCGTGAGTCTGAGCACAAGGGCACATAGCTGATTCCAGACCTTCCCTTCTGTTGGGAATATGTTTCCTGGTTACTACCACCCTTGGTCAACATGCGTGCAGGAGGTGGACAAGCCTACCTCTTCAGGGAGTGGGATATAACAGAGAGAGCCTGCAGAGAGGAAGAGCTGAGAAAGTTAAGAAAAAGAAGCTATATACATTTCTAGGAAGAAAAGTTGCCTTACTAAAGGAAGTTTTGTTTTTATTCTCACATTTCTAGATTCTTTCTGAAATCCATGAACAACATTTAGTTTATCAAGGCAGTGGTAGCATTCTAACCCATAAAATAACCACTGTGGTCATTTCTCTAAACTTTTCCCTGTTGATAAGTCCTATAATTTATAGGTAGAGCCCATGGAGTGGATGGAGGGGGAAAATGAACTCAGTTAAAGGGTCAAATTGATATCAATATCCCAAGCAATTGAAAACTCAAGTGTGTGCCTGTGCCTGTGCACATGCATGTAAGTGTGTGTGTGCATGCGAGTGTGTGTGATGTCAGTGATTTGCCTTCTCCCTTAGTTTTTTAATTTTTGCTTCTGTTTTTTTTTTTTTCCTTCATTTGAACAAAGTCTAGATTTTAGCTTTCCTGACAGGATTCCTGATGTCTCTTTTTTCTCTTCTGCATTGGGATCTCATTGATTGCACTGTAAAAAAAGATAATTTTTTTAAAATAGCAACTCATTCCTTTAGACTCATCCTCCTTCTCTGAACTTTATCTTGCATTCTAACATTGTATGGGATGAGAAAGGAAGAGATCAATTACCTGAAAAGATAATGTTATATTAGATGAGTTAAAAAAAAAAAGAAAACAAATTACTCAAATTCTATTTAATTTCACTGTAAAATTCAGTAATTTATAGATTTTCTCCCCTTCTGCTTTTTGAAAGCCTATTTTTTCTGGAATAATTAAGAAAATTTCTCTCTCTAGCGTGTGTGTGTGTGTGTGTGTGTGTGTGTGTGTGTGTGTTGCCGTTGTCCTTACAACAAAAGGGATTTGTAATGCAAAGCCTTTACACTCAAGACCAGTCATTCTCAGAGAAGAGTTTCTTCTTATAGATTTATATGGGGAAACAAAAGAAAGAAGGAAGTAACCAAGACAAATTTGAAGTAGTCCAGATTTGGGGATGACCTGCTCTAAAATCTCATTACTTATTATAAAGCCACAAAATTTAGAAAGTATGGAATCTGCATTAAGTCCATCATAGACCAGACGAGAGGAGAATTGACAGTCCAGAAGCAGTTAAATTCATGTATGAAAACATGATACTTGACAGTGGAAGCATTAAAAATCAGTAGGGAAAGTATGGACTCTTCAGTACATGGTGCTAGGACAATTGGTTCTCCATATTGAGAAACGGTACAATTAGAATAAAATCCAGGTGTCTTAAAAATATGAAAGTGAAAGGAAAACTAAAAATTCTACAGTCAAAAATGGGAGTATTTTTATGACCTCAGGTTAAGGAAAGATTTCATAACAGAAAAGATAAGTCAATTTGGCCTCATTAAAATTTCATTGCTGTGCAGTAAAAGGAACCATAGAAAAAGAACAAAACAGAAAATCAAGCCTCTGACAAAGGGGAGATATTAGGAAACCTAGAGCCACTACAAGATAAGCATTTAGAACTTCAGCAGTAGGAAAGAAGACAACCAACCTAATAGGAAAATGAGAAAAGGGAATAAATAGTCATTTTACAGAAAAAGAAAAATAAACATTCAATGAAAGGATCTACGACTTCACCAGTTATAATAAAAATTTAAATTAAAATAATGTACTATTTCATACCCATCAAATTGCCAAAATTGAATGACAGTACCAATGTCGATGAGGCTAGAGAGCAATGGGAGCTCTTCTACAATTTCAGTGGCAGTGAAAATTGGTAGTCACATCAGAGAGCAATTTGGCAATATTCAACTGGAAAAAAAAAAAAAACTAAAATATTTTCAACAGACAAAAATAAATTATAGTGTTTATTCATTTGATGGTTAAAGTGAATGAACTAAGATAACAAGTATCAATATAGATATATACAAAAACAGAATATTTTTTAGTATAATGAATTCTTTTGAGATAAAATAGAGAAAGTTTGCTCTGAAGATTTTGGTCACAGAACACACAATTTAGTGATATTTCTACTGGTTAGATAGTTCTAACCATAAGATATTGATTAATGGATTTCGTAAGGTAGTGTATCCATTAGTTTTGTTTGTTTGTTTGTTTGTTTGTTTAATAAAGCACCGTAGAACAGTCACTTAAAACAGCCGCCATTTTACTTAGCTCATGATTTTGTGGGTTGCCTGGGGTGGCGAAGACAGTTTCATGGTTGGGGCCTCTCACCATGTGGTCTCAGATCTTCTAGTAGATTAGCCCAAGTTTCACGTGGCAATGTGTGAGTTCTAAAAAACTGTAGAAGGGTACACATTCCCAAAGCACAAGTACTTTCTTAGAACATTTGCTAATGTTCAGTGGTCCAAAGCAAGTCATGTGGCCAAGCCTAGATTTAGGAGTAGAGAAATAGACTCCACCTCTTCATGAGAGGAGCTGTAAAGTTATATTGCAAAAGGATATTTATACAGGTATGGGAAGAATATGTAGACATTTCATTCCAGGTGTCTTTTCACAGGGATCTATACGTGGTCTGTGAAACTTTTAACTTTTTACTTGGATGATGATCCTTAACGTAAAATGCAGCTTTTAGTAGAATGGCTTTCCCCCCATTTTAGTACCCAGGACCGTTAGATCTAACTAGTTTCTGCCAGGAGTGGAGTCTGCAGGCATCCTGGGCCTGATCATCTCTAGTGGAGTGGGATTTACTGAGGAAGCAGCCTACTTCAGGAGATGCCATGTGGTTCAGCCTCTAAAGGTTAAGACAGACATCACTTCCCAAGACTGAATCAGAAGTATGATATTCTGCTCCATCAATAACATAGAGGCCCTTTTTGTGAGTAAAGAGTTCCCTTTGGTGGGGTTTTTAAAGTAAATACAATAAGATAATTAAAAACAAACAAACAAACGAAACAGCATCATTTGGTCCAGGCCTGGAACCTAAGTAAGTCCTTCTTTAGTGATTTATTCTTCCCCAGAATAGCAGAAAGAAAAGACAATGTGTCAGAGAAATTCAGCCCATCTGCTTTTCTGTAGCATGAGAACTTCCCTCAGGAATAGGGATGGGATGAAAACCCATGACCTTTAGGTCAAATGGGCTTCCCTTCCTAGGCACTGGCACTCTAGGTGCTATATAACAGTAACTGGCTAGGCAATTACCGATTTAGCTTCTAACTCTTATAAAATAAATGGGGCACAGGGTGGAGGGGGAATACCAGAAAGGAATATGTGAGAACCTTAATAGTTACCATACATTTGGCAGCTGAGGTTTGAGTTATCAATGTTTTCTTCTTTAAGTTTTCTGAAGTTTTGAATAGCTCTAATGAGCACATATTATGTTAAAAATCATGGGAAAAAGAAACTTTTCCCAGACCCAGAATTTAAATCCAGGCCAGAGACTGTACATTATTCACATTTATAATGCATACCTATTTTAATCATATATAGGTGTCCATCTCTAAATGTTGATTGAATGCATGTAAAAATTATAGGGAGTTTAAATTGGCTCACTGTGAGAAATAATTTTCTAGGATGTAAAGTAGTTCAAAAATGCAGTGATCTGTCAAGCAGTAAACGCCATCCCTGGAAGCATCCAGACAGAGACTGGATTAAACAAGCAGTATCTTGGAAAGAGTTAATAGTCTGATTGCAAATTTCAGGTAAGACATCATAAGGGAGCTTGCATTAAACAGACGAGTAGAATTTCAGTAGATGAAAAGGGCGAGGGTAGGTGGAAATGGAAGAATAGAAAAAGAAATGACTAGATAGCTCCAAAAGCACCCACTGAACTGAGTTTCATATATCACAGCTTGAATGATTGGATTCTTTTAAGAAAATGATTATATTTTTAATCTTAGCATAGATTTTGTACTTCCTAGTATGTCATTTCTGTCATTTGCCTCTATCTCATCTCATATGGGACTGTTTTATTAAAATTTATTATAAAATAGTATCCCCAAATCACTTTATGGTTTTTTTTTTGTACATAGCTCATTTGTTTTCTAATTTTAGAAACTTCTCAAATTTCAAATTTTGCCATCAGCTTTAACCAGTAAAACATCATTAATACAATGTATGATATATGATAATATGATTTTGTTGTGGTATAGAATTACATTTATTAATATTCTATTTTCTTTTATTGGGAAAAGTTCTTATTAAGCCAGCTTAAATACAAGACCTGTAATATTTAAAAACATCAGTATCTACTGTCTTCCTCTGAGAAGTCCAGCATTTCTGAAATTTTGTGATTTCTTGTCAGACAATGTCACAAAGCAGACTTATTTTTGAACTGGTGAACAAAGAACCAAACATAAGAATGCACTTGGACTTTGTTCTTCAAAAGTTGTTCTGAATGACAATTAAAAGTGAGAAAGTAAGGAAAAAACAGCAGCAGAACTCTTGCTTGCTGGAATGTTTTTTAGGTTTTTTCCATAAGGTGTTGATAGTTTACTGTCAACTTGTAGGCTTGAAAAACAAAAAGCAGTCTTGTTTGTCAGGTGTTCTGTGGGGTACCTCTCTAAATCCTCCAGAGTGCTTGGCACTCTAATTCAGATGTTTCAGGATTATGTAATTTATTCTCTCTCTCTAAACGTCATTTTCCCACTATCTCACAATTTGCTTTCAGATTGGAAGCCCACAGCCAATTACCCTGAAAGTGCTTATGGCCCAGATCTTACTCAAGCTTACATTGATATCATAGTGGTAAAATTAAGTTGTTAACAAAGATAATGAAACTTTTATAGTAAAATAGGTATTTTGGATACATTTTAATCCAAACATTTCTGTTTATCTAAATACTCGTTGAATTTTTTGATGTATTTTTTTCACTGAGGAGACTCCTTGACCATACAGTTATGTTGTTTTTTATATTTTCTTTACAGAGAATTATACTAATATTCAATTTTATTATGTCACCTACTGGCATTATATATGTGTCTTTGGAGTCTTTGGATGAGTTAAGTAAATGTTCTTTGGCCAAATAGTAAGAAAGAACATTTTATAATTCCAAGCATTCTTCGTGGTCATATAGAAATATAAGTGAATGTTAGTTTACACTTCCTTTTCATTAGCCTACTATCATTCCAAAGTGTGGTAAATGATTACTTTCACTGAGTTCGAAGTTAAGCATTTTGAAAAGGCACTCGTAAACTGTACATTTGCTTTTTCCTTTAAAATCAAGGTCTAAGTAAATAAAAAGCTTGTTCTATTTTAATATTTTATAACATATTTAATATGTTATTAATATTTTAATAAGACTTTTAGTAAAAATACATTTTATAAAAAATAGGGTGATCAGCTTCTGGGGATTTCAAGTTATTTTTAAATCAAATAGTGTGATCTGTTAATCATCTAAAATGTTTAGTCAAAATGTCTATTTGGGGCATACTAATTCATTATCTTTAAATTGCTCTACCTGGTGTTATATATCAGTTCCTTTCATTGGAGGAAAATATACCTGTATGTTTCCAATTTCCTATATAATAGAGGTAGCATTAATAATTGCAAAAAGCCATTAGAACTACCTCATAACTCTTATTATACAAAAAACTTATGAAGGGCCAACTAACTTTCCAGAATTAAAGAAGGAAATATAGTAGCTGAAAATTCCCATATTCAGAATCCATCTTTCATTTACTTTAACTGTTCAGGTCTCATCTTAAAGAATTCCTTATAGGAATCTCTATGGCAATCTGGTGTTTAGACCAGAGAGGAAAGCACATAAGGCATGGGCATTTTACCAGTCTTTCTGCTCTTTGTCATATGCTGTTTGGTTATCACCTAAAGGGTACTTCTGTGCCTCAATTTCCCACACTTATCAAAGATGACAATATAGCTCTGTAGTATATACATTTAAAAAATAACAAAAAATACATGTTCTGTTTGGTTAATTTTTTTTTTCTGTGCATGGCTATGTGAAGATATTTGAATATATATAGTCATATATAAATTTTTACTATTTATATATAAATACAAAATCTAAAGCTTATTCTTTAGAGTGGCAGGACAGTAAAATGTTCATGCCAGCTTTTTCAATATATCAATTTATGGGACTAGATCTGGCAAAGCTATTATTTGTAATGACAACTGGAATGCAGATGGATTTTAGCAACTGTACATAGAAACTGGGGGAAGGGAGTAGCAGTCCTTCTTTGTTTTTTAGGATGAAACAGAAAAATCTGCTCTCTCCTGTATATGGAGGAATTTGTTAGAAGCAAGGACTAAAATTATATTTCCTTAATCTTTCCACTTCACTAATAGTTTTATTCTTTTACGTACATATATTACTAACTTTTGGATGAATACCAATACTTTTCACTTGCAACCAGGAGTATATTACTGGTGTTATCTAAATACTCTATAACGAGTCATCAGCAATTTTTTTATAGGCATTTCAGGCGTAAAAACTGATAATTAAACATTTTATTCCATTCTTAAGTAAATAGGCAAGGATTCTCCATGATAGAATATAACCTATCTGTGGGGTGTGATTCAGAAGGCTGGATGAGGAAGATAATTTTAAAAATAATACTTTTCCTCTTTGAAATATATGTCCCTAATTAAGATTTACTGCTATAATCAGCCACTGTTGCCAATAGGATTGTATAATGTTCCTCAAGTATGTTGAGATGGAAAAGTTTGCGAATGATTGATTTAGAGGATAAGATAATGTTTTATCGATGTAAGAATCTATAGCCGCATTCAAGTGGAAACAGCAAATCATCTGAAATAGTAGTGGTTAGAGGATAGATAGATAGAAGGAAGAGTAAAATTAGCCCTTAGTGTTTAATAAGTCACTCAGAATATCTTTATTAATATTAGATTGTGAGATCATTCACTCACATTCAAATGATCAAATCCATAAGTGTGTTTCTTCTTGGTGCTTCCCCTCTGCACTAACATATTTTATTATCTTTTCCTGACTCAGCAGATATGCACGGAAAGGTCTGGTAGTTCACTGTCTACGCAAACCTCTCTAAGGCAGCTTTAAGTAGCAGAAATTGTGATACTGTAGTGTCCTTAAGTGAAAAAAAAAATGTACATTTTATAAATGACAACAACAGACAGTTGCTAAGATAGTTTATTCAGAGGTCATAACTACAGGGAAGGGGAGGAAGTCCATGCTTAAAATGAACCCCTTACTCCCTCAAATCTATATTCACCATTAGAATGATGTTAAAAATATGTAATCTCAGTGTGTTTTTGATTCAGAAGTTCTGTGCTGATGTATCCTTGATTTTTTTTTTTTAAAGATGAGATTTGTGGAATGGAGTATCTATACTTTTAGTATTTCTAAAATATAAGGGAAGAGATTTCTACCCATTGCTCACAGCTTTCCTCCGGGATTATAAGTGCCTCCTCTTGTTTTTTTTTTTTTTTTTTTTTAGCCCATTTGTGAAATATTCGTAGAGACTCACTATTTGGAGGATGGTAGGGACTAAAGTGCCCTGTCTTTCTCCTCATTACACTAAAACCCTGTTGGCTGTAGTACAGGTGGGAAATAAGAGATGATTTTAGTTTTGCTTGTTGTTTGAATAAATGGAGGCGGTGAATATTTAGGACAGTCTATTTTTAAATACTAACCTTCAATATTTTAAAAGAAGGATTTTACCATGGAAAAAATATTTAAGAATCAGCTCCAAGGAAAGAGGAATGTGATTTTCCCACATATTCTAAACATATTATCTCCAGTTGTAAATTAAATGATCTCAGACTTTATCATTGAGGGTTATACCTTAACCTGAAGTTCATTGGTCCCCAATATATCACATTCATAATTCCTTTTCAGAGTATTTGCTCTCAGCTGAATAAAAAAGCATATCTGCCATTTAAATTATTTCATGAAAGGTAAAATAAATTCATCTACTTCACATAGACCTTAACACTCTGCTAACCAAGTTAAACCTGCCTAACACTTGCAGGCAAAGTACCTGATTGGTTTTATCTCATACACTTTAATAAACATACATGGTAAAAATAGAAACAAGAGATGAGTAATAAATATAAAGAATATTATTCATATTACTTTTTAAAGTATGTGTACTGGGTGGACACTGCAATTAAAGCATAACACTCTCTTTGAAAATTTGTCAGTATAGTCTTTCTTTGCACTCAAAAATTATAATTAACATTTCAGTAATTTATGGAAATAATTATGATTATTAGTATTAGTATTAGTATTAGCATTGGTTATATAATAAAAATGATTCTGAAATTATATATGAGTGTGTGTGCGTGTGTGTGTGTGTGTGTGTGTGTGTGTGTATGAAGAGAGAGAGATGGTGTGGAGGGGAGGGGAGGGAAAGAATGAGAACACATACTTGACTTTTTAAACATGTTATTATAGGGCTGTAGTATAATTGCCTGGGCAGTGTTCAACATGTAGAAACATATGCAGTAGCCCTTGGTACTAAGTTAATTAAATGTGTATTTAAATAATTAAGAAAGTGAGTCACTCCAAATTTTGTGAAAATATGATAGTTGTGTGTCATTTTTGTTTAATGAGCTTGGAACCCTATGTTTTGTACTTTAGAAATACTCTTGACAAAAATGAAGATTCATTGAATAAATATAACATTCTATACCTTGAATATTTGATTGAGATTTTGTATTTGACAGTTAAGTGTTCATTGAGTTTGGAAATTCTTACCAGCCTTAGTGGATTTGTATCTAGTGACTAATTTAAAGAAAAAGAAAAAAAGCATAAATGTCTTCCTTAATGTTATGACTCTCCTGGGCCCAGCTGGCCACTTAGATTCCACAAAGAGAACTAGAGTCACTAGAAATGGAATAACATTATTTTTAAAATTTTGTTTTGAAATTGAAACATCAGTACCTGGAAAATCACTTGTGAAACTTTCTCCTTCCGACTAGCTCCATTAGTACATTTCGAAACCAGTTTTCCTAAGTTGGCTCTTCCTCCTCCCACTCTTCCACATCTCATTTACTAAATACTATAATCCAAAAATCTGTAAGTTTACGATTACTTTAAAAACAACCAAATGGATTTTCTATTCTTGTGGCATTTCTACAAGTTCTACAGGAATTTAGCACTGTGCCCTCAGTTGCTTCTTGAATAATTTCTTAAGGGAAAAACTTTCTTAGAGTTGATATAGCCTGCATTATATACTGATTTTACCCAATATTCAGAGGTTTTCATTTCCAACCAGGAGTTTCTTAACTAAATATTTATTTTAACAATGAAAAAAATTGTACAGTTTTCTATCTCTTAACAGCCAAATTGTGTTTGCCAATGCTTCTATTGGAAACAAGACAGTATAGGTAAAATGGTTTTGAAATCATTTTGAATACGCTTGGCTTTCTTAACTGCCCAAAAGTAAACTTTTGATTTGGCAAAACTAGTTTAAGTTGAGAAATACTTTAAGAAGTATTTTACTACCAAGTAAAATATTTCTAATGTAATTTAAATACTTTTTTTTTTTTTTTTGAGCATATGCTTGCTTCTCTGTGTGGACAACTTACACTGTTTTCCTTACCTTTGGGAATATTCTTTACTAATTTAAGTGTGCTGACTAAGCTTTTATATTAAAGAGGGTATCAGAGGAAGGGATATTTTTAGAGTTAATTTCATTGCCCATTTTAAAATTAGTAGTTTTCCTTTTCTGTTAATGACAAGGTATTTTTTTTCAAAACGAAGAATCTGTTCTTTCAAATATGACATATTTGGAATGATTGATGAAATACCTTTCTACGTATACCTCCTTCCCATTTATTAGGAAGTAGTTGCGTAAGGAAACAGTAGATTACTGTGTGCATTTTGGGCTTACTCAGCCAAGGATCACAAACACCCATGTACATTATAGCCAAATAATGAACAAAATATAGTTATGTGAAAATGTGGGAAAAAATCTTGGTTTTACATAATGATACTTGCGATAATTTATTTTGATTAAGAATGAGGGCTCTGAGGTCAGAATACTTATCTGACAGCTTTGATGTTCCACTGACTAGTTGCGACCTTAGGCAAGTAAGTTTACTACTGTAAAATGGGCACAATAGTTGCGCCTAATTCATAAAGCTATTGTGAGAATTGACGGAGTTAGTGTATATGGAAATTGTAGAACAGAGTTCCTAGCATGTGGTAAGCCAGAGCACTACATTCAGTTGTGTAATTTTTATATGGCTCAAAGATGCCCAATCAAGGAGATGAATAAGGGGTGAATGGAGCTGAAATTCACCCCTTGCACCTTTTACCGGCCATGTTCTTGCTTGCTGGGCAAGACCAGTCAGAAGGAGGTGTCCTTTTATTTTGAGTAAAGCTACCAGGTAAGATAGTGGTAGCTCTGTAGGTCAGCGGTCTTATCTTGCTGAAGAAGAACTCCTCCCTTCCTTTTTCAGGTGTTTTTGGAAACTTTGAAGTGAACTTCTGTTTCACATAATCATGAAAGTGTGATGTTAACAACACTTCCTCTACAAGGTATTAGATATCCAAGTGATTATATTTAAGCTCTAATTAGCATCATTGATACTATAAAAAGCTTATCAATTAGAAGATAGCCATAATTAAAATTTAGCACTTATAATAATTAAGGTAACATGCATAGTAATGGGATAGAGCTGTCCATAATGGAAGAGCTATTAAAGGACAATACATACCTTTTGAATTTCTACTAGACATATAGAATAAAATATGAGGTAGAACATGATTGGAACCTGCATTTTTGAAATTAATGATGATAATTGATAATTACTACAAAGTATTGTAACTGCTAGAATGGATGGAGGCATGAATTGATGACATGTACCATATTCATATTTTATTTTCAATATTTTTTTCTGATATAATGGATTCTGTAGTAAAACACATAGAGAGATAATTTTTTTAACTGAAATTTCATTTTAAAAACTGTCACCTGGGAGTTTTCAGTAAAGGACAATGAAGAAGCAAGATAATGAATCAGGAATCTTAAAGCTTGGAGAGATGCACAAAACATGAAATCTGTTGCATTTTGAAGTGAACTCTGGAGAGAGAAAAAAAACAAAACAGAGTTTTCTCATGTGCCAGGGCTATTAAGGAAATTAAATGTGTATTTTGTCTCTGTGGGGGACTGTTTCAACATAACCATTTACTGACTCTGTGTCACCCTTCTGCTTCCTGAGTTTAGACACAAACCATATTTTCCTCCTCGGACCTCTCTCCTCTCTTTACCAAATATTCAACTACTAGTTGGATGTACTAAGTTGACAGTTTCACATACTTCAGCCTTGTGGATGCAGCCAGCCTGGTGTAAAACCTTTGTGATCACTCTGACTCCCTTCCCCTTCTCAGCCACTATATATGACTCCAGAGCACACAGAGTTTTTTCTCTCTTCAGTGCATCTCCTTTCTTTTGGCACAGCAGGGACACCATACCCTCGTCCCTTCTCAGTTGAAATCCTGAAATAGCCTAGGAATTTTGCAGTTCTCTATTGCTTCCTACAGCAATCAGCTGTAATGAAGAGTAGCCACTTAAGGACCACTGACTACTCTATGGTCCCAGTCTAGATTTCTAGACATATCTTGCCCTAATCTCATACAAATACCCCCATTAGAGGCATAATGAACTACTAAATATTCTGTTTCTGTTCCCTTTTCACGTTTTGCTCTTTCTTGTTCCTTCTCTACTCCTTTCCCAGAATAAACTATGTTTGTCACTCTCAACCCTAACACACTTATTATGATGGTTTTCAAATTGGTGCTCAGTCACCTCCATAAATTACCCTCAGGTGCCTACCATGGTTCTTGGCAATTTGCATTTTCAAATTGTAAAATGAAAGAAATCCTACACCTATTTGTATGCCTATAACCTTCACATTATGTTAGCGATTACTCTTGTTTAGTTTTATATCTTTCTAGCAGATTATAAACTGTATTAAGACACCTTCAATGTATATTGTACTATATAGTTAGTTGCTTGGTCCAATGCCTGGCAGATAGCATATTTTTAATAAACACTGTAGAATAAATATTACAGAATATTGGTGCTTAATACATGTTTTAAACCACATAAATGTGATTATATATATTTGGTCTTTATAATTCACGGCATAATATTTGATGAACAGTCACTAGTGATATCTTTCTGTTATAGACAAGAGGCTTCCAAATTCACTTTGTAATATTTAATCTTTAGTATATAGAAAGGAAAAATAAAAATATTGTTATAAATTAATTGAATATACATGAAATTATCAGGCATTTGATTTGGAAATGCATTTTTAGTTTTTGTAACACATAAAAATTTACATACTGTAAGGGAAATGGTCATTCCAACACGTAAGCAATTATACAAATTTTATTCTATAACTGAGAAAAGCCTTCTTTTTAGTGTTAAGGCAGCTGAGCATATTGAAATATCTGGGAAATTTGTTGCTATTGTTATTAAATGTATTGTTATATCTTTATTAAATCATCAAATAAGATGAGATGACTAATCAGTGGTTTAGAATAACTGTGACAAAAATAATTGATAAGTTATATTAATGATAAGAGGATTATCTGATTGAAATCTCAACAACATTGGTATCTCTGAGTTAAATTTAAAAGAAAATACATTAAGGGCTGGAGGAGGCAAACAGTATTTGTACTCTTGCATTTCAGGTGAGGTATCTACATTTTCCTTGTATTTTTCTTTCTCATTAACTGTAGAAACCCATAGAAATAAGTCTCTGTGCAGCTCCAAATGCCCCCATTTCATTTTAGATGGTATTTCCAATAAGGGCACTGTTTCTTGCAAAGAATATTACATCTCACTAATTGTCCTACAAATCCCATTCTTAATTAAAATCAAAATCTTCATCATAACAACTTTACTATATGGCTTGCAAATGTGTGTTTTTCGTATTTGTTTGGAGGACGATGCTCTGGATACATCTTTTTTTTTTTTTTCTTTCAAAAAGAAGCAGCCCTGGTGAGAAAAATTTACAGCAATTGATTTTGTTTGTTTGTGGCTGCAGCCATAAAAACTCCCAAGCAAAACTAAATAGTGCTTGTGGGGCACAGGCTTGGTGGTTCATGGGCAAACAGTAAGTTTTATAGTATTGTTAATGCTAGACAATAAGACAAGGTATAATAATTCCAATTTCATCATTTGCCTCTGTTTGGTACTAAATCGTACACTCCATCATGCATGTGCTGGCTACAATGTGACATATTTAATTCTGCATTTAGTCTCTGCTTTGTTACACATTCATGAAAATAGCAAGTCAGCTTCTCAACCGCCACGTACCAGCCCTCTAACAACAACAGCAAAAAATTAAATACAATATAAGTTTGAATAACAGTAATGGTGGGAAAATCTATCCCAGGGTTCATTCTTTTTATAGGGAGTTGGCAAACCAGGAAGAATAGACTTTATCATGTGCAAATATGGTGACCATAAATGGTGCTGGAGGCTTTTCCATTGTCCTCTGAGTTTGCCATGAGAGAAAGCGGGTGAGAGAAAGAAAGACACATTTGATAGAGTTGTGAAGAATGTTTGAATGGCTATTGGGTGTTGAGCATTGTCTTGCAGTGACCTCAATTCGGTACAGTAGAGACCCTTGAAAGCACTGTCTGAAGTCACAATACCACTATTCTCCTCCATTTACTAAAAGGGATTAGTTAAAAGGGTGACGTTCCGTGCAGAGAGTTCCAAGTATTCCATGAAACAAAAGGCTCTGAAATGTTTTTGAAGTTATTTTTAATTGAGTTGAACTAATTTAATAAAGGTCCTAAGGAGGAAAAAAAAAATAAAGGAATGTGATTGTTTTATGATTCCTCACAGATGGAATGGACATTTATAGCATACTTTTCCTTTAGTGTTCCAGAGAACAGTAGCTCCATTTACAGCTACTGTTAGCAATTTAAAACTGCTCCAAAATGAAGTCTTTCAAGAAGTTGACAGCTTATAAATAAATCTGTCTGATAAAATTGAACATAAACTGCATCTGTGGTTAGTTTGCCAAAATTAATTCTACATTTAATTAGAGATAGCAGTCAAACATATTTAATAAAAAACAGTCTTGGAGAGTAAATCAAATGAAGTCAGATTTTAGCAGACGTTTTGCATTTTTTTTGCAAGGAGTGATGAAATGACCTCACCTCTTCGATTCCCGGTTATATAGCAGTGTGAGCTCTGTAGAGTTATGGGGAAGCCAATGAGTTCACACTGTTTGGAAAGGTTCTTTGCTCAGCTTAAAGACAGAAAACGATCATTTTGTGATTTTACTTGATTGCATCATTGGGTTTTACTTTGATGCCATCTGTATTAAACTAACAAGTTAATAAGCATATTACTGCTAATGATTACAGAGACCACACTAAGGTAATTCTAATTTATATATGTACAAGGATGTACAATTGTCCTTAAAAAAATTTGTTTTGGCTTCTTGGCAAATTTTTCCCCCCTTTAAACTTAACTATCACAATGAGATGTATTAAAATCATATACTAGATACAATGCCATTTCTTCCCTTGCAAAGTCTTAAAAATATCAACATTACTCATTAAATATTTGTGCTCACTCTACATGGTTTAAGCAATGTGGCATAGCTTTGGAATCCTGGAGAAGATGCAAAAGCACACAGATCAATCAAAATGTAGCAAACAATATTTTGGAACAAAAGTGACTTACAGTTCAAAGGGCAAAGAAGCAGTTCTTCAAACATTGGAAATTTCAACACACACAGTCCATAGTCCTAGGTAAAATATACAGACAAACAATTGAAACTAGTATTAGCAACATTAGTTTCAAATAGATATAAAATTATATGTGCTTACATATAATAAGTGCATACAAAAAAATAAAATCTATTAAGCTAAATTTTATTTTGATTTTTTTAAAGCAGCGTGATGTTACTTTATTGCAATATGGAAAAAAATAAAAAATATCGTGGGAAATATCATTGTACTCAGTTAATATTAAGTTTGAATTAGACATTAGATGCTTATTTATCGAGCTTCTCCATATTCATAGCATAGAATTCAAAGAGACAGTTAATCTATAGTAAATATTTTTCAGAAGTATCTATATGTTTTGGTGTCTTACAATTTCTAACAGAAATGTACAAAGGAATTTTTTCAGGTTTTTAAGTTTCATTTAGATATTTTCTCCCTTTGGAAAGTATTTTTATTTTATATATATTAATTCGTCCCCCCAAGTAACTATCAAACTTTTGCTAAATTTTATAGAACAATAAAAAATAAAAGTAGTACACCTTATTCCTGAATTTAAACAGTAAATCATTGTCGAAGTTCGCTCCTTGAACTTTACATTGCTTGTATTTTAAATAAAGTAGTAGTAAATGTGTACAACACAAAAATTATCAGCCACTTTTAGTTCTGTCATGGTATAATTATGCTGTTTTAAAACTCATTGGTGGACTTAGGCACGAATACATTATAGTTGTTTTATCACTTATCAAAACATAAACCAACTATAGGCTATAACCAGAAAAAATATAGATATTACCTCAAAAAAAAATAGTTGACCAGTTAAATCATGCTATAACACCTTAATTATCAATGGCATGTCCCAAAGGACTGGCTGATCTCTGTAACAATTTATGTATTGGATTCAGGAAACAATCATTTTGATCAATGTTGCCATTGTAGGATTGCAGATTTGTGGCTAAATACTAAATGACTATTCCTCTTATTTAATAAACTATATATATATATATATATATATATATATATAATGCAAACATCCTTCTTAATTTAGGAAACATAAAAATATAATTTTTATTATTTTCAGGTCATGCTTTTTGTAGGTCCTTGGAAAATAACTTTCTGAAAATGCCATTAACAGCTTTATTATATATAAAATAAACAGCTTCAGAAATATGAGTTAACAGTTACATGATTCCTTGTGGTTTTGTTAGAAAAGCCCTTTTAGCAGTTGATGTTAACCTTCGAAAAATCGCATAATCTAACTCGGTCAGGTTTTCTTTATCCTTAAAATAATGATAATCACTAAATAAATTCTAATGCAACTGTTTGGTCTTTAATGCAATGATTAGAGCATTGCTACCCATTCTATTTTTTCCCTTATTTCAGACAAATACCATGCCTTTTCATTGTTTTGGCCACCTTCATAAGATGACATTGAGCAGAGCAAAACTATTGGGAAAAGAGACACCCTTCGCAACTGAACACAGTTGTAGTTTTTGTGGTCTCATTAGGTGTAAAAGATTAATGACAAATAGAGAAGTAGGTCATTTCATTATCTCAAGACATTGATACAGAGGTACTAAGTCATAGTAATAACATTTTGTATTAAAAAATATCTGCACTGAGAATAAGAAGAGGTTGAGATGTTTGGTTAAGAAATGCTCCAAAAGATGCTCTGCAATTATTATGTTGTACCCCTACAATATTATGGCATTGTATGTAAATAATATCTTAATGCATTTTTTTTTGGATATTCTCAAAATTGAAAAAAAAAAAGGTGCTCTACAAAGATACATACTCTAGAAATGCTAAATAAAATTTTAAAAAGAATCATTTTTCTTGAAATCAACACATTAGGTATGTAGGGTTTAGGGCCTGATGGAGAGCACAGAGAAAATTGCTCTTAAGCTTCAGCTCTTCTACCTTACTCGAAGTTCTCACCATCTGTCATAGTGTATCACAAATTCTCCTAAGTAGACTCCTCATCTCCTGTTTCTTGTTACATATCCATGTATCTTATTGATGATGCCAGTTATCTTTGAAAATGCAAATCTGGTTATATCATCTTCCTGATTGAAAACTCCTAATGACTTCCAATTGTCTACCAGATAAAGTCTAAGTGCATAAGTCAGGTAAACAAAATCCCTTATGTCTCTTACCCCAACACAGTTTCCAGTCTCCTCTTTATGCGGTTGCTTACCCGGGTCCAAGATGTACACTCTTCCATTTGCAGCCATCTAAAACTGTGGCTCAACTTCAAAAGCCAAAAACCAGCACCACCTCTTCTGTCAGACTTTCCTTTTCTCAGGCACATTCCTGATTTGTGATTTATTCTCTCTCTGTCTCTGTCTGTCTGTCAGTCTTTCTCTCTCTATGTCTGTCTGTCTGTCTCTCTCTCTGTCCCTCCTCTCCTCCATACCTAGGGTGCTGTTTGGTCACCTTTTCTGAAACCTGTTCACCATCATGCACAGAGTATATATTTAAGAAAAGTGAACTCTGTAGAACAATAAAATGCACCTGATAGATGGGATTTATTTTGTTGCTATGTGTTTTATGGGGGTCATTTCACCTATGTACATATTGTAAATATAAAATCTATGTCTTTTCCAAATGCTAATATTATGTCTATACATTATGCATCAGTGAAAATATAGGTTGCAATTCTCTATGATTTTTGATATTATTGAAATATTTCCAAATTATTCTTAAGGTTTTTCAAAGTTTGTGTATTTAATGTAACATTCATAATTGCTATGGGTATGTTGTTAAGATTTTAAATTGCCATTTTGAAGCCAAAACTGAGATTTCAGTTTATATATATACACATTTAGATATATATGAAAACACCTTTCAAAGAGAAGTACCACCTTATATAAATTAGTAATTTCTTTTAATTGCCTCAAATGTTTCAGTCTCATGTGGATTTTTGAAGTTGTATGCGGCTTTGATGTTTTATTAATTATTTTCAAGGTGGCTTTCTTTCCAGAGTGAAGCATTCATATTGATTTTGTGTACGATGAAGACTAAAATTTCTATCTTGGCACTGATACTTTTTGCAATCAATTCTAGAAAGGGTTTGATCGTTTTTAAGCAACTCTCCAACAGTTAACTGTTGGCTGCCAAAGTTCAATTTAGATAAGTGAAGGGGAAGAGTTTAGAAATTTCACACATTAAATGTGTGATGGGAAAAACCCAATATAATGTATTAAAGATGCAGCCTTTGGAAGCAAAACATGGAGTATCGTAAGAACTGTGTGCCAGTCGCCAAAGGTTTTCAGTCAGGTTTGGTTCAGAAAAGCCCTTGAATGTGTTGGAAGCAGATCTTGGAAGTGACTGTGTGGTGTGTCGGGGAAAGCACCAGAGTAAGTCTTGGTTACACAGAGTCTGTAAAGTCGACTGTGGTAGCATGACAAAATTTGGTCTGTGTAGTTTGCCACTGCCAATCTTCATGATTGATACAGATTGTTGGAGCCATATCTATCATATGGTGCTCCATATTGATTGTTAAAATCTGCAAAAGTGAATTATTTGGAGTGTATTTTTTCGTGTCATTGGCTAATTTTTCCTGTGTCAAAGAGTTTAAAAGCATTTGACCTTTGCTCTGAATTCTCAGTTGTGACCGTGCCTTGAAAGAAACGATATCACTGCTTCTTTATTCATTATACTTGAATAATGCTATTGCAATCTAATTCTTATGAAATATAGTAAAGGATAATTGCACATTTGAAAAGTCAATGTATAAAGGTTCTTGTTAGTCAGTTGTTTCTGTTTAGAGATGGTTTAGATATTTTATTTTTAAAGTTGCCATCTAGACTTTAAGAGAATTGTAATAAACTCTTTTATAAGAGGTTTTGTTCTTACCAACCATTACCAAAAAAAAAAAATCAAGAAATAGTTTGGATCTTTTTTTAGTATTGAGATTGGTCTCATTTATTTACAGAATTAAAATGAAATAAACATGAATACGATAATACTCCAGGTTTTTTTTTAATATATATATTGAAAAGAATCCACATATTTGCAAGAGGCAAGTGATACAGGAGAGTTTCCTTTAAAACACCTATAATGTCGGGATTATTATAAAGTAAGCAACCAGAATGCTGGATTGTACGTTTGGAAAGAACCCACATAAGAATGAAAACAGATGGTATTATCATTCTATCCCAAGCACTGTGTGGATTTTTTTGGTCAGAGTCTGATTAAGGTTCTTAAAATTATTAAATGGCTAGATAATAGAGAATAAGAAAATGAGAGCACAGAAGACTTGCCAAGTCTTTAATGCTCACTTAAACAAAACTGCCTACAGGTTCAACAAACCCATGCCTGGGTTTTGTGGGTTTACAAGGTCCCTCTCCAGAAAAGTTGTTTGGGGTGATGGTCACCATCTTAATTAAAGGAATATCAAACTATATGTTTAGAAAGATATAATAATAAGGCACCCAAACCCAGATGCTAGATGCCACACATGTTGGAGAAGGACTCTGAGGAGGAAAACAAAACAAAACAAAACAAAAACAAAACAACTCCCTCATTCTACAAGCTGGATGTAAATTAAACCAATGGGGAAACGTTAAAACTATTTTTATTTTCCATTTCCAGCAATCATTCTCCCCAGTTTCCTGTCTCCCTTACTCCACTTCTAGTTATCAGCTCTCTCCATTCTTCATCTCCAGATGCTAACTTAATTTTGATTCGTGTGTGTATATACATACATGCAAGGGAAGCAGCATCTCGTTTTTGTGTGCAGGCATTTGTGCCTTCTGTTCCTTTATATCACATTACATATTAGTGTAACTTTACTTTGGGCCCCTTGGCTTCTTGGACAAATATTCATGAATTAAATAGTTTAGCAAAAGTTGAACACACAAAAAAACAAAACTCAAGCCATGAGATTCTGTTATTGAGTTTGATTCTCACTGAGGAACATTCAAACTTCGAGTATACTTATTTCAACCATGTTGTTTAAAAAAAAAAAAAAAACTGTGGTTCAGCCATGTTTTTTAAAGTATAATTTTTTTAATTAAAATAAATATTTCTCAAGTTCAGGTTGGAAGCTTTAGATTATGGCTGTGTTCCTTTTATATCTGTCTGCAGTTTTACAGTGATCGCTCAAAACTAAATCTTTTTTTTTTATTCCCTCTACAGTAGACTCAGATTATAGCCCACTGATGTGAAAGAATAAGATTTTTAACTGACACTCTTGTCTCTTGAAAGAAGAGTTTGACAAATATCTTCTTGACTTTTTGTTCAAGTCTCTCATGGTAAAAAGTTAGTAAAACCTACAGGCGCTATTTTTAACTACCAGTGACTGTTAATGAGTTAAATGGTCTATCAGCAGAAAGGCAGCAAAGTTATGTTTGAATGCTGAAAAACCAAAGCCATCCAAAGGTTAGAATCCATATTTTCTTAAGTCACACAATAATCATGGTTAAGATTTCTGAGGAGGGAACAGAACTTTTGAGAGGCGTATGATAAATGCTTCAGGTGACCGCTGAAAGCAGATTAGAAAGTGTGGTTTGAAAGGCTTTGGAATTTTCTTTCATATGCACAAGTTTTCTTCATGTGAAAAAAGTAAGCCTTCTTAAATTGAATTATGAGCCTTTTTTTTTTTTTTTTTTTTTTTATAATTTACAGAAACAAACATTGAGCCTGACACCAGGTTTGTGTGGGAGTAAGGTAAATTTGGGCTCAATGACTGATGTATTGTTTGGGTATAAACATGAGATTCCATATTGCAACTGTCTGTCACTACTCTTGTCATTAATCAAATAGATACTAAAATGTACAGCAATGTTTAACTGTAATGTAGTTAGTTTTTATAAGCATTGCTGGTAGCTATCCAGGTGCAGGTGGTACCTTTTTTTCTTCCCCGTTTTAAGATTGTGAGATTGTTTACTGTCTTCGTATAGAGTCTCAGAATATAGGTTTTATTTGATCTGTTGATTTTATATCATCTGTGGTCTAGTGACACTACTGGATTTAAAAATCATGGAGATTACAGAAGTGTTGGGAGAAAAGGAAATAAATTCACTTGATTCTTTTGTGTGGCCTGATTATAGGTCAAGCACATTTATATTCCAATTTAGAAATATCTATGGATTTAGAAGTAAAAACTGACTTTGAAAAAATAATGAAACTAGTGTGATTTCATTGAATTTATTTAAACTTTTTGAGCACGAATTAGCAGATATTCAGGATCTTTACAATAAATAGTAGTTAATTTTCAGTGAAACAATTTTACTTTCAGATTTAAGACTTAATGTAGCCTTTAAAGAAAGGATATCTTAATTTTTTAATACTAACTTTATTTTAATTAGCTCGTTTTTTAAAAGTCATGCTAAAGGGGACCAATTAGTAAAAGCAACACAATTTCTAGATTATTGGAAAAACATAGACCACTAAGATTTTATTAGACATTTATCCAGAAGTCATCTGATATGTTTCACTTTTCTCTAAGTTCAAGTTTATTCGTTTGTCTGTCAGTCACCTATCAAATAGCCAAAAGCTGAGAACAAGAGTAGAGAAGCAATAAATAAATAGCAATTATTTTATATTCTTTCCCCATGGTTTCGTACAATTGCCTAAATTCATTGTATATTATTCTCTTTTTTTTTCCCTTTAAAAGATATCAGAAGTGTGTAATTGGAGCACTTGCTAGGTAAAAGGTCTAAATTTGAATCACTATAGAAAAATTCTGGTTTCTAATACAGATGTTCATTTGAAAATGATAGATTGTCCTTCAGGGACCCTGAAGTGTTTTCATGGATTCTCATGCCTGGTTGGCAGTTTTACTGAAAATGGCTGTAAATCAGGAAAGAGAGCTGAAAATACATTTCATGTCATCTTTGAAGCAACTGTAAGTTATCATTCCAGAAAATGAAGAGGGCTTTTTTTTTTTTTTTTTTTTTTATGAAAGGCATCGTGATAACGAATTGAAACGAATAGAGAAAAAACATGATCCCAGAGAATTATCTTCAACAGTTCCTCCTAATTGCAGTATACATGGGAGCAGTATGAAAGATAAAGATTGAAATTAAGATTGTCCTTGGAGTCTAAAATTTAATTTTGCAGAACTTTTTTTTTTTTCCTCAGTGGTGATGGTGGTGGTTCTTTTACAAGATGTTTATTGACTAGCCAGTTGGATTTGAGCTTATATGCTATAGAAACCAGGTGAACTCACACATTCTCCAAATGCATCTGTTGTTTGCTTCTTCCAGAATAAATATTACAATTCTTGATGAACAACAGCTGGAAGGCATCATGTGGTTGCATTCCTCATAGGATGAAATCACTTGTGCACCATTAACAATTTTATATGGAGAAGAAAAATACATCCCATCATAAGATGTCAGCAAAAAGTCATTTTTTAAAAATATACTTTCCATTTTTACTTTCCTTCGAGCCATACATTTTAGTATAGTGAATGTAGATGTATGTTGTACCCCAACATTCTCTGTGACTTATCTATGCTTGTTTTCAAGATAATCTTTAAGAAATTAATGTATAGTGAGTGTCAAAGTCTAGTTTGACAATACGTTCAAAATAGGAGCATTTTCATCGTTCTACTGTCAAGTAATATTTTATGGATACTGTTTAAGGCATGTGAACCACTTTATTAATGGTTTAAATTTTTTTTACTGTTTTTGGTGAGGAGTAGATTTTCTCCATCAGCATCTCATGCAGAAGTTGGCAAAATGGGGCTAATAGACAGACTCTGAGACCGAAAGTGATTGGCTGTGGCCGTACTGTTGCTACCAAGGAGTTTGTGGCCATGGGCAAGGACCGTCATTTCCCTTTGCATACTTCTTTCTGTATAAAACAAGGGGCTAGCATTAATGATTTCTCTTCTCAAATCTGTGAGCCTGTGATAACTTGTAAACAAGTCTCAAGTTTCTTGATATTTGCTGCCAACACTGATCTCATTCCTTCTTATTTTCATCATAGGTATTATCTATTCCATGGATTGTCATATTTAATGATATATTTTATCATGCAATCTTTTATATGGCAATCTGTTTTCTTCTTTCAGGAACACACATTTTAATAACATTGTCTCATAAGGTTAATTCTTATCTTGACAATGAAATATCTAAGCATCTCAAGGAAAATAACATTACAATTTATTTCTTCTCCTTTCCCTTTCTCCTTTTAACATATTCCAAATTTTTGTCACTGCTATTTGAAGTGTTGATAAATTTACCAAATTCAATCACAAATTTATTTAGAACCCATGCAGTTTGCTTGATTCAGAATTATAAAAATAGAACATAGCTAACCCGCAAAGAGGGATCAGGAAACCCGAATTTCAGCCTGAGTTTCAAATTATCTGACTATTTGCCCTTGAACAGGTCAGTCTGTATTTCAGTTTACTGATCTCTAAAATGAGGAAAAAGGTCCAAGTAATATCTAATATTCCATCTAACTTTCAATTTCTATAATTTTTTTCTATAATTTCTATCATGGAAGTTATGAACAACTTTGCTTAGCATTTTCAAAATGTAGTCCACTCTTCTTCAAGCATTTTTATTCATTCTTTAATTGAATGATTCAACACATATTTTTTGAGCACTTATGAACCAAGCATTATGAGTTTAAAAGTACAAGATTTGAATCCTCTTATTATATAAATGTGAGCAAATATTTTAACCTCGAGCCTTCTGGAAAATGGAACTAGCAATAGCTGCCTTATGGGGTTGATGTGAGGATTAAATGAGGCAATGCAGTCAAACATTGAGTCCACTACCTGTCAGATAGAAGGAGATTAATGTTGTTATCAATGCACTGTGAATACACGAATTTAATTTTTTTAATTAATTGGGGGTCATATATATGGCTTATACAATGTAAGTATAGCAAAACTGATTATTTGAGTGTATAGATAAAGAAATTCAAATATGATTTTATGTTGAGAAAGTTACTTATCCTCTTTTTTGGAAACTTGAGACAGAACTGTCTCTTCTTGTATTTGGAATTAAATGAGTTTACAATGAGATAATGTATGAAAAATTAGCAGCATAATGTTTGGCATATAAAGGTCAAACATATTTGATTCAAGTAAAACTAACCATTAGTGATTAGGCAAAACTAGCCTAGTTTTGTTCTAGACAAAATTAATCTATGGAAATCATATCCAGTGGCAAAATTTACTGGGAAAGGGCACAAATAAACCATCCAGGGTGACAGAAATATGCTATATCTTAAAAAGAGTGTTATTACATAGATGAATAGATAGGTAAACATTCTTTGAGCTGTACAGTTAAGCTTTCTCATTATACTGGATATAAATTATGCCGAAAAAATATTTGCCTTCTTCCCTAAACATAAATACTATATTGCATTTTATAAATAGAAAGCAACCTTAATCAATAATAATAACATTTTCAAATGCCATAACTAAAATATTTCTCCCATATAGTATTTTTTTCAACAGTACGTAAAAATGAGAAGGACCCCAAGATTCCATGAGTCCACTGATGTTTGAAAGTAGTTGAAGGAACACTCAGCGGTTCTGTGTATTTCATCACCCAATTGTTTTAATTTGGCACACCATATTTTAGAATGTTTATTGAATGGCCAGTTATTAGATCTACTTTTTTCCCAGGTGCCGACAAAACAGTACATTATGGAGTATTATTTTTACAAGAGCCTGGTCAAAAGGACATGATCAGTCCTATTGCCTCTTTCTTCACATACTTTTCTGATATTCAGACTAGCTTATGATTTATTCCCATCAAGCTTTATTTAGGATTGGGTCTGTAGGAAGAGGTGGAAATGGCGGGGGAGGAAGCGGAAGGGACAGCATAAATATATACATACAGTGTGTGAAAATAAAGGCATCTTTTGTTACACTGGTTGCAGAAGTTTCTGCCTGCACTGCTGAAGACAGTATGAGATTAGTGTAGTTGTAGCAAAGTCAGGACAAAGACGGGCTGTGTGAGAGGGATCAGTGTGTTTGCTCAGCAGAGCTTTCTCTCCAGTTGTTGACAGATTTAACTGGTGTAATGTTAGGCCTGGCTAACTCCTCCCCATGATTGTCAAGAGGCAATCGTTGCAGTAGTAAATGACCATGTGGAATATACCATGAATTCCCTATTTGTATAGTAGCTGTAGCTTAGGGTGGGGATTTAATATTGAATGGACTCCAGATTGTCTAAATTGCAATCACAGTGTTTATTTAAATAGCCTATGGGGACCATTAAAGCATTTTAACTTTTGCTCCTATGTTTCTCATGTTATGAAATCTTGAAGCACATTGGGGAAAAAAGAAAAACCCAGCCTTGTAAAAGCATTAGGATGCTGAAAGTTCTCCCTGCTGCCAAAAATGCTTCAGAGTTTTAGTTCTATGAACTAACATGTAATATGATAGATGGGTTCCTGCTGTGATCCCTAACTAGGGGATGTTCCTTGTACAGATATATTAATCTGTAGTCGAGTAATCAGTGTTATCTCTGCTCAGGAGAGTCTTTCTGATATTGGACCTCCACTTATAATGCTAAAGTTTGTTCTGTTCACAATACTTTTTATAATGCTATAGCTTTTAAATTACATGTAACTCTATTATAATCACATGATTGCTATGATTTTGTTAAACGTTTAACTTTACATACATGAAAGCTATTTATTTTACTCCACTAGAGGAGCCAGGTTGATGGAGAAGCTTCAATTCAGTTTCGTAGGTGAGGGCATGAACTTGAGATGTGGAAGAATCAAGTACATCTATTTCCTAAGGCAGGGCTTCTGAATAGAAAGCATGATTTTAATTTCCATGCTCTGATTTAAAACAATATTAAAAAAAAAAAAAAACTACAAATTATTGTCACTTAAAGTGCTAACAGAAATTCCTACAGCTGGGTTCTTTCTCCAGGAAGACTTGCCAAATTTTTTTGAAGACACTAAACATTATTTTCTGATTATGGAAGCAACCTGGTCCCAGGGATCTTTCTAAATTGCCGAGCTCAACTTTCAACTTGTTTTGTTTTGTTTTGTTTTATTTCATTATTTGTTTGTTTGTTCATTCCTAGTTTCTACTAAGGTTCTAGGTCTATGCTAACTGCTTGGGGCTATATTAAAATGAGTTGCTATTCTTGAGGCTTCAACTCTGAGTGAGAGGAGGAGGTGTGCCTCCGCAGACAAGTTCAGGGAACTCCCAGGGCCCATTAAGCCAGCCCTTCTGTATCTTTTCGCCCTGTGTTTATACAGGTGATAACACTACCTGTCTATCTAGAAATAAACTAGGGGCTAATGTGCTAATGTATATAAAAAGCTTTGGCCTTTCTTGAAATAAAGATACTATAAGAGTTGTTTTGCTGAAGGAATGAGAAAATCAACAATAGCAGATTGTAAAGATAAATAACCTCCTTTCTGCAGCTGGGCGATGCCTTTTAATTCAACTCAGATCATAAGCAAGTGAAGGTTCTTTTCCATCACAGGCTTCCTGAAATATCTTTTTATTTATCATCACGATATAGACTGTAATGCTAACTACTTCCAAATACATCATGATCTAGAAGTAGATGTTTTCCTAAAACTCTTTATGTTGTTCTTTGTTCAATATTCAAATAAAAAATTTCAGATTTCTCTTGACTCAATGTTCCAAATTCTTAGAACAATTTCATCGGTATTTTGGGACAAACTATCCTGTTGCATACTTGCCCCTCATTTCTAATTCTTTTCCTAGGACACAACGTTGACTAACATTCATAAATTTTACAGTGGCCCCATTTAATCTGTTACTTTTCCTTTCCTTATCACCATTACAGTTTGATCAAAAATTGATCCATTGCTTATTTATTTACACTCTTAATGTCACCTTCTTGCTTTTCAACTACCACCTCACTTCTCCTCCCCTATTCCCTCCCTCCCTCTACACCTCTCCTTTTCTCTTTCCTTCCCTCCCCACTCCTCTCCCTCTATGCCTATCTCTTTCTCTCTCCCTCTCCTCTAATTATGTAAGCATCGTGAACTATCCAAAGAAAATGCAAGCTGTAGAGAGAGAAGTTAAAAATACATATAATCCATAAAACGGATGATCAATCCCAGAATAACAAGGAGTTGACCATATGTCTCCTATTGTTTAATATAGGGACTATATAGAGAGATACAGTATATATAGTTAATTGTAAGAATCTCTGTTTTAAAAGTTATACTAAATAATAATATCTATCTTTTATCCGATATCCTTCTAACTTCTAGAAATACTCTTTCTAGGACTACCACCCTCCAAAAGGATATTTTAACTTTAATATAATATAATATAATATAATATAATATAATATAATATTTAAATATTAAAGTCAAGGGAATCTGTATGGCAATTATTTTATTTTTCTGGGACAAACCCTTAAAACTAATGCTGTTCATGGTTGTTTTGACTATATTACATTTTGCTGAGCCTCAGGACTGCTTTTGGAAGGTTTAGAAGTATCCAGGGAGGTGCCTGCCACTTTGATTATTCATACCCAGCTCTTTATTTTTATTTGAGACATAAAATAAAAACACACCCTGGCTTCTGCTCAGCTTCAACTGGCGTTCATTTTAAAAACAAACCCCAAACTGACCAAATGGCAGTAATACAAGTTGTGTGTGTGTATGCGTGTGCGTGTGCGTGTGTGTGTGTGTGTGTGTGTGTGTGTGTGAGAGTGAGTCATCTTTCATGTCAATCAGAGTTCATTTATGGAAGCATTAAATTCTGGCACTGGCCAGGCCACCTTTAGACAAATTAAATTGGGTTGGGTTTTGGTAAGCTTGGAACGAAGGACCAGAAGGAAAACCAGGGTGATGTTATGACTCAGAAAGTGACTATTTTTCCTTCTGAATCAGAATTGAGCCACTGGTAGAATTAGTTCTTTCAGGAAGAAGTCAACTTTTAGGTGAAAGGTTAAATGGAATATCTGACCACCTGTGTTCATCTTGTTGTGGTTCAGCTCTGCCATTTGGGATAATTACTTACTTTTCACCTTTTCCCCCATTGCTTAGTTACAAATAGGGGTAATATTTTCCTTCTTGTGTCTCTTAAAACATTTTTAAGGGTGACTATGAACTTTTAACCACTGGTGACTTTTATACCAAAGATGATTCTGTTTCAGTAATGTATTAACTAATAATTGCAGAAATGTACTACATTTTTTTTTTTTTTTTACTCTGCTCTTCTAATAAACATTGGAAAATGTCTAGTTAGATAATTTACCCTCTGGAATTTTCTGCTTATTTTATTAATGTACAAACAACATTAATTCTACTTTTTATACTTTTTCTTCATTCTTTTTCAAAGTATTTCTATCTGTGTACTTCTAAGAAGAATTTTTCCAAGGATTCATTCTTACAGCACTTACTGAGTCCCTAATATGTGTACCTATTTCATCTTTTTCACAATATCTTCATTGGAAGCTGTTTTAAAATATTGTCATTTCCATAATTGATTGATTTCTACTTTATACTATCAGAGGTAGTTCTGGATTTTATTAAATCTTACTAAAACCTACACAAGTAAGATTGTGGGGTTTTTTTGTTGTCATTATTGACAATGGTTAGTTTAGCATCAACAGCAAATTTTAAGACCTTTGTATACTTATCAGCCCTCCATTTCAACTGATAATCAGGAAAAGGGTTTATATTTTGGGGCAAATTTATATGATTGATTCATGGTAGAATTATAACCATTTTAATCTCAAGCACATTTGCTCATTCCGTATTTATTCATTTAATGCACAATTATTGAGATCCTACTTTTATCATTAGACTGTAAGTTCCTTGAGGCATTATAAAATTGTTTTTTGAAATAAAGAATAAAGGAATACATGGATCAATAAGCACAGTCTCTGCTCAAGAACAAAGCTCCTTTATAGTGAAGTTGACTATGCCATCTCCCTACTCTAAATTAATTCAGGACCCAGGTGGTGTTGTAATTATGGGTGCTAAGCCTGCCTTTCTATTATTTACAAAGCAGAGCCATGTAAGGTAAGGATTAATATACTTCATGGAGATCAAGGGCCTGGGTATGAAGTGAGGAGGTAGGAAGGTTGACCATGGTCATTGTGGGGAAATGGCAATTAAAAATAATGGACTCAGCGTTGAATCCACTTAGTGATTATTCATTTTAGAGGTACTGTAACCCAACCCGTATCTTATTCGCTTACATATTTTCAAATTTGTTTCCATGTACTCTTAGATGTGATTAGAGCAAATGTCATCCCTGTAGAAACTGGACATATGCTCTTTGATTATCAAGAACATCATTGCCAAGTGACATCCATATGGTTCTCTTGCCTTCTTCTTATCACTGTTCCTGATGTGTGCAGCTAGTTACCCTTCCCTCATCTTTGATGGGTTTGAAGGCACAGAGTTATCAGGCAAGACCTGGAGTCCAGGGCACAGCAGCTAGTCAAGATTAAGCTCTTGAACTTAATATTTCTCCCAGCCTGTAGTCGTTCTTCTCATGACTGCAGACCTCTACTTACACTCCAGTCACAAAACCATACCTTTTTGACCCTCTCGAAAACTGTCATTCTTCATTGGAAGGGATTTTCTGTGCAACTGGGTTTAATTTTGGAATAAAGACATTTGGAAATTGAGGAAATGCAAACTTTCCAGTTTGCATTTTCAACCTCAGTTTGAAAATTAGTATTTCAGAGGAATATATGTGACATTTCTTTAGCTGATAGTCTATGTTTGTACCCTGTGTCTCTACATTCTTTTCATAAAGAGACCCTGGGCTATAAATGCTGTCATGTGAACCCATCCTTATATATTAACAAGCATATTTTGAGCCAAAAACTCTTCTGAGACGTGCATGTTCATTTATATATATTTGTTGTTCTTTTCAACAAATATTTATTTAGCATCTACAATGTGCCAAGCCCTTTTTAGGGCCAGGATATAGCAGGGAACAAAGTGAGATTCCAGGATCATATAAAGCTTAGTCTCATGGGGAGGGGAGACACAGACAATGACCAAACATTTAAACTTATTATGTATGCAACTTTATTTTTAAATTATCATACATTTCAGTATTACTATAATGTTTAAAGCCATTTCTCATTTTTAATATATTTATTTATATTAAATATATTTCATGTATTTAAAAACATTTTTTGAACTGTAACAAGCTAGATATATAAACTATGTAAGTTAAGAGCACACAGCCTCTCTGATGGAACTCACCTTTTACCATAGATGCTGGATGTTCAAAAGTAAATTTAAAATCTACTGTATCAGTGTATATAAGAGTCATCTTGGGTTCTTGACATGTTGCATTATAATCTCCTTGGATGAGTTTTGGGAGCCTGCATTTTTACAGGCAGACTAGCCAAATCTAATGCTGACTATGGGAGAATCACGCCTTGAAGATGACCTTATTAGAGAGTTTATTGAAGGGATTTTGGAAGAGCCACTCTGAGAATTGAATGCAAATATCTTCTTGATGCCTCCAATCCAACATTTGTCAGTGGTGGTTCCTTTGATTATTTAGGCCATGCAGTATGTACAAAAACTGTAGATATGAATAACTCATGAACCCTGAGCTGAAGGATCTCAGAGTTTATTTACAACATGGAATTCTCTGTCATGTTATAACTAGTTGTCACGGTATATTGTGGCATTTCCCATTTATACAATACTTTTATATAATTTATTTAACTTATTAAATTGTCTCATTGACCCTGGATATATGAAGTTTTTTTTTTGTTTTTTTTTTTTTTTAATTGCATATAGTTGTCATTACAGAGTAAAACAGAGGCTCAGAGAAAACTGGTTAAGTAGGCCAAAAGTATAGCCCAGAGTTTTTCCAGTGTCATTGCATTTGTATGCCTTATGAACATTAGTTCAAACTTTAGAGTATTTCTTCACCTGCCACAGGTACGTTATAATGTTCAGAGGTTCTTAAACTTTTATAAATGTTATAATATATCATCTTCCCAGCCATTGAAAAGTGAAATCATTCAGTATCCTTAAGTAAAGCCAGATACCTCCATTGAGAATGGCAAGGATCTTTTGTAATAGGATTACTTGTATGTTCCAGAAAGTTATGACAAATGAACTAATACTAGGAAATAACAAATAGATTTGCTGGGAAAGAGCCAGTCCTTGACCATCTCCATTTTAAGTGTTTCTTATATTAGAGACTCTTCTTAATCTAGGTAGTGCCATTAATTACTAAGGTTTATTCTTTGATTTACTGTGTTTGATTGTTATCTGTTTGTTCATTCATTCATTTGTTCAATAAACATTTACTGAACACTAATTATATACCAGAACAGGGCAAGTCATTAGTTATAAAATTATGAATAAGACATGCTCCGTACTCAAATATGAAGCAAACTATATGTAATTACCACAGAGATGTGAATAAGGGTCTGTTCTATGATTTCTCAACTCTGACAGTTACCAGTGGAAATATTGGTTGGAGAAGTGAGTGTGTGGGTGAATTCTGCAAAAAGGGTTGAAATTTGTTATAGCCACGCATCTGGTAGTACTTAAGAACTATGAATGATTTCATGTTTCCATGGGCACATGGTACATTATAACACATTATGTAATATGCTGGTCGATAAAGCACTTTATAATAGTATAACATTGTGCCTTTCTTCCCTCATTCTTAAATCACTGTACACATATTAATTCTCACAATATTGTCCCTAAGAGTTGTTGTTAGGAGGTTTCTATCATCAGTAATGGTAACCGATATATAGCAGTGGTAACAACAGTCTGTGACTGAAGAAAGTGAGGTGCAAAATAACTTGCCCAAGGCCACTCCACAAAAGATTGGCATCATCCCCTTCTCATTATTCTCTGTTCAGTTTCTAAGCCTCTAAACTTCTTCAAAGGAATTGCTAGACTGGATATTTTATTCATTTATTTTCTTATAACTTAATACGATGCTTCATATAAGCAGTAGAATTTTCCATGGGTGGCCTACTGGCAAGTTCTAACTCTTCAGGGCCATGTCTTTAGAAAGCTGTCAGGGGGCCCCACCCTTCTACTGCCTACTACTTTTTCCCACAGGGAAACCATAGTTGAAGATCTCTGGTCCATAATAATGGTATGAGTCTTTGTTGGCTTTAATTTAAGACACTGTAATACGCTCCTTCATCAGTCTTGGTCACACAGGAATATTTAGAGCTACCAATACTTGATCAGTAGCCCAGTTAGTTACTTTTTGGCAAATATCTGCATTATTCTTATATCTCATATTATTTTCTAACATGAACCATAAGCTAATAATGCTAAAAATCAGCTTTGCTGAAACCAGATGGAGAAATCAGAACTAAAGATAAAAATCTTTTCAGATTTGATTCTACTCAATGCTTATTAGCTCTGCAATAAAGAAGCCTGGAAGAAAAGATGGTGTAAAGTTGGAGGAGAATTTTCTTTGCCTAGATAGGTCACATCAGATTCTTGTCTCTTTCTGTTGTTGTACATCAGTTTTCCAGCTATACTGCTCGAATGTGAGTCTGTCTCTTGGGTCTAGGAGCATACAATATACGTGGCTCCTGTGCAAATATGATGATACCATTGGATGACAATTAGTCGATTCAACTATTTTAATATTGGTTTGTTTTTGAATATATCTTTTTCCTATTTTTTTTCTCTCTGAAATTGCTATATTAAAAAAAGAACAAAACTCCCGTTCGAACACAACAATTATTTGAAACCATTTTCCACAGAGCAAGAGAATACTTTATATAGTAATGACTAGCAAGCCGTGCTTTAATGTTCATGTGATTGACGCAGTGGTTCACAACAGTTCCTCTGGAACCATTCTTACTTCTTACATTATAAGGCCTGTTCGAAGAAAGGAGCCAAAGAGGAAAGTTTCTTTTCTGTCATATTGATGCAATGAGTATATGGCAACCATATAAACCTCAAGTGATTCGGTTATTACTATGGACCTAATTACTGAATTTAGACTTTTGGGTGACGTAGAAGAAAGTTCTCAGAATCAGAATGCTTAGCTTTTTGCAAGGCCCTATGTTTAGAGCTTTGTACAAAAGTTATCATTGACACTGAAGGAGTAGCAAACTAAAATGGGGACTTTGGTTATTATAAAATGTTATTTTTATCTGGATAATCATTTGGATATATAACTGAACATTATAACTACAAAGTGGGTGCATGTTCGCATTTGGTCCGGGCTCCTCTGGAGACACAGTGAGGCCAGCTGGGAATGTTACCATTGGCTGGGAAGCAAGAGGAGCTAACTTTTGATGTTCTTTAATACTTCATACTTAGACTTCTAGAAACATATCCCTCTGTTCTTCGATTATACCTGGTATAGGGAATCTGAACTTTGGTAATTTCTTCTTTCTCCAAATCCTGGTTTTCACCCAAGAACTCCAATTTTGATATGAAAACCTGACAACAGCAATAACTAAAACAACAAGGAAAAAGAGCCAACATTCACTGAGTGCTTACTAATTCCAGGTATCTTGAGTTCTTTACATGCATTGTCTCCATGAGCTGATGATTTATTAACTTGGGTTATTTTGGCCATAAATGACAGAAACCCAATTAAAATATTCTTGATCATAAAAAGGAAAGAAGTGTTGTTAGTTCGAATAACTGAAAACTTCAAGAGCTGCCTAGCTTTCGGCATTACCAGCTCTCATTTTTCCTTGCTTTTCTCCGTGCTGACTTCATTTATAGGGAGGCTTAGTATGTACAGTCTCTGCTAAAGCAAGTCCAATCCTTTATACTAAAATAAAAATGTTAGAGCTTCTCTCTTCATAACTATATCACAAGTCACATATATGCCACCTATTAGTTTACCTTGTATTTTGGGTCCAAAACTGAACCCGTCCTTGTGGCTGAGGATGAAGTGCTTTTTGTGTTAAGGTGTGATCATATGCTTAACTCTTGTTTGAGAATGGGGGACCAGTTGTTTTTCACAGATTTTTTTTTTTTTTTAAGAGAGGATACCAGGCAGGCCAAAATAATCGATCTCCATAACAATGGTGCAGTATTGTTTTTCTTAGTTTAAAAATATAAGAATATTACCCAAACACTCATAGTAAATATATTTGAGAATGTGAAATAGAAGCCCATCTGTTTGGCAAGAGTCAGAATGTCTAGGTATGAGCCCTGGCTCCACCACTTACTAGCTCTGTGGTCTTCAGGAAGTATGTAATCTTTTTAAGCCTCAATTTCATCAGTTTCATTACCCATAAAATGGGGGAAATAGTTGTATCTACTTCCTAGAGTAATTGTGAAGACTGCTTTGTGTAGCCCTAGCACATAATAAGTGCTCGGTAGATGTCGGTTATTATTATAGTGTTTTGTTTTGTTTTTTAATTGACTACAGAACCGTGACTCAAATCACTGGTTGTTATAACTTTACTTTTATTTGCTGATTTACCCCAGGTGCAAACTGGATTTATAAACCCAAACCATCACATGAGTAAAATTCTTAAGTTCTATCACTCAATATGGCCTATTCCATTCACTTAATTTATTATTATTATTTTTTTTACATTTTTAATATTTTCATTGGTATTATTGTTTGACTCTTCTGTTATTAATTAATGAAGTGGTAAGAAAGTGAACCTCATATTTTTCAGAGTATATACTTCACAGTACTTAGAACCTTAGTACTGGGTAAAAATTTGTTGTCTTCATTTGTTTTTTATATTTTTGATTGCAGGTTGTATCTTGAAAAACCAGCCATAAAATATCAAACTTTGGACTAGGCAATTAGGGTTCTCTAAATTGTTTCAACGGTTTGCAATGCATAAGTGCCAAATATGGGCTTTATTTATTGGAAATTAAGGAAATTAGCTATTTGGCAAGTGTCACTTTACTGGCCACCAATTTAGCCTATTTCTTTTTCAGATAAAGTTTTTGTTATAATGGGAGTCTTTTGGATACAGATTTACTATCAATAAAACACAGGAAAGCTGTTTTCAGAGTAAGGTGAAATTTAATGCCAGAATTTCAATATTTAAATGTCTTAGAGATTAGACTATAATGATAAAGATGAAATGTGATATGCATATAGTGTATGTGTGTATATATATGTATAAAACATTGTATATAATTAGAGAGGGAGAATTTCTCTAGCAAGTGATAATTTTAAACTCCTTAAATGTTACAGTAAAGTAAAACAACATAGTTAGATTAATGCAATGTTTCTTGATTCTTGGCTATAAACTATTCAAAAAGGAAGTATGTATTTGAAATATTGCCTCACAAGAATCATAGAAGGTCCCTGGACATTTGTCTTTACCTAATTTGATCTGCTCATCAGAAGAGGCTTGGATAATGCCTTATATACAACTGTTTAAACTGCTTTTATTTATTTATTTATTTTTTAATGGGGCTTATTATAGCACCCTGGTCAACCATCAAGATCACTTACTCTTTTCATGTGATCAAACAGTTTGGCCAGTTTCTAAACTATAACATTTGGAATGGCAGCCTAAAGGCTAAAAAAGCTTATATCTTTTTAATCAATCTAATAGGATAACTATTCTCTATATTTACAGTTTCTTTTTTCTTTGCAAAAGTAATAACACTCAGTAAACAAGACAGTGCTGCTAGTATATTGGAGTTTTAAACTAATTCCTCAGCAAAGGAAATTTACTGTGTCCTGGTTGTATTTACTACAAAAATAAGAGGAACATCCTAGAGACAGAGTGATTTTTCTAGTTGGTTACCTACATGGAGATGTATTGATTTCTATTGGTAGTACTTATTTCGCCTACAGTTATACACTGTGTCCAGGGGTTTAGAAAACAGTGCTTTTAATTCTTTGTAAATAGTAGCATTGTCTGAAAGGATTTTTTTTTAAACCGCAACTACAAAAAATATTGTGCACATCAGTTTAAAATGAATTGACCTTTGTTTCAATGAGGGCGGTGTGTTACTTGTTATGGAGTGACTCCATTTGCCCATGCAAATAAGCACAAAGCCAGGATATTATCAGGCAATGGCAAAATTAAGAGGTAGGTCAGATTTAATGGAAACATCTGTCATTAACCCTTTTACAGAAAGTGCCTCAGGGAATCCTTGCAGATAAAAGCTATGCTAAGCTTTCTTACCTTGCTTTGCAGAGCTGCAAAGGGATGGCACTCATAATGTACAAATTCTGCTCAGAGGATTTGCTTTAAAGAATGGCACATTTTATAATCTGAAGGAAAAAAAAAAAAACAAAGCTTATTGTGTGTAATATTCTCTTTACTAAAAAATTTGAGACTACTGTTAACTTTTAGATTCTATACCAGTAGACTTATTCCCTGCTGTTAGCTACATTATGCCATTCCAATGAGTATTGTCTTCTTATTAATACCTGAAACCACAGATTAAATATTTACATGTTATTTTCTGAAAATATGGAAAATACAAAGTTCAGAAAAAATGTGGCACCCATAGTTGCACATAATACGTTTTCGCCTGTATTATGCAGTAGTCATAAGAGAAAGTTCATTTTTTTTGACTGAGCATTTATTGAAGACAATTCAGTGATGGAAGTTTAACAGTCATTCAGATGCCATTTATTTTTGTTAATTTACATTATAAGTTACTAATAACAAATATATATGAGTTGATTGTATTTGCAATGAAATTTAAAATACAGCTTTAAAAGATTATAAGTCATTCAATAACTTTTTTTTTATGTAATAAACACTAAGTGTTAATATATTAATTTGTTCATAGGTAAAGATGAAGGAATCTCTGAATATCTTTACAGAAAAAATAAATTCAAAACAATGTTTCCGGTGCTTAATTTATTTTATTCACAGTATAATTGCCCTTAAATTTTTTTGCCCGTTCTTTATCTTAATATTTTTATTTTCACATTTACCTTCATTATAATATTTATTAATTTCTTCTTTATATCATTTGTGTCTTTTCTCCTTTAGCTTTATCGTTCATATCATCCTAATATCACTATAACTAGGCCTTTTCTTTCTTTTATCTTTTTGAAAGTAGAATGCACAGAAAAAATGCACCTCTCTTTTGACTACTTTCTCTTCTAAATAAAGCTTTAAGCTTTCCAACTAAAAAAGCATTGTAAAATGAATAAAAGGTTCATTTACTTTCTTTTTTTCTAGGACTTTTTACACAATATCTGACCCCCTTTTTTTGAATGGGAGGGGCCTAAAAGGTTTGTGCAAATATAATAAACAATTTTAATATGCACCTAACTTCCTCAAAGCCATGGCATCAAGCTGGATTATTCTGAATACAACTTTGGACAGATAAGGGGTGTGGCATGAAAGAGAATTAATGCAATCATGTATATTGATCTACTTTAAAAATATCTAGTATTCAAGTTGTAATATTAAGCATTAATATGTTTGAAAACTATTGCTGTACTTAAAAAGGAAGCCTCAAGCTCCAACCACAGAATTAAACAGACTTGAAATTATTTTACGTTGTGTTACAGAATTTACCTATTACTTACACATTAATCAGAAATTAACATTTTATTTCAAAATAATAATATGTCTGCTGCTTTCTGTGTGTGTGAGCATGGGTTCATATTATTGTGTCTGTCCTTCTTGGCTGTGAGTTCCTCCAAGTGGAGGGGACAAGTCTCTCTGCACTAACCATTGTGAAGCACTTGTTTCAACAGTATACACATGACAAGTGGTTTCATGTACTAATACTTACATTCAGTACATAACTCTCTTATATTCGCAAAAGCATGGCATAAGAACGTTCAAAAAAGCTCCCGTGCATATGACCCTAGATCTGAGTAAAGATTGAGAACACTCAGTGCTGTCCCTTCCTCTCAAATCATAGTGTTGTAGGTAGGCTCTAGGCCCCATAGGTAAGTCAGATCTGCCTAGCTAATCGGGAAGTACTTCGTGGAGTACCAGCTACCATGAATCAGTTTACAAGACTGTGGCATTCACTGATAAGATTTTGTCTTTTCACCCAATTAAATAAACCATGGTACCTCCTTGATGTCATTGTATTTTATACTTGTTTCCTCATTTATAGTATTCTTTACATCTAATGATTGGACAAGATGTTTTAAGAACATTCAATTTTGGCTAAAATGTCTATTTTGAAAGAAATCTTACTTTTTTCATTATTATCGGGTTTGTTTTATTTAAAAACCCCTATAGCACCTGGTATTCCAAGGTTCCAAGGTGGTCTCCCATCCGAGTACTAACCAGGCCTGACCCTGCTTAGCTTTCAAAATCAGAGGAGATCAGGCATGTCCAGAATGGCATGGCTGAAGACTTTATTAGGTTTTAATGATTCTCTTCTAAAGAATCCTTTCAGTGATCAAATGTTGGAACAAGACCTGTTAGGTCGACAAACATCATGTTCCTGCTTTGTGGAAGGGGAAAAGGGTATGTGCCGTTCAGGGTAATAAAATAAGAACTTATCTTTGATGTTTTGCAAATTTTTTGTTACAAAGAGAGAACTGCGAAATTTCCTCTCTGATTTTTAATTTGAGATAAGACATTGACTTTTCCAAATCCCATGGACTGTTGACCTGTAACTTAGACACCACTATCATTTAGCTGGGCTATCCAGAAAACTGGCCATATTTTTTCTTTCTCTTTGATAATCAGGGCATGAATCCTTGGCTTTAATTAAGAGGTGTCTCTTTCTTGAAGGAGTTATCTGAAGGGGAAGAAGCAGTATTTCTGACTGATGGGCCCGTTTGGTCTAGATTCTTAAGACGAAACATTCTCCTGTTGCTGATTTTACCCCCAAACCAAAATAGTTCATTGTTATGCTAAAAGGTATTCAGAATGGTCTATTAAAATTAGATTTTTATCCTCATTGTTTGAAATTTTCAATTTATTAAATTGCTTTTTTGAATATAGTCACATGTTCAGAATTCAAAAAGTATGAAAATATACACAATGAAATATATCTCTCCCATTCCCGTTCTCCGTTTGTCCAGTTTCTACTGCCCTAACTACCCTAAAGTAACGATTGTAACTGGTAACTTGTATGTCCTAGACTTTCTTTACCTGCTGATCCTTTTTAATGGATTGCACCTATTCTCAGTCTGCCAATTTATACATGTCCATGTTCACTTGACGTTCATAAAGTGTCTTACTATGACGTGACATTTAACAATGTGCATGTGGAATCTGGGTACTTTTCGTTTGGCTTTGCATTCATCTTTCCACTTATGTTTTGAAGAGAAATTTCATATTTTCTTTGCTCTAATTCTGGTTGCCAGGATGGCTGAATGCCATTCCTGGAAGGGGTGTGTGTTAGAGTTGGCACAGACAGAACAACTGGCACAGGAAAAGGAAACCATTCCTGTGTCAAGGAGATTTATCTATTCATTATTTTAAAAATTATTATTGTTACCACCATTGACCATTTCTGTGTGCGACCTGTGTCCTGGGTACCATTTTCATCAGAGTATGAGTATGTCCCAGGGGACTCCTAGCTGGGCATGCCGAGACTCTGTTGTATGATTGCAGTTTTGGTAGCCAGATCTTCGGCAGTAAGTAGAAAACAATCTCGGACAATTGTTTTCAAACTGGACTCTAAGAAAGGCTGCATAGTTTTTTGTGTTTGTTTGTTTGTTTGTTTGTTTTTATAGTTGACCCTAGGGCCAGTTAGTAAAGGGAAGGGGAGAGAAAATAACTCTACTACTTTTATCTCTTTTGTAAATTGTGTCCCTGTAAGATTTCTATTGAAGAAACATTTCAATGGTTTAAAAAAAAAAATGTTTGAAGTCTATAGCTCTTGAAGACTAACTGCCTCAGCTGGAGTCAAGAAACCATGTTCTGTAGTCCGGCTGTGCCTCATTTTAATTCAGTTAACATGGGGTCCAACAATCAGAGGAGAACAAGTTGCAGCTCACTTTGCAAAACTAATACAATTTTGGAAAAGTTGAATGTAAGTGTATGTTATTTAATTGACTCACACTTTTCATGCATTAGAGAAAATCACTATTTAGAGGGATTCTACAGGCAATTTTTTTGTAAAGTTAAGGATATCTTTGTGAAATAAATAATGCCCTAATACATGTTGTGTAGGTTTGAGTTTTTTTAATTATATTTTCTTTAAGCATAAAATATGAAACAAATAAGAGAGCACACATTAGCATTGACTTCCTAAATTATGAAAGGTGTAGCTTTAAGAAACACAGGTATCAGAGGAAAGGAAAAAAGCAGCAAAGAATCAAGAGAAGTTTTATTTACAAATAATGTGTAAAAATGGTTTCCAAGTTTTTCAAAAGTAGGGGAGGCGACCATAGTAGTGCAAAATGATTGAGCAATAATTTGGAGATGGAGATGAGAGAATGGAGAAAGATGGTCTAGTTTACTGAAGAATTATTATTGAGAGATCGTTTAACTTTACTATTTGGTTACACATTTAGGAGGAAAATTATTTCAGAGCTAACACGATTAAAACATAAGCACTGTCTTAAAATTGTTACTTTATATTTTGTAGTCCGATTTATGTAACAGCTGGTTGAAATTTCTAAGTTAAAGTTTGACTATCAAAGCAGTGTTTCACATGTCACTGGCATGCAATAAATGATTGCTGAATTTTACCAAATTGCCTTCAGATACATCCTAATAATTCTAGCAGTACTAGCTGTCTTCAAATTCAGTAGGGAATGAAAGGGTTAAAAACCAAGACAATGCAAAATTAGAAAACTGATATTTTGAGTTTAAATTGGTAAATTAATATAGATGTCAAAACATACTTAACGCAAGTGAGCAATAGCAGAAAAGACATTCATACTAAAGGAACTAAAAGCAAAGATTGTCCATGTTGCAATGTATATTTTTAAAAATCTATTTAACTTAGACTGGAACCTGAGAAGTTGAAAATCATGTGTAGCTTTATTGTTTAATGCAGGATTTTATTTACTTTGTTTTAGTAATAGTTTTATGGTTCTCTCATTCCTTTTTAACATTGATCTACATTCTCTGGGTAGGACATGAATTAAAGGGGGCAAACGGTAGACTGCTAGGGATCCCCCATATTGAAGAGCTGGAGGCTGAGAAAGGCCAAACGAAGAGGCAAGAGAGTCAAGCAAGAGACATTCTTAAAGCCCAAAGAGGCAAAGAGGTGAGGGGTTTGTGTATGACCCGTTTTAAACGCTGAAGAGAGGTTAAAGAGGAAGAGGCTAGAGAACAGGTCACCAGACTTGGAAACTAAGTGGATATTGGTAACTTGGAGAAAAGAACTTTAAAAGGTGGGAGCAGAAGCATTTTCAATGGGTTCAAAAGTGTTCAGTATGTGAATATGAAAAAGCAATTAACAGGATGTAGCTTGCAGGCAATATGGTTATTGGTAAAAAGGAAAAGGAAGCTAGAAATGAGGGAAGCTGGGCCAACAAAAGATAATTTAACTATTTCACCATTAACTATGAGTTTCAGTGCTATTTGTGACAGGTAAACTCACTTTGAAGGAAGTTTTCTTCTCTTCCTAACTTAATGTTAAGTCTGAAATGGCTGGCACTTTTTTCAAAGATATTTAAACAATTTGCTTGTGGGTTTTTACTTTTTGTCTACTATTTTAAATGTAAAAAATTAAATTTAAAGTATGTATCTGTGTATTGAACTAGACTTTCTGCCCTGCAAGGAATGCCATGTGGGTATGGTGCATTATTCTTTAATCTACTCTTGAAGTCTACTTGCTAAATTTTTTATTCTTTATGTTTAAATGAGTTCACTTGTGTGTGTGTGTGTGTGTGTGTGTGTGTGTGTGTTCATGAATATACACTACACTGTATTGGTCATAGTTTGATATCAGAGTTGTGCTAACATTATAAAAGAATTGCGTCTTTTAATCATTTTAATGTTTTGGGACAGTTTCAACAACAAAAGAGTATTCTTTACACTTTAGTCTTATTAGAACTAATATAAAACTACCTCCTACCTGGGTCAGAAAAAAAACTACTTGTATCTGACACTTTTTAGAGGTGGACGTTTAACAGTCTTTTCAATTTATTCTATGATCATTGGCCTGTTTAGTCTTTCTATTTCTTCTGTTATTTGGTAATTTATCTTTAAAACACTTGTTAGAGTTAGGAAAAATTGTATATATTTTAGGCTAAGAAGCATGAATCAGTGGCAGGAAAGAATTTATGATAATAATAGAGTAATTATATAATTAAGGAGAAAATTTATTCTGGTAGAAGGAGCGGTGGGATTAAGAGAATGGAGAAAGGTGATCTGGATTTAGACTCTAAACTATAATTGGAAAGGCCAGAAAGAAGCTGAAATCTATCCTTCAAATTGAGAGGAGGAGGTAAAGATCAGCAAACGTAGACTAAAATCAGAGGTAGAGATAAATTATTGAATAAACAGGAGAGGAAGGAAGCATACATTTATTCATTTATTCTCCGTCGTGCATTGTACAGTGTATTATGTAGAAATAATCACACTTAATCTTCATACAGCCCTATGAAGGAGGTTTTGTTCTCTCCATTCTAAAGCTAAGGACACAGAGAGTTTCAGTAATTTGCCCATGTTTTAACTTCTGGAAACTATGAAACTTTTGTTAGTTTTTACTTAATATGACTACAGAGCTTCAAGCCAAAATATTTGTGTTTGTTTCTTGTGATTGGGCAGACTATATCTTCTATTATGCATATATACTTGTATCTGTGCATATTTTTATAAACATACACACCAGTATATGTTTAGACTTTATGTGTACCTAAATAAATAAATACAGTATATAAGATTAGGTGTGTATTTATATAATTCATGTGAGCAACTTCAAGATCTAGAGAATTAACCTAAAAGCAACTATAGTAATTCCCCCCTTACCTGTGTGTGATACATTCCAAGACCCTCAGTGGTTGCCTGAAACTGTGAATAGTACTAAACCCTACACATATACCTATAATAAAATTTAATTTATCACATTAAGAGATTAACAATAATAACTAATGATAAAATAGAACAATTAAAACAATATACTGCAATAAAAGTTAGTGAATGTGATCTCTCTTTTGCTCTCTCAAAATATCTTATTGTATCATACCCACCTTTTCACTTAAAAGAAGCACTTATGGCTTCTCTAGCATATCTGAATTGCCAGCATCACTACTCTTACACTTTGGAGCCATTGTTAAGTAAAACGAGGGTTACTTCAACACAAGCCCTGCCATACAATGACAGTCGATGTGATAACCAATAGCTACGAAGTTGCTGAATGGTGGATAGCACATACAGTGTGGATAAACTGGACAAAGGAATGATTTAAGTCCTGAGTGGGATGGAGTGGGATGACACAAAACATCATCACACTACTCAGAATAATGTGCAATTTAAAACTTATGAATTGTTTATTTCTGAAATTTCCCATTTAATATTTTTGGACTCTTGTTGACTGCAGGTAACTGAAACTACAGAAAGTGAAACCACAGATAAGGGGTGACTACTGTTTGCTCTTGCTTACAATTTGCATTTTTTATGTTTCTAATCTCACAACAATAATGAGGTACAATTGTTATCACCATTTTTATAGAGGTACTTATTAAGTCTTGGAGAATTCCAGAAACTTGCCTTGGGTCACGTTGCTAGTATATTGCTGAGTAGGCATTCAAACCTAAAGAACTATACCTCTCTATATATCAAAAACCTCGTTTGTGATATTCACTTACTATCGTCAAAATTATTTAGGATGTTCCTTTTGTCACCGAAGCTACTCTAATGATTACTGCTTACTTCCTAGATTCAGCCCTACAAATCTTTAATTGTTAGAGGATTTTTTGTTGTTGTTGTTATGACTCTACTAGACAGGTACTCTTTGCCTATGATAGTGTATTTAAATAATTGCAATAAAATTAAACATACCCTCACATTCATGTTGCTGAAATGGCTAGCCAAGTACCACGCACAGGTTGTACACTCACCAAATGTTTGTTGATGATGCTTATGATCCTCTGAGTAATACAAGCCTACTCGACAGGACTGAAGAAATCTTACACCTGTTTATTTGTACAAAAATGAAAAACGTAGCATTTTTTTTATTCCTGTGGCCATATGACTGATGATTTTTCTACTTGGTAGAAAATAATTCAGACTTTAGAAAATTCACATTTCAAGAAACTTCAAAGACATTTGTAATGATCATACATAGTCACTCACTTATCCACTCCCTTTTTCTTTTTTTCCCTTTCACTTTTCTGCCTTGCGCCCACAGCATGTGAAAGCATTGAAAGAAAATAAGAATCTTAAACTCATAAACATACCTGCTTACCATCTGGCAGGCATCCCAGCAGTCTGGTGATCTCCTTAGTTATCCAGCAGATAGTAGAAAAACAAGAGTCCTGTGAAGATTTCACATGTTGCCATATTCCTGCCAGATGGTGATTTGTAAAACATGGACAAATTGCACTGGCTCCACTTTTCTCAGACAATCACAACAGAAACACTGTAGCAATGGTGTTTAATTTGAAAGCAACTTCAACTAAGTAACTTTTAAGGTATGAAAGTCTAAAAAGTATTGCGATAAAATGTATCATTATCTTCAGAGGGCTAATTCTTCACAAACTAGCTATTCTATGTGTTGGTATTTCTAAGATTCTCCCCCTGCCCACCCCCCCGCCACACAACAAAATAAAATCTATGGAGGGTTGGGGAACATCAGCATCATGCGACATTTGATTACTACCTACTGATGCTTTGCCACAACATGGTGTTTTCTGTCATCTAATGATGGGCTGCAGGACTAAAAATTATATTGACAAATTTGCCAACTGGTCAACCTATTTCAAATTGGAACATGAAAAACTGAATCTGGGTGGAAGCAAGGAATTCAATTCTCTGTGTTGATAAAACAGTAAGTACTTGTAAAATAGTACTTTCTCACTGGTTCAGTTGCTCCTTGTGGTTGTCTACACAATGCTCAAATCATTGGTCGGTTGAGAGGAAAAATGTTAAACAAGTGGTTTAGCATTAAGTAAACTACCAGTTTGTGGTTCTAACTTTTTCAGTTAGCTTTGGTCTCAAAGCATATTTGGCCAGGAAGAGATATCTTTTTAACTCTCTCAGTGATTCGGAAATCTACCTAGTGGATAATGCTTTGCTGAGGAGGACGTGATAGAAGATAACCAACACTTCTTATCTGCTGCAGTTCCTAGATTTGCTTAGCTGTTTCTCTTCTCCATAGAGAAGGTGCTGTCTGTTTCTTCTTGATGAAATAGGTGCAAACATTTCGTATAACTAAATTTTTTTAGTGAGAGTTTTATTAAAACATAAAATATACATAATCTATAATTCACCCATTTAAAGTGTATAATTCATTTATTTTTAGTATATTTGCAGGGTTATGCAAACATCACTACAATCAAATTTAGGACATTTTCATTACCCACAAAGAAATCCCATACTTATTAATAGTCACTCCTCATTCCTCCCCTAGCCAGGCATAGGCAACTGCAAATCTACTTTCTCTATATATAAGTTTGTCTATTCTGGACATTTGAATTAAATGAAACCATGTAATATTTGGTCTTTTGTGACTGGCTTCTTTCAGTTGGTGTAATATTTTCAAGGTTCATCCATGTTGTGTATCAATACTCTGTCTTTTTATTGCCAAGTAATATTCCATTGTATGGATATACCATATTTGATTTATCCATGTATAGGTTGATGGACATCAGGCTTATCTCTACCATTTGTGCTAAGGTAGCTATAAATATTTGGGTACACGTTTTTGTGCAGGTGTATATTTTTATTTCTCTCTTGTATGCACCTAGGACTAGAATTGCTAGGTCAGTTAATAGCTTCACGTTTTACCTTTTGAAGAATACAAGGATTATTTTTGTTTGTAACTACTTATTTTGTATAGGTGAGGGGTACAGATGGATTATAAACACAATGAATTTCTGTAAATTAACACTGTAAGTCTTATTCCAGAACAGTCAATGAGCAAGAGATTAAGAATTAGACTCACCTAAATTTGAATCCCAATTTCAGAACTAAACTTTATGATCTTAGGCATGTTTCTTAATATATCTTAAATATATTAAGAAATAATATTAAGAAACATATATAATATTTCATTCTGTAATCCGTAAAAAGAGGATAATAACATTAATTTTGCCTGGAGTTTATGTGCATGAAACATGATGATGTATCCAAAAGCAGCCAGTGCAGTGATGATTACATTGTAACTTTCCAATAAATGCTATTTTCTTTGGATTGTTTGCTTCTTACTTTTGAGTACCTGAGGTATAGAGATGAACTTCAGGAAAAGCTTTTTGGGATGATTTAAGTATTCCATGAAGGCCTTTTTAGCTGATTTATAGGCTCCTGGAGAAAGGAATTATGTTTTTATGTTTAGTCTGCAAGTCTATAATTTAATAATTAGAAAATAAAAATGTATAGAAAACATTGCTAAAACTTTTAAGAACTTAGTGTTAAAAAAAATGAGACTTTGTTGGAATTCCTATATAGTTGTGTCACCTTTTAGCACTTGGGCCTCATTCCACATATAGATCAGCTTATAAGGAATTGACATGAGAAGAAAGTATGATTCTGAGAAATACATATTTTTTGTTTCAATTAGGATATATTTGACATATAACATTGCGTAAATTTAAGGTGTACTTAGGAATAATTTCTAGTTAGAGTTTCAAGGTAAGACATTTGCATCTATGAGACAAACCATCTATGATTTGTAGTAATTGGGCCCTTGTCCAACCCTATATGGTGATGTCTATATAGTTCCATAGAAGAGAGTAGGGTTTCCTGAAGAAGGTGTTGTAAGTCATAAACATATAAAGTCTTTAAGATATCATTACAGATATCCTCTTGACTTCAGTATAAGCCATGATTATGGCACACATAACAATATGAATGTTGAAAGATCATTAGCAAAGTAGATTTCATCATCTTTCCCCAAAATGGAATTCCCATATGAAATAATTTTCTGTGTGCAAAATCTGGTTTTATGTGTAACCTAAATCCCTTTGGCTTCATTTAAAGTCCATTTCCATTAAATCCACTTTCCTGAGGCAAAATATTATTAAATAGCATGGCAATCTGTTAAAAGAATGGGAAAATATGTATATCTAGATTAGCCAGTTTTCTCTCTCTTCCTCAGTCTTTTAAGTTATCTCCGAGATGTGCAGATCAGCATAAATGGTGTGACCAGTGAAACTGAGATGTTTTCTGTCACTATGTCTTTGAGTGGTCATCCTGCTGACCTTTTGAAACTCTAGAGGTATTTGAAGAAACCAAGAAAGTTTTATTCACACCTCCAAAGGCAAAAAAAAAAAAAAAAAAAAAAAAAGGAAAGGAAAAATGATAGATTAGGAGATGTGATTCAGATATACTCTTGTTTGTACTTAAATTCAGACAAAATTTTAAACCTGTTTTATGGCTTCAGGTTCCAAGCTTAGGTATCATTTATTAAGCTTATCTTTTTTATAAATAATACGTTGGACTTTACTAATTGTGTGCACAATCACGATTCTATATTTTTGTGTCAAACCAAAGAGGTATATTTGAATTCCAATTCAAGTTATTAAAAATGACAATTACTATATCACAGGTATTAATAAGTTTTGTAAAACCTTTTCCCAGACAACTCATGCTTCTTTTAAAACTAAATTTGAATTTCAAGCCTAGATTACTTCATCGTATCATTTTAAATTGATAACATCTGGAAAGGGGGAAAAAAGTTCTCCTTTCAGCTCTTTAGAACAGATTCCATTTCAAGCTCGCCAGAAAATTTAGACCTACTGCAAGTTTAACTTTTGCATCAGTATTTTTGTTTTTATTCTCTCCTTGCCCATGTCTCCCCTCTGGTTATATCCTCTCCTGCTCTTAAATGTGTCTATTACCCTCAGGCTTTGACCTTGGGCAGACTGTGAGCACAAAGTCATGTTATTTAGAGTGAAGTAACACCAGTAGTCAGGAAGGAACAATGTAGTTCAAGCCAGATAAAATAAATCTCTCATTTCCTGTCAAGGGATTGAGCCAAAAGCAATGATGAGAGACAGAGGGGGCAAACCGCGCAACTCGAAACACAGACGCTTGGGATATATGCAGCCACAGGCCTCCTTTGAATACAGACAACAAAACCAAAACAGCCAGAGTGACAGGAGACTCATAATAGCTATGGAATAAACCAAAACATATAAAACAGAGGGGAATCTGTGCAATCTCTAGCCACATAAAAGATATATTTGAATTGCAGAAGTAGGGAATCCTAAGAACAAGTCTGAAACTTATGAGGAATACCCCAGTACAGATCAGAGTTTCATAAACATTCCAACATACCTGTGTAGTTGCTGCCTTTGACCAAGTCAGTTTTAGAATGAAAATCATACAGACTGATTTCTGAGTAAAAATGAACTACACATTGGAATTTGAAAATAGCCAATGAAAGAACTCCCATATTTAATTCGACAGATATATATAAGGTTTATCATCATCCTCATCTGTAAGAAAGTTGCCTTCTAAATGACTGTTGATTTATTAAACAAATGCCAGTATGCCTGCTCTCTACAGGTGCTGTTTAAAGTTATTTCAAATGTTTAATCCCTTTAATCCTTAAAACAACCCTAAGAAGGAGGCATTGTTGTACTCTTACTTTATAATTGAAAAGCCTGAGCCACTGAGAGGTGAAGTAACTTACTTATAGTCACATGGCTAGTAAGGGATAGAGCCTCCATCTGAACCCAAGCAGCGGGGGTCCAACGTCCTCTCTCTTAATTACTATGGTTTGCTGAATACATGGCCATACACAATACTAGCATGACATTTTACTAATCTTATTTGTTTGCAAACTCAGCTCAGATTCTTTTGAAATGCACTATTTGTTTCAGAAGCACAATGAGACTTCTGAATGTTCATGTCAGGTCCAGAAGATATATAAAAAGCAGTGAGAGCATGCTACATTCATTAACAATACTGAGTATTTCCCTTTTGTCCAGAACTCTTCCAAAATGGTTAGAGAATGAGAATTCATTTATTCATTCATTTGTTCCTTCAACAAATGCTCACTATTGAATGCTTATCACATGTTAGACACTGTGATGGGTGATGGAATAGCATCCTGGCTGACACATAGTCAGTCAAAGATGCATTTAGGTCCAGTTAGGTCCAGGAGAAGCAAATCAAGAAGACAGCAAAATTCTCAAAAATGAATACTAGTTTATATTTAGAGTTGAAAATTTTTTAAAACTCAGGATGAAATATTTAATCATTGAATCAAACATTTTGAAGTTATCTCACGGAGAGGGAACTATTCTTTAAGACTCTGCCCACATGGTGTCATAATGACAATGGACATACATACTTTAGAGGGAGGATGCCTCATCATGAGAATCTTTCTAAAAAATATTAAAGTCTGATTTTGTAATCTTCTGTGATCCTTCTTGTCCCTCCTAGACTGGAAAAGGTAGAAGTATTTTGGCTCTTAATATATACTGTGCATAATTCTGTTGTTGCACATAACATATTAACAGCATACTTATCTATTAGATATAGCAGTATTACACTATACTCACCTGCTAAACTAAGCTTCCTGAGTAGTGTATTATGTTCTTTATCTTTGTGTTCCAGTACCTATCATAGGATCTCGCATATAAGTTACTCAGTATGTGATTGTTAAATGAATTGATGAATATATTTTGTGCATACATATAAATAAGAGGCATGCACATACACTTTTATTTGTGTAATGTTATGCAAATTGTGGGTGATCTTAGGCAAACTGTACTATTAAAGACAATGATTATTCCTCTTATAAAAGAACAACAATAATGTAATAGATAATGTGTTTTGAATGTTTATTATTGAAAGCCTAGTAACATCTGATTCCATGTTTTTAGCATGGGTTTTTTAATATAATCCTTTCCTTAAGTCTATGAAGCATGTATTCACTTTGTTATAAGGCTGAATTGAAAAGACTATAAATAATGGATCTTTTTACTTAAAATATTGTATAATTACATTTATTCTGTTACTTTTACTAATGGAAAAGACCCAGGAAAGTAATATTTCCCCTCTCCTTTCTAAGAAATAATAAGGTAATCCAAGTGTAAGAGGTAACTATTGTTTACTATTGTTTATTTATATGTTTTGTGATCAATTCCATAAAAATGTCCATATTCACAAATTAGAAAACTAATGTAGGTCAGGAACGGGTTTCTTTGGTCAATGTATGATTTTGTGAGAAATCTTGTGCATTGTTAGGATACAAACAACAACAACAACAACAACAACAAATGCCCCATGGTAGACTTGGGGGAGCCCTTGCCTTAACCCCTGCGTATAATCAGTGGGATAATTCTATTGGACCAACATATGGTCTAATATGTTGGCAGAAGAAGATTATGGCAGCAGAAGATTACTCCCGCTCTGTCATGCTTTATTTTGAATTAGAAAGGTACTTTTATAGACTTTGAACTTTATTTTAAAAGGCAGACATTTATATTTATTATATGTTTACTAATCTCTTCTTATATTATGCCTACACAGAATACAAGTATTTCAACAAAATAAGAAAATTAACTTAGACATTCAGAAATTTTTTCTTGATGCCCCCAATACTTGCATACATAGATACCTGATAAACACTGGCTAGTCTTTTGCTTTCTACTATTTATTGACCTTTTTTCCTCTCTGCTTTGTCTTCTGTTGACAGAAAATGGGACTTTGGCTTAATCTAAGCCAGGATGTTTCCTTTAAATGAAAACAATTACTTCCTTTCTACAGGAAATGTATGAACCAGAAAGTCTGTAGAGACAATCCATCTCTTCTTTAGGTAGTTTACCACAGTGTGAACCTAAGGTCAGCTCAGGCCCTGCTGGGGAGCAATATCAATTATTTTTATATGCTCCAACATTGAGCTATCTGTTCCAATTTCTCCTCTATTAATACTCATTTTAGGATATAACAATTAAAGTTTGATAAATATTAGATAATACAGTCTTTGAGAAACATGTTTACTGAAGGTTTCGTGTGCTTTCCATAAGCAGACAATGAAATTATTGAGAGATAAGGATTTACAAATACCAACACTGTATTGTAACCATGGGTAAAAGATGAAATTCAAATTTATTATATTCTCTGTGTGGACCAAATACATATCTATTGGTGTATTTCTTTACCTTCTTTTCGTGAGGAAATACCCAATGAAATTTAATATCATTATCAAAACAGTTAAATGGAAGTAAATTTTTATGTAATATACAATTAAACTGTAGAATTTTTTGCTACTAGATATCATTGAAGTAAATGGCACTAAGTGTACTTTTTTAAAAGGGTAAATCATTTTTATGGATTTGGAGAACATTTTAATTACATTATCTGTAGAAACTTTAAAGAGGTTCCAGTCAGTCACACTTCAGGACAGATCAATAGCTTGGTCAGGAAGAAATATTTTCAAATTTTGTTAGCACAGCACACATGGTATATTATTGAATTCTAGATTATACTTTGAATATTAGGAAATATTCAAGACATCTCAGATTAAAATAAATAGTGTGTAATCTATTTTATCAGTATTAACCACTTTATTACTACTTTTCATACATGATATTATAAAGGTATATGATGATATTCTTATACTAAAATTAATGCATATGGATTAGAGCCAACAATATTACCAAGGCTTCTTAAAACTTGAAATTCTTTTTTTGTATACCTCGGAGTATGTGTTTGGTCCTTTATTTTTGTAATAAAAATGTTATGTGTATACAATTCTACACTAATTTTTTTATGACATTTGAAGACATTTAAAACGGTAAATGCAGTGTTGGTTAATCACTTTAAAATACAGTTAAAGTGCTCAGCACTGTGTCTTCTGCATAGTAGATGTTAAACAAACAGCTTCAATGATTGATTTGGGGCTTCTGCAAGAGGACCTAGTGTTATTTGTTGTGTACTTAATGTTCATTTTTAAGTGCAGTTCTGGAAACACAGTTACAACTTATTATTAACCAATATTTTGAATAAAGCGAGTCTTACTCAAATTTATTAGTTTGTCATTTATCACAAGTACGTTATGAAATTTAGGGGTGGCATTTTTAAAGAGTTATTGATTATATCTTTATAGCCAATTACAGAAATTGTTGTCTAAGGGTGTTATCTAATTTTCACTTAGACATCTTAATATTTCTTGAGCCTGGGCAGCAAATTTTTTGTTTCACTTGTGTTTTAATTTTTATAAGGATCTTTCAATATTTTGTTCCTATCATGTGAACATTTGGAGAGTGATTATTTTTTCTTCCAGTTATAAATTCACAAAAAAATTCAATTTTGATAAAGAGATAAAATGAATGGTTTAAGGACTATAACGTATGTAGTTATGGTATTATATATGCACAGTCATTAATCAAAAGAACTCCAAATATTTTAATGTCCTCATAAAGTTCTTATAATTAATAGTATTTCTTAAGCCCCAAATCATTTTCTCTCTCTGCCTTCTGAATCCAAGAATTTGACATTTTTTCTTGCATACACTATCACTAGTAAGCAGTTCTCTGGAACCCATAGTTTTAATATCCTCATCTGGACAACATTTTTAATTCTTAGGATAGAGGGTCTAAAAGTGTACACATACCTTAGATAGGTTTCACTCAGTTAACAAATGTTCAGTGAGTCTTCTGATATACAAAGCTCTTTTTTAGGATTTAGAAGCTAGAGGAACCCTCTACATATACCCCTAGGACTATCAAAACTGATATTTGGGATTGTTCAGCTTTGGTATCTCTGGTCCCTTTGTAGATACCTAAGTTTTCCTAGATCTCCATATTTTGTAGGTTAAGCAATATTAGTATAATCTCTTAACTGATAAGGGGGGAAAATTCTTTAATTTAGAGTTATATTTAGTTTATTAAATGTTTGGTGTTCTTTATAAAGTTTTTTCCCTCCAATGACAAGGTATATCAAACAATTAAAGGAATTTTTAATAAACATTGCAGATATATAGCCCAACTATATATTTAATATTTATAGGAAATGTCAAAAAACATTTATGATTTTCCATTATCAGAAAATATTCTTGTAGATTATGAATAACCAAGAAGCATAATATCTTGTGACAATATAATAGAAATATTGCTACAATTACTTCTTTTCTTCCATGTGCAAATATTTATAAGGAGTTTATATGTGATAAATTTCTGATTTTTTCTACTTGATGAAGTTTCATCACAAACTAATTTACTGTGTAGAAAGTGAAGAGTCAGGAATGTAAAGTAATTTGTCTATGGTCACTCAGTGACAATATTAGGATCTTAGGTATTTTCAACTTTAATTTCTGTTTATTTTTTTAAGTCTAACTGCTACAGAAATAATATTTAGAAATACATTTTTCCGTATATGCTGGCCTATTGAATTTATTACAAAAAATATCCATAGTTATGTATTAAATACCTACCATATATTTACCACAGTGGTAGGTTTCATAATTCATGATACGGAAATCACACTCTATCTTCCTGAGAAAAAATGCGAGCATAATTGAACCAGGACAATGAAATAGACTTGCTTGTCTGATCACATTGTCACGAATTAATTTTTAATTAAAAAATGATATGTATACCTATTTTCCATAATAAGATTAAGATCAGCAAGGTTAGGAAACAAGTGTTTGCTTCTATTATATCTGAGTAGTTTAGCTTCCTACAGGACTGAGCTACTTCTGATTGGACACAATAGGCAATTGATAAAAGTTTCTTGATTAAATGAATGTCTTTTCTTTGGTTAAGTTTTATTTTAATATGTTTAATACATTATCTTTCTTGTATTTTTGCTACTAAAATTTTTGAAAGATTTAAAAAAGGAGTAGAAGAAATTGATCTATATAAATTGTAGGATTTAGATAAAATTCTCATTGATCTGAAAATGCTGAGATTATTCTACCATCATTACACCTAGAAAAATATTTTACTATTTTCACAAGCATTTGAGTTTTAGTTACATTAAGTATGTGTTGTTTCCCTTTTATTATTAAACATAAATCATATATTTGTTAATACATAAGTGAGAATAATTTATTTTTAACGGACTTTTCTAGTTTGACAATGTCGTAGAGTTTTTTCTTTTCTATAATCAATGATGTCAAGAAAAATCTTTTGCATCAAACTCAATACTATCTATCCAGTGTTGACTTTAGTGAGACCTTGACCAGTCGCCACTGCACAATATACTTTAAAGTTTTAAAAGTTATTTGTTTTGGCTTGCTTTGGTCTAGCAATTGAGAAATTATTTAGTCATAGCCAATCATACTTAGACACAGGAAAAACCATCAAATCATCGTCTTTATAAATCTCTATGTTTTCTCGGGAGGCTTCATTACTTCTGGGGATATAAGTGACTCATATGTGTTGGAAAAACTCACAGTTTCCATGATTGCTCACATTTTTGACTTCAGTATTTACCCTTAGAAATGGCATTTTATCCTGTTAGGGATGTGGGAAGGGGGAAGAGCTCCTGAAGTCTCTTTCTTAGTAAAACTAATGTTAGACAGCCTATGCAATAAATACATGTAATTTTTCTTGTTTTGAAGCTTGGAATCAGAAAAAAAAAATATATATATATATATATATATACACACTAGTTTTAAAAAGCAGGGGTAATCATGAGAGCAACAATTTATCATTTTTAATTTGTATATCCACATAAAAATCATGAGGAGCTCTTTAACTTAGTGCAGCCTGATAGGATATACATCTGTAAATAGGACTGAGGCATTGTAAATATTGATAAAAGTATTATGGCTTAGAAGACTCAGAAATAGTGAACAGACTGATTTCCATTCATTCTCTAGTATATACCACTAAAGAATGAATAGTACAAAGTTGAATTATTTTCAGTTCAGCTTCAAATTTAAACTATGTAATTTTCTGCAGTAGTTAGTGGATCAAAACATCTTCGGTCTTTTTTTATCTTCCTTTATTTGAACTCTATTTGACTCTACCTGGATCTCTTTTTACCCTTTTGCAAAAATACAAAGCAAAGCGGGGGTTGAAGTTCCCATCATGTCAATAAACCTCAAGAATGTGGCAATATTTGATTGTGTACTTAATTTGTTTCACAAAGGAAGAACCCCCTTTAGGAGTTTTGAAGCCCACACTGGCACTCCCCAAGCCCAGTCACATGTCACCGGACTGTGGTGAAATTCTTCTCTATGGGTCACTGAGAATCACAATCGAGCAATTCTCTTTTGAGTTGGTTTCTAGAGTTGGTATTGTCACTGCTCCAGAAGGTTAACAGGAAAGCTGTGTGGGATGGATGTTCAGGACCACTGAATTCCAAGTTCTCATTACTGACAGAGCTTCCTAGGAACTCAAGGCACATGGTTTGCTAGGAAGAAACCTCCATATCCACATGGTTTCTGGCTAAAAGAAAGGTTTATTTGGTGACTCATTTATCTGTCTTCCTCTGTTAATTTTGGTAGGGTTTTGTTTTGCCCCTACAAATTGTATGATTAAAACTCTCCTAACATTAAGAAAATATGCAGGACAGTTTCATCCTATTTTAAATCTTCATTTCTACTCTTTTTTCCTTTTGTATCTTTTTTTGGGGGAAGGGAGAAATGAGTGGCTTTAGAAAGAATCCTAAAAAATATTTACAGTCTGCACGATTCTTTGTACATCTAACTGTTAAGTTTGGGTTACTGCTTTTATCAGTGTTCTGTGTAAAGTATTGCAGTAGACCCAGTAATACTATCATTAAGTGTACATTTAAAACTATAGCACATAGTACCACTAAAGTGGAGAAATAGTGTTGGAAATTGCTAGACAGACACCAATTAGTCTCTATTTTGAGGAAATATTTTAGTAGAAATGAATAAATAATTCTTGTAGCTATAGATATGTACAAGTACACATTTATGAGATGTAACATCTTTTCGTAAAATTTTATATTTAGATTTTGGAATAGAAATAAGTTTCAGATGAATATTTTGAACTTTTAAAGCTAAATATCACTTAAATGATATATTTCATCATATATTTCTCACTGCATTTTATATTTGCCAGCCTCCTTGACACTCCATTGGTATAACTATCATCATATATTAAAAATTTTTAAGTTAATATAGGACAAGGTGGCTCTTCTTTTTATTAACTAAGTTAACTCTTTTAGCTGTAGTTGATTCATAGTTAGTTTATATCCAGATTCACAGTTATTAATTAACTTCATAAAATGTTGTTACCATCTATAAGTAGGAATTCTTCTTGTGCCATCAATAACAATGCCAAGAAATAGGCTTCAAGGTCGTTACTTCCTAGATATCAACCTATCCACTTTATCAGGATTCACTCTTTTGCTATCTATATATCTGCTCTATGTATGTGTATTTATGTTATTTATTTGAATTGTTTTAAGTGCATACTCGAATTGCTTGCAAGGGTCAAAGAGAGTTCAAATGATAGAAAAATGGTTTGTTATTTTCTCCCTTCCCCTCCCAATCTGCCCTTATTACTAATGCTAACTGATGAAGAGCTCAGCACTGTCCTTCAATTTAAAGAGACAACCTTGTTCACTTGGAGGGTGCAGATGACATTCTTGTGAAATACTGTAAATAGTAATTCACGAGAGGGTGACTTTTTTATTGCTTTTACATTGGTAACAAGCCTTGTGAAGTCTTAGTTATTTTGCTGAATTAAGGAGAGATAAGAATGGAATGTGTGTGCTAATTTAAACATCTGTACATACAATAAAATAATCCGTTATTGTCAAGAAATCAGATCCTTTCATATGTTTACCAGTTTTCAATAACTTTTGAAGTCGTTATCCAATATGTGAATAGTTTATTACTTTACTCAATTTTCCTCCAAACTGCCTTCCTGAAATATTGAGAGTAGCGCTATGATCATAATATATATCCCTGAATCTACAGTTTCTGAAAATGAATTTGAATCACATCTTGAAGTAGTTCCACTTACCACAGTTGCATCAGGTTGCAGAGCAAATGTTAGCAACACAAGGACTGAGAGTAGTTGTCAACCAAAGTAGGGGCGCATCTTACAGCAAATTTTTATACAGGTTATTATTCAGCTTGATAAAAACATAAAGCCCACATATAAATATGATTGGTGAACATAACTATTACATATTGTTTTAGTTCTCCAGAGACATTCTAGGGTAATCCCAGTCAGTTACATTGTAGATTAACCCTATGTACCTTCACAGTATTTAATTATTTGGTAAGGGAGAGTAGAAGCATTTGAGAGTTTGAATGCTCAGAGTTGTTAAATAAGTGTAGTGTTGGAATGTTTAATGGCATTAATTATCATTTATACATGGAGTTACCCCTCCTTAAGGCCCAGGAGGCAGTGACTCACTGGGTTGTCATTAACTGTCATTATTGCTAGTAAAGTCAACTTCCTATTCATAAAAATAAAGAAAAAACTTAATGGTGAAAAACACGTCATTCTGTAATATAGTATTTGCGTTGCTAACTAACTTAGTCTGTGTTGTAGAATTATACTGGCATTTTGAAATGTAGATGAATTTCAATATTTTCATCACTATAGTTAAAGCCTTTTTAAAAAATTCTGTGCGTGTACTTGTATGTGTGTAATTTTTCCTTTTGCTAGATTTCCCCTGGCATGGTAAAAAATAAAAAAAAATAAAAAAACAAAAAAACAAAAAAAAACACCTTACAAAAGATCTGCAGAAGATTTTTGTTCTTGTTTGAAGTTGAGAATTTCTTAGAAGGACAGACTTTAGTTTAGAAGGATAACGACCTAGAGATGGAAGCAAACAGCTGGGCAGCTCGGGGCAGAACTTTCTCCAGTCTCAGTATTTGGCACTGTATGGTTACATTTTGTAATATAACGGAGAGAAGGCAGTAGCGTAAATGGTTGTAGAAATTTTAGATGCATAGAGTTAAAATATTTTTCATTATATATAGTGAGGGAGATGGTTTTTTCTTTTTTTATTAAGAAGTTATTTACATGTAAGGGTCAGATGAGTTGACGGACTGTGATTTATTTCTTTAACCTAATATGCTTATTGCATTTTATTTATGGTTACTATTCCTGGATGTGATATCATTTAGTTTTGGTTTCTATTAAAAGAAGAAAAAATATTTCTACAGTTTTCTTCTATGCAGAGTTTGTTTTTTCTTTTTTAGTATCTTTTTTGGCTGTATTTCTTTGTTTCAGGGATGCTACTCTGTTTGACTTATACATTATAATAGCTTCAAATGATCTATTAGGAAAGCAGTTTTTATTTCTGCTTTTGAATTTTTATTTGGAAATGTTTATTTCGTAACTGTTAATAGACATGAGGTGCTTGTGCCGACTATGTATACTAAGTACATAGGACAGGCTGAAATGTAAACTGTGGTTGTTATCACTAGCTAGCATTTATTGAATATATGTATGTACTAAGTTAGATACAGATACAAGGGGCCAAAAATAATTATATTAAGTTTTCTATCCTCAGAGTCACTTAGAATCTTTTCACAAATGCTATTACTGCCTTCTTATAGTATTTATTGAGAACTTATTATTTGCTAGGTACAGAAAAAAGCATAGAAATGAAAAGACCATGATTTCAGACAGAAATGTAAAACAGGATTTGGGATACTCTGTGAGCTTATATGGTCAGGAGACGCTGGGGTTTTAGCATTCTGTTTCATGTGGAGACTCACAGTTAATATGGGCCTTGCTGAAACTTAAAACAGCTCTATTAGTAGCTTGATTGAGAAGGGGAAGAGGCCTCGGGTAAACAAAAGTGTGCTTTTTCAAGGCAGCCTAATTGTATACAGTACATTTGCTTCCGCCATTCCTTCTAATCCATCAAATAGTAAAACACACAAATTTATTCTATTAAAGTAGATAAAATTGTTAGGTAAGTATAATACGGAGACCAAAAGGAGAAATAGCATCTGTTTAACAATTCGCTATTGTTCAAAGGATCATAGAAGTACTGTGGCCTGCATGTCACATTCAATCAAGTTGGGTAAAATGCTGCTTTGGAGAAAAGGAAGGAGGGACCTCCGAAAGTATTTGCTTACACCTTTTTTCAAAAATCCCTCCAGAGCGATGGTGATGAGAGTCCCAGGGGCACAAGAGAATTCGGTTTTGTGAAGTGAAAGAGTTATTGGTTCTCCCTCACCCCCATTCCTTCTTTTTTTTTTTTTTTTTACTTTGGTACTACCCAGGAAAGCTGCATGGCAGTCGGAACTAATTGTAACTCGCTCAGGAAAGTCTTCATTAGCACTACCACACATGGTTACCAGATGTGCTGAAAGGCCAGGGAGAGGAGGGCAAGGCATCCAGAGAGGGGAGAGAAGCAAGTAGCTTCATTTCAAATTTAATAATCTGCCTTTCGTTTCTAACTGTATTGTGTTAGAGAAATGAGAGAGAAGGGAGGTTTGGAAAATGAAATACCTTCTTATTTATTAATTCTCTGGAAGTCAAATGAAATTCTTTGTCTTTTTCAAAATATCCAAACTTTTTGTGTCTATGGATGTGTTGGGAATGGTTCACTTTCTCCATCGGAGTAAATGAAAATTGCCTGGATTATTAAAATAATTGTTTTTTCTAATTTGGGGTCTCTGAAAAGAGACTGGTCATATAAAATATGTAAATGACCTTCAAAAACAATATCTACAGATTATAAAAACAAATCCCATCAAAGCATCCTTGAACACAAGAGGACAAGGTTCTCATCTATTCCTTATCCTGGTCTGAGTTGGGCGTAGAGTAACGTGGCATTACATCTTCTTTTTACCACTGTGCTGCTTTTAGCAGTAAAAAAAATACTGATTGCAGACCCTTGAGATTAAATATTTTATTTGTACTAATTACAAGTGAATTCTTTGGAAATTTGGGTTTGTTCCTACTCACTATGCTCCACAAAAGATTCGATAAATTCACAAGAATTTCTACTGTTTCTGAAAATAGTATTCGCCATCTTCTCACTTATATCTATACCTCTATCTAGAGACATAGATTGTTTTGGAAGACCGGTGAGAACTATTCTGTCTAGATGAAACCTCTGGTTTTCAAAATGGAACTTGGTGACACTGCAGAAATTTGTGACAATAAAAAAAATGACATTTAAATTTGAATTCTTTCAAAAAGCATAAAGACTTTAACTATTATTTGTTCGATGTCTGGATTGGTAAATTTTTTAAAATTTCACTTTGGAATGATTCCAGAGTTTTAAAATATTTTTTCAAGTTAACCATCAAAAATCTTGAATAACTAATTTGTAAAACTCTTGAATTTTACAACAGAAAATTTCAAGACTGGGTAAGTATTTTACTAGCAATTTTAAGAGTATACATTTTGGTTGATGCTTTATTATGTCCAAACCTGCAGTAGAATCATAAAAACACTTGGGGAAAAAATTAGAAGAGAACATTTCTTCAGCTGTTTTGGAAAAAAAAATAACTTAGATTCATTTCTAATTTTAATAAAAGACTCAGTGATTTTTAACCTATTTGGGGTCATGAAACCATTTGGAATTTTGATGAAATCTATGGACCTTCTTCTCACAGTTGTGCTTGTATATAAAATTTTAATGTAATTTAGGATCTCCCAAAATTCAGTGTCCAGTTTGAGGATTCCAGTTTAAAGCCTTTTATTCCCCCACCTCCACCAAAACCAAAACCCAAACATGCCGAGAGAGAAAGAGAGAGAGAGAGAGAGAGAGAGAGAGAGAGAGAGAGAGAGAGAGAGAGAGAGAACAAGTGTTACAAAGTGTGAAATAACTGACCTGCTTTATTCACTCTTATACTCTTAATAAGTCCTAGAAGAGAGTATGGTCTGAAGGAAACTTAATTGAAAATGAAATGATCATCTTTTTACATAGTTGCTACTGTTAACAAAGAGATATACCTATTTTTAGTTTCTTTAGTTAAGAAATAAGTTTCATTCAGGAAGGAATCATGCCTTCTCTTTCACTTGAACTTACCGAAGTTTAGTACAGCTTTACCCACCCAGTACTCACCTGGCATGGTCTTAATGATTGAATGAATGAATGAATGAATGAGCAAATGAGTATTTTAAATGTCATTTGTTGGTAGCTGCTGTAGTTAACAGCAGGAAATGCTACCACACTGAACTAATTCTTCATATAAAATTTGCTATGAAAATGTTAACCTGTAATTGTAGTTTTTATAACTGAACAATAACAGTTTATTAAATCTTAAATTTTTAGCACATTTTATCAAACTTTTGCTATAACAATAATTAACTCATCAATGCTGGCTGATTTTATTATAAGTAAACTTTTTAAAAGTACTGGTATTTTCAGGAACTAAATTCTTTTAGATGCCATTTTAAAACACAGATTTTAATGCATTTTCAGTGTTAGAATGGTATATGATAAAAACTAATATTTATAACGCTGTCTTTTTTTTAGCCACCATGGCTTATCATTCTTGTGCTGTCTGTAATTATTTTTAGAAAATCAAAACGATGTCAACATATTGATGTTTATTTAATATTAGCTGTTATATAATTTTCATTTCACTATGACCTAGTGCCTCAGCAATAGCCCCAGTGTTATCATTTTTCAAACCCAAACTATCTACTATCTATCTATGTATTGATTTTTGTCCAGTTCTCCTCTTCCTCTCTCTAAATACTTCCATTTAGGCCTCCTCATTGCTTACTAAGAATAACATCATTTAAATAACTTCCTTGCCTCCAGTTCATGTTCAATATTTCTCTTGTTATGATCCTTCTAAAACATGAATTTGACTCTGATATGCCTATACTTAAAATCGCTTTTGGGTCCTTATTATCTTATTAATGAAATCAGGAAGTCATTGCTGGCACCATAGTTCTTTACGATGTGGTCCCTGTCTCGGCTCTTGCCGTTCTCCAACAGTGTAATCTTCGGCCGTCCTGAGTTAGTCTGAGTCTTTTTTTTTTTTTTTTTGTATGTTATGTGTCAGTGATTCTGATTCTTCAAGATATGTAAACAGAGCATAATACATTATTTTTATAGGTTAATATATTCAGAGTACTAAGCTAACAATTTATAAATGGCTTTTAGCATACATAAGAACATGATAATCTGAAAAGAATATTTTCGTTAATGAACTGAGCAAAAATTACCACTGTTTGTGTTTTACAGAATTGGCCTAACACAACTATATAGAGCATGGACTCTAGAGCCAGACTGACTCAGTACAAACCCAAGCCCCTTCCTTTACTCATGCTGTGACTTCACCCCTCTGGGCTTCAGTTTTCCAACAGTAAAACAGGGTGACAACACCTACCTCACAGGGCTGTTACGAGAATGAAATGTATTAATACATATAATGCAGTTAGAAGCAAGCCTGACACATACGAAGCACTGTGTAGATGCAATAAATTTGAGCTATCAATATTTCTCAATTCTTTAATACACAGAGTTATCTAAAAATGCCATATGAAATATGGTGTTAAAAGCTGATAAGCCTCCTATTAAATAAAATAAATTCATCTTTAAACTACTATATTTTGAAATCTTTTAGGGCTTTTTCTTAATTTCTTCTTCCTCTAAGAAGTTAAAAAAAAAAATAGGAACTTAAAAGAAAAATAAAATTGGAAGTCAAGGGCCAACATTTTAAAAAATATAAATGCAATCAAGAGCTCAACCCAATTAAAGAAGTACTCATTGATCAGACAAAGCTGGGTAAATGGAATTTTATATAAAAATAGAGATGTTGGGAAAGTTTTGGCACTTGGCGAATAGCCCATTAAGGTGCATTTAACTGTGGTATAAAACTGATGAGGAGATATCTTGATTTTAAAGTAATTATGAACAGTTGCTAAGCAATATTAAGAAATATAAAATGATGTAAATTTGTTATTAAAATATCATTATTGGGTGGGAAAAACTATATTTTAAAATGTCTTGATTTGTCTCCTACAAATAAATGTTAAGTCATTATTATTGCTTATAAAAATGAAATATAGCTATTTATTTTTGAAACATAATTAATTTTACTTCTAAGTAGCATCGACTTATTTGTTGACTTATGTCCTTAACATTCTTGTGTTTAAATAAAGTGTCAGTTCTCTTATTTGTTTTTAGAAACAAATAAAAAAATAATGTAAATGACTAAATAATATTAAATAGATGTTTGCTGCTAATTAGTGTATGGTTTGAATTGTAATTATGTCATCCAAAGGGACTTATAAATATAGTCTAGTTAAAATGTGATTCAATCTTCAATCATTCACAGAGGCATACATTTATTATTATTCATTTAGTGCTCTCTGATTTGAGCTCTAAATGTAATCCAAGAAAAGATGGAGGGATTTTACTTTTATTGTCATGATTTAATATAGCAGATCCTTTAGTTATCATCCTATACTAATCCAGGGATTGTTGCAACTTCTTAAGAGTCTGTTATTTGATTTTTAAATCAGTCTGTTTATCGTACCAACATAGCAGCATGTAAATGCAAGAGGTTAGAAGAAGATGCCACATCTCATTATGAGACAATCAGCATATGTTTTCCACCATTCAAATTTTAGTTTAACTTTAGGCAAGTCTTCATTTCAGCTTTGTGATTTCAGCTATTACTACTTTAAAACTCTTATCCGTGGCTCCAGTTAATTTAAATTACAAAGAAACTACCAGCTTCATTCATCCAACAAAATTCAGTAAGTCCCTGCTGTGTGACAGGCATTGTGCTAAGTGCGAGCAGCTTTGCACTGAATAGGACAGTTATGATCTCCTGCCCCCAGGGATCTTACAGCCTGTAAGAGAATATGGTCATTTAAGAAGTGCTATAATTATGAAAGTGTTAACTGCTACAAAAGTTTTGACTGCACAGAGTACATAAGAGGAAAGTGTCATAATCTAGGCAGTTAGGGAAGTCCCTTCTACCCCCAAACACCAGAAATCATAGAATGATATTTTCTAAGGCAGGCCCAGAAGTAAGAGAAAGCATGATGAAATCAAGGAACTACAAGGAGAGAAATATGAGGTAGCAGAGAATACTCAGCATGCAGTTAACAGGAACCAGATTGGGGATGGCCCTGGAAGCTTGTTAAAAATATTGGACTTCCCTTAGGGTTGCGGTGATGATTGAAAATGCTTGATGCGATTAGATCTGCATTTTCAAAAGTTTTGTTTCGATATGAGGTATAGGATGTATTGGAGTGCAACAAGACTGGAGGGAGGGAGATATGTGAGGAGGCCACATTAGTGGTCCAGCGGTAGTTCATGGTAACCTAAAGTTAAAGGCAGAACTAAGTTCTAAGATTAGGGAACTTGAGGGCAGGAAGGTGACTTTGATGGAAGAGAGGGCATACGGTGAAGGGACTTCCATATGAGGGCTTCTGTGTATGACCCAGTCTTGCTTCCGCATTGCCCTGCTTATGACTTTCCATCCTCATTTTAAATAATACCATGCCGTATTACCTTCAAATAGCAACTTGAATAACCTTTCAACAGAAAGAACCCTCCTTTGGGAAATCATGTCGAGGGGAGTCACCATCCACTGATCAGCAATTTGTCTTGCTGTGCTTCTGCCCCAAGTAGAGTGCTATGAAAATGGTGTCAAAGTTGAGAGATCTATAGGAGGATGGATTAATTGGACCTACGCATTTACTGAATGTTGGGAATTATTCTTAAATTTCTAGCTGTGGAGTTTTAGCAAATGGTGATTTCATTTAGAAAACTCTGAGGAGGAGAGGGGGAGATAATGAATTTAATTTTAAACATTTCGAATCTTAGGTCCCTGCATCTGGATGTTTCCAGATGAAGATGAGGAGGGCAGTAGAATATGATAGCCTAAAGCTGAAAGAGCAGATTCGAGTGTTCTTTTTTATATAGATGGTGCTCGAAGTCATGAGAGTAAATAGTACATAAAGAAAATGGGGAAGGAAGCCTAGTGTAAATTATGAGGAATTTTGAAATCGAAGGGTCTGGTCTAATAGGCTAGAATCTCAGAAACCAAGGGAAAATTTGTAGCCAAAAAAAAAGATGTATTTTGAGGAAATAGGAGTATTTATTTAGTAGTAACAGACTTGGAATTAAGCAAGAGAGGGATATATGAATGAATATCTGCTAGTTTTATCATTATGAATGAAGAGCTTTAGTGGGCAGGCATGTGCTGAGTAGTGAATCAGAGGCAATTTTGAGAAATTTTTGCTATGAAGAACCCATGTTAAGCAATGAGGTGATAACTGTACCATTACGAGATAAAGCTTTGTGGGTTCACCTGGCTTTCACGTTAATTTTTAAAGTTTACCTATGTATAAGTCTTTCTTAATGCTTCACTGTGCTGTGGCCTAGGGTTTTATATTACAATTGCTGCAAAGTCCAAGGAGCCTGGTGTGAGTTTGTGATGGCAATGCACTATTCCCTCTGTAGCTTCCTCTTCTTCAGAGTGGATGACACTACATTAATTCCATTGCATTTGTGCAGTGGAAAACTTTAAAGAAACCTTTGCACACAAGTTAATATCCACAGCCAGAATTAAAAGTTTCTCTATAGACAAGGCCTCATTGGTTCTAACTACAGCATGGATTTTTCCAGACACTATTTAATTACAATCAATGATTTTTTTTTTTTTTTTTGTATAGTTTTTCTCTGATTTCTCTCTTTCGAGATAAGAAATCTTTTATACCCAGAATATCTAATGCAGGGTTGGAGATATTTTTTGCATTTTAAGATTATGGTTTCTTCTGTAGTCTAGGAAGTAAGTATAACTGAAACCTTCACTCCCATGGTTACACTGTCAAAATCATTTCCTTCGGGAAGTTAAAGAGCAAAACTGCCAATGCCAAATTTAGTTTTTCTTTGCTTCCCTTTTCACTATGTTTACCCTAAATATCATGAGATATTTTGCTTTCTTCTTATTACTTTTTAAGAGTGTGGCTATACTGAATGTGGCCATTCAACAAGAAGTTAAGCTGTGTTGAGTATGTCCAGATTCTGAGATTTTATTTAAATACAGTAATTCAGTAAGGTTTTGGATTGGAAAGCAAATTCGGTCTCTGGGAGCTAATTGTTAAATACACAGAGTTTCTATGTTTATTATTCTGGTTCTGCTAATCTTAATATTCACCTTAGTGAGAACCAGCTCACTTTTCTGATTTATTTGAGAAGAAAATTAGGTGGCCACGAATGAGCATAGTTGTCTCTTGGTATCTGAGGGGAGTGGGCTTCAGGACCCCCAAGGATACCAAAATACAAGGATGCTCAAATCCGTTATATAAAATGGGGGTAATATTTTCTTATAACCTGTGCACATCCTCCCATATACTTTAAATCATCTCTAGGTTACTTATAATACTTCATACACTGTAAATGCTTTGTCAATAGTTGTCATACTGTATTGTTATGGAAATAATGACAAGAAAGTCTGTACATGTTCAGTACAGACACCACCTTCATAAGCCTAACTACATAGTACATGTTAATGACAATGCAAAATTCTCTTTTTCAAATATTTTCAATCAGAGCTTGGTTGAATCCGTAGATACAGAAATTGCAGATATGGAGGGCCAACTGTGTTTACTTATTCCATGAATATTTTTTTTTCCCAGTAATTGTAGTCTTTGGTATTTTTTAACTGTGCTCTTTTATTTTGTGAATGACTTTGAAAGTTTTATTGGTATATTATCGTTGTCCATTTATTTCTGAGCTATCAACTAATTTTGGGATTTGAAAGGTATATTTCGCTCTTCCCTGTAATAAACATTAGGTACCACTAAGTAAGGGTAGGGACTCTCTACAGCCTAAGAAGGACTCATTCTTCTGTGAACATTAAAAGATGAGAGAGAGTCACTGTTCTCTGTATCTAAAATAATATTTTCTTTGGGAATACTGCTAGGAAATGTGTTAAAAAGTAGAAATATAGATGTTTAAGCAAGAGAACTGGTAACTTTCAATTCTTTCTCTCTGAACTGGATTCTTTTCATTGTTTATGTAACCTTTAGACCTTTTGCATGAGTTTATAAAAGTATGCTTCTTTCCTTCAGACACACATTGAGTTTACCGCAGCCTCAGAATCCTGGCAGCTACACTCTTTGGATTACAATCTGTAGATTCTTATCTCTCCACTTTCTCACTCCAGTGCTATCCTTTCTTACAAAAGGACCATCCTCTCCAACTTTAATCTGGTTTCCTCTATTCCAAAGCTTTCTGTTTTGTTTCTTTTTTATTCTTTACACACACACACACACACACACACACACACACACACACACACGATCCTAAAAACAAGATAGGTGACATCTTAAAAATATTTTTTCCACAGATTTCTTGACATGATTATTAAAGAATATTTCTAAAATCACTGCACGTTTAAAGTTTAGGAAAAGGAAGGATTTTAATAAATGCTTAATTATATAGTACAGGTTATAGTTAACTTATTTCTTTAGTAATCATATTTTTATGTACCTATAAGTGTTCATGTTCAGAGAAACCATTTATGAAATTCCCTGTAGAATAAAGAAATTCAATGTAGATATCACTCTTCTTTGCTCAGATCTGCTTAAATTTAGGCTTTATAATTTTTTCTTAATTAGGTCAAATAAAAATTCTGAATACTCAGAGTTACAAATTGGATATGTTATGGAGATTAAGGGTTGTAGTCCTTTTTCATGTGTTCTCTCCAACCCTAATACATTATGGACCCCTTCCACTTGTTACTTTGGCAGCATCTGTGAGTATAATAATTTAGAAATAATGTTTGAAAATTTTCACACATATTTAAAAATGTCTGAAATGTGGTCAAATTTAGTCAGCTGAACTTGTTTTAAAGCAAAATATTCGTCTTGAGCAAATGTCTATGAATTCCCATATTTTCTAAATTCTGGTGGTTATTTTTAAGCTATACTACTTACTTTTCATAACCATCACATAGCAGTTATTTAGGAGGTTAAATCTAAATTGATTTGTATTGGTATAAAATGTGGTTTAGTTTCAGTTAATGTGATACAATGCAATGTAGATGAAATAGACTCTATGATTTCATTGTCTTGATATAAAATTAACTTGATATGATTGGATAATGAGTTACACTTTATAATATATCATAGAAATTGTTTTGTAGTTAAAACAAAGTAGATTTTTCACTGTATAAAATAGAAGTCTGCTGTCTTAGAAAGCATAATTAACTCCTTCTAACCATTATACTTTATTTCCATAATATTCCAAAATGCAGAAGAAATAATGTACACTTTGTATTCTAATAACTTACGAATATTCTCAAAGTATTCGTCTTAGTCTAAATTAGCTTCTGACATGAGAGAACAAGGCTAAATGCTTATCATAAGGTCATAATATTTTCAGAAAAACATAGCAGAATGGTTAAAACTGGACACTGGATTTCAGAAGCAGGGTCCTACCACTAACCCAGTATGTGACCCAGGGCAATCTACACATTACTGTCAGTCACATTTTCCTCACATGTCAAAAAGATAATGAAAGCACCTTGAGGGCAGGTGTTATATCTGTTTTATTCACTGCTATATTCACAGTGCCTGGCACATGACTAGCACTCAATAAGTATTAAATGAATTAACAAATGGGTACCTGAACCTCATGGTGCTTATATTAAGTTAAAAATAAGTAATTTAATACATATATATGCATACATATAAACATACATGTATATATAGCTGAGTATATGATACATTTAATTGCTCAACTAATGGGGAGTTACTTTTTTAATAAATTTATTTTTTAAACAAATGACTCCAAATTTAGGACTATATATGCAAGGTCAAAATTCAGTAAAAGGGACAATCAAGTTTAGCAATTAATTTGGTTGTTTGTTCGGTTGAGTATAATATGAAGTAATGTTTACAAACTACCTAAAACAGTCAACAAGTTCTGTACTGAGATAAATTTTCCTTCTCCAAATCAGACACCCTAAGACTTAAATGTCTACAAGATAATTACACATTTTATATCTGGGATTTGGATAGCTTTTCTAGGTTTCTGACTAATATGAAAAATTTAACATTCATCTAATTTCTGAGGTTTGTGTTAACTATGCAGATCAAGTAATAGTGCTTTTCAGAAAGGAAATGAAGTGGCTTTAAGAGAAATTTGAAGAGTAATCCTCAAAAAGCTCTTGATGCAGCTGTTCTATCATGTGTAACAAACATCTGAATATGCTTCCTGAATGTGCTCATTATTTGATAGTTGCATGTCACATAAGGAACATAGCTTGCATGGGGATTATGACTCAGATACATTTATAATTTTTTCGATACCCATTAAATTGAAATATAAAACTTTAGGTTTCAGATGTGGGTGTTAATTAGAGAAAAAGCCATGCCGTTACACCTTTGGATATCTCAGAAGAAGGAAATCATTATTTTCCTTTGAAAAGTCATCTAACCCAAACAATAGAAATAAATTTTAAAGAAGATAGAATACCAGTTCTTGACTAGTGGTCAGAAGTTTTGTTGGAGACACTGACTACTGTCTTCCAGTGATGCAGCTAAGGTAAAAGCCATTCGGTCATTCAATGGTACTAAACAAACCGTGTATTACAATGCTTCGCGATTTAATTTAGTCGAAATTATTGTTCACCGATGAATGGTTCTCCTCTTTCTGAGAAGACAGTCTTATTCGACCAGGCTCACGGCTCAGGCATAGGGCACCTATAGAGCAGTGATACCAATCAAATTAGCCCTACCAATCCTTGAGACGGAGATCAGCCCTGCCAATCCTTGCCACTCTACTGTTCAAAGCATGTGCTAGGCCCTAGGAAAGCACAAGGGTGAATTGCTTTCGACCACTAGAGATCTTGTAGATGATGGACATAGTACAATGGCTATGCATTCTGAATGTATCTTGACCACTTCCTATTACAAAATATCAGAGGTTTTCTACTATTTTTAGGATGATACTTAGAATCGTTAACACGGCCTACAAAGCTACTTTTGACATGGTAGAGTCCAAATGCTTTGTATGTGGTAGAGTCCAGTCTCCACAATCAGGGCACACTGCTCTCTGCCTTGCCGCCTGAGTGTTAGGCACTTGCCGCTTTCAGATCAATTCACTTGTCCTGCTCGCTCAGACAGTAAAGACTCTGCCTCTGTCTTCTGTCCTTCTACCAAGTTCTACTTTCGTTTTTACTTCATATCGGAGAAAAATGTGTCAATTTCTCAGGCAAACCTCCCACAGCCTCCCTTAAAAGGTTAAAACCTTATGTTACCATATACCTCCACTTTGCGACACATTTATTTGTGCATTTATTAATTATATCTCTAAACTGTAAAGACCACAAGAGCAAGAATATTGCCTGCTTTTAGTCATCCTTTTATCTCCAGTGCCTAGCACAGTGCCTGACACAAAATAGGCACTCAGTAAATATTTTCTCAGTGAATAAAGGAATAAATAAATTAATGAATAATATACTATACATGAGAAAATGCTATGGTCAATAAAAGAAGCCCTAAGAAAACACAGTGGGAGTTCAGATGAATAAATTAATTACCCAAATGACTAAATCTAGAATACATGAAGGTGACAACTATTACTGTATTCTGTGAAGAAGGTAGAGGCTGAAGAACTTGCCATATCAAATTGGATGATTCAAATCTTGACAGTCTACAATTATTGAGTGTCTGTCATATTTAGGGCATTTTATTAAGTGCTCTAATGAATCACTTAGATATGAATTCTATTCGCCATCATTGCCGTAAGATACTGGTGCTGATTCCATTAGGCCAAAGGGCTGCCTTGGACTTCTCATTAAATCTCCCAAAGATTTCATATGTATGTCTTTTGGAGGAATGACCTAATTTGCTACAATTTCATTTGAGGAGCACTGGGCCTTGATTATTCAGCACAATGTTGTGATGGTCCTGAGAGGTTGCCATTAGTAGCACTTTGGTGTTGACAGGGTGAAAAGTGATGCTGCAGTGTAAGTCACCATATCTTCAAACTACTTATAGCCGTCTTGCTAATGAGACTGCCATTCTCAGCCTACATCAGTCCTCATTGTAGCCTCTATGAAAAGAAAACCCTGAATGTGGATGAACTACATATAATGGCTGGGGTAGGAATGGGTATGCCTGGCTATGGCCCTCGGGTCTCCTGAGTCACTTAGACCTCTGTTCTCATCTCATGCAATGCTTCTAATTTAGCCATAAGAGAGAGCTCTGTCTTCTGACACTTTCTGAAATCTCAGGGACTGTACCTTTCATTCACTTTCCTTTTAATAAATAGCAGACATTATCTTATTTTCTTATCTCTTGAGAAATGTATTGTCATAGCACAGCCCTCCCAAAGCTGTGCCAGTGACATCGCTCTTGTAGTGGTTATGACTCTTGCTGCTGGCGAAGACCTTCTCTGGGAAAGGGAGCAGGCTCTATAGGCTCAGTGCCAAAAGTGTCCAGCTTCCTCCATAAACCAGCAGTTGTTGGGATGTTTCCTGCAAGGCTGATCTCTTCTTCTTTAATCACTGGTAATAATGAAGTTTTTGTCATATTAAAGGGAAAAGAAGAGAAGCGATTGAGAATAGTTTGAGAGGATGACTGCCGTCCGTCAGGTCCAGCGACAAGAGGACTACAATGGGTAGCTTTCAGAACTACATATGGTCTTCCTTCCGAGGGAGTTGATTAAGCGACTCCGGATGAAATTGAAATCCTGTGATTTGACCTTTGTCTGGCCTGGGAGGACTGCAATTCGCATAACAATTTCCTTTTGTTCTTTGTTTGGAGTTATTAATCCAACATGAGCCTCGAATTAATCAGGGGTAGTGCGTAGCTACATTTCTAATTCACAGCTCCGCTGCTTGTGTCTTTTTTAATTAAGGCCGAATGATAGCAGGCCTTAAGCCCTGATTGCCACACTTGCTAACCACACATTGAGGGATGAAGAGGCTGAACAGGCAGAATGAGATTACTTCAAGGTTTCACTTAATTGTTTTCTTCCTTTAAGTAAAGAGCACTGACTGAACATTGTTAATTCTGGCCTGGAAGAGCTTCTTTTATGTGTGTTACTTGCCTTGACTTTAGGGAAGAGTGGGAGGAAACCCAGGCTCTTCTTAGGACCCTCAGGTGTAATGACCAGAGGGAATGCCCAAGTCACTATTTCAGTTATTGATTTAAACCTCAGAGCACAACTTCATGAGGAATGAGAGGTTGGTTTATGGTGGAGCCCACATCAATGAACTTACCCTGAGTTACCTGTATATTGTGTAGGATTTGGAGCCTTTGAGGTTTTAAGGACCGCTCAACATTGCTTAGCCAAAACTCTGTAAGAGTAACTAATTTTGAAATTTAATGTGACAACATTATTCTAGAATTCAGTATCACATGATTCTGTCTTCTACTTTGTTCAAAGGTACTTAATTACTGGACGGATCTAATTATAGTTTGGCTTTGCCAAACATGCTTTGCCACAGTATGGAACCCAAGATGCATCACATGAGATTTTAGTAATAACTATTTTCCCATTGGAATAAGTTATTAATTGACACCATTCCTTCAACTGCTTCTCGTATTTTAAAAGGAAAGTATACAGATATAGATCAAATGATGTAAGTAAAATTGAATTCCAATTTACCTAGTTACTATGCATCTCCTTGAAAGAAAATGGTTCTTTATAGTGGAAAATCAGCTCCGAGACACAGAAATTGGCCCCAAGTCAGTGGTTTAATTAACCAATGTTGCAGTGAACTTGTTAAGATCTTTATACAACATCACAGGTAACTTATTTCTCCCTCCATGTGTCTGACTAACCTAGAAGAAACTGACTCTTCATTACCTTACAGTTCAGGCTTGGACAAAGGTGGAGGATAAACCTTGAATAGACACCACCTCTCATTTGGTATGTGATCTTTTCCTTTCTGGGACACAGGTTTTCAAATAAACAAATAACAGGAAATAGGACCAGATAATCTATATGGTTCCTTTTATCTTTAAAACTGTAATTCTATATTTACATATTCCATTTCAGATCCCAGATTTGGTCATGTATTTCTCTAATCTCTGTTTTGTCTTTGTGAAAATTAGTAGGCTTCCATTGGTTGGAGATATCTATATATTTTCCATAGAATTAAAGGCTTTAAAGCATTTTAGTATAAGTGCATTATTGCATTTCAAATTGGACTCCTTTTATGGTTGCACAATATTACATTGTGTTTGTTCATATATGAATAAGAATTATATGTGGAGGACTATTTTACAGAATAGAATTCAATTTGTAGAAGAAAGAGCACTAAACTAAAAGTCAGGAAAACTTAAGTCGGGCTATAGCTCTGCTCTTAACTTTCTGTGTCACCTTACATGTTTAGGTGTCATTTCTAACTTAGGCAAAATTAGGAAGAATAAACCAAAGGTTTCTTTCAACTCTGATTTTCTGTGATTCTGATAGTTTCATAATTATGATAACTTTAAGACTGATGAGTTTGGATTGAAAAAGAAGAATCTAGGAGAAAGGTGATAGGGTGGTAGTTAAAGAGTAAGGGATATGAAGGAAGGATTTAATAGGATGAGGATAATTCGAGCATGTTTATAGGTTAATGTGAATGAGTCGTTAGAATAGAAGATATAAAGATTGGGGAAAACTGATGAAGCAGGGTCCTGAGGTGATGTGAGCTGAGTGGATCCCATCCATTAGTGGGGGATTAACCTCAAATGGAGGGAGAGATGCTTCATCCTATGACCCTACAGAGACGTTGATTAGGTGGATTGCAGAATGCAATGTGCATATGGATGGGTCAGGTAATGCATACTGATGGGAAGTGAGGTCATCTGAAAGCGA